>NC_044244.1:121817485-123132128 GCF_003957555.1 Calypte anna
AAATGTGCTGTAAAGGCTTGATATGGTTGAAAACTCTATTGACCTTCTGTGTCTTTTTTTTTTTTTTCCTGGTAGTGAGGAACATACAGCTGAAAAAGACAGTCTTAAAAATTAAAGATAATGAAGTGATTGGAGTTAATGATGCAGTGAAGAACAGAATGGGTTGCAGGAGACTACTCAATGTACCAGTTTTCAGAGACTGCTGCTTTTCAACTCTATTAGAATGTGTTTCTGTACGTTTTCCAAATGAAGATTGTTGTGGTTTAACAGCTGGCAAGTAAGCCCTATGCAGATGCTTGCTCACTCGCCCTGGTTGGGATGAAGGAGAGAAAGGGGAAGAGTAGAAGTGAGAAAACTTGTGGGTTGAGGTAAAGACATTTTAATAGATAAAGCAAAAGCCATAGGCACAAGCAAAGCAGAACAATGACTTCATTTACTAATTCCCATCAAGTGTTCAGCCATCTCCAGGAAAGCCAGGCTCCATCATATGTCACAGTGACTTTGAAAGACAAATAACATCACCCCAAACTTCTCCTCTTCCTTCTTCCCCAATCTCTCTATGCGGAGCATGACATCACATGGTGTGGGATATCCCTTGCATCAATTGTCCCAGCTGTGTCCTCTCCTAACTTCTTGTGCACTCCCAGGCTGCTCACTGGTGGGGTGGGATGAGAAATAGAAAAGTCATTGACTCTGTCATCCCCGTATTATCAACTCTTCCCAGCACAAATCCAAAACATAGCCCCATACTAGCTACAGTGAAGAAGATTAATGCTATCTCAGCCAAAACCAGCACAAGGGTAAGAAAAGAATTTGCATGTGTTCATGCTTTAGCTGTCATAAACCAAGCCAGTAAATTAATAGAAATACTTTTTAAATTCCCCCTGAAAGAGAGTTTTTTTGAACTTCCTCAAAACTATGCCTCAGACCAGTTGCATAGAAAAAAATAGATCCCATACTCAATTCCTAATGTTTACTCAGTACCCTCTTTTTCTCATAAATACATAACATTTAAATTCCTCTTTCCTCATTATATTTAAGTATGTGTATACGAGTTTCACTCAGTGGCTTAGCTGTGTGGATGAGGATGCCCAGCTGGATGCCATAAACTTTGTATCCTGAATTGTTCAAAGAAATTTTGCATTTGGCTCTCTCTTTTATTTTGGTACCATTTGATATGGAAAGATAGGGTTTCAGGTAGTAATGTTTTGGTTTTTTTCTTTATTCTTTGTGCCATGGTTAGAATCCAGTTACAGGGCTGCTTTCAGCTGGTACAGACCATAAGGATGCTTGGGTACGGGACAACATCTACAGTATCTTGGCCGTGTGGGGGCTGGGAATGGCGTATCGGAAGAATGCAGACCGGGATGAGGATAAGGCTAAAGCCTATGAACTGGAGCAGGTATGTCTTAAGTTTGATGTAAACCTGTTTTTGATGTGTTCATACTGGTGCTTTTTGTAGGATCTGGAAGCATTTTTTCATCTTGGAATATGCCTCTTGTTCCTTTCATATCAGCATCCATGCAGCACCTGGTATACAGTGTTTCCGGCAGCCTTCTGAGAAGTAAGGTTTGGAGAGCTGTGGCAGAGAGGATAGGATCTGAACTGAAATTTGGGAGGTTTGGGTTAGATATGGGGAGGTTTAGGTTGGATATTAGAAAGAATTTCTTTACGGAGAGGGTGATCAGGCACTGGAACGGGCTGCCCAGGGAAGTGGTGGATTCTCCGTCCCTGGAGATATTTAAAAAGCGACTGGATGTGGCACTCAGTGCCATGGTCTGGTAACTGCAGCGGTAGTGGATCAAGGGTTGGACTTGATGATCTCTGAGGTCCCTTCCAACCCAGCCAATTCTATGATTCTATGAAATATAAGCAAAACAAATACATATGGGAATCAAACTTCCATCAGTTGGCCCATTGTTGAAAGTCAGGCTTCTGAGAGATTTTATGCCCAGATTTGCAAGCCTCTTATTAAACCTTGAGGTTCCTGCTTAGTTGTATTATGGAGCAGAAAATCAAGCCTGGGTCAGTTGGATGCTTAGGGTGGCAACTTAGCTGCTGCATCATTCTTCCCCGTAAGGAGAAGCATGCCATTTAAAGTAGAAATCTTTGAAATGTGCACTTTGTGTGATCTCGTGGAAGTTGTACAAGGTCTGTAGATGTGTTTGATCAAACAGACAAGGTGACCATCCCCATACTGGTAAGAATCATGCTAGAGAACTGGAAGGGGAGGTAGCTCATGCAGTTAATTTGTCATCTGCAGCTGTGAAAGAGGATATCAAAAGCAAGAGCGTAGAGGTGGATTATATGGAAATTGAGGGAGTGTTGGTGTTAGTGTCCTGTGTTGTTTTGAAGGCACTGGGTAAATTTGATACTGTTTAGGTACTGTTCAAACCAAGGAAATCTCTGGTGACAGTACAACTTTCACTCAGTTTGCATGATTGTATTTTGAAGCTCTAATAATTTCGGGGTAAAAAGATGTGGTTGATTTCTTCATTTTAGGCAAAATTTTACTCCTCTCTTCATATGCACCAAAAGCCCTTTCTTTATGTTAGTCATCTGTGTTCTGTTGTATACAGATCAGGAGAAGCTCCACACATTTTCCAGTCATGTCAAGATGTTGCAGTCACCTGCCAGTGTTCCCTTAATCTGTCACTCAAAAAATCATAATCATTGTCATCTTTCTTTCTTAGCTGCATAAAGGGGACACAGAGAGTTAGAGAAAACCTTTGGGAAAAATCTGTTCTCCTAAATAGATATGTGGGAATAAATGTCAACATGTATATTGAAAAAAAAGGCATGTAAAGCATTTCAGAATACACATTATTTTATCTTTGTCAGGATGTTGGTAGGGGGTGTGAACTTTGTCACTTTTGAATGTTGTTTTTAACAGCTGATGAAGCTGGCCATGTGAGAGTGTCACTGGTCTGTTTTGTTCCTGCAGAACGTTGTGAAGCTGATGAGGGGACTTTTACAGTGCATGATGAGACAGGTAATGCATAGGTATGACTTGAATTAGCATGTGATGTATTTACAAAACATTTAGTCTGAAACATATATTTTTGTCTTTTCTGGACAATGATTTTTTTGCATGCCTGCAGATGGTGGTGTGGGGAATCTTTTTAAAATTCTTGAGCAAAACTCTGATTTTACTTGCACCTTTTGGAGACTGTGCTTTTAGCAGATTATGGTTTTGACTTTGCAAACTGATTTTTTACCAAGATGCATACCTTTAAATAAGACTTGAACTCATCAAGGTAATTTCATCTTGTCCTTTCCTGAAGAGATGTGGGTTTAGCTGGATCCTAAAGTTAGGGTTCTGTTTAAGCACTTCAGTCAATCAAAACACACTGAAGTGAGGTAACAGGGGTTAGGACCTCAAGTTTCTCTTTACCTAAGAAAAGTTGTTCGTTTTGAAATTATCTGGAGATTTCCTTCAGTATGTTTCAAACTTGAAATTTGTGGTGGTTTTCAGGTTGATAAGGTAGAGAAGTTCAAAAGCACACAGAGTACAAAAGACTGCCTACACGCCAAATATAACTCTGCAACTTGTGCCACTGTTGTTGGGGATGATCAATGGGGCCATCTACAAGTGGATGCAACTTCCCTTTACCTGCTCTTCTTGGCACAGATGACTGCATCAGGTAAGCAGAAGATATTTTAGTCTTGACTAGTATTTCTTGCAATATTTTTCTATTCTAGCTTTGATTTAAACTAGAAAAAAGCTGTAACTTGCTTCAAAGACCTTTACATGATCATTGCTCAGAAGAAAGTACTATTTCTCTGGATAAGTTATAAGGCTTAGGATTTCATGTTTATAGCAGTATCCATTCCCTTTATGTTTGTTGGCATACAAATACATGAGATATTCAGAATCATGTCAGGGAAGAGGTCTCTTTGAAGAGTACATAGGATGTCCTGTCCTCATGGACATCAAGGTTTCTTCAGCCTGGCAACGTTGAGTCAGGTGCTGCTGCTGTCATCTGTGTTCATGTTCTGGCTGGCACTGTTTTATCAGGTGCTCCTCTCAGCTGTATTCCATCTGTAAGGACAAATACTTGTTTCCTCACATGTTCATCTGTCGTCAGAGCCCCTTGCAATTGACCCCTGCAGAGTAGGTGCCTGGTCATCCTGGTGGTACCTTGATAGAGCACTAAGCAGGCAGAGGGGTTGTGAGCAGCAGGAGTTCAGATGCAATGCTCTCAGGCAGCAGAGCTTGCTCAGGTATCTCTGCTTTGTACTCACTGTCTGAATGCCCCCCTCTCAGCAGTGGTTTTTCGTTGGTCTTTCAAGCAGTATATATTGGTGACTTTCAAAGTATATTTTGAAATTTTTATTATTTTGAAATCTGCATGACTTTTTCAATTGATTTCAGTGGGCAGTAGTTAGTAGCAAATAAACAAAAGCATGAAACTCACTGAAGACTAGGTATTTCAGTTCTGGCACAGTATAATTACTCTCTTCCCTTCTTTTAATCAGGGTTACGTATTATCTTCACCCTTGATGAAGTTGCCTTCATTCAGAATCTTGTGTTTTACATAGAAGCTGCCTACAAAGTTGCTGTAAGTAGTTATTTATAGGTAAATCACCTGAACACTGCTCAGATGTGAGTGGAAAATTATTTGTTGATGGAGTTGGAAAATGTGAACTTACTTTTCCATGCAAAGTTATCAGTACCTGTCAGTACTTTACATTTTGAGCATCATCATTGAAATTGGTGGGAGGGCTGCAGTGGATTTACTGCTGTCTAGGTGTGGTGTACTTTTTCTGTCATAATAGTAGTTTTTCTTTATGGATAATTAATAGTATTTCTTAATACTGCATTAAAATCTTATAGGCCTTTCTAAAAAGATCTGAGTGTTAACAAACCTTTTGGAAGTTGAGTTGAAGTGGCACAGGGAGTAACATGCTCAGGGATAAGACTACAAAGGGCTTTGTGTGTTCTGTGAAGACAATGGTTCATTATTGTAGACCTGGTCCTGCTGAGTTTATTTTTATGTGCTGCTCTTCAAACATGAGGAGAAGCTCTTTGGAGACTTCGGGCCTCTTGTTTTTTCTTTTTTTTTTTTTTTTTTTTGAGGACAATAAAATAGCTTCATGCAATGGTCTGGTTTTGTTGTGGGGAGAGCGGGGAAAACATTTCTTTTGTGTAGTCATGACAGCTTTTTTCTTATTAATGTTGTTGCAGGATTATGGGATTTGGGAACGTGGCGATAAGACAAACCAGGGCATCCCTGAACTGAACGCGAGCTCCGTAGGGATGGCCAAAGTGAGAATGTCTTCCTGACACCTCCTTCGTGGCTGTTCTGTCATGCTGAAGGGGTCTGAGAAACCTGATGGCTTCCTATGCATAGTCTTCTTGGCCACTGTGATAGCTAACTGATTGTATAAGCATTTTGGTTTGTGTGTGAGTGAGTATTTTTTTAGTGTAAAATTCTTGTGATAATGGCTTTCATTGAAGGACTTCAGCTCAGTTTTTCTGGGGATCTGCAAGAAGGGTCCCAGATTTACTGAGCCATGACTCTGATAGATTCAGTGAAGTGCTGTCTCATAAAGTGGCCTCTGGTTTTCTGTCCCTTTTTCTTATGTCTCCAGCCCCAGTATGATATGTGATGTTTTCATTGTAAGATTAAAGCATCAGACTGTCAGTTTAGGAAGTTATTCACAAGTACTTCAGAGAGAAAAACGAATACAGATGTACTTAAAAGAACATTGATACTTTTGATTCCCCCGCACAAGGTCATGGAGATAATAAATGAAGCTTAGAAGGCCATAAATGTAAATGTGTAATTGACAACTACCTTTTAAAATGGTGTCTAGGGGACTGACAGAAGCCAAATATCATTAAGGTCAAAGACAGTGTTGCATTTCAGCTGGATTTATTAGTTTCCAAGGTCTTGCATGGCTCTTAGAGGGAGAAACTGCTGTTTTTGGCCACAGTTCCATCTAAAAGAGATATGGCAGTGTCTGTGGGGGAAGTTTTTCCTTACCTGCCCAGTATGAGTTCTTTTGCACTGAACAGTCAGACATAGTCTGTGGTGTCTACATAATGTTGGGTCATGTTGATGTCAGGACTCTCTGCAGGGCTTGCTTCACAGCTTTGCTTTCCAGTGTCTCTTGAGTTCCATGAAAGTGCTGTTCAGGATGATGGGGGACTGTGGAAGGCATGCTAGCAGCCCCACTGCAGAGGATGAGGTAGATGATACGTTTTTTAATTTGCCTCAGGATTCTCCCACTTCTCTCCCATATCTGTTTTATGTGGCTGCCTATGGTAGCAGTACAGCATGGAGTGGATGCCTTTGAGTGGATCTCTGTGCCTTTTCTGCACCATTAAAACTGCCCGTGGTCCCAGCTATCATTTTCTCAGTGGGGCTTTCTGCTAATACTGGGAACATCTGCTGCTCTAGCACTCAGCTGGAGAAAACAGATCTGCAGACACAGTAAACCCGTGTTTGAGTTGGAAGAAGAAAAATACCCTTGTCCCTCTGCAGAGAGGTCACAGAATCAGCCAGGTTGGAAAGGAACTCTGAGATCAACAGGTCCAACCTTTGATCCAGATAAGGCAAGGTGCACTGTGCCATCCTTCCTTTGCCAGAGATTGACATTACCGTGAAGTTGGAGGACAAAAGTGGGTACAGAGCAACACTCAGTGCTGCTGCAGCCCTGTGAATGTGTATTTCAGAAGAAGGCTTTGCTGTCCCAGCTCTGGTTGTCTGATCCTTGCTCTTTTCTTGTCACATTTCCCTGTGCAGTGTTGCACACCCTACTTCTTCAAAGGCAGGTTTTGTAGCCTGCTAGGTTAAAGTAGGAGTGCCCCAATGGAGCTGGTGGTTGGGCTGCTCATGTCCTCACTAGGCAAATGCTTTATGGCCAAAAGGTATGAGATATGGTGATTCACCTGTTGACATAGAGTGCCTCAACTGGCTGTATTGAGAGCAGATGTCTCATTTCTTTTACCTTTGGGAAGTCATAGTATCAGAGGGATGGTGATGCTCTCTTTTCTGGGCACCGGTCTTGCTCATCCAGGGGCACCTTGAACAAGGGTTTGTCTTTGAGCAGCCCTTCAGGCAGGAGTAGTGAAAGGCCACTGAACTTGGGAGTTATTTTGGAATATAGGACAGGAGAAGCATTTATTACCAAGTACTTTAGATACTCCAGTTAGCCCTGCTCTCCATTGCTTTGCATTGCCTTTAATTTGTAAGAAGGGCCACCAGTACATCAGTCCTGTATTCTGCTAGCAAAAGACAGAAATACGTACTTCTGAAATACTGCCAAGCATGTCTTTAAGTGTTTGTCTAAAAATGTCTGTGAAGCAAACTTGCCTTCTATGATTTCCTTCAACATATAAGCACAGGTTTGAGGGCATATACTTGGCTTAAAAGGGGTTTAATGGTTTTGGTTTGTTTGGGTTTCTTTGAAGGCTGCTTTGGAAGCAATTGATGAACTAGATCTTTTTGGAGCTCATGGAGGACACAAATCAGTGATTCATGTTCTTCCTGATGAAGTAGAACACTGCCAGGTAAAACTTAGTCTTGTGTTTCCTTTGGTAGGGGCAAACGCAAGACTCTCTCCCTTTTGTTCTTAAGTGAGATGTTGGTTAACTGAACCAGGAACTTAATGTATGAAGAGTGGCTTCAGACTGTGCTGTTCACCTTGTTTCTAGTAGGTCATGCGAAAGTGAGTGATGTGAATCATTCTCATACTAACTCAGTTAAAAATAATTATGCAGTGAGTTCTCTGTCAGTTTGCAAATAGTATAGTCTATTCCATTTGCACTTGACACAGTCTTCTGAAGTAAGTCAACTGCTTTAAATCCCTCTCTTCTATTCCTTTTTTCCTCAGTCTATTCTATACTCCATGCTGCCAAGGGCATCCACGTCAAAAGAGATAGATGCTGGCCTTCTCTCTATCATTTCTTACCCGGCTTTTGCAGTGGAGGATCTAAACCTTGTTAATGTGACTAAGAGTGAAATCATATCCAAACTACAGGTAATTATTTTCATTTTCCATAGGGAAGGAGAAGCAGAATATCCCTTTCTTAACTGAAAGTCTTAATTAAACAAGGGTTGTCATACTTGATGCGTATATGCATAGAAGAGAGGCAGGAAAATTCCTAAGTGACACTTAAAACTCAGCATATACTTTTGTGCTGGTGTTAGTCTGTGGGGAAGAATAGTATGTGAAGTTTTATTTAACTTTGTGTCTTTTCACAGGGCCGCTATGGCTGTTGTCGCTTTCTCCGAGATGGTTACAAGACACCCAGAGAGGTACTTCTGATACCTGCTTTTCAGTACACATTAGGAAGAATTTTCTCTTCTGTTAATAGACATTTTTTTTGTCTCATTTACATGAATGGGTGATTTTTTGTGTCTCTGTTACAAAGACACCTTAAAGGCTTTGGAGGTAATCCACATGTCCACCCAGAAAACAGCACATGCCTAAAAAAGAATCAGGGTTTGAAAATTAATTCTTAAGGGCAAAACTTAAATAATAATTCTGTAAGGAATGAACCCTTAGGTATACTTGCAGTGCCTAAGGGGAAGAGATGTCTCTGAGGCATCTCAAAATATCTTTGAACTGAGGCAGAGCTGAGACTGTTTTGGTGACACCTAGATTCTGAAACTGGGAAGGGTTGATTTGTTTGGGGAATGATGAAATAAGTTTGAGACTTGAGTGTGAAAAAAGAAGTCAAGAAGCTACATGAGAACTATCTATGGTGTTTTGCTTTGTTTCCTGGTTTTAATTACTTGTATAAATAGGCTACCATTATGGCTGGAATATGAGTGACTGATTTGGTACTGTGACTAAAGGAAGAGTATGATTTGATTTCTAGGATCCAACCAGGCTGCACTATGATCCTGCTGAGCTCAAGCTCTTTGAGAATATTGAATGTGAGTGGCCAGTATTCTGGACATATTTCCTTATTGATGGAGTATTTAATGAGGACAAAATTCAGGTGAGGAAAGAAGAAATTACTGTGAATGGAAATGTAAAGCCATTTACCTACAGTATTTCATAGCTTTGATCCTTGTTTATTTTGCCTATCAGCTGGATACCCCATCTCACCAATCTCACCTTCCTGGGGTCCCTTCATAACATCATAGTGCCATAGTAACTTCAGGTTTGGTTTTTTTTTGTTCAGTGAGATTTGCTGTTTGATTATGGAGAGCCATTTAATTTTCACTTATTTCCTAAATTAACTGATGACTCACTGAGTTACTTTATACCTTTACTATGTCATGCATTCAGTGGCCGGGGGAGCTAAATTGAATGTAGCTCTACAAAGGTTATTGTGACACCTGGAGAGGATTGGTGAACTGAAATCAACAAGTAGCCAGGATTAAATGTATTCATTGAGTCATTCAGAACTTCTATAGATTGTTGGCTCAAAGGGAGTGAAAAATGCGTGTAATTTAAAATTAACTAAGTTGCAGAGGGACAGGAGGTTGCCAAACAGGGCACCTTAAAAAATAAAATGGCATCAGAAACAAAGAGGGGCATTTCAGACCAAAAAGCCCTTTTTCTTTTTACCAGATACTGTAAAACAAGTGCAATACTTACTGGCACTAGAAATGTAAATTGCTTTTCTGGACACAGTAAAAATAGTCTGAAGGAGGGAGAATAACATTATATCACCAGAGGGATAAAATAGTTTACTGAAACTTCAGTTGTGTACAAAATACCACAAAGCAGTCACTACAATTTAGTTGAATGGTCTGGGATTTGCCTTGATTGTGTGCATACTCAGACCAAGCAATTGCTCCAGTTCCCCCAGTTTAAGCACAGCTGGTGGGTCACTGAGACACTGAGTGTCTTCCCCCATTGCTGCTGTAGACAAGTGGTTACAATGGTAGCATTTGTTAGGAAAATAAGCACCCTTGAGGACTCAAAAAGAGTGGAGACAGACAGGACACTGAAAATATCAGTGTACTGTAATATGAACCTGTGGTATCTTATCTTGGTGTTCCACTGTACTTAGAAAGGTGCAGCAGAAACAGGCTTTCAGAGGCAGGTCTTGGCAGTGCCTGAAAACAGCTACGTGTAAGTAAAAATCTGAAATGGGGTAGTTAAGTAATGCAACAAAATTAGGGATCTGGTAAAAAGGAATATTAAATGTTCTTTATTTTGTATCAGTCTCGTATTCCTATTTTTAATATCTTATCTAACAAGACAAGAACAAGATGATTTTGTGTTTAATTAACTGAAGTATTTTTTAACAGTTTAAATCTGTTTTAGGTTGTATAGAGAGACATTTTTAAGTAAATCAATTAAAAGAAACTGATTTCCCAACCTTGGAAAGCAGAATTCTGAAAATTGTAGACAAATGTTCATGGGAGAAAGCTAGCAATTTATATACCTTACACTTTTATGGATATTGGCAGTCCTGACACACATGTCACTGCATTGTCACCTGTGAAAAATTTCGTATAGGATTTATTCCAATTACTTCTTTACAGGAGTATATTAGAAGTTTTGTACTTTTATCTTGTAGATTAAAGATGATGTATCTCTGAGGCTGCTAATATTGGAACAGTCTCAGAATTTGAACCCTGATCTTCCATTAGCTAGTTATCATTCCCCACACCTCCTTCTGTTTTGTTTTGTTTTGTTTTAAAATATATTTCAATATAAAAGTATTGTTATATAATACTAAAACTTATGCTGTTTCTGTTCTGATGACTATAATATGAATTCTCACTCTCTTTTAAAAATATTTCCAGGTACAAGAGTATAGAGAGGCTCTAGAAGGAATACTTATTAGAGAGAAGAATGGAATAGTTTTAATGCCTGAACTGTATGCAGTCCCTGCAGAAAAGGTATTCTGAAAATGCAGCATCCACTTTACTATGCAAAATGTAAATATCACAGTGTCAGTTTTACAGTTTTCCTATAGCTAGTAAATCTAAACCAGCAATAAAAAAAACCAAAAAAAACCCAACTACAGCTGTTTCTGCTAAGAAATGCTAATCTTTAGGCTTCCAAATAGTCACATTTTTTCAGTTTGGAATCTGGGTCTCTATGGAAATCTTAGAGCATGTCTGGTGTTTTAACTGCTCATAGCAATAATTAAGAAGTGTTGATGCTGATTTTGAAACTCAAACTCAAAGAAGATTGTTTTTCTTTCCCAGAGCTTGTGTGTAAGAGAGAAACAGATTTTGGATAGATTAGGGTTTGGGATGGATTTTTTGTTTGATTTTTTTTTCCTTTTCTTTTTCTCCCATCTTTACTGTTGCTGTGTGCTTGATTCTCCCACTGTGACAGTGACATGCAGATGAGTTTATGTGCTCTTCCATGTTATTTGCCTGTGTATCCCTCCCTGCCAACTTCCTCTAGACTTCTCAGTCCTCACTGAGAGTGTGGAGCTTCCTGGGTTGGTCTGAGTTTGAGCAGGGAGTGTTGACAGCTGAAAGCGTATTCACAGGTTGGAGATGGACACTCTGATTTACCATCCTAGTGGGAACAAACATGTAAGAGTTCATAGCTTTTTTGTGAATTTTTATATGATGATGATTGTACGAACATGCCAAGTGAACAGGGTAGATTTTGCCTATCATTTCCAAATTTTAAACTGGCTATGGTAAAGTTGTTATCTAGGATGTTTTTTTTCCCTGCCCTCGGTAGTTCTGTATACTGCAAAACCCAGGCAGTTTTTCTAAATTAGTTAAGAGTCTACTTCTAATTTTTCCACTGACCATTCTTGCTAACAGAGGAGATGTGAGTACACTTCATTTTATGGAAGGCAACTTTACTTCAGGAAGCTGTGTAGGCATCAGTGTAATTCAAGTGTCATCTTGCAAGGGCTTGAAAAACAGATACCCAGTTACCTACAAGCTGGGAAGGCAGCAAAGGCATGCTGAGAAGGAAGGGGAAGTGCTAACACCAAAGCTACAATTGCATGCAGTGTCCCCATTCACCCTCCAGGCTGGGTGTTGTATGAAAAGGAAGCACAGTGCTCGTGTCCCAGAAAATTTGCAGCCTCAAAAGCAAACCAAAGACATCTGTGTGTGTGTACAAATGGCAGGTTAGAAAGGATAGATGACAGACTACATCTTTTTCAAATACTTCCATGTTATTCATTGTTCTTCAGAACCTTAGGGTAATTTTTCTTGCTTATGTGTTTGTTTCCAGGTGGATGAGGAGTATGAAAATCCTCACTCTGTAGATCGTATCCCGGTGGGAAAGTTGCCTCATCTTTGGGGACAATCATTGTATGTCCTTAGCTGCCTGCTAGCAGAGGTAATTGGGTTTGTATGGCAGGTTGTACCTGATTTTGTTTTCAGGTAGCTTGCAATTTTTTAAGTACAATTTGATTGACAGTGTGTTCTACAGTAGAAGCATTTTCTTGAACCATGGGGGGGTGGCTGAGCTTTCAGGAGACTTTTTTATTCTTCTTTTTATCCTTTTTCTAAACAGATAATGCAACTGTGTGTTTCTAATCCATCTGAGTAAGTCGTTGGGCTGGATATATCATTAGGCTGGAAGAATATGCCCAGACTGACCTGGCTGTCCCAGAGCTTAGGGTATTGCATTGTTTCAGCTCCACTGAACTATGCTTTACTCTGTGCCAGAAGGTGCTAATGAAGTTGTCTTGTATTAGCCATGGACTTATTAAAGGAACCACTGAATATCTCTGGGGCTGCAAAAAAATCACTGGCCTGGCAAAATTGCATCAGTTGCTGCAGCTCTAAAATAGGAAATCTAAACATGCAGATTGTTCCAGTCATAACCATTTTCTTGCTGTTCTAAAAAACATTTCAGTCTTTGTTTTTATTACTTAGTAGACAAGGTAGAGAAACCAGGCTTTAAGCCTTGGTCTTCTGGTAAAATATGAAAATTGCTTAAGATTTCATCCAGATGTCATCAGAGGCCTTTTACTTAGTTTTTATTTGTTTCCTTTTTTTTTTTTCTTTCTTTTGCCTTTATTTTAGGGATTCCTTGCTCCAGGTGAAATTGATCCCTTAAACAGGAGATTTTCCACTGGATTTAAACCTGATGTTGTGGTACAAGGTGGGGGAGTTTTCTGAATACGGGGTGAATTGGATCATGTGGTGGCAGAGTCCTTATATACAGGAGACAGACATGTTTAAAAAGAATGTGGATTTTTGCATGGGATGTGCATGCTTTGGTGTTAGAAGGAGCAGAAGGGGAATAGCTGACATTTTCCCAGAAGGAAGAGCAGGTTTATGAAGTTTAAAAATATACATGTTAAAATTTTAAGAATGGTTAGGGTGTGGAGAGTGGTAAAAAATCTTGTGAGGAAAAGGAAAGTCTTGATGGATTCTAGCTAGAAAGGGGCATGAGATCAGTTGGTTTATTTAGGTTTCTTTGCAGCCCCTTTTTGGAGGAAGCAGACTGCTCTCTGTACACAGAGGTGATGCAGCCAGACTTACAGCTCTCCTTTGGCTGGTGCAGGAGCTTCTTCTGTGAATGCAGGGACAGCCAAAATCAGAAAATTAAGCACAAAGCAAATACTGATCAGAATTTAAAGGCTTTTCATGGACTGGTACCACTCCAGAAAAGCAACCAGCTTGTTTATCAGGAACAGCCTTTCTCAGTGATACTGGGATGTGGGCAGGTGCTTTTTTAGCCCCTGTTGGTGTCTCACAGTGGTTGCATTTCTCTATTCTGAAATAATTTCTAGTGGAAATGTTATCTTTAGCATTCTTTAACAAATATTTATAGAACAATCCTGAATTATTAGTTCCAAACCAATAGACCAGCTAACATGGGCAAAAACTCAAACAGGAGAAGAGGTTGAGGATCAAGGCAAATTTCTTGGATTTTGGAATTTTTTCCCTACTTCTGCCATTTTATGGCCTCTGTAACATTTATGGTGATATGGGTAACAGCATCTGTTTCCCATTGACTTGGCTACATTGTTACAGTGTGCTGCATCGGGACAAGGAAGATTTTCCAGTTGGGTTTCTGTGTTTTACTGGGGAAAAGCCCGATCTGCTGGAGTAAACTGCATGATCCAAACTAGTGGTAATGAAATAAACCAGAATAAATTGAAAAAGTTCCAGTGAACATGATGTAACATCAAAGCTGACCCTACTTGGAGGAGGAGGTTGGAGTAGAGACCTTGTGAAGATTCTTCCAACTTTAATTACCCTGTGGTCCAGAATGGACAAGAGTGGCAAGACTTGTTGAGAAGCAGAGAGCCAAAAGCTGTCTGACATCCTCTTACAATCTCTTTAGATCTCACAGGCTCATAAATTATGAAAGAAGTGGGCTTTTGTGCATTTTCAATCAACTGTGACAAAAAAGTGTTGAGAGGTGACAGTTAAAAAGAGAGTTTTGGTTCTTACTAGTATTTTTGTCTTGTGTCATGCAGTAGCTGTTTTGGCAGAATCTAATCAAATTAAGAATCTGTTGCAAGAACATGGAATCAGTGTTCAGAGTATTGCTGATATCTATCCTCTCAGAGTGCAGCCAGCTCGCATCCTGAGTAACCTGTACACCATGCTGGGTAGGTATTTGAACAGTCTCATTCTACTGTTCTGCAAGTTAATTTTTAAGTGTGGTGTTTTGTTTTTTGTTTTTCTTGCTTCAGTGTTGCTTCAGTTCAGTGTATTGGGTTTTTTAAGCTACATTTCTTCTATTTAAATAAATTTATTTGGTTTTTAGAAACGCATTTTTGCTAAGTTAACAAATTTAGATCTTTGCTTTTAAGTCATGGAACTCCAACAGGAAAAATAAAATAGCCTTATTTTAAAATCTGGCCAAAATACAAGTTTCCCTGTACCCTTTGGTTTAGGCAAGGACCAACTCTTCTTATCTTGCAGGAACTATTTCCACAGAGAAACTGACTTAAGTAAAGGGTTTTTGGTTGTTGTGGGGGTTTTTTTGTTTGTTTGTTTGTTTTTGTTGTTGTTTTTATTTTATAATTTTTTTAATGGGTTCTTCAAATAAGTCTTAGAAAGTGTGGCCTTTACATGGTGAAAGGAAACTGCATATGCTACTTTTGGGAGGGAATTTGTCTTTTTATCACAAAGAGCTTTTAGCAACTTAAAAATTTGCACAGCTTTGCTAAAGCTTACACTTGCAGTGTTTCATAATAGCTTTCTTTCACTAGTGGGAGTGAGTAGGATGATTTGACACGTTGGTGTATTGTTTTTAAGAGTGACTACTTTGGGAATGTTCACAGTGGTATTTTTTCAGGCACATGGTCAGTTGGCTCATATTCTATATTAGACAGATTCAAGTCAACTTCTGGCTGCTGGAGCAAAGAAAGGATGGAGTGTGGATCATTCACTGATAAGCTCTGATGAGAAAGGAGGAGCTTGCTAGCCTCATGAAAAGAATGAAAATCTGTCTTTGTACTTGGATTGAGCCTTCTGTGGGCAAGCATTTTTAACGTTCTACTGTGAAAGCACTTTAATTTCTGTTGTGTATTGATGGCCTTGTTTTTGAAAGGGCATACCTCCTGTCCTTCTTGCATCATGGTATGGATGAAGGAGATCTCCTTGTCTAAAATATTTGTTGTGAAAAACCACCTAGGAAATGTTAGGTGAGACTTTTATTTTCTCTATTTTCTTTACAGGCCAGAACAAGAACATGAAATTAAGTGGACGGCCACACCGGCACATTGGAGTGTTAGGCACCTCCAAGCTGTACATGATAAGAAATCAAATATTTACTTTTACCCCTCAGGTGAGCATGTAAAGGTGGCAGGGAAATCACTGCTTACTTAATGGCTAATCATTAGTGAAGCACTTTGCTTTTACTTGCTGTCACGCCACTCTAGGTGGAGCAGGGCTGATCTCTGCCCAGGCCAACATAATATCTAATTAAATATTTTCACCAGAAATAGGTCACTTAGTATATCTTTTGACTGATTGCTTTGATGGAATATTTAGTTTCATGTAAGCATGCCAAATACTGTAGCCCCAAAGAGACTAAGATGTAGTCTTTTCATTATATTGTTGCAAGGGTTGATAGTAGTGAGAAAGGAATGTTTTGTCTTTGCTTTGTGTTCCACTTTTTCAGTGTGTTGGGAAGTGTGGATCCTCACAGAATTTGTGGCTTCTATTAATTCTATTCTATACTTTTAATGAAATATGACACACTTATTCCTGTAGACTTAGTATAACAGTTGGTACTATAAGGCTAAGGGGTCGCTTACTGGAGCAAGATAAAGGATGCTGACACCCTCCCAAACAGATGTTTGACTATTGTAGTCTTTAAATTCCAGTGGAAGGCATTAAGTGGACTCCATAGGTGGCTTCTGCAGTGCTTCTAATGTCCAAAAAACATCTGATTTACTGCAAATAATATGTCTCTTCACATTTTTCCCCATGTCAGTTAATCACAAACAGCTTTATAACATTTTTTTGTTGTTGTCTTTTTCCCTCACACCATTTTTCTCTTCTGTGAATTATGGAAAATTCCATAGTCATGATTTTTTTCAAAATATCTGTTTGTGCTATGCAAATAGGACCCAGGATTTCAACTGAAATCTTGCCATATATCAAGCATGGACGTGCTTATTAATATTTTCCAATATGGCACTTATGTTTGCATCAGCAATACACTGACAGTTCCTACTTATCCCAAACTTGACTAAAACCTCCATAACATTTTCCATTGAACTTTGTAGACAGACATTTCCCCCTGCCTCTTTTCTGGGAAGGGTGGATTTAATGTTTAATTTCACCCTCCTAAGGTTAGCAGTTAACTCATCTGTGTTGATCTTGAGTAATGTTGGTGAATTTTGTGGTTTTGTAGTTTGCATTTCATCGCGTTCTCTAACAAAAACATTGATTAGGTGTAGGGCAAAGGCTGTCTCCATCTAGATACTTCCTCATTAATAACTACCTCTTGAGAACAATTTTTCAAGCAGTTCCACCTCCATTCTCAGATTTTTTTTCTTCAGCTCAGTGGTGTGAATATTTGCTGAAGCTGAGATGTCAGACACTTTCTTGCACCTACCACCTAGTTGCCGCCAAGGAAGGAAATTGGACTGGTTTGCTAAAATTGTTTTTTTATATGACTGGCCATCTTGCTTTATCATTTTCTAATTATCTTAGTAGTCTCAACTTGGCTTTGTTTTCCTGTGCTTTCAGACACAGGAAATTGGCTTGACTGGTGTAGTTATCCTGACTCTTCCTTTTTATAGACCATCAGTGTGTTTGCTTGTCTTTGTTCTTCCTGAGTTGTGGAAACTAATTGAGAGTGGCTCAGGGACTGTTTGGCTGCTTTCTTAAGTTCTGTGATGTAATTTCTCTGGAGTTTGCCAGCTTGAATTTAAGTGCTCTTGAATCTTTTCTTCTCATACTCAGGCTGGACTCCTTCAACTTTGTTAAAAACAGTCTTACAGGTCATAATTCACTAGTTCTGTCAGTAAAAGCATCACTGGATGCTTCAGCTTGTCTGTATACTTTATTCCTACCCACTTTCTTTCTTTCTTAACAGATCTGCAGTTTCTGTATTTTCCTATTACGCCTGGTGCATTTACAGAATGTTTTCTCCTTGACCATTATGTGTTTTACTAATTGATGTTTATTTTATATCCCAGCCTCCTTCTTCCACCCCTCCCCAAGGCTTATGTGTTTCCTTAACTTTTGTTGTGTCTGCTTTGACTTTCTTTCCCTTGTTTGCTCAGCATTTTTGGTTTCCAGCTCCTGAAGTAGCCATAATAGTCTCTTACTGTGGTTCTTGGCTTTCCTCTGTAGTGGAAACAGCACTTTTCCATTGTACATTTAATGTACCTTTTTTCTGCCAACTTTTCTGTATTCTGTGTGACTATTTTCCCCAAGAGACATACAGTTACTAATTCACACTTAAGCCTATTTCTTGGTTTTGTTGATATTGTTAGGTTTTTTTTTTCTCCCATGTGTAGAGTACTTCTGTCTTCCAGATTATAGACTGTAACTTATTAGAAAATTCTACTTCATGGGTTTGATTATCTACTTTTTGTAGTAGTATGGCTTGCTTTTTTCATGGTCAGCCTGCAAGGGTAAAAAAAAAACTGAACTCTGCACAAGTATGGATTTCTTTTTCTCTGTTGCAGACCTTGTTAGGTGTCCCAAATGGGACAAGCTAGCAGATGAGATGTATATGTATATACAGAATTTATTGTAAACAACAAGGGATCATAAAAGCTAGACTAAAAAGGTATAAATTGGATTATACTAGTGTTAGGATGTTAGGGCAGTAGAACAGGGTGTTGGAATAACAAATAAGATGATCTTAACAATAAAATATGCAAGTAATGAAATATCTGGATAACTGTTACACAAGGCTAGTTGTTTGAATGCTCACAGACTTCTTATCAGTAGGTCTTATGCTCGTTCTAGAACAATAATTAGAGTAATACCTATGGGCAATATGATAAAACAATGACTGCAGTTTTGTAAGGATTCTAAAGCCTTAATGTTAAGAATTCATATACAGGGATCTGATACTTCTCACTCTTCAATGACTACGGCTGGGTATCCCTTTTCCTCCTTGTCAGGAGCAACCACTCAAGTAGGCATCCCCACTGGAGGGAGAAGGTCCAGCACACCTTCTAGGGAAAGTGTACAGGATTCTCACCAATGAAAAGATGTGACTTGCCTTTTACAGAATAAAGTGATTGGCAGCTGTCATTTAACTACTTTGCCATACCTCCAACATCTTTTGTTGGAGAACAAAAGGGAAACAAAGGAAAAGCTCAGGAAGCCTTTTCTGTCATTATACAAATTCTTTTATTTATCTGTTCATTCTTGTTTGGTCTTAGTTGGGCTTGGCTGGAGCCACTCTGAGCTCTGTGTTTTCCAACACAGGAGAGCAGATGGCACCACAAATACCAATTTGCCCTGCTGTTAGCATTTCCAAGATTGTTACCAGTTCAGAGTCTTTTGCTTCCTGTGGAAACTCTCCCAACTCCAGGGTAAGGGCAGTGAAGCTGAGACAGAGTGTGAATCTGAGAGACAAAGAGCAATTGAATCATAAAGGGGAACTGAGGTAGGCCCTCTGAGGCAGAGCATCCTGCTACATTAGGCTAATTCATACAGCCTCTCTAGTGGCCAAGAAGAGCTCATATGGTTTTTGTGAACAATTTAAGGAAGAAAATGGAAAAAAATAAGGAGAACACTGACAGCTACTCATATGCCATGTTTCTCTGTTCTCTAGTTTACTGACCAGCATCACTTCTACCTGGCTCTAGACAATCAGATGATTGTGGAGATGCTCAAGACAGAGCTGGCTTACCTCACTTCTTGTTGGAGGATGACAGGGAGACCAACCCTGACATTTCCCATTACCCACACAATGCTTGGTAAGCTTAATTTTCTCTGTTTCAAGCAGAGTAGGTTAGTGCAGAGGAGCAGGATGGAAGTCAGTTTGTGAGGAGACAGGTGGCAAGACTGTTGCAGCATCTGAGTTTTAACAGCGAAAGTACAGTTTATCTTGCAAATTGTCATGGTTTAGCCCTCTCCTCCCCTTCTTTCTTCTTCCACAAGCTTTATATGCTGAACTTGACATCATATGGTATCAGTTGGGGTCACCTGTTGCAGCTGTGTCCTCTCCTGACTCTTGTACACTCCCAGCCTGATCACTGGTGGGGTGGGGTGAGAAGCAGTAAAGAGATCTTGACTCTCTGTGAGCACTGCTCAGCAGTAACCAAAACATCCCCATATTATCAACACTGTTCCCAGCACAAATCCAAAACATAGCCCAAAACTCTGTCCCAGCTAAAAGCAGTACAAAAGCTGAGTTTGAATCACGTTGTAAAATTTCATTTTGATTTTACTCTCCCTTTATGTCCTTTCATCTCCCTATCAACTCCATACTATTTCTGTCCACAGAAATTTGATAGAAATACCTTTGGATTTGGCTTGTGTTTTGTTTTCTTGTTTGTGTAGAGTTTTTTGAATGAGCTTTTCTCCATAGTAGTTGTGGGTTCTGTTTTTAATTTGTCTGATTTAATTTGTAGAGAACACCCAGTAATACCCTTTGTTTGAACATGGTAATTTAAGAATGTGTTGGTAAGCTTCAACTTTTCCATTACTCTTTTTTAGTTGATGATGGTACTGACATTCATCCAGCAGTTCTTGCCACTATAAGAAAATTAGAGGATGGCTATTTTGGAGGTGCAAGGTAATTGCAGAATCCTCAAAATGTTCTCTCCGAGTTTTGTTTTTAAATTAAATCCTGTACAAGCCTCAGTTTTGAACCAATGATAGTACACAGATCTTGCAGCAAAGAGAGAAGGAAGATCTGCAAAGAGAGAAGTCTCAGCTTTAGTTTTTAAGTGTCAATTGGATAGTAGTTGGACATCAGATGCAGTGCATTAGCAAAAACAAATGTTGGACCTTTTGGAATACACAAAGTCATGTCTCTGCTTATCTTTTTAAGAAGTAATTATCTTTCACATTTATTGCACATGTTTTAAACATGAATTATGTGTTGTACTTGTAATCTTAGTGTTTTATTTATCTACATATAGAAGCAGTTTAAAATGATGCCACAGTACCTCTTTCTGCTTGCTCTCTGTCATTATCTTCCTCTGACTGTCAAATGTGTTTTGTTTTTTAGCAGCATTGCAGTTCAGTGAAAAGATACTGCTTTTGGTATGGGGAATTTCTTAGCCCCAGTTTTTCATGGGAGTTTAGGTCTTTGTTCAGAGTCTCTCTCCATATTAACAGCACCCTGCATAATTAGGCTTTGAGTTAGGTCTCTTAAGTGCTACTATAACCATTGAACAGTTAACTTCAATTGAGAGCTAGAGCAGCTGAATCTGCAACTATTGTTTTGCATTTATTTTATTAGTTAACTGCTGCTTTTTTAGTTACCCAAGGTGGATTTGACAGTAGGTCCCATAAATGTCGGAGGAGCTGTTGAAACTTCAGTAAGCATTTATCAGTATCAAAATGGTGGATGTTAATGCTCTTCTGCATGCTTTCCTGTTTGCAGGGTGAAGATAGGCAAGCTGTCAGAGTTTCTTACCACCTCTTTTCATACCCATTTGAGCTTCCTGGATCCAGACTGTGATGTAAAACTGTTTGATGACCCAGATGAAGGCCGTGATAGTCCTGACAGTGAATGTGGAGGCTATTCAGCAGACTTCTGTGAAAAAGGTAGTGCTTTTACACTTCAATGTTTTTTTTCCTCTCAAGGTCTACCAACACAGCCTGGGTTTACCTACAATGCAGAATCTATTTTGTGCACAGTTGAAAAGCATTGCAGTTGCTAGTGCATCAGTCTGAGAACAATACATATGCAACTTCATTTGGAGAAGGAATTTGTGCATATTCTTCCCATGGTAGTAGTATGGTGCTTACATGTAACTACTGCAGTAAAGCTGAGTCTGAAGAGTCAGCAGATAGGGGCATGGGGTTGTGTGGAAGAGGCTAGAGGCAGGAAGAGACTATGAGAAGTCATAGACAAGATTTTTTGTGGAAGAGCTGATCCATGGACTACCAACAAGATAAAACACCTTTTGTTTCCTGTCAAAGGGAAAAACAACTTCTTAATCTGTTTCCAAAGTGTCAAAAACTGATTTAAAATTTATTTTTCTTTCTAATTTTGTCATCTTAAAATGACAAACATTTTTTGTGCTCTTTCTTTTTTTTCTTTCTTTTTGTGCATTTTTCGTACATTTTTTATGCTCTTCCATAAGAGCAAGAATAAAGTGGTGTTCTTAATTAAAAAAAGACAACCTCATAAATTACAGTTTTAACTTTAATAAAGCTTTTCTGTTCTGTATGCCACACTAGAAAGCCAGGATGAGCTGGATCAGTATATAAATGAAATCCTGCAGAGTACAGCACTGAAATCATACCTGCCTCCAACTTCAAAGACTGCAAATCAATCACCTGTGTTCAGTGCAAGCCATTCTACAAAAGAGATATTGTCAATAATGGCCAAGACAAAGGGCTTGGAGGTTCCAGGTATTTCTACTTATTAAGAGATAATAATAGAAAACCTATTTTGAGTTCTAAAAGGGGTAAGTTCAAGTATTTCAGAAGTCTACAGTTTACAAAGAACTGCTGACATAAGTATGTAGTTCTTATCAAGAAATAAGAATGAGTCCAGAGTTGTTTCTGTAGTGTTCCCACTCCATCCCATGTCAAGATATAGATAGCTTGTTATGAAATGTAATATTTAATCCAAGTTAATGTTTTGGAAACAGGTGGAACTTCTCAGTTGGGTAGAATTTTAGAACTTGAATCAGTGAATTTATTTTTTGGGCCTTTTCATAAACAAAGGCAGGTAAAATGGGCTTTCATACTTTAATAATGTGGTGAAATGAAATGTTTCAACGCCAAAAACCATAAATATGCACATGTACATATGTCATGTTAGAACAAGTGGAGTAGAGAAGGAGCGATCCTAATTATGGTATATCTCTAATAGACCGGTTGGAGGATTTACACCAAAATAATGCTGTAGCTGAATTTGTAAATAGATTCCAACATATGCACTGTTTTATGTGTAAGTGTGTAGTATTCAGTGCCCTGGTTAAGGGAAGGCTTCCCTTAATTTAAATGTATATTAATAACTTTCAAGCTTTGTTTTTAGTCTTTCCCCCATCTTGCATATTCCACATCATCTGATCCTCTGTTAAGTTCAACATACGTAGTTAACAAGAACATAGCCTGCATTTAATGCCATCACTTTAATTATGGTATCTTGCCAGTTAGACCATGTTCTCCACATACTTCCTGTTAAAATGTTTAAAACACTTAGCAGGGTTTGTTCTTTAAGCTATGAGATTGCTGAAGCATGGGAGGTATTAGTTGAGCCTGTAGCACCTGAGCCTTTTGACATGCTGATCTCAAGTTCTTGGAGGGAGCTTTCAAGGTTCAGATCATGTCTCCAAGCTTCACAGAAGTGTTACCCTTGTATTTTGACTCTGAGGTATTTGTGGGTTTTTTTACCTTACATACTTGCTTCATGTAGGTGTTTTCAGTTTTCATGTTATTGAAATGGGCTGCTTTTTTTGTTTGTTTCCTGGTGACTTTGCTTTCCAGCTGCATCTATGACTCTTCCCACTAAAGTTCTCAACACTCACCGGAAGTCTCTGAATCTTGTTGATAATCCTCATTTCTTTGAAACAAAGGTAAGCTATGGGAATTTTTATGCTGTTTGTTTTTAGGACCCAATACTGTGGCCTCTGCTGTGTTTCCCAGCAAAACCCTGTGCTAGTTCTCCTTTTCCTTCACAGACAAGCCATGCTGCCTGAGGCACTGCATAGCTACTCCCTTGTTTTGAAATTTAATTTTGTCTGGGTGAAGGTTTTTTGACATTAGTAATCCAACGTCTGTCTATAATTTCCACAGACATTGTCAAGTGGAAAAGTTTTAATTTTGTCTGCTGAACAGAAAAAAAAAAGGTGCTTATTTTTAAAGTTAAGTCATTATATTTAGTTCTGGCTGGTCACAAAGGGAAGGATGGGATGTTCATGGCCTTTAGAGATTTTCTCCAATAAATGCTGCCCATAGTAATGTGTGGGCAGGAGAGGATCCTGTATGTGGGTGGACAGGTGCTCTTAAGGCATCAGCCAAATCCCCACTACGAGGCACAAAGATGCTGTTGGGCTGGGCATTTATTTTATCCTACTATATGTGATCAGCTTCTGAGAATGGTTCTAGGAGGTAGTATCCAGCCTCCTGAGGAGTTTCACAGACAGTGAGACTGTGTTTGTGGAAATGGTATTTTAGGACTGTATAAATTACTGAATAGCTTATTAGGCAAAACTCTTCATCCAAGAACTCACCACAGGATTGCACCATCTGGTTAGGTAACGTGTTAGTTTCAGAAGCTTAGAATATTTATGATGGCAATATCTGCATTCATAAATCACCACATATATGCAGATTAGAGTTAACAAAATTGTTTTTCTTATTGATTGAATTAAAACTTGAGACAAAAGTTCCATGATGGGTATTGAGTTTCTTCTCACAAGTCTGCTTTTTATGTCTATAGTAGTTTGACAAGAACTGCATGATGTGTCTGTATTTTAAGTGCAGTTATGTTGTCTGTTGGATCCTTTAATGGAAGGATACAGTTTGAATTTGGTCTGCTACTTTTTCAGGGAAATTAATTTGATTTTTTTTCATCTGTCTTTTTTGTCAGGACTGTGAAAATTTTCTGCACTTGCCTAAAGATGCTCATGGTGATTTGGATTGCAGGAAACTTGTTGAACAGCTGAAGGAATGCCCAACACTCCATGATCAAGCAGATATTTTATATATCTTGCACATACTAAAGTGAGTTACCTGAGTATAAACCTAAGCACGTTTATGATTATTCAAGACTATCTGATTATTATTATGCAAAAACTTTTCACTTTTCAGGGTTGTGTTTTAGGGGAGGAGTTAAAATGCTTTAACAGGAATATTTCCTGTTTGCTTGATTACATAAATAATTTGGATATTAAAAAAACACTTGTGCAAATTTCAGAGTTTATTGGCACACGAATGTGAATACATGCTGGCTTCGAAGTAAACAGTTGCAATACACAGTCCCTTTTATATGGATGAACATACTTTGCCATGTTTGTGGCACTGTTAAGTTCACAAAGATTTGGTATGAAAACTTACTCTTTTTCTAACTAAAAGCAAAATGCTGTTTTAATAAATAGTCAGGGTTTTTTTCCTCTTATCCCTCTGCATGCTGTATTTCATCCCTGGCTAAAACTCAGTGCTCTTCAAGACATTCTTGGAAACAGTCTAACCTTAGCTGCTGGACTTAGTAAACAACTATGTATTTAATAGGTTTGATGAGAAAAAAGTGCAAATACAAACCAATTGAATCATCTGATAAATGCATTTATTGAGCTTTTTCTTACCTGTGCATAAAAATACTCCTGAAATCTGGAAGGACATTAGTTCTGGGTGCAAAGTCAAGGATGTCTTAATCACAGATGCTCTTTCTTACTGCTGCAGACATTGCATTTTTTCTATTTTAGCTTTTTTTCTGTGAGGACTTCTTTGTTGATCATTTTTTTCCCAAGCAGAATGTTCAGCACCTTCTCTTAGAAGAGCAGAGGAAATCCTGAAAGAAGAAGTCATTTTGCTGTTTTAACTGCATGTAACACACTTGGTTTCTTTCACTTGGGAGTCTGTTGGGTAGGCAGGTGGACTTCTGGAAGATTCTGTTCCTCTACAGGAGTTCAAAAGTCATTCTGTGACACCTGGAAACCTTGTCAACAGGAAGCCATAATGCAGTGAGTTTTAAAACTAGGAGAGGAACAGAATTCTCCTTTGCTTTTTCAGTAATGACATAAGGATCATGGAAGCTTAGTAGTAAGAAAGAGCCAGGGGATAAATATTTTAGAGCCCCCCAGTCCCCTGCAACATCTAAAATACAGGTGCAGTTCTCAGCAGTACTGAAGACTGCTGAATTGTGCTCTGAAAAAGCACCACATGGAGCATTCCTCCAGAAAACTTTTTGTACACTCAGTTTAAACTTTGGTGGGAAATCCCTTGTGTGACTGCTCTGAAATCCCAGGCTTATGGCGAAGTGAGTGCTCAAGTTAACATGGAAGTTCCTGGTTTTGTCAAGTGGTTTTGTCTACATACAACTGATAATCCAAATCCAGCTTCTCATGTGTGGTAAGGTTAAGCAGCCTAGTGTTTTAGCTGATGAAAATTCCCTTCTCTCTCTTTTTCTGGCAGAGGTGCTGACTGGGACACAGAGCTGGATGGGCAGTGTGGGGTCACTGTTCATTGCCTTCTCAATGAGCTCTACAGAGAGGCAGGCCTCAACCAGGAGTGGGGCTTGATCCGATACATTTCTGGTATACTCAAAAAGAGAGTGGAGGTCCTGGCTGAGGTATGAAATATAAATAATGCCCATTCAGTTTCCTGCCTAGAAACAAGAGATAAAACTAGTGAGGCTTGTGCTTACCTTCTTCTCTTACTTCACATAAACATCGGTTGATTTCTGATCTAAAATCTTACTACTTCTTTACCTTTCATCTGTCCTGCTAACTGTGCTGATATTGGCATGAACTGAGAATGTCACACTGTAAATTATTGTGAAGCCTTAATTTCATCTGTTTATCAGAGAAGCTTAATTATGTGCTTTGAAAGCTGCGGTTGTCATTGTCTATTGCTATTGTGAACACTTTAGGAGGACCAGTGTTTCATGGTGCTAAAATGTGACCTGCCAATACCTGTCCCATTGGGCAGAGAGTCTGCCATGTGAATGGTTGTTAATGTACGAGAGGCATTAAAATAGCTTTGGCTATTTAATACTAGCAAGAAAGATCCACTGTAAGAGTACAGATTGGATTTTGAACATTAAAAAAAGGTTCCTCTCAAATATTTCTTTAATTTCCTACTTACACCTGCATATTTCTCCAGTTCCTGGCCATTTTCAAAGATTTGATTGTCACACCTAAGGTATTTTAATGACACAGCTTTTTTAATGACAGTCATATCTGCAGAGAGCAATTTGTGATAGTTGCCCTGCGTGGTGCTTCACTAAGCCCAGCCTTTTCTGACCTCAAGACATGATGGACAAGCAGTATAGGCATGCTCACAAAAAGCTGTGTATGTTAAATTGAGAAGATACTGACTTCACAGTGAAGATACTGACTCCCCAGTACTTGAGCTGGGGAGGAAGAGGGTAGAGAAGATAGGTTTTGTCCCACATTAGGAAAGAGAAAAATAGACTGCTCAAAATCAGAACAACATTGCTCTGTGAGGTCTGTGATTCAGGATGCTAGAACATCCACTTCTGAAGGAGGTTGATATAAAAGGGTAAAACACTGGAGGAAGCACCAATTTCAGAATATGGCTAATTCAGGAATTTAAGGCAGCATGTTAGGTATTTGTTGGGGTTTTAATAGATAAATATTTTTAAGATAAATTTTTACAAGATATGTTAATACACCAAGGTGGATTTCATTGATTGAGAATGTTTGGGGTTTTTTCTTAACTGATGAACAAACCTTTATCTTATGATGAAAAATAAAGTCCTTTACTGATCTGCCAGCCTCACTGGAGTCCGTAGTCATGATGTTGCTGATTTTGCAGAGCAGGGAAGCAGGGTTTCAGCCTGGGCAGGCTCTCATAACCCTGTTGACCTCAAGGGATCTTTGGCAATGAGTTAACAGCATTCTGCTGAATCTACATCTGGCAATTAATAGAAATGCACTTAAAAATTACTAAAGAAATGCTTAATTTTGGGTAATTAAAAGGTTTATCACTTTCACATGACTCGGAGAAAGGTCTCTTTCTTTCTGTCACATTGTAATAGGCATGCACAGACCTTCTGTCACACCACAAGCAACTTACAGTGGGCCTGCCACCAGAACCCCGGGAAAAAATCATTACCACGTAAGTTGAAGTTCTGCCCCAGTTACAGAAGCATTCTGTCCCTGCACCTTCCTGCTGCCACTGTTCTGCATCTATCATCTTGTTTTAAAACTTACTCCTGATGCTCAGATGGAATTGTAGCCACCCTGGCAGAATCGTGGGCACCTTTGGTGGTGATGCAGAGTTGTTGCTGGGTGACTTAGTTGTGGTGCTTGTTCAAGAGGTTAATAGCAGGCACTGAGTCCACTACTGACTGTGGTTTGCCTTCTTACAGCCCCCTGCCTCCAGAGGAGCTCACAGATCTTATTTATGAAGCAAGTGGCCAAGACATAAGCATTGCAGTCCTGACACAGGTATGGAGCAGGTGTAAAAAGGGTTCTAACAGCTGTGCCTCGTGTGACTCCAGTTTGTTTTCCTCTGTGACTGGTGGAACCAAGATGACCCACTCTGAATGGGTGCCCTTATGGATTTATCCCTACAGGAAATAATAATGTACTTGGCGATGTATGTGCGGTCCCAGCCCAGTCTCTTTGTGGAGATGCTCAGGCTCCGCATTGGTCTGATCATTCAGGTGATGGCCACTGAGCTGGCTCGGAGTCTAAAATGCTCAGGTAAGGGCAGTTTTATCATAAGGGTACTTATGATGTTATTTCTGCTAAACTCCACTGGTTGATTTTTCACTTATATGCATTAAATCCTATTATTAACTTCATGAGTCATGCACAGTTGCAAACTTTAAAAATAACTTCTCTTTTTGACTTAATGAAAGATTCCACCCCCATCCTTTAGTCACTCAAACCTAAGTGAGTATTAAATACTGAAGTCCCCCAAATTTCAGTGAGAGCTTCAAACCCAGGCCATCAAATGTGTGTATATTTAGGGACCCAGTGCCACTTATGTTCATGAGAGCTAGGACTTTAGGTGTCTTCTGAATATTTGAGCCTAAATT
Source organism: Calypte anna (assembly GCF_003957555.1). Lineage (NCBI taxonomy): Eukaryota > Metazoa > Chordata > Aves > Apodiformes > Trochilidae > Calypte > Calypte anna. The sequence continues at coordinate 121,845,689 of NC_044244.1, forward strand.
TATAGTTCTGGTAGTTTTTATTCAAATTAACTTCTGTTCTTCTTCCTTTTATGTGCAAACCTTCTCCTCTGGAATATGCTCAGTTGGAAAATATTTACTGTTTAAATTTCAGCTATAGTGGTATGTTATTTTGCCATGGGGTCAATAAAGAGTTCTTACAGGACTCCCAATATGTTGCATATAAGTAAAATACATACAATAAAATGAGAATTAAGTAACAAACAAGCAGTATGAGGCAAAAATATTTTAAAACTTACTTTGGAAGAAAAAAGTAAAACCAGAGAGGAATCATGACTGAAGAGCAGTCTGAAAAATCACTGAAGAATTTAAAGGGGTTGGAATTCTGAAAAAGAGCAGTCATGAAAAGTAATCAAGTAAATGTGTTGAGTATATCATCCAATGGTGGTGCTTAGGAGCATGATCTGGGCCATATTTTTGTGGTTTAACTCGTTACTCTTTCTAGTGCCATAGCACCCCCTAAAGGGGGTAACATTGTCAAAGCGCATTTCTCTGTCCCAGAGTAAAGTGGGAGACCCTGGTAGATGGAGTCCACCTTGGACACTGCTGCTCTGTGATTAACTTGAGTGACTGCCCCTAGGGAGTGGCAGTTTCGTGCCTCAGGAAAAGTGGACAAAGGGAGCCAAGTAATTTTCTGGGATAATTCTGTTTCTTACAAGATTTTGCATCTGTTTCTCCCAAAAGTTTAGCTGTGTAGCAGAAGCTGCTTTACTGACAGTGAATCATAGAATCTGCCAACTCCTGTCTCTGTGTAGGGCACCCCAAGAATCACACCATGTGCCTGAGAGCATCATCCAAATGCTTCTTGAACTCAGGCAGTCTTGGTGCCATAACTGCTTCCCTGGGGAGCTTGTTCCACTGTTTGACCACCCTCTGAGTGTAAAACTTTTTCCTTATATCTAATCTGAACTTCCCCCATCACATCTCCCTACCATTCCTTCAGGTCCTGTTGACAGTCCACTGAGAGAAGAGTTCAGCACTTGCTCCTCTTCCTTCCCTAGTGAGGAAGCAGTAACCTGGGATGGGGTCTCCCCTGAGTCTCCTCTTCTCCAGGCTGAGCAGACCAAGTACCTTTTGCTGCTCCTCATAAGGCTTTCCCTCTAAACCTTTCACCAACTTCATGAGGCCCTCCTCTGGACACTCTCTAGTAGCTCTGTGTCCTCTCTTTCCTGGCATCCCTTTTGTTATTCCTTAGCCTCAAATGCCACCTGCTGTCTACTCTGCCCTCAGCTTCCTGGCTGCCTTTTCCATGTTTTTCTATGGGGGATTTGTCTGCTACATATATGTGCTCATGTGTATGTATGTGCTATGTATCATATATATATACAAATATATATATATCTTATCTCTCATTTAACAAGTATGATCCTTTAATGCAATAAAACTAAAGCCCTCTACATGCATCTGTTTCTTTATGGGATAACTCTGGCTCTGTAATTCAGATCTGCATGTCATCAGCTGTCAGGAAAATGTCTGTAATGCCTTTCCAGGCAATCTTGCTCTACAAAGCAACAACTGCTTTTTCATTGTCAGCTTTAGTGAGATTTCCATGCAGTGTTTGTTGTTTAGTCTTAAAATTAATTTTCTTTGAAATGTGATTTTGCATATTAATATTTTTTTAAAAATCACTAGCCACAATGGAAATATGACTGAGCTTCTTTCAGTCAGCAGTTTTCTTAAGAAAACAACCTATAAAGCAAGCTATAGTGATGATTGTCTTTTTTTTGTTTGTTTGTTTTGTTTTGTCTTAACTAGGTGAAGAAGCTTCAGAGAGTTTGATGAATCTGAGTCCCTTTGATATGAAAAATCTCCTACACCATATTCTCAGTGGAAAAGAGTTTGGTGTGGAAAGAAGCTGTAAGTTGTCCATTTGAGTACTTGTTGAAAAGTATAAATACAAAGTTAGATTGTCTTGTAAGTTGGAATCTGCTCTCTTGCCATGTAAAATAGAGATATAGATGATGTATGGTTCATGGGTGGCCAATACCTGTGTATAGCTGCTGTGGAGTAAACAAAACAGCTATGATGGAAGCTGTCCTGCGCTGAAATAAGGTCATATCATGTTTTCAGTGATATGAAGGCAGACTTCTGTAATGACAGAATTTTATGTGACCAGAATGAAGACATGGCATGAGGCATGTCTAAAGACAAAAAGGCATTTCTAACCTGCCCTCAAGGAGCATGTCTGTGATGCCCAGGTATTACTGAGTTCAGCTGTCTGCCAGCTTTGTTCTTTAGCCCTCACAGACACATTGCAACTCTGATGCCTTTTGAAGCTACGATTGCTCAGAATTATGGAAAATCACTTCCTAATATTGAAGTATGGATCTAGGCCCCTGACTTGATGCTGTCAGCTTTGAACTGTTGATGTGATTTGAAAAGATGCTGCCACCAAGAGCATGGTACACTTTTGAATGGATTTAACTACTTTAACTTCTAGATAAAATCCCATCTGTTTTTCTACTGCTTAGAATTTTAAAAACGTCCATTTGTTTCTTTTAGTGCGGCCTGTAGATTCCTCTTCATCGAGCCCTGCAATTTCTATTCATGAAATGGGTCATTCTGGAGCAACCAAAACAGAAAGAAGTGGTATTACTAAATTGAAGAGTGAGATAAAGCAGGTGAGGGTTTTCCATCAATGCTCATCAGGAAATATAGCTCTTCTGGTACTGTATTATGTAAGATTTCTGTGTGCTATTTGTAAGGGACCATCTTTAATATCAAAGAAATTCTTGGTAAATGGCAGAAGTTTCCAAAGGATAATTCATTTAAAGCTGATCACTGAATAGAAAGCAGCAAAATGATGTTTCCACCAAAAACTTACTTCCCTTTTTGTTCTTGTTTCTCATGCCGAATGTAGAACTTGAACAAACTCTACTGCATTCGTGGCATTGGCTCTTTAATCATCATCAGCTAAGGAAAGTCAGATGTACAAGCAGAATCTTCTGTGTAAGCAGTGTTCATTTTTGTACCTTGTACAAGTTGCTGATGTGGTCCAAATGCCTTGTACAAAAGATACACTTGGAAAAGAAATATTGGTTTATTTTCTTCCTGATTTGTTTCTTCAGGAATGGAGGATAACTACTGATATAATATATATATATGTATATATTTAAGTTCAGGATGTTAAAGTACATAGCAGCCAAGCATATGGAGAAGATACCTCCAAAATACTGTGAATGAATGTGGCTGATGGCTTTGTTATGTGTGGTTTTGATTCCTCTTTTTTACTATTTCTATTAGCAAGTTTATTTTGCTCTATTCAAGTAGGAAGGTAGTGATGAAGAAAAATACATTTATAAAAATTAATAGCTTCATGTTGTGCAGTCTGGGTTGTTCAGCCTGAAGAAGGCTCTAGGGAGACGTTGTTGTGGTCTTTCAGGATACAAAGGGGAAAGAAAGGTGGAAAGAGACTTTTTCCAAGGTCTGTTATGACAGGACAAGGGGCAGTGGATTTAAAGTGAAAGAAGGTAGGTTTGGATTGCACATGAAGAGGAAATTTTTTTAGATGAGAATGGTTAGCCATGGTAGCAGGTAGCAGCATGAGAATGGTAGCAGGTACCTATCATTGGAAGTGTTCAAAGTCAGGTTGGATGGGGCTTTGAGCAACCTGATCTAGTGGAAGGTATCTCTGCCCATGTCAAGGAGGTTGAACTAGATGGTCAACGTAAACCCCCATCAGCCCAAACCATGCTGTGATTCTATATTAGAAACATATTTTGAAAAAACTGTCTTCCAAGAGCTTGACAAGCCTAATTCATTTCATCTGAGGCCATTTTTGTAAGTTTTTCAGGAAGTGTGTGATGTTTGCCATTGTATGAAACAGATTTTGCTCGATGAGCCTGTGTTTGAAAGCCCTCAGAAGGGAGTGGCATTTCTGCATGGTCTTGACATGGACCATTTGATGGTGACAGGAAAGATCAGTTGATGACCCTTGGTGGGACAACAGGAGACAGGGCAGCACAGGGACCTGTGTCACATGCCATGTCTATCTCACAAGACATGGTTGCCACATTGGAGCCTACCCACAACCCCAGCATGGTTGTGGCTGAGCCTCGTGTTAAGGCTGTGGCTGTAAAGGTGCTGCTGGCTGCTTTCCACCATCCCCAAAGTAACTTTGGGAGTTCAGTCTGAAGGAGAGATCACAGCCTTAGCATGGGGTCTGAGTTCCTTTCCAGGAAGGAGGAGAGACAAGGCACTAGGTGGCAGCAGGATATAGTTCTAAATGCAGAGGTGTCCCTGAGCTGAAACACTCGAAGGTTCGCTGAGGTTGGAAAGGTGTTTCCTGCGTTGCTTTTGCAAACCTGCATTTAGTTGAAGAGGCTTTTGGCTGGTTTTATTTTTGTTACCCCCACCTTTCCACTTATGCTTCCTGATACATGTACTGCATTTTCCACATAATTTGCTAAATACTAATTTAATGTCATTTAGGCGGGGTTGGGGAAGAAGAACCAACTTTGTGTTACAAGGAACATTTCAAGTACTTGTACTAACATCTCTTTACACCAGACTGCAAGTGTTGAGCAACAGCAGCTCTCTCTTTTGCTGCCATTGTTCCTGCACATCAGGCCCTTGCCAGGGTCTGAACCATTAATACATAATTAGGAGGCACACCTTGAGGTGGACAGTTACAGGAGAGTGCTGCAAGTCTGCAGAGCTGAACCTACATTTCAGCAAAAATTTGACCTTGCAGCTTTTTGTTTCATGCTTCCCACCCTGCTGGCAGCTCATAGACTTTTTGTAGCAAGATAACCTTCCTTGTGCAAAGAGAAAAGCTGCTGCCATTGCATTGAATGTGGAATGGAGTGGGGAGCTTGGGTTTTTTTCCTGGCCTTGAGTCACAGGGAGACTTTTGCATGTGTCTTAAGCTGTGGCAATTTGTGCTGGCCATGCATCCATCCCAGTGGATGTCATGGGCAGCTTGTGGCTCCACCACAACAAAGCAGGAGGAGTCTGCCTTATGGTGATCCTCAGAATTGACAGCAGCTACACTGAAGTCAACTGGAATACAGTACTGGAAGAGTCCAGGGACTGCCACACTTTTCCCCTAAGTACCTGAGCTAACTCTTCCTCTTAAATCTCGTCTCTGCATAGATGCATTGCTTAACCTTGTTTGCATCCTGTTCTGCCATGGCTGTCTGACCTGTTGCTGTCTGCTTTTGTTTTGTAGTTCTTTCATGACAGCCACTCCATCTCCAGCAGCATGTTTGCTTCCATGATTAAACTCTGTCTGCAACTCTTACCCCATGTGTGTGTGTGCAAGGGCTCTAGACACCTAATGTGGCTTCTTTAGTGGAAAAACTTGTTTTCAAACCCTACTTTTTTGTTTTGCTTATCTGCATTGGGAACCAATTCTCACTAGTAAATTTTTAGTAGAAGTTGATTCTTGCATTTAGATCTGCTTAGTTCTTCTGAAGCTTAAGCAGCTGTAGCAGATGAAACACTATAGCAGATTTAGTTACTAGATGGTGAATTATGTTACAAGTGTCATCAGTATTTAAAAAGAACAGCACTGATAAATGCTGGCAGTCTGTGGACAATAATGAACACAGAAAAGTTTCATGTTGCTGAGAGGGGGGGTTTAAGGGCATGGGTAGCTCCTCAGGAAGTGATCATCTTGCAAGGCAGAGAACTGTAGCTCTTCTTAAGCTTCCACTGTAAAGAAGGAAGATAATTGTTTAAATACTTTACTAAGAGAAACCTCAGCAAGTTAAACTGGGGCTCCAAATCTGTCATGAAGAAATGGAAGGTTTGCACTTTAAACTGTCTTTTATGATTTGTGGTTCTCTGCACCTGTAGACTTGATGTTGGTGGCACAGGTGTCCTAGAGAGACAACTGCAGAGCAGCACCAGCCCCATGGCCTGGGCTGACAGCTCCCAGGTTACTGCTGCCTCTCTCTGCCCCCACACTGGTGCAGAAAGGCAGGATTCAACTGTGTGCTTGTTCAAACAGAACTGTTCAGTGAGGCCTTTCCTTCTCTGAGCCACTCAGCAGATGGATTAATTATTGGATATAGATGGATTTCTCTACTTTGGCACCCCCGCTGCTGCTGACCTCGTGCATTTCCTGGCTCTGCTCAGCAGGGTGGAGGAATTTGTGTCTGTCTCAGTGTGCAGTGGAAAGGAATACCATGCATCATGCCATCAAGGGAGCACCACCTCTGCCTCACTGACACCAGTAGCAGTGGAAGTGGATTGTTGTCATTTGCTGGTCTTTTTGCAGAGACTGGCTGTGTAGAATCAGTGAACCTAACTTTTGTAATCATGCAGTTTTGGTCTTATTTTTCCCCTTCCCCAGTACTTCATTCAGGAGATTTCTGACCCAGAGATGATGAGGTTTGAGATGGGGCTGTAAGTGAAGGCCTTCCTGGGCTGAAAGCAATAAGTGCGCACAAAAAAGACTGAGGAATCAGAAGAGCACAGACTGTCTCCTGTCAGTCTCTGGGAGTGAAAAGAGAAGGCAGGATGCATGTGTGGATATGGGAATAAGAATTTTTTGGTAGTGCCACCACATTGGTGATGATTTGCTGACTGATTTAGACTCCAGGTCTGGTGGAGTAATGTAACAGAGCAATAGTGACAATAAAGGAAACAAGAGTGATACTTAGAGGCAGGTATGTTGATTGTATGACCCCATTAATTTAATTTTTATTCTACTTATTTTAATGGAGCTTATCTGCAGAGAGCACTTTTCTTGCTGAACACATGGACTCTTAGGACACTCAGCCCAAACTATGATTGAGTCAAACCTACCTGTAAATCCCAAAATCTTGCACACCAGTGACACTTCCCTGGTTGCCAGCTCATGCTTGTTAAAATATTCATGCCTTGTATTGAACCTAACAGCAAAGCTGGCTGGGTTATGCCTCATTGAACTGCTTGCCTGTTTTGTCAAGAAATGATGGAAGTACTGGAGAAGCCTCAGGCTTACTGTGAAGGGGAGAAAAAGGGTCCAATGCTCCTTCATCATCCTGTATGAAATCATGGCCTGTATTTTTTATTCTAGCTCTGAGGCAGCATTGCAACAGAATGATGTATTCACCAGGAGTAGCATTTGGGGCTGTAGAAAGCAGCTAAGCAAGGCTTTATTGTATCTTACAGAGGAGCAGCACTCCATCATCTCCCACCAGTACTTCTCCCAGTGGCTCCAGGGGAGAGACAAGCTGGGGGGACCGCAAAGGGCAGTGGCTGCGCAGGAGGAGGCTGGATGGTGCTATCAACAGAGTCCCTGTTGGCTTTTATGAGAAAGTGTGGAAAATTCTCCAGAAGGTAAGGTGACAGCTATGGAAGGCAGGAAGCTGTACAGTAACTTGGGGAGATGGTCCAGGGGCAGTGTTGCCAGGAGTTAATGTTGGTCTTCAGCTGGAAGATTGGTGGAAACGAGAATGCTTAGCAAGAGGGTGTCTCTTGAATATAAAAAGGCTCCATTAATGTAAGTTCTCATGTTCGTTTGAAAGGGTGTTTTGCTCTGAAACTGCTTCTGGCACTGAATTTCGGCTGAGGTGCTTTGCGTTGCCCATGGCCCGGTGCAATTTGCGGTCAGTGCCACTGAGGCGCGCTGCGGTGCAGCCCCTGCTGTCCTGTTCAGGAAGGCGGAGGGCAGTGAAGTAGGAAACAGTTCTGCCTCGCCCCAAAAAATGTCTTGGTATCTCTTACTGTCTCTTCTGAGCTGTGTGGCCTTCTGAACGGGGTTTTTTTGTTTGTTTTCTTTGGGTTTTTTTGTTTGTTTGTTTGTTTTTAACTGGAAAGCAAGTCCTTGCCAGCACCTTGGAGATTTGGAGCATGAAAATGTATTGAAGCAGCTCTCCAAGGAGAAGAGGGGAATTATTAATTTTTACTCATTTCAAAATGATTATGCACCTGTTCTGCCTTGCTGGATGAAACCCAGAATTCAGCACCTTGCAGCACTGAGCTGTTTGTGCCTACACACTTGGGAAAATGTTATCACCAGCTTGAGTAGATTTTGTTTCTCCTAAAATCACTTATGCTGAAGCTGTCAGCCAAGACAAGCTGTATATGACCTCGTGGCTACTTGCTAATGGGATCTTTCAGAATGACCATCACTTGTGTCCTGGCCTAATGTAATAGCTGGGAGTATTTGAATGTTTTTCTGGTTATAAATTGCGTTTATTTAAGTGGTCATCATTATTTAATTCTTAAACTCTCTTCAGACTGCTGATAAAAAATCTCTCTTCTTCTTGGTCTGTTTTTGTATCTCAGATACCCAGATGTGTCACTCCTTAGCCTGCCTTCTCACCATTTACGTCTTGTCAGACTTTTCTTGTATACCATTTGGTATTTCTAATCCCACTTCTCCCCCACTGTTGGTGGCCCTTGTCCAAGGACCATATTGACATCCTTGAGCTGTGGTGCTCTGGATTTGTTCATTTAACTATATGTTGTTTTAGCAAAAATGAAAAATAAATGTTCTCCGTTCCATGGTCTGTTAGTATGCTTTTGCAATATCTTTGATCTCTACATCCTTTCCCACAGAATGTTCTCACTGATTTCTTTTCCTGCTTTGTGTGTTCTTAAGTATTTTACTCCCCTTCAGCAGCTGGACTGGGAAAGAGCACACTACATGTTTGGTTAGGCTATTTCTCATGTTTGCCAGGTTATGTAATAACTTCTTCAGCAAAGGTGAAACAGTATTTTAACAGCTGTTGTTCTTTTTGGTTGGGGCCATTTGGTTGTCGGTTTGGGGCTTTTTGTTTCATTTTGGTTTGGGTTTCTTTGTCTGTGTGTTTTGTTTTGTTTCTTTTTTTTCTTATCTGAAAGTTGTTACATACTGGCTTCGAACAGGGAACCCTCAGATTTATTTGCAGGAAGTGTTAATTTCTGTTAATTGTCAAATTATTTTTTCAGTGCCACGGTCTGTCCATTGATGGATATGTCCTTCCTTCTTCAACCACCAAAGAGGTACAGTAAAAAGCTAGCAATTTTCTAGCCCTGTTACTGAATGTTTTGTTTGACAGTGTAAAATGCAGCAGGTCTGCTGTTGCAGATACTTGGTTTTAAGAAGGTTAGAAGATCTAGACCTTGCCCCAGAATCTCCACCAGTTTTCCTGGGGCTGTGAAGTCCATTCCTGCCAGGCAGGTCTGGTAGCAGGTTTGTGACAGATTTTCCTCTCTGCTGAGCCTGCCTTCCACACACCTTCACTGACCCTTTGTGCCCAGGGAGCAGTCACCAGAGGGTGACTGATGGCAATCCTTGAGGCAGGGTGAGGGGGAAGTGTAGTTTTGTTGGAATGGAGCAGATCTGTTGCTTGCCACTTTTTCTTTTAATCTGCTGCAACAGCAGCCAGTGTATTTTGGCATCACAGTCTCAAGTAAACACCGAATAAGGAAGATTTTTTCTAACCAAAGCTTTGACTCTTTAAATCCATAAACATGCCTTACATTTTTTCTGCTTATTTGGATTGCAACTCTGTCTTTAGGCACTCCGGCAAGTTTTAAATTTACATATAGAAAACAAACTCTAGTGAACAGTAATCCATCAGCCAAGAGAGGTGCTTGTGTGCCTGAGACTGTTAGCCTGTCTGGTTCACTCAGATTTGTCTCTGGTTTCCCTTTATTTTGAAGAATGGTGGTAGCAGCTGAAGGAAAGAGCTAGAATTTTGTGCCAGATTTAAACTTTTTTTTTTGAAGAATAGAGAGCTTTATTTATTCCTATTGTGTGGATAAATAGGCTTATATTTTTAGCCTATCAGACAGTATCTAATTTTGCCCTTTAGAGGAATCAAACAAAATAAGCACAAACCTCCTAAGGCAGCAGCCTTTCACTGAACATCCATACAGCTCTGACGGTGCAAATTAGGCTGCTCTACAAACAGTAGAGCTGTATCTCTGTGTGCAAAAGTGTTCACTCCAACCAGGTGGTTATTTTTAAAACCCAACAGTAATTTTGGCTTTGCAGCTCTTGCCAGAAAGAGGTTGGACTTGATGATCTAAGGGTTGGACTTGATGATCTCTGAGGTCCCTTCCCACCCAGCCAATTCTATCATAGAATCATAGAATTGGCTGGGTTGGAAGGGACCTCAGAGATCATCGAGTCCAACCCTTGAACCACCGTTGCGGTTGCTAGACCATGGCACTGAGTGCCACATCCAGTCTCTTTTTAAATATCTCCAGGGACAGAGAATCCACTACTTCCCTGGGCAGCCCATTCCAATGCCTGATCACTCTCTCTGTAAAGAAATTCTTTCTAATATCCAACCTAAGCCTCCCCCGGCACAACTTGAGACCGTGCCCTCTTGTCTTGCTGAGAGTTGCCTGGGAAAAGAGGCCAACCCCCCCCTGGCTCCAGCCTCCTTTCAGGGAGTTGTAGAGAGTGATGAGGTTTCCCCTGCGCCTCCTCTTCTTCAGGCTGAACACCCCCAGCTCCCTCAGCCTCTCCTCGTAGGGTCTGTGCTCATAGGATTCTATGATCCTTACAAGGCAGAGCACGTGAGACCACAGCATGAGGAGCAAAGAGTTAATTTGCCAGCTAAGCATCAGCAGCCCTGTGTGTAACTCAGAGGTGTGTGTGATGGGTTGCAGGGCTGGAGCAGCCTTCTGGAAGTTGCATAACTGTTTGCAGGATCAGGGCCTGGTGACACAAAAAGTTTATGTAAGTGCTAAAGCCACACAAACTTTTTTTTTTTTTTTTTTTTTAATGCTTTAGTCAGGCTGCCCCCATGAGCATATGTTTCAGTGTGTGTAGGTTTGGGGAACTAGTCCTTTGGATTTGGCATATTTCCCTTTCTGTTTCCCCTCCTTCCAACTCACCAGATGACCCCGTGCGAAATCAAGTTCGCTGTGCACGTGGAGTCGGTGCTGAACCACGTCCCCCAGCCTGAGTACAGGCAGCTCCTGGTGGAAGCTATTCTTGTCCTCACTTTCCTCTCTGACATCGAGGTGAACAGCATTGGGGGCATCATCCACGTGGATCGAATCTTGCACGTGGCCAACGACCTGTTCCTGCAGGAGCTGGTGAGTTCAGAGGGCAGCGGTGGGAAGCCTCTGCGTTTGAAAATCATCCCCTGCTCCCTTTTTAATGTGTGTGATGAGTCTGATCTTATCCTGGTTCTTTCCCCTACAAAGAAAGACCAGATCACTTAGAAATATATTTGGAAAACTAATTTAAGACTTGTGTGAGAATAAAATTAAAGGGAATAAAACTGAAGTGGCTAAACAAGCCCTGAAGTGCATACAATGAAGTTCTGCTTTACCGAGGCATTAGAATTACCAGTATTTGAGTAAAACACTCAAATTGTGAAATAAAATAAGTAATAATAAATAATAATTAAAAAATAAAATAAAATAAAAAAATTAATGACATTAAATGAAATAAATTAAAATAAAATTAAAAGAAATAAATAATAAAAATAAAATAAAATAAAAAAATTAATGAAATTAAATGAAATAAATTAAAATAAAATTAAAAGAAATAAATAATAAAAAATAAAATAAAAAATGAAATGAAATTAAATGAAATAAATTAAAATTAAAAGAAATAAAATAAAATGAAATAAAGTAAAATAAAATAAAATAAAATGAAATAAAGTAAAATAAAATAAAATAAAGTAAAGTAAAATAAAATAAAATGAAGTAAAAGAAAATTAAATAAAATGAATTAAAGTAAAATGGAATAAAATAAAATGAAATAAAATATAGCTTGCTCCCCCCCAAAAGGATAGAAGTCTGTGCTGCTATATGTCCCTTATTTGCTTAGACTGATCCAGCTAAGTCACGTGGGTCCGATAATAATCCTGATTAAGGTTTTCATGAGGGAAAGGATAATTGCTTTGAGTATTTGGCACAACTGCACATCCATAATGTGGCAGGTTCTTCTCCCAGTAAAAAAGCACGTACGCCTCACTGTCTGTACTTCTTTGCTTGTGTCGTTTCAGAAATCCTTTGGGGCTACAGGTAGCATCTTGGAGAAAGACGCGGCCACGGGAATTTGCCACTTTTTCTATGACAGTGCTCCCAGTGGGGCCTATGGCACCATGACGTACCTGACAAAAGCTGTGATTATTTATCTGCACGATTTCCTGCCTAGCACAGGCTGTGCGATGCAGTAGGCGATGCCTGGTGTGGGAGGGAAGGCTCAGAAGCTCTCTCTCCCCATTTCCCTGTCACCAACCCTCTTGTTTGGCTGCTGCATGTGTGTGTACTGTGTGCTACCTCAGCCTGCTGCACCAGTTGTCATGTTAGGTGCACACCTACCTGAGGGGGACAGGTAGGTGGGGTTTGACCTGGTTTTAGGGGAGTGTGTGAGAAATAACAAATCATGAGGCTTACGCTGCCCGTAGTGCATAAATGTAATTCATAATAAATTAGCAAGAATTACACAGTTCTGCCAAGGGGAAGACGGATCACTCTGCAGAGATCAAAAGGCATAATAAAACGAGGGAGCTCTGTCTCAGGGATAAAGTCTCCCAAATAAGGGAAGTAATGGAATTCATTAATTTTTCTCATGCTGTGTGTAAATGTACATTGTTGTGAATCACTAATGCATAGCGTGAAATGTCCCGGGAAATGTAAATTAGAGGAAAAAGGAATTACTTCAAATAACCAGGTGATATTTCTAATACACATTTATCCTGGTTCCCAACTCGTTTGCACCTAGTCAGTTCAGGGCTAACACCAGTAGAGACAAATGTCTTGAAATACCTGCTAATTTCAGATGATGGGCTCTCTCAGGAAGCTGCATCTCTCTTTAATCTGAACAAAACAGCTTCCTTCCCTGCAGCCCCGCCCCCCCCCCCCCCCCCCCCCCGGCTTTGGAGGCAAAATCTCAAGACCAGCTTCTCCAAGGTGACAGTTTTATGCCTGTAATCCTTTCTTCTGAATGGAGCAAGATAAACCCCTTCCACTCCAGCACCCTTTCCAAACCTCCCAATCCTTTCCCTTGCTATCAGTCTTATAGCATTGAATGGCATTAATTGCCACCCTTCTAACACAACACAAGATATGGAACATCCATGTTCCCTCCTTCCTTCCCCCCCCTCTTTCCTTTTTTTTTTTTAATTTTTCCTTTTTAAAGTTGCACTTGTGGCATGTTGTTAGGGATGGGCTGCCTGGAAGCCTCCCTTCAGTCAGCTCCCAGATTAGTGCCTGCACCTTGAATCTGCCCACTAGAAACCAATTTCTGTGGCTGTTCTGAGTTGCTGCAACGAGAATAGGTGTGTCCTGCAGGGAAATGTCTCTGTGGCCACATAAACTGAAAGCCAGAGGTAGGTACTTCAGGAAGGAAAAACCCTGCTTTACCCAAGGTGCCAGCTGCAGTTTTCCTTCTGTTGGCAGTGGTGGTTTTGCCACCATCCACAGTGCATCTAGGTGACAGCTTAGGAAGCCACTGCAGCTTTAGCCTCTCCCGTGGCTGTGGGCACTCTCAGCAGCACTGGCTGTGCTGGCACTGCTGCCCTCTGAGCAGAGAGGATCAGAGAAGTTTTGCCTTGCCAGGTAGAAGGGAAAAACAGCATTTATGAGCTGCAAAAAGTATTTTCTGTGCTGATAGGCCTGATCAGTGTGTTTCTTTGAGACCCCCCCCTTCTGCTCTTTCAAACTAAGACTGCCCTTTTTACAGAATATACATTTTTTTTTCCTTACAAAAAAAGCACCAGGTAGCACCTGGTGCTTTTGAGAATGAGGTCTTTGGTTCTAGTTTTTTAAAGATATCTGAAATACCTTGCTGAAAGGTAAGAAGTAAACCCCTGTCTCATCTGCCAGGTCCCAGCACCCATGGTCCTGCTGATGGTAAACTCCTTGTGGGAGTGCCCTTCCACGTGCTGTCCCTCTTGGATTTGCTGCTGCAGTCACAATTTCCTGTTGCTGGCTTAAGACAGTGAAGCTGTGGGAGGCCTTCAGAGGCAACTTAATGTTTTTGCATAGACCATGGGAGTTTGGCAGCCCAAGGGCCTAGGAGGAATCCCTGGATGATCCAGGACAGGTATATACTCTGTTAGCCACCATGGAAACTGTGGGCCTGTGGAGAGGCTAGTGGAGAGATGTGGTGCAGATACATTAGCACTTGGATGTAGAAGTAATTTTATTGGTATGGTGCCATATGGTTGTATAGGGGTTTGTCTTTCCCCTTTTCACATGTACTGTGAGAGAACACTTAGCTTGTTTCCCAGCAAATGCAAGTAAAGTCCTTTGTCTAGTTTAAGCAGACAAATGTGGCAGTGCAGAGCGTAAGCAGAGAGAGCTTGTGTGATGTTATTTTGTTCTATTCAGTATTTTACAGAAAGGCAGTAGTAGCAGCTATTTTGCTTCTCTTGCTGAATCCTAGATTCTGAGAAATGCAAGATGACTTTCCCTCAGTCATATTTTTTTAAAAAAAACCTGTGGTGTGATCTTGTTTTCAGAAGCAGGAAGGGTGATGTAGTTGCTTTACAAACAAGCACCTGCAGTGAAATCTAAAACAATGGAGCCTATGGCAAGACATACCTGGAAACCTCTTAACTCTTTAATGGGTGCATCATTGGAGTATCATTAGTGTGAAACACATGGTATTCATATTTATATTCATACCAGACATGGTATGAATATAAATGGTATGGTATATTTATGGTATATTTATGATTATTGTGATCAGTTATCACTTGGAATGCAGGCACTAGGAAAGTATTTTTGTGGTAATCTGAAGAGTTTAAGGTAAAACACAGCACCAATGGAGGGGAATCTTGTGTTAGCTCCAGGTCAGGCACAGCTGCAACCTGCTGCAGCCTGTTCAGACCAAAGAAGGGTTCCAATTGGAGAGTTACATTTTAGTGCAAACCCAATTAAGCTAATAATGTTTTATATAGGCCCTCTGCTTAGCTAAGGATCCACCTTCTGTACGTGTAAAGCTGTTGCAAAGCAGAGCTGGTGGTGGTGAGAATGTGCTCCCAGCTATAATACCTGTCAGCTTTGGGGTTGTTGCAGGGCTGAGCTAATTGGCAGAGGCTCACCCTGGCTGCCTGGCTTCCCAGGGGAGCCAGCAGAGTACAGGCACAGCCTGCTCCCTGGGAACTCATTTATGGAAGGCAGGCAAAGGTACAGAAAGATCCCGTGCCTCAGGAAGAAGGGCATTAAGGAGTTAAAATAGACACACCTGAGATACACAGCTCTGGGGGTAGAGAGGCAGCCTGCAAACAGAAACAGGGCTGGTAGAGGCACAGGCCAGAATAATTGGCTGAGTCCAGCTCAGAGTAGGTGCTGCATGCTGGCCCCAGCCCAGCTCCTCCAGGCCAGCATCCTCCCTGCTCGCTGCCTCATGGCTGTTTCCTTCTCCCTGATGCTGTCTGAAGGACACGGGTTTGCAAACTATCGAAAGTGGCATTACTGCCCCTCGGCTGCTGCTCCTACCAGGTAAATGTGAAGACAGTAAATATGTAAATGGTTGGGATACAGAGTTTGTCTCTGGCTTCTGTCCATCCTAAGGGAAAGAGCTCTGCTTGTTCCCGTTCCTGCAGTCCCCTGGCAGTCCTAAAAATGTTCCTAAAGACCCCAAGAAGGGTCGCTTTCCATAGCGTGGCACAGACACCTGGGGTGCACCCTTGCAGGCACTGAGCACTGTGAGAGATGGTACCATCCCCAGGGGCATGAGTGAAGTGGGAGCCTGGGTCAGTTTGTGTCCAACACTGGGCATGTTTTGGTGTGGCCCAGAGGTAGGAACAGTTACCCAGAAAGTGGGAGAAAGAGAGGTGCCGCTGCTGTACCTGCAGGACAAGAGTTTGGGCACTCAGCTGCTGACTGCTTCAGCCTCCTCTCAAAGGACCCCTCACAGCTGTAATATGAAATAGCCACTGTGCAGAACTGTGGGATTAAAATAGAAAAAAGATTGGGGGTGGGGATTAGGGAAGACCTTCACTTGAACAGGTGGGATTTAAGTAAGTAAGAGCCAGGAGCTCTCCCAGTTTTAGTCTGGAGTACTTTTTATTGCTGGCGAGTAGATGCTTCACAGTTACTCCCCCCCGCCACCCCCCCTTCTTCTGTTAGGGGTAAGGGGCTCCTGTGTGCTGCCAGCAGCTGCCAGGGCAGCCTCTTTTCTTTTTTGGCTCTGTGACTCAGCTCCTCTCACACTTCAGTACCACACCCAGAAAGTCTCCTCTTGCTGCCTGCTGAGTGAAGCACTGTGCCCCATCCTTACCATCCATCTCTCAGAAAGTGATCCCTCAAGGGTAGCATCCTTCAGCTCTGTGCTGGGGTAGCTTCAGGAACACGTTGCTGGGGGGGGGGACATGGAAGCTGGAGGCTGTCAGTCACATTTCTGAGCTCCCACGTGTTGCTGTGCTCCATAGCTGTGTCCTCTCCTCTGGGGCAAGGGGTGGGTGCCAAAGGAGGACTCCAGAGCAGCTGTCCCTGCTTTGCCTTCTTGCTTCTCACCCACAGCAAGGAAGCTGATGGTGGGAAACAAGATCTCACCACACATCGTGGTGTTTGTCCTTCTTAGGTTTTTGTTACTCCACTGGAATCAGGTGGGACCGATCCATAAATCAGAATAAATGCATGCTAAAATCAGATACACTATTACCAATGCCATCAAAATTTTACTGTAAATTTTGTTTGCTCTATTAAAGAGTCCTCATCCCCAGGCAACAGAAGTAACTCTGTGCATGTTTATTCATAAATCTGTCAAGTTATGAAAATACTTCAGGGAAAGGATTTTTTATTTAATTGTAGAAATTAAGAATTATGCAGGACCACAGTACCTTGAGCTCGCACTGCTGTTTGTTATGCCCTGTCCTGATAACACTGGAAAGGATACTCCTTTTTTTTTTTTTTAATTAATACTTTCAGCAGTTATTAAATAAAAAGTAACTACTTTAATTAGCTTATCTTTCACTATTAAATATAAAGATGGGCTTGGCTGGATCCTTTTCCTAACCAAAAAGCACTATTTGTACCTTGTACTTACTAGGGCTGAATTAGGTAATGCTGTACTCAGAAAGCTCCAGACCTGGCTGCACTTCAGTTTTTATCAGTGTTTTGCTTTCAAAGTGTAATATGCAGGGGAATTAGGTCCAGGTCTCCCTGCTCTCCCTCACAGGAGTAGATGAGGTGGTGATCGCAGGAATGGGAATATTCTTCGAGGGGAGGCCAGGGGCACTGGGCTCGCTCCTTCTTCTCTGTTCCAAAAGTGCAGTTTCAAAGTTTCTCTGTTTACTTGGTAAAAAATTTATGCTTAACCATATGCAAGAATATTCAGGTTTGGTAGCACCATTTTTTTTTTTTTTAACTTTTGTGTCCTTACCCATCTCTTTGTTTTAAAGAAGTCCAGTTAATCTTCAGGAAAAGTATGTTGTCCCCTGGCATGCGTAGGATACCAAAATACAGACAAAACGACAGTACACATGCCCCTTGCTGTGAAAGCTTAAGATTTATTTTGTGATCTGTGTGTTACATTAACATGCTATGGATTTAGCTTTCATTACGGTGACAGTGCCTCTTTCTTAGCTCCAAAACCCAACAAATGGAGGCAAAAGTAACCAGTGGCAAGTGGAAATCTTGTGCAAGCATTAATGCCTTTTAACAAAGACCCTTTTCTGTAAACTTCAAGGAGGACAGGTAGTGACCTGGAATGGTTGGGTTTTACATCATTGTGCAAAGAGCAAGGCTAAATGCAGAACTACCTATTTTTAACTAGATGGTTCTTCTCTGTTCTCCTCTCCTGGACTGGATAGCCCACAGCAGGCCCCTGCCATCCCTGTTACCTCTGATATGTTCCTTGTGGTCATCAGTGTCACTCCCCAGCTGTCACTCAGGGCTGCTGAAAGAAATGTACCAAAGTTTCTCTTCCCACAGGCTTGGAGGTGTGACCTTGGCAGTGTTCACAGAATAAATAGATGGGGTAATGCCACCAAGGGGGAGGATAAATTGCAAAGTACTGATGGCAGTGACACAGTAATACTGTAAGAAGCAGGTTTTCCTCTCTTCTGTCTCATTACTAGCAGGTATGTATCATCCAGAAGGGACTACATAAAGGCTTACATGGTGACTGTAGTGCTTACTATATCAAGCAGCCCATTTATTGTTTGTCAGTGTGGAAACTGATTTCCCAGCCTGTTCATGAGTAATGCCAGAAGGAGAGTGAGCTGCCGGGACAGCCTTCCAGAACTTCTGCCTTTTCAGGAGTTTGCCTTTTTCTCTAATCGATGAACCACGTGAAAGGCCTCTAAAAATTCACTGAAGTCAATGTGGCCATCTTTGTTGCAGTCTATGCTGAAGATCAACTTGTCCAGGGATTCATCATCTACATCAATGCCCAGGTGAGAAGCAAAGAGATTCCATGTCTGTCTGAACTCCTCAAGAGAAATCAGACCTAAAGGAGACAGACAGCAGACTGCTTTTCCCGGTGCTGTTTCCCCTCCCTTCCTGCACACCCGCACACACATCTGTGCACTCCTTCATTGCAAGAATCATAGAATTACAGAGTAGTTTGGGTTGGAAGGGACCTTAAAAATCACCTCGTTCCAACCCCCCTGTAGGGGCAGGGACACCTCCCACTAGATCAGGTTGCTCAAAGCCCCATCCAGAGTGACCCTGAACACCACCCTCATAATAATCAATTTCCTCTTAATATCTAAATCTCCCCTCTTCAAGTTTCAAACCATTGCCCCTTGTCCCCTTACTACATGTCCATGCAAAATGTCCTACCCCAGCTTTCTTGTAGGCCTCCTTCAGGTACTGGAAGTCAGTGTAAGGGTCACCATAGAGTCTCCTCCAGGCTGAAAAACCCCAACTTTCTCAGCCTATTTTCATTGGGGAGGTGAAAGAAAGCTCCCTGCCTGCCATGGCTTGTGTGTGTTTTGTGATTTCACAGCTAAAGTACATTTTCACTTAAGGTAATGATCTAATGCTTTCACAGCACATTTGAGACAGCAGTAACTACTGAGAGTGAGAGTAGAAGGGAGAAAAGACCTCCAGAAGAGTGAAGCCAGTACTAGAGATGGGATATGTGAGAATCTTCTCTCAAGTTAGGCTCTGTACTATCCCTTATATGGTTACAGCCTGACTGCTTAAATTAATCTTCACTTAACTAGAAAAATGACATTGCCTCTGGTTCCTCTATATTTAGAAGCCCTAAGGAGGAAACAGTGGGGCAAGATAACTTGTAAAAGTTTCCTAGAGCTGGTACAGTGATGATATCTGCACTTACCTGAGTGATCTTTGTCAATGACGTTAAAGATGATCTCCAGATCCTTTCTGTATCTGCACAGTGTTTCCATCAAAGCTGGCTGAATCTGGTCATGAAATCCCAGACAGAAAACCAATCAGAATATGGTTTGGGTAGTCTCACCAACAGAATATGCACTATCCAAATATGTGTTCCCAGTTTAACTTCTCAAATGTTTTTTTGGTGGTGTTTTTTTTTTTGTTTTGATTTGGTTTGGTTTGGTTTTTGGGTGTTTTTTTAAATCTTTATGTTCACGTTCCCTGGAATGTCTTCTTGCCCTGAGGAATAATCAGCTAAAACCCGTCACTGTCAGATGGTGGGGCATTGGGGGAAGGAGCCCTTCACACCTCCTACCTTCAGTAATTTGTGGGGATAGGGATAATCTAGGAAAGATATTGTATGCCATGCACTCATACAAAGCTTTCACTGTATGTATAAGTGCATAGATCCTGCTGTTTGGGAAAAATGATGGAGACAGCTAAGTACCAAAGCACTGTGGAGCCACACAACCCTCTCTGTAAAAGGGACCTCAGCTACCATGAAACATCTAGAAGTCCATCTACAAATGTGATACCCTCCTACAGGTGCCTGAATTGGCTCTGAAGCACATTTGAAAAGCTCATCTTGAAGAGTGAGGTCTGGGTTCTCTGAGTAGGATTTATCACATCTCCTCAGCTATGTTATCAAAACACCCTTGAGAGTCAAGGGAAAGCAAGAAGCAGTTCTAGCATGTGATTCATCCAACTATTTTAAGCATCTACCTTAGCAGGGAACAATTTGTACCCTAGAAGTGCTCATTTCCCTCCAGTGCCTATAAAAGGAAGTTCAGCTGCAGATGGCTACCTGATTGGCCAAACCACTGTTTCATGCCTCAGGTTGTACCTAAAGTTGTCCCTCCAAGATTTGCAAGGAGGTGTTTTCCTCCTTACCTCTTTTGTAGGCTGACCTATTTTCAAATCATAAAAACATGACATGAAGTCAACTTCTCCATCTGGGTTCATCTGTGCTAACTGAGGCTGCAGTATCCTCCAGGGCAGTTCCAGCTGTAGGACAGACTCCATTGCTGCAGCCCAGTCATTGACAGGAATCCTGCCTGCCAGAAGAAGTCAGGTCATGGTTACAAGAGGCACATGACACAGCACACATCAGTCACCATCACACCTTCTGCCATTTTTAAGAACAGTTGCAAAACATAAACATCTTCTCCTAACCCTGGGATAAAAAAAAAAAACCCTCCTGACAGTGAGCAGTAGGGTTAGAATAGACATTTCCACAGGTCCCTTCAGACCTCAACAACTCTGATGCTATCATGGTGTTCAGTATATTTTGATACTCTGTGAGAAAACCAGATTATGCCATGAATAGAACTGAAGATTTGAGCTGAGCTGCCACTATAGAGACCTGTGTTGCTGAAAGCCTAAGATGGAATTACATTAAACAGTTGTTCAGTAGCCAAAGAAACAGTAACATGGCTGACTGCCCTTTCGGGGGCACCAATGACAATCCAGTCAAGTGAGAAGCCATCATGAGGAAAAGCTGTATTTGTGCTAGAAATTACTGCTTGCTCCTCGAGGAAAGGTTCCTGTATCAATTTGCCCCTGACTTTTCTTTAACTGATGGGTAAGTGTGTGTGTGTCCTAGGGGCACAGACAGTCACCAGTGCTCAAGTATCTGCCAAGCTTAGATGGAGACCAGTTTCCTGTCTGACATCTGGAGACTTCACTCCTAAGTGAAGCTGGGGGTCTTTGAGCCTCTGGAACAGGATCTGCCCACCCAAACTCTCTGCCCAGGAACGAAATCCCTTTCCTTATTTGCTCAAGTATTCCAGTTGTTTTCTTCCATCTACTTAAAACTTCATCCCCTCAAGTTGTTTTCTGGGGCTAAGCACTTGCTAACACCTTTCTTCTACGTTTAGAAAGAACATAAAATTGGTCAGCCTCTGCTGCCCTCCAGCCTTACCCTGGTAGTAGGTAGGACCTCTCTCCATGGGGTGTACCCCCTTTACCCCTCCACACCCAAAACTCTTATCCCTGTGGTGGCAACTGGACAGAGATAGTGTTACCTGTGTTGTGGGGGTCATACTGTGCAAAAGCACTAGTGAGTTCAGCCTTGTGAGCATAAATCTTCTCTCTTAAGGACTTCAAGGCAGATGATTCAATTGTACCCACCCTAGGAGAAAAAGATGCAGAGCAGATCAGAGGATATTAATCCTCTAGCTCTTCATGCTTTTCAAGATTCATTATCAAATTCTTGTATCCTTTAACATATGGTATGTCTGGGGTCATCACTGGGGGGAAAAAATACACCAAAACTAACAAAACAAACAAAGCCCGATAAGAATAATCTGAATTTATGAGCTAATCAAGTTTATGCAGGCAATTCTAAGCTGCTTTGCTTTAGGAAATCTGACCACAGTGCTAGGCATGGCAAAGAGTGATAAACTTTTTGAATTCAATTTATAACAGGGTTTGTTCAGATTAATGCTGCAGCCTTAAAGCAGACCCGAAGGACAGGCACAGACCCTTTACAAGTCCCTGATAATTGTCTGTTTTAACTGCTTACGACATCTAATTACTTTTGGGAGTTTCTCAGGAAATGGAGGTAGAACACTTAGAACACATTTTGTCTACTGTGTAAATTTTTAAATCATAAAATAGAAAAGCAAGGAAACACAAGTCAAATAGGTGCCTGTTCAGCTGCTCAGTCCAACTCTATAGCTGTGGCAGGTACCCACATGGCAAGCAAGTTCAGGCTCAGTGCCTGCAGCTCTCAGCTTTACCTCTCCCGAAGATTCTTCCTGCGCGTGTACTTGCTGACTCGGTACTGCACAAACCGAGGAATGAGCTCAGGATTCAGTTTGATGTAAGCTCCCCGGTTGCTCCCTTCTTCGTAATAGTTAGAAGCAGAAAAGATAGTGATAACCTGACCACAGGAAACAAAGAAACTGGATTGGCTAGTGCAAAGCTTCCTGAGACTGACTTCTAAGATGGAATAAAACCAGAGATCAGCAGCTCGGTTCATCAAATTGCTCGTGCTTTTCAAGTCAGAGCCCCAGGTCTGTATTTTTGGCCTGCCACAGGAGAGTTCAGTTCAGAGGGTAGTGTGACATAACATTCTTGCTAAACTGCTTTCTAAGGTAGACCTGCTTTTCAGGATTCTTGCTGGCCTTCTGGCACAGCGTGTCAGAATGCAGGGTCGGAAGGTAAACTATTAGTAAGTTAAAACAAGCCTTAGAGGATCTCTTGCACTGTATTTACACAAAATTCTCCTTATGGATTTTGTTGATGTTCATTACTTTTCACATGGGAAATAAGCCAGTCCCTGCTCCTGAAGCTGTGAAGAGTTTTGTTTATCAGAACTCCGTAAGTCATTCTAACATTTATAGCACACAATTCCTCCAAACCCGTTTTAAAAAGTCACTTTTTTTTTTTTTTAATTAACTTTGCAGACAAATCTACTGTGGATGAAATTCACAGGAGAATTCTACTTTACACGGAAGCATCTTACCTTCCCACCATGACAGATCTCATAACCTTCTGGCTTAAATTCATGAGATCTGATGAGCATCTTCAGATTATACCTTTCAAACAGCTTGCCAGTGACATCAGGGCCAAAGTAACAACCTCCTCCTCGACACTTGTTTGGTATGCAGCCATTTTGGCTTCTTGGATCACTCCAGAGAATGTCAAGGGTCTGTAAATAGCAAACTGAAGTAAGTGAGGACTGATTGTAGGTGAGGACTGACAGGCTATGGATGTCTGAAGTGCTGGCCATGGCAAAGTCCTGCAGTGCAGAGAGAAAACAGCTGAGCTAACAAGTAGGTGTCTTGTTTTCTTTCTCCCTTTCAGCAGGGAGTTCTGAGCTGAAACTTTTGCTCTACTTTTCTGAAGTTATTTATAATTTGGATTTTTCCAGATGAAATATTATTTCAGAAATGTACCTCTGAAGTTTCCAGACTCGGGTAGATGCATCAGGCATGGTAGCTGGGGTATTTCAAAGAGACAGAGCTGCCTTCCTCACACGTAGGTATGAGAGGCATTTTCTGTTTCCCAGCACAGACCTGATAACCACAGGGGACAGGGGCTTTCCCTACACCGAGCTTTGGGAATGCCAGCTAACCATGACAAGGGCTGCCTTGGGCTTTCCTTTCCTGGGTTAGGCCATGTTTCAAACCAAGATTTTACAGACATGAGGATGAATTATTATGGCTTAAAATACCTAGTAATTCTAGTCAGTAACAAGCATTAGGCAAAATGTCATTGTTTAAACCTTAAACACAGTGGTTAGGTTTACACTAACATTGCACTTCACATTTGTGAGGAGGCTCAGCTGAGGCTTTGTTAGCTGGGGGAGTGTCAGATTTCAGGGGCTGTTTGTGCCCATTAAATTAATTTGTAGGCCAGATCTGTGTCTCGGGAAATCACAATTTCAGAGACAGATTTGCTTCTCAAGAAGCAAAATAAAAGTGTGTGGCCCTTAAAGCAGCTCTCTGAAGAAAAGCAACATACACAGTGCTAATTTTTGAGCTAAATTGCTTTGCAAACTAAGCTTTTCAAATTGTCACAATTTATTAAATTACAGCATGAAAAGAGCTGCATTTTGCCTCTATTATTAGCAGGAAAAGAACAGCTAGTGGACAAAAAAAAAAAATCCCACTCTTTAGTAATCACCCTTTAGGTCTCGGGAGCTGTGAGGTTTTTTTATCAGTATTAGCATTCATCTTCTAAAAGCCCCAACCTAAAAAAGGTGCTCTAAAGCAGGAAATTTCAAAGTCTGACCCATTTAAACTGTACTGTATGTACCAACACATCTCACCACATGAGGGCACGCAAACACATCGCATACCGAACAGCTTCCTCCTCTTAACATCCAAGAAAACCCTGGGTAAATTGTACTTACAAGGTATAAAATCACAAGCCTGTATTAACATGACTAAAAATAGTATCCAAAGAACTGGCTAGGATGCACTCCAAAATTACGGGGTCCCCTCAGACTCAAACATACTGCCTGAGCAGAGCACCTGCCAGGGGTGGGGGGGCTCAGTATGAGCCTGTCTTGAGTTTCACCTACTTGTTTCCATTCCTTTAGGGTGGGTTCTGGAGCTTCAGTGGAACCCGATGAAGAGATGTGTTGCTTTGTCCCTTCAACATTCCGTTTGGCAATGTCTTTAGTGGATCTGCTTCTAGCAATTTTCTTCTGGATGTCTTTCGGTGACTTTGGCGGCCGCATCAAAGATTTCAGCTTTGTTTAAAAAAAAAAAAACAACAAAACATTGAAAGAGTTACCAGAATGAAAAGATTATATGGAGATATCAGCTGAAAGGCCTATCAGTTCCCATTTCCTATACTCAACATGGAACTCTCATCATGTCCTGAACTCCACAGGTTGGGTAGCAGCTGCAGGTGCATTTCTGCACTTGCAGAAATTTTGCCATCAGCAGTCAGCCTCTTCAAAACTGTTCTCATGTTCTTACCAAGACACACACACAGAGACTCATTCCAAGCCACAGTCAATTACAAGCTCTCACTATACAGCAAATACAGTTCGGGCTGAAGGCAGACACTGAAGTGCCTCTCTTCACTGGAAACTGAAGGTGTTTATGCTCACAGCCAGGTTGGACAGGGGCTGGAGCAACCTGGTCTACTAGAAGGTGTCCCTACTCATGGTAGGGTGGTTGAAACCAGAGAAGCTTTTGAGGCCCCCTCCAACCTAAACCATTCTGTGATTATGTATATTCTGTACTAAAGATGAAACAGCATTCACTGCTGCTCTTATACAGTAGCATGCTGCTAGGTTAACTAGACTAAAATAAATGGAAAACCAGGAGGATAACAGTGAAATTGATGAAGTATTACATCAGGTCCTTTTATTGGTAAATCACTCTCCTCCTATATTCATGGGCTTTCTCTTTTTTGGAGCTGTGTGCTATGGCTCCATCAATACAGACTCTTCTCCAGGGAGTCTCTCTTCTCATTTGAATTTTCCTCATATTAGCTCATTTTTTAATAAAAAATTCCACCCCAATAACATCACCTCTGTCTCACACCACCCGCCCCCAAAATTCCACTCTTTAACAAAGACAAGAACAAATGCAAACCAGAATGCAAAACACTGGGTTATTCCCCAGTGCACTGACCAGGACTTGAGACCTGTCACTTGCCAGCTGTACCAATTAAAATACATCATCAGTCGGCCTTGAGTGATACCACCCTGAGTCATGGCCCACACATGCCTAATTAGCAACACTCTTCTCCTGTGGCAGCAACTTTGACCTCTTAATTCTGCACTTCACAGATACTTCAGCAGTACCATGCTGCGCCCAGCCTTGGGGGAAGTGTGGGCAGAACTTAGCTCACAGTTAAGACACATCTGTAGATAAGCACCCAAGCCCTTAAATCTTCATTCATGAAGCAAAGCCATCATGATGATGGTAGAGCCAACAGAGCATGGACTCGAATGGTGAGAAGTATTCATTGCCCTTTTCCACATCTTTTAAGAAATGGAGATAAACCTGACTGACCTTTAAAGCATTTATTTCTGTATTAGAAAATATGAGGATGAGAAACACTAATGGCTAGGTAGGTAAGGTTGCTTAAACACAGGTATCTTGTGCTTTATCATGTCTGTGAAGTAGTGTGAGGTGGGCAGATATGAACCAGACCTAAGGGAGCACAGAGGAGGAAACTTGCAAAGAAGACTTTTTCCAGAGGCAGAGAGAGGACAA
The DNA here is from genome assembly GCF_003957555.1 of Calypte anna. NCBI lineage: Eukaryota > Metazoa > Chordata > Aves > Apodiformes > Trochilidae > Calypte > Calypte anna. The sequence continues at coordinate 121,871,578 of NC_044244.1, forward strand.
GAGGGGCATCTCTCAGCTGTGGGATGCTTCCATGAACAGCACAGGAAGCCTGTGTATGAGCAATTATAAGATCTGGCTCTCCACTGGATCTCCTGGATCCCCACTGATTATAAAGAACTAGCAGCCATCTCAGTTAGGTTTCCAAATCTCACACCATTATCCACTGATTTTAAAGAGCTATGTTTGCTCACTATTTCAGAAAAAAAAAATAAAATCAATGTTTCTGTCTTCTAAATCCCTGAAAAGCAGCAGTTTCTGGTTTTTTTGAAAGCTAGGTACTGAAGGTTGCTCCTTCTGGAAAGACTATCACACATATGCAAAGAGCAGCAGCTGCCAAGGGAGTGTCTCACAGGTGGAGAGCTTCCCCCATGCAACAGATGGCAGAAGCACAGCACCAGGACAAAAGGCAGTGCTAAAAAGATGGGGCTAGAGGGATGTCTAAAGTGTTTAGAAATGCCCAAGAATTATTTACTTTTCATATTTTCTGGCTAACACATCATCACTTCAGGAAGGCGGTATCTGAAGTGCTCTTGCCTATTTGAAAGTCAAAATGCCCATGTTGTTTTACATCAGCCAAACAATTGGCTCCCAACACCTACTGAAACCTTTATTCCTGAACAATGATTGTGAAGAAAAACAAGTCTCCTTTTTTTCCTTGCATGCCTTATAAAACAGCCATTTCCTTTCTTAATGCAAACAACTTGACTTTAGCATTTCTACTGCCAATTTTTTTAAAGAAAAAATTACACCCACATGAATATGATCTCCTACCTTATTTCTCTCAAGCGCATTCAGGAAATCCAAATCTGTGGTGTCTGAAATCCCTCCATGTAGGACAAGAACTTTGCTATCAATTATAGTGGCAAGGGGAAGCCAGCTAAAAATGTCTTGCAGAAGATTCACAATCTGTTTCCAATGGTCCTGTAAAACAAACTCTTGTATTAGATCCTATTTCTGGCAGATTCTGTTCCTTCTAGGTTCAAGATTTTGCTGAAGTGCCTGCCAAACTCTGTAGGAACAGTTCTATTCAGGTGCCACCCAAACTGCAACACTGACAAGCATATTCTGACATTTACTTTAGGGTGATTTGCATATAGCACTTGGTTTTTCTTTCACACTTACCCCCTTAAGAGGCCTTATGAAATGTTTCTTATTTTATCCCATAGAGCTCTGAGCACAAAAGGCTAACATGCAAAATTGTTTTGCCAGTTCTTTCACTGAAAAACCAAAACGATTTCAACCACATTACTGAAGTCATTCTGTTCTACACCTAAATAATCTGGTTGGAAGTTTCCTTGTTTACACAAAAATTTCACTTTACATGTGCAAAGGAATTCTAGAGGAAGGAGGAGGAATCATACCTTGTACTTCTTTGAAACTTCTTTTGTGAAGCCGTATCTGAAAACAGGACAACATCATGAAATGATCATCATGAAATGATTTTTGATACTATCTGCCAGGAGATTTTTGTTCTTTTTTTCCCCTGCCATTCTCTCACCTCTGTTTAAGTGTGCTTTCTTCTGCTCTGTCTCAAGCATTGAGTTAAAAGGATTTCTTGTACATGCAAGAGATCATGAACAGAATCCATACCAATAATTATTAAATGGCCATTTTCCCTTCTAAATGTAGCAGCTTAGCAGTTTTGCCTTTATAATACTGAAATTTTAAAGGAACCCAATTGATTATGGGCAAAAATTTCCACAAAACTGCCACAGTTTTTATTCTAAATAATTCAGCTTCATTAGACTTGTGCCTACCATGCCTTTTCCCTCACAAAGGACAAGGATTTTGACATCTCATATTTGAACACCAAGATATCCTTGGTGCAAGGAGCACTTTCACAACACCCTGTCAGCTTTCAAATTTATTGATGTGCAGCACTGCTAATTAAAATGGCCAGCAAAGAACCATACACAGGGATGCATCATTACAGACTGTACCATTGCAGACTTAGTTAATATTTTCCACTACTCTGGGTGGGAATTTTCCTGACTTGTAGATAAAGTAAGTGATCTTGGTTTATGTTTGTTGTTTTGGGGGGTTTATTGGCGTGAGTTTTTTGCTTGGTTTGGATTTGGTTTTTTGTTGGGTTTTTTGTTTGTTTGTTTTTGTTTTTTTTAAAGTAAGCACTGAAGAATGAAGTAACATGTGAAACTAATTCTCTTACATAGATCAGTAATAAGATTTGAACTGGGGCCCCAAACCCAGGTTTATGCCTGGGATAGAGGTATAAAAGATGCACACACATAATATGTGTGCATACATCAAATGATAGAAGGGGTGCAACAGGGGACCCAGTAGTCAGTCAGCAAAAGATGTACTGGGGTGGCTGATAACTGTACAAAAAAAGACTGAGTTCATCATCTCACATCTGTGAGATGCTTTTGTCTACAGGTCCCACTTTCACCACAGCCAGAGCCTCTGGCTGTGCTCACTCCCTTGGCAGAGCTGTACAGCTAAGTACAAATAATCTGTATTAGAAAACAGGGTCTCAGGTGTTCCTGCAACAGGGCAGTCTCCTCTCAACTAAAGGATCCCCACAGGTTAAAAGTTAGGATATTTACCCAGCCCTTGTGTTTGGGAAGTGATATCTTAATCTTCAGTGAAGTGAAATACCAGCTCCTGGCTTACTGGTTCCATTATACTGCAGACTACTATGCTTTTTGCAATGCTGTAGAAAAAGCCAATGCTTTAACTAAAATGCAATCATTCCATCTGTCCCTTTTCCACAAATTTGGTGCTTTGGAAGCTGCACTAAGACCACTGACTTCAGTGGATTGAGATTAGGTCAGACACAAAACGAGACCTGTTCAAGTGCCTGTGTGTCATGAGGATGCTCTTTGCTCCTACCACACATATTGAAGGTGCAGAGCTACACCTGAATACAGAGCAAAACATTATTTCTGTTTTAGAGTGTCACAGTGGCTAAAGCAGCATCCAAAAGCTCCAACACTTCTAGTGAACTGCCAGATATTCCCTCGCCCACGCCTGCTAAAATGTACCTCAGGTTCATGATGTAGTCTTCATGGTTTCCTCTATTCAAGCGTAAATCATTGGGGTAGATGAGAAGAAATGTGAACAAGATTATAAGTATTTCCATGGAATTTTCCCCTCTGTCAACAAAATCACCATTAAAGACATAACGGTTTTGTTCTGAAGGCAGACCATTCTGCAGAAGGAAACAAAACCAAGGACATTCTTAGAGATACTTCTATGCTACTGTTAACAATGAAAATAGCATTTCAAATGAGATCATATTGCTAGAAAATCCACAAAAAACCTGGACAATACACAGATCTAAAATGCAGCATTTCTTTATCTCCTCTACTTAGAACAAAAATCTCCATATCAGACAACCTGTATAAGCCATCAGAAGTGTCCTCTCTGTTCTTATGATGCCATCTCTAATCCTTTTCTCTACCTACTGAATTAAATTGAAAGGCACTGATGAGAACATTATTCTTCCAATAAAATAAACCTTCCTGCTCATGCAGCTGGTGCCAGGAAATTGGGCACTTGCAAATTGGCTGATGGGATGAGCTGAAAGGGTCATGGTAAATGGGTTCACAACAGGCTGGCAACCAGTCACTAGAGGGGTTCTACAGGGATCCATTTTAAGACCAGTTCTCTTTAAGATATTCATAAATGACTTAGATGCAGGACTTGAAGGCTTACTAATTAAGTTTGCAGATGACACCAAATTAGGGGGAGCAGTTGACACTCCTGAAGGCAGAGAGGCCCTGCAGAGGTATCTAGACAGATCAGAGTGCTGGGCAATTGCCAGTCATATGAAGGTTAACAAGAAGTGATGGATCTGTCACATGGGACACGGTAACCCTGGATATTCATACACCCTGGGCAGCGAGGGGCTGGAGAGCAGCCCGGCAGAAAGGGATCTGGGGGTTCTGTTTGATGGCAAGGTGAACATGGGCCAGCAGTGTGCCCTAGCAGCCAGGAGGGTCCTGGGGTGCATCAAGCCAGCCGGTCAAGGGAAGTGATTGTACCACTTCATTCTGCACTGGTGTGGCCCCATCTGGAATCCTGTCTGCAGTTTTGGGTGCCACAGTACATAAAGGACATAGAGCTACGAGAGAGTGTCCTGAGGAAGACTATGAGGTTGTTGAAGGGTTTAGGGGGAAAGTCATATTAAGAGCAAAAGACACTTGGTCTGTTCAGCCTGAAGGAGAGGAGACTGAGGGGGGACCTCATCCCAGGTTACTGCTTCCTCACTAGGGAAGGAGGAGGAGCAGGTGCTGACCTCCTCTCTCTGTGGACTGACAATAGGACCTGAGGGAATGGTAGGGAGATGTTCTGAGGGAAGTTCAGATTAGATATAAGGAAAAAGTTTTACAGAATGTGGTTGAGCAGTGGAACAGGCTCCACAGGGAAGCAGTTATGGTAACAAGACTTCCTGAGTTCAAGAAGCATTTGGATGATACTCTCAGGCACATGGTGTGATTCTTGGGGTGCCCTACACAGAGACAGGAGTTGGACTTGATGATCCTGATGGGTCCCTTCCAATTTAGCAGATTCCATGATTCTATTATTCAGAAAGGAGTCATTTGTACTGAATTGAAGACAAGAAATCCATGAAAAATTCTCTTCTGACACTACTCTGAAGGTTCTCATGTTTCTTTAGATAGCAAGAAAATGGATTACACTCTTAGCAGTGTTTGCATCTAAAACATCTGGTGAAGACCTGAGGACATCCTATCTTAATATACAGCTCTGAAGAACCTTGATTCCAGTTGCTTTAATCCTGAAAGCACTACTTGAATTTTATTCATGTTGTACTTTGTCTCCACCCAGGGCAAAGATGTACTTGAATGCTCACAAGCCTGCGAGGCTGTACATGAAGATATAGAGCAATGCTTTACTATGAACGGTGACTTATCAAAAGCTAGTACTGTGAATTCATGGTATATTTCATCACATTAGTTATTACCTTATCAATGGGTGACATTAGTTTACAGAAAGTACAGCATAAACTCTGGGTAGCTTCATCATTTCCTATCACAAGTATCAGAAGTATTTTAATTCTGACTTGCCAGAAAAAGGAAACCTCTGTTTTCACAATTGGCATGCATAAGAACTATCAATAGGACATCCATAAAATCACATTACAGCTACAGAAGCCACTCTTAACAGTTTTGGCAGCACTACAAGACACCATGCTTCCTGAATATAGCTACTGCTCTGTGTCCCACATTCCCTGTGTTCCTATGGTATGCCCTGGTGTACTACCTTAGCAGGTTTAACATGGTTTGTCCAGAGACTCGTTTACATGTTTAATCTGAAGCCATTAGGAAATATCTTTTTTGTCCCAATCAGTGTCTCACATGGTTATGTTGGGAGGCAGCAGTGAATCCTGGTCTCTTGATTCCCAGCTTGCTTACATACAGCTTGCTTGGGTTTTGCCACAGCCTCTTCCCAGCTCTTTCCAAGTTAACTAAAAGATGTGTTTGGTTGCTCTGTGCCCACAAGACTGGAAATTTACAAGACTTTGCTAACGCAGTGGGTTGTAGAGCTTTTAAAAAAGAAAGGACAGATTTCAGGAGAGACTTGGCAGCACATCCTGCAACAATGAATTAATAAAAGCTTTACCTGAAAGGCAATAGTCATGTGAATCACCAGCAGACTCTGCAACTGCAGTCATCATGGAGAGATGCATCTACTAAAGCATTCTCCAGACTCTTACCATTCTTCTTTTGTAAAAGCTTACCCACAGCTCTTAGCTTCGAATGACATTTTATTTTGAACTTCGAGTTCACTCTGACATTTTACTTTTGTTCCATGCTCATGCACAGTTTTTATTTCCTTTTCTGTGGTTTCAACAACAACAACAAAAGCAGAACTAAATTAAAGGCTGCTGCAGCCTCTGTCATGTCACCTTCAGCAGAGGTGAACAAGACTCTCTAATGATTAGCAACATGCTGCCAGGCATCATTACTGTACCTTATGGGTTTGTGATTAATTAGCTTCCGTTCATCATTTGCATTTTCTACAGCTCCAGCCTCTTTCTATCCATAGCATCCATTTAACAATCTAACATAATTAAAAATTCAGGGGTTTCAAGTAATTTCAGGAAATACTGTAATTTAATGTAGATTAATGCAGGGACTGAATGAACCTTACAAACTGGCTATTGAGAAAGAAGTCATTATCTCAGCCTCACCCAAGCCAGCTTTAAGACTTACACACCAGCACTGTATCCATAAACTGCAGACTGCTAGATTCCATGTGTTTGTTGTTGGCAGTTTCTAGAAGTGCTGAGGTAAAAGTTTCCTGGACAGAGCCCCACACTCCAGGCACCCCATCTGCGTGCAGGCCTCCAAATTGCTTCAGCAGCAATTTCAGCCCTGTACAGCCCTGTGCAAACCTGAGATCACTACACTTCACACAGAACTGTTTAGGCTTGCACCTTCTAGTTTAGGGTTACATGTAGTTTACATCCAACTCAGAGGAAGAAATCCCTCCCAAATGAAGAGAGAGTTAGGGAAGAAGAAAAGTGTTTCCCAGAGGCTGACTGGGTTCACTGCTTAGATGGGTAAACTATACGGAGGGGACAGAAAATACTGTGTCATTTCATTTGCTTCTAAACAATCAAGCATCTCTATCATCTGCTCACTCTTTTATCAGCCACCTTGAAATGACAAAATATTTGTCCATTTTATTCAGTTTGTTAGAAGCATTCCCCTAGAAGCTTAAAAGAGACCAACCAGGCATAAGCTCTAGTGCCTGAAGCCAGTGAGAGTTTTGGCTCTGAATTTACTGAAGACAGGATTTAGTCCTTGCTTAGATTAATTTTTTTTCTCTTCCCAACAACCATTAGAGAGGGGAAAAACATAATCATATTCTGTTTACTCCAAAAGCATAAAATTTAGACTGACTGCAGCTGTAAATATAACTATACCCAAGCATTTTTTCCTCAGAGTAGTTCTTTTTCCCATTCCAGTTTGTGTATGAAACCAATCTGCATACGACTCTTATTTCAGTTTCAGAAAGGAAGGTTTCCTAATTAAAACAACATCTAAAAGACTGCAAGTCAAGGACCAACTCAGTGTAGGTGACTGACTAATAAGAAAAGCAGAACTCCACAAAAAGGTCTGATTATACTTCAACAGGTTTCAGATCTGCACTTGGGCAAAACCACTAAGTTTCCATTCAACAAGTGTCAGATAAAGTTCAACAAAGTTTGAAGCAGAAGGGAATTACATCATTTAGACACCTGGTTTAGCTGGCATCCATACCTGCTCAGTGCAGATAAACAAAAGGTTCAGATGCAAACTGTTTTCTCTAGAAAGCTCAAATCAGAGAGAGTGTCTGCTAAATGAAAGGTGGTGATTACTCAATATAGGAATTCTACATTTTCATTTAAATATATAACTGTAGAAAGGATAGATTGGAGATTAGCTTTTTTTTTTTCACAACAGCAAAACAGTTATGCTTTTTTACCCTTAAAAAGCAAGCAGCTATTCAAGGATATGTAAAGGGTGACCAAGGTACTTCCATTTTGTGCAGACTACATGACTGTTTCTAAGACTTAAAAAGCTATTAAGCAGATACCACTCTTCTTCCTGTCAGCAAATAATAATAATAAAAAAACTCAAACATTGCAGGTAGTAATGAGAGGCCTAAATGAAAGCATTTCCATTTTTTCTGGTGGAACAAAATTATATATTGTGCAGTGTTACATCAGAAATAAATTAGCTCCTCAATCAATATGGAACATCAAAGAGCAACAGGACTTTGGAGACACTGCAAGGAACTTTCTTAAGTTTTGGTTCATGGTCCCATTCAACATTTAGGAAGATCTCCTGGTCACCTTCACAAGGAGCAGAAGGACATGGAGAGGAAAAGCTGCAACAAAGACACTATTGAAATTGTCCCAGTATTTGTCTGTGTGGTATATACACACTGCATACACAGTTCTAACAGTGATAAATCCATCAGACATAAACACGTGTTCTTAACAACAAGTCATGAAGTAAAAACAGAACATCACATACTGCCTACCTACCTTATAGAATATCAGTAAAAGATCATCCAGGTTTCCATGCAAATCTCCTACAGGGAACAAAAACATTATTTTAATTTTTTTTTTTTTTTCTCACAGAAATGGAAAAAAATGTAATTTACAAACTAGAATTAGCTAACCCTAACAAGTTTTCTGCCATGTTTTCCTTGATAATTTGACTTGTATTAGGATTAGCTTCATCTTAAGGTACATGCTCAAGCTACTTGTGAAATCTGGCAATTAAAGAATTAAAGAGTATGCAGTTTTCTTGTATAAAGTTTTTTCTTTCCAGCTGGATCTGAAGATCAGACCAGGTGCATAGCCAAATGTTCACTCAGGGAAATGAGAGTAAGATGAACAAATATATTATAAATTTGAAAAACCCAAAAATGTCACTAAAAGACATACAGAAATATGATAGTCTTCTAAATACTAACAGGCTTAAATTTATGAAGTAGGCCACTAAATCCAGCACAACTGAACATCTGCCTGATTCAAGGCCAGATTTTGATTACTGCAGTCATACTGTCCATGCTTGTGTGCCTCACTGCTAGGAATGACAGGTTTGAGATGTTTACTTTGGAACAGGCAGTGTGATTTCACCCCAACACAAAGGATCACTGTGGCACAGCTCCCCTCTGCATGGGACTGAATTTCATGCTCAAAGAACCAACCTTCTCACTCCTGTGACTCACCACCACAAAGCCACACAATGGTTTCAAAACCTGTCTTGTGACAATATGCATTCACCACCAATGAGTAGGAAAGAACTGACAGTTTTACCTTCTCTCCTAGTTTTCTATTCCACTGTTTATTAATTATGAACCTGATGCAGTAATTTGAAGGAGTTCTTTGAGCTATGATAGATTTTCATCATGTACATGGATGCAAACAGTTCAGGTGCATATTTAATCTGCAGTATTAATTTGAAATTAAAATAAAATGGGGAAAGGGCTACCTTGTTATTTTAAGGAAATCAGAATTTTAGACCATTTTGGACCACTTATGTCTAAAAAATGGTCGTTCATCTTCTGCAGAGGATCATTCTGGTTCCAAAAGCTATTAGTTTCAATGGCAGGAAGGGGATGCCTTTAGGTGCACCTTACATGGTGCAAATGCAATACAAACATGAGGAGGTACATTTTGCTTAGTAAGACCATGCTGCGTAGTGAAGAAATATGAACTCTTGTTTCCTCGGTTTGGTGACAGGATTTTTTGGCTTGGTTATCAAAGTATTGGTTATTTAAAACCTCATTTAAACAAACCCTTTCCTGGCAATCGAAGTAGGTGTGTAATGACATCTTAAAAAACATTATTTGTTTTGCATCTGTCATAGCACCCTTCCTTTTACCACTTTATTCTTAACACATAATGCTACCTGTCAAGATTTAATGTCACCATTACTGTTCTGTTTTGCAGCTACTGCATTCTGTGGCAAATCAGCATACTATATCCCTTTCTCCATTATTTACAAAAGTGTAACAAAACAGATGGGCAATGAGCTCTCAGTTCTTTACCTTGTGACACATCACATCATTCCATGAGACTAATTTGTTGGTTGTAAAAAGGCTGATCTATCCTCTTGGGTCCCTTTAGAAATGAGGGTTTATTATAATTTCAATTTATTCCAGATAGCCAGCCTGTCAATGAAAGGTCTTGTTTGCCACCCCTATTAAGCCCTCATTAAAATCATTACTGAGTAAATTGTGATAGTAAAGTCTTTTTCTCAGTAAGTGGAGAAAGTGGTGAGACTTGCAGCCAGTAATTAAAACACTTGGTGGCATTTTAGAGATGGAAGTGCAGGAATATTTAAGCTAGACTGATAGCTGAATTAATTCTTACTCAATCAGAAGTGTATAATGAGAAAAGGAAAGATGAGGTGAGGGACTTTGTTAAAATATAGTGTGCCTCAGAAACCTTATTTTGTTTGTTTGTTTCAATCTATGCATTTGTGGATCAAAACAAAACAAAACAAAACCCAAAACCAAAACAAAACCACAAACAAACAAACAAACAAAACCAAAACACAAAAAAAACACCATCCCCCCAAACTTTGAGAACTTTCTTGCAATGGCAACTATGTCTGTATTATTACCCTACCACGTAAAATATCAAACCCTAGCCCAAAGTATCAAAGTTATCTTCTTTGGCACCTTACCACAGACAGTTATGTCCTTGTAGTAAGAAGTTGAAAGATGAGTGATATTTGGCATCTTCCTGAGAACTTTCCTAGTTTCATATAGTAGCTGCAGTACATAGCGGGCATGAAGCAGCTGTAACAAAAAAATCAGTGAAAAAAAAGAGACAGATTAGAAGTAACAACATGTCTGTCTGCTTTATTAATATCAGACACAAATTACCAAGAGTATTTATGCTCCAGGCCTCCAGACATGATTACAGCCTATATGGTTTAGTATAGGGAATTAGGAGTGCTCATAGCTTTGCACTTGCTTCCTGGTGAAAGGATACAGAGGTGTTAACTTGCTTTATGTATCTTCCCCTTTTATTTTATTCCCCTTCCCATCTACCAAACCAACTGAAAAAAACCTGAGGGCCATAAATTATATTTCAGCAAATTGCAAAAATAATGAGAGAGAAAATCCAGCAAGGGTTGCCTTGTTAAGAATTATCTTCCCATTCACTGTGAAGTAGTTATGACAACGCAACATTGAAGGTTCTAGTCTTCTCTGCTAATGCTTTTTCTGATAATTTTGTCAGTGATTTAATTCAAATGCTTTTAATTCAAACACAACTCTGTGGAAAATTGGTAGAGGAGACAGATGAGCAAGATTCATGTTTTTAAATAAAACAAAAAAGACCAGTTCCATATAAGCATTTAACAAAATGCCAACCATAGGAAGAGAAGAGAGAGATGACAGTAATGTGAAGTCTGAGTGGGCTCATTTATCATGTGCTTTATATTTTGCTATTTTAAGATCAGTCTTCACAGAAAATGATGGAAAAAAACCTCCCACTATTATTTAGTAAGTTAAAAAGCAAGATAGACCTTTATCCTTTATATACATTATGCTATTAAGTGCAAATAACCACAAGTTTAAACAAACCTGTGACATGTAATGACTCCCTGCTCCACCTTTATCTTCTAAGAGGTCAGCAGAGGGGCTTGTTCAGGAACACAGAGAACCAGCAACAGCCTTCTAAGGGCTCTGGCAAGCTTCAGTGATCTGTTATATCACTGTTTCATCATGCTAGAGATGCTTTATATTCACTTGAGTCTTTCACAGTGGAACAAGGTGATTAAAACTTGCCCCTCAGTTCTTCTACAAAGAATGGGGTGGAGGAAAGAAAGGGGGCCACACAAGGAGCACATTTAACCCATAAAATATGATCTTTAGTTTCTAGGTTAGCTTAGGACACCTTCCCTAGTCCTGCACCCTGACTGGCAACCTCTGTCGCACAGCTGCTAAGGGTTGATAGTCCTCGAAGAGGAGGTCCCTGCCCACTTCCCAGTGCTATCTCTGGTGGTCATGCAGCCAAACAATGAGTCAAATCTGGGAACTACTCTGCTTTTAATTCTGCTGCTAGCTTCCAGCCAGACTGGTTTCCCAAGACATGTATTTGTATGATCACGAGACCAGCAGGAAAGGATAACAGGATGGAAACAAAGGGAGAAATATCTCCTTGGGCACCCATTTAGCTTTACATTGAATTCACCTGACTGTGAAGCTACAACTTGACAGAGATGGAAAATAACTAAAAAGAAATCAAAACAGTTGCAACTTACCTGTTCATTCCTGAAAGCATGAAGAAGGGCACTGGCATCTTCAACCTTAAGAGGGAATGAGAGGCGTGGTCCTTTATAGGAGTCTGGAACATCAACATTCTCTTCAAATTCTTTTAAATACAAGCCTTCATCCACCACCTGAGAAACACCAGGGCTGGTAAAAATGTGAGAAACTGGAACAAGAGGGAAGAAAAAAAAAATGTAGAAGCTCCACCAGTCCCCCATAGGGTCATAACAGCATGAACAGAACTGGTTGAATGCAAGTGATGCTTTACTTGCCGGAGTATTACAGTGGCTAACTCCTGCTTCTATAGTGAAACAATTCCAACTCTCCCCTAATTGTTTCACAATATAATAACAAACAAACAAACAAAAAAAATTAAAAAAAAAAAAAAAAAAAAAAAATCAAAGCCAAACCAAATGAAAAAAAGGCAAAAACTCTGTCCCAGGTCAGGATGATAATATTTCGTGATGAACTTGTGGAACAAGCTACTCTCTCATAGATAATGAGAAACATGTTACAGACTTTCTTCTCCTTCCCTCACAAAGAAAGGAGATTGGAAAGTCAGAGGTGATCATTCAATAACCATAATCTGTTCAATATTACTCTTTTAATACAAGTTTTAAAAGATTCACTTTTATTTCCTACATAAATTTTTTAGACTAAATGCCAGCACTTCAGTGATTATTTAAAAAGTCATCAACAAAATTCTATTTATTCACAGTGGATTACAAAGCACTTATTTCTGACACAGCTATGAGACAATGCCAGCTTTTGGTTGGCTGCCATAAAACCACTGGATGAAACAAAAAAACCATAGTGGTAAAAGTAGAGCACAGCTTCTAATTTTCCTGAAACATGGAGAAAGCAGGAACATTGCTAATTGTTTCAATCTTTTTGACATACCCAGTGCAGCTGAGTGAACAGTACATTTCATTGTTTTCATCTTGTAGAGTGTCTTTATCATACAGTATACTAAAGAGAGAACCAGACCCTGAAGGACAGTGTTGTGGAAGCTGCTGTTTCAGAATTGCTCTTGGGAGATGATTGTTGTAAACACTTTTTTGCTGGGCTACAAGTAAGTTTTCTGTAACCTCGACTAGAAGCAACTGGACGTAAAAATGTATTATTTATTGCTGGAGGAATACTCACAGCTGTGACTCAAAACTCACAGCAGTCAAAACCACCATGTGGCATCATAAATTGTGAGATTCTTAAAGGTCAGCTTGGCTTTTTTTTTTTTTTTATTGGATAAAATCCATGTTAAATAAATAAATAGATAAAAATACACTTTTTTATCAGCTCTGGGTTACAAAAAAAATTTTTTAATCAGCTCTTCTGCTGTGAGCTCATTAGCTCATTCAGTATACAGCTATGTAAATGGATTAAGGTATCAAGTAGCAGCAAGGTGCTTAGGGTTCACTGTTTCCACCAAGTACAGTCTGATTTGCAGTCTTTGACCACGGTTACAGCTTTGTCTGTCCAGATGCCAGAACATCACCTGAAACTGTGGGTTCCCACACACTGATCAGCCAAGCACATCTGCACCAAGTCTTGTTCCAACTCTAGCAGCTGGTGTCTGGGTGGCATCTCCCTCTGCACCCTACTTCTGAAGAACTGGGTGTCTGCAGACCACAGAGCCAGGTCCTCAGACCACTCAAATTCCTCATCACTTGCTTGCTCTGGCCAGAAGCTCTCCCTGTCTTACATTACTACTTCAGAGTCAGTGGTCTTCTCAGCATTTCAAGCCAGGCAGACACCTGCCCATGCCTGATCCTACTCCTGCCCTCCCTTCCTGTATGCAGGAGGCTTCCCTTCCCTTTACCTCTGAACATGACTCTACCCTCCTGACAGCCTTGCTTCACTTTTGGAATATGCCCAGTCTGAGAAATCCAATCTCCCTCCCTGTAGGGCATATGTCTGCAAACACACTCCATTTTCCACTTCTGGATGAGTTGTCAAAAGCTAGTCATGGTCATGAGACTTAGAGTGCACTCACATCTCCTCAGGAGGTCTTTGCAGCTGTCAGAGGAGTCAGTAATGGAAACCTTAATGCAGCCTGGGGATTAGCAGGCTGGCTGGTGAGTATCCCAGCTAATCACAAGCCCCAGGCAGGACTATTCCTGTAGGATTCAGTATTCTTCTCATTTTACTCATCTTCTAGTCAAAACTGTCCAGGCTCTTTCAGTTCATATTTAAAGACAGGGACAAAAAAGAAAACTTTCAATGTTCCCAGTTGAAAGTACATCCCATGTTGTAAGGAAATACCCTCTGTCAAGTATCTGCATCTCTCTGCCAACTACAGAGAGCACAGAGAGCTGACACCAGAGGTCTAGACCAAGCTCATGAGTTAGGCTTTTGCCATTAGCAGATACCATACAATTACACTACAGGACAACAGCCACATTCCATGTTAGACATGAAACCTCAGAGCTACGTGGAGTCAGTTTGGCCACAGAAAACCCTGGGGACCTGTTTCTCCTGACCAAGACCACCTTGCCATGAGAGTTGTTCCAGGCAAGTCAAAGACACCAGTGCCAAGGATGTGTTCACTATCAGGATAACAGGGAATCAGCTACTGCTGGGGCTCCAAAACAAAGCTCTCCATTCTGCCACCAACCATGTGCCTTCAGACCAACCACTGGGTATATCTGCATCTTGGCTCCTGAGGAGTGCTCTTATTTGTGACAGATACTGATCACCAGCCATCAGGTCAAACATAGATGGACTCCAAGTCCGCTAAGAGGATGAAGATTTCTCTAACTCTTCAAATATTTATTACCTCATTTTGGTCCTGGTGCTGTAAGCCAAAACAGCTGTGACTTATTGCCCACAGCAAGAAGCACTCTATGCAAAAAGCCTTGGAAGGGTGTGAATGCTGTATGGGAGGCATCACGTGGAATGAAACTGCAAAAAGCAAGCACTATTTTTTGTTCCTTTTTGTAGAAAGCTCCAGGAGGTGTGCCTGGTGACTATGAGAGGCACAATCAGGGTTGCCTTGGATTCTCAGTCCTACCACTTTGCCCAGGACATGTTTACAGCCTTCTCACCCTTAATGTGCCCACAAAAGAGTAAGTGAATGGGTCATCATCTGCTGGGAAAGCAGTGTCCAGCCTTTTCTGACAAGAGATCTTTCAACTGAAAGGCTGAGTAGGTATGCAGATTTGGGGGCCTTAGGGAGGGAGAAAAATGCAATGTGGAAAATTTTTTATTTCCCACAAACCCTTGGATAATAGCCTTTATTAAGAAGCAGAACAAGATCAACAGACACACAGCTATGTAACATCCCAATCACAATTTAAATTGCACTGACATCTTAAGCAGAACGAGAGGATGAGAAAAGCTTCAGGGCACAACAGATAAACAATCACATTAAAAGCACTACTGAGTTAATGAGATGGTGGCTGATTTCTATCTTAGAAAAATATATTCTGAAAAAGTGCATTAAAAAGAGGAAAGTGACAAGATGAATAGTCAAGAGTGAGTGGTTTATAATGTGAGGAAAAACACAGATCACAAAATCTTCAGGTAGCTTTCTCACCACATACTGAGAACAGGCAACCTATTCTCTAGTAATAATACTAGATAATATCTTCTTGGAGAGGGCTTTCGAGACATATGCTATCACTCTAATTGAAGTGAGCACACACTGATGAAAAAAAAAGCCAGAGAATTGTGGGTTTTAGAAAATGCCTGGGAATAGCAAAGCCTATTTGAAGCCTCTCTGGTTTACACTCACCATGGCTTACATCTTAGGACCATGATTCAGCACAATTGGAAGCAGTTCAGTAAGATTCACACTGTTCAGCACTGATTTTGCTTCAATCAGTGGAGATAACACAGGTGCTGCAAAGGTCACTTAAAGAGATAAGGGATTGAGTGCTTTAAGTTAAGAACGCACACAGCCAGTAGTTGGACAAAGATAACCACAAACCACAAACTTGATATTCATATTATCAAAAAAAAACCACCTCAGCCCAAAGTCAGCTCATTTGCATAATTGGGCTGGGCCATCTGTCTATTAAACATGCAATTTACAGAATCTTTTGGGTTCTTTTTAGTTTCTGGGATTCATAACACAGGGTGTTAGGGGGAAATAACAAAACCAAGACAAAAATAAAGCCTTTGAGGCAGTTACAAAGCCTTTACTACTTCATTCCTAAGACATAAAAATATTAAATAAGCAGGACAAAGGGGACCATTAACTTTATCGTGCATTGCAGTCTTCCCTGTATCTGCAACACCAAGACACAGGTCACCTGCCCAGTGGTTCTGAGGGGCAGCCCACAACACCCTCTGCCCCTTCCTGGGCACAGGTGGGGCCTGGATCTCCCCATGCCCTCAAAGAGCCCATGGGTGTAGCAGTATGCTCAGTATCCAGCCACTTATGGAACCCTGGCAAGTCACCTGAGGCACCTCACTCACCTTTGTTCCTTCTGTCATTAAACATTCTTAATAAAGTTGCATGAATCATATCCATAATGAGCAGCTGTGAAATTCCCTTTAATATTGTAATGAAAGCACTTTTTTTTCAAATCTCAGACCTAGCGCTACTATCTTCCTTCCCACTTGGGGAAAAGCTGAACTGAGGTGCACTATCAGCACATAAAAGTAGTTTAAGTGAACGGTTTCTGATTTTCTTTGAGTTTGCCAATTCCATCCCATTAAGTTAAATGACTAAAGCAGGGTTTTTTGCAGAATACAGTGGTAATAAAAAAAATTAAAGGAAACGCTACTGTATCATCTGCCTTGGCATTGGAGCAAGGCTCAAACACAATTTCTCTTTCTGCAGGGCACAGAGAGCATTAGGCACTCTAAAGTATTTAAGAGAGAAACACTTGCCATTTCTAATGGTTGTCATTAAAACACTCAAGCACTTACTGTTCTAATAGTGGGTTTATCCTGCTATCAAAGTGTCTTGTGCAGATTTTAATTGGAATAACCGGTGGCTGGACCAGATGAAAGAGAAAGGATATTCTCTTGTAATACAGTAAGAAGGGGGCAGCCTCCTTTTTAACTCTGCTGGGATTAGATGTATTCTCAATTTGTTCAGGGAAGTCATAGAGGTTTTTTTCTGGACTTAGAAGGTCACTTTCAATCTGTCCTTCTGTTGAGCTTGACCTCAAGAGTAAGTTTTGTCTAAGGATCTCAAAATACTTCAAAGATGCAAATTTATTCTTTGAATAACTGAGATTTAATTGAGATGGTTTCTAAAGACTTTTTTCCAGCAGTTTAAATATATTTCATTTTTAATAATTCACATGCTGATACACGTTTTGCAGAGAAACCTAGAACAAATTATATTACAAAGCAGTCCAGAACTACTTCAGAAAAAAAAAAGAAAAGCAAAACAAAGAGCAACCTCTTTGGAGGCAACCTCTTTGAATACACCTACCCTAAACCAACTAGACACATTCTTTTTGGAAAATTACATCTTACAGTTTAAGACAACATGCACAGAAAGCTAGTAAGACTGGACTACCATGAGAACAGCTTAAGGGCAGTAACATATAAGAAAGTACTCTGAGCACCTCTGACTATTCTCATAAGGACAAGAGGTATCTCTCCTGTCTTACATCTTGACTCCCTGAGTAGAACACTTACAGGATGAAATTCTCATTCAGATATATGAGAAACTAGACCTCAGCCCCAGCAAGTACCACAGGCTAGGTTGTAAACATCACATTGAAAATTCACCTTCTTCACATCAGAGTTCTCAAGCAGATTCTCCATATTGATTTGATTTTTATCCTTACCTGAATCAGGATGAGCACATTGATCCAGCATGAATGTAAAAAACTTGGATAGCTGAGTACAGAAAAAAAGACACACTGATCAGTTTAAGAGACACAAAAGCATTAATATTCTCTTTCCTTACTAAATTACTAGCAATTTCCCTTTCCCATTTAGGAGGATCTTAGACAATAAGTATGTTCCCATGGCAGCAGCCTGTAATAACCACACAACTGGTATCATGCTACAAAAAACGTCTTCCTCCTTTCCTTCTATGCTATGAATTTGTATGTGTTCATAAGGTGTCAGCTTGCTAAGTTTCAGGGCTGTATCAATGCTGCTGATGGTTTTTGATGTAATCCATCTTGCCCATCATCCAGACTGTTTACTTAGACTTCCTCTGAAGTACATAGAAAGACACTGCTACAATGCACGGAACTGACTTTAGACACTGACATTTCTGTTGCACGTATCTTGCCTCACAGGCATGGTTAAAATCAACCATAGTGGGATGGCATGCAGTCCTCAGCTAATAAGGCTGTTCTACAGGAACCTCTAACCTAGATGAGTTTGTACAGGCAGAATGGTGTCCTGCTTCTTTGTAGTTGTTACATATACATATATGTGTGTGTGTGTGTGTGTATGTAACACACAGCTATACAGAAATCAATTCGTTCATGTGCTTATTACACAAGACAGAGCCTTGCAGGTAGAAATAACCACATGCTCATTTTGTTTGTGCAACTTCAGCCCTCTGAGGATAACACAACTGCTTGTCCAGGAAGAACTGAAGATTACAAACCTGTAGCTGATCTTGCTCATCAGCATATTCAATTGACTTAAAGATACTCAGAGAATAGCGGCGCCTCATCTCTAGCCGGGCCACCGTAAGCCGATACCAGTTCTGGATCAGAATAGCAGCTCTGATAACTGTCAAAACAGAAAGCAAGGGAGCACACGTGGATGCAGTGTAATATACAATGAAAACATATATGCTTTCTTTGCAGAATCTTGCTCAGATGAAGTTTACCAAGAAGAAAAATGTCTGGTGACACAAAGAGGTACTGGGGTGGGCACTGCCCTGTGGAGAGAGCTCCTCAAACCTGTGTCAAGCAGCTAGGGATAAGTGAACAGTGGCCATCAGTAAGAACTCTGCATGAGGAGAGGAGCTCCTGAAGCTGATGCCCAACTTGGATGTCCTCCCCCCATGCAGCCAACCTCTCCTCTGATACCCAAAGGGCAGCAGCTCTCAGGAGCCAGGGTGTGAGATGTGGGTGTCTGCAGCTCTGCCAGGAGGAAGATGAGGATAGGCAGGCCATGTTCTCAGCATCACAGGTGATCACTGCATCTTGGACAGACTTGAAGGAAGAGAGAAAGCAGAAAGCTGAAATAACCGGGAGATATACCAGAACCACAGGAGATATACCAGGATATACTAGAAATAACCAGGGGAGAAGCAGGTGAGCTCAGCAATAACTTCTGCTGTTTCAAAGAGCTATGAACCTCTAGTGCTTTAAGGATGCTTATCCAGAAAGATCAATTGACTTTGGGAAAAGCATTCCACAGTCACTTGTTAACTGTTTTTTTTTAAGATCAGCTAGAGAGGAATAAATGCATGTTTTATGTACTTAGGGCATATGTAAGTATGGATTTATCATCCAGAGGAGGATACCACTTACTATATGAAATTGGAAAAAAAAACAGAGTCACAGAATGGTTTGGGTTGGAAAGGACCTTAAAGATCATCTCGTTCCCATGTCCTATCACTACATGCCCTTGTAAAATATCCCTCTTCAAATGCAGCTATTCCCTGAAGATCTAGGAGCTGAAATAATGGCAAATTCAAATCTATTCAATTGTGGTCAGAAAAAGACTCTGTATGAACATGCTTAACCCTACAGAACACTAACATGGGCAGTCAAGGGGCAATATATGCATCACTGCAGAACCCAGTGGTACTGGATCCTACGCCTGTCCCAATGCAACCACATTGCCACCACCATATTCTTGCCTGGCAACAAAAGACTGAGTCAGGTAGGAGGCTGCTCTCAAGACATGTCACATTCACTCACTCAAAGCTGAACGTAAGTCATTTCTTTACTGTTTCCTTACCTCTTTTTCCCTGTACTCTCAACAAGACACCAGTAAATAATTAGACAGAGACAGAAATGTCAAGCCTTTGCCTCCAGCCCTGCAGCTAACACCTCACTTCAACGAGTATCCTAAGTAAAACAACCCTGAATAGGTAAGCAGAGAACACAAAAGAATGTCTTTATGCTTCTGATCTTGGGGCAACAAGTCAAAGCAGCAGCAGGGGAACTCTGTTGAAGGTACAGGGACCAAATGAATACACTGATTTTAGCTCCAAGAACTAGAGCTCATTTCTGAGCAGATGAACAGATGATCAGGAGAAGAACTGAGATATTCTCCCGAATTTCAGAATTTACCACAACCACTACTGCACAGCACTGCAAATTCATGACAAAGAAAAAAAAAGAGGAAACTAAAACCAACATTCATGTCTTAACATGAATATGCTTCTATTTCATTACAGTTGCCATAATAAATTTTTGATACTAGAAAACAAAATAAACTAAGAAATAAAACACAATAATTCATGCTAATGCTTCCCAATCATGCAAAACAGCAAATAAAGTTCTATAATAAAGTGCCAACATTTTACATTAGTCAATTATTTTAGCTGCTCACAAACAAATACCAGGAATTTTCAGACTAGGATGAGTAGCACCCCTGAGTGAGAATGATTTTTTTTTTTCTTAAACTGACAGGCAGGCAGTTAAAGAAAAAACTCCATGGAGAAATAATTCTATTGATGTAGAACATTAAGAAAGCTTTTTCTATAAAAACACTTACAGGTGCCACAATAGCACATTGTTGGCTTATTTTACCATTAGTAAGTATAGTTAAAGTGGCAAAGTTTTCTAATCCAGAAAAGGCTGCAATCCTACAGATCACTGAAGACTGCAATCCTACAGATACGGCATCCATCCTAGAAAAATCCCCCTGCTTGAGGAAAATGTAATTCTTACATAACTAGGAGCAGCCTTTGTACCCTAAATAAACTCTGAAATCTCTCTTATTTTCAGTCCTTTCTGGAATTCCTCACCACCACAGCTCTAAAAGCCTGACATCCCAGAGCAAGGCTGTCATCAACTTTTCTGTTTAGAGAAGTACCTAAGGGGAAAGCCCAGCCACAAGCACAGAAACTGATTTCCACCATCAGAACCATTAAACTTTCCATTAAAGTCCCCCTGGGTTTCTTAGTGATCCTGAGAGCATGTCACATGGTACAATTTCATTCATATCACATAAGACATGTATATCATCCACTATGGTTAATGTTGCAAATCTAACAGATTATTTCCTTTCTTCTTCTTCAATTGTATCTATTACAGCACTATTATTCTCAGGACTGAATCACATGATTTTCACACTAGGCTCAACTGCATCTGTAAAAGATTGTTATTAGTTGCAGAAGGTCTCTACAATCAGCAAGTGCCTGTTAAATTTATGTCACTAATGCATTAGAGAGGGATATACAGCCTCCAGCTGCAGACAGAACGATGGTTCAGCATCATCTGGCTACTGCTGAAGTGCAGAAAGAATACCATCCAGCAACTGGAGAGGACAAAATGTCCAGCAAGGACAGAAAATCATAAGCCAGCTTTGGCGCAGCAAAGCCTGGCTCCACACCCATGTGTATTGATGGCTGAAGACCAAGAAAGAGTACAGCTCCTCATGCCTGCTCCAAGCTTTTGCACCCTCAGAAATGTTCCCAAGTAACTAACTCGAGCACAGATCCTACGAGGAGAGGCTGAGGGAGCTGGGGGTGTTCAGCCTGGAGGAGGCTCAGGGGAGACCTCATCACTCTCTACAACTCCCTGAAAGGAGGCTGTAGCCCGGGGGGGGTTGATCTCTTTTCCCAGGCAACTCTCAGCAAGACAAGAGGGCATGGTCTTAAGTTGTGCTGGGGGAGGTTTAGGTTGGACATTAGAAAGAATTTCTTTACCGAGAGGGTGATCAGACATTGGAATTGGCTGCCCAGGGAAGTAGTGGATTCTCCATGTCTGGAGATATTTAAAAAGAGACTGGATGTGGCACTCAGTGCCATGGTCTGGTAACTGCAGCAGTAGTGGATCAAGGGTTGGACTTGATGATCTCTGAGGTCCGTTCCCACCCAGCCAATTCTATGATTCTATGAATTTCTGAGGCTCTGTAAGGCACATATACATACAGCATGCAAAACCAAAGAGGAAAGACCACTTCCCAGTTCCAAGTTCGTCTAGGGGTCCAGATGTCTTTATTGTTCTTCCACTGTAGTGATACAGCACTGATGCTTCTGTGACTGCTGAATACTGTACACAAAACGGAGAGCTACCCTTAAACCAGTCTCCTAGGATCCTTGTAGCTATCCATGGCTATATCCAGCCAACATCTGAAAGTTGAACACACTCCTTTAAAAAGAAGGTGATTAGAAAATAACTTTCTCTGAACCAGTGTTTTGACAACAGGACTGGGAGATGTAACCTTGCAATCCTGTTCTGGTGTTACAGAGAGAACAACCACTGACTGAAGACAAAGGCAGCACTCACCTCTCTCTGATCTCTTGTCAGGTACAGAACTCCTGCACCCCATGGCTCCAGTGATGCTGGCCATCAGTTTTAATTGCTGCTGATATGAAGCATGTTTCTGTCAGCTGTTAGCATTACACACATTTCTTGTGTTGTTGCTTCAGCAATGACGATAACATCCTTCTGGGCACCTCCTCTGCTCTTCCTGGCACTCCTATCAGGAAGAGGATTGGGAGGGAGGGAAAGAGGGGGGAAAAAAAAGTGTTTGACAACACAGAATCTACAGCTCATAAAACAAGTACTGTTCAGCACATCCTACACAAACTGGACCTGATGAACCATACTAGGTTTCTTTTTCATATCTGGTCACTATCAGCATGCATGAAAGAACTCCACAATGAATACAATTTACTTCTTAAGTGTTAGGTGAAAGTTAATGTGCACCAGTGATTTCTTAATCTGAAGAACAGCTATTTAAAGCTTTACTACTAGGGACAAGGGACTAGAAAAGCACATTACTCATCATTCATGTTATCTGAAAATTGGAACTGCAGAATTCCTAGTGCTTTAAATTATGTCTGATACTAATGCTAAAAAATCCCCAAATCTCATACCTCCTAACACTATTGGTTTGAAAAGATATCACTTTATCCCTCAGTGTCACCATCACCAGATTTACGAGAGAGTGTGCCACAGAAAACAGCTTAATTATCAGACTTCATTTAAATAAAACATCCAACCTTGTGTTTCATTTCTACTGAAACATTCTAAAAAAAAGATTTGGTTTCATTAAATAAATTAACAATGTACATTTTGCAGTGTGGCCTTTTGGCTTTTTCTCTTGGTACTTGCTCAGCTCCTCACTAACTGGTATCACTCACTACAGCAACATACTTCCTAATCAAGAAGTTCAAATGAATACAGCTCCCCTCAGACACAAAATGGGTTCATTTCTAAGCAACAAGAAAGTCACTGATGCTCTTGGAGAGACTGAACTTTGTTTTACATAACAATTTATTACATGATCACACTGACCCCTCTCTCTCCCTATCTCCAGGGTTACCTGTTTCTCTTTAGAATGTCTGTCATATCATTGTTTCGATTCACTGACACTACTTTAGAGTTTTAAAGCAAAGAAGAAATTCATCAACATAGAATGAATTCTTAGCTACTATTATTTTCCTTTGGCTCTACTAGCAGAAGTGACAGAAGAATAAGAGAGGAAAGCATAAATGTGTTAACTAGCCTATTCTCCATTTCAATAGTAATACATTAATCACTGTGGGACTATTTACAGATCTTCTATTATAATGTATGGTATTAATATTGCACAACTGTTTATAGTTGTGGGACTATATGCAGGGTCACACAACACAACACTTGAGCTGGGTCTGCCACCTTCCGAGTCAGTGTTTCACAAAAGAAGGATTTCACAGTTTTTTTCTCATAATCTTTTCTTCCCTCTGAAGAAACTAGCATGAAACTTTAAAAAGTGCTGTTAAAGTAATTTTGAGCATATCAGTGGCTTTGGCAGTACAGTATCTCATAATGCACTGATATTGCTAACAGCTTAATTCTGTAAACTCTCCACACAGCTGTTGCTCTCCTGAATCTTTCCTGTTTCTGACTTCCCCCTTAGGAGAATCTCAAGTCTTCATTAGCCCAACACAAACCAGCCAGCCACAACTTAAATTGGGATCTGAAGACTTACAGATAGAGCAAAATAGAGCTTACAGTCCAAGTTATTTTGCAGGGAAACTGTCTTCATTAAAGGGCAGGTCAGCATGTGCCCAGCAACAGGGCAATGGAAGCCCTAAACAGAACCATCACACCTCACAAGGCTCCACCCAAGCCCAGCAAACAATAGGCTGAAACAAGAACCAGGGAACTTTCACACTATCACACCCTACTGCCAGTGACTTTCCTCCTAGGCATTCTCCCTCTTCCCTACACCTACAACTCAACTCCGGGACTTCTGGCACCTCCGTGAGCAAAGAAACAAAGAAGGTAGAGATGGAGGGACAGAAATTTTATGGTGATAGTAGTAAATGAAGCCTGAAATGTACACTCAAAGTTCGGATGAAAACTTGCACAAGTATATTCCTATCATTAAAAAAGGCTAAATTTGGTCATCAAAGAGCTAGTCCAGGGGAATAATAATTTCCTCCAGTCATAAATATCTGCATTGAAAAGTGTACATAGTGAACATTCAAATTACTACCCAGTTTCCTGATGGCTTCCCACGTGGCTGCAGATTCATCCTGGCCACCAACCCCCACGGTCCAGACTCCAGACCAGCCACATCTCCTGAAGACTGCAGGAAGCAAGGTCTCCACCCAAGCCCAGCAAATACCCTTTCTGCCGTTCTGGTCTGACTAAAGATTCATGAACCAGGTGAAAAGGCCCCAGTGGAAAGAACCAGTGCCTCCCCCAAGCAAAGGTTCTTCATTGCTCCTAACTGAGTGGCTCGAGGGGAAGAAATCCTCCCCTCCCACTCCTCAGGCATGTTGGTTCAAGCCAATTCATGCTTCATCCCAAACTCTGCCTTCCTGAGCAAAAGCATAGAAAAATACCAGGCAAAGGCCATGGTAAAGCATTCCATGTCAAAGAAGGTTGAAAACCAAGCATTTAACACATCAGAGTGGTATTTAGCGCAGCAATGTCTGGTGAGGAATTACTGGCCATTACAAAATTTCCCCAAATGTTGGCTGATGAAATGGAAGGTACTGAAAAAGGCTTCAGAGATACAAGGTAGCTTGATGAGAATTTGGGACACAGTGTTGTGTTAGCATTCTGGATATTATCCACTTATTTACCCATAAGAGAGAATCTACCGTGCTCATGAAAAAAAGCAGGCCGTAATTCAACTTCTACAAGCTGATGATCTGTCCCATTTTTAGATATAACTCCAAGAAATTGCTACACTTCTCTTAATTCAGTAAAAAGGCATATTTGTGATGGACAGGCCCTAAATACTCAGCACATCCACGGAAACATAATAAAATGTCATTCCAACCATGCCAACAGACATGCACCAAGCTAAGCCAGAGTGGCACATGGTGTTCTTCCTTACATTGGAGTCACTGAAGGTTAAACTGCAGCAAGTGGTCAAAAATTCAGGTTTCAGAACCTGTGCTGTCAAGAGCCTGATTTACAGAGATAATTAATCAGTACCATTTGATACAGCTGTAATAGGTGCTGCCCAAAAATCAATCATACCTTCAGTCGGTCAGTCACGTAAAGACCAGGCTGCCTCAAGAATAATGGAAATCTTGTAAAGATTTATAGCTGACTTATAATGAAATCAGGCTGCAGACCCTTTGGGCAGAGAGCCATCCTTTCAAGCATACCTTTTCTTTTAAAATTAGATGAGCTGTGCTACTGGCAGACAAGTGTAAGCTAGGTCAAGCTGAAGATTTGGAAGCCATAAAAATAAGAGCCATTAGAATCTAAGTTCTTATTCTTGCTTCATTTAATTTCTTACCTTTGATAAACAAAGAATGAAAGATTCCTCCCTTAGTTTTTTGTTGGCATGGGATTTCAACAATTATGCTACTTCCACTACAAGCTGTTTCAATGGCTATCTCCAGCAATGTGCCTCTTTTCCCTACTCACCCCTTTCTCAACCATATTTGCAAACTGGTAGCAGCCTCCTCCCATAACATATCTTAGAAGGCACATGTGATTGAAGAGATGATGAAAAAGAATGTTTTTCTTCATAGGGACCAGATGGATGGATAGGCAGATGCTTCCAATAACAGGGGCTTTCCTTTGATGTCTTCTTGATACACATTTTCTAATCTTCTGAGACTCATAGATTTCCTTTAGAGTTGTTTTCTTTTGGAAATAAGAACTGTAGAGAACTGAGAGATGCTATAATGTGTTTATGTTGAGTTTGCTTCAGTGCATTGCTAATGGAATGAAGCAGAAAAGAGCAAAATAATACTCTAGAGAAGAGAACCCAGAAACTAAATCACAACACCCAGGTTATCACCTGCAGAGGGACAAATCTGCAATTGAGATTGTCAAGGAAGGTAATCTAGAGATGAGTTAAGGGCTTCATTACCTAAAAGACTCACCCTGCAGGAAGTGGGATGAAGCATCCACAGTCAATTAATAGAATGAAAGAGAACATGACTATTATAAGAGATGCTGTAATTTTTACAACAAAGCTGAATTTGGTCTGCCAACTGGCTGACATGAGAACACCAAATGCAGGCAAAGCAGTATGTGTTTAGTTCTCTCTTATTTTACATCCATGGAGCAAAATGACATTTCTATTAAGTGACTTCCAGTGATTATATACATGTGAATGAAAGAAATGACAAGGCCTCTTTGTTCACAGGTAATTTCTTCAGCTTGCTCACAGAAGTAAGTCTGAGCTCAATATAGAACATTTTGAGCAATGGCCATGTTAACAGAGCTTAGTGCTTGGACCAGACATCCATAACAAATGGATGTAGTAAGATACCAGGAAGCCAGCAAAGCCTGAAAGACAACAGGATGAAGACAGACCAGTTCATTAAGGTAAACTTGTATTCCTGGGCCCCAAAAATTAAAGAGCTGCTCAGGCAATTATTGAGTGCAGGAACTGCATGCAAATCCAAAGGGAATCTATAGAAAAAAGTTAGGAAAATGCCAGTTCATGCTATTAACAATCAATAAAGGATACATTTCCACAAAACACTTCAATTTTTTTCATCAGCAAGAGGATAATGTTTTTACAGAAGAGGTGCAGTAGCAAACACAAGTGGACAAATGGGGTGCAGATCACCTTTAAGTATAAGCAAAGCCATTGTGTCACTTTCCAGAAACATCAAATGCCTCCAGGGAAGAGTCCTCCAGAAAGCAAGAAGAAAACTAAGAATCCTGAATGAAAGTTAGCTCTAGTAAACTGGATCCAATCAGAGCATAAAAGTCAACAACAGTTGTAGCTTACTATCCTGAAGGAAAAGGAAAATCTGAGTCACACAATACCCTGCAGCTAACAAGCAGAGTCTTAATGACATCCTATTTAATTCTCCTTATTTGAGGGGGAAAAGTGGTGAAAAAGCAAAGCTTCAGAATAAATACAAGTTGAAATCTGAGGCAGTTTAGAAATTAAATTAATGCTTCAGCTGAAATTCATATTGTTTTTCATAAAGTTTCAGTTAAGCGTCAGAACAAGGTTCAAACATGTAAGAACACTTTTTCCTAAAATAAGTAGTACATGAAATACAGTAATCTCACAGCTATTTGATCTCATCTGCACTCAGGTGTTCTGGATAACTGATCCAGTTCAGTTCAAACTTTATAGCTTGAAGCACACTGTCTTTTTCTCAGAGTAAAATAATTAATAGTCCCACATGTACCTGTCACTCACTACACAGACTGATGATGAAGTAAATTTACTCTTTAAAAGCCAACTACATATATAGACACAAGCCCCACCCAAATATATTACCTGTTTTTCCTTTCTGCTTCAGCAATATCAAGATTTTTTTCCAAAAGAGTGCCTTTTTTAAAGAGAAAACAGTCCCTTTTTGGAAGCAGAACTACACGAGGTGTGCAGTTCTGCAGAACAAGTGCTCCAGTTCTCTCTGGGGCTCTGCAGCTCAGGACCTGCAACGTACTTGCTCTCCACCTATTTATACAGCTTCCCGAGAGGAAATTTCTTGGGCACTGCTCTTCAGAAACAGTCAGCAGGAAACGCTGTTTTCATCCTCCTGCCCGATGCGCAGGCTCATGGCTGCAGCCCTCCAGCTGCACTGCACGGGTGCTGTTGAAGAGCTGTTTTGTTTTCACCATGCCTCCCCCCCGAAACTCAGGCAGAGAAAGGGATGGGCTGAAGTTATCCGCCGCACATCTGAAGTCACATGATCTCCTCCAAGAGGAATGGCCTTCCTGCTGTGTGGAAGCAAGGATTTGCATTCTTGCTGACCTAGCACATCGGGAAAAAAAACATAGGGGTTCTCCAGGTATTTCGTTATCTAACTGGCATGATTATAAAAGCCCTTGAGGAACGGTATACAGAATGCACCATGAGGCATTGTATCTGTTTGTTAGTGATACAGGTGTTCTCCAAAGCACTTGTCATACCCAGATAATGGAACAAGTACGAAGCGCTCAAATCCTGAGCTCAGAAGCACTGCAGGAACGCTGGCACACTTCATTTCTTCATGTGCATGCACATGTCCTCCCCATAAACGTGTGACTGGAATTCAGTGGCCTCAGTTTGCATCACAGCTCTTCTGCTCCCTGCGTAGCTACTACTGGAAAGGGATCCAACAAGCTGAGAACACTGCAGTGTTCCTCCCCTGTCCTGTCAGGAAGGCATGGCACTACTGCATGCTCTGCAACCAAACCCTGACCCCTGGCAGCAAGGCCTGGAGCAGACGCTGACTGAGCCCCTCACCACGCTGACCATGGACTCCCTGTCACTGCCCAGGTGCCTGGGGCAGGGCAGAGCCCTCACACTCTTTGTTACTGCCCACAGCAACAGGAATTCCCTGAGGGATCTGCTGCTTCTGGCAGTGTATCCATAGCACAGGGACATTGCAATTTTGAAAACATACAACACCAAAATGATGCAAATATATAAGCTGTCAGTAGAAGCACAGTATTGTAATATCACCAGTACAGTCTCGGGCCTGGTCCTCAGCATCACACGTCCTCATCCTCACCACACCAGCTTCTCCCCAAGAGTGTCCTGTCTTTCCACCCCTCTCCAAAAGCTGGGGAGGTGCTTCTTGCAGCTCTGCAAAGTGCTGGAACAGAACACAGCAGCCACTTCTGTGGGGTCAGATCCAAAGAGGTCCATGTGTGAGCAAAAGATCAGAATCACTGTGCCCCTTTCTCTGCAGCCTCTCCATGGGATGGAGTCCTACCAGGACTGGAGAGGGAGCAATAGATTTCTCAGAGACAAAGCAAGATCTTCACCCTCCTGCCCCTGCCTTAAGGTCAAATAATACTGTAATGTGCCTATTTTCAGGAAATTTTTGCCATCAGCCTGGTGACAGTTCTAATAAAATACAACTGTGAACAAGAAACAGAGTAATCAAATTGTCTTTTGTGACAGACAGACAGCTTCCCTTACTGTGACACAATGGACACATTTATTAATGTGCAATAGCTACTTGGAGTGCCAGACCAGTAAAGCAGAAGGCACTGTGGGAATGCACTGGTGTGACTGACTGAGCTAGTTAGGGTTCTGAAGTTCCAGACACAGGCTTCCACTTTCAAAGCTGTGCTGTGAGACGAGACAGTAAACGGCATGCATACCAGGCATGATAATTCTGCATGACACAGCAGAGTTCTGTTTTTCTGGCAGGATGCACTTTCCCTGCTCAGACTTACAGTAGCTAATCATTTATGCATGATCACACTGTTCTGCCAAAATGCATGCAAGCAAAAATATATCATAACCTCTTTCCACTGCACTCTGGGGATACACATTATTTATAAAACATTTACTGTGCCTCATAAATTCATCTATATTGGCATTTACCAAGATGTCTGCATCATGAGGGGGTATAAGATCTGTCATGACAGCCAACAAATCAATCAGAAACATTTCATCCAATGCAAATGGCAGAGGGACAAATTATCTGTTAGGTTCTGTAGGACATAAAGTCTCCACTGCATGTTTTATTTTGTTACTCATGGAAGTTTTTCATCCTCTGTCCTAGTGGTCTGATGTGACCAAGCAACCTGATAAAGTCTTGCTGGACTGAGCCACCTCTCCAGTTACCTATGAGGATCACAATAACATGCAACTTGAGGAACCACAAATGTGCTTTCCAAATTAACCTTTCCAGTTCAAGTCCAAAGACACAGGCTGTACCAAACAAGACCATTCTCCTTTCTACATAGGGCAAAGAGAACATATCAGTCCCACCAAGGACACACATACTACTGCTTTTTTTGTTCACCAGTCATGTATCACATATACAGTGAAGATGCTGAAAAAGGCTTTAGCATCCACAGCCACGACAGAAAGTAGGCCAAAAATTTCTAGCTGTATGTTATTGAGCAGCCTAGTCTGACAAGAAAAAACGCAGTTATGTTGTTAGTGTAAGAAATCAGAACATCACTTTACAAGCAGCCCTTCTTGATGTAATAGCACATACTCTGTTTTCCATTTACTTTAGAATCATTAACCTCCTGAGTCAGGCTTCATGCAGGCATTCTACATACATAATTCAAATTCTGCTTCAGGCCTATTTCTCAGAATCACCCATTACAAAGTGATGTAACTGATATTTTTCAGAAAGATCAGAGTTGAAGTGAACGTGCTCCTCCTGAGCTCTGGCCATGGCTCTCCTTCTCTTAGCCTACAAAGCTCAAAGAAGTATTTTTATGTAACCCAACAAAGCATTTCAAAGTACTAGCCAGCAGACAAGTCCCTGCCTGAGAGACCTGGATGTCCAGCCACAAATAGATAGAATAAAAAAGAAGAACCAAAGAGAGAAATAAATGTCCAGAAGAATTTTAAACTGTCTAAGCTAGTGAAAACACAGATATCTGTTCTCACAAACAGGAGGAGGTTAATTTGGGTAAACACAAAAAGAGATCTCCTACCTACTGACAATTCAGGGTGCACTAATGAATAAAAGACAAATACTAGAATCCTTAGCAAACAGAAGACAAAATCAGAAATAAGAAATGCAGCTGTAGGGCCTCCAGACTCCTGAAGGCCAAGAAACAAGACCAGAACACTATGAAGGGTACCTTCATGGTGTTCAGAACACAGATCACCATACCTTCTTTAAAAATGAGAACAATTTTTTTTAAAAAAGGAAAATTTCCCAAATTATCAGCTGAATGCAGATTACTCTGGGAAGCAATGACTAATGACCTAATTTGCACAGCTCTACCTCCCTCACAAGTTAGCTTCAGCCTCCACTTAGTGCCTATAGAGATGATAGCTATATACAGCACTCAGGTTCTGCCAAATCTTAGTAAAGCAACACGAAGAAAAAGAAGTGGGCACAAGAATTGCCAAACAGCAGCTTGATCTGCATTGTGTTGGTTTAGTGAACTGTAAGCTGCACACGCAGTGCAAAACCCACATCCTGAAGCTGCAAGCCTACCAGATTCCTCTTCCCAAAAAGCTGGGTTAAATCAGGCTCTCCAGGTCAGGAGAGTACACAGATTTGACTCACACTGTAACAATCAGTACGTAAAGACTTTAAAAAAAAAAAAATTTTTTTTTTTTTTAAGATTGGGAACTAGCAACAACTAAGTGTGACCATCACATACATTGTAAGAGGTCAGAAAAGTCTATGGAAATAATTTTGTTCATTTCTATTTTCACCTTATACTTATGAAATTGCTTCTAATGACAGAGAAATCAGAAAACTGTTTTTTACCTTAAAACAGTGTATCATCTGCAGTACACCATCAATAACAAAATATTGTTAAATGCAAGAGCTGAGGCAACAAAACACTTGTTTACAGGCACCACATGCTTCTGAAAATAAACAGAGGGCTGTAGCACCTCTCTTGTGAAGACAGGCTTAGAGAGTTAGGGTTGTTCACCTGGAGAATGGAAGCCTCCTGGGAGACCTTATAGCTGTCCCCCAGTACCTGAAGTGGGCCTATAGGAAAGCTGGGGAGGAACTTCTTACAAGTGCATGAGTGGTAGGATGAAGGGTAATGGCTTTTAACTGGAAGAGGGGAGATTCAGGTTGGACATCAGGAAAAAATTATTCAGTGTGAGGGTGGCAAGACACTGGAACAGGTTGCTTGGAGAAACCAGATGCCCTGTCCATTAGTGTTGCAAGGCCAGATTGGTCTAGTGGGAGTTGTCCCTTCTGAGTGCAGGGGATTGGAACTAGTTGATCTTTATTAATAAAGTTCCCTTCCAACCCAAACCCTTCTGTGATTCTAAGATTCTGTAAGAAAGTTGAGAAAAGACATTTAGCAGGGCTTGATGCAACAGCACAAGGGCTACTGGTTTTAATAAAAGAGGGTAGATTTAGACTAGATATAAGAAAGAAATTTTTTATTATGAATATGGTGAAACACTGGAACAAGTTGCCCAGAGAAGTGGTAGAAGCCCCATCCCTGGAAACATCCAAAGTCAGGCTGGATGGGTTCTGAGCCACCTGGTCTAGTTGAAGACATCCCTGCTCACTTGCAGGGTGGTTTGGACTAGAATGCCTTTGAAGGTCCCTTCCAACCTAAACCATTCCATGACTCCATGACTCCACCAGCCATTCCCTTGGGGTTGGCAGGATTTAGTACAGTGAGGACTGAGGTAAAGCAACATAACAAAACCCCAGGTAAGCCATAACAGATAAAACACAGCAACTAGTGTGTGGCCTAGCAGATGACAAAAAAATCCCTAAATGAAGGGGTACCTGAAGCGGACGGGCACACAACTGCTGAGAAACAGCTGCAAGAAAACACCACAAATCCACAACCGAAGTAATCTCAGATGCTGCTGGTTAGAAGCAGG
This sequence comes from Calypte anna, assembly GCF_003957555.1. Classification (NCBI taxonomy): domain Eukaryota; kingdom Metazoa; phylum Chordata; class Aves; order Apodiformes; family Trochilidae; genus Calypte; species Calypte anna. Next base: position 121,904,107 of record NC_044244.1, read on the forward strand.
TGGCGAGCAGGCGGCAGGAGCAGCTGTCCCAGCTCCCCTTTAACGCAGGGACACCCACCGACACTCAGGCCTTATGACGCATCCACTTTTTTTTTTCTTTTTTAATTTTTTTTTTGTTAGTTTGGGTGGGCTTTTGTTGTTGTTGTTTTGCCTTAAAAATAAAAAGCTCCATTTGCGAGGTACCACGGGGTAGCACCCCCGCAGCCCAGAGCTGCGCAGGACGATACGCGGCGGCTTTTGGGGCCTGAGGGGAAGCGAGGGGCGGGGAGGGGGGGGCAGGGGACGGGCACGGCGGAACTGAAGCGATAAGCGCGAGCGCAGGGCGCCCCCTGCCGGCGGCGCGGCACCGCAGCGGGAGTGGGACACAAGATCCGCCCGCCTGGTTCGGTTCTGTCCCGCCCCTTCTCAAACAGCGCTCCGCACCCGCAAGGGCGGGGCGGGGGAGGGGTGGGGGGAACAGAAAGGGCGGAGGGTTATAGAAATAAGGGCAGTGCTTCCGCTGCGCTTCTACGTGGCGGTTCCATAGTGTAGTGGTTATCACGTCTGCTTTACACGCAGAAGGTCCTGGGTTCGAGCCCCAGTGGAACCAATGCCGGGCAACTGTTTTTCCTGTATCGGTAGTAGCTTTTACGCATTTTCTTTATAGACGTCGGGCTCGGTTTATTTCCCCACCTTCCACTTAGCGGCAGCCTGGAGAAAACACAGAGCTGCCCACCCGATCCGGCAGGATCTTTTCCACAGGTTCACTGTACCAACAGAGTCACAGAAGAGTTTGGGGACACTCAAAATCCTCTATTTCCAACCCCCTTAAGTGGGACACCTCCCACTAAACCAGATTGCTCAAAGTTCCAGGCAACCTGGACTTAAACACTGCCAGGGAGGTGGCATCCACGACTTGCCTGGGCAAACTGTGCCAGTGTCTCACCTTCCTTTACACTGAAGAATTTCTTCTTAATCTCCAACCTAAATCTACCCTCTTTCATTTTAAATTCATTACCCTGTGTTCTAAGACTACATTCCCTTGTAAAAAGTCCTTTCCCAGTTTATATCTAGGCCTCCTTCAAGCATTGGTATGCGACTACAAGGTCTCCCTGGAGCCTTCTCCAGGCTGTACTTATTTCCTTAGAGCACTAACATAATTTAGACAATATTGCTGCAGTGCTTGCCCTTTTCTGCTAAAAACTTCCATTGTCTGGCACAGGTCTGCAGGGTAGGACATAGAGGGTTGTCTGGTTACTCTGCAGACCATACACCCTGGGAGCCATTTTGTGAGGGTTCGTAGCTTCCATGCCCGTGCTGTAGAGCGGAGGCACGGAGTGGCGCAGGGGCTGTGGGCATCTGTGTGTAGAAGCCTGGCTCAGCTGCACATCATCCAGGCAGGCAAATGGGTGACCCTCTAATAAAAGAGTGTTACCCCTCCTTTGAAGCCTGCCTGATCCATGGGCTGTTGGGGGCCATTTTACATCTTCCCCTGGGCCCCTTCTCACTGGTGCAGCTTAGGCTGGCTGTTGCAGGAAGGCTTCGCCATCAGCGGGAATGAATGCTTACCTGCAAGGGAAGCCTTTTCTTACCAATGTGGGAGAGGGATCCCCTTCCTTACTGCCATCCCTCAGCTGGGTAACCAAGGAGATTGCAGACACCCAGCCGTGGTAGCAGCTGGGAGAAGCCATGGCTTGCCTACTCCATGGAGATCCTGAGGGCCCATAAACATCCATATGGTGGTGGTGAAGGCTGCCATCCCCCAGGAGGTGTTCTTGCTGGGGCAGACTGGAGCACTGCTGCTTTCACCTGTGCGCTTGGGGAAGTGTTTGAATGCTGGGGAAAGGCCAGCACTTTTCACAGTGCACAGCTAGCAAACACAGTTTGAACTGTCCTTGTTTTCCTCTGTGTGTTTCGTTGTTTTTATTTACTGGGGGAAAAAAAAATAAAGCCATATCAGCATGCGTGGGAGTGGTTTAACTTCTGAATTATAACATGTTGTCTCATTCTGCACGTGCAAGGCTTTAGAAAAGGATAGCCTCTGGGCATGAATGCTGCCATGGCATCTGTGTGTGCGTGGGAGCCCTAAAGAGTGCCGAGACCAAGACGTATCTGCAGGAGGAAGGAGGGTCCCTTAGCTCCACTGAGCTAGGGCTTGCTCTTGAATCTCTTTGCAGGATCAGAGCAGGAGGGTGTGATTTACCTATCTTAAAGATGAAAGAGAAAAATTGGCTTAACTTACTTTAATCAGGATCTTATTAAGAAACTTACCTTAATCATCACCATCTTAAGAAAACTATTAACCTTTGTCAGTGCTTGCTGTTAATAAATAAACACTCTGGGGTATGGGCAAGCTGCAGTTAGAGATTGCAGTGCAGTGCAGGAATACCTGTGCTAGGTTGTAAAAACTCTTTTGGATAGAAAAAACCTATGTATCACAGAGTCAGACATGGCAGGATGAGGTCATAACATTAAGCACTGCAATGATACTAAGGGCCTATGTATCCTGCAGCCTGAAAGTGCAGATGGACCCAGATCTGGCTTTCCTCTGCTTACCTTGATTAGCAGCATGTGTGCAGACCACAGAAGTGATGCATCCTACTCCTCAAGCAAACTGCCTCCCACAGCCAAGCTCCTTCAAGGATACAGGCTCAAAGCTGAATATTATATAATCAGACTTCTCCTAATGTAGTATATGCAAGCCTTTGGTGTAGGTACTTCCCATGTAGTAGGGATGGTGATCCCATGGTGCCTACCCTGCCAATGACAGCCACAGCTCCCCCAGGTGCACGCATCAGGGAGCAGGCCTGATCCTGTCAGCCAGCACTGGATAACTATCTGCATCATGTTTTCATACATGTAAGAGAAAAGCTCCTTTCCAAAGGAGGACTTAGGCTCACGCTTCAGACTCATGAAAAGAATATTTTTTTTCAAGAGCCAGCATACGTAGACCATAGCTCCATCAGGGCATCCAGCACCTGGTGGTTTGACTCAGGCTCTGAAAGCATTGCTAGACTTGCTCTCAACACACCAGTATCCTGCTTCTGAGAGATGCCTGTGGTTCACACATACAGGTATCAGTGTGTACATTCCCTAACTGTAGGGGAGAGAGCCTTGCCACACATTTGTGCTGAGGCATTGCACATTGAGTGTGTTCAGCTCCCAGACACATGAATCCATGCATGCTGCTCTGATTTAGCTGTCTGGCATTCTGACTTTGGGAAAAATACGAAATTACTACGTCAAAATGCACTTCTCTTGAATGTGAGTGCTTTTTGCCTCCTGCTTCCCCTCTGAGGGGATGTGCTCAGACATGCTGCTGGTCGGCCAAGTGCCAGGTAGTGCTCTGTGCCCCCATGTATGTTTTAAGAGCTCGTGGATTCACAGTTCTGCTGTGTTCAGAAGCAAATTCATAATTCTGTCTTAAGAAGTGAGCTATAAGCAGAAATTCAGTCTGCATAAGATGCTGGCATGGGGCTCCTCAAAAGGTGCTGAGCTATATCTGTATCTGTTAACAAAGCAAAGCCAAGTTTCATAGCAAACCCCCGGTAAAATTGTGGTTCAGGCCAACTAACCTAGCTGGGGAAGGAAAAGTGCCAGGGAGCATCCCCAGGCAGGGTGTCAAACAGCCTCCAATAAGCTTCATTCTCCCTGCTGCCACCCTAAGGGCTTTGCTCTCATGTACTCTCATGACTTCAGATTGTGCCCCTGGAAAAGCAAAGCTGTAATCTCTTCTTCATGGATTAAAAGCACCCCAGTGGTGCAAGGTGGTCTTTGTGTTGTTTCCTGTGACCTGGGGAAAGAAAACACAGCAAGCTACCTGGGACCCATGTAAACATACCAAAATGTCTTAAGGCCAGTGGACACAAGCTGCATGGGGAGATGTTGTATAGCCAAAAGAGTGAGCCTGCCCAGGCAGTTGCTGTCCCATTTCTGCATGGAAGTGTGGATGTCACCAAGCAGTCCTACTTTGGAGCATTTGTACCAGCCACAGTTTTGTTCAGTGCCAGCCTCATTTTTATTATTTTTAAACATTCTTTTAATTTATAAAGGCAAAATATAGGCTGTATTGTGTACTAGCTTTAAAATGTTTTCTCTCTTATGTACCTGAACACATTTGTATGCTTGTTAGGAATTAACTACGTGATTCATTTAACAATGCTGTCTGCAGTGGAAGTGCAGTTTTGCTGTTTACAGTTGTTAAAATAAAGAACCATCAACACCATTAGGCACAGAGGGTCTGAACTGCATAGTATTTATACACAGACCTTAAAACTCGCCTACTCCTCACATAAACCAGTTTGGTATTTTGAATGCTACAGACACATTTTTGAACAAAGGCTGCCCCTTTTTCTTTGTGGAGGAAATTTTATAACTGTGGAGGCATCAGTCTTGATGTTGTGCCTAAAATGTTCTCTGATACAGCTGTGCTATTTCTCAACATGATCCCCTGAGCTCTTGCATTTGTTGCACAAAATCAAGACCAACGTGAAGGGTGGAGTTGCCCATAAACCAAGCAGTTTTAAAACTATGTGAGGTGACGGGCAAGAATTTGGTTACACTTTTTAAAAATGCAATGGGTGATTTCTCTCTGAGGAGATCACTCTGCCTCCTAGTGACCTGACCTGTACTTAGGTGACCATAAGGCGAGAGACTGAAGCCCTGGTCTAATTTTCCAAGAGATATGTGGATGAAGGTACTTAGGGATTTCAAGCTGGGATTTTCAAGCCCATGGGATTTAGATACCAAATCTTCATCAGCGCACTGAGGGAAGAGATATCTGAGTTTCTTCATCAGCTCTGGAAATCTCTGCCTCTACAACATCCTATTTTAGACTGCACAGCAAAGAGAAGGGGAGAGAGCCTTGCCCAGATACCATGTAAGGCCTGGAGTGAGATGCCACACACTAGCAGATGCCCAGAGGCTGTCTTGGTAGCCTCAGTGACCATCACGTTTGTTCCACCCCCTGGCTGGACCTTCTTGCTGCCCTGAGGTGGTTGCACGAGCATAAGGCCTCTGAGAGAAAACCAAGAGCAGCCTCTTGCCCTTAGGAAAATGAACCCTTCCTGATGCCTGTGATGAGCTGCCCTGACTGATTTGGTGTTCCCTGGTGTTTGGGATGAGCTAGCCCAGGTCCATGAAGCAGGATGGCTCAGTCAGAGATCTGCCTTCAGTAACCCTTCCTCTCCCTGAGGGTCGATTAAATGGGGGAGTGTTGAGTTGAGGAGGTTAAACAGCTCAAGGCTGAACAAAGCACCGAGCCCCCTCGGCAGGAGACTTGTCCCAACCATGTCAGATGCCCTGGCAAGGCCAAGATGCATCAGCGCTGCAGGGCATGACTGCAGAGGCACGATGTACCTGACATCCCACTTATGGGGCATTTCAAATTTGTGGGTTTCCAAAGACAGGTGGGATGAGTCCTTCCTGGGGAACTGTTTTTAAAAAGTCAGCATCCTCATTTGTGCAGCATTTTTTGAATGGATGTAAACCAGAAGACTAAAGACAAATCTAGCTTAGTTCAACAGCAGCTCATGTGATCTGTGCTGCTTTAATCTATTCCCTGTGCATACAATCTGAGATCTTCTGAAACAAAGCAAGCTGCTTCTGAAGCAATTGCTTTCAAAAACCTTCATTAAAAATTCACTGCTAATTACACATAACTAACAGAGATTGGAGGAAGGGGTGCAAGATCCATTGGAATCGCTAGCGGTCTGTTGTCGTGAGTCTTTCACTCATTTAAAAAAAAACAACATAAAACTCTCTTTGATGTGAACTGGTTGTGAGTATACCATAGGTAAAACTGTTAGCAAAGGGAGGTTGGCTTTTTTGGTTCGAGATTTTTACAGCTTAGTGATTAAACAACTGAAGTGCTCTATTTCTGTTTGATCTACTAATTGCAGTTTTCAGCCCATAGTAATTAGGTGACTGAAAGAGCAGTAAGGCCAGGGCAGATTTCTACACACAGCTATTATTAAGAAAGGCATTGATAATGTAGAAGTAAATAACTGGAAGATAATGAATAAATGCTGCAAACAATAGGCAATATATGCTACATATATTTTATGAGCATTAGACATCTGCATTTCTGCAGGGGGTATGTGTGTTTTCTAGGTAGATGTATCCTTGTTTATTTGGACACACATCTGCATACACAGATTCACACTCTGTGTGTCAGTACCTCTGTACTTTTTACCTTTTAAAAACTGTTATACGTGACACATTCTCTAGGATGGAGCTTGATGGTAATAATTGTGTGGTTAGCTTGATGGTGCTTGATAAAATAATGAGAATGAAGGAGAATAAGGTGCTTAGGCAATGCTTAGGATAATCTCATGTCTTCCCAGAAAGCTGAGCAGCATGCTAAGGAGCTATTCCTGAAAGAGGAAGGAAAAGATGAGGTTCAAGATGGGAAGCGTCCTGTTCTCTCTTCTTTTCTGGTACAAAGGTATGCACTTTGCCTCCTGAGAGGCACTTTCTGATGTCCCTGTTTGTATTTCTTGTTTTATCCATACTTTTTACTGCCAGGGACTGTGGGGTACAGATTAAGCTCTTCTCTACATTCTGATGGAAGCATAATAATTTGGGGAAAGCAAAATTATGGAGGGGACGTGTAATTTATGTACATGAGTGAACAGTGTTCTTTCAGATCTATGAATATTCAGTAGTAAAACTCTGTTTCACAAAATAATTGCAGTGTAAAGAATTGCCATATAATTTGTCAAAATATGAATTTGCAAAGAAAATTGTAGTGCAGCTGAGCCAGTGAGTAAATAATAATGCTGATCTGAAGAATGAGGTACAGTATAACATGAAAGACTGGTCCTTCACTAATCAAAACTGTTGATTTATCAAAACCTCATTGATTTCTCTAGTGCTGTCAATGGAGATCTGCCTTTTCTTAAGGGCTCTTTCAGGTATTTTGTCTATTTGGAAAAAACTTCCAAAGGCACCCTAAGAAGAAAAAGCATCATAGGTTGAGAATTAGGAAAAGTATTTACCATTTTTGAGACTTTCTCAATTTTGAGGCTCAAATTTACTTTTCAGAAAACTAAAAAGCAATGATAGCAGCTAAGCAAGAGCGAGAAGAAGCCAGAAAATTCAGGGTCACAGTTTCCTTCCATTTTAATTAACCCAGCTGTGGAATGAGGAGATAATTTTCTGGGTTGTATTTGAACTTCTAGCTTCACAGAAGCCAGTGGCAAAGCTGCCATTACCTTAAAAAAGGCTGAAATGGCTCTTGTTAAGTGCTGGGCTGGACCTACTAATACTTATATGTGACTAGAATATGATCTGCCAGAGTGTGGGACAGATTTATCAAACACTCCAGCTTTTACCCCATGGATGTTGAATTCTCAGTGTGTTGCTTTGCCCAGTTCTTTCTGTCCTCTGTTCCTGTTGAATATTTTGGTCTACCAAATCACTTGGACAGGGAAGTGTTTCACAACCAGCCATGCCTTCAGTTCATCCTGTTATGCTTGGCTGTGCCCTGCCCTGCTTTGCCTAATTAAGAGCTCTTCCTATTAATCTTCCAGCAAATATTTGTGTTCTCCTCATACCTTTTCTCTTCACACTCCTTTGTTCAACTTGGGAAGGTTACTGAGTCCTGAGCTTCTTAGGAGGCCTTTTTTACCCATTCTGTCATAGTTTTCCTGATGGGTGGCATAACTGCGATTAGTCCTTGGGGTGGGTTCATATGTTGCTCTGAATCCCATATACAGCTTGCTTTTAATAGACACCCACCCATCAGGATATTTTCGGAGAGCTCGCCGTGAAAAGTTACTTGCAGGATCACTTTCTCAGTATCACCCCTTCGGAATTTCATTTATTTTCTTAATTTACTGTTTTTCTCAATTGATTTTTTTTTTTCTCTCTCCTCTCTGCTTCCTTGTCCAAGTGCCTTGTTCTGGATAAAGAGCCAGCAGTGACTCTTTGCCCAGGTCACACTGCTGCCTCTCCCACCACGGAGGAGGAGGAGGTGCTCTTAGGTCAGTCCTCCGAGCCACCCGCGCTGATGCCGTGATAAGCTGCTTAGCTTATTTTCTCTGGCAAAGCAAGTGGCTTAGAGGAGGACCCCCACCCCCCATTCCTTGGCTGGGATCGTGTTTGCCGGGGACACCACGGCAGCAGCAGCAGCAGCAGCATCACCATCACCATATGGTGCAGCAGGCAGGCTCCTGCCAGGAGAGCCGCGGCAGCTGCTGGGGCCCCTCCATATGGTGAGGAGGAGCACCCCGAGCCCTGGATTGACACGGGGGATGCTTTCAGCACATGGCATGTGCCATGCCTGCGCCGCAGCACCACACCCGTGCTCACTGCTCCTTAGGGAAAAAGCATATCAGCAGTTTAAAAAGGTAGACTTTTGTTTTTTCCTTTTTCCCTTTTTTTTTTTTTTTTTTTTTTTTTGATCACAGCTTTGGAAGACAAAACAGAACAAGCCCCAAACCCACCCTCGGATCACGGTAAATGACATCTTTAGTGCTACCCTCTGGCATAATCAATACCTCTAAAGAAATTACTATGCAAACAATGTTCTTCGTAGCTCTAAGCAGGAAGGAACGTGCCAGTAAGGTCAGAAATTGCTTAGAAATTTTCAAAGGAACACTTTGGAAAAAAAGTTAATTATGCATCTTTTAAGAAGCAAAGGGACAAATTTTGACCTTTTTCAAATTTTTTTTTCCCCAATATTTTCACCACATTTAATTTTTTAGAAATGTTATGGAGACAGCAGGCATAAGAAATAAATTAATATGAATTAAATAGGTATAGCTGTCATTAAAGAAGTTTTTCAAATAAATAACAGTAAATATTAAATGAGACACCATACAAATGAATAAAAATGGAAAGCAAATAAAAATCATTCAAATAAAGAAAATGAAATGGAAATTAAAACAATAAACCAGTGGAAAATCCCCTCGAGAGGAGAGCTTAACATGAAGTATGAGCCCTTTTCCCTCCCACAAGCTGCTGCTGGTCCTCTTGCCTTTCATCTGGGGCTCTTACGGTGCCCATCAGTGATCAGCAGAGATGAGGCCTCAGAGGCTGATGTGTGCCGGGGGTGGGGGTGCCCTCCTGGAGGGCCAGAGTGTCACCTAAAGGGGAAACAGGCTCAGAATTTGGCCCAGTGGGGCTTTAGGAGCCCCCAGATGAACAGTCTGCTTTCACCAAGGCAGCCTGGCTGCCGCAATCTTTTGTTGGACACAGATCATCATATGCCCTGGAGGGGTCTCTCTCTGCCAGCATAGCTCCCAAGGACCATTTAAAGCCCAAACCTTTAGAAATAAAGGCACTGTTTGCACAAGAGGGTCCACACTGAGCCTGAGGAAAAAGCCCTGAGGGAGAAACAACAAAAGCAGCTAAAAAGGGATGGTGGGAACCTGGGGACCAGCTACTGCTGCAGCAGGGGTCCCTGGGGCCATCACCACCAAAGGAGGGGCTAGGAGAGATGGGGAAAATGTCATGATTAACAGTGGCCTGGGACTCGACAGTTTCCCCAAATCCAACTTGCTGTTGGGGCTGGCACAGCCTGATGTGAGTCACCTCTCTTGCCTGTCATGATTTCTAGGGCTGGGATGTAAAAATAGCCTAGGTTAATAATATAGCAACCAACAATCTAGCACCCGATGAGCACAGAGGGATCACAATGGCCTTTTTTTAGTGTCTCAGCCTCGGTGTTGCTTACATACCTCCTCACCTATCTCTGGCTCATGATGCTCTCCAATGTGGTTCCCAAGGAAAACAGGGACTTGCAGTTGTTGTGCCTCTCAGAAATGTCAATAAAATCAGTGCCTTTCATTCCAGTCACCTCTTTAATTTCTGTGACACCTTTTCTGGGGCTCCAATCACTTTTTTGTTTGGTTGGCTGGTTTTGCTTTTAGGGTGTTTTCCTTTCCCCTGTCCCACATTCACAGAAGGGAAGCAGGTGACTTAGCTATGCAGCAGGAGCCACCAAACAGAGAGTGCTGCATCACAGAGGGAGTACTCTCCACTGGGAGAAGTGGAGAGAAAATAATTCTGCTCATCTCTCAGGGCTCTGTTAAACTGAGATGTTGTGTGTAGAGATGAGAGGCAAAATTCATTGTTTTCTAGCTAAAGCTTCTAAGTTACCTAAACAGTAAAGTCAATAAATAAAGTTATTATAATTTTCTGCATATTTTTTCTGCAATGACCGTTTATGTGAACTTATTCTGGTAAATCAAGTGACTGACATTTATTCTGTGTTATATTTTATTTTTCTGTTTTATTTTATAGTGTGCTGTCTCATGTTTGTACAAATGTTGCTAATTCTAGCCACCAAAAAAAAAAAAAGGTCTTGTTTTCATGCATCTATGATCAGGATATCCAATATTATTTCTCAGAGCTGACCTTATCAAAATGTGCTCAGCATTTGGTGGTGTTAATTCTGCCACCTGTAGTTTTTTCTTCTTTGTTTCTCTGTTTTCTTTAACTGTGGTCTTAATGACTACAAACTTTCTGAGACTCAGTTGCCTGTTCATGTCATTAAAATGCCAGCAGCTGAGCCTCTTTGCACTGCTTGCCCCTTCCTTTCCCCAGGTAGCACAAATTGTGTCTCTTTCTTTATTCCACCTCTACTTGGGAAATCCCATGTCCTCTTCACCCTGGAATCCCAAGACAGCCTCTGCCAGCTCTTCTTCTTCTCTGGGACAGTCCCTGGGATTTGTCTTTCCTCCATCCTGCCTGGTGGTGGGTGCCAAGCAGGGCTGCTCTGGGGCACATGCTCCAGCCCAGTCCCACTGGGATGGCTGCTCTGGCACAAAATCATCCCCGGGTGCATCCCCCAACCCTAATCCCCAGATCCTGCATGGCAGGGTGGCACTGGTGCACAGCAGGGCATTGGATGCACCAGGCTGCAGGGTGGGACGGAGGGACAGGAAAGGCATACGATGTATCTCTGCCTCTCACAAACATGAACAGATGATAGTTTATTTCATTGAACTGATGGCTTGCTCAATGTCCTGGGGCGCTGCCAGGACTGTAAATAGGACCCTTTCCTTTTAAATGTTTTGGTTTGGGGGTTTTTTTGGTTTGTTTTTAATTTTTTTTAGTCCCGTTCTGCTAAAACAACAGCCCCTGGCCATGCAGGACTTATGACTCTCCCATGAATTGCAGCAATTCGTTCTGTCTGACCTACAGTTACCAATTATCTTTGTAACCTTCCTTGAAGGCAAACACGCTCGCAATAAAAGCATGCTGTCCATCACATTTTTAGACTATTGGCAGCCAGCTTTCCTCTTCATTTCCTTTGTAGGACAGAGCCTGTCAGGGCTGTAAATGCACCAATATATCAATTACTACTTTTTCCAGCTGACGGCAGGCAAGGGCATCTTTTCTTCTCCTTTCCACTCCTGATGCCAGGGGTTATCCTTAGGCCACACTGCCCAGGTGGGACATTTGACCCATTTGCAGCTGTGGCTGTTGGCAAACACGTGGCCGAGATGCTCATAGCAGCAAACCCTGAGCAGTTAACCTCTTTTAGCTCAAAAAGGCAAGGTTCACCTCATGTTTGTGATGTTTAAGTCAGCGAGCCATGTATGTGGTGAGGGATGGAGGTCCCCAGGCCAACAGGGACAGCCAGAGGGGAGGCATGCTGGTGCCCCTGCCCTGGCACTGTCTTTGCACCACTGTCTTGTAAGGCTAACCCAATATTGTATTGCATTGAAAAAGAAAGAGCTTTTGTGCTTGAAATTAGAATCGTAGAAACGTTTTGGTTGGAAAAGACCTTTAAGGTCATGAAGTGCAATTTGCACCTTGGAGGCAAGTATTTATGCAGAGACATGCTGGCACCTTTGTTTTCACCTCTGCATGGCTCCACTTGTTGGGTCCTTGCCAGGCGAAGGTGCATTTATTCACCAGGAAGAAAACTCAGAAAGACCCATAGAAGGTTTTCCACAAGAATTTGCTTCTAAATGTGAGAATGAAAAGGTTAAGAAACATGTAGCAAGCACACATCTCTACAAGAAACTTATATGCCTGAAGACTGGAGGAGCTGAGACTGCAGCCCTGTTTGCTCAGAGCTGGGCAGTGGGGAGGCATGGCAGGCTGTGCTGGCTGGGAAGCCAGGCTCCCAAATCTCAGGGTAACAAAGCAGATGATGCTCCTGGAGCAGGGCACCTGTCCTGCTAGGAAAGGCCACCATGGCATGGGCTGGAGAGACAAGAGAGGCACCCACTGGCCTGGCTCCCATGCCTCTGGTGCTGCTACTGCTCCAGCATCAGCTTTGAACAGAGCATGAAGCATACAGGAGAGGCACTGCTTTGCTTTTGCTGGCAGTGAAAGTACAGATTTGATAGGTGATAAAGTCCTGGTTTTTATTGTACTGATCTGAGAACAAGCAGCATTAATTTAAACCCCCCCCCCATGCCTGTTTAAGTTGATCTGCTTTGCCCCATATGGCACAGCACAGAGGTGGCAACATGGTGCCTGGCCTTGAGCTTGAACCTCTGACTTGGTTTTTTCTTGCACAGTGGAGTCGCGGGGCTTGTCTGGGAAACATCCATGCTGGGAAAGGGGGAGCACAGTGTTGTACAGGGCCCCCAGCCTATGCTTTCCAAGGTGCCAGGTTTTCCTGCTGAGATCTATGAGGCCTGGGTGCTCCCCTCCGCCTTGGGCCTGACTAAAAGCTGTACCTCTTTATTGTAGACTGATGTTTACTTCTTCTGCCAAGGACTGACACCTTGGGTTAATGAAGAAAGTTTCCAGTGCCAGAAATGCTGCCCTGGGACACTGAAGCAAAGGAGAACATGCCTGCATTAAAGAAAGGATTTTTTTAATATATTTTTTTAAACTTTCATTATAATTCTGTGTTTCACTTCTGTCTCTCTTTCAGACTCTTGATACATTCAGGCTCAGTATCACACCCAAGGAGAAGTTGCATTTCAGTAATAAATAAAGCTTTGTATGTCATTTATATTTCAGCTGATTATAATTGTACAGTGGTTGTGAGCCTTTTGAGAGGGAACTTGCTGTAGATATGCAAGATGTAAATTTCCAGCATTAGTTGGAGCTTCGTAGGCTCAGCAAAGTGACAGTGTATGAATGAATAAATCATAACTAGATTTCAGGGAATAATTCAAAGCCTAATTCACTTGGTGAAAAGATCCTCTTTTCCTATTCACAAAAACTCTCTTTGGAGATGGTGGGTTTCTCATGGCTCCTGTATGCAAGCTTTTACCTGCTTGATAACTTGGTCTTTAGTGGCTTACAGATTCCCTTCTTGTATTGGAAATTTGATGTTTGACATTTGACACGTGTCAATGAGTTATCTGCAGCCACAGTCACTTTTTTTTTTTAGTAATTATTTAATTTTCATAGTTGTCTGGGTACTGTTCTTCCAGTCCAAATGCTATTTACATAGTCTGCTTTGGATTCCACTGGGAAGCAGGAGAGTCCTTTCAGCTAGGAAAAAGCTCATAAGAAAACCATTGCTCAGTGACAGGCAGGAGATAAAACAGGTCATATGTTTCAAAAATAGCAGCTCTTCCTCTATGGACACAATGAATGGTTTTTTTGAAGAAAGAAAAAAAATAAAGAGGACCCTCATACGTAAGATGGACTGGGAAGACCTACTTACATTTTTATTTTCCTCCATCTCATCCAGAGTGATCTCAGGCACCTCACAAGGTGTCCCACCTCCCCTAAAAGCACTAGGGATTTGCAGTGGTGCTAGACTGGGATTTCATCCTTGGAGTTCATCAGCTCACATGTTTTAACGGCAAAACGGGAAACAGAAATTGTGGGGCAGGAAGATGGTAAAAAGGGATAGGGGTGAAATTAGCTGTAAACAGAGGCCAAGGGGGTAGAATGGTTTTCTCCTCAGGATGTTTCAGGAATATCTGATCAGAAGGAGGAGACACCAAAGGCATGGAAAAGAAAATAATGGGGGAGTACCACTGTTCCTGAACAGTGCCCTGTTCCTGACTGTGTCCTCTTGCTTTTCCCTGGCAATCAGTTTTGGGAAGAGCAGTAGATTTATCAGTCCTTCGTCGACTCATTTGTCCTCAGCCCAAGAGGAAATGTTCATAGCCTTTCCTGGTGTTTGCTTGCAGCATCTTCATTTCTGATCTCTCTCTCTTCTTCCCTCCATGCCCACTGCCCCAGCTGGACTGGCCCTCTCCACAGGAGAAGTAAGTATCCCCAGCTCCTGGTTTGGCTGCTGGGTGGAATGCTGGGGGCTGACACACTGCCTGGCTCTGGTGTCTCAGGGCAGAAGGAGGGATGGCACCTGGGTCTACAAACTCAGGCATGTGCTCTGAGCTCTGAATTCAAAGGGAAGTCATCTCATATTTTGTGCCGGCCTGGCAGGAAAGAAGGGGCTCAGGGAAGGTGCAGCAGTCCAGGCAGGCGTGTCTGTCTAAGCCTGAGAACTCATGTTTAGCCTTTTATTGCTATTGCTGATGACTGTGCTGATTTATTACTCTTTTGACTTTTCCTTTAGGATGAGAGACTGGAGCTGTGGCACAGCAAGGCTTGCAAATGTGATTGCCAAGGAGGTCCTACCTTGGGGTGGTCCAGCAGGACTAACAGCTTAGAATGCATGCCAGGTAAAGTGTCAGTGTGCCTGTAGCCATGTTTGCCTGGTGACCTTTAGCTCTGCGGGTTGCTTACTGCACTGCACTGCACAAGTGACACGTTAGTGGGACTTGTTCCAGACCCGACTGCTGGTGGGGCTGCAGAGCTGCACTGGTGGGAGGTGTGGGGTGACTGTGCCATCAGGCAGAGGGGCAACAGCAGTAAGGGCCATGCCTTGGCCTTTAGAGGTCACCCAGGGTGGCCCAGGCTGGCCAGTGATGGCAGCTGCTTGCCTGCCCTGTCCCTACATCCCCTGGCACAGATGCTCCCAGAAACTGCACCTGGGACAGATACCTCTGTGGTCTAGGAAACCTTTTGTAGCACCCAGGCTGGTTCTCCCTTGATGCAGTTTATCTTGTGACATCTTCTCCTCACCCCAGGGTTCAATGAAAACTGTTTATTCCTTCTTTGCAGCATATTTTTAAACAGTAAAAGATCACAATCGTGTTTCATTCAAGTAGTCTCAGGACTGCCCCCACTCAGCCCCTCCAGTGGCTCTTAACAGATCATAGTTTACAGGTTTCTGATCTTTTCCCTCATTATTCTCTGCAACTGCCACATTTACCCTGATGTGTTACCCCAGCAGGCCTAGTGGTGCCCAGGTGGTCCTCAGGTTTAGCTCATGTGTCCTACAGAAGCTGAAGGCCTCTCTTCTGCTTGTGTTCAGAGGTGTCAGCCCTCTGGGGCCGGGTGCCAAAAGTGGTACCTGCCTCATACCCATCAGCAGCCACCTCTTCCCAGCTCCTGCAAGAGGCTGTGCAACAACTTGAAGTGTGTTTTGTTGCCCCTGGCTTCTCCAGGGGAGATACATGGGAGAAATTGTCACCCCAGTGCTCAGCAATAGCCATGGCTGCTCTAAAGGTGTTGGAGGTTAAATGCGTTACTGTTGAAGAGGTCTGAGTTGAAGCCAGGCCAAGCTAAAAAGCAAATGAAAATATGTATTGACAAGAAGATATGGCAGAGCTTGCAGACAGATGCGGACAGAAATGGGAGAGAAAAAAAAGCCCAGGTGTTTCTATATCAGGCCTGCGTTGGACCTGAAGGTTTCCCTCCCGTGGCATGAAGCAGCTGACAAGTGCAGAGGTTTTCCACTCATCTTTGCTGGGCCATCTGTTTCCCCCGAGCTCTTCCAAGATGCCCTCTTCCTGTGAAGGGCACATCCACCCAGGGCTTGCTTAGCTTGAGCATTGCCCACAGGCTTCTTCCCTCCCCAAAGAAACTACAAGGAAAAGATTCATCTGCCATGCATAGGTGGTGTCTCACCCTTAGGGCAGAGCAGTCCCAGACATCTCCAGTAAAGGGTCATGCTTTTCAGGATCTGTCCTTCCAGCTTCTGCAGCTGATATCTCCACGGGGCTGCCTGCTGGGACAGGGATAGTGAGGAAGAAGGCATTTGCTGGAGACAGCCTCTGTGATGCAGAAGAATCACTTAGAAGACCTCTAGAAATAACATTTTATCTCTTGTTGTGAGGGTTTCCTCCAGTCTCTTATGGAAGAAACGCTCGTGCACCAGCCCAAACATGAGTCTGAGCTGGCATGGTCCTGCTCAAGCTCAGTACTCTCTTTCGAAGGGCTGAACTGCTTCTGACTCAGGAGATACCTTCAACCAACCCCTTGGGAAGTCCTTTTTCTCAAGGTGGATCTATACCAGCACCTCTGCCTGGCATGTTAGCCTGGTTCTGCTGTGTGTTTTCTTGCTGTTTAACCTTAAGAATGTACAATTCTCTATACGAAGACTTGTTACAGCCTGGTACCACCCTGCTATTGCTTGCACCAAGGAATCAGAGAGTCGCAGCATGGTTGGGTTGGAAGGTACCTTTGAAGATCATTTAGTCCAAATCTGCTGTGGGCAAGGACCTCTTTCTCTAGACCAAGATGCTCAAAGCCCCATCCAACCTGATTTTGAATCCTTCCAATTATGGGCCATCCACGACTTCTCTGAGTAACCTGCTCCAGTGCCTCACCCCCCTCACTAAATAAAATGTCTTATGTCCAATCTAAACCATTTTTCTGTTTAAAACTGTTTCCCCTTGAAAAGGAAGGGAAGGAGACTCAGCAGGCTGGGTTGATCTGTCTGTGGCTGAGGGACACGTGTGTGGCAGGAGCAGATCTAAGTTCCTTGGCCAGGCTGGGTGTGAGGGATGCTCTCATACATTAGCATTATATAGCTGAGTGCTGGCTGAGTAAAGAATCATCCTTGAGTGATGAAAGCTATTCTCCTGAACAAGGAAGCTGTCACCATGTCTCACAGATGTCTCTCTCCCTGGGCAGGAGGACTTTGCATTCTCCTTGCCTAGTCCAGTCTGGACAAAGCAGTGTGGCCTGGTGCTTCTACAGCCTTGGGATGGTTTACAGAGCAGCCATGGTGATGTGTTGCAGACTGTCTCTGGCACAGCCAGAAGGGAAGCAGCCAGCCTAAAAAAACACTGCATGAGTTTTCTTCAGGTTGGTTGAGGTGGTGTGGCCATGTGGGAACCAGGCAACCACTTCACGGGTCCCAGTGCATGGCGCAACCAAGCAAACCAGAAGGTGACCTGCTAATTGCATTACAATTGTGTGGTCTGCAGATTAGTGTTGCTAAAAGTAAAGCTATAGGGTGTTTGAGATAAGCCTGCCAAGTAGTAAACATGCAGGGCCACCCCAGCCCAGCCATGCTCTTGCAGAAGGGAAGCAAGTGTTTTTACTGGGCTGGAAAAGCATGGTTTCCATGCCTGGAGGAAGGTGGAATAGTGGCTTTATGTTTTCATGGGGAAAAACATGTTAATGAGGTACCAGCTGAGCAAGATATGTTAATGAGCTATTGATGCATACAATATTGACCTGGTGGGGCTTGCTAATTAGACATTGACTGTGATGCTATGGTGCTGGGGCATTGCATCAGGGAGGCCATACTTGTGCTGGGCCCTGGGTGCTTGCTGATGCTCCCTACTTGTCAGTCATTTTTAACCCAAGGCACCATGCAGGTCAGTCAGGTGTGGCTAAGGCAAGGAAATGTCTTACCCTGTGCAGTGCTTTGCTTGCTCTTTCATTGCTGAAATCCATGAAATAAACCACACTCAGCTGGAAAATGTGGCAGTCGCCTTGGGGGACCACACACATGCTCCACAGGCTCCAAATTTGAAAAAAAATATCCAAATTTATCTCTATCCAATGACAGAGAACTTTGCCCAGGCAATCTCCATGTGAAGTTTGTGACCATCTTTTTATATGTATGGCTAGATACATAGTGATAACCTGATCACTTAAGAAATTATCATAACAGAAGAAACCTGTCTGGGTCCAGGTAGCATCCAGGCGTTCTGCCAACAGCATCACCAAAGGCTTGCCTTCCAGAGCACTGTGTGGTGACCTACAACAGAAATAATGAATTAGTATATCTGCTTCTAGGGGTTTTGCAGGCAGCAGGAGTCTTGCTGAACTTCTAGCTATTGCAGAAGATAGCTTTGGGATCAGGTTTGGTAGCCTGAAGATCTGAAGGCAAAATCTCAGATGGAGATCTCTGAGCCTTCAGCAGGACCAAGCATTACACCCCACTAGCAGCAGAGTATCTGCATCTTTTTCACAAGGCAAAAATTTCTCTGGATACAAAGATAGTCCCCATATTAGAAAGTGTGAATGATCTGAGGGTTCTTGTGGACAGATGATCAGAGCAGTCTCAACAATTTTGCCATGCAGGCATAGGCAGAAATCAAGGAGCTGGAGAAGATAAAGCCCAGCAAGAAAAGCCATGCCAGGTATTTCTTAAGGACCAGGCAGAGGCTGACAGCCTGAAGGCTGGATTCAGGTTGACTCAGCCTTCGATCCTTCAGGCTGGATCCAGTTGATCCAATTGTGGATCTGCTTCCACTGGCTTGCAAGAAGGAGATTTGAACCGCAACATCAGAATAAAACTTTTCCCCAAAAATGCTGCAGGCAGCACAGGTTTAGGAAGTTTGAGAGAGAGATTAGGGTCAGAAATTCATACAAGAGGAGTTAGAAATTAAGCCCCCCCATGCCCTATGAGCAGCAAATACCTCAAGGGTTGTGGTTCAGGTTTAAGACCATGCCCAGCATACTGGCCAGGGAGGACAGGAACCAACAAAACCACAGAGGGGTGTCAACAACATACATACAAACACAACCAGGACAAAAAGCCACTCGTGTCCCTTAAGTTACTTTTTCCCTTCTTCTGCAGAGTGCCCCTACCACAAGCCCCTGGGCTTTGAGTCTGGTGCTGTCACACCTGACCAGATAAGCTGCTCCAACCCCGAGCAGTACACGGGCTGGTACTCCTCCTGGACACCCAGCAAGGCCCGACTCAATGGCCAAGGCTTTGGGTGAGTCTGAAAATGCCTCCCTGATGGATCCCAAAGGTGGGTGGATGTGGGGGCTTATGATCTCCTGGCAGCACGGGGGCAGCAAGAGGTCCCTGGGAGGGCAGCAGCAGAGGACATAGTGGAGACTATAATGTCCCTCCCCCCAGGTGTGCGTGGCTCTCCAAGTACCAGGACAACGGGCAGTGGCTGCAGATTGACCTGAAGGAGGTGAAGGTGATCTCAGGGATCCTCACACAAGGGCGCTGTGATGCTGATGAGTGGATGACCAAGTACAGTGTGCAGTACCGCACTGATGAAAACCTCAACTGGGTGTACTACAAGGACCAGACTGGAAACAACCGGGTTGGTGAACTTCACTCTTTGGCCACTGGTGGAAGGGTGGTGTGTTCTTCGCCATGAATGCATCAGGTCTCAGTGGGGAGGTGCCCAAGAGAGGGGTCCTGTGGAGGTAGTGGGGTGAATGGACCCCAGTGTTCAGCCCATGCCCTGAGGCAGCACAGAGTGGGGTAAGAGCGAGTGCCACACCGACCAGTTACAGAGGGGCAAAATACATTTTTTTATGTTTTCTAATGATGATAGTGGAGTCCAAATTAAGCTCAGAGGCATTAGCTGGCATTGCAGGGGAGGCAGCACCTCCATGATAAAGCCCCTTTCTCAGCTGTGGCTATGCAACCCCAGCCATGCCTGGGCACTGCAAAATGCAGGCTCCTTTTATCATAATTTTGGGGCTAATGCATGATGATGATGATGCACAAAAACCCCTGAAACAAAATCTTCAACTAGTTAAGTCAAAACCTACTGAATCGTTCTCATGCTTTACTACTTAATGTTTGTTTGAAGCAAAAAGTTGCACTGGGGGAGACCTTACAGTGGTACCTGTGCAGCCCATCTGGGCTGTGGGAGGCCACAGCTGCTGCATCCCAGATGTCCTCTGTGTCTATCTGTGTGGATGACTCAAGCCCATCATGGGAGGCTCTGGTGGCTTTGCTGAAGTACAGCTTCCTGCAGCTCTTTAGGAGATGCTGAGCTTTCCCTGAAACACAGCTCATGGTGGCAGGAGCTGTGGCAGTATGGCCAAGCAATGGGAAATTGGGCCCCAAATACATTTTTTATCTATATTGTCCAGAGGCCTGGCTCATGAACTCCACATAGCCAAGGTCATCCATGCTCACAACACACAGTGCCCTGGAGATGGAAGGCAAAAGAGAAAGAATGGGGTGAGAGAATCGCAGGAACCATGGATGGGAGGCAACTTGTTCAGAAAACCCAGTCAGTGTGACACCATCTGTCCACACCTCTATTTTTTAATGCCTTTTATTTTGGGGGTGGAGGAGAGGGAGCCTCCTCCTCCTCCCTGTCTGCTCTCCACAGGCACCCCAAGCTCAGGGGGACAGGTTTCCCAGCCCTCTAACCTCCTGCCCAAACACCTATCTCCCTCTCCCAGGTTTTCTATGGCAACTCGGACCGCTCCTCCTCGGTGCAGAACCTGCTGCGTCCGCCCATCGTGGCCCGGTTCATCCGCCTCATCCCGCTGGGCTGGCACGTGCGCATCGCCATCCGCATGGAGCTCCTCGAGTGCCTGGGCAAGTGCGGCTGAGCACCGCCTCCCAGGGCCCAGGCCTTGGATACCCACCCTCCTGAGGGGACACTCACCCCAGGCCTGCCCTGTAAAGGCACCGAGCCCGCCAAGGGAAGGGATGTCTGGAATAAAAATGCGGCTTCGCGCCGCACCTGGTGGTCAAGCTGTGGAGCTGTTGGGTGTTTCTGGGGTACGCGGAGGGGAAGGAGGGAGGGTTGGTGGCTGTAGCTCTGATCCCTGGGTATTAGGTTGGGGAAATGATCATCACGGTGTGCTGTGGAGTGGAGTGGGGTCCAAAGGCAGAGCTTGGTCTCTCTCAGGGAAGGAAGGTCTGTATTTTCTTATTTGGCAACTACCCCGTGGGGGGTCAGAGGGGGCTCTTGCACCAGGGCAGACATTTATGAGCAGCTAAGGTTCATTAATCCAGACAAAGTCAGCGAGGTTTTTTAACCTGCTTTCCCTCATGCTCCTGCTTGTCTGTGCCATCCCAGATTCAGGGTGGGGACCAGATCTGGCCAGTCCCTAGAGAGACAGGACTTGCCTGTATCTCACAGTCCCAAATCACCACATCACTTTGTATCAGGACCCTTTGGCCTCAGCTGCTGTGGCTATTTCTGGAACAGGCACTGGTCCCTTGTGCACCGGGCGGCTGACTCCCTGCCACACGTTTTTTATTTTTGCACTGACACATCCCTGGCAGCCCAGGGCACACCACTCCCCATGGGGGTTTGGGCACAGGGGCTCACTCACTCACTGCCTCGATATCCACAACCTGTCCCCTGGTGGGTGCTGAGTGCCTGAGGAATTTGGGGTGTGCAGCTCTGATCTCCCAGGAAGACTGCCTATGAAGACCACCCAGGTGTTAGAGCTTGTGGCCCTGCCCCTGTCCAGGAGCTGGAACCCATCAGACCCCAGGCAGGAACCACAGACCCCGAAGCTCTCATCTGGGAGGGTTGTGGAAGGCTCTGGGGTGGCAGCCACTGTTGGCTTTCCATGCACCTGCAGCAGAAACTTGGCAGGCACCAGAGGCCTTTTCCCTATTTTTTAAAAACCAGTGTATCCATCCCAAAGAGCCAGGGCATTTACACCTCAGCGGTATCAGTGGAGGGAGGAGAGGCACAAAGACAATGGTACCAAGGCAGGACATCTGCCTCTCATGCCACCTTCTTAAACCTACAAGCTGAGAGACACATCCTTGGTGTGCAAGGCAGGAGACAAGATGTGGCTAAAACTAAGTGAGACATGACCAAAAATATGAGAAAAACTTTTAGATGCCTGTGGAATTCATAACATCTTATTCATTTGTGAAGGCATATATTCCTGCCTTGTACTTTCCTGTATATAAAGATAAATAATAACTGTCAGGAAAATATTCTGTTCTGTCAAGCCTGAAAGCTTCTGCTCCACTATACCAACAGTATGAAGTCTACAGAGATGTAGAATAGACCAATCCCTACCTGCTGAGATGATTATTATGTCACCATCACTCCCTTGCCTCCAGTCACAATCCAAATGAGCTTTTCCTATCCACAAATCAGTCTAGGGACATATTTTCTGAGTAAGAAATCAGTGAATCTATGAGGTTCTCTAGTGCTAAGGTATCATTTCAGGCAAGCTCTGATAAGAAGGTCTGCAGAGCTGGAGCTCTATGTAGCTCACCTGTGGTACCAGCATGGGGTAACAGCCTCCAGGAACCATTGCACATACAGCAATATGGGAGACAAAGACTCTCCACCAGCAGCCAGAACTCTTGTGTTGGTACCACTAACACTAAAAGGTGAATTTTTTTTCAGCCACTGGACAGAGTTGCACTCACATTATTACACTGCTCTCCCTTCCTTAAAAGCATCATGGGCAGTTCTGCTCTGAGTCCTGGTGAGTGGTGACTGGAGAGGGAGGAGGCTTGGTGCTGCTGTTTCACAGCATGATTGAGGGGTGAGAGGATGGGGTTGGAGGGGGCCTGGGCACCAGCCCATGAGTATCTATAGCACCCCAAAGCAGCCAACCTTGACTGTGATTGGCCTCTGAAGAGCTCCCATGCACAGGCCAGGGTTTTGTGAGATTCATGGGTTTGGAAATGCACCCTGTGGCAGAGGCCAAGAGTTCCTGTGCAGTTTGAAAGTTTAATCCACAGTCCAAATGGATGGACCACTTGCCATTATACACCAAAGCACCACACTAAATTATGTATCTTCACATGACTGATCCTATGTATGGGATATAATAATGCCTTGGAGGAAAAAAAGACTGTCTTAGTAGAAAGGACTTATGCTATCACTTCCAGCCTCAAAGAAATCACTAGATCCTTTTTCAAGATTGAAAAGTATAGTGATAAATAATGTGGAACTAACAGGCATACACAGAATTTCACAGTCCATTTGCTTCTTGCCTCGCCCTGTCCTTCGCCTGCAGTTCACCTCTCCAGCTTGCATGGGAAGATGATCTATCTACTTCTGCCTTTCATCTGAAATGTCTAAATAGTTTCTGCTAAAGGAGGAGTTTCTGTGCTGATCCTGGCTCTGCAACTTGCTTCCTAATCCACCTTTGGAAATTCACTTAACCTCTGCCTCTTGTCTAAAAAGAGGGGTGCTGAGAGGCTTAATTAATTAAACGGTCCTAAAATGCTTTTAGAATTGCACTTGACTTCCACCTCTGCACAGACTCAGCATGTTGGAGTGTGACTGAATGCATCATGGAAGTGGGAGAGAACCAGACAAAACACAATTACAAAAAACCACAAAGATTTTCCTCATAAAAGAAGGAAAACTTTTCCTAGAGTATCACTGTAGTTTTAATTTACTTGCACACATGCTTCCATTCACAATTAACCAAAACAGATCTAGCAACTGTGCTGTGGGAGTGAGGGACTACTGTGCAGACAAGACTCTTGCCTGTTGTAAGGTCTGTGATAAGACTGCCTCAGGCCTCCTGACCAGCCACACCATTTTTAACTCAATAGCCCCCTTCTCTTAATGGGTACATGCAGAAATTCTCCCTTCACTGCAGTCTGAGAAAAAAGTACCCACAACCACTCTGCTTCTCATCCCATGGGGGACCAGTGCTGACTACACTGTGGTTACCCCTGTGAGCTGTTTGACCTCTCCAAGGAGGTGCCTGCTGCATTTTCCAGAGCCCTGCAAGGAGTACAGAAAAGGGCACTACAACATCCTGAAAGAGTAAGAGCAAAGTGATGTTGTAAGAGTAAAGCCAACTCCCCGGAGAGCCAGGCAGCTCAAGGAAACAAGCATTTCAAACACTTTTCTGGTTGGGATTGTTGAAACACTGGACTGCTTGTCCTAGTGGGAGAAAAAACCTGAAGCTCAGGCCAGCAGGCCTGTCTGCAAGGTGATGGGTGCAGCTCAGTAAAGGCACCAGCAGCAGCCTGGTCTCACAGCAGCTGTGGCTGTTGTACAACCCACCAGGTGGCTGTTCCAGTGGGATCTGAAGTGCAAGTCCTGCCTTCCAGCAAGTCTGTTGTAGGAGCATAAAGGGAAAGAAGGGAGGCCAAGGAGAAGTGGTTCCCACTCCTCATTTTTTTTCCTATTACCCTGAAGAATGAGGGACCAACAAAGACATGTTTAGTTATTTTAAAGCTGCACACAGAAAAAGTCATGCTCAGGATATATTAAAGAGGAACCCATCTAAAACTGTATCGCTGACACCTGAATGTGAAGAAGAGTCTGAATGAATGAATTCATGATGATGAAATCCCAATGTGCTACTGTAGTGTAACAAGGCAACCAGGTGCCACTAATTAATAATAAAAGGCCTTTTATTGGCCCCCGGTCCTGCTCATGCGCAGTGGGGGCCCACCCTAATTGGGCACAAGTGGGCTTGACACAAGCTCATGCTCACTCCCTGGCTATTAGTGGCACCTGGTTGCCTCGTTACACTACATGCTACTGCAATGGTGGATCTCCTTCTACAGCAAAGACAGTTTAAAGGTTGGAAACTTTCAGGGCCTTTTTTTTTCTGGATAATGCCTGCTGAGGGGTTTGTTGGGTTGATACAGTTGGCAAGGGAGCACTGCAGAGATTTTTGCCCTGAAAGGAAGAAAACTCCCAAAGTCTGCAATGAGACTCCAGGAATGGTGGGCAATGAGGTGCTTGAGAGCTGTTTTGTCTGAGCTCCTGAAGAAACTTCAGGCTTGAAAACAGAGGTAAGCTGGCTCCTAAGATTGGGAGACAGCCATGACCTGGCCACCATTGCTGTTGAGGAGGAGAGTCCTGGTGTGGTTCTGGCCAGTTCTGCTCATCTGAGCTATGACCAGTGTGTGGGGAGGTGCTCTGGAGGAGATGTACCATTAATAAGTCAATGAGCAATGCCAGTGTTCTAGTGCAAAATCTGCATTTTTATTAAAGACGTATTTTGGAAGGCCCATTCAAAAATACATTGTGCTCAGTAAAAATTAACCATTTCCATGCTGATAAATAAGGTTACCACAGGTTGTTTTTTTTTCTCTCTTTTTAGAATATTTACAGCAACAATAGAAATTGTACAGAAGTTAAGAATGGAATACATGCCCAAAAAAAATTTGGTAAGGTGTACCAACAACATGATACAAAGGGTTGTATACAAACACTTTACAAATGGTTTATTAAGTTGCATGAAGTCATCCTTAAATATTCAACACGTTTTAAAATAAATTTGTATTCCAGGATTAAAAAGGTTAACATCACATCACATCCCTTCCACAACAGAAAGCATGGTAGATTTAAAGGTTTGTGCGCTTTAGATTTCTAGTAGCTGTCAAAAAATGGGGAATCTTATCCATAAATTTAGAGTTTTGAAAGCTACCTCCCCAGCCTGTTATTTCTGGAATAGTCCGTACTGGCAGATTGTGAAAAATGATCACATTTTTCTAAACCTCATTCTTCCTTACCTCCTTCCTTCTCCTAAATGATGTAAATTCAGAATTGAGCATTTCACAGTGGAGATCTAAGCAGTCCTGGAAGTTCTTAGCAGATTAAATAGATTTTAAAATGCCTGCATAGAATTTTCCAACAAAATTATAGTTTCCTGGAAGATTTTAGTTTACTATTCCATATAAACCAACTATGTATATAGGTTTCTCCTTTTGAATAGACATACCCTTCAGTAGTACAAATCTTAAGATGTGCACTAGCATAAAAAAAAAAAAAGTAAGAAGGAAAGTTGAAAGCTGAGACTGTTCCCTACACTTAAAGTTTTGCCTTGTTACTAAACAGGTAAAACCTCTGCCATTGGATTTACATGTCAAGAGTTTTCACCAAGAAGTCCATATCCTATAGGAAACTTGAATAGTGGCTTCTACCTTGTGCTATGAACATGCTTTAATGTTGCTAGTGGAAAGACCTATGAGAGCAGTGACTTCACTACGTGTTTCTGTGCCTGCACAGCTGAGATGCCACTCTGCATTTCTCAGAACACATCCAGAGAAACAATGCCCTGTGAAAACAGAGACCTGGTGGGACGAAGCACCTGGCAGGCAGTGTGTTTTGCCGGGGGCACAACGAGGGATGGTACCTCACCCAGATGGAATGGAAAATTAAAATGAAGAAAATCCTGAGCAAGTCTAAGGAGAGCTGTTTGAATAAAACAGCAAGTAGGGCGGAGTAGTAGATAAGGCCTCTAACTCCCTGATAATCAGCACTAGAGAAAAAAATAAAGAACAAGGCAACTGCAATATTTGAGAACTACATAGGGAAGGGCAAGGGAAGACTGCCAAGCAGTGCAAAGGATGGCATTGGGATTCTAGAAGGAGAGCTCAGATGGCTTGGAGGTTTCAGAAGTATATCAGACAAAGGCCCATCAAGATATTATTACTTGGTTGCTAACAGTACCTAGAGGAAAAATCTTTTTATAGTTCTCTTCAAAATTTGGAGTCAATAATAAGCTTAGAACAAACCAAAGTTTGATCACATTCTGCAAGAGAGGAGGTAGTTTGACTTGCAGAGGAGATAAGAGATGTGTAGAGTCACTCTTAGCCTAAGTCACAAATTCTATGTTCAGACTCTTGGGCCATGTCTCAAGAGTCACTCCTGCCCAGCTGCATATTTTGAGATACATTCTAGAAGAGCAGGGAATAAAAAGCATCCAAACAGCAGGGCCAGTCCTCTCACACTTCTCGTGTATCTTCCACTTAGTTTGTCAAAGAAAGTGCCAACTTTTGCACCAAAGAATTGGCTGTAGACAAGGTAACAAATAAGCATCTAAGCAGAACTTGGAGCAAATAAAACTCAGACCTAATCCATCAGATTTACCTATGTTGTCTCATCCAGTAGCTGCTAAGACAGTCCACTGAGAGAACAGGTGACCTACCACAGCTTTTCTCTTCCAATTGAAAGAGGATCTTCTATAATATTTGCTTTGCTTAGTTTTCACAAAATTTGCTTCTTGGTTGCAAAATGAGAAGTCTTCAGTTTCAGTACATCTGAAACAAATGATGTGCATGAGGCTTCACTTGCTTGAGAAGCCTGAACATTGATGCACTTGTTGCTGCTTGACCCTTCAAAAAAGGAGTCAACACCTAGAACTGCCAAGCTGTGTTCAATTAAAAAGGGTTTACTCAAACTGCTCCCTTTTTAACAAAGGTCAGAAGTTAAATGGCTTTTCTCCTCAGTCACCACAAACCCAGTTAATGAGTGGTTAACGTCATGACACCATTAGAGAGAGCTGTGTAGGGAAAGGCACCTGTTCTTAAATAATGTCCTGATTTGAAAGTCATCTAAAAAGCATTACATAGGGCACATCACCTTTCCAGTCATCTTTTGGGACACTCTTATTTTGAATGGTGGTCCCACTTACATGAACATGCCCAGATGCATGGTTTATGATATCATGTCATTAATAGATGTACTATGTATGCTAGCTGGAATGGAAAAAATAAACATTCATTGCCACCCCATTGCTGTATATTATACATGGCTATCCTTTCCATACTCTGTGTAACTGGGATTCTAAGATTCACCCAGCTCTAACCTGACAGTGACAAACACATACAGAATTAATTACGTGCAGATATTTTTGAAGCATGTCTCACTACCAAATCATTATAAGACAACAACAAGTTGAAACATGAATAAAAATTTCAAACACCTCTAGAGCACGGCTCCCCTCAAAAGTGTCTGTGTTTTGCCTTAGCTAAACAGATCACAGCAGTGCTATGAGAACTATATAATCTGTTTCCATTCTTTCAAGGGAGGTTTACAGCACTGAATTTTTAAGAAGTTGTAGCTTTTTCTAGGTGAAAACAAGACTCTACTCAGCCAGTAGCAACAGCAGCTTTTGAAGAAAAAAGACAAAGAAATTGGTATGTAGCATTTTATACGAGTAAGATTCATCTGTTAAAGAGACCTAAGTGCAATGACAAGGAGTGGCCGAAGGCCTGTCACAGGACACTGCTTCTCAAAGAATCACTCCAGCTTTGCTCCCAGAAACAAGTCAGTGTAGGAAAGGAAGGTGATGAGCCCAAGGATGTCCTGAGGGTACCTGGTAGGTTTGAGGTTTGAAGCCTACTTTAATATCAATCTACAAGAGCCAGTATCTGTAAATAAAGAGGTGCCAGGACCCACACATTTAGGTAGGGTCTCACTTGGTACCAGAAATCAAAGCTTGGTGTCAGTTCCAAGCCCTGAAGGATGGGGAACGTTTCAGGAAGAAGGGACAGAATCTGAGATCGCTGACTTCCTGCCAACACTCTGCCTGATGCTCTGTGCTGACAACCTCTCAGTGGAGCAACAAATCTTGGACTGCAATAAACAGAGCAAAAAGCATTAAATAGCCCTAAGGGACTGTTTTCTCTGGTCAGGTCTGTTGAAAAAAAATTGTTTAAGGTTAATACATTTACATGGCAGTTTAAAACGACAGCTTAAACACAAATACAATTTAATTCAAGATGAGCTTAAGGTGCTTCTTTT
Source organism: Calypte anna (assembly GCF_003957555.1). Lineage (NCBI taxonomy): Eukaryota > Metazoa > Chordata > Aves > Apodiformes > Trochilidae > Calypte > Calypte anna. Next base: position 121,932,465 of record NC_044244.1, read on the forward strand.
TTTGGTTTACAAGAGCTCAAGAGCTATAGCAAAACCATACAGACACGTTTAGGCAGCTGAAGTTCTGCAAAATGACCATAATTAATTTCTGAAGCTTAGTTTTTTTCTATTCACATCATTAGTGATCCCAGAAGGCAAAACAGATTGCCAAATAATAAAATGTGGTTTAACTACAACACTTCATAGTAAGTGAATCCATAGAACATGTAGCACAAGACTCAGAGACCAGTGAAGAGGAAAGCTCACACTTACAAAATTATTTGCTTTGTAATTCTCTTCCTCTTATTTAAGCCAGCAAATCTCACACACTATAATAAGACTCCTTTGGAAGCCTCAACAAAGTTACATTAGCAATATTCTAAATATTGGGAAGTTAGACCAGGTTAAAAATACAGGATTTATCACCGCACCAGCTGGTTGAGCTGCTGGAAGTTCTTTCCAACAGAAGGAAGAAAATACTACATACATTCAACGCAATTCAGAAAATGCAGTATGAAGGAGAAACAACGTTATTTAAATATGGGCCATCAAATTCTTGAACATTTCTTGGGTCACCCTTGAAGATTTGCTAACTACTTTAAACAGCTATATGTACAGCCAGATTACCCTGACTTAACTTAATGGGTACCAAGAAAAAAATCCTTTGGAAACATTTTTCCTTGTAGGAATCAGAACAGCCCATCATCATCCTCATCCCCAGGATGAAGCTCCTACCAGCAAGCTAGAAATATTGCAGAGACTAAAGGATATATTATCCACAAAGTACAGAAGAGTCTTGTCTGAACAATCCCTCGGAGACACTGAAATCACACATCATGGACAGTCTTGGACACTGCTTCTGTGAGGGATTTCAGTGGCACCAGCCCATTTCAAAGTGGACAACAGGACTAACCCCATTGTCCTTAAGTGTCCACAATTGCTTAAACATGCTTCTAAGCTCTGACAGTGATGACCAGTAAATATCACAGTGTCCATCCTGGATGCCCACTGAACTTTTAAAAAATGGAATACTCCTTCATGTCTGATGTATTTATATATGCTATATATATGATATATCAATATCATATATCATATATATATCATAACTCTGCAGAAAACCACATGCACATTTCTTGCAGGCAATTGAAGAATTCTTATTTTGTAATTTTTCAAGTTTACTAGACTTACTTTTAGCCCTGGACAAACCTCATGTAACAGCCTTCCATATTGTACTTTCTGACAAACATTTTTAGAGTAGTGGTGCCAAATTTGTTGTTGTTAAAACTTTGGTATGACTTGAAAGGTACTAAACAGCACGTCTAGTTTGCACTGTTACGCCAGTAACAGTTCAGCTCTTACTGCCTGGCTGCTTCTCCTAGCTATGTATATTACTAAATCATCACATTTACATTTGGGCTAATATTTTTTTTTTAATTTTTTTTTTTTTTTTTAGAGATAACATATTTGCAATTACAAATGTCTTATGAGGACAGCATCTAGAAAAAAAAATTATGCTGCAGAGTAATGAGGGAGCTGAATGGATGTGTTTGAAAAGGAAAGATTGTATTGTTCTGACACTACAGGCCTGACTCACCTTTGATTTAATTTAATGGCAGCAACAGAGGAATCAGGTTGTGTATTTGCTACACTTGACATTCACCAATGTAAAGGCAGTTTTAACAATGCTGTACAGAAGACTGGAACCCATGATCTAGGATTTCGCTGAGACTGGTGACTGAACTGTGTACGGGAATATTTGGATAGTAAGACCTAAGGAGAAAATGAGTTGCATGGCAACCTTCTCCCTCAATATCCAAATATCAGATTTGTAGCTTTAAATACATCCTGAAATATAATAAAAAGTGCAAGAGTAGTTTAAATTTAAATACAGTGTTTATCTTATTAGCTAATAGATTGCTCAACAAGATGTAAACTACACATATGCATAAAAGCTTATACCATGATCTGCAGTGCCATGCTATGCTTAAGTGTCAAAGTCTGGCATTTAACTTGCAATTCATGCTATATTTCTTTGGTTTTCACCCCTGCTATTAAGTGGAAGAGCACCTGCTTCAGCTTGTAGTCACGGGGCGCTTCATCTCTTTACAGGAAACAAGAATTTGGTACTGGGGCTCTGTGCTTTTGATGCAGATGCAGAAATCCATTAATATTACCAGGAAAGCTAAGGACACAGGGGAGAACACACCACATTTAAATTACTGTACAGTTCTGCAGTCTCTTACATTATTGGCAGGCACCAATATTTCCAACAAAATAGCCCATAAGAAAGCCTGGGATTGAGTGTTGTCTTCTGTTTGTTACCAACAGTGCCTGTAACACCGGGCTACTGTAGCTAAGCAAGATTCATACTGTTACAATCACGTTTATTTCCACATTCAAGTTCCTTTTATTAGAAGTATAATACTGCACTTTATATCACAAATGTATAAAAATATGGCAGATAGTGTCATAACAATACTTTTCTTTTAAATGAGTATATTTAAAAAACAGACAGTTATTTTCTGTTTGTATATATATTTATATATAGAATAAAATACTCCTGATGCAATATATAAATGTTACTGTTAGTCTTTTATAGAAACTACTGTAGCTGTTGCACTGCTTCACAATGTTTCAAACAGCTCAAAATAACTTTACATTATAACATAAAAGATATTATAACAGTACGATATTAGGTCATCATAAATAAATATTACAAATCCTATCAAATATGGAAGTTTAAAAAACAAATTTAAGACATACAATTTAACTTTAAACCCTTAACGGGGATACACTTTTATCACATAAACCCCACTGTTTTAACTAGGCAGCAAAAGAAGTAGTAAGGGTATAGGTCTAGACACGAATGTTTTCACCCTTACAAGTGCCAACACATACCAGAAGTCTCCCAGCTTTCAGAGATGTGCACTAAGCTGGAATGTAAAGAAGAGGAAACACCAATTCATTCTCCTCCCTGACCCACACCCTCTGCCTGAGGGGCACCCACTGACATTTCTGATGTGGGGTCACCCAGGAGTCACCTCTGTCCTCTGCATCATCCCTGACCCTCGCTGTGGTGCCAATCAGCACAGCTCCACACCTACGTATTGCACACCTCCATAAAGCTCAATATGCAGTCTTACCAACACCACCACCACCATCATCACCACCACCACCACCACTCCCCTGCGCTGATCTCCGCCGGATCCCGCCTGGGCTCCCCAGCGCCATTACAAGGCCGTCTCCTTCAGGTCATTCAGATTGGGCATTCGGGCCCGGTTGGCCCGGTTGTAGGTGTGCCCGTTCTGTCCGCTCTTGGCAGGCAGCTGCTCCGAGTAGGGGGGCCCATCGCTGGCGCTACGGTTCACCGGGGAGACGTGCCAGGTGGGTTCCAGCGGGCTGGGGATCTGCAGGGACGCGCGGCCCTTCGGCTGAGGCTCTGCCCGCACGTTGCCGCTGCCGCCCCCGCCGCTGCCACCAGAGCTTTGGCTCATGGGGTGAATCCGCACTTCAGAGAAAGCAGCTTTGGCTGGCTGGCTTGGCAAGGGCTGGAAGCGAGGCTCCGCAGGGACAGGGTGGTTTGAAGAGGAGAGGTGTAAGAACTTTCGGAGAGATTTTAATGGCTGGTTCTGAAAGACATGGGGAAAAGCACCTGACCTCCTGCTCTCCAGCGTATCGGACTCCCCTCTACCAAACCTGCCACATCCTAAGCTCCACATCTTGGCCTTCACAGCTTTTCTTCCCTTTTAATTTGTATTCATCTGGAATGTATCATTCCACACACCTGAGAAAATGTCTTCTCATTGTGATTCCATCTATTAGCTACCCCAAAAGATGGACCCTTTTCTACATCTGAAGAAAAAAAATTAGTTTTATTTTAACCTTCTTTCCCACAAAAACAGAGGCATAAGACAACTGCATTAGCGATTTATCTGTCACTACTCCTGTTACTAATTTTAGAAACAGCCACATTTTATGAAGCACAGATATCCAAAACGCATTTGGTGAAAATCAATTAGGGGCTTGAGAGAGTCTGGAGATATCTGCACTGAAATAAAGGCTGGTAGAACTCAGCAGCTGGGTATTTTGTTTGCCATCAGATGAGTGACAAACTGTTCTAATCCCTCACAGCTTCCCTAACTGGTGAGCATAATGAAAGAAAATGGGAGACATGGGGCTACTGAAATGGCAGCAAGAGCCTGGGGAAGCCTGAGTACACAGGGGAGGCAGTATGAAAGCAGCCTCATTAAATTCTACAGCTCATAGAGTAACTCCCTTCTTCAAACACTGCAGCTGGAACAAACCCTCTTCTTCAGCTTTCAAAGTTGTAATAGCAACAGAGCATGGCACTGGAACTTCTTCCCAAACCCTGCTCTCCAGCTGGCTTTAGAACCGAAGAAAATAAAGTTGCATTAGCGTAGTGTTATGCTCCAATGATACAGCCTGCTTAAACCACAGTCTGTGCCAGCTGGGGCAAAGCTGCATGGTAAGGTGGTCAGGATGCTTTGACGACCCAATCAAGCATCCAACTGTGCCAAGTAGCAGCTTGCCTTCAGGATGCACCATTCTTTGCAGAGCTAACTTGAAGGCTTTTCTACAGCCCTGTATAGCTACCACAGACATGCACTGAAACACTGCTTGCCTCTGATGCAAAAACATAACCAAAATTTTGAAAGGCTCAGAGACTGATGCAGGGACATTTAGTCTCTCTTCTTTGTCATTCGTGTCTAGATTTTCAAAGATTTATGCAGGACTGCAGGCACCTGATTTTTCACATTCAATGAGAGGGGAATGAGGTGGTTGGGAAACAGTGTCAAATGCAATTTTTCTATTCACTCGAGAAAAAGCTGACAAGGTACCTCACTGATGTTATAATACAGGGAACTGATAATGCCACTTACATGAGGCTGTATTTCTGTCATCTTCTCAGGATGCCAATCTTTCTGCCTACTGCTCTGGTGATTAGTAGAATGAATGGCTTTCTGTAATGCCAAGAGATCCTGACCATCACTGCTAGGCACCTGCAACAAAATATTAAAAACTGGTTTCCTAATATATTCTGAGGAACAGCTGTAAATTATTTCCCCCGGTTAATCACAGAATGCAAGTGAAGCCCATTACTGCAACAGAATTGCAATGACCTTTCAATGCTTTTCCCCATAGTAAGAGCAAGTGGCTGTGAATATCATGCAGATTTGATATATATACCCTTAACCCTTAAATCATTCGCATGCTGTTAGTGTTATTTGCTGTAAGAGAGAGCAGTTAAACAAGGCCTCAAAAATCAATAAAATAAATTACTGAGCCTCATCTTCACTTAAAAAGCATTCCGTATTACAGTTAAGACCGTGGATCAGTTCTATAAATTTGTTCCTGAGTGAAGCAGACCAAAATCTCACTAAACAGATGGCTGGTTCATTTTGCCATCACAAAATCAAGAGCATCCTCCTCCTTCTCCTCCACAAATATCCCAAACTAAAGCAAAAATTAAGAAAGTCCCCACTCTTCCAAAACAAACTGAAAATCCAACAAAATATATGGCAGAAGGATAAATTAAAACTTATATGAGTTTGACCTCATTTCAAGATTTAGAAGCAAAAAAGGACAGTTAAAACTCAACCTATTTCTAATGCAAACAATTTTTTATCAGGAACAACCAGGACAAACAAAAATACAGAAGAGACATGTGCTAATATTTATTTTTCAGACAATGTGCTGTTAATATTTAATTTATAAAGGCACACTTGGATTAAAAAAAAAATCTATTTTCAATATTACTTTAAAAGAAATCAGGTTAATGTTTTTCCTGATTAAAACAGACTGAGATGGTTTACTGTTAAACATACACAGTTTCACAACTGTTTTTCTCCTTTAGTCTTTGTCACAAGGTTCATTCTCTCTGGAATTATATAAGTAACATTTTCAGTACATCAAATAATAATAAAAAAAATTTAGCCACAACATATTTCAACTGCTAATTTTCCTTAAATTTATCGAACTGGCCCAAGGTGCTTAACTGGCATGAAGAGAATGAGATCCCATGAAAATACAACACATGCTGCTGTAGTCAGTAAAACAAGTTTACTGGAGCTTTTTACAGTGGTACTATACTTAAAAATTAATACCATGGGTAGAGTGACTACAGGAAGCTTTTTCAAAGAAGAGCTATGCTTTAAATTATTCTTTGAATTAAAAAGAGGGAAGAGGGATTTCTTGATGCTTGGATTCTCCCCGTTGGTTGAGTCTGTCTGCAATATAAGATACAAAAACTAAATGCATAGTATTTTGATCAATGAGATCTGTCCTTAATATAGTCCTTTTTTTTTTTTTTTTTTTTTAATTCTGACTATAAATGGTATCAATGGTATCAATCCTATAATTTGCTTTGGGAAAATACAATAGTTATTGAATGAAAAAAGCATATGGAACAAAAGCAAGGAACTCAATGAATAAAAAGCATGTAAAAAGAGATCAGTAAGCCTATTCTTACATCCATGTTCATTAGGAATGCAGAGTGTGTTTCAAAACCTTTCAGAAACAACTGATAGGTCCTGTTGACTTTATTGAGCTTTGGATCAAATCCTATAATTCTGGCAACCATTTGTTACTTACAATAATGACCAGAAGCAGTATGACATTTCTTATTTTTATATAAGTAAAGTATCAAAAATACACTAATAGCAACTGGTTTCAGAATGAGCAGCTGATAGCTACCTCTTGAAGAAATAAAGTATTCTATTTTTAATTTGTAAAAAGAGCTAGGGCTTCAAGATGAATTCTTTCAGTTCTGACAAAAATACACCCTTAACAACTTCATGTGTAACTGCAAGGGCAGTGGCTGTTTTATTTTAATTTCTGTAATACAATCAAAGAGAATACCAAAGGTTCACAAACCAAAAACAGAACTATCAAGAATTAAAATTATTAATGGGACTATTAATCACCTGTTCAGGTAAGCATTATAATACAATATGACTGAAGAGAACAATGGGTGAAGTGCAAAAAGTGAGGGTTTTCAAACAACTATCTAAGCTTTTAGGTTCCATAAGGAAAGACAGAGCCACTACTTAGCATAGCTTGTTTAGGAACTTTGTGGTCAGAAAAATTTCCTGTTTCAAGTTCAGTAAATTAAAAAGCAATCAAAGCATTGCTAGGAGAAATGCTCACCTGCAACTGTTTTTTCCAAAGCAGATAGTTTCTTCAGACCCATAACTTGCAATATGGACCAAAATTTGCAAAACTCGGGCTTCTCTGAAGGTAGTGCCTATTGAGTCTGTGCACAACCCTCGTGGATATCAAATTGTTTGGTGGCAGATGACAGAAAAACCTTTCGCTACATTACTAAAACACTCCAAACAGGATGAAAACAAGAATGGATAAGAATAGCTCTGCAAAAAAAATATTGCTAGGAATTCCCATAGCAGGCAATGACAATTGCTTTCCCAGGAGGAACTGTACCTAGAGAAGTCTGGAGAGAATGATCAGTGTGAACAGCTCTGTCTGCAGGAGGTAGTGTAAGGAATTGGGATCTGATTCTGAGAATGACATTATTAAGCAGAGGTCTCCAATCCATTTTCAGGTATCTTGTATGACTCTTATGATGACCATCAGCAAAATGAGACTTGCTAAAGGTCTGAAAAAATAGTAGCTAACTATGATGTGCTTCTCTGCGATGATCCTGAGTCTAGTTTGTTATTCACTCCAGAAAGCCTGTGTCAAAGTAAATAAGGGGAATTTCACACTTCCAGCACTCTCTGAGAATTAAAAGCCTCAGAAAAAAACTTGGCTAGTTATAAACTATTTGTCAGACTTTTAGCAGAAAACATTATTCATGTACTTGAAGAACTAATATTACAGTGCTGATAACAGTTTTTACCACTGAAGTCAAACTTGGTGCTGAACTGAAGGTAATAACTGAATATAATAATAACTAAAGGTAATTTTTATTTGTGCTGGAAAATCCTCATGAACATCCCATTGTTTATTAGGTAGATATCCCCAGCTAAGAGACAATGAAGAACAATGAAGTTCTGAATGAGACACTTGTACACATCAATGGGTACAGAGTGTCTCCTGATACTGTCCTGTTAAACAGCTCTAAGTAGAAATGAGAAGAGGTTTTTCAGTCTCTGGCTGGGTCCAAAGATCAAGCTGATGTCAGCAAATTTCTAGCTGAGGATGCAAGAGTTTATCACTGTCTCATTTCATAAACTTATTAATCTTCCTGTGAGATACAAGCTCTAGCTAGCTAACACATTTTTCCCTTACGTAAACCTCTCTCTACACTCTCCTCCTCTATCCTTCTCCTTAAAACTGAGAAGAAACAAGCATGGATTATGTATAACTCTGTCCTGTCTTGTAATCAGTGATGGGTTTGGTAGCTAAAGATCCAAGGTACTTGTCATGTAGATGTTTGGGCAGGTGCCAGATTTTGAGATGTGACACAATCCAGTCTGTATGTTCTTCAGAGTTTTAACTAGAAGTAGTTGACATACCATCTGCTAGCTGGGATTTCAGTGTCCCCTGTCACCATGTCTGAATGGGAAAATGCAGCAATGGCCTTAGGTGTGCTATCCTTCCACAAACATTTTGGTATCAAATAATCCCAGAGCTGTAAAGTAGGTATTCTGTTCAGTTGTTTAATGTAAATGATTGCATTTGAATGGGCTATAGGCATATGAATGAACAAGCTCAGAAGGAGAAGTAGGTGTCACAGCTCTAAAACCCACCCAGGATTTTTGAGTGCTAGTTAGTAGACACATGCACATGTCCCATATTGTTCTAGGAGACTTAAAAAAAAAAAATTCCCCAATCCCCTCCCAGATCACTTCTCCCTCCCAATTTTCAACACATCAGCCCTCCAGCAACACCCAGAGTCATGCCACCCAAACTCTTATGACAGCAGATATTTTATTTACTCTTCTTTGCTTTGTGGCACCATTAAGTCCTTCTGAAGCAAACTGACCTACAAGGAATAAGTGGGATTTATTCTATCCTGAAAATCTTCAGACCTGTAACTGCAGTTAGACTTACAGAAACACTGCAACTTGATTTTGAGTGGCACCAAGTTCTTAACAAAACCAAACCTACAATGTGGGAATTAAAACAAGCTCCTCTGAAAAGCAGGGCATGGACTACTGCTGGAGATGATGATCCCTCTGCTAGATAAAACACAGTTGGATTTTCAAATTCCAGACCAGGTGTGGAATTTATCCTCTTATTTGTATACTAAGAGCATCTGACACAGTATCAATTCAAATAAAAAATTATTGTTACCAACAGGTTAACAGTAAAGTTTCACTTTAGTGAATAGCCCATCTTCAAAAAAAAAAGAAATGTTGGGTAGAACTTTTACTATCCAGATCTCATTACTCAATAAAATGAAATGTAACCACGAAGTACACAGAAAAGAACAGGTAACAAAAAAGGACAAATATTTATTAATAAAACTAGCTTTCATGTAAAATTTAGTAACATACGGCTACACTAATTAAAAATACACTGAAATATTCAGAAGTTCTGCTCCTGTTGGCACATTTGAAAACTGCAAGATGACACTTTTACCAATCATATTTTAACATAAAGTGTCTGCAGTTTTCAATTTTGTAAAACAAGTTTTTTTTAAATGAAATTTAAATACTGTTTCAAGAACTGTCATCTGAGTAAAAGGTGAGATTATGTTTAGGTTACTTCAGCTATTAGGGAGATTTTCATTATAAAGCTTTGGGAAATATTATTATACTTCTCTTTGATAAAAGAAAGCTATTTCTCCCTCCCCAAAACTGAATGAAAATCTAATAATGTACAAAAGGCACTGAAGGCTGAAACCAAACAACAAGAGCCACAATCCTTTCCACCAACTAAACATCTAATGTTAAGAATGGTTAAGACACATCACCCTCATTCCTGCTACAGGGTGCAGCAAGAGGATGGAGTCTGTTATCAAGACACTGCCATAAAAAAGAGTGGAAAGACTTCTCATTTTTAACAGTCTGATCTCCTCCTAATAGGTACCTGAAATTACCCAAGCTCTGAGGACACACAGTAATGCATTTGTTATTCTTGGAATGGTATCACCATGACCTGCAAAACAAGTTGCTGCAACAGTCAGCTTAAAATTTTTAGCAAAACTGGCTCTCAAAGGCTCTGAATGAAAACAAAGATGCACAGGACTAGTAGAAGGAATGTATGGAAAGGTAGATAAATAAACCCTAAACAGGGGAAGAATTTGACTTTCATATAGTGAAGAGAGAAAAGAACAAAGAGATATATGCAGATGTGATCACAAATAATAAAATACAACATAAGAATTTAGCATATTAAAATGGTATACTTAAAAACTGATAAATGTATTTTCTTTTAGAAATACTGTATACTTACGGTTTGAGGTTTCTTCTTTTTCTTTTTTATTGCCCTGAAAAAACCTTGCTTTTCTTTCTCCTTGAGCTGTTCTGAGTGACTGTTAAGGTTTTCAGGACTTTTCCTAAACATGAAATAGGTTATTGTAAGAGAGATTTTATTGTGATATTATATAAATTCTGTGTAATCAGGAAAACTTATTTCAAAGAATGCAAATTATTGATTAAAGAAAAAAAAAAAAAAATCTTAATGTTCTAGCATTCAATGGCTCAAGGGTTACTATGTAAATACCTGGTAAGTAGTCTTATTAAATGGCATAGGAGGATACAGAGTTAAGGTAAATGTTTAGCTCAGACCAGTGAATAATTATAGTTATTTAGGGAAACAAAAAGCACGCATGTCTTCTTTGTTGTTTTTTTTGGTTTTGTTTTTGTTTTGTTATTTTGTTTTTAAGCCAGAATTTAATATTCAAGCCAAAATATCACAAACAGGGTCTTTTAGAAAAATGAAAAAACCTATCTGAGAGACCATACAAATGGCAATACAGTATCAAAGCACAGGTCCAGTTTATCCGTTGCTTGCTGGAGAGCCAGGAGTTGCCAGAGAGGACCAATTTCAATCAAACTTCCTGACCTTTGCTGACATGGATCCAAATTTAGCACTGGGGATCTACTGTTGTCCATTTCAGCTTAAAAACTTCAGTTAGTTTGTTATATGTGGATGAGATAGTGCTGGCAAAAATGTCCCCAAAGTGAAAGAGGTGACTTGCCTGAAGTCCAAATTTCCACCTTTTACCCAGCCTAAAGAGCTGGATCAACTACAGCTGATAAATAACACATTACTTTAGGGTTAGGCAGGAAACTATGTATGTAAAGTATTGATAAGGGGTAAAAAAGATGGCTTACATAGGACTTTTGTGAGTCATAACTGAATGCAGTTCTCATGCCCTTTAAAATAGTTTGAAAATTGGAAATGGTTCAAGGAAGTGTTACAGAAAGCATTTCAGAGATAGAAAGAATGCTCTACATTAAAAGAACTGGAGATTTCAGTCTCTTCAGTGTGTTAAAAAACAGCCAAACTCGTGCAAACATTTAGTGTCTGTGATTGTGGAAATCAAGTACTTATCCAGGAATAAAGTACAGGGCACTAGAAGGGTCTTTAAAGTAAAGGGCAAAGACAAAACAAGAACAAGAAGGTGGGCAGTGAAGCCAGAGAAGTCATATTAGAAATAAGGCTCTGATTTTAACAATGGAAATCATTAAGAGCCAGAAAGAACTCCCTTGTCAAATAAGTGGATTTCCAATTTTTTTGTATTTCAATTTAGGACCACATGCTCTTCTTGAAGACACACATAAATCAGGTATGTTACTGAGCCTGGATCCCTCAGAATGGATGACAGTTAATGGCACCTAACATACAGAAAATCATACTGGATGATTTAATAGTCCTTTTTCAGTCTTAAGTTGTACATAACCAAATACGAAATTATTCCATTGTCTTGATGAAAAAAGTAAAGGAAAGCCACGGGTTTAAGAGCTCTGGATGACAAATAGAGAAGCTTTTCTTGGAGTAACTGTAATGTAGCAACACTTAGCTGTCTGCTATAGTTATCTTTGGCTTCTAATTCTGGCTTTAAATGCTATGCTATCAGCTGGTGATTCAGCTGCTACTACATGCCAAGCTAAAATTTTTTTCACAGCAAATGTGAAACACATAATTGGGGTAGGAATCACTATTTATTGATGAGTATCTTCAAGTAGTTTCATCAGTTCCTCAATTTCTACAAAAAACCCACCTCAATATTGAAACACTAGAGGGTTGTAAGTAGAACTGCGTGCAGTGTTCAAATGCTGTAATAAAGTACAATTGCTGAGTAAGAGAATGGGTTTAGAAGATAGATTTATAAGCAGAGAGAATGATGGAAATTTTCTTAATTTAGATTTTTGGAACTTTCATCTAGATCCTGGAAACACATTCATGTGCACAACAACATAGATTTAATGTGAAAATTACTATGCTATAGAATAAAATCTCTAGTTGGTTACAAGTATTGATTTATAACACCTATTTATTATATACTAGATTGCTAAGCATTCCTGTATTCTGACACATCCCTGTCTTCTCCAAAGGAACCACTGTGCATTCCATACCTCTGCAAACAAACCCCAAACCACAGCCCCAGTACAAATTACCATCCCAAATACAGTTTTGCCTGCTGAGGAACCACTGTCAGATCATAAGAAGTCCCTGTGTAGCTATTCTTCATTGTGCTTAAATTTTTTTTCAGTGTCTAGCTACAGCTTTTCTGTTCCAAAATCTATTCCAGAATGGAGGTGCTGTGTTTTTAATTATGAACTTGACCTTTGGAATAATGCTTAGGATATGCTTTGCCAGACTTTTAGGCAGAGATTCACTCAAGTGTAAATTCTTTTTTTCAGTCCACTGAACCTGGATGGGAAAACTGCTTCCTACAGCAGATGAGCTGGTGCAGAACTCAACTTCTCTCCTCTCTGCTCATCCTCTCTGTCTGGTCAATCTAGTCATAAAGAGGAGGAACATAAGGGGCTGAGAACTCTGCTCATTTTCAATTGCTGCTTAACAAAAAAACAGTGGTTTTAACCCTACTGGCTCTATGTCATTACTTCTTGTGACTCATATTGCAGTTACAGTTGTCTGAAAAAGCACTGACCTTGAAAAGCAACTGCTTCAAAACACATGCTCATTATGTGAAGAGGGTGAACATATATAGCATTATGGCAGGAAGCATCAACACCAGGATTTTGTACTCAGTAAAAATAGAGCAGAACATTTTAATCGATGCTATGGAACACTGGGATATTTTAGGAATCCCAAAAGATTATTTTCAGACAATGGACAGTACAGGGAAAAAATAGGATTACCAGAAAAAAAAAATCAGAATGGTATAGTCACTCAACACTGAACTCTTACAATGTAACTGCAAGTGTCATGGTATTTTGTATAAAGCTTCAGCCCTTGGAAGCAGATACACCAGAGTCTGTTACACAGTGTGTCTTTTTTACAAGCAAGTAAGGCTGGCCCCAGAGAAGAGCCCCCAGTCAGAGAGCTCATCCTCAAGCAGAATCCAAAGCCAAAACCTGCTGCTGTTTGTTATTTTATCTTTGTGTGCTTAAAACAATGTTAATCCCATTGGTTATTCTGGCTTTAGACATCTGGAAAAGGCAGAGGTATAAAGAGAAGTCCTGTGATTATCATTAGCACTTATTGCCCCTGGAGAGGAAAGGTTTCCAGCTTCCTATAAGTACAATGAAGCGTAGCAGCAAACATGCACAGGGCAAGCAAGCTGATGTGCTTTAAGATTAACTGAAAGGAATAAATATGAAGCATGCTGCATTCATGCTGCCACAGGTAAGATTCCTAGTGCAGACAGCTCTTTCTGGAAGGCAGTATGCCATGCTCGTTTCAGTTATTTTTTAGCAGCTCTAATCTCAGCAGGCAGCCTGGCTTTGAATGCCTCTTTAACTGCCAATATACCACCCCTGCTTGCTGAGCTGCCCACAGCTACATCAGTAAGGATTTTGGTCTAATGGAAGAGTCACTGAAATGTCTTGGGTTTTCTTTGGAGCATAAATGAACAAACACTAATTGTCCCAGTCAGCTTTTAACTTTGCTTAAAGTAAAACCATTGGCAGTTATAGAGTTACCATAATTGTAGGCCAGAAAACACCAGAAACTAGCAAAGCACCTGAAACAAATGGTTTACTGAAGGTTAGACTCTCAATCCCACTATCTGAAGTTCATAGTAAAACTTCTTGATCTAAAAGCTGGCATTGACAGCTTTAAAAGTCTGAGATCAAATCTGAACTTTGTTTACAGCAGCAAATATTTATTTTTTCATGTGGAAAAGGAAGATTTATTAACTGGGATAAACCCCAGATCTAGCATCTTATGTGCAAAAAGATCAACCAGAAGCCATTAAATACACTAGATCACTTGAGGTTATGGCATCCCTAAAACAAATAAGTATACATATGTATATAAATACACACACACGTTTTACACCACCCACTCTGTATAATTCACCATTACCAATCATAAAAATTTGGAAGTGGTCATTTTTGTAAATTTATAAAGCATAGACCTTGGTAGGCTTATTTTTTTGGAGAGAATGTTGATGACTACAAATTCTGGAAAGCTTCCCTGCAAATAATGTTAGATTGCATTATCTTATCTTTGAGTACAAACCAAAAAAAAACCAGTGATGACCAGGGAAGGGTAGAGGAAGAGGCACTCACTGGTCACTAGAGTAGAGACTGGTAGGGAGGCTCAGATGTTGCCAAAAATATGAATAAAGCAAACCTGTTGGTAACAGTGCATATGCAAGAGTCTTGTGCAAGAAATGTCAAAGGGAAAGCTATACCATTCGAAGATGAACACCCTCAAGATATGCTGAGTAGATTCCTAAAGCTGCAACAAGTGTAACACAGAAGGGTAATTTTCAAGCTTGAAATGTACATATTTGTAATTTCCTGATGTTTTTTATAAATTGAAGAATTCTGTTAATGAACTGGAAAGTATTTACAATGGAGCAACAGTTGTACTGCAGACACAGCTGAAAGCGCTTTGAAGTAGCTTGCTGGGATATTGGCAATCTTCTAGCTTCAGCAACATTAACTTATAGCCAGATGTGTCATGTTTACAAAATACTGCATTATTTTGGAGTCTTGAAAATTAATAATAGATAGATCATACGCTTAAGAGTGTCACTAATCTTTTTTTGTTGTTCTTTTCTTGAATGACAGTTTGTATGTGTTTATATATATTACAAACATATAAAGTAAAAATGGATATTATAAATCCTTTTTCGTTATTTTTTTTCAGGAAGGTATGATAAATGTTAGAAAAGCTATGGCTAGCTATTTGGCATAGAAAGAAAGCATTTTAATGGAGATAAAAGGTCTAAAAACCAAAGCTTTTCAGAAGCTGACAGATATCGTGTAAGCAACCAATGCAAACACTTCCAATATGATGTGAGAGAAAATATTGCATGTTGGAGTTTATTCCAAATATATATTTAAAACTACGGTAATGGTAAAAGATAACTCGGTCCAACGTAAAGCATCTTGCCTTTACCTACTGATTTTGCCCAGCACAAGAGAAAGCTTGTACAAATAAAAGAAAACACCTATTCTTGTATCAAAAAGAAAAAATTGAGCAAGTTCAAGGCCATTTACAGGAAATATTCTGGCAAAGGAAAGATTCTCTAGAAGGATGAAAAATTTGCCTTTTTGCAAATCAAGTTGTCTAAAGTTCAGAAGTGATCTAGTAATTTAAGAGTAAAACCTGATGACAAAAGTCAAGTTTATAACATCTTTATTTTTAAAGAGGCAGGACAGTAGGGACAGAGTGAAGAAATGCACACAAAGACAAGGGAACATCCGTGACAATTCAGCCCAGCAAACATTCACAAAATCTTTGACAGAAGAAAGGCAACATAGAGCAATAGTATGAGAGAAGCAGTATTTTACAGTAGTGGCAAGTCCAGGTGGAATACATGTTGCTCATAATTGGAGGTGAATTGTCACGTACCAGTTACGTATGTCAGTCAAATATCAAATGTTTACTTCATCATAAAATTGATGTAAGCAGAATCACAATCCATTAGAGCTTTCAACATTTTCATAAGCATTTACATGAATTCTATACAGAAAATCAAGTAGAGGAACACACACTCTACATCACTCAGGAATCTGATTAAGCCGCATTTATGGCACAGAACAATTTTGCAACAACATCAGACCATTGCCAGGACAACTTGCACAAAGTTAACATGTAGAGCTGGGCAGGAAACATTTCAGGAAAATAGGGAGTAGGAAAAGCAATGAGAAAGAGAAATGCATGCCAAAATAGCAGTAACTTGGTGTTGTGAGCACTGCCATTCCTCCCATTTCATAAGAAGAAATGCTTTTTCTTCTCTGGGTTCTTCTCTCAAAGGAGCTGTTCCACTTTGTGAAAATATCTGAGTACATTAACTGGTGCAAGGACTTACATCTATCTGCCTCAGATTTAATGAAGGGTTTTATTCACCAGGCCATATTCAGCATCTCTTTGGTCCTTTCACTATTTCAACAATATGAAATAGTTTCAAGAGAAGATATTGAGGGAAACAGAGAATAAGCTCCAAATAACCTCTAACTTATGGTACAGGACATTCACTTGTTAGATGTAAGATCTTGGCTCAAGCCTCTGGTTTAAATAATGAAGAACAAGGACCCTGCACTCAAGTTCCTCAAATTCCAAAAAATGATGCTGACCCCAGAATATTTGTTGTGTAGAGTGTTTGTGTTTGTAGACTGTAACTCTACTTGAACTGGCAATTCCATCTTGGTGCTGAATAACCTTCCCAATAAAAGGTTTGTGGATATCAGTCTGTTCCTTTGAAGTTTTAGTTTTGATTAGTTGGCATTTTAAGCAAAAAACCACTTAGTTAAAAAATTCCTAACCAGCTCTAATAACATGCTGTTTTTTCAGTTCAGTTAAAATAACATTACATGTCTCTTTGCAACGACCACATAATAAAAGGCTATATATTGCCAAATTATATATAAAGCAAAACAACATTCCAGTTGGTTTATATTATATGCAAAATAGGAAGATTCAGATATGAAGAACAACAAAATATGCTAAAGGGTTCAACAGTAGGAATAAATACCTTCTTTAGCCACATAATCACAAGTACCACCTTTTTACATAAATGACTGGATTCCTCAGCTAAATTCCACCAAATTGGATGTAGGAGGAGCTACTGAAGGGCAGGAAGCAGACTTCTAGTGAATCAGAGCAGGTGACAAAGGTTCTGGAGTAAACATCTTCTATTACTGACATGGGTATACAATCTGAACAGATGCTGAAATACCAGTTGTTTCCCTTCCCCACCCCCTCCGCCCTCTTCTTTTTTAAAACAGATAATTCACAGTTTGTTCATATTAAAACACATTAGGTCAGTCAACAAACCAGTGAAACAGTTCTTTAGAAAGCATTATTTTATCACACTTCAGAGAGCAGTGTTTCAAATAGTAGTATGAAGCACAGCTGAATGCACACAGTCCATTCCTCCCACCAATCCTTCGAAGCTCCATTTGCTTATTTTTATTCAGTGTGCTATATTGTGACTGAATAAAGTAGAGGATTAAGAGTATTTCAGAGCTGAACAGCTCTCAGAACAACAAAATTAAGATATTCCCTTCTAAGTCCTGCAAAGCTATGTATATGCTGTAATTCTATTAGCATAATTATACTTAATTGTTCTATGTTATATAATGGAGCCATGTGATGCTTTTAATCTTTTAAAATCAATATATACCATGAAGCTGTTGCTTAGTCCATTTTTCCATAGAATGTACTCATTTCCTTCTGTGGTGTGTAAGCAAAAAGAGCAGCACCCCCATTGTAGGGTGAGTATTATATTCTTCACTAACACAGTTCTACCTTATATATGGAAACATGCATTTTGATATTTTTTTCATTTGTTTGACAATCCATGCTTCTGGAATCCACAGAGGAAGCTACAGTCTTGCTATCTGTACTACATGCACACAAGCACTTTGTATTGTATTCAATGGAAGATGAATAGTGGAAAAAAAAATCTGGAAAGACTGGGCAAAAGTATGTAAAAATTAATGCATTCTGTGTGATGATGTAATGATGTATTTCTTACTGCTTAAAAGGGGACAGCAAACATGCAACACAAGGCCAGTATAGTCAGAGGAAGTAACTAAGCAAGCACAGACAATAGCAAAATTTTAAAAAAAAAAGGGGTTTTCCCTCCCCCTCCTGTTAAAAATCCCTTTTTTCCTGCCAGTCTCTACACATCTGTGTAAATAACAACTCACCAGGTGTCAAAGGTGGTTTGCCTCTTTGAGTGGTTTGCCACCGTGCTGCTGTCTGCTGGTAACACAGAGGCTCTGTTTGACACACTGTTCTCTATGTATGTGCTCTCTGGACGCGGAGATGGAACTGGACAGGGAAACAGCCAACAATGTATACTGAGCACAGCCAAAAACCACAGCTTCCAGCTCTCTGCTTCCTCTCTATCTCTTTCACAGAAAAGTCTAAGTGAAGACACAGTTGAGCTTCCTGTACGACTGAAAAACGTATACTTTTTTATAGTTTGGAAACCTGCTATTTTGTGATACTTGCAAGGTAATGTTAGTTGTGAAATGACTTGGGAAAAGAACTTGGGTAAGTTGTTATTAGATTTGAGAACATTTCTATCTGTAGGAAGCCACAAGTGCAATTGATGTTTAAAACCAGGAAACAGAATAAAAGATTAGATTACTATTATTAAAGACACAAAATACTACATTTTGTCTTCACTTAGACCTTAAACAAAGGTATGACTCCTGAAAAAAATTACTTGGTATTTTACGTAACTAAGAGGTTATTCATTAAAAATGCAAGGATCAAAAACAGATATTACAGATTTTTCAAAAAGCCATACTATGGTTTTGAAGAGAGGTTATATATACCTAAAGCATAAATTTATTAAAATTATGCATCTCATCAGAAATGCTTGCAATGGATTAAAAACTGATCAGACACTAGTTGCAGCATTGTATTACACTATTTATAAAAACTGACTATATAATTTTTTGTTCAATCTGTAGTATAAAAGTACACAATAACCTTTGTATTAAATCTGTACTTAAGAACTGCATAAGTATGATTTTTCTCATTGTAACTTTTTCTTTCCATAGCATTTTGCATATGCTGTTATCTATGTATTATTTAAATATAGTATCATTTTCCAATGCAATAATTAAGTATGTGAAATAAAATATAGCTTTTTCACAGACATACCTTGTTTCACACTTCCTCCTTAAGCCAGAAACCTCCAGTTCAGAGTAAGTTTATAATAATGCAACCCCAGACCTATAGTTTCCTTAGCACATGACTTATGGAAAGTCATTCTTGGAACTTGTGTTTCACTATGTTTGAAAAAGAAGGATAAGCCGCAACTAATTTTAGGAGTGTTTTAAGGATTAATAAAAGCAATTCAGGATGGAGGATTCTTAAGGATTCTCTTTTGCATGTGTTACTAAACCTTACACTCAAAAGTATTGCTCAGAACAATACAAGATTTAATATTGCTCAAGGGTTTTAATTCTGCAATAGGACACTTGGCAGATTTCAACATGTCCAAATCAGGTCATCAGCCAACTGATCAACCTGAAAAGGATAAGAGGGAGATTTGTGACTCTAAGTAAGGTTATTAGGTGACTCATAATCGAATTTTAGCTGATTGGGACTTCTTAAGGTTCAGGGGAGCCCCACAAGCCTCCTAATGCTTGCAGGACAGTAATGATCTTATCATTCTTGTCTTTTTTGAAAGGATTACCTAGGTTTAGCCATGAGGCAGCTGCTCAGAAATCACCATCTTTTGCATACCATAATAGAACAATATCTACCTCTGTGTAGATGCACATATATACATACATACATATATATGCACATACCCAGCCCTGTATTATTATTATTTTTTTAACTGGGATTATGTGTGCACTTTTTCTTGTAGGAAACTCTGATCTTTAGTAAGTCTGAATAACATAAATTAATATACTTTTCATGCAATGAAAAACTAGCATTACAATTCCATGCACCCCAATATTGGAAACAGATCAGTAAGCATGTCAATCTGTTAACGGTAAAATGGTGTTTAGATATAACATTAAGAATTTAAAATAAAAATTAATAACATTAATGAATTGTTTACTCTGGTAATATTTTATTTTGTCCAACTCCCCTGTCTCTGAAAGTGGGATAACAATTCTTTTTCCAATAAACTTAAGTTTTTCATGTTATTCTCTCTATTTCCACTACTTAATTTGTATTCTGTTTTAAAATTCTAGTTTAATTTTGAAAGATCCACCATAAAATTACCTCTGTAAAAGCTGCCAACTCTTCTTGGAACAGGATCATTATACAGAATTCTATTTTCCTTAGTAGATGTTCCATCTTCTGTGTGTGGATCATGATATGCTCCACCCTAAACAAATGAAAAATTGACTATTTAAAATGAAAGACTATAAACTGATTTGCAGTTTTTTAACAAGAAGTAACCCCAAAATTAACCACACACAATTTTCCTGTTATGTTGTTAATAACTGCCAATATCAAATCACAGACTATGTAATAAATAATTATTTGGTTTTGCTGCTTGCTTCATTTTTGCAAAATAGCATGAATACAGTTTTGTCTCCAAGTTGTAATTCTAAAGACTTGAGCATGATTCAGACCCTCATATTTTTGAAGTAAATGCAATGCAGCTGTAATACTTCTGGATGTTAAATTAATTTCTGATGAAATCTGCTCACTCTGCTATTAGCAAATTTTAAAAAGCAAATAGGAAATAGACATCATTTGCCATAAATGCAACAGTAAAGTGCTCTTATACAGTAGCACCTAGAGGTACCAGTAGCCACAAAATCTATTGTATGCAAAATAAAAGGTAGTCCTTGAACTATGAAATCTATAACCTTGATGTTTAAGTCATGCAGGATAGCAAAACCAGCATCATTACCTCAATTAGTTGTATTTTCCTGAATATCATTTCTGGGAGGTACTTCAAGCAAAAGCTTAAGTACACCCTTAAAAACATCCATATGCATACAAATTGCCACCAAATATCTCCACTGTTAAATGAAGCAGATTATGCAATTTTTCCCACAGTACAGACTGAGGGTGTCCCTGACTACGCAGTGGGGTTGGATTTAAAAGCATTAATCAAAAGCTTAAATTCAAAAACACTGACCATGAGCTGAAGGCAAATTCTTTACAAATGATTAAGCATTCCAAAGCAAACCAAAATGAACAAAACCATAAGCATTAAGATATGCATTAATTTTCTAACGACAATAAAAATTTGTCAACAAATAGTAAAAAGATAATTATCTAATGAAACCTATATGAAATAAAATTTGAATTACTTATTGTATTCACATCTACTACACAATGCAGAAAGACCCTGAAGAATACAAGGTAGCATGAGATTTTATTATTAAAAACTCAAATGTTGGTGTTATTGCCCTTCTACAGTAGCATCCAGAAAAAAAAGTAACATTTGAATAAAATGAGAACAGAGAAGAATGACTACAAAAAGAAAGAAAAAGGTTTTGAAATGAAGCTGCTATAACCCCTTCTAAATCACACTTGTCTTTTGCTTGTCTTTGCTGCATTTTTTTTTAGTTACACTGTTTTTTTTCTGTTTAGATGCAATCTTTTCTCCTGTGTGAATACACATTAAAGTGAATGGAGATGTACCAAATATGAAAAATGAATTATGCCTTTTTCCCCCCTGCTGGACTTCAAGAGACAACCACTACCTGAAAACACTCTTCTATAGTGTTCTCAGACCACTCTCAGGTCTGCTACACATTTCTTACATAAACCAAGTAGGCAGAGTTTTCTTGGTCTCTCACACTAAGGCATAATTTTAGATCTTAAACAGTATTTGCAGCTCTTTAACTTCCTTCACTTTGTCAGCAATTCTGAACTAGATGTTCTCTCCTGAGAAGTCTTTTTATTACAGATGTACTCACAGAGAAACAAACTCTCATTTTATGTACTTCTCTCTGCACCATTTTGCTCTAATTTAGATCAATTGCATAGCAATTTACAGACGTGGGGACAAATGCAGTCATCGCTACACACTTGATATCTAAAACATCAGACAACTCAGAAGTGTTGTGTAAGGAATATAAATCAACACCATCCCTAGTCTTTCCTCTACTCATTAAATAAGATTCCCAGTAAAACAAAACAAGGTATCTAGTGACAGTAACCACTGTTCAGAGTCAATGCACCAATCTAAAATCTCTGAAGTATCCCTAATGTTTATCCCACTAATCAAGGGAAATATTGCAAGTTTCGATATTCCTCTAGTAAATTATGGCATTTCATAAATAATGCCCCACCATACGTGAATGAAATGCTCACTTCAAAAATTAACATTAGCATTCAAATAAGAGAGACATACAAGAAAAGCTAAATCAAAACACAAATGAGAAGGTGAAACAAAACAATATGATAAAATGTCAGTAAAGAATGTAACCAGAGACTAGGAAATACTAAAGAAACTCAAAAAAATTATCTCTTCTGAAAAAACAACAATGCAACAATCCTTGCCTTACGGCAAGACAAATAAATAGACAACTGCAGCAAACAAACAGGAGAGAGACAGCAGGACACTGCCCCTACATTAAATAAAAAGAGGAAGGTAAGCCTTCCGCAATAGGCAATATGTTGCACTGACCCTATTAGTATCTTCTGTACAGTCTTCTCGTGATGAGCCAACAGATCTTGTGAGTGACTTATGCTGCACCTGTGGAGATAACAGTTGCAGGCTGTTTGCTCTGGCTGCCATCCCTTGCCCTATGCTTAAGCCACCCTCTGAGCCCTTTGACCTCACTCTGTCCCGGCTCACATACATAGAGTGTCTATGAGGGCGTTGCTGTGAAGAAAAAGGACTGGTATAACCTAGACCATAGGAAAAAGATTCGTGTGGAGCAGATAGAGAGTGGGAATGGCTTCCATCCATGTGATCTGGCAGTTTTAACTCCTCCATTGTTTTGGAGTGTCTTGTCGATGCTCTTCGGGTATCCAGGGTACCCTCGCTGCGGTTATTCCTCCCAGATGGGCTGAGCAAAGTTCTGTTATCACCGTGCCGTGGAGCGGTGGGACTGGTAGGAGAGTTCAAGTCCATACAGCTGGATGGGAAATACCTACTGCTGTTTGGTTCTGCAGCTTGGGCCCTGACCTCAGCGAGGTTGCCTACAGATTTCGAGTCTGTCAGAACCCCATGGCTCTTTGACTTTGTCCGATATGAAGGACTCCGAGAAGACTGTGGGATGGTATCGATGTAGCTGTGGCGACTGTGCTTATCGCCGGGCTGCAGCGTCCCAGTTTTGCTTTGAGGAGTTTCCAAAAATGAGTGCCGGTTCTGCTGAGATCTGGTGTTAGACTTCAGGTACTTCGTACCCGGGCCATCGGAACTTTTTGGGTCCACATTAAAATCAAATTCTGTTTTTGCCTTTGTTTCCTTTGGGCTGAGAAGGTGAGGCATGTTATTGTTGGCTAGATCCTTGTTGCCAGATCCAGGTGTGTTGCTTGGTTTTTTTGCATGCATTGGGCTAGGTGCAGGTCCGGGAAGATTTCCATTTAAAAAGCTTTCATTTGCAGGAAGACCCTCTTCTCTTGGCCCACCAACCCCTAGGGTCTGTATATCCTTGCTGTTTGATCTGTGGTGTGACTGCAAAGCAGAACTTTTGCTGGCTTGATTTCTACATTAAAATGCATAAAGAAGCATTAATATACCACATTACATACATACAATACATATATAAATAACTTCAACAAACATTTCAGAAGGGAATTGCCATTTAAAACCACAAAACCTATAATGGCAGTAAGATCAAATACTGCCAAGTAGGCATCAGAAGCTCTACTAAAATTACAGATTTGCAAGTGTTAGTACATTGTTGTTTCTCTCTGGTTATAACCTAATGGATAAACTTAGGTCTGGTTAATGGATATTGCTGACAAAAAAAAAAAAAAAAAAAAAAAAAAAAAAGGAAAATAAAAAGATAAAAAATCCAATCACAGAAATTCCAACAGATATTTACACATTTAGTCATGTGAGTAATACATGTGCATATCAATAACGTAAGCACTACATTACAAAAATTAGCTGTGTATCCATAAAGAAAAATTTGAAATACACCTGACATATCAAAGCAAAGGCAGAACAGCAAAGTATGTCAGCGCTGTCAAAAAACCTGATGTAATCAAAGCTCCAGTCTAACTAATGTATGCTTGATTTGGAGGGGGAGGGCTGGAAGATGATACTGTCTTGGTAAAGACATCCAGATGGAGTGAGCCTGAGCTCCGTCACAGTAAGCCCTGTAACCCCAAACCAGGTCTACCACAGGAACCACAACTTTTGTTGAACTTGATACTGTCCCAGCTCCCAGTACATCATTCCCAAAGCTGCACCCAAGACAGATTTGGTTCAGGGCTACTTGCTCATGTCCTCAACCTCTACTCTACTCCCATGTCCTCAACCTCTGCTCTACTCTACTCTAGTCCCATTATGCGACTGAGATATGAGTTGGTTCTTTAAACACTCAGCCTGAATTTATCTGTGCAGTATTTACTAGCTCAGGTTTCTGCCATAAACCCGGTTTTGTTTCTGGACTTATGCTGGCTTTGCAAACTAGTCATGACTAAGCAGTGCTGCAGCTGTACTTGTTAGCTTTTATGGAGCTAGGCTGGCTAGGAACAGTTAACTTATTTCTGTATCAAACGTATAATGTAACTCAGATATAAAACTGAGGTTTAAATTGAGAGCTCACTGTACAGATAAGTTTGTACCTTGGTTGATCTTGCTGCTAATAATAACTGGACAATGTTACCCATTTTTATATTTAGGATTTTTTATACTACCCACCTCTAGTCATTTAATTATGTACTCTACTACAGTTCCTATAAGTTTTGCAATTTTAATGTCTAATATATTTTTTTAGATAAAAGGAAGTGTATTTTTTTAATACTTAAGAGATATAAAGACCCTAGTAATTTAAAATCAATCAGCTTGGCAAGCCTTTGTATTGGACAATAAGTTCACCAGGGAACTTGGTTTTCCCTTCTGGCGTCCCATCTCTGATGGTAAAACCTTTATCCTAAATTTCTCTAAGGCCAGCTAAAATTTTTTGATGTATTTCAAAAAAAGTGCAGATTATAAATGTCATCATGCCAATTCTTAAAATGAGGAGTAATTTTTTTAATCTCACAGGAAAAGCTAAAGGAAAACATGGCTAGAATTAAAGGGCGCTATAATTCTGCATACTTCAGAGGGTGACCTTTAGGAAAATTTTCCTCAGAGGAATACTATGAGGCTTTTTGTACTGAAGTATTTTAACCACCAGTAAAGCAGCTTTGCCATTGTATTAAAATGAAGCATTAATGTATTAAATATATAACAATTACTACTTTCAAGCAATGTGGGTCCAACAAGGGAGTCACTGAGCAAATACACCCTGCTTTAAGTTTAAGTAAACCAGACTTTATTCATAACCACAACTGCAGACAAGATTCTGTTCATCCCCAGTGCATGATCAATGCACACACACAATTTTCTGGACACTTAGCCAACAAAAAATTGAGCTAATTTTGAACTTTAAAGTATCAAAACCTTGACAGAATAATGGTAGCATTCCATAGAAAAGAGCGTTCCCTTTGGTATCTCAGACATCCTCCAAACCAAAAATTCCTACTGTTGTTCAAGAAAAAAGCTAATACTTTTTAAGATAGGTAAAAGCCAACTTATTTTTCCTTCATCACATGGAGAAACATTTTGGGTTTTTTTGAGAAGCAGAAAGTTAGCAAAAAAATTTCAACTTGAATTGCTATATTACAGTAAAACTGTCTACTTCCTTTAATCAAAAGTAACACAGAAGAGTATGTATGTCTCAGCCTGCCTATGCTGTCAAATGAGGGCTTTTCTTTTCTTGTAGATGGTGTTGTATGTAAGCATAATGGCAACTCACTCATTGGCAGAGCAAATGTCAGTGATGAGGGTGAATGTCTACATTTACCTGTTGGATAATGTGTTGCTGTCTACGTGGTAAGGTTTTCTCTTAGCTGACCGTGAAGGTGAACTTCCACAGCGATCCAAGAGCCTTTGGGTTTGAAACGAAGGATGGTTCAGACATTGTTCTGTCAAATATCTATCCGCTGGATCTAACTTCAGTAAATTCTTTGGAAAAGAAATCCCAGAGTTTATAGGTTAGTATCTGCATTTGTATCAGCAAAAAATAAACACTCAAAGAACATTATTTGGATAGTTTCTTAAAGGTCAAAGTGATTAGATATAAATGCCAGAACAACTCCATATTGCATTAAGCTACATGACAGAAAACAAACTTTCAAAATAATGTGTTGTACTTAAGAGATGGAAGGCCTTAAATTTGCCTATTATAAAACATATCTACATGCTATGTGTATACAATGAACACATATACATACATAGCTCTCTATGTGTGCTTAAGGTTTAAAATACAAAAATATCTAAAGATGTATACACCATCCTTTATGTATTGGTACACACCAATACAATTCAAAAATACATTACTTTAAGCATATTTTTCAGAATATACATTCTAACAATGTTGTTCAGAATGAAAAATATTAAACCTACTGGTAATAAAATGCTACAGTGAAACAGGCTTTACAAACAGAACAAGGATATGGAAACAGTCTTAACCAAACAAATATACTCTTCTAAAGTTAATATTTTTAAATATATACAAACAACAGTTTGGGATTTGACTCTTAGGGCTCGAGTCCACCCATACTTTAAAAAAATTGTCTAAGCTGTTTACAATGTAATCGGAATAACATTTGACTTATAATTCTGTTATACCTGCTGCAAATTCTGAAAAAAGGCACTTTTCTGCATCTGAATCTATGTCAGTGCAAATGCATATTGCTGGAAATGATATTGATTCTTTTGTCCGAACTATGTATTGTTTATCAAGTCAGTTAAATCTGAACACTCTCCAGGCATTTGAAAGGTATATTTTCCTGATTCCTATGAGATATCAAACCTTGCTAAAAACAATGGAGATGATAAAAGTATCTCTAAAGTTCACAAGTCCTTTGAAGATGTATTAGATTAGGAAACAAAGATTTAAAAGTCACATCTTTACCTACATATTACAGACAAATTATAAAATAAATTTTCCTACCTTCATAAGATCAAGCAATACACCACTTAAAATTCCCAGGTATCTTCTCTCTAAAGACTGTGGATGATTGACTGCTGGAAACTGTAAAAATAATCTAGCATAAGTATACTGAAATGTAAACAAGGCATACATGAACACAATGGTTCAAAAAATAGAAACTACACAGTGAATAAAGGCATGTAATTAATAGGAATCATATGCACTGGAAAATTTAGTGCTTTATGAAACATTACAAAACAATGAAACAAATAACTCGTGTGATAATCATCTAGTTAAGCAAAGAAAGTATTCTTGATTAGAGGGGCAGTCAAGGAAGCTCTCTCAAATGCATAGTAATCCACTTTAATTTATAAATGTGGTTGTGGCATTATGATTGACAAGAGGTGGGATGTTCAAAATAGATTCAGAAATAATGTAAGTAAATACATGTTGAAAAAAAAGGGATTTAAAGTGCTTTGAGAGAATTTGAGAGTGCAAATACTGTACTTACAAAATACCAAAGACTTCCAGACAATTCCAAAATATTTTTAGTGAAAAACATCAAACCCCTAAAGGTTTAAGGTTCAGAATTATTCCTGTTGCCATGCTGTAGTAAGAACTAGCAACATCATGAGAAATAGTGCACACTGCTGTATGGCATTTTTTGTCAACTAGAGCCTGGATAAAACCTGATGAAGGATGTATTTGAAACTAGCCCTTTCTATAAAGAAGAGCAGGACAGGCAGGGATGATTTGAAGAAAGAAAAAATAAAGCACAGAATTGCTTGCTTTTAAAAAAGGAAAGACCCAAATCAAATAAAGAATCTTTTATTTTTATCAAATTAAAGTTTCTCAATATTTCATTGCTATAATGTATGCTCAAGTACAATGAGTCTAAAAGAGACAACCAGAGATCCATTTCCAGACTGCAGCATGTATTGAACTGACAGCAAACAAATGGATTAACTGATTTCCTTGCATTAAGTTCAAATTTAAAAGCCACACATTCAAAAGCCAGTGTATTCAGAATCCAAAATTAGGGTTGGATTTCCAACAGAGATATAAAATAACCTCATGGATCCAATTTATACTGATCTGAGAGAAAGTTATCCATTTGAATACCACAGAAGCCTCTGGAAAAAAAAAACAAACAAACCAACAACTAGCCAACCTACTGGCATTAATCACTTTATCCAAAACTACATAACTGAGATCCAGGCACTTGGTTATCAGTTTCAGAAGCTGTGAAATTTGCTATGCAAATCTTCAATTGCCTGTCTTGATCCAATCACATCTTATGTATTTTCTAAAAAGTTCTCTTAACTAAGACTTCAAAACAAGAATACTGACAATAGGAAGCATGCAGTTTTCTCATCTACTAGCACATAAAAGCCATCACTTTATGTCCAAAGTAATATAAAATATACCCACATAAAAACTGAGTTATAGTTTAAAATCACTGAAAAGACAGAAAAACAACAAAATTCAACTCAGTGATTAAGACAGAAAACAGCAACTAAAAAACATGAAGATACACAAACATTTTACGTGGAAGTTTGCTGTAGCATAAAAACATGAGAATGGTATGTTTGCCACAAAATGTCAATGAGCAGGAAGTCTTAAACACTTTTATTCCTTTACTTGAGCATTTTCCAGCTCTAGGCATGAGTAGTTAGGAATATATATTTACATGTTCACCTTCCTCAGATTAAATACTAGCTTCAAATCTACACTGTAAAGAGCAATCAAGTACAAACACCTATTTCCAAAAATACATTTTATTCAGAAGGAAAATGCATTGCATGTGTAGTGTATGTGCATAAGTGTTAGACAACTATGAAATGCTGCCCATTGTTTATACTGGCACTACGTTTCATGTATTACTTTATGAGCTCTGAAGGAAAAAGAAGGAACACCAGTTTGTATGTGCTCCTAAAGAGTCTTGTGTTTTTCTTTTTACTTTTCTTTCTTTTGAAGTGGTTTACTAACATTTGAAAATTTTTTAAAAGTTCAAGACTGTTATGTTGATCCTAGTAATTTAGGTGATGCAAGGTTTCCATGCTTCCTCAACATTCTACATGAACCAAATGGCTAAATATTCTTGTCTTCATATATAATGACTATCAGAAAGCAGATTTTACATCTGGAATGATCACAGAAACATGGAGATATACTGGAGCCATGCAAAGCAGTAATAGAAGATGGCTACTCTCTCGGATTGTTCAGATTCTCCAGCTTATTTCTAATTTATTTGTAGAACAGTATTTACAGCTTTAAATTACCATTCAGATTTCCCATAAAAGCAGGAGCCTACTGATATTTTCTGATCCCATATTATTTCCTTGGGCCTTCAAAATACTATGGACTGTTTTTACTCAAAAGGACTGAAAACAGATCACTATATACACCCTACAACTCAGTCATGAGGAATCTATATATATATATAAGCTATCTACATGAGTGGGGAAAAAAGGGTAGGAAGAAAAGACAAAATATGCATATGTGGATTTGTATACATGTACAGAGATGATGGAGTTCATATTCGAATTTTTTAAATCCTCTGCTACAATACTGTAACTCATTTATAGCAATATAGAAATTCACAAAGTCTAAACATATGGATAAGCAATTCAACATCATGCGCGATCTATCTTGTGAACACCCAGTACCAGATCAAGCTGCAAATAATAATTTGCACGATGGTAGCATACCTTCTGTCTGCTGTGCAACAGAACATTTTCCACTATAAAAGCGCTATGCTATGTTCAGAAAAAATATACTTTTTAAGGTTGGCTTATAGCACGGAACAATTTTTTTCCCCATGAATTAAAAATGAGTATCACAATTCAACCAACATGTTTGGTAGAGCTGTTCATGTTTAAACTATTACTCAGACTTCAGTTTTCAAAAACTGCTCTCTATTACCAGGCATGTCACTGTTATCATTATTAATATCCTGACTTTACAGATGGGGCTCAGAAGGCAGCAACATGTCTGAGGCCAAGTAATAAACCATTGATCCAGGACAAGAACAGAGACTTAACTGCTAACCCTGTGCTAATCACATTTGGTCTGTGCTGTCTTCTTGATTACTGTATTTTAAAGTTACAAAACAAAGATACTTCATTCTCATCCTACAGAGTATTTATCCAAATAAGATTACACTGCACAACTAGAAGTGCTGTAAAATACTGTTGAAGAGGCAGTAATTTATTTTGCTTACAACTTCTAAAGCATTGCTTTCCTGATAAGGGGTATATTTTTTAAAAATAGAAAATCCCATCCAGGCCACTATTCTAAACAACATCAAATACACACAGTACCCTGCAAGAAATGCTTATCTAATTAAACTCTCTAGTGATGGAGGGCCTACCAAATTTAACAATACCTCTTGGGAACTGTCTTTCCTTGTAAGTAAAACAATTATATTAACACCTTAAGCCAACTATTTATTTTCTTACTATCATCAGCTAAACCCAAGTTATGTCGACCTTTAACATGTTTTAAGACAACAGGTCCTACCCAGATCCTGACTCTTTAGCACAGCTGAGGTCTCCTAAAACCTTCATATGTCTCTCCATAGGATTCCACACCAATGATTTCAGACTATTTCTCTAGACCATAAATTCACCTTTCTAAGTAACATTTACTAACAAGAAATGACAACCAGAACCGAATTAAACGGAAATATGAGTGCAATCACAGACAGGAAAACTAAATATTTGTTAAAAATAACAGAGCTATTACATAAGTATTCCTTCTGGGATGCTACTAAATTGCATATCCCAACTTGAGCAGCTTCTCCACATCAGGAGTCTCTATCATTGCATGGTATTAGCAACCCCCTGAAACAATCCTGCAGTAGGAAGAACTTTTTCCTTGTGTGGCTTACATTAACCCCCAAGGAAAAAAAGTAAAAAGCTCTTCTGCAATGACAGCAGCATCTTTGGCTTAGATTTTTCAAACATGGTAGCCTGAAGACAGCAGACATGAACTTACCCCACCCTGAACTGAGAGAGCTGTGCCACTAAAACTACACAGTGGAAAGCTCTCTGGTTAATGCTAGGCTGGGCATAAACATGAACTTACATGCCAAAAAAGTCAAAGAAATTAAAGAGAATCTTTAATCAACTTTTAACAGTAAACAAAAAATATTTATAAAACTCAATACTAGTGTAATCAGAATTTTGCTTTGAATTCTGAATGTCTTATATCCTGTACTCACACTGAAACACATACAGTAGATAATGCACAATGTCAATGAAAAGAACCTTTGCAGCAGGAATGACAATAGTGTAAATACTGTGTGAGTAAATAAAAAAAAAATAGAACAAAGGTTTCTCTTACCCGCAAGCCATGGAATCGTGGGTTGCTGTAGAAGAGCTTCATCTGCTCGGCTGGCAGTGGGCCTAGCACCTTCTGAATAGTAAAGAGCTGGTCAATCTCACTCTCCCCAGGAAACAAGGGCTGCCCATCACTCAGCTCTCCCAGGATGCAGCCCACAGACCACATATCCACAGCCTTTCCATAGGGGGCTCTGTAAAGTAAACACACAGTGTTTTTTCAAGCACTGACACTGTCTTCTTACTGAGCCGTCTCTACTCACTGGCCATATTTCCCGTGGCCTGCTTCCTTACAACACTGAAAAATAAACTTTGGTATTAAAGAAACTACCTCAAATACCCAGCCCTCTGTTGCTGCCCTGGATTGCCTGAGGTGTCGCTGCTCGAAAAGGCAGGAGAGGAATTGTCAAGTACATTCAGGCATCTGTTTACCTTCGTGAAAAATCTTACATACAAGAACAAATTTTTAAATTGCAAAGCAGTTACAAGTAGAAGTCAAGCTGGCATCAATTTCCCTTGTCTCCAGGGGTTAAGGACTGAGCTCTATTTCTACTTTAGATTTCTTTTTTCATTGTGCTTCACAGGGGAGAGGCATTCTGGGTTTGGCCACTGGGAGAACAGACAATATAAGAAATCTGTGTCATCACTTATACAACAAAATTTTAATTAGAGAGAAAACAGATTGCCACTGAAAACTATTCCTTAAAAGACACAGGTGAGGAAGCAATTAAAGCATCATAAAATAAGTAATTACTGTTTTGGAGCAAAGCCACAGGTGAATTTTTGGGAAGAAGTTTTGATGGGTGGTCTCTGTGTTCAAGCAATGTTGGTTGTGTGGTGGGGAGGATGGCATTTGGTATTTTAAACTGCTACTGACAAAAGAAAATAGGTCAGCAGTGAAGAAGTGTAGGGAATTAATCAGAAACAAAACCAACCAGTGTTACACTGGCAAGGGCTATAACAGCTTTTCTTAAGAAAACATACAGGGGTAGTTAATAGAAGAAACAGCAAAATGGATACTTCAGTAAGGAGAGACTATGGGCTTGAGGATGGCTTATAAGACATGTAAGAAAAAAAAATCAGAATGTCAAAAATGGAAGTTTGTATGAAAAGAAGACTACTGCAACACCACAGAATCCTTTTGTACAGTTTCTAATTTTCACTCTAAGAGTTTGTTCCTTGGCAAGCTTGCATAGCTGCCTACCTGAAGTGTGAAATACATACTTCTGGCTTTTCGTTGTTCTAACTATAGATCAAAGCAACTCTTTTTCTGTATGCCCAAGTTCTTGCTTGTTGAATTCATAAAAAATTTTTGTAAACATCCAGTTTATTCCAATAAACCCTTTTGGATGTTTAGGTTTTGAGCCAATAACCAGAGAATTCTCATGTCACAGAAAAAGTATATAAAAAAACCAAAGACTTGAACAAAGACTGGCCTGAAAACATACTTCACTGAGTCTCTTCTTTTTCAAACTTATAATCCAAAAACTCAACCTCAGTTTTAAGGTAATTTAAGTGACAGCTGGTTTGCCTATTTCTGGAACAGGACATTACCAGGAGTTTCAAGTAACAAATAATTTCCTACATCTGTTCCCTTCACTCCTTTTTTATGCCGATGATAAAAGATGCTTAGAGACAGAACACCTTCAGACTAAAAAAAAATTAATCTGACTTTTCCCCATTGATTATTCATGATGAGTTACTTCACTTTACGGTGAGGGCTCTTGGCCAGAGGACCCTGTAACCTTTCTGATAATTTAGCCGGGTGAAGGTAAGAAAGCATTTCTAGCTTGAAAGCATTCTAGCCTGAATGAAATTACAGGCCAACGGAGATGCCTAGTGCAGGAGTCTGTGGTGGCTAGGAAAGCTAGGACACAAAAAACAGGACACCAAAATTGCATAAATTTTTTGCCTCTTAGAATCTGCCATGAGATACTAAAGTCCTTTCACAAACATTACAAAATCAAACTTGGAACAGACCTGGAACAGACTGCTGACAGGGAACCACCCAGAGGAAAAACAGAGCATCCAAAAACTCTTTAAGTACTGCTGCTACAATGGCTCTGCGAGTTCCATAATTCCCCTGATAATTTTGCACATCAGATACTTGTAAATTTGCTGAGAGTCAATGTTTGCCTTTTCTGTGACACTTCTAGTCCAACCCACCCACTAAGTAAGGTCTGAGTGACATGGAAGGCCTATTTTCTCCTCCATACCACAGAAGACAACACAGCTGAGGACAAATTCCAAAGCCAGGGATCTGCTCTTAAGGTATTCTGTGTCTGTACTGGAAAACGGAGGCTTGGTAGGCAAAACAGTTTGTGAGAGTGCAATTTAAAAAGCTACCTTTTTATTATGACACAAAACCAAGCACATCTTTATTTATAGCCCCTTTAATGGCCTGTTTTCTCCAATGAAATGTGAAATGGGGAAAAGGTTGCTCAAGGATGGGGATTTGAAGAAGGTTAAAATTGAGGAATGAGCTAAACCTCATTTGAACCAGGGACCATTAGCCTGCCTTGTGCACAAGAATAAAGGAAGCTGAATCACAGTTTAAGAAATTTCCACTGTTTACTCTGCAGTCAAACAGAAACAAACCAGAAAACACCCATTTCTTACAGCGGTGGTAAATTACAATTTTTTTTTGAAATTACATGCTCAGGACACCTATTCTACTGTCAGGATCAGCCTTGCTAGATCATAACAGGCAAACAATGCAAGCATGATATGGCTGGATAAATGAAATATCTCCTTTAGGAGAGACCACAAATCAGAAGTACTGTAGTCTATTCCTGCATAAATTAGATTCTTCAAAACATGGTTTCATCTACTAAATTGGAATGTCTTGAAGTCTACTGGCTTTCAGCAATATTTTCAAGGATACAGAGTACCCCATGAACAGATACCAGAGGCTCTCCAAAGTGAGTAAATTTTGGATGTTCTGTAAACAATCATGTAGTACTATCTTCCATCTCCTGAAATTTAAGCTTTGAACTTCATTGTAGAACAGAAACCTCTCTAGGACATGTTTGAAAATTTGAGTAAGTAAAACTATATTTGTCAAAATGTATGTATCTAATAATCCAGGGAAGACTTTTGAATATTAGATGCTAATGAAGATTTAGTAAATGCAGGAGAAGGGGAAATGGGTAAGATGATTGTTTGGGAAATCAAACAGGATTGCCAAGAAACAGACATCACTTTTTGCCAGAAAAGCCTGGCATTAAAAACATATACCAGCAAAAATGAAGTCATGTACATCAAATACCCACTTTCCCTTCTCCACAAGCTAACACATTTAGTCAATTATAGATATGACTCCTTCTGAATTTGCTTTGGTAACTAAACATTTTTGAAAACTGCAGGTCAGATTAATACTATGTCTGTCAAGCTTTTCATGTCTTTCCTCTTTAGTTGCCATTAAACCTATAGACAAATGTTTAACTAAGAAGGCCACAATTGATGCTTTCTTTCCATGTTTTTTTTTTTATACTTATATACATACACACAGACACTGCTGGAAACTTAATATATTAATTAATTTTGACAGAAAACTTCTGTTTTTGTCAAAATTCAAAGAACTGAGCTTTGAGGTTTTATAGTGGCTAATTTAAAATACTATTTTGCATGTAGCAATGCAACTGCCTACAAATTTGATTAAGAGTAGCACTGCTATGGGAATACTGGGATGAATATTGACAGAATAATTACTACCTAATGCAATACCTATTCAAGAAATCTATAGTTCAGTGCTAATCAAAGTTTCCAACAAAAACTCATTTCTGAGCAATACAAAAGAATTTGCCTGAAGAATTTTAGAAGTGACCAGTATCTTTTTGATTCATCTTGTGGCTACCATTTCCTTATTTCTATATTGTGCGCATAGAAACAAATATATGTTATACATACAGGAATTGTATGCTCTGAGAGTGCTCACGTAGTTGGAATAATGCACTGTGAAAATTGATAGTAATGGGAAGATCACATGTAGTAGGACTCCAGTTACTTTTGGCTCTTCTTTAGCTCCTTAGGGTCCTATGAATTTCTTCATGTAATATCTGGAAATCTGTTTAACCTTGTGAGGTAGTAAAGCACTCATTTTACAGATTAATAAAGGAGTAAAACTAAACTGTCCAGCTGAGGCTACTTATATAACTAATGCTTTCACTGGCAATGCAACACTATCTTCTCAGTGCTTCATTTAAATGATTCATTAAGCTTCCTTCAATAAATTCTTCCTGACTAGGAAAAAGCTAGCACCATCCTTCTGAGCCACTTCAGCAGGGCTGGTAAAGAGTAACTAGGATCAAAAACCAGATCATAGTTTTAACCCAAAGGATGAAGAGAACTAGGAGTATAGGATGATGAAGGCTGTGCTGCCATTGCTAAGGGAAGTCCACCACAAAGCCAATGGAGCATTTTAAGCTACATTGAAACCTCTTCTGAAGCGAATGGGGAGGACAGGAATATGAAATAAGTCTGTTATAATTCAGCTTCATATTTTAATCAGCTGCTCAGCTCAAGACAGGTTAACATGTCAATGATTTGTGCTGACTTACTGGAAATGAACAAAAATTAATGACATTCTGAAAGTCTCTTGAAATCTTCCCTTTAAATGAATGACATCTCTCCATGGGCAAATCTTACAAAAAGTGTTTGAAAAAAAATGTACAGTATCAATCAAGATTTGTCATGGCAGTTTTACAAATAGTACTTACCCAAGCAAGAGTTCAGGTGAGCGGTACCATCTGGTAGCCACATATTCTGTATAGTTAGCATTGCTTCCTTCAGAGAGATTACGAGCAAAGCCTGTCAAACAAATTGTGTGAAAGATTATATCCTACTGAAAACACAATATGCATATCACTGCTGATTTTGGCAGTAAGAGGTCACACCTACGTATTTCAAAACAAGTAATTTACAATTCCTAGTGCAGAATGATGTCTCCAGTTCCTTCTCCAATGAGATGCAAGCTTTTATTGATACAACAGTGAGAATCAGCATGGCTGTTTTAATGACTACTTTACTTGTGTACTCTTCTCAGAAGTCTTAGGCTTTGCTATTCTTTTGATGTTTTGCCATACATAATCAAACCGGATCAATAAGTTACCTGTCAGCAAACTATTGAACAATGGTGGTTACTACGTTTCATCAAGATGCTCTTTGCAGAAGAGTCATAACATTGGAGATGTAACAGACACATGGGGAGTAAACTCTTCCTGTCATTGATACTAACTACTACAATCTCACTGCATTCAAATATTTCAACTGGTAAGGAAACTACATATTATTCTCCTCTAAGGAAACTTCCTCCCTGACCTGGTAAGGAACAGGATCAGCTCCCCAAAACTAAAAAGGCAAGTGTCTACCAAAAATAAATAAAATCGCTTTGTATCTGCATTTGCTTCAATCTACATGTGTCAGCTTCCTATGTGCTTTAGCATCCCATTCAAAATGAGGCTCTTGGTGAATTGGGATCAGAAACCAAGTCTAAATAAACTTTCTCCCCCACATAATTTTCTTAAAACTAATATATAAAAAAGTGTATTTCTTTGTAACTGTACCAAAACTTAAATTCTGTCCTAAGGCATAACAATTAAGACCACCAACTGTGAGAAGAGTGTATATACTGGAAAAGCCAGGTGTAGAAATAATTTAGTTTTGTTTTCACTCTCCTCCATTCAGAAAACATCAGCTGAGCACTACAGTAATGATGCTATTTGTTGGTACTGTTTTCAGAAAAGTACCAAGTGTCTTACTGTTTTCAAACAAATGATGACTAATAATAAGAGGAGACAGGACAGACAGCAGCAAGACTCTAGATGTGCAAGCTACTTACTAGAGCTCAAACTGAGAAAAATTTTTGGAACTGAAATGCAGAAGCAATATTTTTAAAATGCTTTCTTACTAGGATATGGCATTCACTCTAGTGAAATCACTGCAGAGTTCTTCCATTATTGCATGAACGATGAAGAAAGAATAAAAATTCCACAGCATTGCAGAGATGCAAGGCATAAATTTTCAGAATCAGTAAGTGCTACTTAAGAGCAACAGTCATCCTTCTTTACATCTGAATTCTTATATGGAAGCTACCAAAATAGCTTTTTCCCACAACCACTATATGCTTGTAAGGTTGCAATTTAAAATTTTTTCTTGGGTTTTTTTTTTCAGTATTCTGAAAGTATATTTCATTTGATGGCTTAGTGTGAAGCAGCCCAGTGCTGCTCACCCCTGTGAAACATTAATTTACTCCAAGTTGAAGTAAAGGTTTGGATGCAGATTATTATTAGACTAGTGATCTCATAAAACAGTGAAAAATTTGTTACTAACAGAGGTTACAGCTGTTACTTTTTGCAAGATACTTCTATCTTCAACAGTTAGTAAATTAAAAGGCATATATGATGAGGACAAGATATTTCAAAGCTATCCCAAAATAGAAATTGTTGTATGCTCTTATAAAGTTTAATGAATATTACTGATGCTGCTGGAGAATAGATGGAGATTAATTTATTACATGTAACATTGGATTTGCATAAATTTCTAAACATAGCTATATTTAGAGCTGGTTAGGCAGCCCTGTTGCCGTTTCAAATTACTTGATCCAGCTGATTAATCTTGTTAGTGAAAAATTCATTCATGTGTTCAAAGACGAGAGAGGAGATAACTGAAGAAAAGGAACAGCCAGTTCTAGGGCCCCAGCATAGGAACTGGGAGCTTTTGTGGAGAGTCCAGAGGAGAGCCACAAACATGAACAGAGGGCTGTGGCACCTTCTCCTGAGAAGACAGGCTGAGAGAGCTGGGATGGAGGAAAAGAAGGCTCCAGGAAGACCTCATGGCAGCCTTCCAGTGCCTGATGGGGCCTATAGGAAAGCTGAGGAGGGAATTTTTACAAAGGTGTGTAGTGATAGGACAAGGCACAATGGCTTTTAACAGGAAAAGGGTAGATTTAGGTTAAATATCAGGAAGAAATTCTTTACTATGAGGGTGGTGAGACACTGGCACAGGTTGCACAGGAAGGTTGTGGCTGCCTCCTCCCTGTCAGTGTTCAAGGCCAGGTTGGATGGAGCTCTGAGCAACCTGGTCTAGTCAGAGATGTCTCTGCTTGTGATGGGGGGTGATGGGGTGAAACTTTAGGCTCCATTCTAACCTGAACCATTCCATGGATAGTGGGAAGTCCCAAACTGGAGAGGGATGGTGAGGAAGAAGTGTCACATGATACAAATAACCACAGTTGCTAATGGAATGCACTAGGCTGGCAGCTCACCCAGCCCATGCGTAACAAAAGGAAAAGCAAGTCAAGGATGCATCTGTCTCCCTTCAGACCGGTCTAGAGGACTTGGTTACAGTCAGCATCTAATGCAGTCTGAAAACAGAATCAGCCTCCAACTTCACAGACCAGGTGCAGAGAAGATTTGATGTGGCAAGAGAGAAAGCAAATTTATCAACATAGGCTTCAATGTTACCTATAAACTGTTGGGTGATGTAAGAAACCATTTTATTGATTCCCTACTGCTCTGACTCTGCCACCATGCTGAAAGATGATGGATACAATTAATAACTGAAGATAGCATAATGCCTCTTTAAGGGTATAATTATATTAATTTTTCCATGGTAGAATTAGCTTAT
Source organism: Calypte anna (assembly GCF_003957555.1). Lineage (NCBI taxonomy): Eukaryota > Metazoa > Chordata > Aves > Apodiformes > Trochilidae > Calypte > Calypte anna. Next base: position 121,971,532 of record NC_044244.1, read on the forward strand.
TGTTCCTTCCATCAAATAGTGTTGAGGTATTGTGAAGAATTTTTAAAAGTAAAAATATGAGAAGGTAACTAGGTGGAAGATTAGACCAAACTCTTAAGAGTGAGAAGGAATAGATTAGAACATGAATACTCAATGCAATTTGCGTAAATAAGAGTTAAATAAGAGGTAAGTAAGAGATTTCAAGAAAGGACTTTAAACAACTTGGAGCAGGGTTGGAGACATGTCAAGGAAAAAGGTGTGAAAAAATAAAGAAGATTGACAGTTTCTTATAAAGAAGGCAAATTCAAGTTAGACAAAGCATTCTAACATTCATGGCATGTAAGTATGTACACAGGTGCCTAGGAATTCCAGGGAACCTCCATTACTGAGAATTTTAAGAATAAGCTAAGAAAACACCTGTCAAGAATGACACAGAAATGCTTAATCCTTTCTTTGAGTAGGTGGAAGAACTTGAGTATTTCTTGAGGTATTTTCCAGTCCCATGTTTCACGATTTCTATGCTTATGCATCATGCAGAGACTAAGAGAATGTTAAAACAACTAATTTTGAAGCCCTGGTGTTGAAACAGCAAACTCCCTAGTCAGAAGGCCTAACTATTTTCAACAGTCAGATGCATCTGCTGTAATTGGCATTTTGTACTGTTCCCTTTTCCACTTCTATTGGCAGGAATGACACCCACACAACATGTGTCCACGCAAGCACCACATTCAATCTCATTTTTATCCAGCACGATATGTACAGAACACATGGCACCAAGATTATGAAGAACTATCTTGTTAAAAATTTACAAACTTTTCTAATCAAACAGCTTTGTCTACTGGGCTATTCAGAAACACTCATTTATTTCAATATCTGCATTGGGATGGATGCACAGACTTTTTTTTTGCATTTGTTATGGCATGTGGCACTGTATGTAACAAGTACCTGTGCTCCAAAATTAATTTAGGTAGACAGAGAGCGTATGCTAAAAGGCAAATGCTTATATTCTGATCTGCACATGTTCAGGAAACTCTTGTGCCCAGTACTGTTCTGACAGACACTTTACAGTAATAGCTTAAGCTAACAGCAATTATGTCAATTAGCATAAGGATAAAAAAAATTAAAATTGATCCCAAATTATAGGGGCTGCTTGGAATTTTAAATTCCATGGAATCTGAAACATCTATCAAAACTGAAGCAAACCTACATGAACAATAAGAACATAAACTCCTGTAACTTAGTCTGCCATCCTTGAAGTTGTGCCGAGCACTGCAAGTACATTGTGACTGCATGTCTTCTCCAGCAGCAGAGAGAGAACGTGGCTGGAGTGTATCACATGGGAAAGCCAACAGAGCAGAACATCACTGCTGACAGAATTCACATTATCTCTACCAAGTGAGAAAACTGTGATCCAGAACATGATCGTACCACTTGTTTGGCTTTTTATTTTCCTGTAATACTGCTGCACAGAGGATGTTGACATGAGTACACACAGACAGGGCTTTGTTAGTTGATGGCATACACTGACTAACAGGAAATGGCACTTCCAGGGAGAACATTCCTCAAAAAATCACAAGGGAGCGAGGGTGTGTGGGTGAGGGCCAGGACAGGCTCTTTGCCATGGCAGGGAAGAATGTGGGGGGGAACAAGTGCTGTGCAAGACCTCAGCTGTGTCACCTAACTGCCCAAACCTAGTGAGAAGAGGTTGTGGGGTGGTGAAGTGTAGTGATGGAGCCAGGCCTCTGCCACAGCAGTCTTCACACACCTGGAAGAGAGAGCCTGCACCCTGCCAGATCCAAGTGGTGCTTGCTTTGTGGGGGCAAGGCCCTGAAAATAAACATGGGGTAAAGGAAAAATCCTGCCCCACCAGCTCCAGGTATAGGGGAGTTGCCAGGGAATGGGACACAGCAGTGGGGACAGGAGACCTGTGGATACCCAAAAGGCAAAGACACAGAGAGCAGGGCGCAAAGGTACCATGGTGGTTCTGTCAGAGCTCCCCACACTGAATAATAAATTGCCTTTAATTCAGAGAACTCATATGGATCAAATCTTCCTTGGCTTGTCCTAGGATAACTATTGTTTCTGAAAGCTTAAGCAAAACCACCTATAGGATGAAAAGAAATAAGCAGCTCTGCAAATGGCAACTGTTTATTTTTTTTTTCTTGCTGTTGTTCCTCATGAACTCTTTCAGTCTATTTTTTAGCAGTCCTTTTTATTGAAAATTTCAGAGGTTTGAAATGACAGCTTTCAAACCACTCTCAATGAAGAGTGCCTTTGGGTAGCACAATTGAATTAGTTTTTTTTTTACCAAAGTAAACTGTAAGCTTTTTAGAGGGAAGAATATTTTATGCTGTGTTTACATAGCATTTAAGAAAAAAAGAAGATTGTTTGAACTCCATCCCATTGTCTTCTGGGGGTTACTTACATGGGCAAAGTTGTTCTCGTGTGCTGATTCTTCAAAGCATTAAAGCTGACATTAAACAGGTATTGATGTAGGTCGGGAAATACCAGAATTAACATTACATGTATGACTCTTAACTAGCCTCCAGACATTCAGTCATTCAACAAATGTGGGCACATGGTTCCTTGACTAACATAAAAGATGGCCTATAACTACACAAATAACAGTACATGAAAGACAAATTTTTCTCTTTTCTTTTTTTTTTTTCCAAAAAAACCCCATAAAAAGTGCAAGTTTATTGTGTATTTATTAAAGAAGAATTATCTTTTAATACATGGGTCAGATCAACCTACAGTTATGCTAGCCTCCTAATCAGCTTATCACCTGCATTATTCTCAGCTGGGTGTCAGTAACACTGTTAGTTAAAAACTTCTCAGGTAATGGAAGAGATAAATGCAGCATTTATATTGGCATCTTAATAAAGGTATGTCACAGGGTATGCAAATTAAGCCCAGAAATCTTTCAAATTAAAATACTATCCACAGACCTGAATTAATTACTTCTTACCACTGAAAGGGCTTCAAACAGTGCACCCTGTAGAACCTCTTATTAGCATAATGCAAAACACCACAGCAAGAGATTTATTTTTTAAATGGTGCAAAGCAGGTATCTATCTATTAAACTTACCAAAATCACACAGCTTCAGAACGTCATTGTGGCTTATCAAGAGATTCTCTGGCTTGATATCTGAAGAGAGGAAAAAAAAGTGCTGCTAACTTATCTTTTTAATTTTGAACTTTATCAACAAATATTATTTCATTATACTGCAGTTAGAGATGTTCATGCAATCACAAATGAAGCATTACAAGAGCAACTGCTGAAATAGCTTCCAGCAATTCAGTTTGTGAACATGCAGAATTAATTTTCTGCCTTTTGAAGTCTTTAAAGTGTTTCCCAACAAAATAAAAGGTGCTTACAGAAATTCCTGGGCAGCAAACCAATATGCAGAATAGTGCATGCTGCAAAATAAAACTAAAACCTGACATTTCTATTACCCAGTTAACCAACAAAGTGTTAAGCATGGTGTGCTAAACATTTTCAGTTATGATGACCTTCTTGATCACATCTTATAATTTTTTAGAAAAAAATATGTTGCCTAGTTAAACCCACTTATTTATTCCTATACAGATATTGTGTCATCCACATATGGTACATATTCCAAACTATATTTTACAAAATATTTTCAGATTTTTGCTTATATTTAATCAGTCTTACCTATAAATAGCATATTCACTGTAAAGATTAATTAGAAATGCTACCATTGCAAGGCCACAAAGCAAAATACAATTTTATTAGGTCAAGATAAAATTAATAAACTAGATAAAGTCACACATTAGGATTTGTACTTTAAGTGCTTGAAGCTTAGGAGAGGAAGCAAATATAGAGAGCTGACGTCATGGAAGCTGGGAGTAACTGCCATTAGTAGTAAAACACAGGGGACCAACCCTGTAAGTTCTGGGTTATTTTTCTTCTAATATTTCACGACTAGATTCAAAAGTTAAAGTACTGTCATGAAATGTTCTTAAAAAAATGCCTTTTCCTTCAGTAACATCTGTATTGCAGTTTCATTTCTGGGCATATAATTTTCATATCATACCACATAGACAATGGACTGCAAGCTTTACATATAGATTAATTTTTTAATTATTTGAAATCTTGCAGCTGACTTAAGACACAGCCAAATTTCTTATTTTCTGCTGATATGAAGCAATTGGTTAAATTTGTTAAATGCAAAGTACTTCAAGTTGTAACACATTTCCCTTTAGAAAGCACATTCCTGTAAGAGGCTTATTTCAACGTGGAGAACGACACACTTACCTCTATGAACAATATCATTCTTATGGCACCAATGAATTGCTTTAATTAGCTGGTAGATGTAGCTTTTCACTTTTTCTGGTGGAACTCCATTTGGCATCTCTTCTAGCAATTCAAGCATATTCTAAATGTTTAAAAAACACATTATGTAAAAGATTTATACTGTAGTAGCCAGAAGATAACATGTTTTCAGCATTCTGAACCAACATACTTGAACTGGCTAAGAAAAATCAGCTGTTTAGCATTTAAGGAGTTTTTTTAATCACAAGCACACTTTTATCTGTTTTCATTATAGAGGAAGCACTTGTGAAAACAATAATCCTTAAGGGTGAACCACAAACATACCACAAGTCCTTAAAAGACTGTCATCAAACCACTTATCCTAAAGTTTCTAAAAAGGCACTTAGATACAAAAAGTTTACTTAAACAAAAAGCTCCTGGTCACTGTGGCTACATGAGAGCTTTAGTAGAGCACAGCATTTTGTAAATATCCAGCTGTGCTTTAATATACAGCTTTCTTCATGATTAAAGTAGTTCTGCTGCCTTGATGTAGCAGAGCCATGATTAATCACAAACCATGTCTCTGTGTGTTAGTTAAAGCAACAGAAGCCTGTTGGTGCAAATCAAGTAACAGATATAAAAATGCCTCACAGGGATAACAGCAATAACCTAGGGAATATCCTATAGCTGTAAATCAGCTATGCTGATCTTAGATACGTTTGCACTATAGTAACTATGGCCATATTCACTGTTCCATGGACATACCCAAGGAAAAAAAAAACTGTTTCTACTAGTAAATTTCCTCTTTGAAAAGGACACTTAGATCCCTAATACCTTAGCAAATGTCTACAAATTTGCATAATTAGATGCACGATGGAGTTTGTACTCTGAATCCTGAATGAACAATGGACATCAGCAGTCCATGCAAAGAGAGAAAAGTTTTATTTACTGAATACTGAAATAGAAAGAAGCATTTTGGCTATATTGCCTTACACAAGTCACTCAATGACAGATTTGAGCATTTGCAGATTTTTCTTTCAAAGTAAATATACCTTGTCTTTGACAAATATTTTCTTTAACTATATAATAAAATGTTTGAGGTTTCTCTTAATGCACACAAATACAAGATAAAACAAAAAAGACTTTGATAATATTTGAAAACATTTCTAAGTTTTCCAACATGAATAAATACTGGAACTCAGATGCTTGTGTGTAGGTTTCCTTTGCAACATACTTCAAAGCTGAGAAAAGGAATTTTCTGTTACAGAATCATATTGATTTTATTTAGAATCTTGTCCATACAGAAGCCTATGGACCTGGATAAGTCAGTCAAGAAGTTAGTGTTACAAATATCAACAAAACTAGTAGCATCAACACAGCAAGACATTCTTATATATATAAAGACATTAACTAAGGGAACGATGCACAGAGGGCTTAGACTAAATGTGAGGTTAAGTAATCTCGATTTGAGTATTGCAGAGCTAAGATTCCTTAAAGGACACACGGTGCTCATCACCAGTTAAAAATAAATGACCCCACTATACCACATGTTATTTAATTCCTTTTACCCTTCCCTCATCCAGAAATACAGAAATCATCCTGGTCTTCAAAGAAATTGCTGTGGAAAACACACAACATATCTGAAACTAAGAAATGTTTGTGGACTGCACAATGTAACTGAAAATAAAGTTGGCAAATAATACAGAAATGGTGTTAGGAACAGACTATACATAATGCCTACCATCATCACTATGTTATCTTATTCTGATGCAAATCATATTAGATATTGCAGCCTTGTGTTTTTATCAGTGTTTACAACTTCTGAAGTATACTCCTTATCAGATCAATTGTCTTTTCCTTCTGCTGCTCATCTAGCCCACTAATACAGAAAGCTTTAGCCGTGTCAACTATAATAGAAAATTAATGTATGTTCTAAGTTGGTGTGTAATCAAAGATATTCCACGTTTCTGGAGCAATTACAAGAAGTATGTGTGGAACAATGCAAGCTTTGGATGTTACATCTACGTAAGATCCACTACATTAGAAGTATTGCCCAGCTGATGAAAAACAGAACTGACTTCTGCCAACTGTGGACTAATAGAGGTCACCTCATATTATGCAATAAAGTTATATGACACAGTGAACTGTAAACTGAGGTAAAGGAGACACAGTATTTAGGGTGAGCAATCTTTATATGAGAGAATTGACAAAAGAGCACTAGCATTCAGCTTGAGAGAAACACCAAGGGAACAATATCTCATGAAAGCCACAAATATACATTTATTTAAGGTTGTCTTTTTTTTTTTTTTTTTTTTTTTAATGTGTGTATCTGAGTAACATGTAACTATTTCCATGAAGAAATGCTAAATGGTTAGGGTTCTAGGCTGTTTCTCCTTGGAAACAGACCAGTATGCTTGGCAGTAGGTAGGCCAATCTAAGGACATTTGGAGTTGTTTCAAATTAGGTCAGGACTGTAAATAATGACAGTGATCTTTGCCAAATCTCTCTAAGCAACTAGTGATAGTGGCTTCGTTACAGAAACATTAAAAAAAAAAACCTTTTTTAACAGGATGGAGAAAGTTGAAGCAGATTCCAAGGTCAAAAATCTATGATCTTGTTTTGAAAGACGCCAAGATTCATTACACAACGTAACTCAGGACAGTTAATCAGCTTTCAATTAAACTGGACTACAGGGTGCGGATGGAAGTTGTTCTTCAAAATGATAGGTTTTCCAATCTATGTAATTTGAACATGTTTGTGGTTGTATATGAAGACTTTTTTTGTAATACCAACAAATTAAAAACAATAGTAAAGTTATCAGTATTGCTTTCTCACAGTAGAGGTTTAATTCAGATTGTAATAAAGTTTCTGCTGTTCATCCTTATGGATTAAAATGGTTTTAGTTTTAAAAGTAATTTTAAAGACTTTTCCAGTAAGCTGATGATTTAACTGTGGCAAGCAAAATGTAAACGCAACTCACTTTTTCCACATATTCAAAAACTAAGTATAATTTTCCTCGTCTTCTGAAGGCTTCCTTCAGCTCCACTATGTTCTCCTGCTTCAAAGTGCGAAGCATTTTAAGCTCTCGTAAAGTGGTTTCTTTGACTTCCTCATTTTCTAGAGTGAAAAACAGTAAAACTTGTTAAAAAGAAAACAAAGCTTTCAAGTAACATGTATATAAATCTTTTTTTTTGAACTCCTGATTAAGTTAAATGCTTCCAGATATTAGAGAGAAAAATTATTATTTTCCAGCTTGGACTCTCCACCGTCTGGATGCTTCTGCACTGTGAGAGGTAACTGGTGACTATGCTATCATTATGCAACCCTCACAAACTTCCCATCACTACCATCTAGATTTTCAGTGGCACAAATAGTCATAAAAGTGCAAAAGTTTTCTATCTTTTTCATTATGAAGAGCCCTAATATGCATGGATATGTACAGATAGATCCTCCACCCCACTAATATGTCACACTCACGAAGCACTCACAAAGTTAGTACCATCTTCAAAGACACTAGAATGCTGTTTATGTTTGAGCAATATGAAAAAACTATTTTTTTTCTAAAATAATTTTATTGTCCACAATCTAAGAAAAATTTTAAGTGAAAATTCATCATAGATCTGTAAGTCTTGTGAGTTTCCCCAGGGAGTTTTCAATGGAAATTCAACAAAGCAGATGAGTGAAGCAGCAACAGGGGGCAGCAGAGCAGGCACTGATTCAACAAAGACTTGGATCTGATTCCAAGGAGTCAAGAAATTTAACTGCTATTTTGACAATTTAGTTATCTGAAAGTTGTTCAAGAAAGGAGGAGTGTTTGACTAAAGCTTCTTACACTGCTTATCATCAAGAGGCCCTGAACTGACTGTGTTCAAAAGGATACTACCAATGAAATTTCAAGTAAACCAAGTTACGTTAGGTTTTATTTTTCATTTAGTAAAATTAAATCCATTAACTCAGTAAATTTTCGTAGGCACATGTAGAATCAGGGTTCTTAATCTCCTAGAACTGATATCCACAAATGGGACATGACTGCATAAATTCAAAGCCAAATCGCATTTGTGGGTCATGTACCACAAAGACAGTAAGAGACAGAGGAAGAAGAAAGAAAGAAGATAAATTGTTTTTCCAAGCAAACAAAAGGCAAAACCAGGTTTGCATGGGAGATAGAGTAACACAGGTCATGCAAAGACATATAATCATCATCAGAAGAGAGAAAAAAAATTGAAGTGTAGAAAGAGGGAACAGGAAAACAAAATACTATAATCACAAGTGTTTTGATTACAAAAATATATAATTTAGAGCAATCTAAATCATTTCATTTTAAAACTGAGTGCTCAGTGTTGGCTTCCATCAGCCTGATTACATAATTTCATCTATAACTAGACACTCTCTTTCCAGCACATTTAGCATGCATGTCAAACAGCAGCAAAAATTCAGCAAAACAAAAATGGCAATAGAAACAATTACAGTATATTCAGATTTCTAAAGAACTGCCATATTAACGAGACAGATGTGAAATGGGCCAAATCAAATCCATCAAAAGAACTTCTGTCATATTTCCAGAACCTTGTAAACAATGTGCTACAACTCTGAAAAGCAGACATCAGGCATGTAAACTGATATTACATAATCCTCTTGGAAAGTCAGACCTAATATCAATGTTGCATGTTTTGTTCTCATTTTTATTAGACAGGCTAAAACAATAATCCTGTTTAAGGCTAACACTGAAATTCATTGCCTAGGATCTGTACTGAGTAGGTATACTGAGTTCCAAATAAAAATTCTTAAGTACTCTCAAGACATGGTCAAGAGAGACACCACAATTAAATTATCTCCTACATTCTTTAACAGGGATTTGAAACCAATTTCTGAATAGGAAAGCTAAAAGATTCATTAAATATTGCCTTCAAGTGTCTGGCAAAATCATGTTCAAATCAAAGAGTTTGCATTGCATAAAACAACAGACACAAATGTGGCTTTGCTGTGTCTAACTGACTCTGAAAATTACAGTCCTTGTAAACAACCACACCTCCATGGCCACCAGCAATCCTCTGACAATAACAAAAGAGAAAACTTTGCTAGAATTGTCTGCTGCTTCTTCAAACCACCTTGTTAGATCTCAGCTAAAGCCTTGGTATACAGTAAATCATCTCAGACTGGGATGACTTGTCTGATTACTTCATACTCAGCTTCTCCTCCTGTTTGCGCTAGCCCATCAAGAATCAAGCCTAGCTTCTGATCTATGCAAGGTACAGTTGCTCTCATGACTGATTTTTGCCTGTGATAGGTTACTTGGATTCACTATCCCAAACAAGATTACTGCTGGGGGAGGAACAGGTGTGTGCAACACTAGCAGTAATTTCCATGTGTCTTGCCTTTTGCCACCCACTTTGTCAGCAACAAGCCTTGCAGGAGTCTGCTCATCCTCTTTTCCAGCAAGTTCAGCAACACTGGGGAGTACACAGAGGATACCATGAAGGGGAAATGAGTAAGCTTCCTGTGGAGAGTGGAGCCTGATGAAGGGAGGGCAGAGCTGTCTTGTCACCCAGCTCCCTCAAATCCTTCCATGGATGCCTAAGAGCTCCCCAGTTCCTCTTCACATCACTGAACTTCACTCAGTCTCCTCCTTCTACCCCTTGAAGTCCCCTTAACATTTAGATCCCATCCAGATGAAGGGTGATAAAAGTCCAAACACTCTGCAAGCCACTACTACAAGATGAGTTTTTGCCATTTTCTGATCATGTCCAGTCTCCAAGAGGTAGATCTTACACCATGCCATGTATGGCACCACAATCCCAGTCATATTAAGACAGGAGTTCTAAGAAAGAAAGGTAGTTATCTAGTTTGAGTTTATGCTGAAGTCCCTGGGCAGGTATGAAGGATCAAGTACCTTGAATATTCACAGAGCTAATAAATCATTACCATCTTAAACTAATGTCTTGATACATGAGACTTCTTATTTTAACTGGAAAGGTACTAGCGTAGTCATTAACATGAAAGATGATGCAGCTGAAAAGGTTACCTTCACTGTCTTTGAATTTCTTGATAGCCACAATTTCATGTGTCTCCTGTAAAAAAGCAAACAAAGTGAAATGAGCAAGATCTGTTCTGTGTTTTCTCTTGTTTTGTGGTGGTGGTAGTTTCTTTTTCCCCCTGAGCATCAGACAATGGAAAAAAAAGCATTCAGAGAAATTTCACAATACAAACCAAAATTAATTTAAGTTCTGGTAAATACCTCAGTGATCAGACCAAAGACAATGAAAACCCACTTGTAGCAGATATGTCACATTTAGGAACCACACACTGAAGAAACAAAGTTAAATACCAAAAATAGGACCTGGGTTACTTGAGAGCTAGATCTATCTTACACACCTTTTCCAATCATCACAGTTTTTTAAAAAAAACAAACACAATATCCCACAATTAGTAGCACACAAAGGCTGGATTGCAGAATAACTGTAAAAAAGTTAAGCCCTTCTGAAATATCTGAAGATATTTGCATAACCAAGTATTGAGCAACACAAACATTTAGTCTATTTTTCACTTCAAATCATCATAAAACAGGAACCTGTAAACCACTTGATCCTACTTTAGATAAAAGCACCTGTAAAAACAACTGTAGGTAGTGAATAATGTCTTTTTATAGCCTTTAAATGAAAACCAATACTACTATGACTAGAAAACAATAAAAATGAGTTTACAAACAAAGAGATAAATATATTTGAGTCCATGTGTATAATTTGCATGTCTAAAAATAGAAAGCCTTCAGTCATCTATCAGAAAAACTGGGAAGTATGATGTTGTACATTGATTTAAGTGACCAAACTATATCTACCTTGCATTGAAGACTGAAGTTGAGCAGAAGCAGCATATGCTATTAACTCTGAGTACTCGCATTGCTTTTTGGCTGCTGAAGCCTATCCCTCATATACAACGGTATAATCAGAAGACTAACGTACTACATAAATTCAGCAGAGATATTACAAGGGTCCAAGCACCACCCCTTGCTGAAACAATCTACAGAACAGCAAAGAATAGGATGTCAGAACTGCAGGCATTGCACACATTTTAGGTTAAGTGTGATTTTAAAAGCTTTGTCTACAGCTTTTATGTCAAATACAGTTCCTAAATATTTTTCTTTCAGGAAGCTTACAAACCAAATTGTCAAAACTAAACTGGATAGACTTTTTTTCCTTATTATATTGTCACTACTAAGTTATAGTATTGTTATATTTATTAACTTTAACATAGTAATAATAGTAATAGTTACTAGCACTATGAAGGAACAACACTAAGAGGGTGAGTACATTTAGCTTATTTGACTTCTGGTATCTACTACTAGGTGCTTTGGGTAATTAAGACTCTGGAAGGATTTTATGAAAAAGGAATACTGTAATTGCCCTAAAATCCTCTGCAAACTGTAGCATGCCTATGTTCAGACACTGCACATGCACTACTTTTCATATGAGCCAAATTTATCTGTTAGCATTACATTCCTATTTCACATAAAGGAAAAGAATGATTTGTAGATGTTTTGGCAACCATCAAAAGGCTGTATTTTTAGTCTCAAAATAATGGCTAAGTACACTGAAAGAAATGTAGGAGTTAAAAGCTGTTGCAGCACACAGACAGCAGTTCTGCACCATTCAAAAAAATCTAGTCCATGTGCCTTCTCTGCCATATGCTGCTGTCCCTGATGTGTACAGTGAATGTGATTATTTTGGAAATTAAGTTTTAAAAGCTTTTGGGTCACAGTCTTGCAAAGACTTCTGCAAGATATGCCATCGAATGTCCTATAGGATTTTGACTCTTCATAGTATTTAAAGCACATGTGGCTCTATGAAGAACAGGACTTAAACAACACACTTACAGAAGGAAAAGCATGCTCTAAAACTGCTCTAGCAGTTCAAAATACTATAACATTTAAGGCATTTTCAGTTGAAAATTATCATTATTTAGTTTAGAGAAATAATATATCATAAGCAGGCAATCAAAAATTTCTACATGATATATTCCCTGCCTTAGGGCACCCCCCTCCCCCCATAACATATAATACATTTAAACAACCTGAAGTGAAACACCAACATGAGACTAGAAAATAGGGGTTTTGAGAAACTGTACAATTAACTTCATTCCTCCTAAGGGAGGAACATTCTTGTCTAGGTTTCTTGGAGGACTTTATTGTATCTAAATGGCACCTTCCAGGAATCAGATTCTGGTGAAGCAGTCAAGCCAAAGCTAAAATGGACACAAGGACACTGAGGATTGCTGTGGGTAGATGTTTAAATACCATGCACCTGCTTGTCAAAAGCCCCTAGCTCCCCTATGAGGTGGAACACTTCGAGAACAGTAGGGTATGGTAGCACTACAGCAGGCACAAAATAAAATTGAATGTTTCCCATTCTTTGGCCAAGTGATGTAAACCAACTAAATATGAAAAAAAACCATGCAGCCCCTCAATCACATTTTAAACTAGCATTTTAAAATCACAGAACAGTTTGGGTTCAAAGATCACATACTTCTAATCCCCTAGCATAAGCAGGGACATCTCTCACTAGACCAGGTTGTTCAAAGCCACATTGACCCTGGCCTTGAACACTTGCAGGGATGAGGCATACACAACCTCCCTAGGCAACCTGTGCCAGTGTCTCACCACCCTGACAATAAAGAATTTCTTCCTACTAACTTAAATCCACCCTATTCAAGTTTAAAGCCATTGCCCCTTGTCCTATCACTACAAGCTCCATGTCTTTCTTGTGTTGGGAGCACTAGAACTGAACACAGTTCTCCAGGTGGGGTCTCATGACAGCAGAGCAGGGGGAAAGTTACCTTCCTGGACCTGCTAGTCACTTCTTTTGATGCAGCCCAGGATACAGTTGTTCTTATGGCCTGTGCACATTGCAAGCTCATGTTGAACTTCTCATCAGCAAGCATCCCACCCTAATCCCAGTCCATTCTCCACCCAGACTTGCCAAAAGGAAGAATTAATCTCAAATGGCCTTATTTTTCTCTCCATTTGCCATTACCACTTGTAATTTTAAACCTACATGTCCAGTTTCAATACATTTTTACAGAAAAATACAAGTCTTCAAAGGATACAATTTCCAAAAGTTTTCTCAAATTTGCTGGCCACATATAGAATATTCTTCCTTAGGGAAGAACTCAATTTCCTATACATGTTACAGATAAACAGCATATCTAGCCCGTACAATGAAGTAACATGCATGGCTTTTGAGCAGCCACTGTACAGAACAAGACTGAAAAACATGGAAAACGCTTTTCAAATGGACCAATTCATCAGGGACATAGTAGGTGTGGTAAAAGTATGCTTCCTGGATTAGAAGATGCTGTCAGATGATACAGGCCCAATCTGAAGTTTCAAATAAGGATCAACATGCACTCAGTGCAAACCAACAGACACCGCAAGGCTAAGCAATGAGAGGATGGACAGGATACAGGATATGAAAAAAAGCAGAGTTTTAAGCAATAAGGGAATTCAACTGTGAAAATTAAGACTCCTGTGGAAGTCTGAAAGGTTCCCTACAGATCAAATTTAGACTTTGTTACTTAACCTTTACTTTAAAGTCCTTTTGGAGATCTGAGCTCTGATGCAGATCTGGTTCTCTGCCCCTGAAAAAATAGGCCAAACTGCAATTTTCCAAAGAGAACTATTATTGTCTAAAATATTTGTTTTACATTTCAAAGGGTTTTTTCCAGGCTATGCTCTGAAACAGAACAGTACTAAAAACAATGTTCAGTCTGTCTGATGGTGGAAACCCTCCTCAGACAATAGCTCAGTATCCAACTACTAGCACACAAACTTTTCATACCCAATTAATGTATCATTTTGGTAGACACACTGTGACTAGTTGATATTTGAGACTTCTATGAATGCCAAGAAAAGGAAAAACTCAAGTAATCTTAAATATTCTGTGCTCTTCCTGGAACACAGAATATCCTTTTCGATGTCTACTTTTACTTACTACTAGCTATATAATGACGTATGAAAATTTCAGTGCACTTAGCTGTACTTTTGCTTCACTTGGCTGGATTTATTACTAATCCTCCTTTCCTGCAAAATTCTGGCTTGGATATTTCACTTTACATCAGGAGGCAATGGCAAATCTGCAAATGCACATGGCAAGTCCCCGCATCAGTTTTGCTTCTGTTTATTGAACCAATATTATCTCAAATATTTTGTATTATGGAACTCTAGGAAAGACACAGTTTTACAGTAACATGCACATGCAACAACAGATGAACGTTAGGGAAAGTACGTCATGTAAACGTTAAGGATATACACAAATTGATTATTCAGACTCTGACTACATGTGTCTAAAATAGGACAAAATGTCTCTTCTCCACATACAAATCTGCTAATACCATCTTACAAGGGCAAGATAAAATTTTCTTAATCTACATATGTTCCATTTGCAAAATCACAGAACAGTCATGGTTGGAAAGGACCCCTGAGATCACCAAGTAAAACCATACACACATACAAAACCAAATCAAACAAACAAAAACAACAACAACAAAGAAAAAACAAAAAAACAAACAAAACCCCCCAAAAAAACCACAACACAAACCCCCACACCAAAACAAAGCAACCCCCCTGCAGTCTCAGGCACTAGAGCATGCCCTGAAGTGCCCCATCTACATGTTTCTTAATTACATCCAGAGATGGTGACTTAACCTCCTCCCTGGGCAGGCTGTTCCAATGCCTGACCACTCTTTCAGTAAAGAAATTCTTCCTAATATCGAATCTAAATCTCCCCTGCCGCAACTTTAGACCATTTCCTCTGGTCCTGTCATTATTCACTTGGGAGAAGAGGCCAACACCCACCTCCCTACAACCTCCTTTCTGGTAGTTGTAGAGGGCAATAAGATCTCTCCTCAGCCTCCTCTTCTCCAAACTAAACATGCCCAGTTCCCTCAGCAGCTCCTCACAGCACTTGTTCTCTGGGCCCCACACCAGTTTGGTAGCTCTCCTCTAGACACATCCCAGCACCTCAATGTCTCGTAGTGAGGGGCCCAGAACTGAACACAGCATTCGAGGTGTGGCCTCACCAGTGCTGAATACAGATGGACAACCACTTCCCTTCTCCTTCTGGCCACGCTATTCCTGATACAAGCCAGGATGCCTTCTTTGCCACCTGGGCACACTGCTGCCTCATGTTGAGTCGGATCTCCACCAGCACACCCAGCTCCTTTTCTGCTGGGCAGCTTTCCAGCCACTCTTCCCCAAGCCTGTAGTGTTGCCTGGGGTTACTGTGACCAAAATGCAGGACACAGCGTTTGGCCTTATTGAACCTCATACTTGGCCCATCAACCCAGTCCTTCCAGGTCCCTCTGTAAAGCCCTCCTACCCTCAAGCAGATCAACTCTCCCATCCAATTTGGCATCTTCTGCAAACTTACTGAAGGTGCACTCAATCCCCCTCCATCCAGATCATTGATAAAATTATTAAAGAAGACAAACCCCAAAACTGAGCTTTGAGTTGACCTGCCATCAACTAAATTTGACCCCATTAATCACAACTCTCTGGGCATGGCCGTCCAGACTGGTTTTTATCCAGTGATGAATACACCCAGTGACTCATTAGTGATAACTAACCACCCAGAGATTTCTCTCTCAAGTTTCCTCCCAAGACTGTAGCACCTGGTATCTCCTGTAATCAGAATCAAGTGGTCCCTGATTCAAAAACATTTTATTTCATTTCAAGAACACATTTGCCTATTTTTCCATCATTTCTAGAGAATATACATGATATGACAGTACTTTTTCACAAAACAGTGCAGGAGTGTATCTGTTTCTAGAAAAATCCTTGATGTTAATGGTGAGAGTACTCAAGGAGAAAAGTGTTCCTCAGCATAACTCAGAATCTAAGAATTATAACAATTCTTCTCTGGGAACAGGAATATATCATATCAAACTATATGCTACTCTTGAAAATATCAAATGACAAAAAATTACTTCAGATGTCTGCCCCTATTTTTTAAAAAGGTTTCCATTAAGTTTCTTTTCTTTAGCATATCAAGGAAGACTTGACACAAAGCATAGGTACACAAAAGGATCCATGAAAAATATGTAAGATTATATGCTTCAGAAAGTTAACAATGGGCCCACTTTCCTCATTCAGCCTTTCCCTACTAAAGTAGCAGTAGAAGCCCTTCTCCCCGCTTTTGCAAGTCAACTCCATCTGAGCTCTGCTTTTCCTGACACCACTCAGATCCAGCCAAGCAATTCAAGCAATTCAATGTTTCTGAATTCCTTCTTTGCAGCCTATGCTTCCACCTCCTGTATACTGCTTTATTTTTTTTACACTGCAGCACTGTCATGAACTCCCTGCTCCCAAGGCAGTGCTTTCCTAAGCACTGAGATGGATCATTCTTGTACTTGGAGAATTTTCTTCTTAAAAGACTGCTAGCTTTACCTTGCCTTTTAGAGCTGCCTACCATGAGGTCCCCACTTACCAGTTTCTTGAATATTCTGTTCCAGGTTTTAACTAATCTGCTCCTTTTTTGCCTCTCAATTTACTTATCTTGAACTACACTATTTCATAATCATTCTAGCAAATTAGTATAATAATGTGTCTTGCCCTTCCAGCATCTGTATCAAAAAATTTCCTTGACATCTTCCATAAATCTCTGGGATCACTCTGATCCTACCACATCGCCGTTTCAGCAGCTGTCAGGGAATTTAAAGTCCTCCATTAAAACCAGGGTCTGTGATTCAGATACTTTTCAGAATCAGCTGTTTAAAGAAGTCCACTTCTTCACCCTCATAAGGTAGTCTACAATGATCTCCCAATAAAGTATCACAACTTCTGGTCTCACCCCTAATTCTGAGACACACATTCTCAACAACAGTGTCATCCATTCCAGAAAAGACCTCCATATATCCAAGACACTCCTTCAGATAAAAGGCAACCTCACTCCTTTCTCTTTTGGTCCCATCTTTCTTGTAGTGCTTGAATCCATCCATCATAAAGCTCCAGCATTAATTCTATTTTAACTGTTTTTAACTACTAAAAAAATTTCATTTTAGAGTTCTAGCTAAAATAGGATTTCCCAAGGTTATTTTGCAGCAGCCACTATAAATTTCCATGGTGCAGATTTATGAGGTTTGCCCCAACCTTCATACTCAAGACTAGGCCTTAAGCCACCAGAGGTGATAATCATCTGTTCAGATACCAGCCATTCCAGAGCTTCTCTGGAGAAGAAGCAAGAGCTGTGGCTAAGGTTACTTTTTTGTTTAATACATTAATTTGAAAGAGAGTATATATTTGTAATTATAAGCTTTCTGCATCTAAGCCCAAAATACAATGCTGTTCTTGTCTAGAATCCCAAAGATGAGAAAATTTACGTTTAGTGTTTCCAATTAAAAAAAAAATGTTTAAAACTGAAAACTGTTTTTTTCTCCCATTTTGGGTAGGCAAAATAGTGTAACACTGTCTTGTCCATGCAATTTAGCACTTAAAAGCTGTTACTGAATGAAAACAACACCTCTTCTAATCTAGTGTCGTCTGGTTGATAGGTTTGGCTGTGGAATATTTCACATCAACTCCAAGATTCTGCTATTCCATGTCCACTCTATCATAAAGCACCCCTCCTCAAATAGCACTAAGGTTTACTTCTTTAACATCTTTAATGATAATATTTTTGTATTGTTCTCTAGGGGAGGGATAATAAATTTGAACAGGAAATGACACTTGCTTATCCAGTCTCAGTTCTCTGGCTACTTCTTCCATTTGATGACTGCATTATGGAGAGAAAATTTTTTTTTCTCCCTAAGTATTTGTGGCATTTACAAAAAGACATCTTTTATGCTCTCTAGTTTTCTTCCCTCAGTCAAGAGATATTTTTTGCTAACATTGTTCTCTTATAAAAGCAAAATTCTAGGGCAGTCTTGCAACAGGGAAAGCTCTATAGACAAAAGTTAGTACTATTTTCTTGTCCTTAATTTTTAAATTATTTTGGTATTATAAACAGAGCAGGATCATTTTTCCTGATCTTTTATTGATTCTTCCTTTCTGACACTTTCCCTACCTGCCTAATAGATGCTCTACAGAATCACAAATCAATACTCTATTACTTTCCTTTTGCTATTCAGTCTGCATATTGATATGGGGTTTTAGTAGACACCTTCACATCTTCTCAAAATTTCCATATTCAGCTTTGAATACAAACAAAGACTTTTCTTTAAGATTGCATAGACAGAATTTTTTGGACAATAAGATAAAAATTCTTGTCTCTTAAGAAAACTGCAATTTTGCTCTGCCCATCATTTTAAATTGCAATCCATTTAGAGATTTTATCTTCTTTACAGAACAGCATTAAGGATTAAAATTCAGTCTAAACTGCTTAAAAAAAGAGACAGTAGGCAATATTCATAACTCAAACATACCCAGGTCTCTTTGATCACTGTTGTAGAGATCAGAGAAACACCAGGGTTGCTCTACACAAGCTGCATGATAATTTACATAATCACAGAATTACTGAAGCTGGAAAAGACCTCTGAGACCATCAAGTCCAGCCTATGACCTAACACCACCATACCAGCTAACCCATGGCACTGAGTGACACATCCAGACTTAAACAACTCCAGGGATGGTGACTACACCACTTCCCTGGGCTGTCCATTCCAGTGCCTGATCACCCTCTCTGTGAGGAAGTGCTGCCTGATATCCAACCTAAACCTCTCCTGGGGTAGGTTCAGTCCATGCCCTCTCATCCTGTCACCAGATGCCTGGGAGAAGAGCCCAACACCCACCTGGCTACAGCCTCCCTTCATGGAGTTGTAGTTATCAGGTCCCTGAGTCTCTTCTCCTGGCTGCAAAACCCCAGCTCCCTCAGCCTCTCCTCCTAAGACTTTCCCCTACTCCCTTCACAGCCTCTTTGCTCTCTTCTGGATCAGTTCCAGCACCTCAATGCCCTTCTTGAAGTGAGGGCCCAGAACTGGACACAGTACTCAATGTGAGGCCTCATCAGAGCCGAGTACAGGGGGAGAATTCCATCCCTGGTCCTGCTGGCCACACTGTTCCTGATACAAGCCAGGATGCCATGGGCCTTCAGGGCCACCTGGGCACCCTGCTGGCTTATGTTCAGCTGGCTGCCAACCAGTGCTCCAGGTCTCTCTCTGCTGGGCTGCTCTCCAGCCACTAATCAGCTCACTTGAGAATAGTTAACTTGAGAATGTACATAAGTAAAGGAATCTGCATGTAAGGAAGACTTTGGGTACTACTAGTAAAAGAGGAAACAGCAACTAAGTCTCCCTGAAAGATAGCATTTCTACAGATGAAATTTCAGTTTGGGAGCATAACTGAGAAAGTGAGTTTGCAGGCCTATTTAAGGCAGCTTCTGCAGCATCCAAAGACTCATGACAAGATCAGTCTATTTTCTCTTATGTGTCAGAAAGGATAAAAAAACCTAAACATCACACAACTTTCAAGGAGATTAAAAAAGCTACAGAAATTGCCCCTACAGATAAGACTAACACATCCCACTTTAGATCTTGCATGCATACATGACTTTTGAGCCAGGAAAAAATAAAGCATCATGCAGAATTTAGGTTCTGAAAAGTTTGCCCAAATGTGACAGATGAATACTCCCTGGAAAAGGAAGGAAAATGTTGTCTTGATGTCACCAAGTTCATTGTACCAAACACTGGAAACAGTTTGTGTATAGAGGGGATAAAAAAAGTGCAGAATGAAGAATTGTTGGCCAGGAAATACATAGGCTTAAGAGATCAGAAAAAGGCAGCAGACAAATGCAGGCTGAAAACAGCTTGGAAGGGAGAATCGGGATAAGGCACCTGGACTCAAAATTTGATATTAAAACCAGCATAACAAACAAGAAAATGAATGTGTGAACATCTAAAATTTTACTGGAATCCAATTTTACTGAAGCAGAGGAATGGTGATAATTCAGAAATAGCTGCAAATCGAGTAAAAACAGAGATGAGTCTCATTCCACAGCATTCTGGTATGCATGGGGGATGAAGGCAACAGGTTACTTGCTACACCATCTCAAACACTAGAAGCTGACAGCTGTATGACAACTGCGTGGGTATCCATATGGTATTCTATGATGAATTTTGTATTTAAAAAGTCTATAAAACTGTGCTAAAAAGCAAGTTTATTACATAATATATAAGCAAGGCAGCATTTGAGGGGAAAAGGTAGCATTCTTTTATTAGAATGGCTGGTACACGCAAAAGAAACTGAAGTCCTTCTCCAGGTCTATAATAGAAACAGCAATCTCCAAAGCTAAATTTAAATTGAGAACAAGTATATTCTGTGTTTAAAAAGACTCAGTATATCTACAGAAAACTTCCAATATTTCCTAAGGTTGAGTTCTTCTCATTTATGTTCAGCCAGCTAAGAGTTAGATATTTAACATGTTGCCAAGGCTTCCTCCAAAGCTAGTAAAGCAGGGAAGGGAGAGAAGATTCAGATGGAAGGTTAGGGACTTAAACCATTCCCAGAGGAAATGCATTGCTTTTTGGATGTTGGACTCCCTCAATTAATATGAAGTAGGGAGATTGGTTATGTAAGACCTATGTACCAAAACATCAGGTGAGATTAATTCCACCCAAGATACTTTACTTTGCAACTCTTCGGTCTGTACGTTTTATTTTTTTTCACACATACACAAACTTACATGCATGCACATGTTTTTCAGGTACATTTCAGAGAGTTATTAACACTACTAACTTCAGAGCAATTACCTTCACTGTACAAGTATTCTTAGAGTTCCATTGCTACATTGCCATCACAGTCCATTGGATTGTGTTTGCAATACACATGGCCAGAAATACAAATAAAGCATTCCCAACTGTGCTACTGAAGGAAGAACAACTCCATTGCCAACGTAACTGTGCAGCATCAATTCTCACATCCCACAAAGCAATCTGGCATAGCTAGCAGTAAGACCAGAATTTCTGAAGCTCATCCTTCTTCAACCTGCACATTAGAGAATAAAGTACATGTTCCCTGGTAAGTATATTCATGAAGCTATAAATATCTCTGCTATGAGCTTTGCATTTCCTTTTCCTGGTATAGTTCAGGGAGCTACTTGAGTTCTAAAAAATTCCAAAAAAGGCCCCACTAGAAGTATCTCCTTTCCCTATGTTAAACTTCCAGGAGAATGTTTTAATAAGATTCTTGCATAGGAGCCCAAAGATTCAGAGAGGTTTTCATAAGAAAAACATGGATTTAGAATGGGTGTTATATATTGAGCTCCTACAGCTACATTTCTCTCTGTTCCAAGGCACTATAAAGATCCATTTAGATGGAAGTGAAAGGAAGAGTAACAACTAAAACAGCTTTAGGATTTTTTGTGGAGTAAAGGATTAAAATCTTTTACTTAATAAAATTTGTCATTAATATTTAATAACAGTACTGCTACTTCATATTTGATTGAGGGGATACAAAGCATTTAATATTACTGCAAAAGCCCAAAAACTAAAACGGTAAAAGTAAGCTTGGAGCTTCATTGCAGTATTCGGTCTAAACTAGATGCAGATACGAAAAACAAAGCTTCTTCAGAGGAAAGCTGCCTTCTGTCCTTTGTAATCTGACATAGTAGCAAGCCTTCGGCTGGTACAGAGCATAAACAATAGTTCTAACAGCAGCTTGTTGATCAGCATTTGTGTTTGACTGTACTAAATCTGGCTTGGTTTCATTATAACATGATTCTGGATGCAAAAATTTATTTTTTTTTACAAAAATGACATTACAGCAGAAAATTATATAGTCAAAGCTCTGGGTGTGACAAGTAATATAAGATAATGCTAACAAGTGAATCAGTAATTACTCTAAATTCAGCTAAAAACCTCATTGAAAAGTATGAATCAGTCTCCTCACGCAGGTTTCACTTGGGTAGAACAATGTGAATAGTCAAATAACCCCACCTCTTCAAAACGTAAAAGGTGGCCTTGGAGAACATTAATTATTAACCTACCCAAGCCAAAAAATTGAGAGGGGGGAAAAACCCCCAAAAAAACCAACCCCATGGACAAGAGATGCCTGGACCCACTTATTCCTTCACTTGTCTTTCCACAGATTTATTCTTCTTTGAAAGTACAAACTATGCCCACATAATTTGAATCCTAGCCAGTCATTTTCAGAAAAGGCATATTCTCCCATTGAGAAATTCTGGGACTTATTGTTTATTGTAGAAACAGAGCTATAATCTTTAAACAGACTCTTCATTTGCACTTTGTTTTGAAGTAGCTCAGTAGTGGTGAAAAAATACCTTCCTTGATGCAAACATGTTTAGGGAAAAAGAAGATGCTTTAGCAGCAAGGATTACTTTACAGGAAGTTCCTGAAACATCTTTTTCAGATGAAGAGATAAGTGAAATCTGAGAAAATACAATCTGAAGAATTCAGTTGTGAAACTTTTCATTCAGATTTTGGTTATGGACTTCTACACTCATGCTGAATACTTTCATAAAACAATCATTGTCATTGGTATTTATCATCATAAGTGTTCAGTTCTCACATTTGTAAAAATAATAAAGGACTAACAATATACTGTGCTGTAGTAATAGGACATATAAAAATCTGTTAGGAGGAAACAGAAAGAATCAGACTAGTATCAGTTTCTAGAACTGATCAGAAAAACCCACTTGCTGTAACTCATTAACTAAACAAGTGTGTGTATATACACTTGTGCATAGCTCTGCTACAAGCAGGCGTGTGAAACCAGAAGTCTGTTGGTCAAGCAGCAGAAGCTGATCTTCAGTAATATAAATTTAAAACCATGAATTTGAGAACCACAGTGAATGGAAAGTGAGAACTAGTGTAGACAAGCTGATATCCTTTTTTTGTTTTTCTGACACTGACAGCATCAGAGAGATTTGGTTTGGAGTCCCTTTTTTATGTGAACTGGGGAACTTGGATGAAGGGGTCAGAGTGACAGAATTTCTAAATAAAAACACCATCCTTTTTTTTTTCCCCCAAACCTGGTGGAGTCCATGGGTTAGATATTATTTGCCTCTCTTAAGCCTTGTTAAGGGTCACTAGTGAAGTTCCTACTGAATCTCTTTTGCTCCTCAGATAGTTCTGATTCTTTCACACTACAGCAACATTTACAGCAGTGGAAGCTGCTGTAGCTGCACGTTCTACAAAATTAGAGCAGGTTCAGAACCCAGGATGAAGTTTTCCCAGACACTATCTTGTAAACATTTCTTAACATCTTTCACTAGCTGATGCTCTTAGTGGGGGAAATAAAAAAGGTACACACCACCCAGATGAATTTTTCACAGCCAGTCCCAGGAAATTTGATCCTGTAGAAGAAGCAGCCAGTCAGCTTGACTCTGCAGATGGCATTGCCTGTAACATATTTCTGTGCATAAACATGTCATTACTCCATATCTGTTGGAAATGTTAATTGATTTCAAGAAGATAGCTTGCCTCCTGGTCAAGATCTATAGTGTCAAAATAAATGGTAGGTGTAACCTACCAAAAAAACAAGGTTTTTTTGCCCTATAGATTTTAATCTTTCCACACCTCAGTGCATGATTACAGCTACAAATATCACCTCCCTCTGCTGTACCCAAAAGCCTCACAGTTAAAAAAAAGTGCTGAAAGGAAAATTGATAATGATGGTCAACTTGTTCAGCCAAGGTTAAGCCTAAGAAAACTACTTCACAAATAATTTTCAGCACCCTGGAATCTGTGAATCTTCTCAACTGTAATCCAAAAATATGCTTCACAACACACATTTGGCAAGGAGTTAATTTCAATATGATAGACTGGACTGAAAGATGAAGAGAAATTGCAGGACCCAAACTATGCTTTCTCTCTGAGAAGATTTTATGGTCAACAGATAATTAGTTGTTCGATAAGGCAGTAGAATTCTATCCTAAAAACAGGGAAAACAACCCAAAGAGTTTTGCAGACAACATAGGCATTTGTGCATCTTGTTTCTGCTGCAGGAGTAACAGATCAGGGGAAGTATGAATAGGATATTGGGGGAGGAATCGAGAGGCATGAGCAAGCACAGAAGGAAACTGCACAGGGTTTCAAGAGTTATTTGCACTGGTAATAGAGAAGGCTGTTCCCAGGATGGTGCTCTGATAGTAAAACCAAGAAAAATATTATGCCAAGCTCAGAAGGCTACAGCACAGCTGACTTGAAAGCAGATCCTGCATCCTAACAACAGGAGGGCAGCAAGGAAGCTGCAGCTTGTAACATTACCCAGCCTATAAGGGAATCAGATTATAGACACACATTTCAAACACAAATCCCAAAGAAGGAAAAACAGGTAAGAGCCTCGTGGAACTTCAAGTAAGCAAAACTTGAGACCAAGGATCACCCCATAACATTAGACAACATTTAAAAATAGAATTTACATAAGAGATGTAAAAAGTTTTTCCTCCCCACCAAGATGAACTTCATAGATGTAGTGGGAACTTGACAGCTACCTACCCTTGTTCTCTATGCTGCACATCAGAGAGACCACCCGAATCAGATACTGCTTACGTGGGCAAACACACACACTTTTATACTTCTAAGAGTGTGGGTATGAGGGTACCAGTAGATGAAATAATGGGTGCCAGTGAGTACAACCATTCCACTTCAAGATCCTGCAAATATTCCCCTTCTTTCAGAATTTTCTCACTGAATTTTGTTATACTAATCTTTTTGTGCTGCAGTACTCCATAGAAATTAGTCTTCATACATCAGAAGAAAGAGAAGATGCTTCATCCAAGTTTTTAAGGCACAAGAAACTATAAACTGGATAGCAATGTTGCTATACACATATTCAACCAAGAGTTACCTGTGCTCTTCAGAAACAAACCCTCACTTTGCTACACATCTGGAAAAATGAAAACAGAATTCCATAAAATGTGTGATTTTTTAAATAAAGTGCAAAGTTAAGCCATTGTGTTGTACAGTACTAGGATTTAAAATGGAATTTCATGATTTAGCAATCTAAGCTAAAATAATTCTGGGATAACATTTTTTAAAAAAATCTTTATAAATCCTGAAGGTGTTTTGTTTTCCTGTTAAACTAGAATAAGCTTGGATACCCTTTAGAACAGGTTGAAGTAGGAGAAGCTAGCATGCAATTGGACTGTTCTTTATCAAAAGCAAGCAGGGGACTCACCAAACTTTATTGTCCAGCAGCTAAATATAGCCAAAGTACATGTACATCAGAATTGTAATATATGTATAAGGGATAAAGAAAGACTTCCAGTTCTGTGCAAACCTGTAACAATTGCTATCGCTTGAAGAAACAATGAGCACTATGCAGTCTTAACAAAAGAGCCTCTATTCTAGAGCTCAGTCTAGCCTCCCACTATATCCAAAATTACTTGGATCACCATACTCTAATGCCAGGTTTGCCTAGTCCTCTAGGCATTTAGCCAAGATCAAACACCTCATAAAGTTAAGTGCAATGATTAAGTTCTTTGCATGAAATTTTACACATTTGTACACATTTCAGACAGCTGTAATGTTATAAATGGAACTACTTTCCTTTTTCCCCCATTAATTGTTATTCAGACTTTGGGAAGTAAATACAGATACATGTGAATACAAATTCTGGAATATGTAAATTCTTTTCAAAGAGAATAGAAAGGTTTCTGTATTTTAGGCAAGGCACTCCACCAATTAGAAGTAACTGAGCAATCATAGAAAATTAAATTACTTTAACCAGGACATTCAGAAGGACAATGTACTATTTAAGAAAACAGTCTTCACTGATGTAAAAACAGGCATGCCAAGAAGAGCCTACAGGTTTCAGACAAAGTTTTTAGCATTACTGTAAATATTTTACCTACACTGAAAAATGTTCCTTTTCCAGGACTCCTGGCATAAGAAAAGGCTTTACATTCAAAAACAAGAATTAAAGACAGAAGTTAATGTAACTGATATATTCAAGATGCTTTAGGGTAGTAACATTTTAGATCAATTTGACTTCTACAAATAATTTTTGAAAGGCAGCTAGATGATTCAGATGAATTTTTCACTATGGAACATTTAGTAATGTACATTAATGATCTCAAAAAAACCAAAGTGTGCTGCATTTTACTGTGCTTTATTTAACTACATGGAGCATCCAGATATCAGTTATTAACCTAGTGTTTTTAGAGCAGCTCAAATGTCCTACAAAAGTTTAAGAAGTCCACAAAAATCCCTCACAAGAAACCAATTAGGCTAAAATTTAGAAATACAAGTTTCTTTGCATCAGTTATTCTACACAGTCATTTGCAATTTGATTAAAAGACTAGACTTTAATCCAATATTCAAGCAAGGTCATGTTACTACAGATGTAGCCCTGTAATTAGCCATATGTTGTTCCCTCTCCCATATATTGCTTTGCAATGCATATAAACTCCCTAGCCTGCATCAATGCTTTCCTAATGATCCAAGAGCCTACATCAGGTTCAAAATCCTCAGTAATTTCAATTTCTTCTGCTGCAGCTTCTAAGAAATTCTGTAGTCAGTTTCTTAATTTTCAGCATAACATCCCCAGCTTTTTGCAAGAAAGAATAATTCATATGGATAGTCTTGGTTTATGTGCTCATCACATCTCGACCTAAAGGTTTCATGCACAAGTGCATTAGGATGAGATACATCACTACAGGCTGTAAGCAATTAAGAGCCATTAGGGGCAGCCACAGAACACACTGCTGCAGGTCTGAATGATTATTGTATTAATAAGTGTAATGATATATAATCTGTTAGCAGATGGGAGTATGCAGCAAATGCTAAGGCGTTTGTTTATTTTTTGGCAATGTTCCAAGGATTAGTGTTATTTGTGGAATAAGTGGTAACCTTTCACTTAGCCAAACCAGTATCCAGAGCAGGAATTCATGCAACGCATTATGTAGAAAACTACCAGAAAGACATGCAATTTCTTAAAGAAACAAACAGTGCACTAGATATCTGGTTAATCTCGAGCCATTAGTGTGACAAACTGGAAGAAGCTATGTTACTAAAAGAAATACTTGTCTGAGATAGTGTGACTTTAACAAATTACTTATTTTTGATTTAAAATTAAAATCATCAGTAATATATTTTACATAACCTTCCAAAGGAAAGATGAACCACTTGTTATTTTTAACTGAAACTTTAATGTCTCCTTCAGTCACCTGAATCAGTGACGTATAAAGCAAAGCACCTCTTTCTCTCCTTCCCCCTTGCAGCATCAGATTTCTGCATCTCAGCTTTGTGCTGCATGTTCTGTTACCCACTGTTATCATAGCTAAGCCAACTTAGGCACTCCAATTTGTGGTGCTGAGACTAACACTCTCATACTGTGCAGCTTTCAACTCAAGATACCTGGAAAAAAAATTGTAGTGTTTCCTTCCAGACAAAGTAAGTTTCTCCCCTCTGAAAGCTCTCTCTCATCTTTCTGCTGCACCTTCTATTTCTAACTTAGTCCTTGGGTAGATGGAGGGAATAACAATTCTGAACACAGTCCACATATGTGCATGGTTCATAACATGACAAGTGCAGAGAGGAGGTAAGGTGATGGAATACCATACAAGGGACCTTTCATGGAGCAGCCTGGATTATAACAAAAGACTCAAAGGGAAAGAACACAACTTCAGGCATCAGAGCAGCACTGTTCCATTGACACAGCTACAAAATGACAGATGTGAATAAAGAAAACCAATAAATTGAATACATTTTCATGCCTGCTTTGAACAGTCAGGCCAGGTTCCCTTAAAGAAATCATTGCATGCACCTGAAAAAGACAGCAAGAGTCCATATGAAAAAAAAAATTAAAAGATCCTTGAAATACAGTATACCTTAGCAGCCTATATCAGAAGTATCAGAAACACAAAGTATCAGAAACAAAGTATCAGAACAAAATGTAATGTGAAAAAAGCAATCAAAAGGAGACATGGGTCCACCATACTTTAATCTTTCATCCTATATAGTCTTAAAAGTATGAAAAACAAATGTTCACTCCCTTAATAATTTTTGTGGCTCTGTGCTGGACTCTTTCAAGCAGTTCTCTGTCCTTGAACTGTAGAGCCCAGAACTGGACACAATGCTCCAGATGTGGCCTCACCATGGCAGAGTAGAGGGGGAGGAGAACCTCTCTCAACCTATTAAAAACACCCCTTCTAATGCACCCCAGGATGCCACTGGCCTTCTTGGCCACAAGGGCACATTGCTGGCTCATGTCCTGTCCACAGGAACCCTGAGGTCTCTTTCATCTACACTGCTCTCTAACAGCTCACTCCCCAACCAATGCTGGTACATGGGGTTTCCCAGATGCAAGACTCTACACTTGCCCTTGTTGTATGTCATTAAATTTCTCCCTGCCCAACCCTCCAGCCTGTCTAGGTCTTGCTGAATAGCAGCACAGCCTCCTGCTGTGTCATCAGCAAACTCGCTGACAGAACACTCTGTTCCCTCATCCAGGTCATTGATGAATCTGTTGAATAGTACTGGTCCCAGTACCAAACCCTGGGGGACTCCACTAGATACAGTTGTCCAATGAGACTCTGCCCCACTGACCACAACTCTCTTTCCTTTAACCAGTCCACAATCCATCTTAACACCTGATCATCCAGATGACATTTCCTCAGTTAAGCTGCAAGGATGCTGTGGGAGATGATGTAAAATGGAAATGATGTCAAATGCTTTACTGAAATCAAGATAAACCACATCCACTGCACTACCATCATCTATCCACATGTACGTTCTCTTAAAAGGCTGTCAGGTTGGTTAATCAGGACTTCCCCTTGGCCCCTTTTGCAAGACTTAATTCCAAAGAGGCCTGAGCTTTCCTGGTTGCCTCCCTACATCTCCTGACAACAGTCTTATATTCCTCCAAAGTGGCCAGCCCCTCCTTCCATGATCTGTAGACTTTCCTCTTGCACTTGAGTTTGCCCAGCAGTCCCTTCTTTAACCATGGGGGTCTCCTGTCTCTCTTTCTTGATTCCTGCCTGTAGGGGTGCTCTGATCTTGTGCTTGGAAGCAGTGGTCCTTGAATGTTAACCAACTATCTTGGGCCCTTGTATTTTCTAGTGCCTTGTCCCATGGGATTTCCCCTGGCAATTGTTTGAAAAGGCCAAAGTCAGCCCTGCTGAAGTTCAGGGCCATGATCCTACTTGGTGTTCTGCTCCGACCACACAAGATCCTGAACTCCACCATCTCATGGTCTCTGCAGTCAAGGCTGCCCCCAACTTTCACTGCTTCAACCAGACCCTTCTTGTTAATAAGTATAAGATCCAGCAGTGCTCCAGTTTGTTCCTCCACCATTTGCATCAAGCAGTTATTATCAATGCACTGGAGGAACCTCCTAGATTTTGAATGGCTGCCTGAATAGGCCTTCCAGCAAATACTTGGGTAGTTAAAATCCCCCATGAGAACCAGGGCATTCATACATATATGAATCTTCCAGCCGGAGTATGGAAGCCCATTAAAGAAATCCTATATACCTAATATTTCATACCAGAATTCTGTAAGGAATTCAAAAGGTTATTCATTGCTTAATGGTGAAGTTGAAGCAAATGTTTATTAAAGAATTAATATGATTTTCAGACTAGAGCCTGCCTAGTATCTCTGCTTTCCTCACATAATATTCAAGACAGATCTTAAGTCTGACTACTGCAAACATTTACTACTGGCACACTATTTACTTCAGAAGTTCAGTACAGGACTCATGCTTACTGTATTTATTTCACATAAATTTTGGCACAAAATCACATCAGTGAGTTGGTGCTTTAGCCTAAGGAACCACAATAATCCTCTGTGGGTAAGCTGCCATGACTGGAGGAAAATGGTATGCTGCACAGATTTGCCCTTGGCCATGATTAAAAACAAAAATCTTGCCACAGAGCCAAAATATATTTGCTTAGTAGTGAAAATCAGCAATACTGCTTTTAATTACATACAAAAGCAAAGAAAAAGATCAGCAAAAAAATTGAGGATGTAACCAGAGGCATCAACAAGATAGCAATAGTAACAATGAAAGAATGTGACATCTTATACTTACGTCAGTAAGATCTGGCACTGTACTTTTTTCCTTGGTTTTAGGGGAAGACTATTTCTATGTCAATTAGTGGTATATGAAAATACACAAGGACACAGTATACAGAAATATCAGTTAATACTTTAAACAGTATGCACAGTCAAGTAGAGGAGCAAAAGGACAGATAGCTTTAATAACAGGGTAAGATAAAAAATACACTGCTGACATTATCTGTACTAGAGCACTCTGGTGAAAATCACCTTCTAGTAGCACTGTATAATTAGGAGACTGTAAATACTGTGGGAGATATCACAACATGCCTCTCCTATTCTTAATTCCTTTTTTACCTTTAACAAAGTCAGGTCTAAAATACTGAACAAAATGAACTCATCTGACTCAAAATGACCCCTTTGCATTAATTGAATCACTTGCTCTGCATTCATTATCTTCTTTTCCTTAACACTGCAGTCCATTTTCCATAACATTTAACTGCAGTACTTTCATATCTGCCTTCTGATCAAACCTTAAAATTGCAATATTGCACCTAATATCTATCCAAATCCAAACCAGACAGAAATATACCTCCCTTAACTCCCTATTCAGTGCTGCTTTGAGGTTGGTTAATCAGCCAATTCTCAAATCTACACAGCTCTAAAAATTATTCAGAAGCTTTGATCAGAATCTCATGAAGTTCTCAGTCATCTAAGTAGACTATCACACATGTAACTTCCTTTACTAGTGACACTTGATTCAAAGAAATTGGTTTTGCCTGACAAGACCTACTTCCCACACTTACAGATCCACCCTTTTTCTCTTGTTGTATGATCAACTCCTCCATTACTAAGAGCTGAAGTGTCATGAACTTAGATATCTTCTGCTGTCTGATTACTCAGTCTTTTAGAATTAATCACACTATTACAAAGACTAAGAACCAGAAACTTCCAAATCAGCACAAGTTAGCCTTCTGAGTTTCAAACACCAGACAGTGCTAGTTGCTTCTCTAGGGAAATAGTAAAATCTGCAATCAACTCATACTACCTCCATTATATGAAAGATTTTAACGCTGAGGGGAAAAAAATGCAGACAGCAATCTGTGCTCATTTTGGGAACTCGGATTTTTGGTTTACTCATCATTTCATTTCTCAGTCATTCAAACAGGATCTACTGTCAAATCAGTAAAATACAAAGTAAAGAAGGAGTTGCATCTATCTCAGCAAAGAACATAATATCAGAAAAAAGCCAAAGATAAACTGGAAAGAATAATGAATTCTTCAGTCCAAAATTCAGATTTTTTCATAATTCCAAAATTCAGTCCAATTTTTCAGACCCCAAATTTTCTCTGAGTATAAAACCCTTTCATTCCCTCTGTGAAAGAAGTGTTACCAGGTCCCAGGTGTCTGTACCCAAACCCAGGTATTGTGGGAAACAAAACCAAGGAATGAGGAGTCAGTGCAAGGATATAGCAATACATGTTTTTCTGAACTACCCATCATCTTAGATGATGAAATCACTCATAAGGATTACACAAAATGCGGTGGGATAGCTTATGTGATCAAAGCATTGCCACAGACATAAGATATTTTGTGGGATATGCACTGCCACAGACTAAGACAGCAAGCAGATTCTTGTCAAGGAAAGGGAGGTCTGAATGCATGGGCATTTGCCTTGAAATGATTAAGACACCTGTCAAAAGATTTTTGCAGGAGTGTTAGAACAACACAGGTGACATGAGGGTGGATGTTTGCTTCAAAGCACCTGATCGTGACTGCAAAACAGGTAAAGCCTTTTGTGTTGGGTCAGTGGGGTGGGGTTTTGGTAGCTGGGGTGGGGCACAGACCTGGCTCCTATGAGAAGCTGCTGCGAGTTTCCCTGGCTCAAAAATCCTGCCCTGCCGCTGGCCAGGGCTGAGCCGAGAAGGGAAGCTGGATGCGCCTTTGTGAGTAACACATTCAAGAAAGGGAAAAGGAAACAGTAAAAAGAGCTGCAAGGCAGGGCAAATGGGGAGGTGAGAGCAATGCAGGAACAGAGATACCTAGGTTGGTGAGCATTGCAAGGGAGGTGCTGCTCAAGCAGAGGTTTCCCAGCAGCCCGTGGGGAGGTGGCAGCTGAGCCCTGCAGCCCATGGAGAAGCGCGGTGGAGCAGCTCATGAAGGATCCCAGAGAGGATCAGCTGTGTCTGTGCAGCCGTGTAGGAGCCCGTGTGAGAGAGAGGAGGTGACTGCTCCCGCAGCAGCCGTGACTCTGTGTGCAGCCCAGGCGGGAGCAGTCTGTGCCTGAGGGACTGCACCTGTGGGAGGGACTCATGTCCCAGGGGTTCCTGAAGGACTCTCCCGGGAGAGGGACCCCGCCTTGGAGCTGGGGAAGAAAGAACGTGGGGAGTCCTCCCCCTGAGGAGGAAGGAGCGGCAGAAAACAACATTTAACAAACTGACCGTAACCCCCACTCCTTGTTCCCATCCTGCTGGGGGGAAGGCAGATAAAACGGCAGCAAAGTAATTTAGCCTCAGGAGGAAGGGAGGGGTGAGTGGGAAGGTATTTAAGATCCATTTTTTGTTTTCTCTTTATCCTGCTTTGATTTGATTGATAATAAATTAAAATTTGTTTTTTCCCCAGCAAGTCTGTTTTGCCTGTGACCATAATTAATGAGTGAATCCTCCCCTATTCTTGTCTTGATCCACGAGCTTTTGGTTGGATTTTCTCCTTCCCATCTCACAGTGGGGAAGGAGACTGAGCAAGTAGAAACATGGTGCTTTGTTGCTGACTGGTCCTAAATCATGCCACCTTCTTAAGGGAAATGTTACAATAAAGTCAATTTTTTCACAGACAAATTAAAGCACTCCAGCATCTGCTAAGAGGGTAATACAGCACGATGGAGACAATCAGGAGATTCTGGGAAGACGCAGAAAGCAATTTCCTGACACAAATGACCAATGAACTGATACAAATGTGGAGGCTGATGATAACCTCAGAGGCAGTGACAATGTGTAGCCAACCCTGACCAGGAGACCATTGTATACCAAGAAGTTAGTGATCCACACAAGAGTTCACCTGAGGAAGCCCAGGACTGTGTTGTGCTGCTGAACAAACTCAGCCATCTGGCTGTTAACAGAGGAGCCTGCGGGCAGCTCCCACTCAGCACCTGCAGCCACATCACCTGTGTGGCTTTGCCTTTAATCTAAAAGCACAGCAAGACATTCTCACATAAATATCCATTCTGTTTGACAGCATAGTAATAGAGCCTCCTTGTAAGAAAATCCTGTGGTAGCCTGAATAAGGAAAATGGGGCAAACCCTTGTTACAGATGTGGTCTGCACAGTATCTTGCACCCCAATCAGAGACCTAGATTCCCAGCATCTAATGGGATGTAACATTACCTGTATCATTTTTACTTTATTAAAGCTAACACTATAGCACTTTGAAATAGCAAAGAAATAGCACTTTGAAAATTTACAGTCTGAGTGACTTTTTACAAGAGCTTCTCCTGCAAAATACCATGACATAGAGGAACTTATGATCCTGAAAGAAGTAAGCAAAATGCCCAATAAAATGACAATCCTGGACCTTTTCTAGAAAAGATTTTGTACGAGGATCAGCTTAAAGAAAGCCCTAAGAATTAGGAGGCCAAGGAGGGCTGGTTGCTCTTCAAGGATGACTTACTCAAAGTGCAGGAATGGCCCACTCCACCATGCAAGCTGGAAGTTAGCATTGGTAAATGGGGAATTTCTGACTGAGCTCAAACATAAATAGCACAAAGAATACAGAAGTGGAGATTGGGGTACCTGGAGGAACAGAAAAACATTTCAAAGAAAACCAAGGTAACTATGACCCTGTAGTCATTGTACAGGGTCAGTAGAGGATCTAATTATAAAAGACAAGGAAAAGGCTGAGGTGCTAAAATCTAATTATTCTGCCACATACACATATCCATTATATTTTCCACTGAGTGAACTACACCTTTCTTTAAGAGGTCAGTAAATATTTCTTTCAGGTATTCTGAGACACACACAAAACTTATCTGAAGAAAATGAAAGTTTTACTGAAGGCTCACATAGGACAAAAGTAAATAGTAGGCTAAGAGGAAATTGCCTGAAACTGTTAGACCTATTAAATATTTTTCATTATTCTTCAACGCACAAAAGTGATTCTGTAAATTAAGGCTTCTTTTGCTTTGTTGCTAATAAGGAAATTCAGTGGTGCTTATCTTCAACAAAAAGGTCTGAAAATGTCTCATACCATAAAGAACATCCAAGAGAAAACACAGTTCTAAAAAAAAAAAAAAAGACTGGAAAAAAATTCTTATTAGGCAGATGTTGTACATAGAAGAACAACTTGCATCAAATTTCTAAATCATTAAACTGCATCCCCTCAGGCTCCAAAGACTCTGATAACACACTGCACATAGCAGGAGAAAGGATGAGTCTAGGAGATTTCATATTTTTCTAATGCCTTTTTAGATAATTTGCATCATTACACACCTTCCTGCACACTTAGCTAACCTAAAACAACCCATGAATTTATACATACAGGTTTATCTATATAGGTATCTTCCCTTTTTTTCCTGCAAGTTTCTGCCAGCTTCCCACACCACCAGATCTCTAAATGGAAAACAATTGACCACTACACTTTGTTACTCATATAATGATCAGCTTTAGGTGTCTAGGAGTTTCATGCTCATCTCTTTCCCAGATAATGAAATCCTGCTATTAAAAAAAAAGAAACCAAAATAAACCCAAAACAATTTTGAAGATTTGTATCTGGGTCCTTCTTAAATGTTCAACTGAACATGGATAAAAACCTGTCTAGATAAAGCAAGCCACTACACAAGTCTGTGGATGGTAACCAATGTGGAAAATAGAATCCTTGCTTTCAAACTAGACACACAGAATTAGCAGAACTGCTGCTGTGGTTCAATCTCCTGTTATAAACTCTTCTTCCTCTCCAGCCTGGCCCTGTGGTGAGCACTCTGCCTCATTTTAATGACCTCCTCTTCCAGTGTTATAATTTTCCTACCTAACACAGTCTCCACTTACCTCAGTCATCCAAGAATGCATTCACCTTATTTCTACAAACTCCTCCTACTTGCAGCTACAATTTTTAACATTCCCCCCACATACATAGTTTATTATCTCACATATCAATAGATTCCTTTCTCACACCGACTTTCAGCTCAATTTTTTTCCTCTAGGCTTCTTTCTTCAGTGTGCCTATCTTTGGACATCTATGGATTTCCCACAGCATGTTCCTATAATTTCATTGATTTTATGTCACAATACTCTTTGTATTAGCATTGTGCCTGATGTCAGTCTTCCAAATATTTATTCCTCAGTCCCTATTAGCAAAGGATAACTCTGCATGAAGCTGCAAGCCCACATTGCAAGGTAAAGGGGATAGTGATTTTATTTACAGGGAAAATATTTGACAGGTCTCCAACATAAGGAAAGATTCTTTCCCTGAACCATAATCTCTAATACTGCTGAACTGTTTAATTGCCTTTTCTTTTTAAAATGCATACATGAGACCCTGTAAATAAGCCAAGACAGTCTATTTTAATAGTTTGCAAAAATACTAAGTGTACTTCCTAGTATTTTCAAACACAATGTACTTCAGTATATTTCCTTATAAAAGTCCTCTCATTAAAAAAGGAAAAAGCTTTTCAGAACATCAAATCTGCTTTATCTTTCTTTGTAGTAGCTTCACATTAGAAAAAAAAACAGATGAACAAGTAATGTGTACACAAACCACATGTCCTGGTTTGGGCCAGGATAAAGGGGATTTTCTGTCTTGTACTTTTGCTTTTAGCTAAGTCTCTTTAAGTAGTTGCACTTGCTGAAATTAACAGCAAGTTTCTCAGTGTGTGCTTCTAGGATTGATAACACTTGATGTTTATAGTTACTGCTAGAGACTGGTGTGCAGAGCCAAGGACACTGCTCAGCTCTGAGGAAAACATTTTACCGTCCAGGAGGATACAGAGGTCCCACCTGAGCCCTCCTTTGGGGAGGAACAGACAAGATAGATGCCAGAATTGACCAAACAGAGTATTCCATCCCATATACGTCATACTCAGTATAAATTTGAGGGATCACGAGGGCCAAGCCATGATTTCTGGATTTCCTGCTTCCCTTCCTTCACCCGGCATCCTGGAAGGATTCCGTCCGTTCATCTGCCTGTGGTCCTGATCCGTGCCAGCCCATATCTCTGTGTTCCTGCCTCCAGCTCCCGACTGCTGCCGACTCCAGGAGTCCAGCCTGGACTTTCCCAGGGCTGCCCTACAGCCTCGGTGGTGATGTGAGAATTATTGGGGGAAGGGGGGAGGAATGTGGCTTCCATTTTCCTGTATATTTGTATATATTTAGTAATTTTTCCTATTTATCATTACTGTTTCATTAAAGTTGTGTAGTTTAGTTTCCAACCCATAAGTCTCTCTCCCTTATTCTCTCTCCTTTCTTTATCAAGGAGGAGAGAGAGATTAATAGAGAGTGTCTGTTATCCGGTTTAATTGCCGGGCCAGTGTTAAACCGTGACACCACAATTATTAAAGGATTTGTGATAAAAACTTGATGTATAATAATGTAAACACATTCTAGAGGAGCTACTTAAGCTTTCCTGATCATGTTCCCCTAGTGAAGAAAAAAATGCATAATAATGATAAAGTATTTTGTTCCTTCTGTCATTTTCTCCCAATTAAATCCATATACACAGGCCACTGAAATGCACTGGGGCAAAAAGCTACAAATTTATTGAAACATCAGTGGATTATATCTATTTTGCAACTATATCTATATTGGAATTAGTGAACAGCTACTCATTTTACACAGAATTTACCCTCTTGTCAATCCAAATGGAGATAAACTGACAGTAGCTGAATATTTGATCCTGGCATCTTGCCACTCTTTATAAAGATGAAAATAAATACCTGTACATTCAAATTCTTAGACATAATTGCTAGCTTTGCACAAAAAGAAAAGCAGGACCTGCTGAGGGAACATGCCCAAGGACAGCCTTGTATATATCATAAATACACTAAAAATATTGCAAAGTTCTCTAGTTTTTATTCTGTTTCTGGTCTTCTAATGTGGTGCTGACTAGACTTATAATGTAATGAATGCATTCAGAGTTCAGCTGTGCACCCTCGAGACAGAGCACTTGGAAGCACCTCTTACTTTCTTCGCCCATACTAAAAAATATGCCCATAAGCAGCCAAACAGTAAAAAAACCATATATCTTTGCATTTCCAGGTTATTCTGCTAAGACTTGATGAAAATTAATTGTTTTCCAGTACAAGTAGGAAAGTTGTTTTACAAAACAGTTCCTGATCAAGGAAAATAGCTACATACACCATCCTGCAAGATGTTGGGTTTGTTTTTCTTCCCTTGTTTGCAAGTAAATTTCCTTAATGCACAATACTTGTTACCATAGTTTCTTAGAAGTTACCATTTGGACCCAATTAATGATTGTTGATGTCACAGGAATCAGAATCTTCTCCCCTTTTCTTCTTCCTTTCCCCTTTCCATTAGAAGGCTCTTTCTCTACAATCTCAGTTCTGTCATATTCATTCTAGTCAGTGAGTCAATACAATCAATATCAGAGCCTTAAAATTTCTGTCTGTAATCTGGATCTTTTCTATCTGGATCTGCAGTGAAAAGGCAGCATCTTTCCACACCTTCTAGCTCCAATTCATACTGTCTGTCTAACTCACTTTCTTTAGATCCACTTTTCCTCCATACTTGTAAGACATAAGGCAACTAAAACTAAATCCATCAAAAATGTTAAAACCAGTAAACAATTCTTATTTTTTAAGCCTATAATTAAACATGTACTAAACTACTGCAGCAATTATAAAACGTTTTCTTGAAACCCTGCATATCTAGGCAACACATTGGATGTGTCTGCTCTGATCTTCCGTCCCTTGCTAAAAATATGGGGAGAGGTCTCTCTCAATGTTTTATCAAAGAATAAAAGGAAAAAGGTTTAATGACAAACACCAAAGGAATGATGAGAAAAAAAGATGCATGTCAAAATTTAACTTCTAAATTCTTATTCTTTTTCAGTAAAACAGATAGCCTCTAAGGTCATCTACTCCTGGCTGGGTGCAGCTGGGTTTAGGTAAGTCAGAATCATAAATCAGTAAGCCTAAAATATCAACAATATCTATTTTTTTTCACATCTCCAAAACTGGAAACCCTAGGTATTAGTAAAAACACTTGATAGAAGTTTTAATAAATAACACTTCATTTTAGAACTTCAATACAGCTGCTTTGATAAAGTTTGAAGATGTAGGAAAAAAAATTATGCTACTACCTAAAAATTTAGACTCCCCAAAGCAATTCAGCATCCTTACACAGGCTGTGGGAAAAAGCAATTTGCTTTGCTAAAGCAAAGCTTTCCTTTCTAGTCATCTATTTTATTGCAAGATGTTCTTATAGAAACTCAGATGACAGATTACCCTCCCATTACATTAGAGTACTGAACTGTTCCAGATACGGACATGACTGAAGAAATAAATTTCACTCTGCAATGTAGGAAATCCTGAAAACTTCTGGAGTCTTTGTGAGGTTATCTTCCATAGAAGAGACAGCTGCCTAGAATAGACTGCATTATCCAAGTGCTCTCAGACTATTCACCCTGCATTGTTATCCTCCAACTATCAAAAAACCATCCAATTCACCAAAGCTATTCTACTAAGTGATTCTGTCTCCCACAAACTAGAAAAGGCAGCAGTTTGAGACAGGATCTTCCCAAGTTCTGATTTTTTTTTTTCCTTTTTTATGTCAGTGTAATAGTGTAAGCCACTCTAAAATGTAACCATGTCCCATGCGAAAGTCCTCCTGTGTACATGGTAAAAGGCACCAAATAAATAGGTCCTCTGCACAGCTAATATTTTCTAGAAAAACGTATGAACTACATACAAAAGCTTTCACATATCCTTGGATCACTACAAATGGAAACATTCTGTGATTCTTAAAGGTTTTGTTTCAGAGCAGTAAAAGTTATTCTTTTATATGACTACACTGCAGCTCCAAAGACAGTGAAATAGTTCATGTCAGTTCCCTGTTGATGAGCATCAAGTTCAGATATATCCAACTTACACAATTAAATTAGTGGAGACAGGTTACCAGAGCTCATTTTTGTCTGAAACACATTTTTTTTCTCTTTTTCCTTCTTCCTCTTGCAAGTAAAAATCAACTAGTATAAGTCAGTGCTTTCTTAATTGTAGTTTGATTGTCCAACAGCTGTAGAAATTCCACATGGGTGTCACTGTCTTCCCTTCCCCCCCCACCTCCTCAAAGACAGGTAAGTGCTTATATAGCAGTATTTGGGAATTAATTTGACATTCTAATTGAGACTGCTCAAGTGCCAACTATATTCCAAGACAAGGGGTTTTTTTCTTTTTTTCTCTTTTTTTTTTTTAAAGCCTTCTTAGTTGACATTAAGGAAACATTAGTAATAGTGCATATACTTCTGACAAGTAGTAAACAAAAAAAATTGAAGCTTGATACTTGACATAGCTATTTCCTCTGATAACATTGCAAGTTAAAAAATTAATAACTGACTGTAAAGAAAACGCTCCCCTGCTCCCACATGTCATACATAGAGACATCTCAATTCTTAAAAGTAATTTTTTCACTCCAACCCAAACATTTAGCTCTTTTACTCTTTTGCATTTAGCAATTTACTTACCTTGTGTCTGCATTTAAGTACAACACCATAGGCTCCTGAAATAAAGAAGAAGAGAGATTAATCATCTCAAAACAGAAGAAAACCCCAACAAGATAAGTCAGCCTTCATCTGCCTTCTGGATGTAGTAATAATATTGTTCTCAGCATTATCAACCTGAACTTGCACATACTGGTACTGTAATAACTTCTGTGTACTGAAGCAATTTTATAAAAACTGCTTCAATATAAATGGATTTTAAAATGCTGAAAATTATTTTCTTAAATATTCTTGCAAGGACGTTTTAAAGTTGCATTTCCCCATTACAACTACAGCAAAAGTAAACTTGAAAAAATTAAACACTCTCTCCCCAAAACTGTCCAATTTCTCCATCTTATTTCATCTTCAAACATTCTCCTTCCATCTGAAAACAGAATTAGGAGTTTTAAAGAAAAAACTAATTTTCTTAAGATTTGATTATAGCCAATATTTTTTAAATAAAAACTTACTACTGTCAATAGAGCTAAGTGCAATCTATACCAAATTCTAATTTATTTTTTCTTAAGATACTACTTACCTTCACCTACAACCCCAAGGATCTCAAATTTATTCATCACATTACCAATGTTAGGAATCTTCATCAAGACAAATTCCTTTTACGGTGAGAGCCACAAAACATGGCAC
This sequence comes from Calypte anna, assembly GCF_003957555.1. NCBI lineage: Eukaryota > Metazoa > Chordata > Aves > Apodiformes > Trochilidae > Calypte > Calypte anna. The sequence goes on from NC_044244.1 coordinate 122,012,075, forward strand.
AATAGGGTGCGTTCAAAGGTTTTGCAAATGGCAGTTGTGGAAAGGTTCTTGGACATAAAAAAATCCACCTTGATCAATGAGGCTTGTCACAGCCTTTCTTTATTTCTAGGCAGTCAGTAGCTTCCTGGGGAAAGAAGATAAATAATGTAATTAGGCTTTTTTTTATTATTTATTTAATTTCAGTAAGAGAGAGCAGTGGTGTATATATATCACACCAATATTATCTACCAATTGTATGATCCAGAGAGCTTGACAACGTGTGTGTAACAGACTGAAACAACTGAGAACATGTACCTGGCAGAACAGCTGGCCTTGTAATCCCATACTTGGTATGTCTATCACAATAGTAACTGACAGTTGTTTTATACAGGACAGAAACGAACAAAAATATTACTAGGAATTACCTCAGTGAGAAAAAATACACCTACAAATACTTATCTTCTCAGTTTGGTGTATGTTTACAGATAGATATAAAAACTGTGTTCAGTCAATTTATTATTTGTCCACTGAAATGAAATAAAGGATAGAGTGGTGAGAATATTAAGCAATTGAAAACAGTCTACTATTCTCTGAGTTGTTTGGTTTTTGTTTTTTTTTTTAAAAAAGGAAATAATTTGATCAACTGACTAGCAATCAGATATATAAAATGATTTCCATTACTTTTAATGGAAATGCAATAAACATTTAAAAAATGTTTCCAAATTTTTTTTCCATGTTCTCCAAATTTTTACTGAAGTAGTTTATCAAATCAAACAACTACACACAGGGAAAATAAAGTTGTTTTTGGTCTGTCTGTTTTAGGCTCACTACATCTCTCCTAAAGTCTTTTAAATCTGGTAAACTAAACACATCACAGTTTGGTTTTTCTAACTCAGACTGCATTTCCCCGAAACATTAAAGGTGTCATCCCACATTCAAAAACAGAAAAAAACCTAAGACAGCATCACCTCCCAATATGTCATCTCCAAAATTGACTGCTCCAAGAACAAGACAACTCATGAGGAACAAGATGGCAGGATAGAACTGAATTAATTTATTAACCTGTGTGTAATGGGTGAACCATTGGGTTCAGCCCACACAAACTGTGAGCCTTGCTGTATTCCACAGGCAGCTGGGAGTGCTGGCCAAAAGCCTTGTGTTTACTAAGCCAGACACTGGAAAAAAGGAGGACTAAAAGGTGAGAAAAAATCCCAATGACACCAGCCTCAGCAAGACTCGGGGAGATAATTTTAGATGCAGCTTCCAAGTTAACCAACCACAGTATTTTGGAAGCAAGCTGTGAAAACAAAGAAGTGACTTAAAAATTAAAGGCATTTAAAAGTTAGTGGATCATTTCATTGTTTTAATCTATTGTTTTAATTAATTCATTTTTTCTTCACTTGTGAGCTAGTTGAAATGCGTAAGTTACCCTTTTCTCCCTAATTTTACCTTCAATATTCTCCCCTCTGGCATCTCCTCATAACAGATTTTGTGCTGCTTGTCCAGGCTTTCTGGTTACAGTGACAAACTAAGAAATGGGTTCCTGGAAAAGCAGAAGCATCTGCTCAGTGGTACTCATCAACATGGGAATAGAGCATGCACTGAGCTGCTTCAGCTTTCAACTGAAACAGGATGGTGCCAGACACAGAGGCACAACTGGCTGTCCCTATGCTGCAGCTGAGTGACAGAAATTCCACTGCAGAGACCTTGAAAGAAGCATTAATGCCATAACATAAGCAAGAGAGCAGTGAACATCCAGTTTTCTATTATTTGCTATTCAATCTCATCACCAAATCCACTGCTTCAGTTACAAACATTATCCATTGACAGCCTTTCTAGAAACTGGTTTGTGATAATATTCACTACTTCTCTGTTAATACTATTATAATACATTGTCCTTCTGCAGTTCAGAATACATAATAGCTTTTGAACCTACCACAAAACAGTGAAGAAGCTTAGGAGACAATGTATCAAAAATTCAACATTAAATTTAATGCAGTTTCCTCTATTCCTCATTCATAATTTCTAAATTTCCCAAACTTTTTAAAGCAACACAAGCTTGCAACTTGTGATCTGCTACTGCTATTTTCATATTTTTACGACTTCCACAAGCATACTCAGTTTGTATCCTATTTTTTGATTTGGAAATTTGTTAGATTTCCAAGCAGCTGACCTTCCTTTCTCAAACTCAGCAACACACATCCGCCTCTCGTTTTCCCTTTTTACTTCATTAAAAGTAAAAGCCACATAAAGCTGATCTTCTTGTTACATTGGTGCTCCTGGATGCATGGCAGCTCAAGCAGTGTTCACATGTAATTCCCTGAAGCCTCTCAATTCACTTACTGACATTCATTCACCATCAGGAATGGTCACCATCATTCACCATCATTTACCATCATTCACCACATCCACTGGGCCAAAGAAACACAAACTAGCTACTCAAATTGTCCCCAAAGTTCATCATGGTTGACAGCAAAGGGAATACAGATGCATGTAGAGGGACTCCCAAAAAAACCCTGCACTTGAGTGACCTCTCTCTTCTGCACTAGCTCCAGAGTCACCTTCTTGCACAACTCTGCTCAGAGCACTCCATGAGAGCCTAATCCTGAAATGGAGAGTTAATAAAAAGGCTACAACTGGCATGTAGCAGTACCATGCAGTTTTGCCCCACCTCTTTTCCTATATCTCCTCAACAAGGGAAGTAACAAACTAGTTCTCTCCTGCAACATTAGGGAACTCAAACTAGGTGGACCCATCTAACTCCTAGACAAGATGTATATACTTGCTTGAGATCTTGCCTTGAAAAGCTGCCGAAAGCTTGAAAAGAAACTGCTAAAAGTACTCAATCAGTGGCAGAACTCACTGAAATTTCTGGATTTATCTGCTTTACACAAGGCACTGGTCTTGTTATGACTATTTTAAAAATCACTGATTCTTGCAGGGAATTCGCTAACACGAACTCAAACTCCATGAATGACACAGGATCCTGTGAATGACAGAGTAACTGCAATAATGAAAAAATAAAATCTACAAGTTTTAACTCAGAATTATTTTCAAGAAAGTTATTCATAGCAAGAATTACCACTAATCTGTCACTTAGTGAAGACAAGCTGGATTCTTTTAAGATAAACAATGGAAACAGCAACAAAAACCTTAACAGCAACAACAGCCTTATCAATAGCAACAACAATTTTGTTCTTTGCGCTGAGTACCATATGGATCTGTTTTAATAAGTTTCCTGCTTGCTTCTCTTGCAGAAAAGGAAAAAAAACAAACAAAAACCAACCAAACAAAAAACCCAGCACCACTCTTTACCTTTCAAAGGTTCTCAGTAGGGAAATTGCACTCATTCTCATAATACCCCTTTCTGAGGCAGCCAGATCAACACATCAACACATATAAATTAAACCAACAGATCTCTGTGATGGTCCCAATGTTACCATGGCACTCTAAAATATGCAGAGCCAGTTCAGCAAAATCAAACATCATGCAATGAGCAAGGACATTAGTTTTACTTAATCCAGAACTCTTAACAGTGTGAGATTTTAATACAAAATAATTGTTTTGCAATAGGGCTTATATGTAAAAAACAACAACTGCAGAGGCATTCCAGAAATGAACTTACTAATACAGCATTATGGTACCCAGTTATTTGCATTTATGTTAAAACAATGGAGACAAATCCTAGCTCTTCCCCAGTTCCTTCTTTAGTGAACATTAAGAATTCTGGAACAACACCCAAAAGCATCCAGCATAACCACTCACTCCAAGGCCTCAATACTGAATAAAAATGCTATTATTTCTATCAATAGCTGGGTGGGGAGAAGCATATTTTACATAGTTAGATTTTAATAGAGATGTTTAGTGAGAATTGTAAAAGAACCCACAACTTGGTGGTCATTTATCTTCACAAAATATGGAGAAATAAAGCTCTTCTAGAAATACACAGATTTGTACATTAGTATTTTGTATATCAAGTATAGAGATAATTTGATATATCAAGACAGAAAGAGTGCAATTTGTACCCTGCTGAAGTCCATTACAAACTTTTAATTGACTTTAAAGTCATCCTTTAGCTTTTAAACAAGATTCTTGCCAGTAGGTAACATCCCTCTTGCTCTCCAAAAACAAGTACACTGGATCTTTTAATTTATTATTTTTCCTCACTGAGGAGATACAACTAAGAATTTCTAGAGGCTGGGAACATTTTCATCTGTTCACTAACAAAGAAGCAGGTCAGTAAACAGATGTAAAGAACTTATACCATGTACATACTTGCCTTTGATGGTTAAGCATTAACCCAAACCTTGGCACATCTTCTGTTGTACAAGACCCATGCAAGAATGTATTAGCCACCTCTATTACTCATGGTGTATCACTACTACACCACATCTTCCTTCTCCTCCCTTCTATATGTGCAGTTCTATTTCTTGATATTTAAAAAAAGAAAAAACAAAAACCAAACAACCTCTAATTAAAGTTACAAGGACCTGACTCAGTATTAGAACAGAATATAGAAGTGACAGGGTTAAGAAAATATCTGGAGAAATTTTTCAGGATTTACCGATCCAGAAGAACGTGCCAGGAGCAATGTAAGGAATTATAAATTACAAAGAACCAATTCAGTACTTGAACAGCTGTGAAGAGGAAGTTAGTAGTAAGAGTCCAACTTTAAGAATAAAAAGGAAACAAAAAAGTACAATCCTATTTCTACTGAAGTTTTATCAGTCTCACTCCTGCATTTGGAAAAAGCTCCCTCTTGTTTTCCCATTTTATGGAAGGAGAGCAGACCTGCTAATTGGACAAGGTTCTGGAGGAAAAGCCATCAAGATTTCATAATATGAAGAAACCCAAGATGTGTAAAGTGAAAAGAAAAAGCTGAAGAAGTGATAAAAAGCAACAAGAACTTGCAATTATGCAAAACTATTTTTCATACTCTAAGCTTCAATCTATCCTCCTCTGGTCATTAAAAAAAAATTACTAATGAAAAGAACAGCTGATGAAAATAAATACAAAATTTAGAAAAATGTCATAATGTCATACTTGAATAAATTACGTAAAAGCAAATCACCAAGGTTGCTTGCACAAGCTCATGTGTTTTAATATTCAGTTCTGGCAAGCTTTTATTGCTAATATCATCATGAAAATTGACTTTCACTGTTGCTGATTTTGGAGCAGTAACTTTGCATGCCCCTGTTCTCTTCTCTTCTCTCTTCTCTCTTCTCTCTTCTCTCTTCTCTCTTCTCTCTTCTCTCTTCTCTTCTCTTTCTTTAAATAGCTCATTTGGATGAGTTATATATTAAGGTAAGCCATTGTCACAAAAGTGACCCAATAAAGACAATGCATGCTTCCATGGAAGTAGGGCCAGGGGTGCAGAGAAGAGCCTGAACAAAGTTCCCTTCTTCCAGCAAGCAGATGACTAGCACAAGGGTTCAGTGTTTGATTAAATTCCTAAAGGAAAACTGAGCTTGAAGACCAGGGCATCAATAACAATTTGGTCTGTTTTGTCTTATGGAGTGAGTGCTCTTCCTTTTGTATACAAGTATGGATTCAAAAAGAAATTCAGCTCATCCTGAGTATATGAACTAAATTCACTTCTCAGCATTAAAACACAGGATCTATGAGCTTCTCTAACAGCTGTGGCCAACTCAAAAGAGTGGGTGCTTAGCAGGATGCTTCTAAGACCATAGTGACAAGCAGACTGATTATCAAAGCCTTGAGCACAAAAGCAGCTCCCATGAGTCATAACAGAAGGACAGGAAAGACAATTTTGCTTCCATTTTAGTCTTCCTCTCCGATAAGAACCTTAACAAATAAATCTATGGTGGGTGTGACAGCTGCTTGCGCAGTTTTTTGCTGGTCCTTACGCAGTCTTTGCCATTCCAGTAGCAGCTCTGAAGAAAAACAACCGGAGTTCAGAGGATAACACTCTCAACAGCAACATGATAAATCCAAAGCCTTCCCAGTTTCATCTGCCACAAGGAGCCTGACACATTTGCACTCATTTGTATCAAATTAAAATGCCCAGAATTTGTACGGGAAGTAAAAGCACACTACTTACTGAGATACTGAAACTGAAGTTTGTTCTTTTGTTTTAACCTTTCCTTCTCTCTCCTCAGAATAGCAGTCTCCCTAACTATCCTAATGTTAATTTGTCATTTTGCTTACTATTTAGTTCCATATTATGTTTGACAAACTTTAAATCCCAAGGCTATAAAAATATAATGGCTATTTTTAAATCCCCAGGCTATGAAAAATAATGCTACATGTATAGATTTTAATCTTTAATATTTATTAAAGAAAGCTACTATTTTTCAAGAGTTAGATATTAGGACTCACTTTGTGACTCAGTTTCCATATTTGTGTTTGAAGATTCATGCTTAGAAGAAGAAGAGAAGTGTTGAGCATAAACATCTTTTTGCCTTGCCATAAAAAGAAAATAAAAGAGAAAGGGAAGAGAAAGGGAAGAGAAAGGGAAGAGAAAGGGAAGAGAAAGGGAAGAGAAAGGGAAGAGAAAGGGAAGAGAAAGGGAAGAGAAAGGGAAGAGAAAGGGAAGAGAAAGGGAAGAGAAAGGGAAGAGAAAGGGAAGAGAAAGGGAAGAGACAGGGAAGAGACAGGGAAGAGACAGGGAAGAGACAGGGAAGAGACAGGGAAGAGACAGGGAAGAGACAGGGAAGAGACAGGGAAGAGACAGGGAAGAGACAGGGAAGAGACAGGGAAGAGACAGGGAAAGGGAAAGGGAAAGGGAAAGGGAAAGGGAAAGGGAAAGGGAAAGGGAAAGGGAAAGGGAAAGGGAAAGGGAAAGGGAAAGGGAAAGGGAAAGGGAAAGGGAAAGGGAAAGGGAAAGGGAAAGGAAAGGAGAAAAGAAAAGAAAAGAAAAAGAAAGAAAGAAAAGAAAAGAAAAGAAAAGAAAAGAAAAGAAAGAAAAGAAAAGAAAAGAAAGAAAAGAAAAGAAAAGAAAAGAAAAGAAAGAAAAGAAAAGAAAAAGAAAAGAAAAGAAAAAGAAAGAAAAGAAAAGAAAAGAAAAGAAAAGAAAAGAAAAGAAAAGAAAAGAAAAGAAAAGAAAAGAAAAGAAAAGAAAAGAAAAGAAAAGAAGAATAGTGTTAACCAGAGGGTGCTCCTGATCCTATACAAGAAAAGTTCTATTTATTATCTTTAAGGTAACATGGCAGAAGCACTGAGCAGCCAGTCAATTCAAGGACTGCTCTAAAGTTTGAGCTCAGCAGGGTATGTGTGGAAAGAAAAGGTCCCTCGAGTGCTTCCATCATGCTCTCTGGTCCCTCTGTTCTCTGGCAGCCCACTGGCAAAAAGCACACTGCCAGCTTCCTCTCCATAATGGCAGCGACCACTAACTGGGCACCAGCAATCCTGTGCCACCATGCTGTTCAGCAGACAAAACAAAAGATGCAGAAGACCTGGACACTTAACACTTAGGAAAAAATCCTCTGATGCTTTCCTAACTGGATCAGCCACTGAATCTTTCATACGTGCACACACAAAGCATACTGGTGATTTTGAAAGACCGTCTCCTAACAAAGACAGACCAACATTCTTTTAATCTGACAAACTTCCTCCCTCCTACCAACCCAGTTTTGCCTTCCTTGTTCTAAAAATAACTCCAGTTCACATTCTAAAAGTCAGATGTGCCTCTCTGCACTGGTTTTGGCAGGGATGGAGCTTCCTCCTAAGTGAACAGAAAAGTAAAGGTGAACATAAAGTATTTATAAATAGCAAATGAATGCTGAAACTAAATTCTGTGGGCATCCTAATGCAGATGAAAATCACCGCAATGACTACTCTTCCTTGTAATCTTCAAGCATATCATTAAATACAGATTACTGGCTCACTATCTAAGTAAAAAAGGAAAAAAAAAACAAAACAGGAAATCACTTTTCTGTAAGGGCATATGGAACAAAAATGAGGGAGAGCCTCTCAAAATTTAATACTAAGTTATTAAGAAAATAAAAAGCATACAAAAAACCAGAATTATATTCTAACTACACTGTAAAAATGTGTATAATTTCTTCTTTATGAGTTTTCCAGGAAAATATTAAAAAATATTTCATTTAAATAATACTGATACACTTTTTACAAAGTTAATGTTGCAGAGAATGCCATGAAAAGTCTTAAATAATAGACAATAAAGAAGCCAGTCAATTGCCAACTGTCCTAATGCCCAGAGACATGTAACCACATGCTCAGGAAACACTGAACACATTTTGTCACACTGCCTAGTTGCAAAAAAAACCTGTTAAACTTACACAAGCCATTAAATCCATTAAGTGAAACCCAAGTGAAAAAGACCAATCTCCAAAGCACCTTATAAAGGTCATAAGGTCGCAATGAGGTCTAATCCGAAGTTCAGTGAAAATTATTAATATTTCAGGTAAAGAGGAAAAATAAAAATTAAAAATCCCAACAATTCCTCTCTCATTTAGTGTGAGCTTCTTTGAAACAGAGGATGGAAGTTCTGAGAATACAGAAAGTTCTTCTGGAATGCAGCACCAGAGAAGGAGCAACAGCAATATATCAGGTACCACGGGCACTTCTAGCAGTTCACTTCTCGGCTGTGAACTTTAAACAGGAAACCCTGAAATAAACTTTGTGTTCACTGTGTGTTTCTCTTGTGTTCACTGCAGAGAAAGCCACACAGCACTCAGCTTGTGCTGTTGGAATAGATGCCCTAATGGTGAGCCACCTAGAACACCTTCAGGTTGGGGACCTTCAGCCTGCTACATAAATTAGTGCCAATATATTTGAAAGATCTATTGAGGTGACCAAGTCAATTTACAAAATGTGTAAACAGCTTTCCAGTGGAGAAAAAAATAATCTGTAAGTACAAAAACAAAACCACAACTTTAATGATCTCATGTAAAAGCAGCGAAAATCAACTTTCACCTCATACAAGATGAAATGAACTACTATAACCAGGAGAATTCAGAGCTTGGCCTCTTAAAAATTATAAAATGTATTGGTTGTAGATTTAAAAAAAAAAATAAAGCATTAGCAAAGCAGAATTTCTTTTTCAGGGAAAACATTTAAGTCACCATTGTGCTTCAAGGTGTGAGGTTTCAAGTGAATTCCAGGTGGGAGGGAGGACTGGGAAGACACCTGCTTGCATCAGTGTGTTACAAGGCAGGAGGCAGCTCCGCTAGCAGGAACCCGGCAGAGGAGCTGCCTTCAGTGGAGATGAAAGGAAGCAGAGAAACTAGTAACATAATGATAAAGGCTGACAGTCTGCCACCCTGTACATACTATCCAAGGACTGAGGTGGATCACAACAAAGCTGAATGAGAACCCTGCAACCAGGCTTGGATCAGCAGAGAGAATTATTCCCCTAAAGTGACTGAGAAAACTACTGAAATTACGGATTATTTCCCCTTATATAACCTTCACCTTAAACTATGAGTTTAAGCTACAGCAGAAAAATATATTTGCCATTTCTAAACATTGTATCTCTAATTCTACATTAGAACATATGAGATTCTGATTATTATTTCCCAAATTTAAAGGACACCAAAACCCCTATTATGAAACCTACTTGCAAAGAGTTGTAATCACTCACGATGCTCATTTTTCCTCTCATTTCCACTGTTAGATGCATGCTTGGGTCTTGTCTTTAATTAGATGTTAAGCTCTTCGATAAGAAAGCTTTTTTGCTATATTGAAGGCCTCTGGGTGTTGTTATAAAATAAGTTATAAAGATGCAATGCTTGAAATCATACTGTGGTATTGTTTCTGGGAATCACTGTTATAAAATACGAGTCTTGAGGAAAATTAAAGTCTCATCAGATGGCTCAGGAAAAACTTCAAAAACACCAGGAGGAACTTTGATTTGTCAATGAAAACTGGATGTGGTAATAATTTTGTATTTTTAATAATAAGCAATACTGTTTCAATACCACTCCCCAAAATGACTTTAAAACAAACAAACAAACAACAACCAACCAAACAAAAAAACTCCAACCCATTCAAGTAATAGCTTCTCTTGCATTTTTAGCCTACAGATTTCCATTTAAAAAAGAAAAAAAGAAATCGTTTTAAATCTCACATAATATGAAAACTACTCTCATAATTAAAGTATGAATGTTTCGGTGATCTTTCTTAACATAAACACAGCCTGGACTTGTTCTACCCCCTCATCCACTACCTTCAATATACTGGTAAAACATACCTATCCAACCAAGAGTGCTTAACTAGTATTTTTGTCAAAAAGTTTAGTATTTAAAATAAAAGCCCAATGAAAGAATGCCACACCCCTAGACAACTGCATTATCCTGGCCAAGAAAAAAGTCTCTACATTAAATAGATGCTTCTACTAAAAGGCATGAGCTGTCTCAAAAAAAAAAAAAGGTGGAAAAGTGGAAGAGTAGAATACTAGCATTTTTAGTCTTTAGTCCAGATTAAAAGTTCCTGTATCAATGGAGAAATATTTAAGCATAAATAGGAAATGGCAGGTGCATGGCCTTTCATCCATGCAGACTGATTCACAAGTGCCAGTACAGCTTTTCTCCATTATGCTGACAGCTTCTTGCATGGGAGATTCCCATGGCAGCAAAAGCATGTCTGGATATGTAAGTGACCCAAAAGAAGACCTGAAAAACAGGTCTTGAGAAAAGGGAGCTGCATCTAAACAGTAAACAATGTTGGCAGGCCTGCCAAAGGAAAGGTAATAAAAAAACCCTCATAATCCTGATTTTCATCCCTCATGTGTTTCTCTATCCTTTGAGTCTTCTAAGTTTAATTATAGAGTGGGGAGAGTGGGGGAGGAGAAGGGAAAAGGAGGGAAGGCAATGCCCTTGGCGAAAGGCATGAAGGGTGGGTGAAGGAGGTAGTCCAGGGGGCAGAAGAAGGCAATGAAAGGCTGACAATATGGGGAAGTTCTGGAATGAAAGGACAGGAAAACAAAAATCTAAGGAGAAGATGCTTCAGGCATGAGCAATGAGTCAATCATGAGATTTGAGATTTTTATTAGCTTACAAAAAAAAAAAAAGAAACAGACTTGCAGCATCCAAAAGTCAGTATTTGCATAACTGACTTTCCTGTTCCTAATATATCTAGTTACTTCCTGTACAAATAGTCTTGTAACATTGGGGGAAACAGAAATAATTTGTTAGATCTGAGCACAAGAGTCAACTCCAAGCAAAACATTCTTTATTTCCTGCAAAAGTAAAAAAGACAAAACCAAACCAAACCAAAAAACAAGAAACCCCACAAATGAACACACAAACCCTAAGAAAATAAGGGCTGGCAAGAGTATAGGGCACACACATATCAGATGGTTAAAGAGAACTTGCCAAAGTTCAGTTCTACCTAGTGACAGAGGCTGCTAAGGCAGCTTCTGAGGTGAAAGACTCCTCAACCAAAAAAGATGAAAGAGCTGCCTCTTGTTTGCAGTAAGCAAGTTGTACAAAATGCTGTCCATATACTGACAGGCCTAAATACTGGTTATCAAGAAATGAGAGCTGAATGGGCACACAGGGAGACATTTCATCACCCACCACAGGCAGTAATCATAAAGCAGCAGCACACTGACCCCGTGCCTGACCCGGCACACGCGACCAAAGAAGCCACAGCTCAACAGGTAGGGAGAGAACACATCAGATTACAGTTTTAGCTGGAACATATCATTTCTTTCCACTATCATTCTCTTTGTGCCTTTATAACACTGGAGGAACAATCTCCGCTTTCCTTTCTATCAGGGGAGAATGGGGATTTGCTATTTACTCAGACAAAAAGTCAGAAATAATTCTTTTAATCTTCTTCGGATTAGACCACTTTCTTTGCTGATAAAAGTGCATACTAAACAAATTTAAGAGAAATTTTAACACTTAAGCCTCTTGTGGTGCTAACACATTTCCCCAACCCAACCAAACCTGACCCAACCCACCAAAAAACCAATTTACAGAGCTGAATATTAATACTTTTAATGCTAGAAGGATATTCCTGTAATGTATAGGAGATGTTGCCTCGCTCCCCAAATGAATAGAAATAAAAGACAATGAAGTAATGCAAGAACCTCCAACCTGAGCTTGAACTTTAAACATGGATGTTAAATACATTTCGATCTGCTCATCGATCAAAATACTTGGTGGCTCTTATTTCTCTGCTTGCATGCTCAGTTTTTTTAAAAAAGCAAAATACTTTCAATTTTCAGAAAAGCATTTTGCACTAAAACATAGCTAAAGTACATTTTTCCCACTGCAAGGTATTTACTAGACTGCAGTAATTCTCTTAGCACTTTTAAAGCTTGAAACACACCTTCTGTTGAATGCTATGAGTCAGTTTTAATGACAGTGTTATGTTCTACTGCTCTATAGCTTATGCAACAGAATGAATTTGCATTCAACTCCCAACTTTAGAAGCCACCTTCACATCTCCATTGTTAATACTGAATAATGGTAAAAATAGGCTAAATTCACCGCTTGTTTTCTTCTTGTTTTAAAAGAATAAACCTAATTAGCTGCCTGTAATGTAAAAATGGACATACAATTTGTTATTGTCACCTTATGGATATGTTTGGGGTGGGGTTTTTTTTTTTTTTGCATAAGGTCAGTATACAGAAAAAATAAAGAGTAATGACAGCTTTCATACTCATTAACATTTCAGGATTTCAGTCAAGTGTTACCTGATTAATGCTATCCTTCTGTACCCTGCTTGCAGGAGAGCTTACACCACCTTTAAATTACTTCCCCTGGAAGAAAACAGTTAACTTCACAAGGAGAAGGATGAAACAGTCTGATTCAGTGTCAGTTACTGTCAGTTAGACTGTGTCAGTCAGTGTCAGTTAGACTGTTGGTTCAGTCCAACAGGATAATTCAAGGGAGGAAAAAAAAAAGGAAAAAAAAAAAGAGTGTAAAAATTATAAACTAGTTTATAGAGTAACTTTTGAAGAGTATTACTGCTGTCATTGGGAAGAATAAGAAACAGCTTTGTCTTCTTCAAGAAATTCAACAAGAAAAAGCTATACTATCTTCATAGAACTATATCTTGCTATCTTAAGTCTCTTATTCCAAACACTGGTCCAATCTAAAAAGGCTTTTCTTTCATTTTGCTTTGTCCTGTCATTTAAAATCCCCCAAATGTCCCACCTACCTAGAACAGTAGATTATTCCATTGTTGCCTTTTTTTTTTTAATTATTATTTTATTGAAAACCTGATTATACTTTGCTCTGCTTGACAAAATGAGGATTTAGCCAATTTGTTCATAAAAGCGACCAGTAAGTTTTGAAACTGCTTCTCATGCAAAACAATGGCCAAAATTACTCACAAATACACCCACACACAGATAAACAGGCATTCGAATGATGGTTTTGGTGGGGTTTTTTGGTGGGATTTGTTTGTTTGCTTTTTCTTGGTTTTTGTTTGGTTTCTCTCCCTCTCTCTCTCTCTCTATATATATACACAGAAAGAAATGTACATGTGTATACGCCTACTTCTGATGACAGGGGACAAATTCCCTCTTCCAGGAAATTAATTTTCCTGTAACTTCAGCTAAATAATCACCTTACTTTTTTTCATTGAAAACGAATGTGAAGATATTGGATTAACTCCTCAACTCTCTCTACACTTCCTGGAAATGTAACATACAGAAGCCCAAAGTTTCTTCCAAATCTAAACTTACACTTCAGTTATTTTAAACAGATTTCAATTTGCCAATGCAAATAAAAGATAATTTTTTCCATATTTTTAGTATTAGTTCACAAGCTGAACTCTAAAAGAATGAAGAAAGGGTCTGATGGATATCTTCCTCTGAGGTTGGAAGATATGCTATAAAAGGCTAAGCCATCACAGTAATAAATGACACATTTTCAGTGGAGAAAAAGCACAAAGGAAGCCAAAAGAAAAACAAATCACCCATGCCCTGTGGACTGAAAGACTGATACAGACAACTAGTTTCTAAAAGCTGTATGTAGAAAACACTTGCAAAATAAAAGCCATACGTCAGACAGAAGAAATTATACCTTTAATGGTGTATGTAAAGATAGCAGCTGAAGAATTCATAAAGGAACTCAATCTGCATGAGGGTGTAAAATACAAAGTCTACATCATGATCTGATGGATGTGGAGTGGCAGGTAAGAGCTTTGTCCAGCATGTTTGAGAACAACATTCCCTTTCCTTAAATCATCAAGGAAAACTTCAACTGTCTCCAGCACTAAAAGGGGCAACTTCTCAAAATACAAAGTCTGTCATTATTGCTCCAAGATGTGAAAGCAGATTATCCTGCCATTTTTATTAATTTGCAATTAAAATTAAAGAGTCAAAATTTAAAATCATTCTCATCTTGTTTGGGGGTGTAGGGAGGAGGAGGTATCAGCCCTTTCTTACTTATATAAAAGCAAGTATTTTTTTTCCTTCTCCTAGAAGAACTTCTCCTTATAGTACTTGAATCTGCTCCAATAATACGCTTTCAGCTCACTTCAGAAATACACCCTAGCACTTGAAGTGCAATTAATTGAGGGTAGGGGAGGTGGAATCCATCAGTACATTTTCCAGCTATTAGAGACTTGTTTCTTGCCAAGCTGAAAACTTGGCCAACTGAGAACTTAAGTAATTTTGTGCCCTTAGCTCCAGTGGTGGTAGAATGCTATATTCTTACTTTGCATTCAGCCTGTAAACAGCAGTAACAGATAAGTAACACTAGGAACAGAAAATGGAACGTGGTTAACTTCATGCATTCTGAAAGAATCCTCAGTACACATTTACACATCCATCCATCACACAAGAAAAAGCTAAGCAATATTTAATCCAAGATAGAGGTATTTATACTGCAAACAAAAGCAAATACTGTAAGTCTGCTAAAAAAGTTCTAATGTACTTTTTCTATCTTAGGTCAATTTTTTTTCACAATATAGTATTTATTCATAATTGAACAACAGAATGTCAAAGGTCATTACTAGAAAGACATTTGCATCCAAAACCCTGAAGCAATGGGATCTTGCCATACTTGATACCAGAAGTTAAAATTTTCTTATTTTCAGCCACTTTGAAGATGAAGAGTGCTGTACTCCTTTGTACAAGAAAAGGGAAATCCCCTCCCCAGATACACTGTACACAGGCAAGCTCTCAAAACTGTAAATGTCTGCTTCCCCAGCAAACATGCTGAAATGAATGCTCAAAAAAAAAAATAAAAAGGTGAAATACTATTAACCCTGTCTCAAGCATCTGATAAAACGCAAACTATTAATCTTTAAGTTCAAGAATTTAAGAAACCAAAAGTTTAGTCATAGCACAGCACTTATTTTAATTGTAACAGAGGCACTAATGCCTGCTAAGCAAATGTAATTCATACTAAACACCAGAGCTGAGCTGTTTTATGTCCTTTTAGCAGTTCTTTGTCCAGTTTAAATTTATCCAACTTAATTTACTTTAACTGTCTGATGACTGAATGTACCAGTTTGAACTGAGCGAGGAAACGTTTTTAATACGTAAAGACAACATAGTAAACCTACTACTAGGTTAATCAGTTAAAAAGTTTTGTGATGGTAGATTTACACAAAATCAAGGTTTTCTCCAGTAACATTTGTACAATATTTACAGGTATCAAGAATATTTTCAAGAGAAACTATTGCCATGAGAAGCAAAATCTGTCTAATACTAAATATTCTTTATAGTAAGATTATAAGAACTACTTAGGAAGTCTACAAGCCAAAGCCACCACAAAATAAAGCATCAGCTACTGTTGTGTTGTGTTGTGTTCTACCTCATTCACAGCTGTAAAACTACAGCATTCACTATCTTCACTAGCAAGCTACCTACTGACAGGACCCATGTCCCAGCACAGTACATGACAGTGTTCATCCCAAAACACCATTTCTCCTCACTCACAGAGCTTCAAGTACAAATGAGAAAATAACAAGATTACTTCAGTTTTTCTTTTAGATCTAATACGTGTCACTTTCTGAGGTGGTGTTTTTCATTCTCAAAAAAATCTTCTCATAATCAGCAAGACCATTGAGACGTGAAGAGCAGAGCACAGTCGTATCACTAGAAGCTCTAACATCTATCAAACTCCACACAAAAATTAAGCCAAAACCTTGACACACCTTGTATTAGCTTCCACATAGCAACTCAAGACAAGAGAAAATAAGAGCACAAGGCTCTAATTCTCCATTTACCTTCTTCAGTAGACACCCATGATATCAATCCCAGCATCCTACTATTCCAACATCCTCATTGGACAGATTTACTGCAGGAAGGAAAACCAACTTCAAAAACCTAGCTCAGAGGAGCCAGACAATCTTAGCATTTCCCCAATTAAGTTACTTTAAAAGTGAAATATAAACAGAGGTTTTGGGTGGTGGGAGGATAAGAGTGGTAGAGTTTTACAGAGCCTTTAGAGATACTGTCCAGTCTGATCTCATGTTATTAAGCTAACAAAGCACCATTTTGGTAAGATGGCCATGCACATTTTCCCTTTAGCAAACCAAGAAAGTCTTTTTAGTTCTGTGCACATGTAGATACAAGAAAAGGAAAAACAGCACTGCGTAATTTCAATCTGCCAAGAACATCTTTACCAGGCATAAAACAAGTACCTGCGCTCATGCCTGTAACCACAGCACTCAGATACAACAGCTCACCTGATCTCAAAGGACTAGGAAAAGATTCTTTACAGCTGGAAGGAAGGAATCAACACTTGCTGAAGGCTTAGTTTCCAGAAAAGCTACATCAGCACTGAGCTTCTCTTTCAACAAGTCACCTAAATCAGCATGCTTTTCAACACTTACAGGTTATCTGGAATTACTATGTAAACCAGCTCCACTCAAAGGTGCTACCTTAATTAGAAATGTTCACCTTTGTAACATGTAATTTAATTCACTGGAATGCACCAATTTACTAACCAATTTCAAAACACACAGAATTCAATCTGCAAGTATCAGCTTTCATATCATAAACTCTTTACACCACATAACTTGTCAGACAGCAGAAGCAAAGATCCAAGAAGCTCTAGACACCTCAAACAAGTGATAGCAGCCAGAAACACACTACTTGTCCTATATATACAGTATATATACATACACATATTTATAAGAATATATACATTTTATATAGTATACATAGTTGTAAGGAAAAATAATAGAGAAAATGTAAAGTAGGATATGTCCAAGAATATCAGGGTGGTGTAAGAACCACACTCAGACTGAAAAAACATCTGGTTTCCAGAAGTGAGCAGTAGAGCTCTGACAAAGGAGGTGCACCAGATTACAATCACAGAGTAATTCTGGCTGGAAGGGACCACAGGAGATGGCTGGTCTGCTCTTGCTCAAAGGTATTCATTCAATCAGGTTGCTCAGGACTTGGTCTATAATCCTTATTCCAGAACACCTCTAACACCTCTAACAGAACAAGCCTGAACAGCATGATGACAGAAGTGCTCTGACTGTAGTATCTGAAGCAAAAAAAAATAATCTTGTGTCACATTCAGAGCCACATCAGTAACAATAAGACAAAAATCCACAACAAAATCTAAACCACATAAATTTAAGAGTGCACAGATGAGTGGATAATTATCCAACAGTCTCAAGGGAGCTTCTGTACTGAACACGCTTGTATTCACATATTTACATTTAACAAAAAGCTCATTCAACTGCACACAGTTTCATGCTTTTTTTATTGTTTGGGGTTTATTTTAATCGCTGGCACTATCTCCCACTATCACACCAACCTATTACAATATGCCTATGCTAAGAAAACTGAAATCTAAGAAACCCGTTCAAAATTTCATTCCATCTCTTCCTCTTAAATGTTTCTCTAATGGCACCAAATTAGTCTTAAAATCTCTGAAAGAAAATCAAGTTTTTCTTCTGTTCACTGAACTGAAATGGAACCTCATCTGTTTTCTTTACTGTCATTCTGGCTGATTAGCTGCTTTTTTGCATTCAGGTAAAACCTCATTAGTCAGCTGGGAACCCCTGCAAATCGAGATGTAGAACGCAAAGGTGCTTTGTCAGCCCACAGAATTACCATTTTAAAAAGCCTGTGCTTGGTTTCTCCTGTTTAAATGATTTTGCTACACAGCAAACATGTTCCAGAAGCAGCTAGGGTTCAGATGAGTTGAATAATTAAAACAAGATCATATGAAACCATGGGGTGCTTTCTCAGGTATTCCCCCATTGCTAGCTAGTTCTCCACAGAACTCACAGCTCAATCCATCTGAGTAAGCAATGGAAGTAATGAATGACTGGTAATTCCATAGGCAAGATTTTATAAAGCCTGTACTTTCTCCAGGCCCAAGAAAAACAGTCTGCTACTTGTATTTTCATGTTGTTAAATCCAAAAAAAGTAGATTTTAAAATGTAATATTTTTGTCTGCTTGAGAGAACTTTTAAGATTTGAGCTCTAAAATAACTACATCAGTAACCAGACTGTAATAAGGGACTATAGTCAACTAAATGAAATAGGTACAGTAAGCAAAAGGCATTGACAAAGTTTATTTTCAAGAGAACAGATGATATTTTGCAAGGCATATGGTATTTATTTTTATACATTAGTCATACAATAATACCACAGATTTTATTTTTCTTGAAAATAGCGAAGTATTTTATGGTGAGGTTTTTGCTGATATTAATTTTGTGCATCTTAGCACTTACTTTTGCTGTTACAAAAGGCCTGATTTTTCAAATCATTACAATACTCTACACAGAAAGAAGTATTCAGAATACATATGTATATGTATGTGATTCACCTCTTGAAAAAGCATTCATAAAAAAACAATCATGCATTCAAAAACAGAACAGAAAAAAATGCCCCATACCCTGTTTTTTTTAGTACCTATTATCGTTTCAATCAAATTTCCCAAAAATCTCATTACATAAACAGTGACATATAGCTGGCACTGAATTGCTGTAATGACTGTTAGGCCAGAACAGTGCAGGAAAAAAAGGCATAAAATAATATCAGCAACAGATTCCATCTGGTCTTCACTATATCTTGTTGACTTCATCTAAGCAAAAAGTGCTCCAAGACCTTACAATTTTTACTATTCTATTTTTTTTATATGAGTAACCATTTGAAGGAACATAATCACTGATTACCCCCAGCTTTGTTTGAGGGTTTTGAGGCAAAACTACACATTACTCTTCCAGTCATTTCAAGGGTATTTCAAGGTTTATTTAACCCTCAGTAAATGTAACAGATTTTTTTCAGGTGAGGTTGTTCAAGTATTGTCTACATAAATTTGGTATAATTTATTTGCATGTCTTAACGTTTATTATTTCCCCTCTTCTCATTTCCCTAACACAATTTCCAATTGGAGTATTTCAGGGCTCCATTATATGAAAACTTCACGTAGCTTCAAAAATAATGCATAGGACTACATTATCTATTCCTTAATAGGGGAAAAAAAAAAACCCAAGAAAAATTAGACACACAAAAACCCCAACTAAAATGCCCCCCAAAAAACCCCAACCAACCAACCAACAAACCCTAAAAAGCCCTCATCCCAATTCAAAGAAGAAAAGCTAACAAAAATGTATGAACCTTTCAAACACAGAAAACTGAGTTTGTTGGTTTGTACAAGAAGTACTTACAGAGGTCAGCCTGCTCAGAGAAAAGATAACAGAAGCTGGCTGAGACCTCATCATTTAAAAAACAATCTCTACCATGGAAAGCCCAGCACATGTTTGAGAGAGTAAAACACCCTAATATTGTTTTTTGGTATTTAAGCAGGGATTTATTTTTCCTTAGGTTTTATAGAAGCTTGTACACTACACTATTTTTTTTTGTTTGCTTGTGTTTATATAAGGTCATAGAATTGGAAAGCAAAATAAATAAAAATAAAAGCATCAAAAAATAACTGCAAGACAATAGTAAAATGTTTTAGGATACAATCAGATGTTCAATTCTTGCTGCTACAGATCCCTATAAAATTGTCAGCAAATACAAGTATTCAAATCTAATCACAGATCCCTATTTTAACCACTATCATTCAGGGCTTGAAGTTCAGTTCTTCTAGTTTAAGTTTTTACATTTTTTTGGTTTTATATATATTTATATATATATATATATTAATTTAACAGGATTTCACACAATGAAGATTGCCAATTTCCACCCCCACCCAAGTTTTGGTCCCCTTTAGGCCACCATCACATCAGGCTTAAGGGAACACTAAGGAATAACTTTGCCATCTGGATCCCATGTTGCCAGATTAAAGACATTTTTTCATATGAGTCCAAGCAAACAGACTAAAGCTTTTATAGAATAATGCCACTGTTTCCTCTAGCAAGATGATGGACAGTGTCATGTCAAAGACAATTCACAGATCACTCTACTAAAATACATGGATCCTCACACACAGTCTCATAATCCACCCTAGGTTAACATTCAACACTACAAATTAATTCAAGATTATCTTCTTTGTGCCCAACAGAAATGACTTGAGTCTCCACTGTATCATTAACAGATTCATAGCATGATATTTTTTTTCCAGTAGCCTGACAATTTGCAATAGTAAAAATCATACCTGTTGTTCAAAAAAATTGAATGTTTGTGTTCCAGTGCAACACTGATTAGCTTAAAAAGAGATTCAGAAGGAAGTACTTTTAAAAAAACAGCAAATGCACTTTGTTTTAACAGCTACAAATCTGTTTTCTATGTTACATATTTATGTCTGGCTTTCCCATTATCCTGGTGCTGTTTAATTCAATGCCTACAGATACTAAATATAGATCTTTAAGGTACAGTGATGAGGCAAGTGGAGAAAGCAAAAAGAAAGCAAAAAATCTGGTGAGCAACCCCCATGTGACCATGTGTCTTGAAGGTAACTCTCAAAGATGCAGTATCCATCCCTCCTTTCCTACTGTAAGAGATAAACATTCTTGTACTTGAGGCAGAACATTCTCATGTTAAGTCCAGTATTTAAAAACGTCTAGAAGGATATAAATACACTGAAGCCTGAGAAAACAGATATATTGTGTTTTCTTCAAAAACCCCACAGCATTCAAAAAGTAGAAATCTATATTTTCTTCATTTATGGAGAGTTATTTAAGCATTTGAACAACATGTATTGGGACCACTACCTATTATTAAAAACAAACAAACAAAATACTACCTGAATATGGCCATGCTATTATGGAAGAGCAAAATTTCCTAAAAAGCATCTAAAAAACTAAGTTCTTTTCACCCTCCCAATAATTAACCACAGCCTCTAATAAACAAAGGAAGTGAGCACAAGTAAGCAGGTTACATGCAGGCACATGACAAACAAGTAAATAAATTTTTCCAAATTTATTTCCAAATGGACTGCACTGAAAATTCATAAAATAAATGCAACAAAAAATGTCTATACAACATAGAAAAACTTGTCTTTCTTCCCTGGGTCCCCATCTTGATAGCTTAAGCAGGTTTTCCCAAGCAGGTACAAAACTCAGCAAACAATTTCAGGAATAGAAAGTACTGAAGTACACAATGAAATGCTAAAAGCTAAGATATCTAAAATAAGTTACTAAATACTAAAAATATTTTAAACTTTGTGCCCACTCAAGTCTAGTCATCTGGGAGCACCCACCCTTCCAAGTAAACACAAAATCAGAGAGTTGTACCAAGTGCTCATACCATACAGTGATCAAGACACTCAGAGCCTATGAGAAACCAAACAACTTGGCTCCCTTATCAGTATTCAAACACTGTAAATACCATTTTCTTTACCATTTTGTCCACTCTGTGCAACGTGCAATGCTTATTTAATAATCAGTTATTCAGTATTTCGTTTTTTAACTTCAGTGTGAACATGCAATCATGTGATTGTTAAAAAGCAAATGCAGTAGGCCACAAATTAAGAAGCAAAAGGCACCTTAATCTTCTCAGTTCTTAACTGACTACTTTATTTTGCTACTCTAAGATTTTTAACTATTTGCCTAGGTATACACATGGTTCTCCAGACCATATAAACTTGAAAAGCAGATTAAGTAATTTTGCATGATGCTTCTTTAGTTCAAAAGCTACTCAGAACCTCTGACTGTCCCAGTCATATCAATGTCATTCAAGCAATTGTTGCTCCCACTGAAAAATGATCTTTCAGAAGCAGTTTTTCAGTGGTGCCCAGCAGCAGGGCAAGAGGCAAAGGGCACAAACAAAACCTGGAAGCACCATGTGAATGAACATCAGGATCACCTTTCTACTCTGTCACGACTAAAACCCTTGTACAGGCTGCCCGGTGAGGTTGTGGAGTGTCCATCCTTGAAGATGCTTGAATGCCACCAGGACATGGTCCTGAGCCACTGACTCCAGGTGGCCCTGCTTCAGCCTAGGAGGTTGGACCAGTTCACATCCAGAATTCCCTGACAACCTCAACCATTCTGTGATTATGTAAAGAAAGAGCACTAGAAAGGGAAGCAGCAATATGTCTTGCCACTGGGCATCACAGAAGAGGAAAACTGAAGAGTCTTCCTCCCAGTTTTTCCAAAATTTATCTTCTATCCCATTCTCAATGCACTAGCTCTACCTTGTCCTACAATACCTTCTTCTCCTTCTCCCCACACAGTTAGTTATCCTACACTTTAAGCCCTGTGTCCATATCAAGTTAGACAATTTTTCCACTCTTCTCAGGCTTTTCATCTTTGGATCCAGGTAACTGCTAAATTCCAAGTGGCAATCAGTATGAAAACAGCAAGATTTTTAACATTATTTGTGAAAAGTTGAGCAAATGCATGACCATAAGAAAGTGACCCTTTAATTCCTTATTAAGTATTTTAACAGCACTGAAGGTGTTTAAAAGGAACATTTAATCTTTTCCTTCTGAAGTAGCTTCTTTTTCAGCAATTAAACTATTTTGGTTTGAATTAGAACCAATCCACATGCAAATCTGTAAAATAAACAGGCTGAGAGAGTCATCCAGTATAGGAAGGGTGGAGAGAATAAAAAAAAAAAAACATAACAAAAACAAACTAGTCAGCTGAGGCACATTTGGCAAACGTTATAAGCAATTTAAAAGCTGGGTCTTTTAAGAGGAAGTTTTGGCAACCTTAATCATAGATAGTAGTTCCAGACCTGTCTACTAAAAAACCAAATCCAAAAAACGTACTAAGACTTGATGTTTCAACTTCGGGTTTTTTGTGCATTTTTCAAATAAATTTCAGTAGATTTTTAATAAGCCTAGAAATTCATATATATATACACACACACATATATACACAGACACACATATATACACAGACACATGTATTCTACACTATTAGACCTCAGATTTGATCTCCAAATTGTTTGTGTATATCACACAAGATGAGTACTGTTACAGTATTCAACTATCAAATTGATCAATTTCAAGCTGACAAACATGATATGGATTAAGGCTTTGTACCATTCACAGTAGAGATCTGAGAACAAGGAATGGATTCAGTATTTTTATATATACATATATGCTTTGATCTTTAAAATAAAAAGATTCTTAAAATGAGCCTAAGGATTTCAAATCATAAGCAGTGGTCCCAAAAAAACTAAGTAAAAACCTAGGACCTTTGTACATATGTTGAACTAAGATCTAGGGATTTTGGGTTTGGGGTTTTTTTTCTGTTTTTAAGTCCTTAACTGTCTTCTGTTCTGCTGTAAATTTAAAGGCTATACCAAGAAGCCTGTATCAGTTACCAAGCATTTCTTTCCCACGTAATACTGTTTCCACAAGTTTAACTTAGTTGACATGAAACAAAACTGGTTAAATCAAAAGAACATTTAATGCAAAATCATGGATACGCTAGACTACTGCTAGATCTAACAAAGTGAAAAGACCTGCAATCAAGAACAGATGAGTTATACTGGTGAAACAGGAAAGGCTGAAATAAAGAACTGTGACAAAATAAAAGCTCAATACAACAGAAAAAAGGAAAGACAATGGGCTACAAAATGAAAGACAATTACCCAAGGAAAGCATTTTAAATCATATATACAGGGTGGGAGAACCACTTCCTTTTGAAGAACTGCAATTCATTAGATATTGCATGGGTATAATTTCTTTACCACAAAGCTTAGATCAACAGACTGATAGAGACTTAAAATAGATGTGAATGTAATTTAAATTGAAGACTGCCATTTGCTTACTCAGTAGGAAATCTTCAGGATTACCTGAAGCAAACAGAAGTTTAATTAGTAAACCCAGCATTTTCTACTGAGATTGTATAGGAAATGTAGGGGATGAAATATAACTGTGATGGAATTCCTCAAGATCTGGGATTTTATCTCCATTTTTATTACAGCTTATTATTTGGGCTTTCTAAAATGGTTCACATGAACTACTTTTCTGTCACAATGAGAAAAATAAAACTCTGCATCTTGAGAATAAACAGTGATACTGTTTTGTACTAAACAGATACTTGGCATACTCTCATCAGAGCCTTCAAAACTCATGTCTGGGTAATGCTATTTTGTCATTTCACTATCATGAATTAACACTGCATATTAGTATTGATTTTTGCATTTATGTATCTGCTAAAAAATGTGACTATGTTTATTCACAGTATTTATGTAAGGTTTAGACTCTTTCACTGTATCTACATGGTCAGGAGGGACTATCTAATAGTACCACTACAGTAAAAGATCAAGTTATAAAGAAATGCTTAATTGTGACATATTTTCCTAACATAATTTAGAAATTCTATGTGTAGAATTCGTTACCAGATTCCATTTTGGAACTGTGTTCTTGTGAAGAGAAAAATGTTACGCAACTAATTAAAGGATGGTACTTGGGATCAGCGTCCTCAGCTGTTAAATATTGTTTAAAGAGAGATCATGGAACCTGTTTTACAGCTTAGTTAAACTGAAACTAGAAAATTGAAGCCTTAGAGAAAAACAAAAGGTATTTGGCCATATACACCAGGTAATTACTGATGATACCCAAGTTTCAACAAAGTCCTAAATATCATATGTATCTCAATTTGTACTGCAGTGCTCTCTTTTTGTCTCCTTCAGCCCCTACAATTCGGTAGGTAGATCAGTTTGCCTCAAAGCACACAAGGGCACTAAGCCTGCATTACATCAACTTACCAGTTCTTATAGAAGATTCTTCAGCATTCATATATTTATCTACACTGATTTACTTGGGAAAAAATAATTGAGGGATCCCAATAATCACCAATCTTCTTCAAAATAACTACAAATTACCCTGTTCTGGCATGATGTTCACCTTTAAAACTTAGTATATTAGAATAGTTAATTACCTCATTGATTTCAGTATACTCATTTTACAAGCCAAACTATAAACTTCTGAAATACACCAAGATATCATTAAACAGGATATTGCTCCTTATAAAACAGCATACCACTGTTACAAGGATTTTGTGTCTAGCACAAGTGCTCAACTTGTCTATTCAGAACACTAAAAAGGGACTTCTAAATACAGTTTAATAAAAACTCTGTAGTGTACCATGCATCTCACACAGGTTGTGTCCCTGCACCAACTCTAGCACAGCCTCACTTGTGTTTAGTTCATCGTTTTTATGTATATTCAGCACTTCTACTGTATTAAATCCCCTTTCATACATCTTTAACTCCTACACTTTAGGGACTGAACAGCAGAACACTTCAAGAATAAATAGACACCTATACAGACTCATAACACAAAGTTACAATCAAAATACTAGGAGTGGAGTTACTTTCTTCTTTACAAACAGCAGCAATGCACAAACAGTGTTGTTTTAATCTATACTGTCCCACAATATCAGTGATCACTGAAAATACACTGTGGTTTGTAGAGATAATGCCTTGCAAGTCAGTCCTAATAATAACAAGCCAACTGCAGCAACAGCATTAAGACTTCTTCCACCAATTGCTGTAGCTATAGGGGGACATCATTAAAAAACTCATTTAACTCAGTGTGAAGAATTTTTCTCATACTGTGCTCATACTACTTGGTTTGCAAGCATATAAGAGGTTCACTAGAAACAGCTGAGGTCAACTGGTAAGAACCCCCAAACCCGGGAAGTTGTGTGATAAAAGCTGAAAACAGACACTCCAAAAGCTCAAACACTAGCAAGCAGTAGTTAAGCCAATTTCACACTGGCAAAATAGGACGCGGGACAGTGTTCTAACAACTAGCAAGACATAAAAAAAATCCTAACAGATCCAGTTTAACAAGGCTTCCCAAACTCCCCTTTTCTCCTAAACTCATGAAGTGAGAAAAGGTATTTCTTCACTGTGCTCCACAACCTACCTGATCACCATGGCAATCTCACCAAAAATAACACTGCTTGCTCATGACTAGAATCTTTAGCAACTCATGCCTCCAAGATAAAAAAATCAGCATAAAGAGCATGATGCCGCAGAATAACCCATTCGCTCTCACCATCATGATCATATCAATAAGATTGTGATGTTCCTCTTGTCATTTTGTTAATTCAGAAGCTTAATCTACGGAAGCAGAAAATCAGCAGAGTTTACCGGTGAATTGGAGAACTCCTTAGGAGATAATTAACCAGCTGCAGGTTGAACATGTTTTCCTGAGATTGAAAACAAGAGAGTAGCGTCCTGTGATCAGATTACAAGCTGCAGAGCAACATTGTTTAACTGCATAAGCAACATCTGTGAACCTCACTGATGGCTGCGAGAAAAAACTCCAGACAGCATTCAAAGCACATAAACCGGAGAACAGAATTTTTCCTTCAGATTTGAAAACCAAATGAAGTATAGCAACCAGCTCAGTGACATATAGATGCAGATAGCTTTGCAAGGTCATCTGGAGAGAATGATGGGATTTTGTGAGACATTCATATGCTATTCCCATAAATATGTTTAAATGGATCTTGAACTTTAACTTTTGAAAATACATCATCTTAACAAAGACCCATACACGCAATAATTAGATTTTATTATTAAACAATATTGCTTTAAGATCAAAATGTCAGGTTTGAATCAAAAGCCTAAAAGGAAGTATGAATTGCAAAGTCCTCAGTTTGAGAGGGTGCAACAGGAACTCCAGGAATACTTGAATCTTTGGGGTGGTTTTATGAGTTGAGGCATTGCTGTTGTCCCTACCCTACATGAGTATGCCAAGGTCTTTGGACCCACGTGTCCAGAGGGGACAACGTGAAGAAGCATCAGCCAGATTCTTCTCCGAGGTGTCCCCGATAGGATAAGGTGACCTGGCCTAAGAGGGCAGAGTTCAATTTCCAGGGGCACCTTCCAGCCTCAACTACTCTGAGTCTTTAACACTTTTAAAGTTCTCTCAAACTATAATGCACGGTGTGCCAGAGGTTATTACATGACAACAGGAAGGAATTTTCTAAAATCAACAGGACTGCAAAACTTTATGTTACTCCTTTCTTTTTCTATAGTGTCCTGGTCTGTGGTTAACTCCTAGATTTTAAATTGCCATAATCTTCCTTAGCCCCAAGACATTCTTTTTGCTCCTGCCCACACTTGAAGGCAGATAGTTTTCTAAACATGATGCTATTCATAGTCTCTTCCCCTGTGCCTAAATTAAGATAGTTTTTAAACTTGGTATTGCCAACTTTGGCCCTCCCAAAGGTCAACAGCCGGTTCTGCTTTTCAATGCATAGAGTAATGTCTCCTGAATTTTCAGATTATGCCTTCATAGATTCCTTTAATAAATAAAGATTTTTAATTTATTTTTTTTAAAAGGAAGATAGCATAACTTCTTTGTTCCCCTTAACTTCTACATTAAATAGACCAATTTATTATATTGTGAAGCACAGGGCAGTTGACACTGCTGTGCATACCACAAAAGAAAGAATTGCCTTGGCAAGCAGAAATTCAAATGCTTGCAAATTTTAGGGGTGGATCAGCAATTGCAACTTTTGTTTTGAAATAGTTTTGATGATCCATGGCCAAAATGCTAATAAAACTGAGGCAGTGGATAATTCAAACACAATCCCTATCACAGGGCCCCAGGAATGGAATGATTTCACTGGACTGACTTCCTATACTGAAAGAAGTAATAAGAGCTGTAACATCTTCCTTCAGGACCATAAAGTAAAACCAAGATACAAGATGAACTTCAACATCCCTTGAAGATGTTGCACACAGCATGAAATGCTGAAATGGCTGTTCAAGACATCCAAGGTTGCCAGTGTTTGCCTCACCAGTGGATTATCCCCTCTTTGGGATTTTATTTGTATAGAAAATAACTGACTAGCTGCTTAAATTCTCTACTTTATATTAAAAAGAGAAGACTGTAAAGCCGTGACAGAACATTGTGCAGTATAACTCAGAGAATACTATTATACAGTGGTATAAAACCTCAACTCTACAAGAAGGATATTGATCAAACCATGAACCAAGCACAAAAATGCATAATTGTCTCAGGTTCTTAGGATTTCAGTCTTCAGTCTGTGGCCATGCAAAATGATGGGGAAAAGTTACAACACAGAAGAGAAAAGGCTTTAGTGAGAAGTTACTGAAAGGGAACAGGCCACCTATTTTCATCCCCACAAGAACAACAGGTTTCTACCTTTCCATTATCTGCATAACTCTAAGCATATTTATGACTTCTCTGTAGTTTAACCAGAGCTGAATAGGCAATAGTTGTTCAAGTTTGAAAGGACAGCCTCCTGCCATCCAGGAATGATAACTGTCTTCTATTCTTTCTCCTATCTGCCAAACTGAGTAAGGTGGGAAATGAGAACCAACTCTCAGCTTACAATGTCCCTTCTCTAAAATTCCACTCCCATTTCAACATTTGGGGGCAGACAGCCCAGCATTCAGTATAAGTCACAGCTCTAAGAAATTTTTTATTTTAACTCTGGTTTGAAACTGATGCCTGCACTACCTTTTACTATTAGGCTGAAAACACACAATTCCAGGGCTACCAAATCACATCCATGTGACATCTCTTTCCCATAGTGTGGCAGTTGTGGAAGAGAAAGGAAAAGCAAGCAAATTCATTGACATCATGTACCTATTACAACATTTAATGATACATCAAACAAAACAACAAAACCAGGAGACAGAGATACTACTTGAGGTCCTTTTCCATGGTACACAGTTTGAGTGTAACTGGCAATAGAACCATCACTTCTGATCTGCTTAAAGCTGTTTCACCATGATGATTTAATCCATCACAATGGATTAGAAAATATCTTTCTCCAAGTTCCTGAGGTTTCCAGTAGCCTTAAATTCCTCCATCTTGTTCATAATAAAATGTGTTGTACTGATAACATCCTCTAAATGCTGACAGGCAGGATGGCATTTGAGAAATTTAGTGCACCTTCAACTTGAAGCAACACAAAATCATGCAAGAGCAGAGAGAGGAATCAAGAAAAACCTCCTCACAAGTTCATCAGCTCAGAATTTACTTATCTGTCCAAAACAGATTGCTTTGTTCCCCATTATAAATATAGTTTATGCAGTTATACACCATGCTAAAAACTCCTTTAAGAGCTAAATAAATTCAGTTAGTGAATTCCCTATCTAGAATTGATTGCAGAATTTTTTTGATGGCAGATACACTACTTCTCACCTTTAAAAAATGCTATCTCACTAAATCATTCAAATAATTTTCTGGGCACATAAACCTGGACCTTTCCATATAAAACATAATAGTCCTAAAATCAGTAATTCACATTGAAAAAATATGATCCAGGGGCTGGAGCACCTCTACTTAGAGGAGAGACTGAAGTATCTGGGACTGTTCAGCCTGAAGAAGACTCCTTATAGATGCCTTCCAATACCTAAAGCAAACCTATAGAGAGACTGGAGAGGGATTTTTCATAGGAGTGTTCAGCAGGAGGACAAGGGGAAATGGTTTCAAACTGAAGGAGAATAGATTTAGACTGGATATTAGAAAGTTCTTCAGTATGAGGGTAGTGTGGTTGGAACAGATTGCCCAGAGAAGCTGTGGGTGCCCCCTCTCTAGAGGTGTTCAGGGCCAAGCTGGATGAGGCTTTGAGCAACCTTGTCTGGATGAGAAGCATTCCTGCCCATGGCAGGGAGGTCGGAGTAGATAATCTCAAAGGTCCCTTCCAACCTAAGCCGTTCTATGACTCTATGATCGTGAACAGCCAGGAATAAGAATCACAAGTTATGCAGAGGTTAAGACTGGTACTTCCAAACTTCTCCATGAAAACAAATAAAATGCCCACTTATTGCCTGCTTTCCACTTAATGAGCAAGGAGAGATATTGTTTCCTTCTCTGTTTTCTTCCAGCACTGATTCTTACGCCTTCCTTTAGAGTCACCCTCGAGTCAAACAGTTTCCTCACAGCTACCAATTCAGATTTCAGATGAAGAAAGTAAAAGCCCTATTTGTAGCACTAAAAAAAATCCTGCTAAATACAGAAGCAGACCTTGGACCCAAGATCCAATCAATACACTTCAGTCTGTATATTTTCAGGATCTTTTAAAAATTCCTCCTCAGCTCTGCCAATCAAGAAATAATACAGATAGCACCTTCAAAAAGTGCTATGCATTTTCCAGAAGCATAGGATCTGTGCCTTTAAAAAGAACAGGTGGAGGCTACAGAAAGTTCTCCAGGTATCTCTGGATGTTTCTAGAGTTTTGGTGGTTTTTTTTAAAACCAAAAGTAGGTAATTTACACTAGTAAAACCCTGCAGACCACAGGTAATTCAAATATATGTGGAACTGATGACATAGTAGGAGTTCATATGGAATATAGTTATCTGCCTAAAAATATGGGTCTTTACCAACAGCCAATAACCTTCCAAGAATATTAAAATACTTAAACTTGTTCAACCACAGCATCTGGTTTCTGTCAACAGCCAAAAGGGAATAGAGAGTAGAAGCACACAGACAACCCAGAGTATTCTCCCAAAGACTCTGCCCCATACAGACACCCCCTTCAAACATCTTACTGTTTGTGTTGAAGTCCAATAATCTCTTCCTCAGATCTAGACTTCAGTACAGGCCTGTTTTGTGCACTTTCACAACACAGCCCAAGAGCTAAAGCCAGAAACATTTTGTACTATATTGATGATAAGACAGTTGTAACAATAAGAGTATTTAATACAAGAAAAACTTACCAAATATGGATGAGCAAGTAAAGACTAGTTTAGCCCAAACTTGATCTCATCATCCTTACATACAAATTACTGAACAGAGTTTCACAAACTTGTTTGTAGCTCATTAAGGCAGTTGATTAGAGTAGTTACTCCAGGACTTAAAAGCTATTTCCCTTACTGTGTGGTAAATTAATATAGCTCTAAGAAACAGAACGAGCTGAAAAATGAAGTGCCCTATCTAAACAAGAGTAACAGCAATTAATCCAAAAAGACTGAATAAGTGCCATATGTTAAATATATTTTCTTCTAAGAATGTCACATTCATTAGTAAAAGGACACAGAGAATGTAGCTTGTTGGAACCTAAACTGAGTTCCACCCAAATGCCAACAAAAAAAGTTCAGGATAACCCTAGAAATTAACAGAGGGCTATAGGATTCTTCACCTGCAATATCTTGCACACAGCACAGAAGAATTCAAGCACTACAGTTTACTGTGTTTGACTGATTTCACCAAGTATTGAATGCAAATAGTGCTGGATGGTTAGTCTCTGAAAGCACACAGGAACCTAGACATTTCAGAAGATAAGTTATGGTTGTACTTACAGCTTATCTGTGTTATGACTGCTTCTAGTGACTATTATCAACTTATCAGTCAGTGCTGTTAAGTGTAGCAATTCACTTGTCCTGATGAATTAGAACCTCTACTCCAAAAAGGGCAACCAACAGGGCAAGGAGAGAAGTGAAAATGGCACTTCTTTGCACACTTTAGTAGAACTGTGTTTCAAGAAAAAAACACCTCCCTTCCTCTCTTTCAACTGTTCCAAAATTCAACAGATTTCAAAAGTGAAATTCTCACTTAGGCTTACTAGCAGAAACATAACATCCCTTCCCTGTCTATGCCTTCAAAGAATTATTTTGTCCCTTGGTTTTAGCAGATCTGTAATATTCAAACAACAAATTTATCCTTAGAAATACATTACTGTTATACTGATCTGATAGCTATTAAGTGTAATATTCCATTAAAAAAGTAAGGCACCCTTACAACTAACATCAAGTTCCTACACAGCAGCAGACCTATTTGTTCCATCACCTCGCCATCTCTCCATTTGTTTTATCACTTTATATGGAATTAGAATGAAAAACTAATAGGGTGTGCTTTCAGTAGTTCAAGAAGTTCAGATCAGTTGATTAATTCATCTCAACAGTCATCAAGAGTTGCAATAAATTGCTTTAATTTTAAGAAATACAGTATTTATATTTAGAAATGTTAAGCAAAACAGAAGAGAAATAGTTATTCTTTCTGGTTTAGAAGCATCTTTTTTTTTGTTTTTAACTGACACAAAACACAGAACAATATGGAGTTACAACCCAATATTTTCTGATCTCCTTCAATATACTTCCAGCAGTTAGCACGTGAACATGACATGAGCAATGGAATCCTATACTCACCACCAACTAAACTATCTATGCCTTGAAGAAAAATCTGATCCTAAACAATACACGTTTTCTTCACTATGTCTTGCATCTGCCATAAATATACAGAGTGAACAAGTATTACATAGACCAAGCCATAGGAAAACCTTGATGAAGCACCAATACTGAAGACACTGTCACATGAGCTTGTGCTCTAAAGCAAACCCTACAGGCAGTAACTGTGAATTTTTATTCTCAAGTGAAGTAGTCAGTAACCATTTGTATGTTTATGAGTTTCAGTTATGTAACACAACTTGAACTCAAATTATGAATTCTCATAATTACCAGCATGCATCAAGATGCAAGCCACAGGGAAGGGCAACAGTGAAAGAATAGAGCTTCCATATGCAAAAGATCACTAACAAAGTAGAACTTCCTATATCTAATAACCACTAACAGAGCCCATTAAGTAGTGTCAGTTTTCCACATCCATATCAGTACTTTAGAGGTAAATGAATTCTTGCATGTTCCTTTCTTTTAAAGTACCTGATCAAGGCATTGTTGCATTTGAAACAACAAAATGAGCATCAGCTTTTCCAGTCAATTTGAGATTGACTTCCTATACACAAAATTGTTTACTATTGCACCACCTGGCATTTTCTGTGTTTTCTGGAATATCTGACAGCAAATAACACTTTGGGGATGAGTTCTAGTTCAGCATTTTGTTTGTCACTGTCACCATTACGGATAAGCTATCCTAGTCATATTTTTCACCTAAAATAGTAAGGCTAAAAGTTTTTTATTCTTAAAAATTTGACTGTATATCAATATTATAACTATCTAAAGGTAACTGTCAAAACAATTAGAAATAAAGGACAACACAAAACTGGCACCTAACATGAAGTTCTTAAATTTTATTGCCAAAATAAACACAGAACTCTTCTTTTTCTTCCACTTCAGCAAATTATATAAAGGACAATTCAGATTTTGAGATGCTCACAATAGCCTAAAAGTAACACCTTCCTTCTCACACGAACTGTGTTAAGCAACTATGTTACTATAGAACAAGAGCCACAAAAGAAATGCTTTATCTTTTCAGAAATTAGTATTGTAATCTAACCTCCAGAAAAACCAAAACTTTTGAACATTATGTGGATTTAGGACTCTGACTTTTATTTCATTATGGTGTTGGTTGCAATTCTCTTTTGCAAGCCAGGAGAAGTTAGGTAACAAATCTTTTCATCTCTCTCTGGCACAGAGAATTCGGATACATAAGAGCCATGAAATCCAGCACCTAATATTTCCTACATTGACTTATTAAACACACACTGCAAATACCGTTGTTAGAAAAGAACTCCAAGTTCTGTGGTTGATATGCAATAAACGCAGCATAAACAGCAGTCTTACAAAACAGAACATAACCAGATCCTGAAAGAGCTGCTTATTGACTAGGAAAAGTACTACCATCCACAAGTTCCCTTCAACAGTAATTCATCACATAGTCCTAATTTCTACAAGTCAATGGTACTGAAAAGCACATAAAAATCCATAATGACCCAAACCAGAAAAATATGCCAAATAATACCTCAATTCTCACACTGAAATAATTGTTCCTAGATAAAATCATCCTCATTTACTCTCTAAATTTAACCCAATTTAACATCTGCTTTTCACAGCAACAATCCTAAAACAGAACCATGACACACAAAAAAGGGCAATTTCTACCACTGATCACCATCATGGCTTTTAGAAGTTCACTGGAAGACACACCAAGGTTCTAGAAATAATCAGTATTTTTCAAAGCAAACCAGAGCATAAAACAAAAATGCATCACTAAGCAGTTAGCCATTCACAATTTGAACAATATTTCCAAACAAGAAATGAAAGCCTGCATAATTCCATGAAATTGCAGAGAACAACAACAAATCCAAAACAAAACAAAAAAAAAAAAATGCAAAACAACTTAAAACATATGCTAATCATGAGCAAAACCCCTAAAACACCATCCTAATCTTTTACCTTTTTACACAAATGGACAAAACAGTGAAGTACATATTACTGGAACTTAGTGGGAGAAATTACAATTATCATCGATTAAAGGAGCTCAGCATACTTCAGTATTCTGTCTTAAAAGCAGTCTACCAGGTAAGTATGCTTTTTTGGTTTGTTTCTATTGAGTAAACTCAACTGTTGAGTCAATAACTCTACAATCCTTGTAATTCAAAAGAAGAAAATTATGAAGTTACAAAAAACTTCCTGGGTATGGAGATAGGAACAGTGACTCTGAGTTTGGCTCAAAACACACACACACACACACACACACACGCCTCCCTCATCTCATTGACAAAGCTGCAAAATCTACCAAAACTATCTTCTCAGTATATCAACCAGGAGAAATCATTTCCACTTAAGCTCTAGCTTCAGGTTTCTTAAGTAGAATACCTGGAAACTTTTGCTGTTGGTATTTTCCAGCTCTGATTCAGTTAAGTTGTGCCTTGACTGCAGGGAATACAATAAAGGGAACTGTTTATAGTATTTCCATTTTTTTTTTTGGGGGGGGGGAGGGCAGGGAGAGAGAGAGGTTTGTTATTATGCAACAGTCCTACTTGATGATTATACTCTACTAAAAAACATAATGAAAAATAAGTGTCAAAGATAACACTAATCACTTTTCCACCTTAAAATAGTATAAGCAGCAGCATATGAATAGCAGCGCAGGAAAGAACAAAAGCACTACCTTGAACAGAGCCAAGCAACAAATCTGAAAGCCATGTAGCAAGTTCAAATACAATGCAGAAGGTTCATGGTTTCTATCAAAATTCTATAATTTGTCTTCTCAGATTTTGCTCCAATTTGTATTTCTCCAATTCACTTCAAAAGCTCTCAAAATAAGACATGCAAAACAAGGCAATTAGGTTTTCAGCAGAGAACCACAGAGTCTGCCATATATAATGAATATAAAAGCCTACAATTTCTTTTAATCTGTCCCTGCATTTCCTCAATAAAATGATAAAGTCTTTCAGACAAAGAAAAGGAAGATAGGGAAAATTCACCATCCATCTCACAAATGTAATTGATTCTAGAGGTTCATTTTAATCTTCATCTATCATTGCACCTGAAATAAAATCCAATTATTTCAGCTTCACAAGTGGACTGGAATGAGCCATGAAATGATAAAAAAAAGAAAGCCCAGAAGTTCACATCACACAAATATATATGCTACACACAGAGCTGCCAAATCCCACACTTTGAACACTGAACAGAACCTGCATCTCCCTAGATTAAACCTTTAGCATGGTGTATCCTCTCTAACATCAGCAGCACAGCACAAGGACTGCTCTCCATTTAACAATACCACACCTGGGGGTAACACCTTGTCCGGGCAGTGTTGCACCTTGAGCAGGAAGGCTCCTACTGGGAGACCTATACACAAGGACAACCCCTCACCACAGCTTGGTACCAGACTCTTCTAGACCTCCTCATTCAGCCAAAGGTACATTGCAGTCTTCCATGAATCCCAGTGCACAGGTCTCCCAATTTTAGGGCTCCACAGCAAATGATAAAATCTGTACATAGGCTCAACAAAATACCCTGATTTTCATCTCTGCTTCCATTCCACTACAGCAGCCTAGATTCCACTATTTAATTCTCAGTATCTTATGCAAAACGACCCTGGAGGGTATGAAAGAAAGTGGGTTTTATTTTAAGTATTAAAGTCGCAACAGGTGGAAGAAGAAGGGGTCATTATGTGTACAGCAACTTCCATAAGCACAAATTTGGATGAAAATCCAGTTACACAGCCCCACCCTCAAGATGAGACAGTGTAAAAACACACTAATTTTCATGCATTACATGCCCTATACCATCACCCTTGTACATTTTGTATTACAAGTCATTCTCAAATTCGGGGGTGTATTTATTTGTTGGACAAAAAAGGTACATGGCAGCTTGTGCATTCTGGTGGGAACTGTTCTGTTTTAACTGTGGCTGTAATTTCCAAAGTAAAAATAAACCAAACAATACAAAGCTAATAACCAAAACCAAGGAGTAAGAAGTTATATTAAAATGTAACCAATCTAAAAAAAAATAACCAGGAAACAGATAGATAGCCACAAAGTTATAAACATTACTAATAAATTCCTTTAAAACTGGAGATGTTTGTGTAAGAACTGTTTAAAAAATGTACATATAGAGCCATTGGTCTTAGAGTGGGAAAGTAAAGTTAAAATTGTAATTCTTATTTTCTATAATTGAACAATGTCTTTTTCAACAGAATTGAAGCTTTATGTAGTCCAGTTATTTAAAAGTACAGCACTGCTCCTCTTTTTAATTTCTCTGAAGAAGAGCAAGCTAACAAGCTTGATCTGTCATTCCATTTTTCAGTGAAATAGCCAACAATAGCTCAAATGTTATTTTAAGGGAATATAACTGGAACAGTCAAACAAAAGGTCACCCATTTTACTGGTGTGGAAAAATACAGGATAGGCCTCCTGGCCTCCCAGGGATGTTCAGTACTTTCTATGATCAAAGGCAAACAGACTTTGGCCTTAATACAAATACCTGCCTATCTCCCCTCATCCATCCATCCATATTATTTGCTACACAATTTTAGTCACTTTATTTA
Organism: Calypte anna; assembly: GCF_003957555.1. Classification (NCBI taxonomy): domain Eukaryota; kingdom Metazoa; phylum Chordata; class Aves; order Apodiformes; family Trochilidae; genus Calypte; species Calypte anna. The sequence continues at coordinate 122,048,990 of NC_044244.1, forward strand.
ATGGCAATGTGTATAAACAAATTTTATTTGTCCCACACAAGGAAAAAAACCCTAAAACAACAACAAAAAACCCAATAAGCCTCTCAGTATCCAAACTTACAGTACATTAATTACAAATAAACATGGAATTTTTTTTCTGTGAGTTACATCACAATTTGAGCAAGCAGAAGCAACTGAAAGACAACTAGGTTACAGAAGCAAGGACACTTTTTTCAAATATGCTGCTCACTAACAGAGCTGTAGGCAACTAAAATGTCAATATGTGTAGAATTTACTGAAACAGATTTAATGATCTCCAAATGACAGGAATAGCTATTTGGTTAGGAAAAGCAAAGCCAAGGTTCACCTTCCAAAAATACTCTTTTGTTAATATTACCATGGGCATCCCACACCATCACCTTTATACCAAAATCTGTTTTTCTTTATAGCAGTAGTACTGCTTTTAATGAAAGTCAAGCAACCCATTTGTTGTGTTGAAGGTGCAGAAATCCTAAAGTGAATACAACATTTCAGCCTTCCAAGTTTTTCAAGAAATAGTGATTTCAACTTGTTTTGCTGTTCTGAAGCACTTCTTTTCTCTTAATCCTACTCTGTTCCATATATGAGGTTCTGTTTGAAGTTCCTCCTGGTTGGCTGCCACTCTTCTTCCTACACCAAGTTCATATTTCTGTCACTGACTTTGTAGGATATGTACAACCTCTTACCCACGTACATCAGATGACATGTTTTCTATTCCACCTACATTGCTCTTTTTTATTTTTTTTCCCCTTGCTCTTTAAATCAAGTTCTTCTCCCACAGGAAGAGCCTAAAAACCTAGGTTACACTTCTGCCTAACCTACCTCAGTCAGCTTCAAACAGATCTCCCATAAAACCTGGGCCCTATGCCACAGAATCAGAGACTGTCCACCCATGAGAGTACCCTTAATTCCCTCCTAGAACAATATCCCCAAATTATTGCCCCCATTATTTTCCCCCCATATGCACAATGCATCACATCACATCAGCTTCACATCTCTCCCACTTTACCTTCACTTAGCATAACATCTTGGCACAAGGCAGCAAATGCCACAACAGACATTACTACAGACTGACCACAAAGAGATAGAATGGATTTTCCCCCATTTCTTGCCCAAGGCTCTTCTTTACCCATCTGCCCGTTTCCATAATCCCAGTATATCTGCATCAGAGCTGGATAACACTGCCCCCCCCTGCCAAAGCTGACTGGGAATTGAGCAAGTGGTTGAGAAGCTACTGGCAGGGTGGGAGGACAGGTTAACAGACGGATGGACAGGTGGAACAATTGCATAAGCAACATTCCCTTAAGCCAAAATAAAACTCTAAAGTTCCAATGTTAAACCGTGACACCCACCTGTTCCACAAAACATTTTATCAGCACTAGCCACTCCTCACCTCAAGGTTTTCTGTTTTATAATAGCCTGTGCTGCATAAAGTAGTAGCAGTCTACAGACTTACTGGATCAACACATTACTGACTGTGCATCACGAAGTACAGCTACAGTGCTCCATAAATAACTGGCTTTAAACACAAGCTGTACCCAAACAAGATTTCACTCTTAAGTAGAAAAATAATGGCTGCATAAAAATAATATAATGGCATGTAATTTAAAACATCCTTGGTAATAATAATGTCAACAAAAGGAAAAGAAGAAAGAAAACACAATATTTTGGGGTGGGGTTTTTATAAGTTTGGTTTTTGGTGGTGGTGGTTTTTTAGAAGGAAAACAAAAAGAGGTAGAGAAGTAAAAATAAAGCCTACTACCAATTAAACGATCTGCAAAGGCGTCTTGCATTTCAGCAGCCTAAGATTGTGTGAAGGAATAAAGAAGCTGTGCTGGGTGAACAGATGGATCAGGAAAGCGTGAAGAGGTCCATAAGGTAGATTCAAGTTTTTAAAGCATGAAACTTCTGAAGCAAGCACAGACTCATTGTAGGTGTTTTCATACACAGATTTGTTAAGGTGAGGGATTTGGGGGGGTTTCTTCTGGCTTTTTTAAAGCTTATATACGTATGTATATGACAGCATACTACATGTGCATGTGGTGATATTGGGGATAGTGCAAATCCATCCTTGTCTGAGAAGCCAGACAGGGAAGACTGGAAGCCTTTTTGCAGAGGTTATGCAAACAACCAGATGGCAACACTGTGGATGAGGCAGATGAAGAGCAGAAACATTAAAAGGAGCAGGGGATCAGAGTCAAAAACAGAAAAAAACCCAGCTGCTTGCACTGAAGACCTTTGTTCCTTTGAGCCGTAATTGTCTTTTCAAGTGCTCAAAAGAAGATAATGCAGCTGTGTCATTAAAATAAGTTGAGCACAGAGAGGGGGAAAAATAAAGAAAAAGAAAAGGACAAATATATTTTTAGGAAAATATTTTTTTGAGCAGAAGCTCAAAACAAGACAATCTCCTGAAGCGCTTCTTCCATCCCTCATATGTCAATTATCACTTCAAAGTACCCTAAGCAATTCCATTAAAACAGGAGGATTTATTAATGTATACACCATCACACCAGTGAATATCCATCTTAAAATTTTAAAAGGACATAGTAAAAATAGTGTGCATTCTGGGGTTCACAATTGAAATTAGTAACATGTATTGTCACTTCTATGATAATTTCCTAGTCTTTGTCTAACAAATAGCTTCAACTTTTGGATTAATAGTTCCACATGTAAGGAACACGTAATCAAATAAAAATATTTTTGATCTCAAATGGTACATAACAAAAAGTAAACTTGTTACAAGTCACTTTAAATCTATACCTATCTCCTATTTTGCATCTCAAAAGAGTCCTAGCAACACAAAACACACAAACTACCGGTATGTCTACCACCTATATTGAACTACATCAATTTGAAATAACAGTTAAAACATAGGATTGAAATAGTTTTATATACTATATGCGGTGCTGCATGTTTTGACAGTTTTAAGATTCCTTCACCTCTGAAGGGGTTTACATAAAAACTAGATAGTCCCTGTCCTGCACACATTTCTCCATAAGCAATTCCACTGAAGTTAAACTCACATTAACTTATTAAATGCGTGCCAATATCTGTAGAGAGGGCTGAAGTGACTCCAGGGAACAAACAAAATGCTACAAAGTGTTAAAAAAAAAAAACAGAAGAAGAAAATTTTCTTGGGATTTGTTTTCAGCTGCTGTAAAGTTTTTACTGAACACAGCAGGTAAACAGGAATTCAGACCAAGTATAATACCTCTAAAAAAAAGAGTTTATGAAGAGGTATGACATACCTCGACCTTCCATTCACCTCAGTTTTGCTATTAATATTTCATGTAACAGCCAAGAATTCTACCTATTAAAACCCCCACCATTTTGGAAGATGTGGAATAATCCAACTACATTACATTTATACATGGAAAACTGCTCTGATGAACCAGCAATTAACACGATATGCTGCATCATGCAAGACACTCTTACCAGACATAGTGACATTTTTTGAAGAGGCTGCATAGAGTAATATCCAAATCATTCCAGCAAGCTTTTGAAGGATATCCACTCCAGAACTCCCATCAGAACACACTGTCCTCTTTGCCATCATCTGGACATGTTATCCAGATGAAAAGGGAGGGGAGAGAAAATGAGCACTGCATTCTACCTCCCATCATGAGTCTGCAGCACTGAGGATCCACTGGTCCTTCTTCTCTACCAGAATCTACCACAGTGCTAATGTACACATAGGCAAACATTACACAGCTTGCACGATATGAATTACACTAAAAATAAATATGACCTTCTGAAGATTAGGAAATCTAGCAACAAGTAGGAAGCTTATAAACACAAATTTACTGTGCTTTCAAGTTTAATTCAAAACTTTCTATGCTTTAAAGATAAACATAAAAGTACAAAGTCCCACTTGCTGGTAAACAGCTTAAAAAGGTTACTATCTGGCAGTTATTTTTTGTCCATGACATCAGATTTTTGTAACAAGTTAAAATGTCACCCAGTTTATCACACTGGTCAAATAGAAAAAAAAATCAAGATCAGAAAGGGATGCAACTGTAAAGCACTGAACTGATGGGACATTCAAGTAGCTATTCATCTGCTTTATATGGTAATAAGTTGGACTTCACAGAAGAATAAGTAGCTGCTCACTTCATAAGCACTATGCTCACTTAAAGTAAACTAAATGTACTGAAGATTTCCCACCATGGTTACCCCAAATAATTATTAATTATAATTATCAATTCAGTAGGAACTTAAAAAAAGATTATAACTTCTGCGAGCTTGAAAATTAAGGGTTTCCCCCATCAACAAACATAAAGGCTTCAAAATTAGTTGTCAGATGATGAGATGTACCAAAATATAGTACTAAGTACCTAAGTACTAAGTACTAGTACTAAGTACTAAATACCAAAATATAGTTCTAAGAACCTCAGCTAAATCCAATTTCTCCCTTACAAATAAATCATTGCATTAACCATTTCCCTGAAGTCACTAAGAAACAAAGGATTCCTACAAGACATGAAGACTTTCAAACACTGACACCTAATTATGAAGTGACGGAGAGGGTAAAAAAGGTTTTGTTTTCATATTCAAGCTCCAATAATTATTGTTTATAATAAACAGTTGAATAAATATTTGATTCTACTGAACCTTACAGACACTCTCTGCCCTTCCTTCAGCTGAATGAAGCAGTGTGTTACCATTAACAGCTGTACTTCTACACTCGTCTGTAAGCAAAGGCTCACAGTGACAGTGATGCAATTCACCACAATCACAGAGCTCTGTGTGGATGGAATAATGAGGATTCAGTTAAGAATTTATTTCACACTATGTTTATTTATTGGTGTTTGTTTTGGTTTGGTTTTTGGTTTTGGTTTTTTTTTTTGGTTGGTTTTGGTTTGTTTTTTTTCCAGAGGAAAAATGTTGGGGTTTTTTTGTTTGGGGGCTTTCCCCTCTTCCCTATTTTAAAACACTGTCAGGCAAAGCTTTCTTGTGAATGCCAACCAGAGCAAGATTACCTTCTTTTTCCAAAATAAGCATAAGTGGTATATTAAGTTACCTCATTGTCAAAAATACACCAACTAAAGGACTGATTTTCAAAACAATTAGCAACTGAGACACTAAAAGGTTCAAGAAGCATAGATTAGGAATACAAACTTGAAGCCTAACTGGAACACATACACTTCTTAAGTAATGATAATAAAATAAGTCTAATTGCACTAAAGATAGAATTAAAAGCTTCTGGAGATGTAAACCCTTCAGTATCACAAATGAGTATTAAAGAAAGTCATCACACATTAACTATAGCTACCTATGTATTCCATAAAATTTTCCTCATTTTAAGACACAACTGCAGATTATTTTGACTTCACAGCAACTAAACATAATTTTTGTGTCACTCTTCATATGACTAGAGTGGCAGAACTCAACCCAAGATCCCATACATTAATTTCTGAAAGTTATTTTTCAGAAAGAAAAAAGGCGTGAGAGGTTCTCTGAAGGCTAGCCTATTCCTATGAAATCTTGGTTGCTTCAGAGAAGTGAGAAAAAAATGCAATATTTCTATAGCAACAGCTTAAGATATGCAGAACCTTTTAAATACCTCAATAAAATCACAAGAAAAAAAAATTTAACACATTTTTGCACTGCTAAAACGTCTTATTTAACAGTGACAGAGATGTTACCACATTCTAAATAAAAAAGCTTATTTTTAAAAGCTGAATACATTAGTATTGTGAGCATCCCAAAGTTTAACACTTTTCCTTCATCCATGTCTAATATTATGAAACTGCACAGACTTGGCAAGAGGGCTGACGTAACACCGATTTCCTCAGTTTACTTATGTATTGTTACAATGTTATTTTAATTTATAGAATTAATTTAATTCTTACTGCTTCTGATGCAGAAAGCCGATATTACCAGAGACAAATCTCCATCTAGATACCAAAGTATTACAGTTAGACCAGAGAATTTGGAACCAGGAAATAAGCTCTATTACTCATTATATTACATACATTCTTTAGAGACAGCAAGTCACTGATCATTCTCATGCCCTGATGTTCTGATGTCAAAATAAAAATAAAAATCTAGAGTTGCTGGTTTAGCTCACAAATACTGCTAAAATTATTTAAAATTCTCAAACAGAAGTTATGACAAATATAAGCTGTTGTTGTTCCTTTCACATGATGAACATACAGTTCACAATTACTTTATTCATCCTCCATGTCAACACATTTTTCAGGGTATCTCTCACATTATGGTTTCATACCCCATGTTCACGCTCTCGTCAGAGTAAGCATATAAGCTCAAGAATATTCTTATTTATAAGAATTCATCTTATCCAGAGTTTAATACCTAGTATAACTGCAGGTTGTTTTTTTTTTTCTTCTTTCCAGATTTCTACGGACAAGTGTTTTGTGTTTAAGAGAAAGAAAGTTAATGCTTACATGTGAACAGTTTTCAAGAGCATCCATACGTAGACAATATTACAAATAGCTATTTTTACAACAACACTGAACTGGCTTTTCATTATACATAGAGACAGGGTGTTTTCTGCATACAGAAATTATTCTCTTATTTCACCTAGTACTTGCAGTCTTAGCTCTCCTCCCACTCACACAGTCCTGCTCCATACAAAACCAGAAATAGCCACCGCTAGTGTCAAGCCACATGGGCACTATAGTTAACTATACCAATGCTCCAATAATAGTTTCCAATAGACTATAAAAAGAAGTTCTCTATATATCAAGCATTTTTTTATATACATTTTCCTGTAACTATTTCAACAGTTAAAAAGGTTTATGGAATCTACAGGGCTAAAGTAAATATTTCAGTATTTTAATATCAAAGGGTAAGGGTATTTTGTCCTCATTATTAAATTAAACTGAAAGGATCTACGAGAACATTAAAATCAACCTGCAATTTCCATGTTTAACACTTTAAGTTTTGAAATGTAAGCCAGAACAGATCAGCTACAAAACTAACAGGTTTTTTATAACTCGCATTTTAAATCAGACAAATCAAAATTTATTTCTAGTTTCAACTTCTATAAAGTTCAAAACATAAAAAAAAAATCTTTAACCTAAACCAACAATAGATTATATATTAGATTCATTGTCAACAAAGTCACCCTTCAATTGAAGCTAAAAAGCAGGTGTAATGCAAGTATTTTTTTTACATGTGTACTTTTGCATAATAAGAACTACTTTCAACTGCAGCTCTAAGCACTGGCTGAAATTAATTCAAAACATCTAGTTCCAAAATATGGTATAGCACTTGCTTGCTATAGGCTTAGATTTCTCCCCTTTCTTATAAACTGTGGTCTTTCATTCATAGTATCATCCAGTCTTTGTGTACGCCAGAAATATCTAAAGATTGAAACATGACAACAAAGATTTTGATACAAGTTTAATTGTATATTATACAATACTTAAATTTTAAATTAAATACTTCAATTTTAAATAAACACTGGCAATCAAGGCCATACTACTGAGAGTTATTCAATGCAGAGGCTTCCTTGAGCAGAGTGCTCTCTCCTTGTGGAACACCTTGCCCGAAGTACAAAGGGGGAAATTTTCGTACTTACTGCCAAATGAGCAAAATGAGAGCACTCAAACACTCAAACCACTAGAGGTAGAATTTAAGTCTGTATAACAGAAAAAGCCAACACTTCCATTCTTCAATCCCCCCAACAAAAATGGTGCTTCGTGTTGCTACTACAGGCAGATATGTTTCATAAAAAGCTTGCTTCATCTTCTTTTTTCAATTACAGATCTTTTTGCTGTTAAGTCATCACACAAAGACAAGAAAAATCTTAAATATCCCGTTGTTCTAGGCAAACCAGACTATGCAAAATGTTAGATTTCACACCCTCACACTGAGATCTGGAAAAAAACCCACCAAATAGTAATTTCAAGCTCTCATAAATAGTAAAATGAAGTGGGAAATGTAGATTGCACTAGCCAAAAAACAGTTATCAGCTGGCAATATATAACTTGATCACTCATTATACTGGAAGCCAGACTTACTCAACACCTCCCTGAAAAACGGCAGAGGCATGAGGACAACAGAAGAAACTAACAGGATAATTTAAAACTTCCCTCCTGCAATACTGCACACCCTGAAGGCCATCCATACTCTGCATCTATCAGCATGCTAATGGATTTTCCTAGCGCTCCTCTGCTTTGTATTCTCTCACAGCCTGAGACGTTTCAAAGCTTCGCTAAGTCACCCTGCATTTGCAATAAATAAGAACTCCTCCAGATACGACTGCAGACTAACATATTACCATCTTCAAGTGTCTACCGAGTAGAGGTCAGGCACCAGTTTCCCTCCCCAAGGCACCGTACAGAGGAATTTGCATGACAATTTCACTATGGCATTTCAGGCTGTTGCTGTTTCAGACAGCTACCTGCCGCAGCGATGGTTGGCGATACACGATGCAGGTAGGAGGAGGATCTCCGAGAGCGAGGCTGGAGTAATTCAGCAACAGCACGCAGAGCCCTCACATACACCAAAAAGAATGGATCCTTATCCAACACAGCTTCTTGCTCCTCCAACCCAGGAAGCGGCTTTGCTGCAAACACACAAAACCCCGCTTGAAAATAATCCTTTTCCCTTCCATAAGCTCAAGCCCGAGGATAGCAACCGGGTTTTCCCTCCTCACCGACCAATATGAAAGATGAAACCTGAGAGCAGAAGCAAGGAATAGCCCAGCAGTGGGAATCCCGGCATCCCTCTCCTTCCTAGCGGCTCCAAATGAGGAACTGCCTTCTCTCCTGGGTGTTGTCCCCTCTCACGCTCTTCATCACCACCTACCTACCTGATAGCTAGAATGCTTTCTCATAACTGGCACAGAAAATGCACAAGCCCAGCAACAGTGTGAAGGATTTTAAAATAAAAATTGTTTTTAAAATAAAAAAAAAAAAAGCCAACAAAAACACAAAAGAAAGACAGAGAGACACTCCTTCCACCAAATCCTCACAACCTAAGGAGTATCTTTATAGGAAAAGGAACAAGCCCTTCCATGTAGACAGAGAAGGGGATCAGGGAGGAAGAGGGGAGAGCTGGACAGGGAACACGGGCGGAATCCCACAGGCGGAATCCCACAGGCGGCGGCGGCCGTCCCCCCCCCTCCACCTCCCGGGAAACCTCAGCGAAACCACGACCACCGGGGCTGAGGAGAGGCCGCGCCCTCGGGCTCTGTCCCCTCCCGAGAACGGCTGCAAGAGGACACCGCGCCTTCGTCAGACCCCGCCAGCCACCGGAGCCTCGGCCCCCGCCACACCTGGGCTGCAGAGCGCGGGGCTGCCCGGCGGCGGGGACACCCAGCGACCCCACGCCCGCGGCGGTCGCGCCAGGAAACGGCTGCCGGTGGGATGGGACGGGATGGGATGGGGGGAGGAGGAGGGCAAGAGAGGGGGTGGGCGGCGGCCGCCCAACGGCAGCGGGGTTGCGAGCGGCGCAGCCGGCCAGGGGTAGCGGAGAAGGAACGGAGTCGAGGGAAGGGGCTGCCCCGCCGCAGCAGCAGCAAGAGCCCGGCAGCCGGGAGGTGACAGGTGAGGGCGGCGGAGGGCAAGGGACGACCTCGCGGCGTTCGCTCCCCCCGGGCGCAGCTCCCCTACCTCCGCTCCGGCGCTGCCGCTGCTCTCGTTACACCCGGCAGCGCTCGCCACCTCCCTGCCTCCCGCCCTCACTCGCCGCCGCCGCCGCCCCCTCACTCCGCTCCCCCGCCCGCCACCGCCGCCCCTCCCTAGCTGGGCGCTCAACCGACACCACTGGCCGCCTGGTCCCGCCCCCAAGGCCCGTACTGACACCGCCTTCCACCAGTAGTGAAGAAGCGATGCGGTCCCAGGCCCCGCCCACACACCCACCGACCAATAGGAGCTACGCGTGGTCCGTCCCCCTTTCCCCCTCTAGCACCGCCCCCCGCCTCGGGAACGCCCGTCCTCGCGGCGCGTCCGGTTGACTCGCAGCTGCCCAGCAACGGGTGGGGGGCTGCGGGCGGCGGCCCTGGGGGTCGCGGCGGTGGCGGTGGCTGCGGGCGGTAGCCGAGGCGAAGTCGGTCTGTAGGAGAGGTGGCAGCAGTCACGAGTGACACCTCCGCCGCGGGCAGCGCAGGCAGGTGGAGGTGAAGGCGGCAGCAGGGCAGGGTCGTGAGGGACGGCCCCGGACAGGGCAAGGGGGGTCAGACAGTGACTTCTCGTTGAGGGGTACGGTGTGGAATTCGCCTAACAGTTGGCCTTTTTCCCCCTTCTTTTATTTATTTTTAAAATTTATTTAATTTTTTTTTTAGTTTTATTTTAATTTTTTTAATTTTATTTTTATTTTTTGGCATGGAAGCTGGTCCACGCCCCCGGCAGGCAGAGCCGTCAGTCACCCGTGTGCGGAACGGGGAGCGGGGGCGGGGGGGAGGAAGGCCTTAGGCACTGCTGCTGCTGCTGCTGCTGCTGCTGCTGGAGGGATGGTGAGCAGGGCAGCGGGGATGTTAAAAACCGCTATCTCCTTTTATAACTTTGTCCTCGGATCAGCTCCTGAAACGGTGCAAATGTCACTCGGAACATCGCTCCATGTACAGAACCGTAATCCCGACTTGTGGATTGTGTTGCTGGCACATGTAAGGCACGCGGTTTCCAGCTTTGCTCACACAGATTTAAAAATACTGTTAAAAGCTAAAAGCACTTTTAGCTGCTGCTCTCAGGCAGACATTGAATATCAGATGTATTATGGCAAAATGCAGTTCTGCAAGTTATAGATGCTTGAAAGCAGCTCCCATTTTCTTGGTACACTTCAATGATTATATAAATTAGAAAGTTGTTATTATGAAGCCCACTGGACATAACATGCCATAGGACTCTGCTATGGTTGAGTATTATTAATCTAACACTAACCAAAAGTATATTTCTTTGGTAAGGATATGAACCTTAAAAAAACCTTTGCAGACAGATAACAGAACTTAAAGTAAAGAAGTGCATAAATAACAGGCTCCTGATTTGATTTTTTTTTTCCCACACAGGCTGCTTCATCAGCCTTGGGGCACTTAGGTGTTATAGTTTGGACGAAGGATGCACTTACAAAGTAAATGCTGTCACCATCTCTGCTTATAGGGCTTTGATTCAGTGTGGAGTGGTTTTGGAGTGCATGAAGTAGATTCCTTTTGGCTGAAGCTAAACTGGCAGAGATGCTCCAGAAGTACATCTAATGCATTCCAGTCACGAATGAGCACTCAGGGGGACTCAAGCTGAACTAGTCCAGCACTAGGAATCCCTGAAACACGTATAGTTTTGAGATAGCTATTGCACCCTACAGGTCTTGTGTTAGGCCTTGGTGCTTGCCAGGGTAGTCAAAGACTTGGAGCTTTGTAGTTCAGAAGGCAGGGTCCACAGGATTTCTAGTGTAACATCTGAAAGACCTGACTTATGTTTCACAGCAGGCTGTCAAAACTGATCTTCTGAAACTTTGATGCTTGAACACTTGCCAAAACTCCCAGTTTATATGCGGATCTTCCCATATATGTTGTGTCAAGGGTACATCTCATCATCCATAGCTGTGATGATAGCTTGGACTTCAAGATGCAATGCTGTTGTGTAAAGGGTAAAAAATGGGCTATCAGTGTTGCTATGCCAGATAATGTCAATGGCATTTGTGGTCTTTAATTATACCCCATGTCTGTGACTGATTCCAGGATAGAAAGCAGTGATGCTACAAGTTAAAAATTAAGATAAATTTCTGGGTAATGCCCTAATGCTTAAAAATAGCTAAATGAATTTCCAGTAACATATGCTAGCAATTAAACATTTTTTTTCCTAGCAGTGTATCTTGTCATTTTAAGATGAGGCCAGATTGTAAGTGATGCAGTACATGCTAAATTTTTGTGAGAAGGCACAGACAGAGCCTCTGCTGTGGCAAAACCAGAGCAGAGAATTGTAGATTTTTTGTTAGAACCTACACAAAATCAATTTCCTTCTCTTACAGTCCATCTCACAAGTAACCAGTTTTACACACTAACATGGCCTGTTTAATATTTTTTCTAAGATCTCATTTCTTTTGGGTTTTTTTTTTTGCTAATACGATATGGGATAGAGATGATAGAACACTTTAAAATAAAACTTAATCTTGAGTTTTGCTTTGATAAGGATAGCAGTCCATAATTTTCATGTCTGAAATCAAACATCATAGCTCACTCATCTTCTGGGTTTTGTCAGTGTTTGTTATAATATTTTTCTTCCTCGTTTTTTAGTTGTGACAGAAATGTTAAACTGTTTTTTGTGTACTGTGTCTAAAAAGTTTAAGGCTAATTTCACTCAACTAAAAAAAGATGAAATTTTCTAATGTGAAGTCAGGCCATGTGGAGGTCAAGCCCTTTTTTTCTGGCAAACACATTATAGTGTGTAATAGAGATTTTATTCTGAGCAGCTAGACTAGACTACCCCAAGTCACTAAAAATAAAATATAGAGGAAAATATAATTTACCAGGTAACAAGCATATATGACTGACTACAAATAAGCAGCAGGTCTCATTCATAATCCGATACCATTTTTAGATACCTTTCCCATGGAAAGGAGGGGAAATGCCCAAGTTTGTCCAACCTAAGTATTTTTTTCCAGGGATTCATAAGGAGGTTTTGGAGTGATACATGCCAGAGGCAAACAGTTAGAGGAAGCAGCCGGGTTGTCTTGGCTTCTTTTTTTGGTCCCACGAACTATCTGCCTTTGTGTCAGGCTGGTCCTCCAGTGCAGATCAGAGCAATCTGATCTGTTCTGCTGGAAACTGTGTGAAATTCCAAGTCCTACACGTGTCTTTTCTAGGAGTGCCTGTGAGTCATTGTACCAGCGAGGTGTACAGGCAGCTACTTGGTTTGATGGGTTACCAATGTAATACAGTCTTGGGAGGAAAGAACTACTTACCCACTGCATCCTTAGCAAGCCACTGAAACTAAGAGCCAAGTAGGAATCAATTCGATGTAAGCATCATTGGAAGAGGATATTGAGTAAATAGCATTATCCATACAGCTTAGACAGGTGTAAGTGTAACTACATGGGGCAAGATACTATCACAGCATTTTAGAAGAGCCTTTAAAAAGGGAAACATCAATGGGAGATTTGCCTAGCTGAAAAGTGCAGAAATTGGCATACGGATAGGAGCAGATTATTCATTTATTCTGTCTTGGAGTGACATTTCATTACATACAGAAGAAACAAAAACCATGAAGAAGTGAATAGATTCTGTTTCTCTCCTAGGGTCTTGAGAGAAAACAATGCAACAAAAAGGGAGTGGTGCTGGTTTTATTATTATTCTCAACAAACTGGCTGTTGGTTTCCCAAGAACCAAGCTCTCAGCTAAGCAAGCAGTAATTTAAAAAGAATTTTATAATTATTTTCCTATAAAGCATTGCATATTTAATATGTGCCATAAAGGCTGACAATTCTCAGGTGGTAGAGCTTGCTATAACTGCACCAACATCCTTTTAAAAAGCTTCTCCTAAAATGTATATTTGAAATGTGTAACTTCCGCCTATTGCTCTTGAATGGGGTAATTTAATTTTTAATATTAGGCTCATGATCAAAGAGCTATGGCTTTATTTCTTTATTTCTCCCTGTGCAATCATTTCTATGCAAGTTCCGTGCAAACCAGTTTTTTCCTCTTCCGTTTGGTGGGTGCTGCAACCGTCCTTCACCCAAATAGCAAGTGGTTCACTCCACTTGCCTGGTATGAGTGTTTGTGGGCATTCAATAGGGAGGAGAGTTTCCTGAGCATCCCCACCACAGAACTGCTGGCTGGTCTGCCCAGCACTTCTAAACCAGAGCCTTGGTGGAGGGGGGAGAGTAACAGAAGAAACAGTACTTGGTCTGTAAGAAGTAGTTTTACTGTCTCGTTTAAATACATCTTTTTAGGCTAGGAAAAGTACCAGAGATCTAGAGCTTACCTACTCTCTCCCTCTCAGTTTAAAAATAGGTTTTCTGTGCTGCCTAGCCACCTGCTGTATTCTCCTCTTTTGCATTACCACTGCCCTTTCTTCTGGCTTCCTAAACAAGTGTGGGTAGATTGCAAGATACACATTCTGCTTTTATAGAGCCAGGACTCAGCCTAATTATAACCTGCAAGATCAGGATGTGACTGCTTTGACTTGCAGAGTCAAAAATGAATAATTGAGTTAACATTTAATTTGTTTAGATATTCTGAAGTCAGTCCACTTTTTAACTGTAATTTATTGTGCCTATGACAGTGCTGATACTTGGTGAAAATGTCATGTGAGTTGAAGTGGTAGTTTGCGTTGTATTTTCCAATTAAATACTTAGCAAAGTAAAAACAGTTCTGTTGTTCTTTTATTATTATAAATTCAGTTTGGTTTTTTTAGCTTCTCCATAGCAAAAAAAAAATAGTACACATAACAAAAATATTTTTTTTCATATTACTGTGTGACAATCTGATTTCTGGTATCTGATGTTTCAAAGAACAGTACATCTTTATTTCCATAATAATGGATTTCATTCATCCTAGTATGCCTTACTTTGTGTAATAGGCACCTTCAGTGTGCATGTAGGTAGCTTTGCCCAAGAGGTATTTCATCCTTGAGCATAATTCATAGTTTTATGTCAGCATTTGGATGAAACAAGGCAGCAGGTGAGGTGACACAACTGCAGGGTGGCTTTCTGCTTCCATAGTCTGTGTCTTAAACTCTGAGGGCAATTCCTTGATGTCTAGACCCAGCAACACTGCAGTCCTCAGCTCATCTCGGAATATTGGTACTAACATGTATATCATTGTAGCCTCACAAATCACGTTGTCTTTCTCCACTTTTTTCCCCCGTGGAGCTCTGGTGCCCCTAGCTATGATGTCAGAATAAAAACAGATTAGATAGGATAGCTCACAGGTTTTTCCTCAGTAGATTTTCTTAAAATCAGTGTTGTTTTCAGAGCATTTTTAACTTTCTGTCAAGTTTCTCCAAGTATGCCTCTCATTATATTTAAATGCTCTATTTTCCTTCTCTGTCTGACTTCTCCCTCATGCTCTTTTCTGTGTTTGTTGCATTTAAACTTTACTTAGTTACTATTGTTTTCATATATACCATAAGCAGCCCACACTTGGGAGTTTTTTGACCTATTTTCTAAGATAATAGGTTTCTATTGGGAAGAAGAATCACCCTTCCTCTCTAGAAGAATTAAGTTTATGAACTGTCCTACTAAGCCAAGCCTAATGGAGACCCCATGCTGTTATATTTAGCATCTGTATACAGAATCCCAAAACTTTATGTATGAAACAATAATAAAAGAAACATTGAATCTAGGCCGCCAGTGTCCCACTAAATGTTATCTTCAATAATAAAATTCATAACTTGGTTTCAATGTATTTTAACAAGGGAAAATATGTGTATATTTTTTGTAACCTGACATGCAGCAAACTATGTTCTAAATTATTTTAAATATACCAGTGTGAAAGGGGCTTCACAACAATATAAACACACTTGAGATATTACAATTTCTACGTATTATAACTTTTTTTTATCATTGCTACTGAACCTAAAGAGTCCTACTTTTGGTCAAAATTCTTGCGTAGGTGGATCAGGTGTCATACAAACATGAGATGATCCCTGCCCTAAAAACTTTATAATTCAAGGGGTAACAGTTAAGAGAGTCTTGGGAAAGGATGAGGTAGTTCACACAGCATGATAGACAGTTTTCTAGACTTAGACAAATCTGTAGCATTGTAGTAGAGGTGAATTTCAAATAGAGATTTGTAAGGAAAACACTGAAGTGGCTTTATTGATGTTTATGAGAAATTCAGCAAAAGCATGTGGGAGCAGTATGGGAGGTAACGTGAATGTCCATATGTAGAATTTAAACAAGCAGATGAAATGTAGGGATAAATTGTAAATGGACTTGAAAATTAAGACAGTGTACAGTGGTGTTGTAAAGATGGGGAGAACTAAGAAAGGAATGTAAGAGAGGAAGATGTAGAACTTACCATCTCACTGAATGCTGGTGAATTATAAAGGGCAAGGGTAAGTAAACAGATGTTGCAGCAATCGATCTGTAGCATAATGAAAATTTGGATTAGTTTTTAGTATGCAGATGAATGCAAAAAGCCTTCTACTAGAAATGTTAGAAGAAAGTCGTGTTAGAATCATGGCATAATTTGGCTACGAGATAAAAGATGGAGGTGGAAGGTGCAGATCAGTGGCAGGCTAGATGAGATTTGTCATGGTGACTGCAAAGAAGATACAACTCAAAATGTTGTTTTAAACATACTGTTCTTGGGTCATGTCCCTGAAGAACAAGTCTGAGCCATATTTTTTGAGACTTGCCTTTGAATAAAACCAGGCTGATGTAGAGTGAAGAGATGAATATTCAAAATAATAACTAAATCATCATAGGGTTAGATCATCATAAATGCTGGAGGTGGGTCTTGAAAGAACTCCAGATGGCATGAAGTGGTAATGGACAGATGCACAGAGGAAAAACAAAACAAAAAAAATAGAAAGTAATGGAAACTAAAGGAGGACAAGGTTTCAATGCTGGATTATTATTTTTTAGCTTTGGTCCAGTTTAAAACCACTGGGAGATATAAGTAAGGTCCGATTATGTTGTGTCTAAAGGGAGAAGGCAAATTTACAGAGGTTCTGGAATGACACTGGGGAAGAGGTATGTTTAATGAGCTTGGTGATGGGAAAGAGGAGCAGAGTAGTCTGTAGCTGGTGAGAAAAGGAAATCAGAGTAAGAATGTTTTTGGTGGCACCATGAGAACTGAAGGGAGATTGAATAACAGTCTGCTTGGGATGGAAGAACTGAGGTAAATGGAGGAACTGAGAAAGAGAAACTCTTAAAACTGCAAGAATGAACCTAGTTACAGAAATGAAAGCAATGGAAAACAGGTGTCTTAATGTAGAAGACACTGGTAAAATCCCAATGTGGAGACTGAAAGAGATGCTGGGGCAGGGTATGAGGGAGGATGAATCAGGGTAAGAAAAGCCTACTTGATATGACAGATGTTCTTCAACTGGAGAATGGAGAATTACTTAACTAGGAAACTGGAAGAAGTAAAGATGGATTAAAGAACTTGTAGTTGGGAAAGACAGCTTGACTCAGAGCAAACTGTTCTGGTGTAGGAAACAGACAGAAGAAAAGAGTGAAGAGTGAAGCAGGTAGAAAATGAACAACAGTAATTGGGACAGAAGGCAAAAGGAAAGCAAAAAGAGAGGACAGGCAAATACTGATAAATACTGATGACCTGGAAGTTGTGGAAAGACTGAGTAACAAAGCATGAGGGAGATGAAGACTTTATGCAGCTGAAAGATACATGGTCATTGTTCAGAAGGAAGGAAAACAGCACCTGAGATCTGAGATTATGGCTGATAAAAATCAGTGAAAGACAGTAACCCTTGATATAGTATGGGCTCAAAGAGGAGTGCTGCCTGAACACAGAAAGGAGTCATAGAACTCTTCAGCAAAGGGATTGGATGGATCACCAAAGATTTACGTGGGATATGGTAAAAATAAAAGAATGCCTTGGGTTAAATCAAAGGTCAATGCCGAGGAGAATTGCATGGTGATGAGCAGACAGCAGAAAATGGTGGAGGGAAGTGGAAAAGGATTTTATTCAACACTGCTAGAAATGGAGAAAGAATGTTAGAGACAGCCAGGGAGAAGCATAAGCAGAGAGAGCTGAACACAAACAAAGCTGGTGGGAGAAATGCATGGAAGACAAAGCTTTGGAAGAGAAGGCAGAGAAACAAAAAGATCCAGGAACTGGTGAGGCTGAAGGGAGTGACATATGAAGAAGTCATGGATGACAAGGTTTTTTTACAGAGACAAAGAGAGTGGGAGGAAAGAAATGTGTAGGTGTGAAGTTTGAAGGTGTGAAGCAAGACAGGTAGAAGCAGCAAGAAAGGAAGGTGTAGTGTAAGGTAAGAGAAAATTTTCAAATTTGGAGTGCAAAATAAGAGTCCTAAATTCCATTTAACCATCTCAGGAGGAAGTGGCTTTGAAGCATAGTCCCTCAAAACACTCTTGTCAGACATCATCTGCAAATAGTTACTCAGATGTGTGGGCTTTCCTCTGGGAGAGCAGAGGGAAATGAACACTGATTCCTACTCTCTCCTGTTCAATGTGCTCATTAGGCTGGTGAAAGGACTGATAGAAACCATATTTTGTAAAACAGCAGGTGATTGATTTAGCTGAGAAAAGGCATAGATGTTAACAGTGTCAGTCCTAAACAATTTTAGATCTTTCTGCTTCATCACATTAGGCAACTCTTGCTGGATGATGTCCATACTAGTGCTTAATGTAGACTTGAGCTTGAACGCAACTTGGCTTATGATGAGACCAGGTTTATTTCAGCAGCCTGCACTGGAGGGCTCTGATGCTTGCTAATGGTCTTGGTTTCTGTCTTAGGTAGTGCCCTGTTTCTCCAGCTGCTTCTGCAAATCAGCAGCAGCCAGGAAAACTTCTTTCAGTGCGAGCTTCTCTTATAAGCAGACACTTTTTTTTTCCCCCTGGATGTGAGCCTTACTGTTTCTCTATGCTTCTATCAGCTGGAGTTTGGGTTTCTAATTGAGAGCACTCCATAAAACCATGCCCAGAGATCAAAAGGGAGCTTCCCTGCGTGAGCACAGAACGCCCATGGGCTGAGCAAGCTCTTCCTAATGTTCCCAGCAGGCAGCCTTGGCTCCTGTGAAATTCAAAGTGTGTGTTTTTACATGCACTGCAAAGCTGGGGGACAGGATCCATCTCGCTCATAGGCACTGCTCGCTCTCTGTAATAACTCAGCAACTCGGGTTCCTCAGGTGAAGGAGGTTCTGCTCTCTTCTGTACTGGGGAACGGTCTGTTGAGCTCAAATCTTGCGAGCTCAACAAGGTGCTCTTGACTACTATTAGTATTTTAGTCATTATTTCTATGAAAGAGCCTGAAGCTGCAAAGCCTGTTTCCAAGATAAGCTTTCTCCTTCCTGTTTTTGAGAAGGGATTTGGTTGTTAGGATTGCAGGCTGCGGTTCTGCTTTGTTTTCTAGGAATGACTAAGAGAGGAGGAGTTTGTACGGTCTAACTAAATTCTGATGACTTTGTTAGCAACTGCATTTCTTTAACTGTGCATGAGCTTGCAGAAAGAGTGGTTTTAATCTTGTAGAACCCTCCTCAATTTCTGATGTTCTTCTCACACACATCCTGTTATTTTCCCTTTTTGGCTTCAGTCCTTTCATGTTTGACATACAGGCATTTCCAGGAATATTTTTAATTTTTTCTTTCAATGTAATAAACATATTACTTTCAAGTATTTTCGGCTGCCTAAAGTCTGAACATTTATTGTTTTATGTAAAATCCTTTGACACTGGTTAAAAACAACATTTTGTTTTACTATGTACACAGACAAGCCATCATGTACACTTGGCCAAAAAAATGAAAAACTGATCTGGTAGACATTTTGCTTTCAAGTTATAGCAGGAAGTGCAGAGGGAAAAGTTCAAATCTTGATCTGAGTAATGTATATGTGGGATTAAGGGTCTGACTGGAGTCTGCCTCAGAGAGAAGGTTGTGATTTGAGTCCTCAAAGCAATATGAAGAGCATGAAAGCTGGTTTTGGTTCAAAACAATGATTATCCCAGATTGGCTTCCTTGATATGTTTTCAACTGCATCCAGCCATGAGAGCAAATGGTTTCTTGTGTTTGATCCCCACCAAGAAAAAAAAGCATAAGAAAAAATTTGGATGTGAAGTCTGATACTCCGTGCAGCTGAAAATCTGAAGGCATGAGGCTTTGATTTTCCATTTGGACCACTCCCTGGATAAATTTACTATCCTTTTTCCCCAAACTGCGTTGGAACTAGTTATCTTGGGCTGCAGTGACATCTGCTGTAGGAAACCGAAAAATGCCCTAAGAAATGAGCAATGGCCTCTCCTAAATATAATGCAATCATCAAAACTTGAATGCATTTTTAAATACCAAGGGGGTTCATCTCTTTCCCTTTGAACACTTCAGAGCAATTATCTGTTTGCTACTTGGCACCCATCATCATGACATTTCCAGACTTTAAAGAAACATACTAAATAATGTGTTCTGCTGCTTTTTTTGTGTGCAAATACCAAAGTCCTGCTGGATTGTGCTCCCATCTTAGCTTGTTCTTCAGTTGAAAATGGAAGAGATGGGATTATTCCTCACTTTGTGCTGCAATCTATGTGCCTTATTAGGTGGGAAGAGGTGACAAGTACAAGAATTATGAGTGAACTGCTCACATTTGTATTAGATTTATGTAGAACATATTTGGTGATGTGGATTCTTTATAATCTGTTCTTGCCCACAAGCACCGTTTTGTATGGAAAATGAAAATTAACTCCATTTTTATTGACTAATAACTAAACTGTGTTACAATGAGGTATTTTTATGGGAAGGTCTGCCTTGGTTTTTGGTGAAGGTTTGTGATCTGTACTGCTCCCCCCCCTCCTGCACGCTCCCCCCTCTGAATACTCACATCTCTTTCTTTCAAATGACTGTATTGTGGAATCTAATCTTCCTGTCACTGGCAGCTGTGATTGCAGATCTCAGGATCTCAGGAGGAAAGTGGGAATCATGCTTGCACCTGCAACCTTATGAAGCAGATAGCATCTTGCCCTTTTAGTTGCAAGACCCTCCTTGAAGAGATACCTCCAAGCAGAAGAAATCCCATCCATGTATGCACGTGCCAAACTATCAATGAGCTTGAAAAAAAGCATAATGGAGCTGCAAATGTTGCTCAATTGATATTACTGTTGTTTGAAAAAGACATGGAAATACTGGTGGGAAGGCTTCATGGTTCTGCTTTCTTCTGCATCTTTTTCTAGTCTCCCAGCATGCCATACTTATAGCCTATAATTAAAACAGCTTGCTGCTATTTGCATTTTTGTGAAAGGATTCTTTTCTAACACACCACTCTTAAATCTCCTGTTTGATATCTACTGAAATTTAATTTTGAGGCTTTCCTTTTTGCAGATCATTTAACTCTTAATGGCTTTTTAGCCTAAATCTATCTCTGCTTCTACCCGCGTGTGTCTCTCCCCCTCTCTCTGTCTCTCTTGCTCATTATTTGTTCACCTTTAAGCTATTCCAAAGCTATTGCAAAGACAGATTGCAAAGACAGAAGCCTGAATTTTGCATTCAACAATCCTGGCATGAACCCCTACACATTCCTTTTAAAAAATATGCCTGCAGCTGAAAATTCAGTGAGGGAAAAAATGGGCTTTAGGCTGCTTATTAGTTAAATAGTTCTGCATGGCACTATCTGCACATGGGAGCCATATCTATGGATTTAGATGAACAATGGAAGAATAGTGCTTGCACAATATTCTTGGAAGTTCTGAATTTAAGGACATTTATAAAAATAAAACATTGTGTGTGTTCTAAGTTCTAGGCACTTTGTGCACTGCACTGAGCAAGGCATCCCCTAGAAAAGTAATACCTAGCAGCAAAGGATGTCTAGCAAGTGGAATTTTCTGTTGATTCTCCTATTCTCTTTCTTATCGTTCCTTTTCCTGACAGGAAGAGATGGAATTATATTTTCTCACAATTACTATGAACTGAGACTAACAGCTCCTAAATAGGCAGTGAAGAGGTGGAAAGCTGTAGGAAAAAAAAAAAACCCCACCAAAAAAACCCCCCAAACATACCAACCCTCTGTAAATGCCTGAACAGTGAAATGTGGAAATAAATCTTGTCATATGAATTAACCATAAGTGGCCTGTGGCTCGTGTATTAGACCCAATATAATCAGCCATGAGGTCTTTAGGTAATGTGTGGATGTTAAACAGTAACACAATTCTGTCACCCTTCTACTGATGATTAGATCTCCCAAAATATTATGAAAAGAGGAGTACTGCCCTATTACTTAGCTAGTGTTGAGGCTTGAAAAGGTATTTTTCATCTTTAAAATTGGTGTTTAAGCATGGTCTATATGGAAGCCATTTGCTTTCTTGGAACATTTTCCTTAGTTTTCTCTTTGCCCAGTTTCCTGTTTTCTGAAACCCATATATTTGCTTTCTCAGATCATGATCTTATTTTTAGAATTGCATTATTTGACTGCTGGGGGGGAAGAGCACAATGGTAGTAAACTCAAAAAAATATAATAAAGAGAGGAGAGCCTTATAAAAAATCCTGATACAACAACACTTCTGTTTTCCTGCAGTGAAGGACAAGAGGGCTCAGAAATATTCATCTATCAGCACCACACTGGCATTGCTCCCAGAATTTTCAGGATCCACTTGGCAGAAAACATCTAGCTGAATAAATTCGGAGTACTCAAAATCTCTTTTCCTGTGCTTCACAGTAATCTTTCTGGAAACTCTACATAGGTTTAAGGTGTGTAATAATCAGCAACCTCTGGCAGAGACCTCTAGCTCCTGAAATAACAGGTCACGGTCAGCAATATCAGTATCAATTGCAAAGTCCATCATACCCAAGTGAATTTACTGATCTTAGAGTAACATGCAGCCAGGACTCAGGACCAGCATCATCTTGGTTCTGGAGCAATGCAAAAACTGAGCTTGAAATATACCCCAATTGCAGCTGAGCTCAGCTTCCCCTCAGGAGCAAAGGAAAGTCTTTCTGAAACTCAGCATGTGGAGAAGAAAGGACACTTGGTGGTCAAAAATCTTGAGTTACTTTTGATGATCCCCTTCTCTTGGAAAGCCATGTGTCATATTAAGCCTTTAGTTCTGCAGTCTCCATAGTGTGCACCTTCATTTGTTTCATGGTTACCTGATGTCAGTGTCATACGGACTTTCCTGGGACTTCTTGGTTTTGATCATTTTGCTGATTCACAACACACAGCATACTGAAAATGCTTAGTACCCCTGCAAACACAATCAGCCTGATTCACATTTGGTATATTGCTCATTTCATGGAAGATCCAGCTTCAGTTTGCCTTAATAGTACAGCTGTGAAAGGTTTGGCCCAGATTATTTTTGAAATAGCAGTTGCTCAATAGAATTCTGCACTTTCTATTGTCTTATATTTTGGACTCTGCACCTCTGCCTAAAGGTAGTGGCTACTGAAATTTGTGCCTCCTTTGTGCAGAACTGGTCTCCTAAATACAGCTTATTTGATTCTCCCAGCTATTTTTCTTTATCTAAAAAATTAAAAATAACTCTACAGTTGCATTATGATTGTTTGAATTATAATCTTTGCTTGTAATTTTGATGCAGTTAAAAAGTTTCTAGATAATTATGTATCTTTGATAAGCCCTTTTCAGCTCCCAAAGTCCCTTCTGTTATTGTCATTACTGACATTATTCTTGTTGTTGCTATTATTATTACAGTTCTGAAGCTTTCTTTTCTGTTCAACACTGCCAACACTGTGAAATTTTCATTTTAAATCTGCCATTTTTTTCCAGCATTGTAACAGGACTAATTATTTCTACTTGACTTAAATATCTTACACTGATGTATGTTTTTGGTGCTGTCTTTCAGGCTTTACTGCTAAAGCCAGTAACTTTACCTCCAATGAAACACTCATTTCACATTAGCTTCTTGTACTCCGGTGGGATTTTGCAGCGATGTAGATGAATAGTCTAAAAGTTGTTAGAGAAAGATCATCCAAAATACTTCTATTTCGTTCACTTTTGAAGCACGTTCTAATTTTTGATCCCTGTAAGAACTGAAGTGCCCAAATCAGTTATATGCTAAAACATGAAGCATTTTTATTCTGTAATATACTCATATATTAACAGAGGGAAGAAAGGGTGCAGGAGGCACTGAACATGTAAGAGTCAGCCTGTAATGATAGATGTTCCACTTCATCTGTTCAATGATGGCTTTCAAGTCATTGTTAAGAACTCTGAATTATATGATATTAGTATTTCTAAAAAGCTGTATCAAGCTGTATCTTTGTCTGAGGTTTGGAGATTTACTTGAATATGTTGAGTATGATGCTCTGAGTTGAAAGAAGCCCATTTGCTTAATAGTAGCTTCAGAAATTGAGCCACCACTGAAAAACAGAGACAAAGGTAAGCTACTGTCTTCTGCTGAGACTCTGGTGATGAAAACTGAAAAGCCCAAGTAAAACAAGGAGACACCAAAAGAAACACTGGTATGTTATAGAGCCAAGGGGCTTTATTGAATTGCTTTTGGGAAAGAAAAGCTTGAAACTATGGAGAAGACCTGTTTCCTCCTGTTTCGATCCTCCTGTGTTCAGGGCAACAGGGATATGTGAAGGATCTCTGTAAATGGCACCAGAGATAGCATAAAACAAATATGTAATCAATGCCTGGTGTAGTTAGCAATTTTGTAGTGAAAATAACCCATAAAGCCCCACATACTAGCCATGTGATTTAAGGGACAATGAAATAGTTCTTCAGCCCTAAGACTGAGTGCAGCACACTGTTGTAGACAGCATATCCAAGACAACCATCAAGTGTCAATAAAAACAGAAGGGGTTATATATATATAAATCTACAATGGTACATACACTTCAGATGCAGCAAAAGGGAACAAAAACCCCAAAGCCCAAACAAACAAACAATCAAAAACCAAACCACAAATGTATAAATGTTTCTTTTTTATGGATTTGCTTATACTCATACTGAACGTGGGGTTATCAGGACCTGTAACATCATTCATGTCATGGCTAATATTATGTGGGAGTTGTTCAGAGCCATGTGATGCAGATTCAGTGTTATCTGAGGCTGTGTTAATGCAGTCCTGACTCACAAGGGAGAGAAAATTAATTTGGGCTGGATCTTATTGTTCTCCCTGTGAATGCATCTTTGTTGAAATATCTGCCTCTTTTTGACCACATGCAGTATCTTATTTTCACTACAGTCCTAGTTTACCTCTTATTTTTTAAGATGTGCTAGACTTTCCAAAGTTGCAAAACTGAAACACCATTTCCTCTCAATTCTGTCCAGTTTGCTGATTTTTACTTCTGTTAGAATATACACCATCTCACAAGAGCTTGTAGCCCAAACTTCAGGTTCAGCATTCACCTTTCTGCTTCCTTAAGATACTGAAGCACTGAAAACGTGCACAAAAAGGTCTTTGGTGTCATTAAAGGGCTGTGCATGAATTTCATTATAAAAGAAGAGAAATACCTTCACTTCTCTCTGTCATCTCTGTGCAGTAGTAATTTCTCTAAATGCCTGAGGCATCTTGTAACATCAATTTCTTAAGCTTGGCTCAACAAAGAATTCTAGATTACCATTTTACAAAGGATGTTTTATTACTGAGTTGACATCATCAAACACCAACAAGAAATGTTCCTGATTTTTATATTAATATAAATAAAGTTTTCAGTCTCTTCAGTAGTAAAAACTTTCTGTCTTCAAAGGTGTTTCCTGTGACCAAGACTGGATGGAATACTGGACAGTCAGTGGCATTACTCTTTTCCCATCATGTGATCTCAGAAGCACTGCTTGGGCATTACAGCTCCCTCTTTGTCCTTCTTTGTCCTTTTGTCCTCCCTCCTTTAGGCATTTACATTGGATCAGGTGAGAATAATCAACCAGATAAATCACAGCTATATGCTATTCTGTGGTGGGTTCTTTTCAGCTGGAAGCATAAAACACCCCAAATGTGGGCTCAGATCCATGAGAAAAATTGACCACACTCCCCATGATTTCTGTGTGCTAATATCCCTGTATGCTTCCATTAGGTGTGAGATTTTACACATGTATTTAAGGGACAGTTTTCAGTCAGACATTATGAATTAAGAGGTTACAGTAACTCTGCTGCTTCTGTGGTGTGCCTGACCAGACCATCACCACAGCTAGCTGGCAGTGGCCAAAACAGTGGCAGATGACATGAATACAGCAATAGTGCCATGAACAGCAATGGTTTGCTGTGAACTCAAGTCAGAGGCACAGAAGGAGGTATTCTGCCTGTGAAAGCACACCAGTTTCTAAGTGAAAAAAACAAAGAACAAAGTGTTGTTTGTTTTCTTTTTATCTTCAGCTTCAGTGACCATACATGTTCACTAGCTACCAGAGGGCTGGTGGCAGGTGCTTGCAGACCAGTGGAGAGCTTTGAGAAACATTAGAAATCCAAAATAACTAAATTTTTCCTTGTGACAAAGTAGTTGCAAGTAGGACATTAGTAATTTGCTATTTGTTTACGAGAGCAGTCTGGTAGAAAGCTAATTTTTAACCCAAACAAGAGAGTAAAAAAAGTTCTCAAACAAAGTCTGTTCATGCAATGCTCCGACATAAGCTAAGTAACCTGTGTCTTGTCAGTGTATTACCCCAACTTGCTCTTCACTTGTCACAGTTAGTACAAATGGTCTTTGTCTTGTGCAAATAAAAAGACATCTGAATACTTCTAAGTAACACTCCGAGAGAAAAAATATTTGCTTGAGACAAACAACTGTTTTGTGATAGAACTATTTCAGGTGGAAAGAATGTAAAAGTCTAAGCAATGTGTCTCTGGTGTATAAGTAAATGCCCTGTAATTGTCTTTGCTAAAAGTGGAGTTAATGGTGTTGAAACAATGGACCCCATTGAAAGATGAAATCCTGTAAAGTGATAAATGTGTAAGGTCAGCTGAACTATTTGAAGGTAAATAATTTTTCTTTCCTTAGCTACTGGCATCTTCAATCTGAGAAAGAAGGCTTTCAGAAATTAACTCTCTGTGTTCCACAGAGTTAGGAAAGACCATATCAGGTATAGGATCACACTGCCTCTTCACTTAGCCAGGACCCCTTCAGTATGCTGCCTCTCAACTTGATTAGACAATTTGTAGCACAAAAATGTCCAAACTATGTTCAGACATGCTCAGGTCTCACTAAGACAGCTTCAGGCAGATGGCTGGCAAGACTGATGAGACCAACACATTTCTGACCAGCTTGTAGCCAAAGGGCTAATTCTTCACATTCCTTTTAATAGGCTGGGGTCCTTTAAACAGGTAGTGGGCAAAACTCCTCTTATGTACACAAAGTAATGATGGCTCAGTGGGCCCAAATCCCAGCTGAAGCTTCCATGTGAAGGAAATCATGCTGACCAGTGAGTAGTTACAGTTTAGGGGTGCTTTGGTTACTCATACAGATTGCCATAGCAGAAAAAACTGGCTAAAAGCCTTCAGTGGGCTGCACACATCACAGAGCGCCCCCAGAAGTGGAGCACAGATTTAGCATTGCAAAGCCATATTGCATCCTATCTCGTGTCACTTTACATGGTCGTACAATGTACAAACTCCACACTGATTCCATATCTCCATTTCCATTTCACCTGTAAGCCATTCCCGATTCTGATCTCTCCTAGTTCCCCCAATTTTATACATATTTTACATATATAAAATACTATATATGTTGTATTGTGTATACATATATCTGATATATGTATACACTGTTGCTGCTGTTCCAGATAGCAGCAGCATCCCATGCTAAAGAATTCTCAATCAAAGCAGAAAAGTCAGTAAGGGAGCTCAGGGATCCTTACTTGCTTGCATAGAAGCACTCCACTTGCGATAGGTTCATCAACTTCTGCACCAACAACAGCGCAAGTACAGGGGGCTTAATTTGAAAAGGTTTTCACTCTGTCTCAGTGGAATGGGAATTTTTCCACTAGAGCTTACACTGTGAAGTTATTTTTGGAATAACTTCAGAATCAACTGAACAAGAATAAAGCACAAGAATAAAGATATAGACAGTGAAGGAATAAGGAAAAAGCTGTCAATGCCAAATGCATAGGAACTCAACACTCAGTACAAAGAACTACTGGAAAGAAAAATACTGTGTTATGAT
Organism: Calypte anna; assembly: GCF_003957555.1. NCBI lineage: Eukaryota > Metazoa > Chordata > Aves > Apodiformes > Trochilidae > Calypte > Calypte anna. The sequence continues at coordinate 122,076,658 of NC_044244.1, forward strand.
ATTTCAGGTGTTTGATATCTTGCTTCTTATGCAACTCAATTGCTTTACATCCCTGGTGTTCCCATTAGAACTATGATTCTCTTTCCCTGCATCCTGTTCAACTGATATGTTGGTCTTTAAGAGCAAAGGATTTTTTTTACTTCTTAAGATCAAAGGTTCGTGCAGTCCCATGACTTTTCTCTGGCAATGACAACCCAACTGATTGCAAAAAAAGTACAAGCAATTGTTACAGGTGAAAAAAAAATATTTCATTTCTCACATGTAGCAGCTATCCACTACAGAAGAAAAACCTGAAGGGGTGCTCTCTATTAAAAATTGTGTCTATTCTTATCATCATAGATGGCCAGACCTCTACAGTTTTATTCCTTTGTGACATCCTCGTAACTCTTCAGACCTATGTTATATTGTGGTAAGGGGTTTTATGGATTATTCTGTTTTAAATCTTCATATTTTCTGATACTCAAGTATAGTGTGCTTATATTTTGAATAAAAGACTGTATTTATATTCTATGTATTTTTTCCTATATTAAAATTTATTTATTGACCCTGATTCATCTCTGAATTAAACAGCCCCATTTATATGGTCTCTTCTTGTATAAAAGTCTCAAGAGAATTTCTAATTTGTTTCATCATGTCTTTTTGAAATAATTTTATTTGCATACTTTTGAGACTGAGAGAATAAAACTAAACACACTAGAAAATATACATCTGACTGAAATAATGCTTGTATATCATCTGTGTTATTTTTGATGTTGCTTATAGGCCTTTCTTGATAATAACCCTTTTATGCAGACACTTCCGAAGTGTAGCAGGATTTGCCTTAGGGACCATTGGCATCTTTGACCCTTTGTTGGAAATGTTTGAAAAAAATACCTTAGGAAGAGAAACTCTTTGCTAGCAAGTTCCTGTGAAGTATCTCTTTGTTTGACCTCAGAGTGAGTGCGTGTGATTTTAGCTGTTTCACCATTTATTTCAAAACTCTGAATGTACCATTAAACCCTAAGGACTTGTCCTTCACTTTATTCAGCTGTTTCAACACCTTTGCCTCTGATTCCTCACTCTTCATGTTTACTACCTGGAGGTAGAACAGAAAGGGGGCAGAGCTGTTCTGACATTTCTTACTATTTCTGTTCTCCTTCACACCTAAACTTTACTCATATTATCTTATTTTTAACAAAGAATATTTGCATATTTTTAAAATATTTACATATTGTAAAAATAGGTAACACAAGAGAAAGTCTTGTTAAAATTGACATCTAGCTAAAAGAGTAGAAGCACTTAATTTTCTTCACCCAAATGCAGAAAGATGAAGATCAAGTCTGGTATAAGGATGTATTTATATATAAGAACAGAAAAGCACATTTTTTTTCCATCTTTGTAGGAAATACTTCAACTGCTTTACCATCCTTTCTTATACTAAGAAACTGAAGTACCTATTGGTTCAAAGTATTTAATAGTAATGCTTTGACACGGAGAAGTGAAAATCCCATTACCTCTATGTATTGCTGGTTTGAGGTTGTCTATTAATTCAAACAGTTGCCTGGGGAAAAATAATCCTTTCTTATGAATATTAATGAGTGGCTACATTGGGCACTCTAATTCTGCTCCACAGCTTGAGGCATTCCCTGTCTTTCCCTCTCTTGGTCTCTCATTACTGTGCAGATGAGATGCAGCCCCAGAGGACGGGGACTGGTAGCAGGAGGTGACTCCTTCCTTGCACAAAGGAAAAAGATAGAGGTGCTGGCAGCTGCTGCTGGTGCTCCTGGCCCTTGTTCTACCCCTTTTCCCAGCCAGCTGCCCTTTCTTTCTCCCTCCATGCTCTCCAGCAGCAAGGGTACACCCTGGGGTCTTCTGTGCTTGGTGGGGCTCTGTCCCCCAAAAGCTGTGCCTTGCAGAGCCCCCTGCGTGCCACCAGTGCCCATGTGGTTCTGATGTTGAGCACTCGAGGGCAGAAGCAACTATTCCTAATATAGCCAAATAAACTAAAGTAGTCTGCTAAATTAGTCTAATAAATAAATGATTGAGAAGCTAGATAAATGACACGGCGCTTTATGTAAACCAAGCTATTCTGTTTGCAAGGAATAATCTTGTAAGGAAAGCAGAGGGTATTGGCAATTCATGAGCTGGCAAGCGGAGAGCCGCAAACAAACTGCCACTGTCATCATTGGAAAGCACAGCGTTGACAGATCTCAAACTTGACGGTAGTTCTGAACAGGATTAACCACTTTGGCATCTCAAGTTTCACTCCACTGAAATGGAAATAAGTGCTGCTTGCATGAAGAATGGCATTTGTCATATTATTCGTGCCTGCGGTGGTCTCTCAGGGTATACGTGGTCAGTCACATCTTGCCAAACAATATATGACTTGAAACTAAACTTTCAAAGGTGTTTTGATAATTAAGTATTATCAGTTAATTCTTCTTTTGGTCCTCGGGTACTAATTGAAAAATGTAGCAGTGTGGCTCAAACACTCTGATGTTCCTGGCTTCAAGAAAAGCACAATTTTCAGTTTATTTTTAGGCAGCACATTGATTTAGCAGTTAGCCAGTCACCTACCCATAATACTCCCTGACACCTGCATTTCACCCAGGGCATAGTGACCAAGGGGTATAGCACAAACAGGTCTTACACAGCTGTAGTTGAGAAGCCTGAATCATTTGAGAGTGAACTGAACATCCCATCACCAAGTGGAGCAGCTTCTTTCCCTGGCTCCCCCAGGTCACAGCTGCTGCCCTGCCCTCCAGGCAGCCCAAGTGGTGGCCAGCTTGTCCTGGATTTTTCCCCCTCTCTGCTTGCCAGCTGGGCTCCCTCACCATCCTGGCCCCTTTCTGCTTCCACCCTGTGCCAGCAGAGCTGAGGAGCCACAGGAGGCTGCTGATAGGTGCCAGTGGGGCAAGGAGACAAAAGAAAATGTCAGGGAGCTATCGATAGCAACTGGCAAATCACAGAAACAGTACTGGGCTTGGAAGCCGTGGGATCACAAGGTGTAAAGGCTGCAGGTGAGAGAAATTTACCCTTCATCTGTATGTTTGTACCACATTGTCTAAAAATACTGGGGAACAACACTGCATTTGCTTAAATTTGATCATTTTCTCAAAGCTTTCCCACAGGTGAAAGAGATGGATTTTTATTTTTTGTTAATCACCAAGAGAGCTGTCAGTCCCTGCCATATGGATTCCCCTCACCATGTGCTTGGCACTGACAATCCTGGGGATCTGGAAAAGCATGGATGTTGGGCAATGATCCCCCCCAGATTGCTGGGATAAGCAGTGACTGATCCAAATCAGAAACATGGCAGTGTTAGCACCAGCTGCTGAATCCAAACGCAAGGATTACTAACACTTCATCTTGTTTGCTCTTACTCTTAGGGAAGACACTGCTCTATTTTACTTGAGTTTCCTTTTCACTTTTCAAGACCACCCTAAGGAGAAAAGTTGGTAGGTTTAAGAGACTTTCTTTGCGTTTGCCAAAACGTGAACCTGGAGCCAGAACTCCTCTGTGGTAACTAAAGACTTCAACCATTCATTACCCTTCTCTTGGATGAAGCTTGCAGTACCCTTTGATAGGCAGAGAAACCACCTGCATCAAGAGAAAAAAGAAATAAGCTGTGCTACCTTCCATAATGTTTTGTGGAGTGCCTCAACTGAATGAGAAGAAATGACAACAAATTTTAACTGTTGCAAAGTTAATTGGAATTTGGGTCAAGTGCATTACTAATATATCTATTAATGCACCAGGACTAGTGACTTAGGATGTGTGTTATAGCTTTTGCATTTGACCTCCTAATACAAATCATTGATCTGGATTATTATGACTCAGAAATAGAAAGTTTGTTTCCTGGTGCTGCTGCTTTATTTCAAAACTCCTGTTGCTATTCCATAAAGTACTTTCTCTCCTTTTATTCATGTGTTTTGGATTAGTTGGACAGCTTTGTAACACATCTACACACGTAGTTCTGCTTTACTGAAGTTGTTTCCAGTAAAGGAATCATTTTGCTGCCATCCCTACGTCCAAGAAAAAAAAAAAACCAAACCAAACTCAACATTTGATTAGTAACATTTCAATTGAAATATAATGTCACATAAATGAATGAATGAATAAAAAAATAGCATCAAAATGGGGTATTTAGAAAAAAAACTTTTCCATTTACTGAAACAGTTTCACTTGGTCAGCTCATGAACATGCTCAGGATTTGATATTTAAGCTATGGAAAAAATACCATAGAAATGGAAAATTCATAGAGGAGGAAAAACAATTTTCTATCCAGCCCTGCGTATTATTTATCCAACCAAGAGGCAGCTTGAAGTTCCAGAGAACCTGATCAGTGTCAGGAAAAAAGCCCTCTCGTCACTTCAAATTTTATCTTTTTCAATATTATGAATCTATTACAGCTTTTAGTCCCCAACATTTTGGGACTAAGTAATTTTTTCCTTCTTTTTGCTTCTCACTGCATGAAAAGCACACAGCTTAAATAATAAAAAACCAAAGAAAGCAAATTAGTTTTCACTTGCTGGAGCAATTTTAATCACTGTCCTTCCAAAAGATTACCCATAGCTTAAGTCTATCACAGGTGAAATTGGTTCCTCACTGCTTTTCCCCTACAAACCAATTTCTAACTAATACAGCAAAATGTTTTAACAAGTCATGTAGTGAATATTCAGTTCCTACTTATTTCTGAGAGCTTCCTCTACCTCTGAGAAGTTATTTTCAAGTTTGCAGCCATGCAAATGAGAGTAACATAGATCCTTTTCTTTCAGTGTTACCCATTCCTACCTGCATATCTAAACATGTAGCAGTATAGCATGAAATGCTTTAGCATGTCTGAATATTTTTACTTAATACAGCTTCAGTGAGTATCCTTTACACTTGTCACCTGTAATTATTCCTGTTCTTAATCTACGCATTTTAAAAATTGTGGAGGAGGTGATAGCATTTCCTACAAGCAAGCAGAAAAGGATAAAAAAGATTAAAAAAAGGATGTTACAAGAATACACCATTGTCACACTTGAAGGACTTCTGAGGCTGTTCTGAAAAAGGTAAACTTCATTCTTGGGAAAGAACAAAATGTTCTTTCCCAACAAAATGTTACCCTGCCATCAGATAAAAATCTACAATTTCTATTAAATTCACATAACCAAGAGTAGAAGGCAGACCTATTTATGTCTAAATCATGTCTCTAATCAGATAGTGAAATCCTCTCATGTAACTGTAATATACTTCTTTACACAGGGCAATCATGTTGTGAAAACTAAAGAAGAAGACTCAGAAAATATGAAGGCAGTTTAAAGTTCGTATTGAAACAATTTATTTTTGGAAGCTATCAGTATGCTCATTGCAGAAGCAACAAAATTCTTTTTTTTTTTTTTTGAGGAAGTTGATACTTTCCTTTTTTTCTCTTCTGCTTCCCACCTCCAGATTAAGGTTGTTTATTTTTTTCTTACACAATTTCCTTAACAAAACATATTTCCTAGATAACTAATCATTCAAATTGTTCTTTTCTACTCGATTCATGTACTACATATTTACTGAAGGCAGACAGGCCACTGATGCAGAACTTTGTCAGGCCCATATAAATTGAGCTGTTTCACAAAGTCTGTTCTTCTCTTTCTGTACTGTTTCATGTGGTTGACTTTCTCATTGTACCTCTGTGACACTGTCACCTTGTCTATAGCCTGTGATTCTCATAACCAGATATTTTTTTCTTTTTCTTGTAATTACAACTTTTCTTTCCAGCAAATCACCCAGAACTTCCCCTGTTTGTATTTGTATAGCTGATTGTATCTGCCTCCATCCAGTAGTGATGAGTAGTACCCTCGGTTTTTTCAGACCCACTTTCCAGCGTGAAAATATTTCTAAATCCTTCATCTGTCCTCCAGCATGCTAAAGCTTCCTGATTTTGTGTCCTCTGCACGTATGTAAAGGTGTTTTCTGAATCATGGCTGAGTTCAGTAACATCCTGACAACAAGCTACTGACACTTAGCTCCCTGAATATCTTCATCTACTTTGTTTCCTTTGCTTTTTAAAAGAATATCATATGAAACCATGTCAAAATTTTTACTAGGCAGCCAATATTTCTGCTTCGTTGATGATGATTCTTACTTTTGTGCAGGAGATATTAGGTTTGTTTGACATCTTTTGTTTTTGACAAAGCTGGGCTGCCTGTTACTTGTGTATAAAAGTGCTTAAAAATTGGTTGATTAATTGCTCAATTATCTTTGCTGGCACTGAAATAAATTAGAAAGAAAAAGATTGGTAGATGGATTACAAATAAATAGACTGGTATCTAATTTCCTATTTCCTTCTTTCCTTTCAACAAGACTGTCTGTCCTTTTCTGTCCTGGAATATCCTTTCACTTTAAATTCTCAAAGATAATCAGTAGCGAGATTTGGTCAGCCAGTCCTTTAAGCCAAGCTGATGGGAAAACAGCAAGTTTTGTCTGAATAATTTCTTGTTTAGTCCTTTGACAGTCAAGACTGAAATCCATCTGTTTTCTCAAGCATGAGTAATGCCAGATAGTTTTTTTTTTAAGTAATCAAAATTAGGCACAGAAATACTAAGACGCTTGGCTTTCTCAGTCTTGTCTGTCAAAAACTTTCCAGTTCTGCTTGATACTGGAATAATCATGTGCTTGATTCTTTTCTGTTTCTGGTAATGTACTTAAAATTACTTCACATTGCTTCTGATAGCTCTTCCCAGTTGAGTCTCATTTTCTGCCCTCTTTTCTGATTTCCTCCCTGCACAATTGGGCTAGATTTCTGTAACTCTCCCAAGTACTCTGACTGTTCTGGAGGTTTCATTCCTGAGGTTCAGGAAGAACTTGTAGCTGCCAGGCTGATCTTTTGCTGTGCCACTTACCTCTTCTGCATGGATACTTTACTTACTTACACTTTGTTATTTCTTTGAGGAACTGTAAGATCTTAGAAATCTTTTGTGTCTCTATGAAGCACCTAGAACACAATACTGGCTGGTGTGCATTCATTGGAGTCTACCTCCATGAAAAGCCTTGTTCTTATTTTGATGATGTTGCTTCTTCTAAAAATCAAGGAACCACCCTGAAAAAACCTGTGAAGCAACATAGATGTATGCACACATATTTGTATACATACATATCTACACATATATATGCACACACTTATCCCTTTTTGTGAAGATCACTGAAAACTTACAGATTGCTTAATTTTCTGATACAAATAATTCAGTTTAATACCTATAAAAGGAAATTAAAGATGATGGCTGAGTCACTAGAGAACAAGCTCAGCATTCTGCTGGAAAATGGAAGAAGGCAGGACTTAATCCTTTTCTAATAATCCTGTAAATTGTTTCCTTCATGTGAGCTATAACTGGTAGGTGAAGGACACATGTGAAGGCATTATGGACCCATTTGGCTCCTAGATTAGAAAACAGTGTTGTAAGCTTTATTCTATTTCTCTTTTTACTGGTGATACACCTGTGATCTTGTACATATTTGTTCTTAGGTCTGCTATTTATACTGTTTCACCACATCAGGGGTATAGGCAGCAGATACTGGCTGAGCTTCCAGATTTCAGCCCCCTGGGAAAAATTGAGCAGGTAGCATCCTGCATGAACTGGTGTTCATGTTTGACAGGCTCTGCAGCCACAGATGTAGAAACCAACAGTATGGTATCCCGACAGCTTTCAGGGAATGAATTCCTCAGATATAATACCTAGCACTGGCTTGGGTTTAAAGGATATTTTGAAAATATGTTTTCTTTTCCTCCAGGTCTCCAAAGGACTTACTCTGTGACACTTGGCACATTTCTATATCCATCTGATTTCTCATTTTCCTGCAAAGTTCAATATGACAGAAAGGGGAAAATATTTCAAATTAAGCATTATCAGTCTGCACTGGTTATAAGCATACCACACTTGGCTAGAAAGATTTTCTGCAAGCATATTTCAGTATTTCTTTATATTTCACTTGTATGGTTTTAATCACTTGGATAAACATATTTTTACTCATTTCACTCATGTTTAAATATTAAAAACCTAAAATTTATGGCAAGGGCTCATATTCCTCCTTTCTAAAGAACCATTTACTACTTATGGGAATGCTTAAAATAATTTATTAGTAGTAACTTCCAGTGTATGCAGGATATTGAAGTGGGCTGTATGAATTTCACTTTCATATACAAGTTTGAGGGTTTTGTGAATATATTTCGATTTCCTTCTTCTCTTCTTTTCTTCTTTAAAATAACTTCCAGAATCTCACTCTCATGACATTAGTTTGGTTTTGAATTAAAAAATTCAAGGGATGCAAGTAGCGAAGATGAAAGTTGGGCACTGAAAACCCCCAATGTTGGTAGTATTTAAGAGACGATTTCTCACCACTTCGATATAAATTATACCTACACAACTCTTGAGGGCTGAACTAGAATTCCCAGAGCTTACAAACCGGCAATGTACCCTTCCCTAAAAAAACGCAGGAGCGGACTTTCAAACACATCTTATAACTGTAAAATTTCTGAAGTTGATGCGCACCGATTTTAATACGCTTTATACAGTTGTGGTCAGCTAATTCGGTGTGCGAACCTTGACACAGACGGGACAGGTAGCACGCACGGATACGGCTGCCGGCAACCAGAGATGCGTCTGTAGAGCATCGCACCGGGTGCCTCCCGTTTCCTAGCGGGAATCCCTGCCTCGTTAGTCCCTCACGCGTCTTCCAGACGTCTACTCCTTAGCACCGCAGTTTCCTCCACACAGCACCTGCGGTGGGGCAATTTCCCCCCACTTCACAAGGCGGTCCGGCTCCGCGGGAGCACGACAGCCGAGACCTTGCCGCGCTCCAACCCTTCCCGCCGCATCCCGGGGATGGAGGGATGTGGCGGCGCGGCAGGCGGGGATGGGGGTGTTCGGTGGGGAAGACCCCAGCGGCCGCTTTCCCGGAGACGGGAGGCGAAGGAGAGCTGGGCGGGGGGCGCCGCCTGCCCCACCGCAAGATGGCTGCAGGGGAGCCAGGAGATCCCCTCACCCTGAGAGGCGCCGAGTTTGAACGCGGCAGGACCGCGGAAAAGGAGCGGAGGGGAAAGACCGGGAAGAGACCGGCCATGCCTGCGCTCGAAGCCGCCTCTCGGCCCCTCCGGACGGGGCGGTTCGGTCCCTAACGTGCCGAGTCGAGCGGGTCCGTGCCCCACAGGTATGGGCGAGATGCCTAGATGTCGACAACCCGGGGCCCAGCGGCATGCGTTATCCCGGCACCGCACCGCCTCCTCCTGCACTGCTGCCGCTGCCGCTGCCGCCGCTTCCCCCCGCGGCGGAGCGGAAGGGGGGCGGTGGGGGGCAGGCCCGCGCCCCCGGTGCCGCTGCCGGGCATGCGCGGCGCCCCCAGAACATGGCGGCGGCGTGAGGCGGCGACGGCTTGAACCGCTTGACAGGCGCGGGAGCCACCGGGGGATCCACGTCTCGCCCGGTGAGTGGCGGCGGCGGCGCTTCCCGCAGCGCCGGGCAGGGGCAAGGAGGAGCAGGGAGAGAAAGGGGAGAAAAGAGGGGCGAGGCGGGGGTCGTGCCCTTTCCCTGGGCTCCCAATCCGACCTTCGCCCACCGTGGCCGCACCGAGCACCGTAGGGGAGGGAGAGCAGGCGCGGCCCCTCTCCTTTTCCTTCTTTTCGGGGTGTCTCTGGCTGCAGCCCTCCGCCAGCCTCGCCGCGCTGGAGGCTGCAGCCTGTCCGCCCGGGGCAACCCTGTGCTCGGTTGCCGCGTCCTGGCCTCTCGGATCTGCCCGCTCCCCGCTTCGGCGGGCTCGACTCCCAGTGCGGCGGGACCCGCCGTTCCCCGCCGCTCTCTGGAGCAGGGGCGCAGCTGCGAGGGCGGCGGGGAAGGAGCCGCTGCCCGGGCAAGAAGGATCGGAGCGAGGCTGCTCTGCCTCTCAGCATCAACAAAGCTCTCCTAGGCGATAGCTTGAAGGCTCCGAAGCAGCAGGAGCCCCGGCGAGCAAAGGCTGCGCAGGAGGTCCCCGAGAGGCCCGGAGCAGCTGCGCGGCGGAGCGATTGACGCTGCCCCCAGCCGCCAGCTGCCCGTCCCGCCGGTGCCTCCGTGGCGGGGCTGCGCCCGGGATGGGCCCCGCTCCCTGCCGTTCGCCGGAGCAGCGGGGCAAGCGGCGGGTGGTGTTTGACAGGAGAGCGGGCAGGACACGCCTCTCCTCCCCTAGCCGGGGCGGTCCCGCTGCCTCTTTCCGCGGCGGCGGGGGTGGTGGGTCCGCGCCCTCCTATTCGGGACGGTGGGACTGTACGGCAGGGCAGAGCTTGCCCCGCTCCTTTCTACTTGGTGACTGCTGAGGCTGGCCGGGTCCTGCGAAATGGTTGTCAGGCCGAAAAAAGCTGGCTACGACTTAAAAATTCCGTAATTCGAAGCGGAATTCCTTGTATTCGGTAAGGGGGCAGGGGTGCTGCTGAACGACTGCGCGGGGAAAGGGTGGCCGGGTGGGTATCATTTGCTGGCTTGCGATTCCCCGCGGCACTGTTCACGTTTTCCTTGCAGTTTAACTGAGTACATATATAGAGGAATGAAAAGTTCTGTTCTTACTGTATTGTGCATCATTGCTGCCTTTAGCTGCTGGGAAAAACTGCAAAGCAGGTTGCAGTGCTGTAGTAATTAAACACATATTCCAGTTAAACTTTAGGCTCAGTTGTTCTTTAGAAATAGACACTGCTTAAGTGTTTTTTTAAAATATTTTGTTACTGCAATTTAAAGTTGAAACCTACAGTTATTTGCTGTTTCTCTCTAACTAGGGTATAGGAGGTAGCAAAAAATAACCCTAAAGCATGTAACAAAGAGGTGTAATGCTGATGTCTTAGTGAGTTCTAATAACATAGACTTGTGACTTACACGTATTCTAACATCCTTGGTGATTAAAACTTAAAAAGCATAGACTTTGTACTTTTGATAGTAGCTTTTCAGAGCGTCGAGTATCTGACTTATAAACAGCTCTTGAAATTTGACTAGTTATGAATTTTTTTATTATTTAGTGTAGCAGTCAAACTTTTGGATTTTGAAAGCTTTCATAGTGCACCTTAGTGTTTGGAAGTGGCAGAGATAGTGAGGCAATCACTGAGGGTCAGTAACAACTGCAGATGGGAAGAGTAATGTCAGGGAAGTTTGCTGTGTTACTCTTATGTTTTAAGCTGTCATATTAACATCAGCTAATAAGCAGGGGAGTGAATGTGATGTGGTGTACTGGACCTCCACGGGCCACTACCATGTGCTGCTCAGATTGCAGCAGCCCACAGCCCATGTGAGAGAGTTTGCTGGCAGTCTATCAGGAGAAATTACTTGTACAACCTGGCTGTGTGCTTGAGGGCAGGGGGAGCTGGTTTTCTCCTTTAGGGTATCATAAAACGTAAGTACTATTTAAGGATGGTATTGAATTGATGTGCAGAAAAAGCACATTGTGGACAATTCTTGGTGACAATTTATTGGTGAGAAGTTTAACAGTAATGCAAGCAGGAGAAAACGGGGAAGAATGTCTGATAAAACTGAAGTTGAGACCTGGAAATACTTGTATGGCTTTTAACTTTAACATGGTCTGGTTTTGAATGCAAAAGTAATCCTAGAATCATAAAATGGTTTCGCTTGATAAGTAATCTTTACTGATTTTGTTTGAAACTCAGCAAGTGGATTTGATGCGATAGCTTTCTTTTTGGTGTAAATATGTAATAATTTTTCAGTGATAATGTAGTACTAGTTGTGTAATATCTTTCATGCTGCTTGGTATTATATTTGCATAATAATGTTAAGATTCAGAAAAAACAAATACTAGCTTTTTGATTACGTGTTACAGCTGCAAATATAAACTGCTTTCACACTAATTATAAGCTATGTGGGTACACAAATGTGTCGATTGTTCTTAAAATTTGGTCCTATATTAAACATTGATCTTGATGTAAGCAGGTTCAGGGAGGAAGCAATGACAGTCCTCTAAAATATGTTTCTTTAGGCTATGTATATTCTTATTTCGAATGTGCAGACGTTAGTTTTGTTGTTGTTTTTTTTTTTTTTTTTTTTTTCTCCTTTGCTGCAGCTGTCCTTGCTGTGTCCAGTTACTGTGCTCACATGAGGCAGAGGCATTGTTTTCTGGGCTGGTTGCCTCAGTTCAAAAGAGGCATCGGAGAGTGTTTCCTTTACAAAACCAAATTTAATGTAATTTTCACTAGAGTGAAATGTGTAGCATTTACTCCAGTATCTGTTGGAAAGTTGCATATAAAACAACATTTGTGGCTTAACTGAGGAAGAGAGAATGTGAAAAAACTTGAAGCAAACACTGATAGCTCCTTCTGCCCTTTGTCCACAGGTGTCTTCCTCATGATTTTGCCTCATTCTTTTCTTACTATTCCAGTGGGATTGTGAGCTGCAAGAAAGCCCAGTTTACTCATTTAACTGTTTCAATTGTTCCATAATGAAGTGGATGTACAGGAAGAAATTAAGTTCACAGTAATTATCCCTTGTTATTAAATAACATTATAAACAGGAAATGATGTTTATCAGTAACTGTCCAGAACATGGCATCTGGCTTTCTTGCTCATCTGGACACATCTGCCTCAAACAAGGATGGGTGAAATACACACTTACTCTTGCATAGTTCAAGATAAACTTTGAAAGTAGCACTTGACAGTCTTCTGTTGTATTTCTAGTAGAACAAACTAGAGGTACAAACCGGGACACTGCTTAAAGTAGTCTACACAAGGGAGACTGTTAACCAACTCCTTGACCTCTCCATCTGTGGGACATTTAAAGTTCTGTGTGTTCCCATTTGAAAGAAATAGCCCTAGGCACCCAGCCATGGTTACTTCTTCCAGAGATTAAAATCTTAAATGTAAAAGGACTATGTGGTTGTGTTCCTTGAAGTGCAAGACATGCAACATAATCAGCCCAGAACTCTGAGATTTTTTTAACAGATGGGAAAAGCCAGAAAATCCCATATATAGTTGTTGAGGCTCAGTAGAACAACTTGTAAATATGAAACAACAGAAACAGAAAATTATTTGTACTGGAATGTTACAGGTGTTTTCTTTACATGTAGCAGTCCTGATATTTTTGCAAATACTTCTGACTGGCAGCTGGCTTGGTGTAATTTGAAGTCCCAGAGTATTTGTTAACATGCCAAAATGATCTGGTGAAAGACTCATTTTTACTGTGATTTGTGTTCTGATACATTACAGTGTTTTACTATTACAATTTGTGTGCTACCTTTGAAGACTTCTTTTAAGGTTCAAGGCTTCTATAATTTGGTGATATCTTGGTGTAGCGGTAGGAAGCTTTTATATTGGCTTTGTGCAGTAAAGTTTATTTTTGTACTGTAGCAGTGACTGCTAGTGGTGAAGTACATGTGGTACTGTGTATGACAGCTTTGCTTATGATGTCTTAAGTGTAGAGGGAATATATTTGCTTCAGGTAAACCCTCTAACAAATGAAGCAGTTAAGTCCTTAAATGAGTAGTAGTCTCTTTTAAGAGTATATTTCTGGGTGAATCGTGTTCTCATATGTGTGTGCTTTACGTACCTGCCAGCAGGCTTGATGTGTATAGGCAGCAGGGGCTGAGGGAAGAGGGCTGAGAAAGCTTTCCTCCCAAGATCTCTGTTCCAGAAAGTAATTGCATTAGTTTCTACATACTTGGAATAGGACCAAAGAAATTCAGTATTTTCTTATCTTAGATTTAAATGGATTGAAGCAGGATTCACTGCTTCTTTGTGAAGGTGAGTTACATGTCTCTCGTATTTCAGCACTGGGGATTCACGACCGATTCATAGTTCTGGGCTGTAACAAAGGCACCTGCTTTAGGGGTAGTAGCTGATCATTTTGGATCCAAGTCGGTGCAATATTAAGTGTGTGCTTACTGGGTTTCTTCCATGTACTCTCTTCCTGCCTTTCAGAATTACCTCCAAAGTCTTTCTGAAATACTGAAACTGTTAGCAGCATTTTAGTGTCCTTCCATGTGTTAGCAGGAGCGTGGCCCTTCTGCTCCACAGAGAAGATGCTGCCTACGTATCTTATATCCAAACTATTCCTAAAGTACTCCTTTTTTAAAATTTCTTAGAATAACATTATATGTAGTTTCAGAATGAACGCTGTTTTGGACTGCTTATTTTATCCACAATTGGTATATTTTCTGAGCAGCTACAGAGGAAATCTTAAACCAAGTATGACAGTGCATTAAAGGTAGGTATCCTGGTTAAATAATTTGATTCTAGACCTTCAGCTTCACAAATCAGGTCAAATATTTAAGATACCAAGGGAATTCTGTCTTCTCATGAAAGGTTTGAACTTCTTTGATGGCAATCTAGGTCTGTTGTCTTCTCAAGGTAATGCGATACCCCTTTTAGTGTAGGGCAAAGATGAGGTTGAGCCTTTCATCATCTCTAGCATACATTAGTTCAGGGAGCATCTGAAGTTTATAAAACCTATGAGAGGGTAGCACCATTTTAATGAGGTGCATACCTAAAATGAAGCATGTGCTACTATTTATGTACTGTATGGAATCTATCAGAGATTAATGCAGAAAGATTTAGTGGAAGGAGTGCAATCCTTGGGGCACTTTTAAAAGCCCATTTAAAAAGCACGGTTTGTAAAAGTGAGTCTTGAATATGGAGGAACGTGAAAAGGGCTGCTAAACCTGGTGGAACTCCTTATTGTCACTATCATCTGTTAGGGTCTTGGGGATTTTAAGTGCTGTAGCATATTTGATGGCACTTGTCATACCAAATCTCTTGTATGTACACCCTGTACTGCATTGCTATAAAGAGGCAGAACTTTGATTTCTGGACAGGTCAGAAGATATATACTTGTTTTAATCACAAAATAAACAGTGTTACAAATAGCTGAAAACTTTGGTATGTTTGGTGTAATGTACTATTTTTTTCCACCTTGTTGTAGGAAAATGCTATCTAGGTACTTGTCTGAATAGTCTCTGGTGCTTAATGGTGTAAGCACTGGATGGAGGAAGGAGTGGGGATCTCTTCCAAATTGCTTTCTGATTTCCAGAAGTAGCAGAAAGGGAGATGCTCTGGCTCTGTCCTGAGCTCAAGCTGCACGCAGCCAGTGACATCTGTGCAGCCATGCTGAGGAAGAGGTGAAGGTGGTTGCCCTGTTATGTGCTATTTCACCCATTTTTTTATTTTCATAATAGGAAAGTTCTGGGAAGTGGGTAAGAGAAATATGTGGATGTTCTCAATGCTTTGGGCATTTTGCCTTTTTCCATATTTGAATAGTGCAGTAAATACTACATCTGAGCATTTGCAGCTGTCTAATTCTAGCACTGTGTTAGCTGCAGAAATGTCTAGCAGCGGTGAATGGTCCTTATGAATGCTTGTCCAGTTTGATGGACAAATATTTATGGCAGTATCTGAGTGGAGGATACTGAGTGGGGAAACCCTTCCCATGTGGGAGGGGTTTATAAAAGTGTTTTTCTTTTTAGTTAGAGAAATGAGAAGTTGGAAAACAAAAGCTGTCGTACCAGCAACACAGGTGAACCCAGTGCAGGGATGTAGGTGTTCCTGGACAGGAAAAAACAACAGAAAAAAACAGGCAGAAAAAAACAACAAACCTATGGGGTTTTCTCCCTTCAGAAACATCCCTTGGAAGAGGAAACTGTCAGGATTAAGGATTTATTTAGTTCTGCTTGGTTTGAATTTGTGTCCTGGTGAGACACCAGGATGTGAGATGCATGTAGTTGTTCCTCTGTAGAAGCCAGGCTATGCTGTGGTGTGCTGCAACAGTGGATTGATGCAGTGAGGGAAATTCTGTGTTAGTTAATATACTGCAGCAGGGAGTCCCAGGCAGCCTTATATCATTTGGATTCTCAAGTGGAGAAAGTGAAGTAAATACTTCAAGCACTGGAAGAAGGTGATAGCAGAGGTTTGTTGCTGCTGGCATTGAGTGGAAGCAAGGAAGGACAAGTGTGTTGGTCTGGAACAAGGTGACTCCATCTGGAGTGCTGCCAGCAGACAGATCTGATGCAGAAATGTCCCAAGACTACTCTACATACCTTCAGTGTGGAAAATAAATAAATTGTATGCTTTATTTGACTTCAGCTTCAAGCTGAAAGTACTTGTGTTTCTCTAGATGCTGTTGGATGAAGAAAAAATCTGGACCACAGGGATACATTTACCAGTAATGTGGTATGTGGATTGGGCTCTATTAGATCATATCTGAACTAGGCTTTCACAGCCCTTTTCAAGTTTGGAGGCAGTGTAGGTGGGAGGAAGCCGAAGCTGCTTAAGAGGCTGTAAAATCCCTTTTCCGCCATCCCTTCTCTGCTTGTCTTTTTCCCCCTTGTCCACTTATGTACACATACTCTCTCTGACTGCTGCTTTTAAAGCTGGTAGTATTACTTGTATGCCAAAGACAAGCACAGAAAATCTCTGCAGGGATCTCTAGCATCTGGGCATCTCTTACTATGTTTGCAACAGCAATTTCTTTTCTCCCTTACCTGCTGTATTTACACTGTGCTGAAAGTATGCTCAGTGCCTCACAGAACAAATAGTTCACAAGCTCTCTTCTGTGTCAAGGGAGGCTGAGCTGAAGGCAGAGGAGATATATTTGTGCGTAAAGAATTTCGTGCAGATATGTAGCTTTTAGCCAGTGCTAATCATTCAAAATTATTTGGTTTTTCTGGTGCATAATTTAATTAGTTTGCTTTATGAAAGAAATTTGAGTTAGCCATTTGAACAAAGCCAGATTGAGTAATGATGATGAATGTTTTCAGGAAGAGTACTCGAGGCTTGAAGGGGGAAGTGGAAAATAGCTCAGAGGTGTTTCAGTAAATTGAATTCTCCAAAATGTTAAAACAATCTGTTGAACTCTTGTGCTACTGTAAATATATACTAGTAAACTACTAAAACTGACAGCTACACTTAAGATAGAAATGTAAGCACTGGGAGCTGTATTTTTGATGATTTATTTTATATAACATTAAAATACCCTTTCATGTGGGAAGACTGGCATTTTAAGAATATTTAAAGCTGTTAATGGCCAGTCAGCCGCTTTGCTGAACTGCTGACTTCACACATACCATTTCCTTTTTCAGGTTTTTACAACCCCACATCTTCTGACTTTTAAAGCAGGATGAGGAGGGGGGTAAGAGGAGAAAAGCGATTTTCCACTGGTAGCCACAGAGCAGCTCTAAACTTGAATTTTTAAAA
This sequence comes from Calypte anna, assembly GCF_003957555.1. NCBI lineage: Eukaryota > Metazoa > Chordata > Aves > Apodiformes > Trochilidae > Calypte > Calypte anna. Next base: position 122,093,813 of record NC_044244.1, read on the forward strand.
TTACTGTCAAATTAGTTAATGTTGAATCTACGTGACATAAATTGTTTTTGTTGTGTGTCGATACAAGCTATGCTTTTTAATTTGGAGACCTCACTTTTCAGCTGTTCTAACTTAAAAGTTTTTCTTGTTTCAGGAATTTTTGGAACAAGTATTTGGTCTAAACCATGTTCGTGCTCCTTTTTAAAAGACAATGCCTTGCTCTGTGCTGAATAATAAGCTTAATATGGTTTGAGAGTTCAGAGAGATTTTTGTAGTCTTGAAATGTATGACTTATTGTAATTACAGTTGCTTATATTGTAAAGCAGTTCGTAAACTTACCTGGAGACAGAGCAGAACATTTACAGGCAGTATTTTACTGCTGACAGCTTAAAAGTTTGTTTATGCTAATCACTTCATAAATAGTGAGCAGTACACTGTTAGTGACTTTCTCACTTTCTTAGTTGTTGTAATAGTACACATGGCTAGCTAATATCTGTTGTTTTGAAAGCCTGTGAATTTGACAGAGTCCTATCTCTTCTACCTCTGTTTTTATCAATGAGTAGAGGTGTTGAGATATACCAGCTTATTGGAAGTTCTTCTATGTGAAAACATGGAAGTCTGATTTCCTTTCCTTGAAAAAATTTAACTTTTTTTTTTTTTAAGAATGTGCACTTAAAGGGAGTCCAGCTTAGATCAAATTTCTTGTCAGAACACCAACTGATTATATATTTGTGTGCATACATGAAAGAAGACCTGATCTTTAGGGTTTTTTTTTAAATCATATACATGTAATGCAAAATAATACTCATTTTACAACTACAAAGCTTGTGTTACATTTTGTAATCCTCTATTCATGCAAGTGTAAGTTTTTTTTCTTTTAGCCTTTGAGGTTTTACTTTTCTACCATGATGCCACAGTATCATGGTTTTTACTGATTCCATCTATTACAGAAATAAGGAAGTAGATTCTGTTGTGTCAAGTATACTAAATGAGTCTAGGTAGTAGGTAACTTGCCAGAAAGTTAATTTTCAATGGGTCTTGGAAGTATTGTGTGTCACAGAAATGCCTTTTTTCCAGACCCTTAAAGACTTGTGAAAAAAACGTAAAGTTCATCTTTAATTTAAGAGATAACAGATGAACAGATGGTTAGCTTTTAAGAAACCAATATTCTAGATTCATGAAGAATAACTTTGAAGGAACGCAGTTAACTTTCAAAAAAACTCCCACTTGTTTGGGCAGTGACTGGTGCCTGTTACCTTCTTAAGGAAGCTGGAGTGGGAACTGCTGCTGCTGTCGCATTGTGTGTTGGTCCATGGAGGGGGGGAGGCTGTACAGGTCCTTTTTTTGAAGGGATCTTGGCAGTAACAAATGGTAAGGAGGAGGCAAGGAGTGGTAATGCTCCTTGGATGTGATGGAAGGGTGGTGATGCTTGGCCCAGCAGTTGTAACTGGTAACTCTTTCATAGTAAAAGCTAGCAGCATGGGAGTGCTGGTGGTGAGAGCAAATGTAGGACTTGGACAGATGTAAGAGTTGGAGGGGATATTTCTTTGTTTACATTGCACCTATTCTCTGCCTGTTACTGGTTTTTGTGGTTAAACTATATGTAATTGTTTTCTCCCTTCGTCTGTGGAAATTTGATCTGGCAGGATTTGTAGAAAAAAATATTGAAGACAAAGAGGGGCAAGTATAGCTCTGTGTTCAGATTGAGCCTGAAAAATGTCTATCTGCATTTCAAGCTAAAAACGGGGAGAATTTAATCAGTGCTTCATAGTGGATGTTTTTTCAGCTTCCTCCTCTGCACTATGTGTCTGTATAGCCTCAGTCCTCATCTAGCAGAGGCTGCCCAATGGTGACTGTCCCTTCCTCCTATGAGGATGACAACAAGGTCTGAGTTGCTGCATTTATACTAGCGTTAGCATCAAAAAGCTGACTACTTATGAAACTGTTGTATCTGTCTTACCTCTGAGCCTGAGATGCAGTGGAGGTACTGGGCCTGTAGTCACTGGCTACTTAGGCTTCTTTTAAATGTTATATTGATCTCCATAGTTCTGTCTTGTAAATTCTTACAAGCGTGCATGATCCAAGATAGACTTGCACTGAGAAGCCCAAAATATGCATGATTTTTTCACGACGTTCAGCTTACTTGAGTGCCTGGCTTACAGTGAGAAGGACAATGGAGATGTGTAGCAGGCAAAACAGAATGGTTTTGACATTTTTTGTGGAGTACTCATTTCTTTGAAATACAGTAACACATGCCCTTTGAGTAATTCTCTGAAAATGAGAAGAGCGAATTAAGACAGGAAAAATGTTTTCCATCCTGTTTTCTGACTTCTAGTATCATGTAGGAGCAGTTAGGGGAGGATGAAGGCTTAGGCTTGTCTACTAATATACTGCTTTCTGACAAAAGGCTCACTCAGTGGGAGTTGGCGAGTAGAAGTGATTTGGGGATTAACAATAAAAACTTCAGTGAAGAATTAGAGGCAGATGGATGCTTTCCATCTGATTTTTTAAAAAGTAACTAATGTAAAGGAATTTAATCAGTGAAAGAATAAAGTTCAGCTTACAGAATTAGTTGATCTGCAAGTGATGTGAATAACACAGTTCATGAGTGTAGAGATCCTCCGTGGCTCTTTAAATTAGCAAATAGTGTCTTCTTGGTGTACAGTATAGGTTCTGTTTCCATTCCTAAATCAGTCAGTTTTGAGCATTTTCTGTCCATGACTGGAAATCATTGTGCTTAGCTTGGGTTTTGTAACTTTGGTTTTCATTCTTCTGCTTTGTGCATCCTAAAGCCATTCTGCTTCTGCCTTGCCATTGCATTTCTCTGTTTGCGTCTATATTCCTGTCCTTGTTTTGTTTTATTTCCCCCTTTCATTTCCAGAAGCCACTAGATTAATTTCTTAACTTCAGCTTTTTGTTTTGCTAACTTGTATTGATTGCTGAGGTGCACACAGAAGAATGCCTTGAGTTCTGGTCCTTTCTACATAATTTTGCCAAAATGTATCTGGAGTTTTCTGTCCTGTATTGACTTACGGTTTTCTTCTGTGTTGGGTGTGCTGTGGGTTGAGTCAGGCTGTCAGTGAAGGACACATAAGAGTACAGTGTCTTAGTTAGCAAAGGCCATAACTGCCTTATGGTTTGCTCCTTAATTATGAGAGGCAATGCAAAAGAAGTTTCTCTTGCTTTCAGACTGACCACAGTCTGTTCAGGAGGTAACTGATGCTCACTTTGCTGTTGTGCAGCAGAATGTAGTGGAGTGGTTGATAGTGCCTCAGAAATACCATTCTCGTGCGTTTTCTGTGAAAAGCACCACTATCTGCAAGCTAATTTCATAGTGGCTCCTACATTGAATACTGTTGGACTAACTGAGTTTTAAATAGCTCCTCTTAGAAATCACAATAGATTGTATTCCTGCCGTTGTGATTGCTCTGTTTCAGGCAGTGCTTTCAGAACTTTTAGTTGCTTTATATTTTTTAACAGGCTGGTGGGCATGCTGTAAAATAGCCTATCTGGTACAACACAAGCTAATGAAAAGCTGGAATCCTTTTTATGTTCTGACAGATGCTCCGGTTGTGCTAAACTTGATGACTATCACTGCGGGGTTGGAATCTTTATTACTGCACCAAGTGCAATCTGGTACTTGGAACAAAAAGATAAAAACCATGCACTGTTTTAAAGTAATCTGTAAAAGCAGTTACTTTGACTCTGCATCACCTTTCATGATTTATTACTTGCAGTGGAAAAGCTTTGAATTTTTGGGGGAGTCTACAAAAAGCATCAAGTATTACGAATTTATTTGATGGCTTAAAAGGATTTCTGTTCTTAATCCTGATGATCACTTATGCTATGAATGCTATTGTGTAGCAAACCCTGCTTCTTTCAAGTTAGTTTTGAGTTTTATTAATAACTGCTTTTAAGTTGCAATCCTAAGATTTTTATTTTTTTAAAAACTGGCTTGTTCACACAGAGAGCACACACACACACTAAGTGATTTCTTCAGTCACTGACATTTTTAAACCCGTATTTAATTAGTTTTAGCCATGGGAATTGCACAATATAAAGTTTTCATTGTGCCATCCATCACCATAGTGTGCAGGTTCCTTGAAATTTCACTGAAATGTCACAGATTCAGGAAAACACTCAGCTGTATAGGCAATATGTATGTGTAATTTATTTTGATTTTTTAGTATGAGGCTATAAGATTAAAGAAATTCCGTTGGTCTCATGGGAGTTCCTAGAAAGGAAATGATCAAAGAAGAAAATTCAGAAATTTGAATTGATTTTTACTTCTTATCACTTGAACAGTTAATGGAAAAGGATCATCAACTTGCTGGCTTTGTTTCTTTGAGGCTAAAAAATTCAAATGAGTTTGACTTGAAGTGACACAGTCAAAGTTCAAAAGAACTAGATCCTGGAGTAGAAAATCACAGTAACACACACAAAAATAATTTGTTTATGCTGTTTTAGAATAGTTTAAGTAATTTAGCCCTTCTAGTTTCTAAATCCTATAAGAATATGGCTCTCTGCTTTTATCTGCAGTGTTCCCCAAAGAGGTTCCCTGTGCTCTGTTGCAAAGAGAGCAGGACAGGGGTATCAGTGAGCACTTGGGCCTTTGTCTAGATCTCTAACATCAGTGTTTTGTTCCCCCTTCCACTGTAGTTGAGCAAGATAATGTGTTTTACCCAGAGGTGTTTTAAATGGATGATTGTTTAACTCTGGAAGTCAGGCACAAGGAGCAGGTTTCATATAGAAGCCTTTCTTTCATTTCTCAGTAACAATTGTTAGGGAAAAAAAGAAATAAAACACATTTTGTATCTTTCTTTGTATCAGAAATCCACAGAAAATGTAAATCATTATACAATGAACTGTCTAAAAAAATGGATTAAAAGTTTGGATTCTGTATGCTTGCTACTTTAATAGATCTGATGTTTACACACTGTTATTCTATGCATAGTTTGTTAAATGCTTGTAACTTAAAAGCAGCAAGATAATTATACACCAATACAAAAAAAATCCTTCCTTCCAAAAAAAGAAAACCCAAACTCCAATAACAGCCTCCCCCCTAACTTGTTGTGTTACTACTCCACAGGAAACTGTTGAGCTGAAAGGAAGAATTAACTGGTCTTTCAACTTCAGCCTTTTTATTGTGAGACAGAAGATCACAGAAGTGTTACCATGGGGAGAACAGCAGCTAAAGGTAAGGCCTGGTAGCTTTTTTTAAAAGAGTAAAGAAAATAGGGAAGCTGCTAAATTCTCTTTTTGGTTGTGATAGAATAATACTTGACAATTACCATACTGTTAGATTAAAGAAGATAGTTCTTGATGCATACTGAATACAGGTAAGTTCAAACTTCTTGTTGTTTTAGAGAAAGTATACTAAATTTGACTCATTCTGGAGTTCTGAAAGTTCAACCAAAGTAATTTTGACAGCCCTGAGGCCATTATACTACTCTAAAATTGAAGAATGTGTCTAGATGTGATATTAAATAAAATGTATTTTTTTATTCTGTAGCTGCATATAATTTAATGGGTCCATACCTGAGTAGTGCAGGGAATCAGGTTTTATCACAGTGTATGACATTAGCAGCTGCCTCTTGAAGATAAACCAAGCATTTTTAAAGAAATCAATCCACAAATGCAGTGTATTATGAAGGTGTGATTTCTGCTGTGTCACATCTGCAGAAGTTAATTGCAAGTGCTAAAATTAGAGTGAGACTTCAGAAGCAGCAAGAGTTTTTGGGTTGTTGAAACAAGGAGAATGTGAAGAGAGAAAGACCCACTGTCTGAAACCAGGTTGGTGCTGCTTTTCAAATGAGTAGTTCTCCCCCATAAAAGGCTGCTAATACTTCTGTATTTTCCTTGAGCTTTCCACCTTCAGCCCTAGCTGCTTTATGGGCTTGTGTGCTCCCTTGGTAAATCATTGTCTTTTGCTATAATGGATTTTCTGTAATGGCAGGAGTCATCCATTTAATTGGTGCACCAAGAGTTTATGGAAGGAAGTCCTTTTCCCCTTCTCTTGTAGGCTTTCTGCATGGCTGTTGTTTAAATACAATAAAGAGACATGCTGCTCTGGGCAGATGAAGATAATAACCCTGCTAGGGAAGCACAAAAAGAAGGGAAAGGAGATATTTCATATTCACTCTGTCTTGCTGTGCTCAGCTGTGTGCACTGAGGCTTGGTGAAAGTAGCTGGAAGGTGCTTCAAGCCCTGTGTGGTAGGGACTGAGGAAGGCCCCTTCTTGAGCAATGGGTAAGTCTTGGGTTTATGCTGATGAACTTCATCTCAAGATAAATAAGTGACATGAGAAAAGTATATCTTGTTGTGACCCAAAGATACTTTATATATATTGGGAAGAGACAATGAGTTTCTTTCAGAAAAGTGGTTTCCTATCATGTTTTGAACACCCAACAGAGTTTGAAGACTTCAAAGTGGCTAAGAAATAGCTGCAGAAATCTCAAAAGCATGGCTGTGAATTGTTTTTCCCCCATCAGCAAGCAAATATCAAGTCTTAGAAGATGATACCTTGTGTCTCCACACCATCCTGTGGTAAAAACTAATACTGTTGACAGAGGTGGAGCTTGCTCAGCATGCAGACAAAGCAGTCATCTTGTTTGTTGAATGTTTAACTATTCCCAGAAAGAGGCTTTGTGAATTTTCAAAGCATTTTGGACAAGAAGCTGGAGTTCATCTTGGGATTTTATGAGAGAGATTGTATGTTGTTCACCAGGATTATCTTTATCAGACTTTATATTCTAAAAGTGTGTGTTTTCTGATTGTAATTTTTTTTGGTCCCATTCATAAGCCAATCGAGGTAGTTTTGTCTGGTTTCTTCCTGGTATCTAATTTCTTGCATGATAGATGTGGTTGCTCTTGTCTCTATTCTGTTGAGTAATCTTATCAGCAGAAATATTCTGTGATTACAGATATGGTGGGAGTAATATAAACACGTGGAAAGCACTATGTTAAATCTACTCTAATCTTGTTTTGTGTCTACTGTTTTAGTTTATGAAGTGTGATGTAGAAAAACTGTTACTGTGCAGCAGAATATGCTGCTTTTGTAATCTCAGTATATGCTGTCTTCTGATCTTGCTACAAGAAGAAAACAATCCTTCATGTGGTTTTGTAAGTATTTAGCCTATATGTATTGCAGGCTAAATGTGTATACATATTTACATGGTGACTATATAGGCTCTCTATATACTTACATGTCTTGATAAATTTTAAACGATTTATCTGAAAATGATATCCCATTCTTTGCTTTTTTTTTTTAAAAAAAAGCTGAGTAGCATGTGATTAGTTCCACAGTAGCAGCATTTAATTTTTGTCCATGTTTTGTCAAAGGATCTAAACCATTGTGTTTTACAATTGAAACTAAACTCAAACTTGTCTCTTTAAAAATGGAGTTTATGAAAAGAGGAAGATAGATAATCAATTCAACTCATGTGAAAACAGGGTAATAATTCTTACTGCTACTAGCTTTTCATCTGCTTAGACAAAACACTCCAGCTTTGTAATGGTCTTCCTGACATGGAGGGCTGGAATGCGTAAAAGCAAAGGGAGCCTTTGAGAACAATCTTTGTTTTATTCAGACTTTTTTTTTTTTTTATGCTTCTGCATGTGCTGGGTGAGTTTTACTTGGGCATTTTAAAGAAAAGATTTCTTGCCATCAAAAAACAAGCGATAGTGACAGTGCTTTGGGTTTATTATGAATGAAGATGCAAATGAAATACTTAAATTGCTATTGAGGAATCCATTTCCTCTCACTAATGTCTTCATCTCTTCTTGTTTTCATAGTTTTTCAATGTCTGATAAGAAAAATGTGTGAGATCATTTGTATCTGCTGTGGTATTTGTGGGATAGGCACTAAGCCTGACGGATACAGGAAATAAAGAATTTGGGTGGTGGTTGGCAGCCAGAACTCATCTGGTGTCCAGGCTTCAGTTTTTCACATTCTTTCACCTGTCTCTTATCATTAAAGGCTGTCATCTTGTTTGAAATCTGCCACTGTGGGGTAGATAGACTTTCATGACTGTCCTTTCAAGCTTTGGGTGTTCACAGGAAGCAGTTATTACTTCTTTAATAAGTTTCTCATGTGGGACTTTGTTGGATATCCTCTTCAGAAATAAGTAGATTGGGAAGTCATCTACTCTGTAAGCTGCCAGCCTGATGTCTGAGGCAGTCCCATGACTGTTACTGGGAAGCCTGGCTAGCTGAGCTTGTAGAACATGACAAGAAGCTGTGCTAGGCATTACCATTCCCAGTAGAAAGCTAGCTGGAATCAGTTCTGTTTCAGAGAGGCTAGATGAAATACACTTTCATCTGTATGTGGGAGAAGGTAAATACTGTCCTTGTCTTGTCTCTGTTACTGGACTAGTTTTACTGATGTCCCTTCTTGGATTCCCACTGGTATCTGCTGCCTAAGATAGGGTGTCCATCTGTGTGGGTTTAAGTCCTACTCCTGAAGTACTGGGGTCAGAGCTCTGTGGGCATCACCCAGAAGCATTTCTTTGAAGCTGACCTCTGTAAGGATTTTTCTTTGGGAACCTGTCAAATGCTTTTGGTGATGTACAAAATGTTTCAAAGCATTCTTTTTTCCAGAAGAATGAGTGTGTAAGTCAAGAAAGAAGACAAGGTAAAGGAGTAAAAATAGCTTTTTTTTTTTCCTTTCAAAGGATCTTGGTTATTCCTCATACCTGCTTCAGGATAAACAGGTGATACTTTTGCAGCAGGTATGTAGCTGTAGGTGTGTTTTCTGGGACTGTGGACTCTGTATTATCCTCGGAAGATTTCTCAGCCCTCGGTGCACTGATAAGCTTCACTGGTCATGCCCAACATCACTTGGGGACTCCCAGATCCCAGAACCCCAAGTCAGGCCTCCTGGGCCACCAGCCAGGAGGAGCCCTGCCCAGTCTCCATCTCCCCACAGCCCTGCTCTACCCAGCCATGGGCCTGTGTCCTGGCCCAGCCTCATCCTAATCCCAAGAGGATGTCTGGGGCTGCTCACTGGGAGCTTTCCAGCTGCTCCTGGCTGGGGTAGAGTGGCCCTGGCTGGTGAAGCCTTGCTTGGCTGCACTTGAGGGGTTGCTGGGCTGTGCTATGCCCTGGCCAAGAAGCACCACATCCTACCCATGAGGAGCCAGGTGGATGCCTTAGCCCCTCCTCACTGACCAGTGGAGGATATGAAGACTGCTGACAGAAGATGGTTATGATTCAGCTCTTGCTGTACATGGTGAATCCTCAATAAATAATGAAAGAAGTGGGGCAAAAGTGATGAACATCACTCATTGCTCATGGGTGCTGTGTTTCAAGAAAAGCCTTGCTTGTAGAAAACATAGACTGAAAACATAGAGAACATAAAAAGAGAACATAAAAGAGAAACATAAAAAAGAAACACCTATAAAAGAAACACTGCATCTTCGATGCAGATCAACTCATTGTGTCTCAAGTGTTTTTGATCACCAAATGTCTAATTCTAGGTTAGGAGTGTTAAAATTTCCAATGTAAGCCAATCAATAGCTAAGGAATTTTACTGCAAGTGGATGCAAGAATCAGCTGCCAATACAGTCTTTTGGTACAAGTGATCCATCCCATCACCTGTAGCAGTTCAGGCTAACCCGGGTGGCCAAAGATGTGAGCTGAGGCATGTGCCTTCCCAGAGAATGGCCTCATTCCCTCTGCTGAGGCATTTGCAAACAAGAAAGTTATTCAACCATGCAGAGCTTGATAACTTTTTAAAATCTGAAAACCCACTTTCATTTCATTTGTCGGCTCAGTGCCATATTTGATTTGTGCTTTTGTTTCAGTCCATTAGTGTCAAAAGCAAGTCTGAAGACTAAAAGGAGGTGGAATTTTGCCTCCCTTTGTCTTCTCTGTTCTAGCTTCCCAGTCCCCCTCTGTGTGTCTGATATGTGCTGAAATCTGTCAAAAATGAAATATGACAAACTTCTTCATGAGTGCAGTAGAATGGTAGAGAAAGTAGGCTATTCCCAATGATTTTTTTTTTAAATAATTGAAGTTATTCACTGTTCTGAGGTAGCAGCTTGCATCTGAGTATTCAAGAATTTATATAGAGCATAGAATCTTAAACTCAGAAATAAGTTTTTAGGGTGGTTTTTGTTTGGTTGGTTCGTTTTTGTTGTTGTTTCTCTGTCCATAGTGGTCTAGATAAGATTTTAAAATATATCCAGTTATTTTAAGGATCTCAAATTGCATGTAGATCAAGTAAAGCTGTTATTAGCTGTTTGTAGAGCTAATACTACATTTTCTGCTACTAGATTTATTTTGATAACATAATATAAAGTAGTCAAGATCTTTGCTTTTTCATACTCCTATTTTGAAAGAAATAACATGCAGTGATTAAATTTATAGTACAAATACCTTTTTGATTATGCACTGACATGAATAAAATAAAGTCAGTCTTTGGAACAACATTTTATACTGTGTGAAAGCATTCTGTGTTAAGCTGGACATCGTTATGATGTGAATATTACATTTAATATGTAATGGAATCTTGTCTTTTAGATTCAAAGAATATTAAAAAAGAGAAAAATGGAAAGAATCAGGAGGCAAACAACCCGTCTTTAAAAAGTGGTAGGTATTGCAGCTGTCAGGTTATTAGCTAAGGTACCTTAAAAGAGAAGAGTGTATTTGGATTGTGCCATCTCCCGAGGCTTTTTTTGCAATCTCTTTAGCTATTTTTGATGAGTAGCTAATAATACAGCCTTGCTTTTGTCTAACTCTGTTGGGAAGGTATGTTTCGGTGTAGAAAATTATGGTTGAAACTGCTTTACCTAATAGTTTTACTACCTAAGACAAGTATTCCTTGTAGTCAAAGGCCCTGTGTAAAAAAAAAATTTTCTTTCATTCATTTACTGATTTGTTGGTTCTTCTAATCTTTATCTTTCCCAGTTTCATACCTTTCTGCCCCAGTCATCTTCTCATTATTTAATGTGTTTGATGGTGCCAAAGACGAGATTTTCAATTCAGTAGCCTGAGTTTTTAGTATTACTAACAGGATTAAATTGTCTGGGATTCTATTTTTACTTTAAATTTAATCTGGTTTAAAATATGTTTTTGTGTCTTTATAATAAAGTGAGGAAACTAAACACTTGCCAGAAATGATCCAGCTTCTTATCACACCTCTGCTATCTATTAGACAGCCTCAATTATCCTCAGTGGGTGCCACAGCCAGGCATACGCATGGGTTTGCTGGCAAATCAGCCTTTGTGAGGTGCAGGAAGACAGGAGCATTCTTATACATGCTTCATATGTTCATGTTGGGTGCTTGAGTTTGGGACAGTAAGAAATGTCATGAGTACTATTGACTCAAGTAGAAAATCTCTTCAGGAATCCTTTGTTGATGCTTGATAAAATAGCACTGAGCTACTTTAACTCTTGCTTTGCTTACATTTCCATGCCCTCTGACTCCTGATAGATGGTCTGCTTCAGAGCTTTTCCTGCATACCAGCATAAATGTTCCTTACAAGTAGTCTAGTCACTGGGTGAATATGCTGAAGTAGTAACAAGGTAGGTGCATAGTTGAGTTGATGACTTTGCATACAAGATATAATATCCTGTTACCACCAGTCATAATACAGCTTTTCGCTTTTACATTTGCAAGACTGACTTCTTCCATTTTTTGGAATATTAGCAGTCATCTCTGTTACTTTTTCCTGTTATTTTGAGACAGGAGAGGAAATCTATTTATGTCTTGTTTATCCTCTTCTGTACTGTAAGAGGAGCTCCAGTAAAACTGCACTCAGCATGGCTGTGTTTTAAAATATGTTGTCTGACATGACAGATGGAGCCCCATAAGACACCTCTCCACCAGCAAAGTGCTTCTCATATGTGGATATGATAACATATTTCACGAGTCACTGGAAAACGTCCCTGCCTCCTTCTGTGGTGGAGAGCAAGGTGCTGAAAAAGCTTTGTGGAGAAACAGTGCTAAGCAGGCAGGCTTTATTCTGTCAGCTGGGTTCTTCCACTAGGGATTACACTAGCACTGGCTAGATTTGTTCTGATAATGTTATATAAAGTAGTCCAAAGCTTTCTTTTTCATGCTGTACTTTTCAATGTATTTTGAAAGGAAAACACTGCCATGATAAGATTTGTAGCATGAATACCTGATCAAACACACAATTACACACCTTGATCTAGTGTCTAAGCACTGAACTTATTCATGAAATCTGGGCTCAGCTCTGACAATGTAGAGAGGGGTGCTTCTGTTTAACACCAGGAAATCTCCAGAGATCCGGGGGAATGTGGGATGGGGAGAATTGAAGAGCAGGGGAAATAAAGTGGTATGACAAACTGGTGGAAAAAATAGACTGAAGTGTAGGGAAAGATGGGAGAAGGAGAAAAATTCTAATGGAATGATCACACATCTGGAAGGAGGTACAAGGTAGAAAAAAGGATATGAAATGACTTCAACTACTCTGTTTGCAAGAGTATTTAAACCATAGTTAAAATGTAACCATGTAAACCAAAATTAAAAAGAAACTTCAGCTTTTACAAGGATGGGTGGTGGGATGAATGCTAGAAAAGATACATCCCTATTTCAGAAGTCTCAAATCCATGCTAAGGGAACCTAGGAATGATCTGAGAAGACACAAGGCGCTTTGGCTGCCTAAACAGAGTTTAGGCTTGGGTGAGACTTTGTTAAACTAATCTAAATAAACCAGAACTTAAACTCTACCTATATACAATGACATTTAAATCATAGTTTTAATTTTCAGTTTACATTTTTAAAAATTTGACAGAAACTGAAGGTGAAGCATCAAGCACAGTAGAAGACAACACTTTAATGAGCTCGGCATTCACATATTCATGGTAGCAGGTGGGACACCTCTGAGGGTGCTGAGGTAGTAGACTGATGTTACTGTGAGGCTTCTATCTCATTTTGGACATGCCTTGGTAATATTGGGGAAGTTTCATGATGATTAGGAAAGGGCAAACAGTATGCCCTTTGTCAAGAAGGACAAGAAGGGACCACCTGGGGGATTGCAGGCTCACCTGCCTGACCTCAGTCTTCAGGAGAAGTATGGAGAAAATCCTCCTGGAAGCCATTTCTAAGCAAAGAAAAGACAGGACTGACATTTGGTACAGCTGAGATGGATTTGCCAAGTGTGAACCATGCATGACTGACTGGCTGTTGTGATAACCAAGTTATGCTGTAAACAAGGAAAGAGAAGTGGATGTTGTTCATCTCAACTTTAGCAAGGCTTTCAGTAGGGTTTCTCTGGTGTCCTTTCAGCCAGATTGGTGAGATGTAGTTTGGATAATGGATGGAAAATTGATGGGACTGCCAGGTAACAAGATTTTTGTTTCACTTTGATTCACTTCAAAGTACACACCTGGCAGTGGGTGGCTAGTTGCATTTATCAAACGTCAGGAATGGATCTGATGCTATTTTATGCCATACTGGTGGGGATGATTGGACAGAACACACCATCAGCTTGTTTGTGGGCAACACCTAACTGGAAGGAGTAGCTGGGAGGCAGGGCTTGTCTTCATCCTCATTCTAGAGAAATGAGCTGAGAGGAACCCCATCAGATTTAAAGGCAAATGGACAGTCCCACACCGGGGCAGGGTGGGAGCCAGCAGCATCTGAAGTGGGAAACTGGCTGCCTGGAAAGCAGTTCTGCTGGAAAAGCCCTGGGAGTCCTGCCAGGCAGCAAGCTGAGCGTGGGCCAGCAGTGTGCTCTTGTGGTGAAGGATGTCAACTGCATGCCGAGACATACCAACAAATATGCAGGCAGTGGGCTGAGAGTGAGAAGGAATTTGTTTCTTTTTGGTATTTGAGTACACTGTGTTCAGTTTTGAGCTCCTCAGTGCAAGGAAAGACACTCCTATACTGGAACAAGCTGGCTGGGAGTTTGCTGAAAAATTGGAAGCGCTAGAGTGCAAGAGGGAGGCAGAAAACTGGCACTGAAACCAGAAAACTGATTTCTGCAGCTAAAAGATGAGAAAGACAGTGGGAGATCATCTTCAATAACTGAGAGGCAGCTGTTGAGAAGAAAAGGCTGGGCTCTTGCCAGAGGCTAAGTGGACAGATGAGAAGCAACAAACAGTTGTTTGAGCATGAGAAATTCCTGCTTGATGGAAGAAAAAGAAACTTCATGTTGAGGGTGATCAAACCCTGGAAGAGCAGGAGCTTGAACTGGAGACCTCCTGGGGTTCCTTTTAGCTTGAGTTATGTTGTGATTGACAAGCTTGGTCAAGGAGTGATAGGGTATTGATATACCATTGGAGGGAACATCAAGGGTCATATACTGGTGGGTCATTGCCTTTAAACCTGTGTTATTGCAGGCAACTACAGCATGAACTTATTTCCTTCATTTTTACATAAGGCAGACTGTTTGCCCATGCTGATTGTCTTGGATCATTGCTTTAGAGTCTTATTCCCCTGTTGGTCACAAACTGCTTAATGTTTTAGAAAAGGTCCTACTTACCTTCTGGTGGCTTTTTCCCTCTGTTTCCAGTATATACCAATTTGTTCTTCATCATAAAAATTCCATTTTCTCTATAGTTTTCTCTTGGTGGGTTGCAAAGTTGTGCTTGTTGCATAATGGGTTTTTCTTAAGCTGTTCAATTCAGCCCCCAAGTTTGAGTGGGAAGAGAAATTAATGTTAAATCATTTAGTTTGAACTAATTTTTCTAATGAATTTCTGTTTCTCAGAAGGTGTATGTTTTCAGGGCTTTAGAATAAGAAAGACATACGAAACAACTTCTTTTTTACCTATGCAGACTGAGAACACAGTGAAGGCTTTTGTGTAGATCTTCTTCTCCATGTGATTTCCTAGACATGCACCTTGTGTGCTGCAAACATATGTTCATCTCTTATTTCTTTCATTTTTGTTATTCCAGTAATGAAATAATAATTAGCACCATCTCTGAGAGCTTGGCTTTAATACATCATTCCTTCACAGGTGGGGAGGTTCTGATTTAAACTTGAAGTCATTTCTGCTTGATGAAAGAGGTTTCAATAGCCAGTTTTTTAAACAAAGAGGCAGGCTGTACTGTTTTCCTGGTGGTTTTATCTTCCACTGGCTGTGTGTTTTCCCTTGTGTGTCTTTCTAGTAAATGTTCCCTGGAGAAAAAACAGACAAACCTGTTTGTTTCCCTCTGGTTTGGAGTCATCCCACTAAATGTACAGTCCTCTTTCAGCAATCGAGATAACTGGGGAAATGCTGGTGATAATTTTGAAATATGGAAATAATTTCTTTGCAGGAAATGAGTTGGGGGTTCTCTGGGGAAGGCTGCTGTCTTACCTACATGTATATGGTTCTTAATGTGGCAAGGCTCTGAATCACAATAACAGCTTTTACGTCATGTTAGTTTTGAGACAACTGGGTCATAGCTGATACTTGCTTTTTTGCTAAGTTTTATTTTATTGAATTAGGTACTTCAGAGTTTACTGACATGAACTCTGATTGAAAGACATTAAAAAAAAATAATCAGATGTTAACCTGAAATGGTAACTTCACCATTAGACTCTAAGAAGATTTTTTATATAAAAAATATTTTTTATAGATTTTCCTAGCAGTTCATCATATTTAATTTTTGCAGCTTCCTTGGCCTTTCAATGGAAAGAGCAATGGATCTGGAGGCTGCTTTCTGCGGAGATTCTGAAGAATCATTTCCTGAGTGTGCTTTCCTGACACACAAGTATCTAAGATACATTCAAGTTAATGTACCCTGCCTTTTGTGAGGAATGCAATATGCATGTAACTGTACAAATATGAGAATAAAATTTTCATTTCCAAGATGTTGTATGGGTATGTCTTTGTCACCAACCTACATAAAGCACATACTTTTAACAGCTTCTGAGATTTCACTAACTTATGTTGCTAACAACCACATGCCCTTGGCAGAGCTGAGGACAAATCACTTATACCCTCCTGAATCTGTTATGCCAAAAAAAAAAAAAAAAAAAAAAAAAATTTTGGCAGGCCTGGGAGGGAGTGTGTGGGAGGGCAATAGTTCTCTTATGCTTGAGGCACTGTATGTGTTCAGCTAAATGCTGCTCCAAGGCAGGCAGACTCTGGGTTGGAGGCACCCTGCATCCTTCAGAGCAGCTGTGTGTGAGTGCCAGAAAACACTGCCATTTACTGATTCCTTCTTTGCTTCTCCTCACTCCTGAAAATCGCTGAGATGTTTTTAACTGTGCCCAGTGGCATATTTTTAAGGGTTACTGATGAAACCCATACAGTTTCTCAGTTGTTGCCTGTGACTGCTGTAGGCCGTGTGAGTGGCCACTGCTGAGCCACTGGGTGGCATCGTGGCATCACTTTGGGGTTCTTTGGTGATGTACTCCTCAGGAGCACCAGAATGATGCCAACTGCCCAAACAAGAGAAATAAGCAAAAGAGCTCATGCTAGATAATGGCACATTAGGTGTGCCACTGTTTTTCTCTTATGCTTTGTATTAAGTAATGCTTGCTTGTATCTTAAATCTTAGTATTCCATGCTGTTCCATTCATGCAAAACCTGATAGCACTGGTTAAATCAAGTACAGAACGCATTCACTGGTGCACAAAAACAATGCCAGTGTTAACACTGGAAAAAATATCATGATTCTGTTGCTGAAGATTGCTGTAGTGTTTACCCTAAAAAGAAAAATCTTTATCAAACTTCAAATTAAAAGAGACAAAGATGTAGTTGGAAGACTGTGTTAATCCTTTTGCTTTCTAGTGGACTGGGGTTAGTATTCTCAATATATGTTTCAGCAGAATCTATGTGTCTTTGTTTTCCAAGACATATCATCTCAGGGAGTCAACAAGGTTAACATACCAGTCCTACTGTTAGGTGAACTAAGATACAAAAAGGATAATGTGATTTGTGAAAGGGTGCATGGGAGGTCATTATGCAGAAATTGAATCTAGATATCCTGACTTGTATCTTTGTGTGTCAACCACACAATAAATGTTTGTTTCAATATATATATTTTGGGGTAGGTTTATATTGATTTTAGCTAATGTGTGATTGCCCCTATGAATTAATGGTACTCTTAAAGCTGCTTTGAGAATTGTCTGTTTTTCAGAGGTAGAGTTTCTATTTTAAATTAATTCTGTTCTTGGAAAAAAAAATAATTCTACAAGATGATTGTTTGGTGGTTTTTTTTTTGTTTTTTTTTTTTTTTCTATCCCTCTCTTTCCCTACCCCTCCTTTAAGTTCCCTTTTAAAGATTGTTTCATCTTTTTTGCTCTTATGTCTTCCAGAACAGTTTAATTGGGATGATTATCTGAAAGAGACTGAATCAGTAGCTGCCCCTCTACATTGTTTCAGACAGGTATGCCAGATACTGTTTTGCAAGTGTTGTATCTATGTATGCATGTTACAGGGTGATCCTAGAGCAACTTCTATATTTGGACTGCTTGCAGACTTCCTACTTGACTTTTTTAATCGCAATGACTTCCAGTTTTGGCAGATGCTAACTGCTGAAATGTTTACATTTTACATTCTGCCTCAAGCGTAACTTTAGTTTCCCTAAAATTGTAGTTTTGGATTATATATTCCTTTAAAAAAAGACTAGTTAATGAAAACAGTCATATCAGAGTTCAAAAATATTTTCCACCTTTTTGTAGATTTTAATCTCTAAGTAATCTTTGGAGTACCATGGTTTTAGTGAAAATTAAAATTTGTCTCTTTGTCCAAGGAGCCTTTCTCCTGCCCCATTTCTGAAAAAGAGTCCTTTCAGTTCTGGCTAGCTACAAGATGAATATATGTGTGTGCATGTAGTAGAGTTTATTTAATACTTCATTTCTGGATCTTGCAAATATGTTGAGTTTTGTCTCTGTATAGGCAGAGTGACTTTTACTGAGGAGTAACAGATACTGACGTTAGAAAACAAATTAAGGGTAATATATGGGAGTACAAGATAGGAACTGGATTTATAACGAAGGATCCTTAATGGACTATTTTATGTTTTACTTTGTGTACTGCAAGTATGATTGCCCCTCTTCCTGATGGTTTGGTATGTATTTGCAGGTGTAGTTTAAAGTCTTATGTGAGCTAATGACCTTCAATTACTCAGCCCTCTGGAGGCTGAGTCGGCATCTGCAGCATCTTTCTCTGTCTAGAGGGAGCTGAGGGATGGAATTTTCCAAAGATAAGGAGTACCTTAGCTGTATTAAGGCTACATAGGATGAGTTTTGCTTTTTATGGTTTCACCATGTTAGGAAGATAGATGCTGAACGAATCAGATAGTTCAGGTTGATAGAACTGTAATAGGTGTGACAGGCGATGCATGTCTTGTTTACTGGAATGGACATGTTCAGAAACTTATCTTCTGGGGTTTGTTGGTAGTCTGATAGCCCTGTGAATGATAGTGGCCTCCAGTGGGAACCAAACAAAATGCAACAAACAGAATAGGCTGAGGAGAGGAACCATCACTCAGTGAATCTGAAGTAGTTGCAGGAATGGAGAACAGGGAGAGAAAAATTCAGATGGTAGCATTTCCTTGTATTAGATCTTAAATCTCAGCTTGCCCTTCAGAGATCACAATAAGTGATGAAGAAAACTTTATGTGCTGCTTTCAGTGAGAGGTGGCTAAGAATATCAGTCTGTATGTCTGTTTGGGTGGAGCGTCTGAAATCAATTCTATAGTAGGTGATTTTCATAGTGGAGAGCAGCTTTAGGAAGAGACCCCAAATTCTGCTTGGGTAGAGACAGAGGGTGATAGTCCTTTGGTCATCCTGAAGTTAAGGACATACTCACAGACACCTTGACAAGAACGTACACTCCCAAAAGATGTAGCTGCTGCAGAAAGCTTTTCAGAGGCCTTTTCTCATGGCTTTCTTGCATTTTCTTCCTTCCCATTAGTGCTCAAGAGGTCTAAACTGGACAATGGAATAACACCTTAAATAAAGGTGCTTAAGTGACATGCGTTGACTGAGACTAATAAATCTGAGTGACCTGGATTGCTGAAGTAGAGTGTGGGTTAGAAAAATGAGCTTTTATTTCTATGCATAGCAAATTAAAAAAAAAACAAAAACATATGCGGACTTTCAGTTTTCTAAAAATTGACCTTTAAGTAAGCAGTGTTAACTAGTAAAGAGCTAACTCCTCTCACTTTGCAGATTTTAGAATCTGTATTGCTTGAGTTTTGTGTAGGACTAGTTTGACTGTTATTGGGTCACACATGAATTGTACATGTCATTGTCACTGAGTGTAGTGCAAGGAAATACACTGCTGTGGCCATCCAGGGAGAAAATAGCAGAGAGGAGCCTAATTTGAAAATGATACCCAGAATTTGTGACCTGTGAGAATTCTAAAAAGTTTAGATTCTGTAGTAATTAAAAATGATCTGGAGAGCAATAAATTAAAGCCTCTACTATAAATTTAGACACAGGCACAGTCAGCTAATGAAAATTAATTAAAGCATTTTTGTTAATTTAGAATGTATTTTATCTGTTGCTTGAAGTTGTTTTTTATTACAACTTAAAATTTTGATGCATTCCACATCCCTTTCTCATTTCAGTGTTTGGCTTAGTCAACTACTGAAAGAGTAGTTAGGAAGGGTCAAGTTGTCCTCTGTGAATCCAATGTAGATTTTGTTAGTATTTGCAAGTATGAAAAAAGAATTAAATTATATATTAAATTAAATTATTGTGTTGGCAGAAAATCTTCCAGAATAATTTTAGTCTGGAAATGAGAAGACATTTAAAAGGCATAGTGAGATTCTGTAATAATCTTTCTACACAACAAGGTGAGGCATTCAATTCCAGTTAGTATTAATACAAAGTTTAGAACATCATTAGATGATGTTACTGCCTAGGCAAGTAATCAGACTGTGTTCCAGTTATCTGTACCAGTAGTGTGTTGGTACATGAGTAAAAAATATTCTCCTTCTCTTTTGTTC
Source organism: Calypte anna (assembly GCF_003957555.1). Lineage (NCBI taxonomy): Eukaryota > Metazoa > Chordata > Aves > Apodiformes > Trochilidae > Calypte > Calypte anna. Next base: position 122,113,655 of record NC_044244.1, read on the forward strand.
ATCTTTGCCTTCTGAGAGAAAGCTCAGCTCAAAGACTAAGTTGCATGTGTTGCATTTCTTTTTCCTGTGCCTGTCTTTTTTTTACAAAATCTGATGTCTACTAATTAAATTGACATTTCATTGTGTATTTATTATATTTAGTTCTCTATGAATAAGCACAAGCTGCAATTCCTCTTTTAGCACAGAAGTTTTATGGGACTTTAGGACTGTCTTCCTTCTGTAGGATGCAGTTAACACTAACTCCTTTTTTTTGTCTTCTTTCATTCTTTTTTTTTTCTTTTCTTTTTTTTTTTTTTTTTCTTTTTAATGCAGAAACTGTTTAGTGCAGTAAGGTCCAAATTTTATTTGAATTTCCAAGACATCTTTATAATGAAAGTAACTATTTCTTGAAATTGAAAGCTGGTAAATTGTGTGGTTTGGGCTTTTTTAAGAATTGGATGTCATCTTTCCTGATGCGCTTGTTTTCCCTGCATTGCAAGTATTAATCTCTCCCCCTCCATCTTCATGTTCATATTTTCATCATGATTCCTATGTGACACAACATTCTGCAGTGCTTGTCTTTTTAGAAAGCAGCCATGTTTATGCACTAGAAACTTCAAGTATCTGAAATGGCAGAAGTTGGGAGGTTACCCAACCTCCTTTTGTAACTCTGCTGAACACTCGAAGTTCAAAGGCTAGTTTACATTTACCAGTTATATATTTGGATGAATTAAACCTGTATTTTGAAGTTACTGGAAAATCTAGCTGTGCTAACAAAATAAGAAGTATTATTTTACCTTTAATTGTAGTCTAGAATTCCACCTACGAATGATTTCAAAGTTGGTATGAAGCTGGAAGCCCACGATCCTCGCAATGTCACCTCAGTTTGTATAGCCACAGTAATTGGGATTACTGGAGCCAGGCTAAGGTTGCGACTGGATGGAAGTGACAACAAGAATGATTTTTGGAGGCTTGTGGATTCCTCAGACATACAGCCCATTGGGACCTGTGAAAAGAAAGGGGGCATGCTCCAGCCTCCACTCGGTAAGAAAGTTTCTGAACTAATCTATGTGTAGTCATTAAGTCAATTTTATCTTTTTGATTTGCAAAATTCAGTGGCACTAATGTTTCCCTGCACTGTTACTGAATTGGAAAAGAGGTAAGCAAACTAATTTAGAAGAAAAGCCCACGAGTCACTAAGTCTTTTTGAATGCTTTTAACATAAGAATAAATTTGAGTTCTGTCTGGGTTTTTTTGGTTGTTGTTTGGTTGTTTTTTGTTTTGTTTTGAAATAGTTCCTTAATATTAAACGGTAGCTTTCTTAATGATGAGGTAGCTTTCATGTGCCCATTCTATAAATGTTCCCTCGTACATACCCTGTTTTATGAGAATATGAATGCAATGCTTTCTGGCTTGATACTGGTGCGTGCTCCTTTAAGCAAGTATTCATAGAATCATAGAATCATAGAATTGGCTGGGTTGGAAGGGACCTCAGAGATCATCAAGTCCAACCCTTGATCCACTACCACTGCAGTTACCAGACCATGGCACTGAGTGCCACATCCAGTCTCTTTTTAAATATCTCCAGGGATGGAGAATCCACTACTTCCCTGGGCAGCCCATTCCAATGCCTGACCACCCTCTCCATAAAGAAATTCTTTCTAATATCCAACCTAAACTTCCCCTGGCACAACTTAAGACCATGCCCTCTTGTCTTGCTGAGAGCTGCCTGGGAAAAGAGCCCAACCCCCCCCTGGCTACACCCTCCTTTCAGGGAGTTGTAGACAGCGATGAGGTCTCCCCTGAGCCTCCTCTTCTCCATGCTGAACACCCCCAGCTCCCTCAGCCTCTCCTCATAGGGTCTGTGCTCGAGTCCCTTCACCAGCCTGGTTGCCCTCCTTTGGACCCGCTCCAGGACCTCGATGTCCTTCCTGACCTGAGGGGCCCAGAACTGGACACAGTACTCGAGGTGTGGCCTCACCAGCGCTGAGTACAGGGGCTGAGTACAGTTCATCAGAACTCAGTCCCGGGATAAGCTGATTTGCTTTTTTAGCTCTCCAGTGAATCCGAGCAGCCCACTAGAAGGCGCTCGCTGTTAATCCACCTGCAAACCCCTGAGCTGGGCTGCCGGCCCAGTGCATCAATTCGGGGCAGTCTGAATGGTTTCTCGGGGACTGAGCGAAACGATTAAGGTCTGGGAAAAGGCAGCTGAGAGACGGTGTTGCACCATTCTGCTTGGAGGCAGAAAGAATACCAGGCCAAAACTTTAGAAAAAAATTAAAATTACATTGAATACAATTCTCATTTCTTCAGATTGACACATATTGAGAGTCTGATCAGTTTGTCATGAATACTCTGTGGGCATGAGGAATAAACATGCTTAGAAGTAGTATGCCAAATTTATTTTGTTTTTCCTGCTGAATATGAGTGACAAGATCATGTGTCTCTCCTAACCGAGAAATAATGCTTGGACCCAGTCTTATTCAGAAAGTTTATTCAATGGGGAACTGTGCAAGGGTATCCCTTGCTATATGATGAATAGTCAGAAGTACCTTTGACTAACTACTGGGAGTAAAATGTCTTTGATGGGATTAACCTGTCTATTTAAAGCTGTATTCTTGAACTATATTTGCTGTAGCTTAAAGATCCTAGTGTGGAAATCCTTTAAGAAACACATTTTTCACATTGGTCTGAAAATATTTATTTTATTAAAAAGAAAAATATGGAAAAATAGTGACTGGTATTTATCCGACTGCCCCTCCTGCCAAAACCAAAACCAAGCCACAACAGCAACACTCCCCTGCTACTTTCTATAATTTTTAGAAGATGCAAGAAATGGTGCTGTTGATGTAAGAAATTAACTGTAAGCAGAAATTGAATTGGTTAGTGCTGGTTTCCCATTGTAGAGTTATAAACCTGTGTCTGCTTATGTGTCATCAGTAACATTTAGAGATGAGAAGACAGGTGCAGTGAAGATAGGTATGGTTTCTCTTTGTAGCCTCTCAAAAGCCTTGTGAGCAACTTTCAGATCTTCTGTTTGAAGGGTGAGGGGTAAAGTATTTCACTACAGTATGAAACCTGATCTGCTTGTAGAGGGGCAAACAGATAGAGCAGCATTTTATATAATGATTGAGACATCACTTAAACTACATGAATAGATTTCTGTGCTGTTTTGTAGGCTTAGAATACAAGAAAAGCAGTGCAAGCAGGGTGCCAGTCTAGAGGAATGTTATTTAGGATAGATACAGTTTGAACCCAGAAGGGCTGTTGTCCTCCTTTTCTGTGGATACCTAGAGGTTTTAAAGGAAAGCACTGGGTTTCTGTCACCTGCAGGAAATATTTCTCTGTTTAACCTCTCTGAAGTTCTTAGTATAACCTTGTAGAATGAATGCAGTGATAACACTATGAAAGAGGGTTGTAATAGGGAAGATTATCCCTATTCCTTCAGCTACACATATGTTAAATACATTGCTTCAGTTCAGGAGTTCAGCCTTTTAATGTGTTTCTAAACCAGCCTCTTAAATAAAACAATTCTAGTTATGTAAATGGCTGCAGTCGATCCAGTCGGAGGAGAAACTTTCCACAACCACCAGTTGAAAGCTTGATGCCCACTCTTAGGATACTGTTTCTCACCCCTATTTGTTCAGGCTGCCTGTAGTGCAGCACCCAAGAAGCAGCTGGTTTCCTGCACCCAGGCATGTAAGTTTACCTGCTCTCCAAACAATTGCTGCTTATGCAGAAATGAATGTGAGTGCCATTATTTTGTCCCTCCTGCCCTAGATTTTTCTAGAGATAGGCAGTATTCCAGCAATCAAACATTCTGGCATACCTAGATAAATTTTTGAAACAGCCTTTTTGGCAGTTTTACAGCATCCTGTTCCTGGGCAAAGCTGAGAGCTAATTGGGTGTATAATTACCTCCTGTTAGACATTTAAGCAACTGATTATGTTGGTTTTTTTTTTTTTGCCCTGAGTGGTAGGGAACCTTCTGGATACTAATGTTCTGCTTCTCTCATAATAACTAGCTAAAAGAGTGCCTCCTACCTGATTTGTACATAGGTTTAATTATGCATGTTATATAAGGGTTTTGAGAAAATTATTACTGTAGCAAATTTTTCCTGTTCCAGCCTCTGTTTTTCATAGGTGAGCTTTTTTTGTTGTTGAGAACTTAAAAGTTCTCAACAAATTACATTGAGGAAAACATTTTCTCTGGCTTAACCAGGATGACTTAAAGGCCACTGAAGGTAATTGAAACTGCTATTTGGCTGTCATTCCTCTGTCTCACCCACATCTTTACAGGGCTAGCTGGTTAGGAATGCTATGTTTCAGTAACCACATGTGTTCAGGTTGTATAAAGACCTTGGTTTGAAATCAGGACTGATAATCACACCCCATCAGTCCTCAGATTGTGACACCCAAATATGATCTTTGTATTCTTTTAGGTGTTGCATAGGCAGTTCCAACTTGGAGATGGTTTCTTCAGCTGATGATAGCTTAAAGCTTTTAGTTATAGAACTATTATATCATAAAATCTGCTACTGGATGACTTAATGATTTAACTGATTTACTTGTTAATGAAGAATATGAAAATAGAAACATTTTCTGGTTTATGTTTTTCAATATGATACACTGATACATTAAATTTGATTATGTTTCTATTCTTCCCTGTTATGTGCTCCTTGGTTTTTAAGGCAGTTGATATATTTTTTTATTTTAATGGGAGAGGGAGAAGAAACCAATTTTTAAATTTTTTAATTTTTTTTTTTTTTTTGTCTATGATCTGGTGAAAGCATTATGAGAGCATTGAAAATAAAGGGGTGTCTCCTCACTAAATGAGAGAAGCTGGAGCAGAGCATGTTGTTTTAGAGTGAGAGCAGCCCTGCCTAGTAAGCTTGGCACCTGTGCTGGGGAATGTTCCACTGGACTAGGGAGTGTGGGGGACAATTGATGATCTCTACTAGAGCTTGCATGTTGTCAAGACATTTATCTATAGATGCTTATCTATAACCAATTCTTATAAGTGATTCTGCAGGCAAGTTGCTCAGAATGAAAGGCATTGCACACATTTCTGCAACAACAATGACCTTGTTTGTTCCTTCTAGGCCAAATCCAAAATAGAAGGAATGAGACATTAGTAAAACAGACTTTGTATTCTTCTCCTCCTTTTTTATTTTACAAACTGAAAGTAGGTCTGTTATATGCAACGAATTGATTTGTTACTCAGGGTTCCAGATGAATGCATCTTCTTGGCCAATGTTTCTCTTGAGAACTCTCAATGGAGCTGAAATGGCACCTGCAGCATTCTTTAAGAAGGTAAGAAGAAAAGGGCTGCTAATAAACAACTTTCTATCAATTGGTCCATGTTTACATTTTTTAATGAAGGGGTGAAGATATTTTGTTGTTGTCTGCAGCATAGGGAAGCAAGTCTATTATTTAAAATTACTTTGAAGTAGACTGACAAGCCACAAAGCTGGACTAGAAGCAGATTGATTCCTGTCTATTGTATGAGCATCTCTTTTCCCAACTGGAGATAACACAGTATGCTGTGTTATTGTGTTAGTTTGGTTTTTTTGTGTCGCATGGATTATAGATACAGTGCGTATCAGATTTCTTAACAGCATCATGTTCATATGATTGTTCACACAAGTGAAAAAAAAAAAGTAATGGGGAATAAGATCCATTAGAATGCAGAGTGGCTTGGAAAGGTTTTCTTAGAAGTTGTCATTGGGCATATACTCATAATTTATAATGTAATGTAGTTGAAAATAGCAGAAAATGCTGTTCTGTTTTTTAAACATGACTGCTGACCAAATTGCTGTGAAACACAAAACCAACAGTAATATTGAAATGAGTTGTTGGTTCAAATTTTTGTCAAGATGGTAAAACCCTGCTGTCACATTGAGTGACTTCATTTTTGATACTGTGATTGACATTGACAAGAGTGTCATCAAAGCAAACAGTTGGGTTCAGACCTACAATAGCTTGCATGTTAACTTTATATAGTTGTAAAAAAAAAAAAAGTAAAATAATATAATTTTTTTTCTGGTGTGAAAAGCCATGCTTTCATGTGATGGCCTACAGCACATCTGAGATAACTTTTGGATAATGAGGTTCCTGAGGCTGACTTGGTAATTCAGGTTGTATTGGGTCACAACTCCTGTTGTAGAGGTACACTTCTCCTGGTCTCATTGGCTTGATTTTTGTTTTTCTTTTATCCACTTGAAATTGGTCTAAGGCCAACTGAGTTAGCAGAGGCCTATAAATAATGTCCAATGCTAATGAATTTTTCATGGATTAATTGGGAAGTGAAGCTTTTACCAGACAGTTATCAGTCCCCAGAAATATCCGTTCTTTATTAGCATGTAATAATTTCATTTTAGTGTCTTTGCTGTCTTGCTGCCCAGACATAATGTATTGAGTGCAGCCTATTGCTTATGTAAATACTTGTAACAGTCTTTCTGCATTGGATAATTTTGGTAATTATCCCAGCTGTGTTTGTGGGAACAGAATCTTTTTTTTTTATAATACAAAAGAGCAAAATCCAATTTGAAATACCAGTAAGTTTTCTTCAGTATCTACTTCAACTTTTTGAGAATAGTGAGTATAAAAAGTAAGGATGTTGAAGAGAAATAGTTTTTCCCTCTTTGTTTTTAAGAGGCTATAGAAATACAAATATTCTACCTCTCTTGCTTTTGTAGGAACCACCAAAACCTGTGCCAAACTGCTTTAAAGTAGGAATGAAGCTTGAAGCTATAGATAGAAAGAACCCATACTTGATTTGCCCAGCAACCATCGGTGATGTGAAAGGAGACGAAGTTTTTGTTACATTTGATGGCTGGAGAGGAGCTTTTGACTATTGGTGCAGATGTGATTCTCGAGATATTTTCCCAGTCGGATGGTGTAGTTTGACAGGAGATGCATTACAACCACCAGGGAACAATGGTAAGATGACTAATAATATTGCTTAATTATTTTTCCCCTCAATTACAGCTTAATTTTAAAAACCAGCTGGCTGTAAGCAGATAAGACTGAAGATTTGATTTGTGAGTAGCTGATGAGGATGAAATGTTGTTCAATTTTCTTTGTGTAGTTTAAAGCCAATTTTTGCCTGTTCATAGTAACTCTGGGAACATTTTTTATTAGGAGGGCTTTTTATTTTTTGTGTACCTGTGAAGAATCTCGGACTTAAACTAGTATTTCCCATTTGTATTATAGTTAATTTGGTGCTCCTCTTTAATGATACTAGTGTATTACCTGCATCAGGACTTAATGTTAAGGTAACTGCTAAGAAAGCAAAATAGTCTTTGCTTCTGTGATTACTGAAGGTTTAAACTATATATTTAGTGTTTCTTTCTTCATACTCACAAAATTCTTTCTTGAAGCTGCCTATTCTGAATGCTTTATCATCCTTGTGCCACTGAGGAGGCTTGTGTGTAGGGTTATAGAGTCCTAATAGCCACATTGCTTTATTATGTATCTACTTCCAAATGAAGGATCCCCGAGTGTCATCCTTCTGCTGTTCTGACTTTTCTGTCAAATGGTTTGGATTCTTCCATTCTTATTCACTTCAAATTTGACAGAAAGAGATTTTGAAGGAGGGGAACCATATTTGAGTTAATTACTTTAATATTGTTGGCCAGGATAGTTTGGTCTCGTGGTGAGCATCTTCACAGCTGTTAGGTGAGTAAGGAATGAGTAACAAACATCACAGAACTCACTGGAAGGACCAAAGGAACAGAAACAAGAAGGAAAGAAATCAGTCATATTTCCTGCTCTCTCCATCCCCATTGCTTATCTTTTGCCAGCAGGCTAAAAATTGTTTGGAAATTGAGTGAAATTAGTTAAGGGTACCTCTACATCCTTGCCCTCAGCTGCCTGTCTCTAATTACTGTCTGCAGTTACTGCCAATGGTCATAGTACCTGTAATTTATTTAGTCTGTTTTGGTGGATTTCAGCAAGGGAGCAGCTCTGTGTGTATCTGTATGGGCAGATACAGGATGATCTGCCAGTACAAACCTGGAGTCAGAAGGCAGGGAGAACTCAGGTGAGGACAACCTACATTCAGTCAGAAGTCATCTCATGGGTACTAAGATGTTCCTGTGCCCCCCATCTGTAGAGAGTCTTTGTGAGCTTCTTAAGGTTGAATTTGGCTTTATACAAAAGAGTTTCTGAAAATAAGTGGTGTAAAAATTTTAAAAGATTTTTTTACGACAGTTTAGGTTGCTGAACCCAATTGCATCTTTGGGAAAGAAGATAAAATTGTTTAGTATCCTCCAGTTTCAGTGCTGGAAAACAAGCAATAATGCTTTTAGATAATATGTACATAATGTTTTTTGCCTAGTAAGTTCTTGATAGACATCAAACAGTTGTTTAACAGTTAGTAAGATTGATTACATATTCTACTTGTTTAGGTAAAAAAACAAATTAAATTCTTCAGTATGTTCAAGTATGCAGAAGGCTTTAAATAGGTATTGTATTAATTCTATTGCTTTGTTATGAAAAAAAAAGTAACACTTTAGGCATTAGTAACACCTGAAGCAAGGTTATTACAGACCTGTAGTCAAAACTGTGAATTTTGGATATGTGATAGAAAGTGGGGGCAAGAAAGTGCAGGCTGGGGATTTTGTTATTTTTAATTCTAAAAGTGAGCCTAAGGTTAAATGCAGTCATATTAAAATTATGTGTACTCCTTTTTTCCCTTGTTCTGAGCATAAAGAATTTGTTCTTTAAATTTTGCTTCATATGCTTGTATTTTATGTGCTGTTTGTGCATGTTATAAGTACTTGTCAAATTTACATAGCTAGATGAAATTTTTTTATGCTCTCATGTTATATTTTTCACAGTTACATGATCACTTTTGAGCCATTGAAGAATTGTAATGATAGTCCTTTATTAAGATATAAATAATAACTTCAAGGAGAGTGTAATCAAGTCATTTCAATTCAGAAATATGGTAATTTTGTCAAGATTCTTTATTAAGTCACATTAACATTGACTGCTCACATAAAAGAAGACAGTATGACAGATACTGTATTACAGGGATTCACTTGAAATATATTATTCTCGCCTGGACTTCTTTTCCTGTAGGTTAGTTTAGTATTTCTGCCGTGAATAACCACATTAAGAGGTGAAAATAATCAACTGGGTGTGGCTTTGATTTCAGAGAGAATATAATGGGAGATATTCTTGATTTCATTGTAACTACTTTTTTCTGAAAGCATTTAAAGGTTTAAATCACTAGTTAAAGAACTGAACCCTCCCCCCTCTCCGATTTTAGTGACTGAGGAAAACCAATATCCTGTAACCTAAGCATGAAAGAGATAACATGCTTTAACTTTCATCCATACCTAGGACAACAATTTCCTGCAATGAGACATATATTTTAGGGTCAAACTTAGCCCATTGAAAGAGAGATGATATGCAGGAATGAAGAAAATCAGGAAAGTTTTTATTTCTGCTGCTTGTGGTCTTAACAATTTAGGATGCCCAGAGAGAATGTAGGACTTCTGTTGTAGGAAGATTTTTAGGACAGTTTTAAGTGTCAGCTTTTTAGGTATGGGTGAATTTATTCAAAACAGATAACATGATATATTTAGTCTTTATAAACCTTTCCTTCTGTAATGCATTTGTTTTAGAAAGATAAACTCAGGAACTAAGTTGCAATTAATAGAACATAAAATGGAGAAGGTAGGTAAAAAGTTGTTTTGGACCAGCTGTTTTTAACAGAATATGTGAATTAAATGGATCTGCCTGGGTGTCAATGTATGTGTACAGTGATATGAAATGCAACCTTTCTATCTTTATGTAAGCAGAAGTTAAGCTTAGCTAATATTTTAGTGTATTTCCTTAGAAATATCTCTGGTAGTAGTAATTTATGTTATGTGTGCTTTGACAACAGGGCTTGATGTTGGCTTGGCACACTGGCCAAAGGTTAATATTTTAAGGATGCAGTAGGTTTTTTTCTTTGTGTCTCTTGGTCACTGAAGTGCTTTTAGAGATGAATTGTCACTCAGGAACATTGGTGTGCACTGGAGCTGGTGAAAGAGGTTAGTGTGGTATTGTCTAAGCTGATCAATCTACTGTCTACTTTAGCAAGCTTTGTCCAGCAGTGGCTGAAAGCAGATGTCTGAAGACAAGCATAAGCTTGTAGGAGAGAGGTTTGCAAAAGTATTCGTGTCATCCAGCCATCTACAACCCAGCACTTCCCAAGCCCAGAATAAAGCTTTTCTGCTGAGTACCTCTGGGGAGAGCTTGCTCTGTTTCATTCAGTTGTATTTTGAAGCCATCTGAAGCCATCTGAACTTTTAGGACCTACAACATCCTGCAATAAGGAGTTCTGTACTTGAGTTATGTTCTGTGGAAATGCTAGTGGATTCATTTGTTGCCCTTCTGTTCTTGGTATACCTTCTTGTACTTCCACTACTTGTAGAGGAAGCAACAGTAGTCATTCCCTAATTGCTGCCTTCATATCCATCACAGTTTTGTACACCTCTATTTTAGCTTCCCTCACTTCTCTGTATAACAAACTTGTAAAATCTGGTTCTGTCATGGTTTTCCTTGTTATGGGATTAGTTTGATTGCTCTGATCATCCTTGTTCTTTCATACTGTTTCCATTTGAGCTACTGGAACCAGAAGTGCACAAGGTATTTAAGACTTAGTGCCATTGTGGTGGGCTTTGTTTCTTTTTCTAGTTGTTTTCCGGTTGTTTGTGTTTTTTTTAAATATAAATATTCATTAATTAGTGTTTGGGATTTTTCGACTACTACCAGGCAACTTAATTACTTACTTACTTAGTTAAGAAATACTTATTTTGATTCTAAGATGTCATTTTTGTATACATCAGCTAATAGCCCATCACTGATCACAGAAACTGGATTATTTTGAGTTGTTTGAAATTCAGTTTCATTTGTTACTTCCTCTGCTGAGCAACTGCTCAGCCTTACAAGATCTTTTTGTACGTCTTTGCACACTCAAATATTTGTTCAGCAGTTGTTGCTATCTTGTGCTTTCCTAGATAATATATAAATTGGATGGCACAAGCCCAATCAGAAGATCTTGTCAGGATCTCTCTGAAGTCCTCTTTTGACTGTGGAAACATGTCTGTTTATTTCTGGCCACTGTGTGGTGTTTCTCAAGGCTTCTTTAGAAGGATCGTGAAGATCATCCTAAAATCCATCTAAGGACTTTGTTAAGAGTCTGTGGACTGAGATCTTGTCAAGTGAAAATCCACAGACTACATCAATTGACTTTCCATTGCCTGCTGGCTTATTGACTGCTAAAAAAAAAAATTGATAGGTCTGTGATATGTGACTTTTCTCTACAAAAGCTGTGATTGATTCTCCCCCAACATTGTGTTTATCTTTGTGTTCACTACTTCTGTTCTGTATAAGAGTTTTTATCAACTTGGCAAGTTCAAACATCAGGTGTCCTGCCCATACCTTGCTGGCTTAACTTCTGACATTGTATTAACTACCTTTAAATCTCTGAACTGAAGAGAATTTTAAGTACAAACTTGCACAGCACCATCATTACACTGGACATCACATCTTTTAGTTTCCTTAAAACTCCCAGCTGCTGTATGTCCTGCAGACTACAGTTTTTGTCTTCATTTCCTCACCTTTACTATTTGTTCTTAATATCAGGGAACCTGTTTCAAATCCCTGTGAGGGGAGATTCTGATAACAGAACTGATGTGATGCGCTTCCTTGAAGCAAGTATGAACATGAAAACCATTCAGTCTTGCTGTTTTAGTTGTCTTCTTCATTTACCCATTCTGAAATTTGATCATCTGTTGGGAGTATGTAACTTCAGCTTTCAATATGCTTTAAAAAGGCTTTTAAAGTTTGATATCTTCTGGATGTTTTTCTAGTAACTCTACTTCTAGGCCACACATATTATGCTTTTCTATTTAACTACCATAGGCTGTAATTTTTATTTTTGTACAATTGGATAATTGTGTTAGCTGTTAGCTGTTACTAACCCTGGAAATGCTCATGTATTGTACTATGTGTAGTTGTATCTGAGGCTTATTATTGAAGTAGACAACAGATGACTGGAGACTGTCAGAGCAGTTTTGTTTTGCTGTTTCTGTATATATTCATTTTGCTGTTTAGTCGTTAAATGTAAATGGCAGTTACTTAGGCAACCCACCATTTTATTTATGATGTAAGAAAAACCTTTTCCATAAAAGAGAGAAATCAAAAGAACAACTGGAGACAAGCCATGTGGGAAATGATAAGTAGTTTCACCTGCAAAGATTGATTTCAGTATAAAGTAGTATCTATCATTTAGATATGAACAGCATCTGGAGACAGATTGGTTTCTATATATCCCTGATCCCCGCAGACTTAGGAAGCTGGATCTTTGACAGATAAAGGTGATGCAAGAACTGCTCTCTGCACTCTGCAGGAGAGAATTTGGGTGACCGAAGGAAGATCACGTAGTAATATAAATAAAACCAGAGATGCACAGTAGCTTTTATCCTTAGTCCCCTTCCTCTCTTCTTTCCTTCTTCTCTCTCTCCCTTCCTTCCACAATGTGTGTCACCAATTCAGTGCATTTCTTGTCAGTGAGAGCAATCTTCTTTCATTATACTAATAAGCCTGTGATGTTAAAGGCCTCCTTCAAAGGCTGCCTGCAGCAATAAGAGTAGTACAGGCTCAATCAGAGATTAAAAAGTATCTTATTTGTCTGTTTTATGATTTCTTAGTTCAGTTTCATTAAATTTTCAGATATGTTATCAATTCTTACTTTGTGCAAATTTTTCCAAGCCTATCTACTGGAGAGGCACTTCTCTGATATTCAAATTATATCAAGATAGCTGTGCTATATTTCCAGCTAAGTTGTACACAATTGTGCAACATCAATATAAAATTAAGTACTACTCTATAGTGTTTGCAGATGAAACAAAAGTAGTGCTGAAACTTTAGACAGAGCTACAGTTAGATCTGTGAAAAGACTGCATTATTTAAAGCAGCCAAAAAAATCAGATAAGCATGGTGATTCTTAAGTTTCATTAAAGAAAGAAACGAATTCTGAAATGGTACAATTTCATGCTGTTGGAGGTTTCATTTTTCTCTCAGTACAGCCAGCTTCTTTTCACAAGCAGGTCACAGTAGTTAAATCAGGCACATACAGTATGCAGATTTATGCTTTCTTCAGAATTGTACATGACAAACTCCTTGGTGCTTGAGGCTAACATCTAATTTGCCACATTCTCTTACATGTTAAGCTTTTTTTATTTGGTATTAATGTTTCTTGGCATATTGCAGCAAGGCCTGGATGGTGCTGCTACAGGGCAGTAATCACTTAAATGTAAAAAAGGTTTTGCCTTTCCCAAAGCTGTAACCTTACTGCTAGTCTGGCTGCCTCACTAACTCACCTTGATTATTTATAAGGTAGTAGTAACTTTCTTTAAACTTGGAAATACTACAACACCTGTATTTTTTACTTATGTGGAAAATGGTTTTATTATTTACCTTTGTTCAGATCTTGTGGATACTCTTGTCAGCAGTGGTTGTGTTTCACAGCAAGTGGATGCAACTGAGTGGATTTTTTCCAAATCTCTGGTAGCACATATAAGCTATGTTTAGAACATCAGAGTTGTCATAGAATTGCACAGTATCACAGAATGTTAGGGGTTGGAAGGGACCTCGAAAACTCAAGTCCAACTCCCCTGCCAGAGCAGGATCACTGAGAGCAGGTCACACAGGAGTGCATCCAGGTGGGTTTTGAATGTCTCCAGAGAAGACTCCACAACCTCACTGGGTAGCCTGGTCCAGTGCTCTGTCACCCTCACAGTAAAAAAGCTTTTCCTTATGTTTACACAGAACCTCCTGTGCTCCAACTTGTACTCATCACCCCTTCTCCTATTATTGGTCATCATTGGATGGAACCTGGCTCCATCCTCCTGACAATCAGCCTTACGTGTTTATAAACATTAACGAGGTCATCCCTCTTCTCCAAGTCTCCTCTTCTCCAGGTTAAAGATATCCAGCTCCCTTAGCCTTTCCTCATAAAGGAGATGTTCCACTCCCTTAATCCTCTTTGTGGCTCTGTTCTGGACTCTTTCAAGCAGTTTGCTGCTCCTCTTGAACTGAGGGGCCCAGAACTGGGCTCCAGATGCAGCCTCACCACAGCAGAGTAGAAGGAGAGGAGTGCCTCTCTCAACCTACTAAAGAGACCTCTTCTAATGCACCCCAGGATGCCATTGGCCTTCTTGGCCACAAGGGCACATTGCTGGCTCGTGGTCATCCTTCTGACAACTGGAACCCCCAGGTCTCTTTCATCTACACTGCTCTCTAACAGCTCACTCCCCAACCAATGCTGGTACCTGGGGTTGTTCTTTCCCAGATGCAAGACTCTACACTTGCCCTTGTTGCATTTCATTAAATTTCTCCCTGCCCAACCCTCCAGCCTGTCTAGGTCTTGCTGAATGGCAGCACAGCCTCCTGCTGTGTCATCAACAAACTCGCTGACAGAACACTCTGTTCCCTCATCCAGGTCATTGATGAATCTGTTGCATAGTACTGGTCTCAGTACTAAACCCTGAGAGACTCCACTAGATACAGTCCTCCAACAAGATTCTGCCCCACTGACCACACCTCTCTGACTTCCTTCCTTTAACTACTTCACAATCCACTTTACCACCTCATCATACAGACCACATTTCCTTGGTTTAGCTGTGAGGATGCTGAGGGAGATGATGTCAAATGCTTTACTGAAATAAAGACAAACCAAATCCACTGCACTATCATCATCTATCCATATGGTTATGTTCTCATAAAAGGCTGTCAGGTTGGTTAATCAGGACTTCCCCTTGGTTAAACCATGTTGAATGCTCCTAATGACCCTCTTGTCCTTTATGTAACTAGAGGCAGAGTTGAGGATAAGTTGATCCATCACCTTTCCAGGAATGAAGATGAGACTGACCAGTCTATAGTTAACCAGGGTCCTCATTCTTAACCCTTTTTGAAGACTTGAGTTACATTTGCTTTCATCCAGTCCTCACGCACCTTTCCCATCACCCACAACTTACCAAAGATGAGGGAGAGTGGCCTAGCAATGACTTCTGCCAACTTCCTCAGCACCTGCAGGTGCCTCCCATCAGGACCCATGGATTTATGGATGTCCATATTGCTTAATTGATCCCTAACCCAGCCCTTATCAAAAAAGGAGGTAAACTCCTCCTTTATCCTGAATTCCTGAGAGATCTCAGGGGCCTGGGGCTTCTGTGGACAGTCTCCAGCAGAACAGACAGAGACAAAGGTGGAATTCAGTAACTCTGCTTTCTTTGTATCCCCTGTCACCAGGGCACCCACCTCATTCAGCCTACATTGCCTCTACTGTTAGTTTTGTTTGCAGTGTATTTGAAGAAGCCCTTTCTGTTGTCCTTGGCCTCTCTTGCAAGGCTTAATTCCAGAGAGGCCTGAGCTTTCCTGGTTGCCTCCCTACATCTCCTGACAACAGTCTTCTATTCCTCCAAAGTGGCCAGACCTTCCTTCCATGATCTGTAGACTTTCCTCTTGCACTTGAGTTTGCCCAGCAGTCCCTTCTTTAACCATGGAGGTCTCCTGTCTCCCTTTCTTGATTCCTGCCTGTAGGGATGCTCTGATCTTGTGCTTGGAAGCAGTGGTCCTTGAATGTTAACCAACTATCTTGGGCCCTTTTAGCTTCTAGTGCCTTGCCCCATGGGATTTTCCCTGTCAATTGCTTGAAAAGGCCAAAGTCAGCCCTGCTGAAGTTCAGGGCCATGATCCTACTTGGTGTTCTGCTCCGACCACACAAGATCCTGAACTCCACCATCTCATGGTCTCTGCAGTCAAGGCTGCCCCCAACTTTCACTGCTTCAGCCAGACCCTTCTTGTTATTGAATGCAAGATCCAACAGTGCTTCCCTCCTACTTGGCTCATCCACCATTTGCATGAGGAATTTATTATCAATATAGTGGAGGAACTTCCTGGATTGTGAATGGCTGGCTCAGTAATACTTCCAGCAAATATTTGGGTAGTTAAAATCCCCAATGAGAACCAGGGCCTGCGATTGCAAGGCTGCTTTCAGCTGCCTGTAGAGGCCTCATCTGCTTCCTTGTCCTGATCAGGGAGCCTGTAATAGGCACCCACAACAGCATCACCCATGCCAGCCTGCCCCTTAATTTGCACCCACAAACTCTCAACTTGCTCCTCATCCACTCTTGGATAGAACTCAATAGCTTCTAGTTGCTTTCTCACATGAATAGCAACTCCACCATCTGTTTGGTTGGCCTATCCTTCCTAAGAAGGACATAGCCATCCATGACTACATTCCAGGCATATGAGCCCCACCATGTGTCTGTAATTGCCACCAGATCATAACCCCTTGAGCTGAGCATGCTGGTTCAGCCCTATGGTGATGGGAGGCCTTCTGGTCTTCATTAACACTATTGCCCCATTTTTGGGGGAAAAATAATGACAAAAACTGGACAGAATCGGTAATGATGGGGTGAAAAATCATGATATTATTAAAACCCTTACCCAAGGTCTAAGAGACTTATTGACAGATTCATCATCAGCATACCTAAGTTGTTTTCAGGTCACTGAAGTTTGTGCTGCTTTGGTAGTTTATTGAGTATTTATTTGCGTTCTTCTTTCTCAGCTCATCAACAAAGTACAGTTAGTTTGTGATACTTTTTTTTTTTTTAATTTTTTTCTTTTTTTCTTACTATTTTTCTCTTTTGTTACACTGGCAGCATAAACTAGAATTTAGAAAATGGAAAATTGCAAACCATGATGTTCAAATCTTGCTGAGTTGGGTCTTGAAGTTTCCAAGTGTGTTGTTACTTTTTAGAGAGCAAAATGATGATTTACAACTGTTTTTTCATCATAGCAGTGTCTCATTAAGTATCTCTCAGCTGTCTTTTAACCAGAAGTAATCCAAGCATAGAAGAAGGTGGCATGTGTTACAGATATTTTCTTATGGCTCTCTTGTGTAGTTGAGACATAAGGAAATATAGTTTTATAATAGTCCTTGGCAGTAAGTTATTTGGAAAAATTGCTAATCTTTTACACCTCCTTTCCTAGTTGTCAAAACTATCATGGAAGTACCTTAGTGTATTAGAGTGTTAATTTTATAGTAAAATCCTGGAGATTTTACTCAGGAGGTAAGGATTAATATTTCCATTAATTCTGTTGTGTAATGCTCACAACGCTCACATTGATGCTCTTTGTTTTTTAATTTTTTTAAATTTTTTTTTTAATGGGTAGGTGGGCCAGGATTTGTTCTCATAAGAATATTCAGCTTGCATCTCACTGGAAGCATAGGACCAATATTGCAGTACAAATAGAATAATTTCTCTCCTGGAAGAAATGCTGGTTTAAACACCAAATTACTGTTTTTACTGTCCTAATTGGCACCTTCATATAAGGTAGCAATGCTGTGTTCACCAAGTGCATGGCAAAATGGGCCCCTATGTTGCTTCATATTTTACTTTACTTTTTTATTTTTAAAATTGTCTTGCAGTTGGTGCTGTATGACACTGACTGAACGGTAGATTTCGAATGTTTAAATATTATGAATCTGAACCTATTTTTGCCTTGCTTTTCATAAAAACACAGAGTGAAACTGTTGCTGTGGATTATCTGAGGGAATTTTACTAATTAGAACTGCATGAGAATTCAGACTTACGAGCTGCTAACTGGCTCATCCCCTTCCCAAGTGCTGGAGGTTCCAGTAGCTTCAAATTCCACAGTTGTCTTAAATATCTGACATTCTGGCAAGAGATCTTGGAATAACGTCCTGGGGTCAAATTTTGCAGTTCTGTCTGTGACTGGGCAGTTTTTCCACTTCTACAAGTATAATTTGGCCTTTATCTAAAGTTTAATCTTTCATATCCTTTCAAGCAAGTGAGGTCAGTTGTCTCCCGTGGAACTCCTTGTGTGAATGAGGACTGAGTTATGGCAATGCATCTTTAGGCTGTGAGATCCAAGATACTGGATTTGAAGTTTCTCTTGCATACGTTGGATACAAAGTTCTATAGGTGTTGGATTCTTAATGAACAGTTTTGGGAAAATAAGGAGAATGTTTTGAGTGAGCAGTAGCTGAAACTATGAAGGCTGTTGTTCCTGTGTTACATGAAGATAGTCACCTATAGCCCTCACTAACGTGACAGTACAATTAGAGCTCTCTGAACTTTGAAGATGCCACTCAGTTGTTAATATTATTATGGTATATTTGTGTAGCATGGTCTCTACACTTCAGTTATTGAGGATGCCAGTTTAGACTTTTGATGCCAGGATTGAGGATGCTGGTTCAGCTTTTGGGTCTAAATAAAAGAATGCAGTGCAGTGTATCTCACTCCTGAAAGTGTAGAGCACTGGATATTTGTGTAGAAGAGCACCACCACACAAATGCTTGATTTTGTTTGTGCAAATGAGAAGTCCTTTGTAATGCAAAGCAGCATTCTGAAAAGGCAAATGTGCTTTTTTGGTTGTAAATATCCCAGCTAAATACTGAAGTAATTGCAAGCAGAGCTTGGCATTTTTCCTCTCTATTCTCTTCATCGTTATATTTTAACAAGTTCTCATGAGGCTATTAAAATGTCTTAGTTTTTGGAACATGTGGCCTAGTGGGGATAACTCTGTCTACAGATGCAGTGGGCTGGCAGCTCGATTTTGCATGTCTTTTCATTTCCCTCCAGATTCTGTGACCCAGCGTAACCTTTGGTCTCCCTCTGAAGGCCGGGGTGAAGGAAGTATGAGCAGGTGACTGATGATCACTGTCAATACAGCCTGCAGACAATATGGGAATTACTTTAGCAGTCTCCCACTCCCTTGTGCTCCCCCTATCCTCTCTTAAATCAACAAATGCAAATAGCAGCCTCCTCATTTGCTGTCATCTCTGGGAGGCTGCCCAGGCAGCATGGGCTTTGTTGCAGCCCTGCCTATTGAAAAAAAAGCAGCTTCAGCCCTAGGCAGAAGGAAAAAATACCAAATGGGACCTGACCCCCCCCCTTAATGGCTAATGCTGCTAATATTTGGTCCTCTGGAGTATACAGGTAGGAAGTTACTGAGATAAGGGTACTTGATGTGTGTGTTTCAAGAGGGCAGCCTGCAGTGGTTGGAGCTGTTTGCATTGTTACTCTTTGTCTGGTAAATGTCCTTCTGGAAGGGAGCAGGGATTGCCCAGTGTCCAGAAACTCATACCTGTGCTCCTAGAACCTGTTGATATTGCAATTAACTGTGTATTTGATCTTAGCCGTGTCTTTACTGGGAGTGAATAGAAATGTATTTGCTAGATTTCAGCAGAGGTATAAAGAATTTGTGAACCAAAGTCTCTTTAAGAGTTCATGATTTTAAACATAGTTGTGTCACAAGAGTAAATAAAAATAACTGCATTTTACACTGATGTAAGCATAATACAGGACACAATACGTAGTACTGTATCCTACAGTATCTGGTACAGTTTTGCTTTCCATCTTAATGCACATTGTTATTCAGCAATATGGAGATGTAAGGGTAATAATGCTTTGCCAGCATTTGGGTAAAATTCTGTTCATCTTATTTTAAGCTGTCATTGCATATGAAGATGAGTTTTGGCATACATAAATAAAAGGAAAATTATCTCCTTTAAAGATACCTTGGGATGTCATGCCTGTATTTCATGTATTAGGATTGCAACCAGTCATGATTAAGAGATTTCTTCTGAGCTGCCATTTAAGAATATTAGGTTAGTAACTGAATCAGACAAATAGCAATGTATGTAAGTGTTCTTATAGCTTTAAAATGTGTTTCAGTAGTACTTATACTTTATAAGAAGGCTGTTTGGAGTGTGTATTTCATCTTACTGTGACATTTTCTATTGCAAATACTTAATAACAGTTAACTCCTGGATAAAAGATCATTGGTATAGTAAAAATTGTAAAGCTAGGTGCTTGATTTTATGGTGAATATCACTTGTAGAGCTAGACTTTAAAACTCTTACTCAATCTTTAAGTCTGTTTTCTCAAGACATCATTTTTAATGTATCTGAGTTTTATTTCATGTTATATTTGCTTTCCAGAAAGCTTCAATATAATAATATTTTAGGAGAAGAAATATTCCAAATTCACAAAAATCCGGGAAATTGAACTATTTAGCAGCTCTCTGTGTTCCACTTTCAGTGTGCAGTAGTACTTTGCATTGGGCACGGGTGACTGACACAGTGAAAGCCTGCTTGAATCCTAACTTGTAACACTTCTAGGATTTGTCACATTAAGTTCATAGTATTTCAGTTCAGAGTGAATTGTGGAGATTCATCCTCAGCAAGATGTGGAAGAGTATGGTTGAGGCAGTATGATCCTAGAAAGCCATTTATTTTTACTGTAGAAGCTTTGAATTATTTCATATGTGTTGCGTGTCCCTTTCCCACACGTCTTGCAATAAAGATGGTTTGACATCAGAAAATCTCCCATCTTCAACTTCTGCTTGCTTCTTCTGCAACTTCTGCATCTGTCTGCCTGCCAGCAATTGTGCCAACAAAAGAGAGTATTTGTTGGACTGTTGGACTTAGTAATTGCTTTTTGTTGGCCACAGGTGCTGCCTTAGGATGTTGTGGTGCATCTTTTCACTGTTGATATGTCCTTATCCATAGGTTCTGTTTGGTATCTTTGGTTCACTTGAAAAAAGAATTGTTAAAATAAAATCACCATTGTTACTTTAGAGAAGAGTGGAAAATGTTGCTCATTAGGAAGTTTTGCTCAATGAAATTTGATTACATCTTGAAGCTTCACACCAGACTATAATAATTGCATTTTACACATATTGGGTCAGGTCTTGGGGGGGATGGGACATTAAACAGAGAACCACTTCAGTGTTAAGAATGCACTAAAATTATACTTTGTGTTTGAAAGTCCTTCTTCCAAATAAAGTCTTAAGTCTGGATGGCTCCAGGTATTAAAAAAATTAGGTACAGTTACGTGAACTTAACTTTCTAAACTGACATCTCGGTCAAATGATTATTAATGATACTTTGCCTTTCATCAGTTTCTGCTCATCAGTGGGATAATTTTCTTCTCTGCTCAAAAGTTTTAATGCTCCCTAGAAGTAGTTGGCATGTTTTGTAATTGTGGAAACTGCTCTTAGTGGAGAATGGATGTATTCTGGGATGTATGATTTTTGAAGTGTGTTGGAGGCCTTCTTGATGAATGGCACTTTACAAATATTGTAAAGAAAATTCTGGGAAGCACTTTGAAGGTGAGTGGATGAATACTTTTTAATTTTTATTTGAATGTTTTTCTCTTCATATAAGGCCCTCTAAAATAGTGGGTAGAGAGAGTTCTCTTGGATTTTAATGAGATTATATAGCCAATCATTTAAGTTCAAAATATCCAAGTATATTTATTTTACAATATAAATTGTTCAGTACATTTTTACTTTTTTTAAGCCTTTGTTAGAAAAGTTGCTTTCCATCTTTCATTTTGAGGTTTTCCTCCCCTCCCCTTTTGTTTTTGTTTTTCCTCAGTTTCCATTACAAAGAGCAGTGCAAAAATCCAATCTTCCCCTTCCAAAGTGACCCGGCGTTCAATGCAGTCTCCACAGAAATCTGCTCCAGTACCAGCGCAACGGAGCAGGAAGCCAGGTCGGGGCAAACCCCCTGGACAGTCTGGAGTTCCCAAGAAGGGCAGGTCTCCTAAAACTATTCCCTTGACAAAAAGCACCTCTCATACTGAAAATCTTAAAACAAGGAAAAAAAGTATAAAACCTGGAAAAAAGGTTAGTCCTTATCTACTACTTTACTTTATATTGCAAAATTTTGTAGTGAGATTTTTTTTTAATTATTACTATTATTTAATTTTCTGTCTTCTCTTCAGCCTTCAGGGCTTTACTGCTTTCAGCAGTTGATTACAAGAAAAAGTCTAGAATAGCTATTCTGGAATATTTCGGTATGAACTTCTGTGGATATTTTATTCCAGAACAAGGTTACACATTTGCTTATGGGTGAGTTGCTGGTATTGAAAAAGGGTATTCTGGAGTAGCTATTTCCAGTAAAATTTGAAGAGCCAGGGAGGCCATTAGGGTTTTAGTTTGGGTGATCTTGTTACTGAACCATATACACAGTTTGCTTAATTTATTTGCATTATTTTTTCTGAGGTTTTTGTCTCATGCCTAGGAGCAAAGGATTAGGAACAGTGAGTGTTTTGGTGCAAAATTTATCATCGTAAGCATACAGCTAGATTTGCTAAATTGTCTTGGATGCCCCTTTATTCTGGAGGCACTAGTGTCAAGCAAGAATCTTTTTTCCACATTTCTCCAGGTGTGGGCCTAATTCTGTTCTGATCTGAAAGACACCGTGTCTTTCTACCTTTCTCCCTTCCCAGCTAAGTCAGATCTGGTTGGTTGGCAGCTGCCTCCAGTTTCAGTTCTTCTGGAACTGTTTTACCAGGTTACAAACCTGCTGACCCCCCTTCTTGCCACTCCCACTGACACAAACACTGTGGGTAAAAGATCCCCGAAGGAGCTAGATCAGGGAGTTAACCTGGCAGACAACAAACCTAGCTCCCCTCCCTCCCACTGCTTTCTTTGCTCCCCCTCAAAAAAAGGCACAAATGCTTCTGCTACTGTCAGGAAGGATAGAATCACAGCAGGGCAGATTTGTGTAACTCTTGAACTGCCAGGGAAGCACAGTCTGTTTCTGAGGCTTGTTCACCCACTACAGGCTGTCAAAGAAGAGAGCAGTCCTACAGTCTCTTTCCCCACCGAGGCTGTGTCTGTCCCCATGCTCTTCCCTCCTTTCCAATAGCAGCAATGGGAGAGTGTGGCGCCTTGATTTCTCCATTGTTCCTAATTTGTTTTGTGATGGGTTTTTGTTGTGGTTTTTTTTTTTTTTCGTGGGTTTTTGTTGTTTGTTTAGTTGGTTGGTTGGTTGGTTGGTTTTTTTCCTCCTTCCCTGTCTTCAAGTCTCAAAAGGTTGAAATTTTGGGGCTTTTCTCCCCCAGTCTTGGGTCGCTGTGGACTATGGGATCTATTGCTACTAATGTGTGGGAAGGGGTGGAGCAATGGCACAGGTGGGACTTTTCTCTTTGGTGATAGTCCTGATCACTGTAAAGTGCTACTGAAGTAACATATTTAGACTGTACCTAAAAGGTTCTAGCACAAAACTGGAAGCAGGCACTTTGTTGAAATGGTAACCACAAGGTTAGAAGTTACTCTGGAAACTGAAAGCCAACCACTGTCTTCTCTGCTACCTGCCCCTTCCAGTCAGGCATCCAAACTGATAGACTACTGATGCAGATTGTCTTCAGCTTTATCTCTTATTCAGTGTATAAAAGAGACACAGATTGAAGTGGAGAAAGGTGCTTCTGTCTGGATTTAGCTGGTGGGTGGGCTGTTCTCCATAAGCCTGGGGGTCTTTAAAGGAGAGCACTGAACACAGAACCTAAGGATGTACTCAGGAAGCATGGAAGGATGGGCATTTTCATCTGAGAGTTTTGTCCTCTCTGTCTCATGAAAAAGAAACTGAGAGGCTTTGTGTAACCCTTGATAGAATAGTTAGAGGTATCTCACCCTTACAGAAGACTTATGGGCTCTAAATGCTGAGTATCTGAAAGTATCTACTTAGAGCACTTAATTTGGCACCTTGTGTGCCAATTTTGGCACCTCATTGTGTGATGTAGCTGGGGGGATTTGCTTTGGGGTTACTGCTGGCTGTCTTGAGGCACTGAGTATGGACTACTACTATGGACTCCTGATCTCTATGGGACCAGGCACCTAAGAGTTAGGGTTTTCAGAATCTAAGTTTGATAATCTGACTTGGAAGTTTTACTACATTGACTTTCTCATTAAAAACTTTAAAAATTAGCTCCTTTTAATACTACACAGAAGGTTGTCATTGCTTTGGTATGTGGTTAAATTACCAAAATGTTACACATGTGTGCAAGCTCTTCTTTGGGCTGTTACACCTGTTAGCATAAAGGTTAAGTGAAGAAGTGGTTTTGTGGGAGTGCTGCACAGAGTATATCTAATATGGAGTGCCATACAGCCTGTATATTTCAGAAATCATATGCAAATATAATGCAAGTGGTATGTGCCTAGAGATTTGAAAGTGCTGCTGTTGCTTTTTTTTTTTCTTTTCTTTTTTCTTCTTTTTCTTTTTTTTTCCTACTTTTTTTCTTTTTTTTTAAAGACTGATCAAAAAAGCCCTCCACCTAAGTAACTGCTTCAAGTGTGATTATTCAAAACCTCTGTATTTAGGGAGATTGTTCTGTGCCCAATATATTGTAGAGATGTTTGACTTTCCTTTCACTTTTGTTATACTGCAATGTTTATCATTGTACAGGTATTAACTTTTATTATACAGTTAGAAATGTTGGACTATTGTGTCATTTTTCTCCGTTATATATAGGTTTTCTAAGCTTATGAGATGGATGCTGGGTTTTGTTTTCTGTTTGTCTCTCTCAGTTCACACTGTGGTTTTACTCTGTCATAATGAAGAAAAAAAATCTCTTTACATCTCTTTTGTTATTTTTAGAAGTACACTTTGCATAACAATGGGGAAAATTCCTTCCAGAATTTCTTGAGGAAGTGCCTTGGTTTGAGTGTAGATCACAGCCCTAAATTCAACCCCACAAGAAGAAAGTTTTTAAACATCAGGGTAAAGCCTGTGAAGTTGGTGATGTGGTGCCAGGCTGTGAGCAGAGCTCTCTGTAGGCAGACAGAGCTGGTGTGGCCCCCCAGAGCCAGCAGGGGCCAGCCAGCAGCACCCTGACCAAGCAAATGTGCAGAGCCCTGCTGGGAACATGTGCAGAGCCCTGCCTCCTGAAACATGGCTTTGGGATCACAGTTTGCTGCTTGTCAGTTTGGAGTTGCAAAATGAGAATCTCAGCTGAGCAAGCATAATGTGCTGTTTTTCCAAGACCTGTGCTCTTTCCTCCTCTTCAAGAGGGATGTAGGACATGGCTGGCTGGGCTTACTGCACTTGCTTGGTAGTGTGGAGGGCAGGTAGTTCCTCTTAGTTTCACCTTTGTATTTTGTTTTCATGCCTACATTTCTCCCATTTTCTCCTCTTTCCCCCCAACTTGACCACCCATACTTCGCAGTATGATGACAGACAGTTGGTCCCCAAAGAGTCCCTACTCCAGAGGAGTCTTCAGGAGTGTCAGGCTTCAGATCAAAAGCTCAGACTTCCCAAGTACATTTTTGTTCTCTGTATTGGAGGATGGAGAGACCTTTTTGTCACCCAGTGTTAAGATATGTCAGCAAGTCCTGACAAGTCATACATCACTGCTTGGTTCAGTGTCTGACCTGAGTCACCTCATCTCATTCACAATGAAATGCCAGCTCTTGGCAGTCTGTTCCTTACATTCATGGTGATTCCACCCAGTGCCATGTTATCAAGTACTTTCTCCTGCCAAACCTGTCTTCTCTGAAATGTAAGTATCAAAGGAATTTTCTTTAATAATCTCTAGATTTCAGAGAAAACATTAATCTTTATAGGTGTTGTGAAGAAGTTAAGCACTCCCACTCTCAGAAATGTACATATTTTGATTGCTTTCTACATGATATGAAAAATATTATTTGGAAAATATGCTGCTTCTAAAGGTGTAAAGGATGAATACTGCTAAGTGAGAGAGTTTAGCCTCCTTTAGCAACCTGACTGAATTTTCAGTTCACTATAAAGTTATCCATAATCCTTATCATGGGAATATCCAGGTCTCTGCTGCCTTCAGCAATGTTGAGACCTAGAGTAATTTCTTCTATTCCTAATTTTTTTGATAAGAGAATCAGAACACTATGTGTTCTCATGCAAGAATAAATGATGAAGGGAGAGGTGATGAACTTTTCTACAGTTTTTTGAGTGTTTTTTTTAATATCCATGAATTTTCATAGCATGTCAAAGCACATTAGAAATTGCTTCCTTGTGCACATGTCTCTTCTAAACCCCAGTCCAAACCAAATTACAACAAAGTTGTCCTTTACTCAGGTGGAAGGTAGTGCACACTGGCCAATTTCTAAATCTTTGTGAAGTCTGGTTATCCTATGATAAGCAACAACTAAGTTTGTCTGGGAAAGGAGAAGCTTTTGGCAACCCTCATGACTGGATTTTAACGACTGGCTTGATACTTTGCATAAAGCACCAGTTCCTGGAAGTGGTTAATTGGGAATTTCAACCCTTTTGAAACAAATGGAGGGGAAATCTAAATGCATTGTAAAGTTGACACCTAAATGGGACTTAGTTTTTTTATGGGCATATATACATAGCCCAGCTAACTAATTTGAGTTGTGATAAATACAGAATGATTGGAAGGGTATGGACAGAAATATGATCCAAAACATTTCTAATGTGCTTCCTAAGATTTAGAAGGGTCATGAATTAGGATGTAAGGCTTGTTCTTTTCCCACTTTTCAGGTAGAGGTGGGTGCCTATTAAGTAATTTGATTTCCACTGCCTTACTTAAGTAGCTGTAAATGCAAGCTGACAGTTTCTGTTATTCTTTTCTGGGGCTTTAGCTTCTCTGCTGTGTGCAGTACTTTTGTGTTAAGGAACCTTCCATGTTTGTTAAGATAGTAACTGATAGCAGAAAGATTTTGCAGACTTCTTAAAAAAAAATTAAGCATTTTGATTTTGAGTATTTTTCTCTAAACAGAAAAAAATCTTGCCGGAACAAGTGACTCCTGCATCACCTTCTTGTCACTCTTCTCCTGAGGGGGACAGTGGTACTACGCAGATACCTAAAGATGGAATTAGTTTGTCTGGTGCAACTGCAGCAGTTATATCCACAGGTAAATGATAAAGAAAAAAAAAACAAACTGATGATATTTTTAGTGTGAAATGACTTCCACATCAACCAAACTATTACTGTGATTTTACAGAAAAATGTGATGCTAACTTGTTAATGCCTATCATTATTCAGCTACCATATTTTTAAAAGATATCTGTAGGTGCCAGTGCTGCTTTGCAGAACTAGTGTTTTGCTGCCTGCATTACAGCAAGGAGACCTGGAGCACAGGAGCTTTTGATAGATCTGCTAGACCTTGCAATTTGTTCCTATCTGAAGATGGAAACTGTGATTCTTTCATGTCTGTCCCACTCCTTAATGCAGGAAATGGGAAAAGATGTAGCTGAAAACCCATGTAATGTTCTGATATCATGCAGTCAGTGCTGTAATTTAACAAAATGGAGATTTTATCTCTGTATAGTCTTACATTAAAAGAAACAACTCAGACTGTTTAAACCAAGTGAAGGCAGTCAGAGGAAATACATTCTACTTTCTCATATGTTTGCTTGTTTTAAAAATATAATGAAATGTATCTTGGAAAGGGTTATAAGAAAATAAAAGAGAAATAAGCTAGTTAATGAACTAATGGAGGGACTTGTAACCCTGTGGTTAAACAATTTGTCTCTTGTGAATTGAAATCTCAGAACTTTCTAAAAATTCCATAAATTATGATAATTTTGTTTGGGGTGTTTGTTTACATTTAAAAACCCTTTTTTTTTTCTTAATCCCAACTCCAGTGATAGATGTGGCGGAAAACATATATGTGTTTTTTAGGACAATAAACCTTTCAGGAGGTGGTTGTTGTTAAGCCCAGGCAGAAGATGCCATGAAAACTATTTTTACTGTTTTGTTTCTTTATTTCTACAAATACGTTTCCTCCAATATTCAGACATCAGAGAGTGAGCAGAAATGTGTGAAGATACATGATCATTAAAGCATTTGGAGAATTATTTCATGTTTTTAAATTCCAGGTTTTTAACTACGCCCAGGTAGTACTACAGTTTTTAAAAAATGGCAGTCTTTGTGTAAAGGAATGCTTAGATTGTCTGCTTAACCACAACAGAGGCAACTTTTTTCATTAAGCTCGTGTGATAGCCAAGGCCAAAAAGAAGAAAAAAATTCAATTAGGGCTTTTTCCCATGTTTTTCTGCCTTACCATTCCTTGTGATAGTTTAGCATAGTTTCTGTTCAGGGTATGAGCAAAGATTAGTCAAAATAAAAGAAAAATAAGCACAGATTATGACACCCTTGTAATATTAGTGGTCTTAGAGAAAGGCTTTAGAGACCAGAAAGAAGTGGATATTAGACTCAGGCAGGGGAACCTTGATAGAAAAAAGAAACCTTTTGTATGCCCTCAAAGTATGTATATATATGTTCAGGTTCTTGAGTTGACCAGTACATCTTTTCCTCAAGAGTAAAATGAATAAGTTGGTTTGCAGTTCTTATCTGAAACCATGACTTCCTTATTCCTTGGCAGTAAATATGGCTTGTTCTTTTTCAGTGTGTGTTTACGTCAACAAGCATGGAAATTCTGGGCCTCACCTGGATAAGAAGAAGGTTCAGCAGCTTCCAGATCACTTTGGACCAGGTCCTGTCAATGTGGTACTTCAGCTGGCTGTACAGGCTTGTGTGGATTGTGCCTATCAATCCAAAACAGTCTTTGGATTTTTGAAGTCTGGCCATCATGGAGGGGAAATGATAACTGGTACGTGAAGGTGCTTTGATTCTATTTCTTGGTTGCCAAGTTGAGGGAGTTGCAATGAATTTGTTGCTTTTGTAATTACTTAAGCACAGGCAAGAACATAAACTTGAGATCTCCTTTATTAAGTGAGTGTTTGTGGTGTATGACTGCCTCACTCTGGGTCCAGGATGATTCGAAAAAAAAATCTCTAAAGTAGAATTTGGCAACAGCAGTGTTAAATTACAAGTAAACAATACAGTTAGATTCTTATACTAAATAGAGCTCATGCACCTCATTTAGCAGCTGTAGCCAAACATTTGTCAAGTAAACTCATTGCAAGTGAAATATCAGCTTTATTAATTCAATACATAGTGTTTGTATTCCTAATGCCTTAACCAAGTGGATGAAAATTTTAAAGCTAATCTGTTCAGCATCCAGGCAAGGAATTCCCTGTCTCAAAGTTGCTGCTTCCACCACTGCCCAGAGCCGTAGCAGTATCGTAGGTCAGTGTTCACACCTCTATGTCCCCTATTATGGAATAGGTCTATTTCTGCTATATATTAATGGCAGGTCTACAGATAAATTATCTGCCTATCTCAAATGGAATAGCTGTTGCTTGACACTTTTTTCCTTCTAGACTAGGAAGTACTCTATATAGCACATCAATTTATAATTCCATTGCTGGTGATAAAAAGACTTGGTGCTGGTTTAATCTCCTTACATTGACAGCAGATGGAAAAGGTGATTAGTGGAATACAGATTAAATTAAATCCTCCTAAAAATGTTGTTGTCTAAGAATATTTAAAAAGCAGCACCCCAGTGTGTGTGTAGTAGAACTTGAGTGAGCCTTCCTTATGTGTCCCCATGAGTTTGTTCACAAAATGGATACCACTTCTCTGCCATGTAGTAAAGGTTTAATGGCATTGCAAAAATGTGATTTTGAAACTCAAATTGCCTTTTTTTTTTTCCACAGGATATATGAAAGTTTATTGCATTATTAATACCTTCCTGTACCTAATGCAGACAAGTAAATTTTGCTTTAACAAAATGCACTGAGATGGGAATTGCCAGTTCTCTGTGTATTCTTATCATGAAGGAATAAATCATAGGCCAGTGGTGTATTTGTTCTGTGACTGAGGAGTTGAAAATAATTCTTTCACAGGGAGAGAGAAATTTCAAAATCTCTATTTATTTCTGGTTTGCTTACATTTTGAAATTCTATGTGAAAAGCAGCTGCTCTTCTGCACCCAGCTTCACCCCAAGGCCTGGAATCAGGGAGGGCAGCTCTGCAGCCCTGGATTTGAGGAACCTGTGGAGGTGAACTGCTTTGAAGAAGCAGTGTGGACAGCTTCTGAAGCAGAGTCCTGGTCCAGGTGATAGCAAGCCACAAGACCCCAGTGGGTTTCTGGTGCTCTTGAGCACTTGCCTTTCTCATCAACTTGCAAACAAGTTGTGAGAAGCAGCTGAACAAATACTCCCTGTACCTTTATCAAAAAATTGTGTGTGATGTATTTATTTTGAGAAGCACAAAATGTGACTTAGGGTAACATAGTGCATTGCAACCAGCTGTGCATGTGAACAGTAGGGGAGATGAGGAAAGCTACAGTAGAATAAAATGAGGAATTAGATTGAAGTCAAGGGAGTGTTTTCCTTATAGAGTTTTTGTGTGAAAGTTGGGAGTGTGGTTTATTTGTTTGGGGCTGTTGTGTTTTAGACTGGCAAAGAAAAAAAAAAGTTGTAGTAGAGAATAAGCAAAGAAATCTAAATATTTTGTGGACTAATAAACTTTGATTATGAGTATTATACCTGCCGTAAGAGGAAACTGTATGCTGATGAGGACATGGATAAAATAATCTTGCTAGAGTAAATGTGAGTAATTAGTGGGGTTTTTTGGTTCAGCTGCTGAAGAAAATAATTGTTTTCAGTGGAATTGAATTTAGAATTTTTCCATCTTTTCGTACTCAAACAAAAGCACAAACCATTTTATTTTTGCCTGACTCATAAGGTTTCAATTCATGCAAATATAACTGAAAGAAAGCTAAAGGCTTGATTAGCAGGCCAGCTGAATGTGGTAGTTATGTCAGTCTCTTTTTCTCCTTGTAGCTCAGAGACTATGGCATTTGGTGGGATGAAATAAGCTGGGGCTCGTTCAGATAAATCTTAAGCAGAGAATTAAAATCAAACTCTTGGGTGAGTTTCTTAACTATCAGAGAAACACATTTCTCTGATGGTTTACCTCTCAGCCTTTCTCCTGGCTTGAACCTGATGTTTGAAACATACTTAAACAATGGAAGGTGAAGAAATTAGAATGACTCTTTATTCTAGGGGCTGGGATTGCACATACAAGCTCCAGTCCCTGTATATTTGCCATTAAAGGTTGAAGTCATTGCACCTCAGAAGTACTTCTCTTTGTATTTTCCCCTAGCATTTGCCTGGGAAGTAAGAGGCTTAAATTGTCCCCAGACAAAGCAGACAGTTGAGCCTATGGATCTGGATCGCACACCCGTGTTTGGAATTTATATAGTTACCCTCAAGTGTCCAGAGTATAAGGGAGCTGTGTTTGCACTGAGTCTTTTTTTGTGGATTTTTGTGATGGTGTGTCTTGTTGTGGCAGTCACATTGCCTCAGCTGTTTTTTGCTTTATTCTCCTGATGCCTCTTAAGATAATATTGCTCTTTTCAATGCTTCTTTTCAAAACAAGAAATTAAGGTGTGGACAATAAGTGATTTCCCCAAGGTCATTTAAGAAGATCCATAAGGCTGTTATAAAGCATTTTAAGTTTTTGCTGTAGCTGACTACTGCCTTGCAGTAAATTTGTCTGGAGATCAGGTTGTGCTAGGTCTCACAGCCCATTTGCTGTCCAGAACTGGTTGAGTGCCAAGCAGAAACTTGCCTTTGGAGACCCCTTCCGTAGAGGACCTTGTGTATGAGCCATATGTGGGACTGTGAATCATTAGCATTTCATTTGAACATTGGAGCCTGGAAAAACTGGGCAATGGAAACACGTGAGACTGGGATTTGTCCCTGTAGTACTGAGTCTTTAAAGCACTTCCATTGGGTCAGTCTGTCATGAAATTTGATGAGAGTGGTAGCACGTTGTTGATGCTAGCTGGTTAACTTCCATTAACTCTAATCAGAATCTTCCTCACACCAATGGTGTAAGTAATCAACACTTCTCATTTCCTAGGGACGCTGAATTTAGGCATTTTCTTTGGTTTTGTGTATTTTATCTGCCTCTTTTGTAACACAATGTGGAAATGTTCCTTAATTCAGATCTACGAATAAAGGCTGTCTTGTAATTTCTGTTTTGTTGGGTTTTTTTAAATGCATCTGCTACCGAGAAAATGTGATCCTTTAAAGCTCTACTTATTGTTTGGAAACTTATGTTAAGGACAGAAAGCTGCATGACAGGCTGAAAACCAAAAAGACAAATTGATGCATAAACCTCATGTTTATGCCAGTTCTTTCTAGCCCCAAGTATAAGTTACAAATTGTTCCTGCTTTGTTGTGATGTTTTTCTAGTCAGAAGTAACTAAAAGTTTCAGCTTATGTTATGGTAATTATTTATTTGTATGTTGGTATTATTGAGTGATTTTTGAAATCTTAATAATTTTCACAAAGAAGGAAAATACTATCAGCTGCAACATTTGAAGGGGGGGCTGGAGGGAGGGTCAAGAAAGAAAGTGAGCAAGTAAAAGACATAAGCACATGTCCAGGCTCTTTGTTATCAATCAGTTTAAAAGAGACTAGATCCATTTGTGGCTGTTGTGGTATCTCTGCCACCTAGCTCCTGTAGAAATGAATGGGAGCTTGACCACTGTAGTGTTGACAGGAGGATAGATTTCTCTAGTGGTAAAACAGCAAATGGCAAAACAGTTTCTGTAGTCAGAATTTCAGTGGTAGCAGAGAGGCCAGCCCATTACTACAAGTATGCTCAGTTAGAAACTGAGGAAAAAGTAATCTTAAACTTACTTGCTTCCTTACTTTTAATATTTTTCTTATTTTATTTTTTAGCAAGTATTGTAAAGGGTCTTTCCTGTGTTAATCTCCTGCAAATAGATGGTGGAGAGGTTGCTATTTTATAAGTAAACAATATAAATTAGATGTAAGGTTTTGGTGATATGGAATTAGTGACAAGTGTTTTTCTGCTGGTATGATTCCAAAATTATTTTATTACTGTAAGTTCCTACAGAGCAAGTTCAAGCTGACATGCATCTAATAGAAGGTAAAATCAGTCCTTTGAATGCAAATTTGCTAAACTACCAGAATGATTGTTTACTCCTCTCATGTCTTGCTGGGCTTAAATCAAATCTGGGTGTCTTTTTAAGTTAATGATGGTGTTTTACTATACTTCACGGATGCTTGGGGGTTGTTTGACATCATCTTCTTATTCACAGCTTCCTTTGATGGGGAGAAGCACGCCATCAATCTTCCTTCTGTAAACAGCGCATCATTTGTCCTACGCTTCTTGGAGAAACTCTGCCACAGCCTGCAGTGTGATAATCTCTTTAGTAGCCAACCTTTCAGCCCTTACATGGGATGTGCACATAGTCCTACAGAGTATGATAGGAACAAGCCAGGTACTGTTAAACAATTGTTATTTTTGAGGGCTGATATTTTTGAGAAGTGCGTGGCAACTCTGTGAAATGCAGCTTTTTTTTTTTTTTCTTTTTAATCTGTCTTTCTATGACGTGAATTGATTGAAATGAATACACCACAGTTCTTAGTGAATTGGTTCCAGTGCAGTAGTGCTTTTGACAGGATGGGATAGCTCATACCACATGTGGAGAAATCATTTTGTTCAGCAAACTCCTCCTTGTAGCAAAGCCAGGAAACATATGTATTGTACCGCTATGATACCTCTAAAAGGACAAGCTCAAAACTTCACATATCATTTGTTAAATTTATGTTCAGATCATAAAATAAACTTTTTTTTTAAAAAAAGATACTTCCGTATGAGAAGGGGTTTGTCTTGAAAAGGAATTCAGTCTAGCCCTTTCTACACCAGTGAAAGGTTCTTTCTTCCTTTTTTGTTCACCTTACTCAGAAGTAGCTCCAGAAAAATTTACATTCTACTATTTACAATCCAGTCTTCTAGTAGAAAAGGTGGATTTGGCATATTTTTTTCTGCTTTTGATATTCCATATGAGACAAATATCTTTGCTACACTGGGAATGAAGAGTGAGGGGGAAATTAAATGACTTCCACAAAATCTCCCATCAGGTTGATTGTAAGGCTTGGTATTACAAGTCCTAGACCAAGGGTTACCAGGAGCCATAACTGAAAGAACCTTGATGTCAGGACAATTTCAGAAGATTAATATTAGGAGTGAAGCACAGAATTCTAGAATGGTTTGGATTGGAAGGGATGTTAAAGGTCATCTGGTTCCAACCCCCCTGCATGGGCAGGGACACCTCCCACCAGACCAGGTTGCTCAAGGCCCCATCCAGCCTGGCCTTGAACACTGCCAGGGAGGGGGCAGCCACAGCTTCCCTGGGCTACCTGTGCCAGTGTCTCACCACCCTCACAGGGAAGAATTTCTTCCTAGTGTCTAACCTAAATCTCCCCTCACAGCTGTCTAATAGCTGAGTCTGTGTTCTGGGTGCTGCTTTAGAAAATTCACTTTTTCTTTTTTTTCCTCCTTTTCCATGGAGAAATTATGTTTATAATTCTGTCTGTCAGATGAAAGTCTTGGTGTTAATTCTCAGAAAAGTAGCCAGGGTCAAGGTAATTTTGGTGGTGACAGTGTAAACTAAGTAGTACTTCAGGTTTGAAAGTTTGTATAAAAATGGCTGAGTCCCTCTGATACAAGAAGCTGAACTGTAACCTGGTGAATGGCTGATGGTACCTCCTTGCTTTTATCCCTGGAATTTTCCCATGAGAACCTTTATGCTAGATAAATAGATGGTGACTTTCCTTTTCACAGCAAAAGAAGAAATTCCTGAAAACAGGAGTGCTAAGCGATACTCTGAAGACTCTCCACCATATACTGCTCCTCTTTCCCCTAAGCTTCCCAGAAATGATGCTCATCCATCTGAAGGTAATTACATTAGGTTGGGATTATATATGAGGATTATTTATGGTTTCAGTATTTCCAATTGGAAAGGACTGAGTTCAATGTATGTGTCTGGTTTGTCTCTAGCCTTTTGACAGGTCAGGGTGAAAGCATGTTAATTATTGATCACTGGCAGTGATTTTGCACTTTGGGAAGATCTACTGCAAGTTTCAGCAGTCCTTCTGCTAAGCCTGCTCACTTTTTTTGTGAAGGGGCTCAGGCAGATAGGTGATGGATGAAGCCTCCTGCTTCATAGATGTCAATTTAGCAAACCACTTGCCTCAAAATGGGTTAGGAGACAAACTGGGAGCAGCTTTTAATAACTGTAGCCTGGGGCCATTAGGTGAGTAAGGGTGTAGCTTGATGATATGATTCAGCTGAGTCTCTGGCCAGTTGCCACTGAAAATTGTGCAGCTCTGTTTCCTTGCCTCTTTGTCCCTGCAGTGGGTCCCAGGCCCCATGGCTGGATGGTGAACTGAACCAGTGAGCAAAATCACAGAAAGCAATTTGGTGAAATGTAGTCTGCAGTGTATTTCTCTGAACTGACCTCACCATGGACTCGGATGAGCACAGGAAAGGGTTGAGTAAAACACAGTTGTGGTGGGGGGAGCAGGGAAGCCTCCCTGTGGCAGCTGCCTAGATTGATTTAGTTCACTGATGGATAGCACCTTTTCCTGCACTGCAGCTCAGCTGCAGTAACTGAGCACATGTCTAGTCTTAGTCTGTCTCAGGAACAGGGTAGAGCATCAAAGTTTAAATCTCACTGAGAAAGACTTAAAAATGTGAGGGTTTTTTATTGTGTATTTGTAGCCTGTTGGTTATCCATCCGATACATTCTCTTGCTGCAAGATATTTGTACAGAGTTTCCAAAGGCTTTTTAAAATATCAGAGGGATTAGTTATTTCTTTTTTTGTTGTTTTCTTTTTTTTTTTTTTTGAGATTATCTCAAAAAAACATCTATTAGCATCAGTGGGGGAAGAATGCTCTCTTTTTCTTTGCAGATTGAAAAGGCATAGAACTACAGCTAAAGCAGAAAAGGATATAAAATTTAAAAGTTCAAAATGGTAGCTTATTAACTACAGTACATCTTATTATTTTGTATAAACATAGCACATTTTCTTCTTTGTATATAATAATAGCAGCAGAAAAAAACAGTTTTGCCTTGATTGCTGATTTCTGTGTCTGTCCAACAAAAGTACAAGTTTCCATACTACATTGTTCGCTTAAGTCAGATACTTCTGGTACATAACTTAATAAGTGTAAAGTACTTAATTATACTCAGATAAAGTTTTTTGAGTTGGAACAAAACACGTGTTTGGGCAGATCCGTGTTATTTTGTAAGAAATCTTCCTCAAAGTAACATGCATGCACATGATCCTTTTTAACCCTTGTTTGCTAGTGGCTCCCTTTTACAGATGCAGTCACTGTACTCCTTAAAATACATTTTAAGATCAATAGTTCTTTATAAAATTTTAACTATTTTTTAATCCAAGTATCTGCGTTATTGTTTTGCCGTGGTTTCAGAGGTTTGCATTTGTACTTTGTGTGTTTCAAGAGGCAAAAGTGTTTGCAAGTGTTGTGTGTTTCCTATTAGGGCAATGTCCTCTGCTAAAAATCTGGAGGCAATTTTAAAGCGGTCAGCCATGGGTTTGTTAGCAAGAAAGGTCTGCCCCCAAAAAGTTCTGCTTCCATTGAGACATAGTTGTCTTGGAATGGTTGTTTTGAAATATAATTTAAAGGCAAAATGGAATAATTGTGGGAAAGGGTCTTTCGAACAGTTCTTTTTCCATCTGATCTGCTCAGGGATATGTTTTGCAGATTTTGCCATCACTCTTGCTCACTAACAGTTTCTGCTTAAAGTTATGAAAGATAAAGGAGGGGAGGCAGGGGGTTGGGGAATAACTCAGTGTCCCTCCCACTGAAAACAGAGTGTTCTTACTACTGTGGCCAATTACATCATTCCTGTTATGTATGAGGCAGAACAACTGGCTTTTAATTCCCAGAAGAGCTTCAAAAAAACAAAACGTCTGATTCCTGCTAAGGCCTTCAGTGCTTAAACAGTCTGGCATCCCTGCATTTGAAACACAAGGCCTTTTATTGCCCTTTTATTAATCTACCCAGAGATAAGGCATTCTGCAGTGAAGTCTCCTCTTATCCATACCACTGTTACTCACAACTGCTCAAAATGTGGGAGGAGTGTGTCATTCATTGCTCCATGGATTGCAAAGCTACATTGCTAGGCACCAATTTTTTAATTATCTGTCATACCTATTGACCACTTTTTTACCAAGACTACAGCTGTGCTTTGTTTCTAGACAAGCTAGGTAGATGGAAAGGGAAGTGGATTGGACACTGTAGTTGCTGAATGGGAACACCTTCTCTGAAAGGTGGTGGCCCTCAGAAATATGCCAGCTTTTCCACCTTGGGCATGTGAATTAAGAATTTACAGCAAGATAAATTAAATGCTGGTATCTTGGGAAAAAAGAAGCAGTGTTGATTTTCCTCAGCCCTCTTTACAATTGATTACTTTAGGAGATGTGACATCAGAGGGAAATCTGGGATATATGTAGAGTAAATACAATTAAATTCTTTTGTAATACAGTCAATTTGAAAAAAATCTTTGTGTCTTCAGAAGTCTTGACAAGGGTTATATAATGCAATTGTTTATTAAAAAGCCTATATTTGGAACCTCTACTTTTTTATTGCAACATGCATATACATTTTTTTTTAATATATTAGATGGAGTTGACTGACACGTACTTAAATATTTAGTCTTTCAGTGGGGGTGTATTGGCTGTATTGTTTCATCCCACTTTTCAAGACTTCTGAAATCTGAATCATCAGGTTCAGTCAATTAAACCTTAGAGTCCTTCATATAGCTTTGCTGTTAACTATCTCAAGTATCACCTCAGACTTTTGGTCTTGGACTGAGATTTCTGTTAGTGATTTCATTCTCTCCAGTTCCAATCTTGCCTTGGTTGGCCACCCTTTAATTTTATAGTGCATATCATTGACTTCATCTCTTAAAGTTTCTCTTAAATTTTATAGAATGATGACTTACGTTTTTCAATTTGGGAAGCTGCTGCAACTACTTCATGCTGACAAATATAAAGAATTCAGTTTTCTTGTTTGGTTGTGGTTTTTTTTAGAAAAAACTCAGTAACAGCTTCTTTGCTTTTGTGGGTCAGATGTAACAACGTACAAAGTTTTGCAGTTCACAGAATCACAGAATGTCACAGTTGGTAAAGACCTCTAAGATCACTGTTTTCAACTGTCAACATACAGCCAGTAAAATAAATGAAATATATTTATCAATATCTGTATTACCATGCTCACTAGAGCATGTCATGAACTACCTCATCTACGTGGTGTTTAAATACTTCCAGGGATGATGAATTCACCACCTCCCTGGCTGGTCTGTTTCAATGCCTAACTACTCTACTCTAAGTAAAGAAATTCTTCCTTATATCTAGTCTAAACCTCCGTTGGTACTTCAGGCCGTTTCCTCTGGTCCTGTCATTATTTACTTGAGAGTAGAAGCCGACACCCACCTCCCTACAACCTTCTTTCAGTTAGAGAGCAATAATGTCTCCTTATAGTTTCTTCTTCTCCAAACTAAACATTCCCAGTTCCCTCAGCCTGCCCTCATCAGACCCTTCTGTTCTCCAGTGGATGTTTTGTGGGATATGGATGTGAAAGAGAAGGGCTTGTGTCCATGAAAGCTCCTTCATTCCAAGTTAAGAGTTGTTCCATCATCTTGCAAATCTCTCCTTACTGAATTCACTAAGTAGTGAGCTGGCTGGCTGAGTGCCTTTGTTCCCTGTCAGGATGACGCTCTCAGAAGACCTAAATCCTCTTAAGTTTTTCACTGCCCTCCACTTTTGAACAGGTTTTAGCAGAGAACCTACGACCTCATGAAACAAGTTGAAAACATACACAAGGAGCTCACTGGGGTTTTTAGGAAAATACTCTTCCTGTAATTTGAATGATTTATTCAGCCAAGAAATTCTTGAAACTTGTCATGTAGGAAGGGCAGTAAAAAGTTTATTTCAGGAACTTGTTCTCCAGAACATACCAGTTCTTGTCTCAAAAATTATGTGACTTCTCTAGCATATGTTTTATAACTTAACTAGGGTAATTTTCAAAATGATGGTGTGGGCTTTACTTTTCTGTGTACCTGTTATCTCTATTCTCCTGCTCTTAACTCTCCTGCCAAGGCAGCATTTGTTTAATATACATTTGTGCATCATACTTTGAACTTCTTTCTTGGCCTAGATATTGGCTTCATCTAAATAGAGAAGAGAACATATGATTGCTAGAGAATGGAGTGTGTTTTTGTTGATTTCAGGGTTTTTTCTCCTCACATGGCATGTTTCTTCCAATCAGAGCTGAATTTGGTTGACTGACAGAAGAATTTTCAGTAATCAAGCAAATCTAGCTTCTGTCTCATGGCACAGGGAAGGGGACTGAGCTCTGCTTATCCGACTTAGAAACAGAACTGACAGGCTCTAAAAATTCATGAGTCTTTTAAGCAGACATTGTGTTTTGCAGTGTAGAAATAAGTTGGTAAGTATTAAAAGCTAAAGTGTTAAAAGAACCACAGAATCATTTCAGTTGGAAAAGACCTTTAAAGTCATCAAGTCAACTGTTAACCTAGTCACACTTCCAAGCCCACCACTAAACCATGTTCCTAAGTGAAATACTTTCTTCCTGAGACATTATTTTTATTTTCACTTGCTCAATGTGTTCAGTAATTTACATGTATCTTTAGCTTTCCTGAGTCTGTGCTCATAGACCCTGCCCTGTGCAAAGAACTAACTGCATATACATACAGTGTTGTGGTCAAAATGTATAGCATGAGTGTGCCATACTTGGCACTCAGAGCCTTTTGTGGTTTTGCCTGTAACCTTTTCAGTTTTTAATAATGGCCTCTGACATATGGGGATCTATAGATGATTACTGAACACTTGTTTATGAAGTGATTGACTCCCTCTGCTGTTTTAGGACAAATTAAACAGTTGTTAAATAACATGAAAGTTTTTATTTATATTAAAAATTTCTTGCAAATTAGCACACTCTTAAAGGTTAGCTTTTTGAGAATATGTTTAAAAGAAGGTAATGAAAAATCTTGACTGAGACTGTTTTATGCATCAATATTAACGCCAGACAATTTTACCCTAAAAAAATTTTTTCTGTCTCTTCTCTGTTTATGATATTTAACAAATAGTATTGTTGTACTTAACAAATACAACTGAATTTATGGCAGACTGTCTCAAATTTGATTTAGTAAATCTTTTGCTACAAAAAATGTATAGTAAGAGCCCCATGATCATTTGAGGAAAAAGGGCAAAGATCTGGCAGCAGTGATTGTCTTGCAGGAGGTTTCTTAACAGGCTTACACTCTGTCAGTATCTTCAAGAGAACTTAACAAGGAGTTAAAAAATAAAGGTGTAATGTCCATTGTTTTGAGTGTAAGTGATACTTTGAACATAGCAATACTTGCTTTTTGTGTAGCAGAAACGTTGCCTATAGAGGAAAACAGCACTTCCAAAGAACACCGATTTTCTGAGGACTCGATGGATTCTGCACTTAATTCTGTAAATCCTTCAAGCCCAACCCGTCAAAATTCCACAGAATATCGTACTTCAGGGAGTGCCACCTTTTACAGAAGTTCCCTTCAGCCAGTGACTGTTACCTCAAATTCAGCTCCAGTCCTGCGCAGGCTGTCCCTGAGCTCTGCTGGGAGCAGCGCTTACTATGAAGTCAGTAGGAATCGACTACAGAGGCAGATTGAAGGTAAGCTCTATAACTAAACTTCCCAAAATATGTACTTGCTTTTGTTAATATACCAAGTCCACAAGTTATGAATAAAGAAATTTGTTGGTTTTTTTTTTTCCATAGAAGAGCTTGTATATGAAGTGAGATGTTGCGCTGTTGCCAAGCGGGTCAGGCTTGCTGGCGTAACTGCAAATGCAGAACTTAAGCCTGTTAGGAATAATACTGAGGTGTAGAAGCCAAGAGTGTCTTGGCTGGTGCACTTTCCTCTTACTGCTGTTATGGACCCCTCAGGAAGCCATACCTGAGAGGTCTACTTTTATGTAGCTTATTTCCTGAGCATCTTATCGACTATTACTGTGCTGAAGCACTGGGATAGGGTTTCTTTCTGTCCCTCCTTCCCTCCATCTGTACAGCTTAACCAGCCTTTGCCACATTCCCAGTTAATGGCATCTTGGGGCACAGGAGCCAAGTACAAGTTGAACTAATCCCTCTAGTTATGTCATAATGCTAATGGTTGTGCTGCTGTAAATATTTTCAGTTATATAAAGCATTTAAAGGGAAATCATAGAAATATAGAATTGGCTGGGACCTCAGGATCATCAAATCCAACCCTTGATCCACTACTGCTGCAGTTACCAGACCATGGCACTAAGTGCCACATCCAGTCTCTTCTTAAATATCTCCAGGGGTGGAGAATCCACTGCTTCCCTGGGCAGCCCATTTCAATGTCTGATCACCCTCTCTGTAAAGAAATTCTTTCTAATATCTAACCTAAACTTCCCCTGGCACAACTTAAGACCATGCCCTCTTGTCTTGCTGAGAGTTGCCTGGGAGAAGAGACCAACCCCCCCTGGCTACACCCTCCTTTCAGGGAGTTGTAGAGAGCGATGAGGTCTCCCCTGAGCCTCCTCTTCTCCAGGCTGAACACTCCCAGCTCCCTCAGCCTCTCCTCATAGGATCTGTGCTGGAGTCCCTTCACCAGTCTAGTTGCCCTCCTTTGGACCCGCTCCAGGACCTTGATATCCTTCCTAAACTGAGGAGCCCAGAACCAATGGGAAGAATCAATGAAGTAGCTCTATATGATTTGGAGGAAAATAAAACATTTTTCACTTTAATAGATAGACTTCATAATAGACTTCATAATAAAAGCTGCATGATAATATTGAGAATGAAATGTTATCCCTGTAAAAACTAATGATATTTCTTGTTTTCACAAAATTTTTGTATTTAAAGCTGCAAGTTCCACTACTGGGCCAGATTTGAATTCACTAAAAAAGGAACCTTCAAGAATATTGAGTAAGGATCCTTCTACCTGGTCAATAGAGGAAGTAATGCGTTTCGTCAAAGAAGCTGATCCACGGGCACTAGCTCCACATGCAGAACTCTTTAGGAGACATGTAAGATGCATATCCATTCTGTTCTAGTAGATTGTGTGTCACATTAATTTCTTAAAATGCAGCTTTCAGGTCTATCACGTTATTTGCAGTTGAAGGTAGACTAAACACTGCTTGTATACTAGAGAGAAGTTGAAAATTTTTTTCTACCTGAACCTCCTCCTGCAGTATATTTTCTGTGTTCTAGTCTTGTTAGATTGAAATAAATACCCCCTGCTTTCCAGCTTATATAGAATAATGCCAGTTCTGGAAGTATCCAAGTTTAATGGCCAGCATCCATGGTATCCCTGTCATCTCTGGTTCCTCTAGAGCAGATGGCATCTTCATGTACAGTACAGGGCATTTGGACTATATAGATGACACCTCCCTAAGCAAGTCTGTTTTGGAGACTGATTATCTTGAAATAGAGAAGCTGTAGTATCTCACTAGCTTTACACTTGGTCATTAATACTGAAATTCAGAGAATCAATTAAAATACTGAATTCATCTGTTTTGAAAAAATTTCATAAGATCAAACTAGACACTGTATTTAGAGAGAGAAACTGTGTCAATTTCTCTATACTGTTTTTTGTCTCCCCTTTTCTTTCTCAGTGTGCTTTTTCTATGGCAGGAAGCCCAGCAAAGAGTTGCTTTCTTATTTCACTATATATATGGCCCACCAAAAATAAGCTGGCTTTCTCTTTAGAATTGTTTCAGCCTTATTCTTCTCCAGCTTCTACTAAGAGTTAAACTTCAGAGTAAGCTGGATTAGAAGGAAAACTCAAAATAACTTTAGCAGAGCTTCCTGTTTTATTCTTAGTACTATATGTTGAGTAAATGTCACTTGTTTTGTCAGGTTTATGCTTCAAAAAAGCAAAAAACACTAGTTTTCCCTATGATATTTTAAGGAACTAAGTGCCTGTCTACAGTATGTACTGCTGCTAAGAGCTTAGGACTGCCACATTTCATCAGCTTCTCCACCAGGCAATTAAAATCTGACTAAGTTCTCCTTGGTCTTGATGCTAACAATCTGCCTGGGTTAACCTGGACTTAGATCTGTCTTACTTCACGGATTTAGATGGTCTGTAACCCCTTCCTCTGTGTGAGTGTTTGCATGTGCATGCCAGAATCCTCCCACAGCTGTGTTCAAGGTTCAGTGCAAGGCCTCAGAGCTTGGATCATTTAATCTCTAACTGCCTTGGCCTTCCTTTGCAACTTCTTTTTTTTTTTCTCTTGACTCGTTCACTTTTTTTCCCAGCCGTACCTAATTTTGAGGGCTGTTTGGTAATTTTCTTTTACTTAATGTTATGTTCTTCAACATCTCAAATACCTTAATTATACATTAAAAATACTAATAAAAATTCAATGTCAGTAGCCATCTGTAAATATAAAATTATAATAAATTACTTGTTTTTATATACTAGTTTTACTTTTACTACAGTATAAAAAAATATAATGTACTTTCCAGTTTTACCATGCAGCTTGTTAAAGTAATTGTATGTTGTGTTTATTCTCTTCCTTCTGCAGGAAATTGATGGGAAGGCACTACTCTTACTGAGGAGTGACATGATAATGAAATATATGGGACTGAAGCTGGGGCCTGCCCTAAAGTTGTGCTACCACATTGAAAGACTTAAACAAGGAAAGTACTAGCCAGTGGAGATATCACAAATATGTGTGTTGTATCACACTAAGCTCTCAGGTTCACAGCCATTGCCTTTATTTGGAACTCTTTTAATGATATAAGTCGTGTTTAC
Source organism: Calypte anna (assembly GCF_003957555.1). NCBI lineage: Eukaryota > Metazoa > Chordata > Aves > Apodiformes > Trochilidae > Calypte > Calypte anna. Next base: position 122,157,006 of record NC_044244.1, read on the forward strand.
TTTTTGGAAGTGCTCTCAAAATATAAAAACATGTTCAGGATAAAGAGGGGAGAATAAAAAGCTGTATTACAGTCTAGCATATTTCAAACTATTTTGGAAAGTTTGGGTGGAAGGACACTTGATCATACTCGGGGTGAACATGTCAGATCACAGTGCTCTGAATCCTGGAAAGTATGTTACAGACTTAACTAATATGTTCATATTCAGAACCAAGATAGCTAAATCCCAAAGGAAAATAATAGAACAAACCAGCATCAGGTGTTAATAATTTTTACAGGGATGGCTGTAAACTTTTATATGTCAAGAAAATTCTAAAGATCTCGTCTCTGTAGTAAATACTGTGTCTGATACTTTAGCAGAGTAATACTCTAGTATATTATTCTAGATTATTCTTCCTAGATTTCCATAAAGGGAATAGCCATATGAATTGGTCGTGGGGGATAGAGGTGTGTAGAGGGAAGGGTTTTGGAGAAGAGGGCTTAATGCAACTATAAGCTTTTATAAAGTGTGGTTATCAAGTCCTTTGTAAGTTGTGAGGACAAATGTACCGTATATTGTTGATTTATGCAGGCAATAAATGTTTCTGTTTCATGGAAGTGCATATTGGCTGTATAAACAGCTATTCTGGGGAAGACTGATTTAACTGGAACAATGCATCCACATTTTAAACATTCCGTCTTTTTGCTGAGTTTGGCATGGATGTGTGTCCATGCTTTTTATAGATACTTGTGTATGTGTTGGCGAATTACATACTATATATATATATATAAAAAACAATATATACATACATGCTGTACATATGTATTCAGTTTTTTTTAAATGTGTACTTTGCACTGTGCCAGAGAGAACTGTACAACTTCTAGTTGTTTTTTTTACCAGTAAATTTAGTTGTGTACTTCTTTCATATTCATTAGCACCTGATTGCTTTGTTGTCCATTCTTGGAGTCAGAAGGTGATAAACAATCAAAACATGGCTTTATTCATACAAGCAAGATCCCTGTACTATGCAATACTCTTGGTTATTCATCCCTTAACTCTGAGCCATATATTCTGGTGTATTTCTGAAAAGACACATTTGGTTCCAGTATTTTGGGCTTATTTCCTATAAGGAAGTGCTACTGTGTAACCAGTAAGTATTTTTGGGGGGTAAAATTGGTGCTGATTGTATAAGCTGCAAGACTGAATGGTGATATTGAAGCAGTTTATTGTCACTGCCAATTGTAATATACATCAGGGACAAGAAAATATTCTTTCTGTGTAGAAAACTGAATGTACTGTATGTAATAGTGAAAGTGATAAAAGTTATTTGATAGGGAAGGTGTAGTCCTAAAATGGTAGGTTTTATTATATTTCTCACTGCCTTTTATGTGAACACATATACTATAAATGTATTTTTACAAATTCCTGTGCTGAAAATGCCTTGCTTTACCAATAGTCGGATACTTCTCAGGTTTCAGCAGAGATACTGCTGCAAAATAATAAATTTTGTGGCTCACAAGTGTCCATGTATTATGTTAGTTTGACTGCAACATAATTTTAATTTAGCAAGTCATTCAGACTGTGAGAATTGTTTTTAGTACTACATCATTAGACATGTGACACTAAAGGTTATCTATATTGATTTGTTTTGCATATCTTTTGTGGTGCATGTGTGCTTAGATGAATAATACAAGTATGCTGTTTATAGTAAGAAAAGGGCAGAGCAATGACTGGAGAAACAGAATATTTTCTCTTTGTGTTAGGAAAATACTGACTTGACTGTTGATGTAATCATATGAAAGTTAGTTATCTATTGAGGAAAACATCATGACCCAAATGTTCAGTATACTGTTTGAGCCTTACTTCTTCCACACTATATTAATTCTGAATTTCAGGGTTCTTTAGTGTAAAAAGATCTCATGTGATTTAAGAGGAAGTAATTGAAAGCTGTCTTCATTTTTTTACACTGCCATTGCCATAAGAAAAACAAAATTTTGTGTTTGGCCTTTAGGGAATGACATTTTTGTACATGGCACTATTATGGGTATAAGTATTTGTTCAAGGTTTTCTGTGCACCCATGTGCACAGTGATTACTGTGAATTTCACCCATGTGCTATAGTGTGAGATTCAAGCATTCCAAGAGTTGTACGAGAGTATATTTTTTATTCTTTATTTTCAATGGGATGTTCTTTATCTATCAACAAAAATAAAATAGTTTGTTCATTGTTGTAACTGTCCATTTTGTTTGACATTGTGTGCATGTGTGAGCACTGTTTGCTTAGGCAAAGGGGAGCTATCTCATCTGTCTTTCAGCAGTTCATGACAGTTCATATAAGCATCTGATGTAAGGAAGTTTTAATCAAAAGAGGAAGATCATTCCAACATTGTTTATCTGAAGCAATTGATGTTTGAACTTGGGTTGGATTATGCTCTCAAAGCAACAACTTAGGAATGTATTTAACTATTAGTTTTGCATATGACATTACAGCTTGCAGAACTCTCATTTAACCACTGAGGGGAAGAGACTGTTAAAACCTGATTGGCCTGAGTTCAGATGAAGACCTGAAGTATTTTAAAACAAAGCAATTAATGGCAATAGGATTGAACTTCATATTCCTCAGTCTTTCTTATTTCTATGAGACAGAACTCTGTTGCTACAGTGGCTGTTTGCAGTGATGAGCCTGTGCTAGAGATGGAAGTGGGGGCCTCAAATCCTTCACAGGCAAAATATGGAACTTGGAAATTGGTAGCAACAATAGTCCAGAGGCATTTTGCATCTCATCTTTGTCTCAAAGATACTGAATAGTTTTTAGTGCATATTTGATATAGAAGGCAAGATATATTCTCTTTGTTTCTGTGAGCTGCTTTTCTGTCTACAGTGGTTTGTTCGCCTGTTTCTGTGTCTTTCAGTTGTCTTGGATGACAGTGCCACAACTCCTCAGTACATGTTAAGATCTCTTCTATTTGAAATTAAAATGCTGCCTAGAAGGGCTAGAAGCTCTCAAAATTATTGCCACAGAAGACCTACACAGTATTGAAATTGAACAGTGGCAGTGGTTGCATATTATCGTTACATGACTGCATTTTTGCCAAGTTTCGTCATGGAAGTAGTGGATTCTCCATCCCTGGAGATATTTAAAAAGAGACTGGATGTGGCACTCAGTGCCATGGTCTAGCAACCGTAACGGTGGTTCAAGGGTTGGACTCGATGATCTCTGAGGTCCCTTCCAACCCAGCCAATTCTATGTTGCTGGACTCTTTCAGGAATGACAGTGACAGACAACAACATTGTTATCAGTGTTGGTCCAAAGGATGAAGCATCTTCCCCTTTTTTGTTGCTTTTAGTAAAGGCACACAGTTTTTTACTTCCAGTAGTAGACATTCAGCTGAATACTTCTGTTTTATAGAAACTCTCTTTCTTTTCAAATCATTCAGGCATACACTTTGCTCTGAAGCAATGTTAACCTTCTCTCTAACTGATGACAGTTTAATGTGAGTCTGTGGATGTGATTGTGTATGCCCTGAGCATGGTAAATAAATTCTACATTTGAGTATTTTAAGTATTCCTGTAAGGGAAAAATGAAGGTAAGTGAAGATGACTAAAATCTTTGTTTGAACCTGCTCAGATGAAACACCGTGTTTCCTTGTGCTTCACTTTTCTCTAATTGGAGGTGAAATTCAGAGAACTGAAACATGGGTACCCTGCATCTTATCTTGCTGCAGAGGGCTTCAGTCTCCTTTTCTCCTTTTCATATTCATGCATTATTTTCACAGCCCAGCTTAGGATCATGTTTCCGTTTAAATATGAGTAACTAATAAATTCTATTCATGTGAACCTGTGCTGTAAATGGCTTTTAATTTAAATGGTCTCACATTCAGAACCAGGGAGTTAGAGCAGCCTAACTTGAAGCAGAGGCTGGTATTCACTGTTTAAAGATAGTTTGTATTATACTATTTATTCTCTTTCCAGTTTGAGTTGACTTTTCTGTTTCTTTTCTGTTCTGCCTTATCAAAGATTATCTTAAATCTGCTTGGCACTTTTGTCTAGACCACATGCAAAGCTTTTAAGCATGGTTCTCTATACCAGTTGCTCTGAAATTATACATTTTTTTAAAGCTTTTTCTATAATAGACTTTAAATAGTAATTGAGTGTATAGAAGGCTATATAGAAAGAAATGCCACTGGGAAAGCCAAAAGCACTGCTCAACCTAATGTTTCAAATTAAATTTGGCAGGTTTTGTATCTACAGCTTGTTCTGTTTCTATGTTTGTCTTGCATCTGATTGTATTTTGTTCTAAGTAAGAGTTTAAGATTGTATCACATAATCAAGGACTGGTTGAGGTCAAAAGGGACCTTTGGAAGTCATCCAGTCCAACCCCCATGCTCAGACAGGGCCACTTAGAGACAGTTGCCCTGGACTGTCTTCAGGTGGCTTTTGAATACATCTACAGATAGAGACTCCACAGCCTCCATGGACAGGATGTGCCATGGCTCAGTCACTCTCACAGTGGAAAAGCGTTTCCTGATGTTCAGAGAGAAAGCCCAGTGTTTCAGTTTGTGCTCATTGTCTCTCGTTCTGCCACTGCACAGAGCCTTGATCTGTTCTCTTTTCACCCTCCCCTCAGGTATTTCTATACATTGATAAGATACCCCTTAAGCTTTCTCTTCTCCGGGCTGAACAGTCCCATCGCTGTCAGCCTGTCTTCACAGGAAAGATGCTCCAGTCCCTTCAGCATCTTTGTGGCCCTTTCTTGGACTCTCTTCACTATGTCTGTGCCTCTCTTGTACTTGAGAGCCCAGAGCTCTCCACAGCCCTCCTCCAGGTGCAGCCTCACTAGTGTTGAGCAGAGGTAAAGGATCTTCTCCTTCATCCTGCTGCAACCCTCCTACTCAAGCAGCCCGAGGCACCATTAGCCTTCTTTGCAGCAAAGGCACATTTCTGGTTCATGGTCAATTGGTTCATTCCATCCATCCTGTGGTCACCAGGAGATCCCAGGTCCTTTTTCTGCCAAGCTGCTTTCCAACGAGGTGTCCCCAGCACATACTGGTGCCTGGGGTTGTTCCTCTGCACATGCAGGACTTTGCACTTCCCATGATGAACTTCATGGAGCTTCTCTCCACTCAATTCTCCAGCCTCTGGAGGTCATCAGTAAACTTGCTGTGGATACGCTGTGGTCCAACATCCAGATCATTAATTAAGATGTTGAATAGTACTGGGCCCAGTATTGACCCTTGGGTACACCAGTCACCAGTGGCCTCCAGTTTGACTTTGTGCCACTGATCACCACCTTCTTGGCCTAGCTGTTGAGCCAGTTTCCAGTTCACTGTCTGCTCATCAGCTGCTTGTCTATGAGGATCTTCTGCGAGACACTGTCAAAGGCCTTCATCAAGTCTGGGCTGACAATATCCACTGCTCTCTCCTTGTCTACCAGGGCAGTCACTTCATCATGGAAGTTTATCAAGTTGGTCAAGCATGACTTCCTCTTGATGAAAACATGCTGACTGCTCCTGATGATCATCTTGTTTGTGTGCCTGAAAATGGTTTCTAGCAATAGCTGCTCCATCTCCTTCCCAGGGACAGAGGTAATGCTGACTGGCTTATAGTTCCACGACTCCTGCTTTTTGCTCTTTTTCACAAGGGGAGTGGCATGCATTTTCCTCTGGTCTTCATTCCACTTCTCCCATTCACCATGATTGATCAAAATGAGGGGGAGTGGCCTCCCAGTGTCATCTGCCACCTACCTCATGGGTGCATCCCATCAGGCCCCTTAGACTGATGCATGCCTCGATTGCTGAAGCATTCCCTGACCTGATCCTTTTCCACCCAGGGTCTATCTTTCTCACTTCAGCCTTTCCTCTCTAGTGTCTGGGCCCTGGGATTCCTGAAGGATGATCTTGCTGGTAAGGGCTGAGGCAAAGCAGACAATCAGTACTTCAGCCTTTTCCATGTCCTGTGTTATGAAGTCCCCATCTCATTCTGCAGTGGGTCTGCATTTTCAGCAGTCTTCCCATTGTCATGCGTAGACTATAGCATATTTTGATGCAGTATCATGTCACTAAGCATCTTTTACAAGTACAGAGCAGCTTTTGTCTTTCATTGGCTAGCTAGTTAATAGAGTAAAATGGGCATTTAATTCCAACATTAGTTATGTAAATCTGTTATTAAAATTACAGGCATCTTCATCTTTCAGCTGCTGTCTTTACTGAGCTGAAGCTAGGTAGAGCTAGGCTGACTTGGTTGAAACAGAAAAGAAAAAGGTAAAGAAAAAAAGATGCCCTCGAGATCAATTGCAAAGGTCACATGTTCCTCCTTTCTTTTTTATTATATGTAAAACTATTGGATTGAATAAAAAGTGCTCATTTGGAAGTGCCTAACAGTGATGCAGGGAGGCAGAAGCTGATTCCACATCCATTTATGTGGTGAAATGGTTGCTGCTTCTTTCTCCAGTCTTGATTTTAATCTTTTGCTCTGTAAAGCTTCCCAACTAGCCTGTAATCCTGGGATCTTGTTCACCGACTGTCAGTACTCCTATTGTTTCAAAGGTCATGCAGAGCCATTTTGAGACTTTATCTTAAAATCTGAATGTTCTGTTGTAAACTCACCAAGTTTTGAGTCTGCAACTATGAGACATTTTATTTTATTTTACAGTGACAACTTCAGAGATTTTTTTTAAAGTAGCAAAATACATATATTTTAAAACTTTCTCCCCGTGATACTTTGTCCTAAATAAATTCTCACTACTGTATCTATGTTGATGTGAGTTGATGTGAGTCCTATATTCTATTTAGGTAAATAGGATAAAAATGACCTAAAATATGCTATTCCATGGGGCCACTAGGCTTTTAATGTATCATCTATCCCTGTCATAGCAGATAATTTTGATTAGCTGTGATTTGTCCATTTGAATCAGAATTAGCTTCTACCAGCTCCAGCATCTCCCAGTCCTGCTGTACAAGCTGATGAGTCTGTGTGAGCTGTTTCTCCTTGTAGTTTAATGGACCACTGCTAGTTTTATTTCAGCTTCCACTCCCTTCGGGGAAACTGTTCAGTGCCGATCGTCAGGGCCGCACACCTCTGCTTCTTTTCTTTTTGAAATACATGAAAACACTTTCATCCACAGAGATTCACTTTTCAGCTTTCAAAATCAAAGCCCCTCCAGGACCAAGCAGCATGAGCAAACAGATGCCAGCACAAGAGAAAAGGGAGGTTGCATCCCGTGTTGTGTGAACAGACGAATGTGAACAGATGTACAGCTTGAAGCTGGCAGAAACCCGCTCTGCCAATGGTTCCTTTCTAGTTGTGACAGCTGGAAGGAAATGAATACACCACAAAACCACCATGATAATTGCCATTACTCTGCATTGGCAGTCTCAGCATTGAGGTCAAGAGCTGGAAAGACAAAGGCTCTTCTACCCTCCCAGGTGGAAGCTGAGGCAATTGGCGAGGCACTGGGGAAAATGCAATGAATGGTGGCACACCCTGGAAAGTGTTGTGTTCAAATGCCATGATTTTAGTAGACTACTGCCTTTCTCATCTTTAAGTTTTTCAGTAGTTATGGAGCAACTATTTCCCTGAGCGATTGTGCTGATGCTCTCCAGATCCCTAAGAGTAGAATTTTTAAACAAATCTGAACTCTTCTTCCCTCAGCTTCCATCTGTCCAAACCAGTGCTGCTAAACAGGTCTTCCTCTTATTGGAGACCCTCTGTTTTGCATGTGTTCGTTACTTCTCTGTGGTTTGAAAAATAAGGGTTCTGCATCTTGCTTGCTTGCTTAAATTCTGATGTATGTGCTAACTGTTGCTACTGATTTTTCTCCTTGCCTGGGAATATTGGTTGTACCATGTAATGAATGGATGCCTTACACCTGGGCAGTGTTACTCAAGGTCTGGTCTACAAAATGCTTTTTCTCTCCATCAGTCTGTTTCTCTGTTTTTTAGTCCCTGTGCTTGCATGAACAAAGGGAGTGGGGAGGGAGAAATTAATAAACAAATGATCAGTTTCAGTGTGCACTTGGTTTAGGCTTGTGCTTTAGGGGTGGGATACTAGATGGGTCATCATAATGTACTTGGGACATAGTGCTTATTAGCCTCAATGGGCACTCGGGGGGTGTTGAGGGAGGTTGGTTTTGGTTTTGGAGATTTTGTCAGTTTGTTGTGGGGTTTTTTTTTAAGTGAATGCTGTCAGCAGTTCATTTATTTTCAAGGACCCAGCTCAGCCAAATGGTGCATGTTACTTTCATACATGTTTGTGTTCATCATAGTGTATTAATTGTAAACTGTCTTTGCCTGGGTGGTGTTTGACTACAGGAAAGTAACAGGTTGGGCAAAGTTTAAATGTTTTGAAAGAAAACAGATAATGGAAGCCTGGGATGAGTGATAGGGCTTGTGTGCAATAAACAAGAGAAGGAAAATATATGGAGAATGAAGTAATGGGAAATCAGTCAAAAGAAAACCAGGTGGATATACTAACTTAAACTGTTTCAGATTTGGATATTGAGTCATAACTGGGGTCTTTGCATTGAGCTGGGAATTTAAAGAGGAAAGTTGGACATTTTGCATCATGCTAGGGATATGAAATATCTTACCTTGATACAGTATCATCTGAAAACATGGAGTAGCTCCTTGTAATTCCCTACCCAATTCTTGAGGTATCATCTCTCTGTTCTTATATTGTTTATTCCTGATAGAATGAGCTACAGCTACCAACTCCCTCTTGATGGGATTTCTTTTAAAGCCAGAACAATCAAAGAGCTGAAACCTAGGAATACAGGATTTGGTTTAATTCCATATAACTTTATGTCTTCATACCATAGCTGACTGGGCTCTCTCTCATTGTAGTCCATGGAGACCCAACTGACTAAGTTGAGGGTATGAGTTTTCTGACCAGATACCAACATCTGCTTTACAAAAAGGTGAATAGCACTCTTGACACTATTGGTTTAATTGACTAGATTTCCAGTATCTATCACGGGAGCCTTGATACCCATCTCAGTTAACTTCAGCATGTGAGAGAACTCCCCACATAAAGTGCTCTTTGCTGCAAATAAGATAGAACAATCTTCTTGCTTAAGGCCTTTATTGAAAGGACTCAAATTTATTTTGCAGTCCAAAAAGCCAGCTGTGTCCTGGGCTGCATCAAAAGAAGCACAGACAGCTGGTTGAGGGAGGTGATTTTCCCCCTCTGCTCTGCTCTTGTGAGACCCCACCTGGAGCGCTGTGTCCAGTTCTGGAGTCCCCAGTATAAGAAGGACACAGAGCTCCTCGAACGTGTCCAGAGGAGAGACAGTGAAATTATCAGAAGGCTGGAGCACCTCCCTTGTGAAGACAGACTGAGGAAGTTGGGGTTGTTCAGCCTGGAGAAGAGGAGGCTCCAACATAGCAACCTTCTAATATGTGGAGGGGGCCAACAAGAAAGCTGGGGTAGGGCTTTTTACGTGGGTATGTAGTGAGAGGACAAGGGAAAATGGTTTAAAACTTGAAGAGGGGAGATTATGTTAGACATTAGGAAGAAATTCTTTAATTTGAGGGTGGTGAGACACTGGCACAGGTTGCCCAAGAAAGCTGTGGCTGCCCCCTCCCTGGCAGTGTTCAAGCCCAGGCTGGATGGGGCCTTGAGCAACCTGGTCTGGTGGGAGGTGTCCCTGCCCATGCAGGGGGGTTGGAGCTAGACAGGCTTTTAGGTCCCTTCCAACACAAACCATTCTATGATTCTATGCTTCACTCCCAATGTTAATCTTCTGAAATTGTCCTGACATCAACATTGTTTCAGTTATGGCTCTGTAGCACCCTTGTATCATCATGGTTGACCAGTGAAGGGTCTCTGAAAGGCGGGCACACGCTCTATTATGTTACACTGTGCTCTATGGACCAAACTTTAAAGGTACTTAATTTGAAACATTATTTAAAGAATGAAAAATCCACCTGATTTATAACTGTGAATGCAGCTCGGGTTTTTTCCTCCTCAATAAACAAGAAATGACTTGTGTATCAGAAACCTCAAAAATTAATAGCTTTGTCATGCTTACTAATGGGACTTTCAGGGGTTTTCTTGCAGTATGTAAGCTCCAGAAAGGAGGACCTCCTTGTTTTGTGTCACAGCAACAGCCCCTTGGTCTGTGAGCTGCCTGACTAGGACAAAACATTGCCTATCTTCTGTTCTTAAGCAGAGAAAAATGGTAACTCCATCGACAAGGATGTGGCAGGAAGGATGACATTGAAACAATGCAGAATACGTGGCCATTTTGAGACAGCTGTGGGCTAAGGAACATAAGTAATCCCAGGAGCAAGAGGGGGGGGCCAGGCACAGCCTGACACGGGGATGCGATGTGTCTGTTACCAGTGCTTCCCTGCAAGCGTGCACGTCTTAACAGTGAAAACTAATGTTTTACCTGGGAAATAGTTCTCCCTTTCAGATATTTGATTAGATTGTATCCCGTTGTTTGCTCTTTTAATTTCCCCCTCTTAGTTTGAGTATGTTGTAGTAATTTTGGTACCGGGATAAAATGCTATTATTCTAGGAGAGCTTGGGGTATATGGGCACAAAGCAGTGCTAAATAGTTTAGCCATTAGTAATTTTTCCCTCCAAACATGAAGAATTGTTTCAGATGGTTCAACAAGAGAATGGATTTTCCTAGCAGGGTTGCGATACTAGTATTTTAACAACTGTGGAAAATGTGTTTTCCGCACTAAAATTAGGGGATTTCCTTGTGTATGTAGGAATGAGTATCCTGAAATGCAAACTTCAGAATTAAGATTATATGGTATAGTCTAAGAGAAAAAACAACTGTAGATGAGAGGAGGGGGAAGCATTGGTTGAAAAAAAAAGAAAAAAAAAATGTGGAAGGTGAGGGGGAAAAAGTAAGCTGCACGAATTAACATTATTAATGTCAGGGTGGCAGGCTGGCTTTATTCAGGCAGGCAGGCAGGGACCAATCCCAGCCAGAAGAAAACAAGGGTTTGGCCTGAGCTCTTCAGCATGTTTTATAAACTTGAGCACAAAAAGAAACTAAAACATCTGGCACCAGGATATTATGCAATGTTGTCTTATGCTATTTTCATTGTCTAAGGTTCTTCGTGAGAACAGTTAACAAGTCACTTATTGTTGTTGGATTGCTGTCCTGAGGTACCTCTGTTCAAGTGAAGGGGCACAAACTTCCCCAAATCTATCCCTTCGGCATTTCCCCTGAAAGCTTTTTGCATGCCAGAAGTGAGGGAAGCTGCTCAGTGAGCTCCTGTGGGCCAAATTTCTGCAGGAAGGCACAAGGTGGTGTCATCATCCCAGAGGTTTGGGTGGGGGGATGGATCAGAAATTGGGTAGAAAAGGTTAAAAAAGAAAAGTTGGCACTGATCAGGAGATTGCCACATCAATTATACAGTGGATAGGAGCGTGGGTGGTAAGAGAGCCTTGGTCACACGTGTTACTTCATGCCTGGGATATGCAGAAATGGGTAGCTTTGGTATTCTCCTTCTCTTTCCTTCTCCTTTCCGTCAGGCTGGGTTTGCTGTTGCTCATCCCTGTCAGGGACATCCTGCTATGCCAGGGCAGGAGCAGCAAGGCCACACTGCCTTGCAGACTCAGTGTATGTGAGGTTTGATGTACATTCCCCCTCCGCCCCCTCCAGCTCTTGCTTTTCAGCTGCCTTCAGCCTCAGACAGCCTTACCCTCGCAGTGCTCAGTGCTCACCTTTCTTCTTGCTCCTGCTAAGCCGAGTGGCCTCAGAGCCTTGTCTTTGAAGCTGACACCTTCCTTTTCTCCAGCTGTCATCTGCTTTTGGCCAAAGGCCACAGCTTTCCTTCCCTTCATTCTCTGGCTGGCTGCTCGCTACCTTTAATAAAGGCGTCATGCTCACAGGCCTGGAGGTGGCTCTTATCTCGGCTTCAACTACCAGCTTTCAGCTCCCCCTTCTCCACCTCTTTCTTGTGCTCATAACTGTCTGCATCTCGCCTGTCTCCTTGTCTTTTCTCTCAGCCTAAAAACTGCCCCATCCAGCTCTGTTCTTTGGCTGGCAAACTGCTCATTCTTCTGGATCCTTTTCTGTTGGTAACAGCAAATTCCATGTGCCGAAGCCTTAGCGGTGGTCCCAGGGCCATTTCTTGGGCAGCAGAAGGGAAGGGACTGACTGCCCACAGGTGTTGGCTGGGGTGGTGGAGCTTTCCCCAAGGGAAAGAGCTCCAGACTGGTGGGTCTGAGCTCTCCGACCCCTGAGGCTGCCATGCACCATGGTCTTACTCTGAGAGTTGCAGCCCTGATTAATACGAGAGTTGCAGCTCCTCAGATTCAGTGTCTGGCTTCTTCCTTGATGGGGTAAGACAGCAGAGGGAAAAGTCACCTGCCTTCCAAACCCCTCACCCGCACTCCCTAATAAAAACCCACACCTAAAGCCCCAGTAAAAGGAAGCCTGGGGCCAACAAGGGTTACCCTCGTGGGCCGGCAGCACTCCTTTCTCTACCTTGCATACGCCCATCATTGTAAAACATCTTCCTCCTACCATTACAGCTTAATGACTTTCCCTTCAACTTCACAAGAGGTATTAATGTCTCCATTAACAGCCACCAGCAATGGAAATTCTATTTATCCCAAGTGCAGTTCTACATCCTTCTCCTCATGCGGCAGAAGCAGTTAAAGTGTAAACTTGTGGAAAATTAATGACCCTGCATTCAAAATCTGTAATTGCTGCTGGTGGTGAGGAGGAGGTGAGAGTACTGCATCTTGGTGTAATTAAGTACCTTGGTCTGTGGCTGCTTCTCCCCCATGCCAATGGGATGTAGGATTCATGTTTCACATGCGAGGGATGACAGGAAGCAAGTGGTCCTTACTTGAGTGTCATTTGTCCAACAGAATTAAGCATCAGGAGAGGTGCCAGTGTGTGGCTCTTCTTCCCATGGCACAGCCATGAAGGCTGGGGTTGTGTGAAAGGGTAGCAGGGAAGGGAGCACAAGATGATCTAACCCTTCCTGGAAAGTGTTGTAGAATGTTGTAGAATGCTCCCGAAAAGGTAGGGGGTGTGGCCTCTTTGCCGTGCCCAACCCCATGCTTGACGGGCCAATTAGATCGGCCCGTGCTACAGGCAAACACACTGGCTGGCCAATAATATGTTATGTTGGTATATGGTAGCGGGGGCATGGTCACAGAAACACTATATAAGTAAAAGTTACTGCGCAATAAAGCGGAAGCTTGTTTATCAACCATATTGGTTGTATTAGTTTTCTCTCTCCATCTCCAACAAGCATTCTACAACATTCTACAACAGGAAAGATGCTGTTTAGAATATGGCCCCTGCCCTTGCAATGTAAGCAATGCAAAAGCCAAATGGTGGGGTGGGTCCATCATTTCTAGTGGCTCCAACCTTTCTTGCCTTTCGGGGGACATTGATGACCAGCAGCGCTGGGCAGCTTGACCCCTCTGGAGACAGCTCTGTAAAGCCCAGAGTAGTCCTGGGGTGATGGCAAGTGGGGATATTAGAATGTTTGGAGCCTGCTCTATTTTTCCTCAACCTTGTTTCAGAGAGAAGGCTGCAGTTACTCTTAGAAAAGCCTGGGGGAAGATACATCCATGTGGCTGCTGGTCTGGTCTGCCTTTATAACTGGTACCAGCTGGCTTCAAACTGAATTAGTCACCTGTAGGCAGTGGGTGTTCTGACAATACTTGTATGGGTTTATAATGGCATAAAGCTGATTTAGCCTAATTTGTTGTCAGGGTTTCTGGGGCCTGTGGTCTAAATTCAGTTAAACCAAAGAACTGTGTGCAGAGCAGGCTGGGAGGTAGCCTGGGCACTGGACATGGGAGCGCTCACAGCCCTTGGGAAAGGCCTGCAAAGGAAGGAGAGGAGGGCAAACCTCGGCCCCTGCATCCAAGGTTACTGATGGGCACTGCTTTGCCTGTTGCAGGTGCCCTGTGGCTGGCAGGAGGGGTGTGCAATGTCTGGACACCCTCCCTCTGCCTCCTGAGGATGCTGCAGGGGATGGTGCTTGCACAAGGATGGTGGGGATGGGGGTGGTCAGTGCAGCAGATGTAACCACCACTGTGAGAAGCACATTCTTAGACAAAACAAACAGAGAAAACCAAACCAGAAACTTTTTTTGAACCTTCTTCTGTCAACTGTGAAATAAAAATAACAGTAGCTAATGCTGTGAACTCCTTCTTTTTAATCTGGTATAGCCCTGGGGAAAATCAGATTTGCAGATTTTTGACACTCAGGAATGGGTTTCACCCAGCTGAAACAGAGTGGGACAGTGACAACGGGGATGACCGTCCCAAGGGATGTTGAAATCCTGAGCCTCTGCACTGCAATAGCCAGAAGATGACACATTTCATCAGCCCAGTTTCTTGGAAGGAGCAAAAAAAAAAAAAAAAAAAAAAAGCAGAATATTTTCAATTAAGAAAAAAAGTATTTTAAAAAATACAATCAGATGACTAAGCATTAATGAATCCATCAACACATCACGCTTTTCTGAACACTCTCAGTTTGGGGAAAAGTAAAAGGCCTTAAAAATACTTTAAAAACCGAGAGTTTGACAGAATATGATGCTGTGCTTATGTGAAAGTCTCCAATGTACATATTAAGCAGGAGGGCACCAATCCTTCAGCCCAGCAAAAGAGCAGCAGCACGTGTCTTCTACATAGTGAATTGATGTCTGTTGCCATCAAAAGTTTCAACAGATTTCAGAATGACAGGATTAGACTTCTAACCCTCAAGCTGCTCCTTTGGGCAACTCCTAGTTGCATGAACAACTCCAGAAACTTTCCCAAAACTGTCCAAGAGAAGTCTTGGAAATAGTTTGGCTGCAGCTAGGTAAAGGAAGGCACAGCTAGCATCTAGGCACATCCAGCTGCTAGGTTTACAATGTCCTTTTTTTTATTCAAGCTATGGGAACGTCATTTCAAACATCAAAAAACAATGTTGCTGCTTAGCAGGTGTTGTGAAAAAAAGGCAGTGCCCCCCCCCCAAATTATTCTTTTCCTCTCATGCTTATTCTTCCATTGGGATGCATTTTCACAAGTGAGTTGTGTGAACTTAAAAGCCAGCATAGAATGATGCATCTCCAGCTCATTTCCATACACAAGTGCAAAATTGTAACCTACCAGAACTTTAATTGTACATTCACATTTCTCTGTTGCCTTGGTGGCAACAGTGGCTTGGACACTGCCGAGTGATAAAGTTACAGTTCTGCTCTTTCAGGTGCGTTGATTTCAACCACCAAAGAAAGTTTGAAGCCTCACAAGGAGCAACTTCTCCATGTATCTATAGTCATGCTGGAAAAAATTATGTGCCTTTTCCTTCTCCTGCTGCCCAGCAACCAAATTGCCCTGAATTGCCCTGAATTTTAGGCTTTTCTCTTTTAAATGACTGCTAATGCTTTAGATTTTAAACTGGTTTTGTATGGGTCTCTTGCAATGAAGCTGGCATTCGGTGTGGACTGTGCTGTATGACTCCCTTGCTCCTCTGGAAGTTCACCTGGGCACCTCCTAAGAGGCTGTTGTGACATGCTCTCCAATATTGCTATGGGATAGTATAATTTTTCTTAGCCTGTTTTTTGTTTGTTTGTTTTTCCCTAATGTTTTAGGCTCATCACAATTCAGTTGCGGCACTGTATTGTTTACAGACTTTTTGTCAAACCTCCATACACTGAGAACGATTCAGAAAGGACAAAAAATGCCGCAACCAATCAGCACGTACAAACATTTATTTTGAAATTTCCATTCCGACCGTTATGAAGAATTACATCATCAAAGCACTTTATGGCAGTGAAAATAGCTCTTACCCCTCTGACTCATCCATTACTCCATTAAAGCTGCAAAATGTGCAATTTGCTTGAAAAATAGTTTGCTTTTTATTCAGTTTCCCATGAAAAGTCAAAATTCAATAACAAAAAAAAAAAAAAAAGACCAACAACCCAGCTTATAGGGACTCTACATCTGATCCTCTCCCCCTTCCCCCAAAAATAACTTACAAAGATAGTTTAAAGTTTTAAATGAGTTTAAAACCAAGTGCATATTTTTTATTATTTTTTTTCCCTCTTCTTCTTCTTCTCATAATAATCTTAAAATTCTAAAAACCCATAATTTACTTTCTTGGAAAAAAGGCAGCGAGCCGTTGCTTCTTGATTGGAAGAATATGTATCTCCGGCGAGTTCATTTTCTTTAGCTTTACACTCCTGTTTTTGACGGGTTTCCTGAGGGCCTCAGCGCTGTCCCGGGGCTCAGGCGGGCTCTTCACGTCATAGCACTGCAGCACCGAGTCCTGGGGCAGGTCCCTTTTGAAGGAAAAGTTTTTGGTGGAGACCCCCGAGAGGCCCTTGATCTTGCCACAGAAGATGGTGGGCACGGCGTCCTTGACGGAGACGATGACTTTGGCTGTCTGCGAGGTGCTGACGATCTCAATGTTGTTGCTGGCCTTGGGCTCGCAGCCTGCCCTGCCCGCCTGCTCCACCAGCCACTTCTGCGGCTGCCTCAGCAGCTCAGCCGGACCACCACCTGCTCCCCTGCCCTCCCCTTTGCCTGACACCTCCTGGGGCTTGCAGGAGGCAAAGGAGGCAGCCGGGACAGGGAGCTTGTCCGGCATGGGGTGAACGCCGGCCTCGGTGGTGGTGGGGACGGCACCAGCAGCCTCCCCGAGGGGCCCACCCGGCTTGCGGCAGGAGGCAAGAGACAGGTCCAGGGCCCCATCCTCAGGTGGCGGTGGCGGCGGTGGAAGAGCCTCGCTGGCCCGGGGTGCGGGAGGCCCTTTCATGGAGAGGTCCAGGGCTTCGTTCTCGCCACCCATCTTGATGACAGTGTGGCGGCTCAGCTGGGGAAACTCCCGTGGGTGGAGGAGGTTGAAGGGCTTTGTCTCCTCCTTTTCCATGGGGGTCTGTGTCCCCTTGCAGGAGTTGGGGGTGAAGAGCGGTGCCTTGGGTGGGTCGGGGGCTGCCTTAGCCTCAGCGCCGTGGGGCACGGGGATGGGGACAGGGATGGGGATGGGGACGGGGACAGGCAGGGGCACGATGACGGGGTAGGGCACCAGGAGTGTGGCGGGGGGCACCAGTGGGGAGAGGGGTGAGCTGAAGGCCTGGGGTGGGAGGGCAGCGTAGTCGGGTGGAGGCTGGCAGGGGTTGGAGCCCAGGGCACCCTGTGATGGGAACAGGTCCTGAAGGACAGCGGCAAACCCCGGCGTCTGAAAGACGGAGGGCAGGACGGGCTCCTGGGCTTGGCCAGAGGGCTTGGGGTCCAGGAGCTGGGGCTGCCCAACAGGGGCAGCAGTGCCGGGGAAGAGGCCTGTGTGCAGGGGGCTGTTGGTGCAGGTAGCACCTGGAGGCAGCACCAGGGGCGAGTTCAGGTGCTGGAAGACATGCTGCTCCAGGAGGACAGGCAGCGGGACAGGGCCCTGGGTGGTCATGACGTAGGGGGTGGCAGTGTTAGTGGCCGGCATCTGTGGAGCGGCGCTGCCAGCGACCTGGAGGTGGATGGGCAGGACAACTGGGCTGTCCCCCAGGCAGATGGGCTGCAGCACGGTGGCTGCCACCTTCAGGGCCACCCCGCTCTGTGACTCAGCCGGTGGTGTCAGGATGGAGGGCGCAGGGACGGTCACCAGTGGGGACAGGGCTTTCTTCATCAAGTCGGCCGAGTTGATGTTCCAGGCCTCCGCCGTGATCAGCTGGGCCACTCCGTTCTCCAGCTTGTTGTTGGCCATCGCTGAGGGCGAGTTGGTGACATCCATGGGCAGGTTTGGGGCATCCTTGTAAAGGTCCTCCATGCTGCAGGGCTTCTCAGGCTCTGCCGATGCCGCCTCTACATTGCCGTCAGCGGGATCCACGGCGGCTCCAGGCTGCCAGGAGCATCGGCATGGACATAGTTTGACCTGCAAACCAGAAACATATTTTAGGCACCGCATAAATCTCCTCGTTAAAATAATATTTGCAATTGCCTTTAAAGACCCCATTGCCAAGGAAAAGCCATTAAACATTTCCACGCTTCAAGCTAACGACTCCGTAATACAGTGTAGTATTTATACAGAGATGCTAGATATACATACATCTGTGAGTGTTGTACGAAGAGTTTTGAGGAACTTATATTTAGCCATAAACACAGATAATTTAAAAGGCCTTGAGGGCTGCCTGCAGCCAACCCCCCGCCGCCCCAGCTCCAGTATGCAGCCTGAAACCAGGACTTGGGCCGTCCATTTCACGTTTTTAAACAAAGCTTCACCTAATGACAGTGCACAGCAGAGCTGTGCAACAGTGTGCTGTTTTAACTCAACGGAAGCCCAAAGACCAAACATTTCTAAAAATACTGGGGCTGAGAAACGTTCTGCCATGGGCAAAAGGTTCTTCTCCTAAAATACTTGTCTTTTTTTTTGTCCCATCGGGATTTACTAAAGGTGAGTAGGGTGAGAGACACACGCTGTGTACAGCACCTCTGAAACTGCTGTCTCTGGGGCAAGGAGCAAAGCCAAAGGAAATTCCAACCTTGGCTCCACCAGTGCTAGATAGAGGTGGCCATTTGAACCAGGCACCTGAGTCACAATACATAAAAAAACAAAAAAATTAAAGCAACTTCAAATTTATTTGCACAGCCCAGCCCTTTATATTAACCAAGCAAATCACCATTAAAAAAGGGCAGAGATGGTTTCCTTTCATGGCTGTGGTGAAATTTGCAGCCTATTTCCTAAAAAGATCAACACGTCCTTCCCCTGAAAATGAAAGCAGCAAACTAACAGTGCTACGCATCCATTTATTCAGATGGATAAATAATTTCCACTCTGTGAGCTGCTATGGGCAGACTTTGGCTGGCGACTGGCAGCTCTGCCTGGTGCTGCCTGTGCCTCTTCCCAAGTGTGCACTGCATCCTGCTGTAGTAATAATCACCATGGAAACTTGTCTGGTTTAACCCTGTTACCATGGGAAAGCACCGGAGCACCCCAAATTTACATTTTTCACCTGCATGCAGCTGAATCCTGACGGAAAAAAACATGTGCCACAGCTGCTGCCCGGCTGGCTGGGCTGGTGGGAGTGAGGACCTGCCCTGCAGCCCACGGGCACACTGGTGCTGGGATGATAGAGCAGTGCTGCTCCAAAATTGGATGGGTGAGGAGTCCCATCCTGTGCCTGAGAGCACACGAAGAGCTCTGGCACTGAAAGAAATTATTTGCTCTCACAGATGTTTGTAGGAACGACAACCCTGCAAACTAAGAGAGGACAAGGAAAAGGCAGAGGGGTGGAGGGGATAAGGGGGGCGGAAGCAAACACTGTGAACAGAGAGTAAAAAATGGCCCATGCAGGGAAGCGGGAAATCTCCCAAGTCTCTCCTGAGACCTGTAAATCCTTGGACTTGGCAGTGAGATGCCACAGAGTGCAAGACTACAGAAATGTCGGGAATTAATAGTGGAGGCTGGGTGGGTAAAATGCTAATAATTTATCATGCGTGTTTGCATTCTTAAAAAGGATTTTAAAAAGTAAACAGATGAGTCATTTTTTTTCCCCCTCCTGCTGCTGGCTCAAGGAGAACAATTTGGGTTTCTCTCATCTCATGAAATCTTCTGCAGAAAACACTGACACAGGGTTGAGGGGGTTTTTTGTTTGTTTCCTTTTGCAGCCTCATCTGAGACAGATTATAGGCAGGCAGAGATGTCCAAGCACCAAAAACAAGAGCAAACCCCGAATCCTTTATTCAGAAAGTGACAAGTATTGGTACTAAAAAAAATCAGATGAGTCTTATTTTGAGAAAAGAAAAAAAAAAGAAAAGCAAAAGCAATGGTTTCTAAAAATAAACACAATGAGGAGACTGCTCAGCAGATTCAAGATGGAAAAAAAAAATAGACATTCAGGAATAAAAAAGCTATTTTCTGCTGCTCTTACATAATCTCTCCCTCCCTGCTTTTAAAATGACTATTTTAAAACCCTGTTGTCTCTGCAATGTACACGAGCATCTCTGCTTCTCCAGCTGCTGCAGCCCAGCCCAGCATTTTGCATATGGCACTGGCTCTTCCCCACATTTCTGTTTTCTTGAGAAGCGTGAGATCGCGGTGTTTTTGCAGGGAATTAATGACCTGGCAGGGACAGGAAATGACCCCCTGTTCCCCTGGCAAACCCATTTAACATTGAGAAATAGAAAAATTAAGACAAAAATTATGCTGCGTAAGAGACTTGAGGGATTAGTGTTCCGTACGGATCCATGGAGAGAGACAGATCACTTCTGAAGATGAAAGTATAAAACATAATAAAATCCCCCCCATCACTGCTTTAAAAGGTGACAGGGCTGGAGGCAGAGGAAATATCTAGCTGAGGGCAAAAGGAGCTCATCTATCACCATCAGGCACCTTGAAGAAATGCCTCTGGGGTTGGTTGGTTTTTTTTGTTTTTTTTTTTTAATGCATAGCAAAATACTGTTTTCCACACCAAATCTTGTATGTCTCTGAGATCTATAAATACAGCACTGAAAGTGCTACTGTCACTACTGGTGGTCCCACACTGCCTCTGGAAGGGTGCCCCGTTGGAGGGGAAGGAGAAGGAGAGAAAGGTGACATACAGCCCAGGTTTATAGACTTTTACCCCTTAACCTTTCCTAGGTGGAAGCATGTCTTTCTGTACTACCAGTAGCCCTAAAACAAACAAACAAACAAATAATACATATGTCTGCACTTAAAAGTATTTCACAGTCCTGCCCATGCCCCGCAGCGTGGCAGTAGGTGGCTGCCAGGCATGAGTGGAGCCAGAGCACAGCACTGCACTGTGTGAAGCAATTTCCAGTTTCACCCAAGGGGCAATCCCAGAGCTGGTAAACGTGTTTTACACTGAACACCTATTATCAAGGTCAGTAAGCAGATAGAGTGAAACGGATCCAAATCTCCAAGCCCCAAAAGAGGAAATGTTTGAAAGTCTGGGATCAAGAGACAGTTTGAAGTTGTCCAAAGAGGTGTTTCATAGTTCCTGGGCTCCTTTTTGATACTATGTAGACAGAAAATGTGGTACAAAACCTTAAGTCAACATAAAGATGACTTTAACTGAAGCAGACTTTCCATGTTGGCATATTAACAGCAATAGGTATCTTATATTTCTTCACTAATAAAAATCAAACCAAAGTATGTGCTGGGTTTGTTTTTTGTTTTTTTTAAATTATTATTATTTTGTTTTGTTTTTTGCTTTGTTTTGTTTTTTAAGATGGCTGCTTTACTGCACATAAAATGTTCAGAATTACCCCTTTTTTCAAAACAAGTTTTATGTACCTCATAAACACGAATGAAGGAAATATAATTCAGTTAAGTTTCCTCTGTCTACCACACCTCAGTGCTGGAAAATCAATTAATTTCTCTTTTCCTACTTATCTATTTAATATTTCATTTGCTGTTTGTTTTAACTGAAAAGAGGCTTGCAACACTGAAAAAGGCCCTATTGTAAATAACCCGGGCTTTCCCACCGGGGTGCTGATAAGAGTTAAGTTCATGGCACTATGCAATGATGTGTGTAACTGTACAGGAAATGGTGTGTTAGCTATAAAGAAATGCCATGAAAGGGGTGGTGATAACTCTAGCTTATTTTTTTTATCTCCTGCTGATGGCTGTGCAACAGACTTTTCTCAGGGCTGTTGCATGCTTTCCTGTGGGGCTGCAGCAGTGCCCCATGCACAGCTATCCCCACACCCTGCTTGCTCATCCATACCGTGGCTTATACCTCACTATAGACACAGAATTACACATTTGTACATTATACCCTGCATGCTACAGGGAGGGTCCCAGATGCTCCCTTTATGGAATGCCCTGCTCATTATCTCCTACAAAATTTGGGTTTCTTTTCACTATAAACACAGTTTCAAACCCAAAACAAAATCAGAAATCTTGACTCAATAGAGCTGCTTGGGGAAAAAAAAATTATGAATGGATTTAGATTTTAGTGTTTTGTCAAAACTTGCTGCTTGCTGTCACTGATTTTCCAGCAACATATTTGATTTTTGCACACAAGGGCTGTAGTGACAGTATCCCCTAAGAGGACACCCCAAAGCCCTTCCAGGGGGCAGCAGAACTGCTGAGCACCCCCCAGTGGCACACACCTGAGCTGAGCACCATGTCAGGTCCTGTACACCATGGTCCCCACTGGGCTGGTTCTGCCACCCCATGGCAGCATGTCCCATCACCCTTGACACACCACAAAACCACACACCTAATCTGCACATTACTGAGATGTGGGTTTCTGAAGGAGCTCAGGGTTCAGCCTGCCCATGCTCAGCAGTCTCAGCAGCTGAAGCCTGACCCATTTCTCTGCATCCTTCTGCAGTAAATACACAAGTAGGCAACAAGGACACATTGACACAGACCAACAAACTATAGATCATCTTCCACCCTGCAAGTTTTGTTTTGTACAGTTCAAGCCATACAGAGATAAAGACTTTACCGTATTGTTATTGGTGTCTTGTTGCCAGAACAGAAAAAAAACATATTTGAATGAAGTGAGCTTTCATATATTGAATACGTGGAGATATTAATACACAATGTCCAGGTTGCATGTCCCATACATGCAAACCACAGATGATTTCATCAGTGTTTATTGCTCACATTTCTCACTGATTCAGGCACCTGAGGTTGATCATCCTGGCCACCTTACACATCCTTTTGGTAGTGTAATCCTCATCCACTGAAGGGCAGCAGAGTAACCAGCTCACAGCTAATGGAGAAGCAGCCTTCTCCCCTGTGTTTTACCATTTGTAGTGTTGTATTTGATATCCCCCCCACACTCTGGCAGGGTGCAGACACACCAGGAGGGCTGGTGGGACCTGTCCCCCCTCTGCTTGCAGAGGAGTTGATGGTGAGCCCCCTCCTAGGTATGGGGAAGGTGGAGTGCAGGAGACTCACAAGACATTTGTTCAGGCAAGTAGCCCTTCACCTTCCTGCTGGCTGACAGATCCCAAATGCAGCTGCATCACCTCTCCAATGGGGGCTCAGTGCCCTCTTAGTCACCACCAACGGGGATCAGCTGGAGATGCCCTTCTTCCTCTCCTTCAAGGGGCACAAAGAAAACATCCCAGTTAAGCCCTGCCCTCTCCCTCCTCACTCACTTGTATCAAATACCCATCAACTTCATGTTAAGATTTAGGAGGCACCATTCAAAACTGACCAAGGACAAGATGAGAAAGACACTGGAAAGATGGGCAGGAGTCACTCTAGTACCAGCCAGAGAGAGAAGGGTACACCAGGGTATTCCTGCTGGTATAAAAGCTACACCCACAGCCTTTGCTTCCCATCCCCCTGCACAATGTTCCTCACTCACCAGGCACCTATGTGCTGCCTGATGTTTCTCACTCTACAGGAGCTATGTGTCCTGAGCTGCACAATGCCAAGGAGCAGTTAAAATAAGAACATCTTATCAGATAACTTAAAAAAATGCCAGAAGAATAAGAAAGCTCCAATGCAGCTCATGCAACAGGTACTCTTTTATTTTCCACTGCTGCATTATGGATCTTTCCAGGAGGTAAACCTATTTGTTTCAAGGCTCCTACACAGGCTGTTAAGCCCTTGGGGGAAGGAGAGGGAAAGGAAATCACTACGGCAGCACAAAATGGCACATTATAGATGGGACATATGTATACACTGCTTCAGCACACAGCACGATCGTTCTGAAATGCAGTGGCTTGACTAGCTGATCATGCATTGGTGTTTTAAATAGTTCATCTGAGAAATACCATGGCAGTCTGCCTATGCACAGGATAATCGCCTGCAAAGAGCCATGTTAGGGTCATATATTTGCTAACTATATTGCTGTTGTCAACAGCCTGTAGTTAGCAATCCATTCCGGGTAGAAGAGAACTCACTTTCTTCTCGTTTAAAAGCAAATCAGAACAACTGAAAAAGAAAATCCTGTCACAGACCTGAAACCAGTGTCTTTGCTCCCAAGGGCAATATATACAAGACAGATGATAAACGTTGTGGAAGGAATGGAGCATTTGCCTGACAAATTTCAACCCATAATGAATTTTTATACCCACTCTGAAAGCCTCAAAAACCCTCAACATTTGCAGCAGAAACTATGACATATCCCAAGCGTAAGGGAGGCAGCACATGCTGCAGAACTGCCAGATGCCTTTTCCCTTCCTGTGCTCTATTCACAAACTATTCCTAAAACTGGACACTTAATGGGAAGTCTCCTACTTCTAACAGCTCATTGCTTGTGCAGTTTACAGTACTATATATAAGCAAGCACTACAAAAACTGGGCTACTTTGAAATTATTTGAGATCTATCTTGCTATTCACAAATGCTCATTCCTAATATCCACAGCACATCCCAGTTCCTGGTGTCTCTAAGTAGCCACGCTTGGAAGAAACTTGCATCAAGTTTCCAGAAATAAGAACTTTCAATCAGTGGTTTACTTTTTTCCTGTGGCGTAGTACAGAAATGCCTGAGCCATGGCAGCTTGCTCAGCCTGCAATAAGCTGAACACACTCCCCAAGGCTGAGACAGTGCATGGAAATCTGACGTATTAGACCTGACATGTGAAGGACAAATATAACTTTTCCAGCTGTAATTACTGCTGAGTCGCGTGCTGTCCAGTTGGGTGATGTCCCTTTGACCCAGCAGGCTCTTTTGACTCATTGCAGCTTTCACACTCCAAATTTTTGTTCAAACGGGGAAAATAAGTTACTGCATTTGTGACTGCAGACATATTTGTTTAAAATCAGCTTTCCCTTGATGCTACCAGCAGCGTGCAGGTATCTTCCCCCAAATCACGCCCTTTGGGATGGGTATGTTGGTGGCTGCAGTGGTGTGTTGGTGACCCAGCAATCACAACCCTGCCCCAAGCACCTGTGGTGGGGAGGTGCTGTCTGCGTGGCCCTGGAGAAGCATCCCCTGCAGCTCCCCAAAAGCCAAATTAAATGGTTGGTTACTCCAAGGAGAATCCTGATGCACTCCCATACGTGCCTATCTGCTTCTTCATCCACTCCTTGTTGCTCTGAATCATTAAATTGCATACCAGTTGATGTTGAAAGGGACCTCTGAAGATCATCTGGTTGAACCCCCCCTCCTCAAGCAGGGTCACCTACAGCTGGTTGCCCAAGGCCATGTCCAGGCAGCTTTTAAACAATTCCAAGGATGAAGACTCCACAACCCTGTGCCATGGCTCAGTCACTCTCACAGTGGAAAAGCGTTTCCTGATGTTCAGAGAGAAAGCCCAGTGTTTCAGTTTGTGCTCATTACCTCTCGTTCTGCCACTGCACAGAGCCTTGATCTGTTCTCTTTTCACCCTCCCCTCAGGTATTTCTATACATTGATAAGATGCCCCTTAAGCTTTCTCTTCTCTGGGCTGAACAGTCCCAGCTCTGTCAGCCTGTCCTCACAGGAGAGATGCTCCAGTCCCTTCAGCATCTTTGTGGCCCTTTCTTGGACTCTCTTCACTATGTCTGTGCCTCTCTTGTACTGGAGAGCCCAGAGCTCCCCACAGCCCTCCAGGTGCAGCTTCACCAGTGCTGAGCAGAGGTAAAGGATCTTCTCCTTCATCCTGCTTGCAACCCTCCTACTCAAGCAGCCCGCGGCACCATTAGCCTTCTTTGCAGCAAAGGCACATTTCTGGTTCACAGTCAGCTCGGACGTGGTCACCAGGAGATCCCAGGTCCCTTTTCTGCCAAGCTGGTTTCCAACAAGGTGTCCCCAGCACATACTGGTGCCTGGGGTTGTTCCTCTGCACGTGCAGGACTTTGCACGTCCCATGATGAACTTCATGGAGCTTCTCTCCACTCATTTCTCCAGCCTCTGGAGGTTCCTTTGGTTAGCAGCATGACTCTGTGGTTTATCAGCCATTTCTGATGGTCAGAAGTTAACAGGAATGGACCTACTATTGACCCCTGAAGTATACCACCAGTCACCACTAGCCTTCAGTTTCACTTTTTGCCACCACTGGAGGCACAAGTGGTGATCATCACTTTCCTGGCCTGGCTGTTCAGCCAGCTTCCAATCCACCTAACTATCTGCTCATCCAGCCCATCCATCAGCTGCTTGTCTGTGAGGATCTTATGGAAGACACTGCTGAAGGTCTTACTGAAGTCTGGGTAGACAACATCCACTGCTCTCCCCTGGCTCACCAGACTGGCTCCTCACACACTAGGTCAGCTTCCCACCGGGAAGGTAAATGAGCAGAAGAGTGAGAGTCTAAGAATGTCTAAATTAAAATGCTAAGTCCCGGGGAAAAATGGATTTACTCTGGGGTTTTCTCCTGCATCAGAGCTTCTGAGATTTACAATAGCTTGACCTTCTCAGTTTTCACACATGGTGCACCCACGTGTTTACTTTTGGAGTGAGATCGTAGGAAGAATGCAGACTCACACTGGCAAATAAAAGACATCTAAGGCTTGAAAAGTAAAGTGCATGATTTTCCTATGGGAAAAAAATATTTTAAACATTTTTTTCTGTCATTAAATATCCCATCTAACTGATTATTTAGTATCATTTTCAATCAAAACATTATATTTGCCAGCAAAGCAAAGAAAAATGAGCTGTTTTGAGAACACAGAGCTAAACAAAACAAACAAGAGAGCCTTTACTTTACAGTAAATTTTTAAAACCATGAGTTTTGTTTTCCCAGCACTTGATACACCAATGATAACAAGAGGAAAAGAATACCAATTAATCGTAATTGCCAACCCTGCTGCCCCCAAAACCTGAAACAAAAAGCACTCAGTGTCAGCCTGATAAAATATTTGCTCCTTTCCCAGTCGAGTACTTTATTAAACAGTCCTTAAAGCATCTCAGTTCTTACAAAGGACTTCCAAGTTTGATGTCAGTGAAATTACTTTAAAGCCTCATTAGTTCCCTGGTGAAGGTTTGTTCTCTGCTCAGACACTTGGCTTGCTATTTTGTCCTGACCCTCTCAACTGATCCCAGGCTCAGATATTTTAACTACATTCATTTGATCTTTTCTGATATCCAGATGAGAATTAGTATCGGTGTGGCAAAGGCCACTGTCCATTGTCTCTATTTTCTAGCTCACATGAATCTGTCTCACACCCAGCTATGAAGAATGAGGTCCCCTTAATAAGTTTCAGCAGATAGATTAGTGTGGTAAAGTTAAAATCAGATTTTAAGCTGCTGCAGCACTTTTGCAGGTGAACCATCTGACTTAGCCCCATTACACCAACATGGCTTCAATCACTTCAGCTTCTCCAAACAAGACACACAAGCAAAGCATGCAAAAATAGCCACTGATGCATGAACCAGCTTCACCAGCTCAAAACCCATAAACAAAGTGAGGTGCCACCAGGACTACACATGCCCTAAGAACCCCAGCCCCTCAGATGTGCTGCAAACCCTCTCCCATCCCCTCCTTACAGCATGCCAGCCCAGTTAAAAACTACTTTTTTGCGGTGCAGAAAAGGCCAGAATAGGGCTCACCTCAGCATTGTTGCTGGGAATCTCTTGTCTTCCTCGACAAGGAAGCATGTCTTGCTTCTATACCTTCTTGAGATGGTGAGGAAGAAGAAGAAACCAGTCTGAATGTCTTTTAAAGCCCTGGGGGTTAGAATAGCAAATTCCAACACTGCTGTAACTCATCTTGAATCAACTGAAAGCCAAATTTTCACATAACCTCTCATCATCCTAGTATACAATATGGGTTAAATAAATAAATAATCAGAAGAAAAGCAAAACCACAAAAAAAAAAAAAAAAAAAAAAAGAGAGAGAGAGAGAGAAAAGAAAAAAAAGGAACCTTCCATTTCACAGATCCTTTTTGTTGAGGAACTAATGTTCCTATTTAATACCACAGGTAAGGACAGGTAGGTGACTAGCACTTGGTAGGTCACATGCACTTGTGCCACCCAGCTTGCCACATTGGGCCAAATGCCTGTAGCTTACCTGTAGCTCTGATACACAGATATTGTCTGACAACATTTAGAGATGGTCAAAGACCTAGAGACCTAAAATGGAGTAATCAGCTTCTCTCCTCTTGTGAGACAATGTCTCACATTAGAACACAAGCAGATACGAAGGCACAGAAGTATTGGGGCGCTTCCTGGGGAGCAAAAGGGTAGAGGAGTCTTCCCTCCCCCAGTGCAAAATGTAAATATTTAATGCTCCATCATTTCCCACTAGCACGAGGAACCAAATGCTCCTTCAGCTTGCCACTTCAAGATCAAGTTTTATGTTCATAGCTTCAGACTTACTGGACTGATTCTCCCTCTCCTCCTCCCCAACACTTTGATAAGCCAAGCCCAACATTCCATCAGCTACATGCCAGTGCTAATCCTCAACAGATTTCAACCTTGCCCTCTCTTGCACCAGACTATCAAAAAGCATGTGGATGGAAGAACTTTCAAGGAAAATATAGCCCCTTATTTTCATCCTTGCAAAATTTGTAAGTGAGAATCTTGTTTAAAAGAGACAGAAAAATGTAGGACTTCTGTGATGTGAGAAAAAGAGCAACATTTTTTCTTTGAATTTTGCATCCTTTTACACACTCACTTTCACCCCAGTGTCTGTACTGTTTCCTCATCTGACTTCAAGGGGCAGAGAAATGATCTCTTCTCTCTGTCATGCTCTGATGCACAAGAGGTCAGTCATCTGACTGAATTCAAGATAACACCAGTGTGAGATGCTGATGCATGTAACAAGAAGACTTCACAACTTTTCAACATGTTTTCACCCTTAAAGTCCAATATTGTCCTCCCAGAAGCCCCTCTGTTGAACTGTGGAATACAGATGCCTCTGACCAGAAATACTGTGTAAATAACAGAAAATGCTGAAAATGTGTCTCCTTACATCTCAGTGCCACTAAAGTTGCTGCTGTTCATTTAAGCAGTCCAGGTTACCTGTAACACCCAGAAACACCCTGCATTCACATGCACACATGCAAATACTTCTCTAGTATCTTTCGCCTCATCCATTTGACGATGAGGTGTAGATCATTTTGGCATGTGACAAAGAACAGACTTCAGATTTTCCATCAGCTGTGGGGATGGGTGGGCACACACTCATCATGGTGACACAGAGCTGCCTTCCTTCTCCATCTACATGCTGGCAACTACTTGCAGTTACATTCCTCCTGTGTCCCTTGTCCTCCCATTTCCTTCAGGTCTACCATGTTTCTCTGCTGCTGGAGCACTCACAGTCTCCTGAAGTGTGAATGTTACTGTCCAAATTTTACTAATTTGGTGCTATATGAACTGAGACCTTCAGCTAGTTCAAAGGAGTCTTCTGTTGTGGGGTACTCCAGCTCTGACTGACACATTGCTTGTACTGCACGGAGGTGAGACTATTACAAACTGTGCCCAGACTACACAAAAAAGTAATAATGTTGTTTGTCATCAGGGATCCAGACTCTGACCACTCATTAAAAAACAGGCAGTATTTCAGGAAATGCAGGCAGGGCAACCAGCACTGTAAAAACTGTGCTGCTATTGCAGGTAAAAGTAAATATGCTCAGAAGCAGTCAACATGAACATATCTGACAGATGTGTATTGCAAGGGGAAATAAGGTTGGTCCTGCCCACACTTTTCCATAAAACCTTTGGAGAGCCCATACATCATGATGAAATTTTGTTATTATCACCTCCTCTACAGTAACGATGGCTGTGTGGTTCCAGAAGAGGAGTGCACTGCCGTAGGATATAGAGTCCCTGACAAATTTACTGCAGCATTTTTCACCAGCAATTTCCGCTGCGATGTGTGCTATTACACGTTCTGAAAAACTTAGAGAAACTGCAGGATGCAAAACGACAATTACATCTTTTCCAGATGAGACTACTACGTTAATGGATTGGCGTCATCCATCACCATAGATCGGAAGCCCTCTGGGGAACCTCACCAGGCCATTCCAATAAATCTGACCAGGAGATTCTGTATTTGGCTGTTCAGCTCAGACCTAGGAAGCAGTTTAGCAACACTGTCCACAGCATGACTATGGCTCAACTCTCCTGGTGAGGTGATGCTGCTCTACAGCTGGGAAGCTCTGGAGGTTAAGAGGTCCTGCAGACCAGTGAGGAAAGGCACACAGGGCTGCAGCCTCACATTCTGTCCTCATATGGCTGCTTCTTCAAAGAACCAAATTTCAGTATGCAGATTTTAGACTGCAAAGGAAGAAAGCTGACTGCATGGCTTAATCCTTTTACCAACAACAACAAAGAAAAGGAAATTAAAAAAAAAAAAAGAACAAAACTAACAGAGAGAAAAAAAAACCCTGCTGGCAGACTAGGGTAATACTGAAGTAAATTTTTTTTGCTGTCATTCTTCTTGATACTTCAGGGCACCTCAGCAGGCAGAGCACACTGCCATGAAAATGTAAGATGATGATCTATCAGGGAAGCACGTACTTCTAACAGGCTCTTTCTTCAGGAAAGCTAAACAAATAACTCACAAATAAAAACCTCCATGGTTGTACCATGCCCTAGCTTATCCTTGTAATAACAGGAGAATAGGACCTAAAGTTGTCTCTCCTTGTCTCCTGTGCTAATGCAAATACAGGAGCAGTACAAGAGTAGGCTGAGGGGAAGGTCAGCCCCACCAAAGCCCTTTTGGAAGGCAGCTCCATGCAAGGGGGTCCAAGGGCACTTTTGTTTCTCCTGCTTTGTGTATATTCTGTTCCAGGCAACGATATATTTTCCTGCCATTCTGCTCATTTAGCTGGAGCTAAGCATTTCCTTGTACAGTACTGGGGGTGGGGATCTGCCATGGCTCTCTGTTCCCAGGCTTAACCATTTCTAGTCCTCTCTTCACTTAGGCACTGGCTTTCACCATCTATTCCACCCCACACCTGCCCCAGCACCACGGGCGATGTCTGTGGTTCTTCTGCCTTGATCCTGGGTATCCAAGACGAGGGCTCTGTTCCCAAAATGCCTGTTACCATCAGGATGGGGCCTCTGCCAGTCATGCTCCCCACTATGGGGACAGTCTCTGGGTGCTGCCTGTGCCTGTCAAACCCCGCTGTCTCTATGATCCAGCCCTTAAAGTCCTCATCCCTGGGGTGGCCAGCCATCTCACACTGGCTTCATATGGGTGCAGTGGGTTGGGCCAGAGAAGCAGGGATGGAAACCAACAGCTTGAACTACTTACTGAAGCTCCTGTGGCAGCAAGTCCCTGACAGCAACCAGAGGAAGCACAACAGAGCTTGGGAGGTTAGCAAGACAAGGAGGAAGTAGTTTTAACAACATAATAATTTCAGGGAACAAAAACTGCTTATAGCCTGTATAAGTCATGAGAAGTGGCATACGCTCATCTTGCCTCAGGCAAATCCATATGTTGGTAGACAAGCTCAGCTAATGCCCTTTCCTGCAGATAGAAACAGCAAGAGCACCCAAGAAATACAAAATATTCAGCATTTTCTTGGCAAAGTGTTAGAGAAATCAACTGTGCTCATTTAAGACCTTGCTGTTAGCAAAGAGGGAGGGCAGATTCCCTCCGGCACAAGCTCTGCACCATCCCTCTGGTGAGGCAGTCAGCATCAGGTCTTCACGCTTGCTCCCTGCTCAGGGGGCTAAGCCACTGCTGGCCAGAGGGGATGCTGCTGTGCTTGTCTCCTCCTGTGTGCAAATTTCATGTCTGCCCCACACTATCCCAAAAAAATCCATGGTGCCAGCTGGACTGTCCTGGCCAGGCACCCCACGTGCAGGGATGAGTGGTCTGCAAAGTGCCAAAGCAGCATTTGCCCAGGCCACTGGGGTCTTGAAGACCACTGATGGTCAGTCTTTGCCCAGGATGGCAACTGAAGGAAAATCAGAAGTGTCTGCAATACAAGAAGCACAGCAGAAACAAGATGCACTGCAACAAGGGTTTGAAAAACCACCCACAGAACTAAGCTGGGAAAACTGATAAAACCTCTGGTTTTACTGGATGTTGATGGACACACATGTGCCAATCTTCTGGGCAAGCTAGGTGAGCATCTGAAGAGCCCAAACCAAATCAGAGAAGAGGCTGTCCCCTGGTGCACACAAATCCTTTGCAATCTCAACTGAATCTTCTCCAAAAGGTGTCATGACCAATGTTTTGAGAAACTGAGTAGATAGTTGCTGGCCACAGCTGGATGAAGAAGGATGGCCACCTGGGCAGAAGTGAGTGACCACAAACCAGGAGCCAAGCTCTCTGCCTAGACGTGCTCCACACTGAGATGGAGATGGTGCCACCCAAGACTCAGCATCCACAGTTTTTGCAATGGGGAGGACAGGACACACTGCAACAACCAACCTGCATTTCCTTGGATGCCTCATAAAACTCATAGGGCCATCTCCACATGGGACATTTCCCAGAAAACACTTTATACAGATTAACTGCAGTAATCTCAAGGGATGGAGTGCAGCACTTGCCTCTGTTTGGGCAAGTGTCCTTGGCTGGACTGCACTGGAAAAGTCAGTGGTGGCACTGATGGGGCTTCACGGGGTATGGAACCATGAAGCCCTGGTATGCACCCATCTTGCCACCCTCAAGTGTTCTCCATGTCCACTAGATACACTTCTGCAGTATGCTGCAAAGGCATGAAAAATCAATAGGGTCCATTGACTTTCTGTCTGACATTAGCATAATCCTAAACAAAGTAAGTAGAAGAGCAAAATGCTACCAGAAAATAATTAGAGGTAGAAGGGGTTGCCAAAGATCCCAAAGTCATCCAGTATGACGAATGCCTGGTATACCCTGCCCTGTCCTTACAGTGACTAAGGACAATTCAGCCCTCTGCTCTGGGGCAAAGCTTTTGCCTGGGCCCAGATGCCAGCAGAGGCTGGCAGAGGATGAGGGTCAGGAAAGGGAGCAGCCTGGGGGTGGTGGGCAGCCCCCCCTCTCCCCCAACCCGTACAGCATCTGGTGTCAAAGGCACCAGCCCAGGAGCAGCCGCAGTGGCATGAAGTACAGTGCTGTGGGGGGCTGGCTCTTTGGTTTTAGCTGTCTGAAAGATCACTGAGGGATTAGGTCCCTTTGCATCCTCAGTGCTAATTAAGGGTTGCTTATCATCCAATTTTTCCCCATAGAGTATATTCCTTCTCTGTGTAAATGCAGCTGATGCCACTGATGAAAATTAACCGCAAAACCAAAAGGAGCAGAAAGGTCCATGACTGAGTGAGTTATAGGGTGTGAGGGACGCCCCACAGCCCAGGTCTCCTTCCTGGCAGCCACAGGCTTGTCACCAAAGCTGGGCTGAAAATGTATGGGCCATTTCTTCTGTGCTGGTTATGGTTTGGGCAATAGTTACCAGGAAGAGAAGTTTTGGCCAAAGCATTTGCTGTCAGAGCAGCAGTGGTTTTGTGTAATCAGAGTTTAACAAGCACACTCCAACAGCAGAGTTAGCTCATTACCTGGGCACTGCTCATGCACACCAAGGCACACAAAACATGAATCTGGAACAACAGGCAGCATCCCCTTAGCTAAATCTTTTGGGGCCCTAAAAAGGGTCTATACATTATTATAGTCAAACATTCCCTTTGGCAATGTCTATGTCCTCAACAAAGACCACAAAGAAGAAGGAGAGGTGTCCCCTGCAGGCCTTGGCTTGGATGGGCTGTGGGTACCATGTGGTCTTGGCTGGGACTAGAGCCCAGCCCTTAAATTAAAGTGCCACTGAAGATACAAATTCAGGCCCCAAGGAGATTAGAAATGCAACACTTTCTCTATTGCCTATATGGTCCTGGGTCTACGTGGCTGCATAACAATGCATTCTTTAATATACAGTCATCTTCTCTTTCTCCTTATTAGCTGCAAAATGACATTTGCAAAAGGAAAATGATGTAATTTTCATAGGCCTCTCTGTAACTTTGTACTGACTCTGGACTAAGTAAATTTTTCCACCCAGATTTGTATGTTTAATACTAGAAAAAAGTAGATTGGTCTATGAATCTGCTTTTAATGATATAATGCTATGTGCTACCCCTGTAAATGGCAACATATTGTAGTTTCAGTAGTTGCATTTTTAAATGTACTTATCTGTGCCACTGCTACTTGTGGCATAAGAAAATTTAGTGAAGCCGGTTTAGTATCAGCCTAGTGCAAAGGAAAAAATTCTTTAATTAAAACCAAAAGAATTATATTGTTTGGTGGGTAAAAATCTTGGCATTATCAAAATAAAGTCTTTGGACAGCTTCAAGAAGAAAACAGACCTTTGGGAAACTTCATTCAAAAGGTGCTTGGGATTTTGGGGCCTCTTTCTGCTCATCACAAATTTTCATGCAACTAGCAATTTCAGGTACAGAAAAGAGAACAGAGAGCATTACACCTCCAGGATGAAATTTTCTTAAATGGCATGATATAGAATCAGGAATGATGGAAAAACATGATTCCCGATTATGGCAGTCTGCCTGATGCACAGGGAGCACTGCTGGTGTGTGTGCCAGCTTGCTCAGAGAGGCTGCACTTCACTGCCATGCAGTGGCCACCATGAAAGATGGGGAGAGGAAAACCTGTTTTGAGGGCACTGCTCCCAGCCCCTTCCACTAAGATACAAATAATCTGCAGACAGAAGAAAACATGGGTGGATGTTCAGAAGGAGAGGCACCCAATGTAGTTCCTCTATGTTCCTACTGGTCCTACCTTCACCTTCCACTGTCTTGGAAAATGCCAGAAGAAAGGAAGATATTCAGGAAAGGAGAGGCTGCCAGTCCTGTGGGAAACGATGTGGGAGGCTGAATGGCCACCACGAGATGAAAAGTCTGAGCGCACTCCTGTGACGTAAGAAAAACATCCCTCAGCATCATGTTGCCCATCGGGTGACAGGGAAGTGACTCAGAAGACAAGCACACTTCAAAGGTTCATGGAATACTGGTTTATTTTAGCTGAAGCCCATCTGTGGTGGAGCATGGAGCACTGCAAGCAGAAAGCATCCGCTCTGCATCCTGCGACTGCTGATGGAATGGTTCATCCCCAGAAAAAAAAAAAAAAAAGCCTTCCTCCTCTTTGCCCTTTCTTTTTGTCGAGGCAGGAGGGCAGGCAGGGAAATAGTTGTCATTGCTGCCGTGGAACAGCAGCCACAGAGGCCTGGCACCACCATCGAGTGGCATGAGTTGCCCTTCCATGCCCCATGGTCTCTACAACAGTAAGGTATCGGTGTGATGGAAACATGAGGTCACAGCAGCTACCTCACCATGATCCCCTGTTAATTATTCCCCAGCTCCAAACAGGAGCAACACAGGAGGTGAAAGGGATCAGTGTGTAGTCAGTAGTTTGATCCTGTTGACTGGATGTGAACAGAGGGAAATAACTATTTTCCAGGCCAGAAACAAGGAGGAAGGCTGATGGATTCTCTTCAGATTTTTGGCGGCAAAAAAAGGAAAGACATAAATTCTCAAAGCCCTCAAGTTTTTTCAAACATGGCAGGTTTTTTTCCAGGGTTGGGTCTGTGGTTTGTTTTTTTTCCAGTTCAGTGGGTATGGTGATCTACAGCTTCTGTCCTCGATGTGCCCAGCTGGCTGCAGGAGGGCAGCTTCTGGCACTCCCAGCCCTGCTACAGCAGAAGTCATCTCACAGACAGTGGGGCCAACTACAGTTCAAGACACCAAAGGAGTAAGAGGATTGGTATCCGGCCACTTAGAGAGGACTGTTTTCAGAGATTTATCACTTCCTTTACCTTCCTCCATACGCACAGTGAAGCAAATCTGTTTTAAACATGTGACAGGCACAATATTCATCAGAAAGTAAATTTTGGGGAGAAGTAAAGAAAAGAGGAGCTTGTTTTTAAGCCAGAGACGATCACCATGCTGATGAGAGAGCATGAGTGTCTGGAAAAAAACCAGTGTGGTTCAGCATATTTACAAGATCAACTTGGAACATCATTTTTCAGATGAACTGAGATCATTTGAGCTCCTTTCCTTAAATATTAAGCTATATGAAGTAATTAAATGCTGGGTCAGGGTTTGGTTACATAGGCAGGACCATTTTCTCCTTAAGTGCTTTGGAAGTCTGCCACTGGCCCTTACATATAAATGCATTTAGCCTTAATATTAGGTCCCATTCAAGCTGTGAATCCCTACCTTCACCTTGGTGGGATTTTGGTGCAACAGCATCAAAGAACTGTACTGGATCAACACCAGTAATGGAGATACCATTGCAAGCAGGTTGGGCATCAATCCTATGGAGACCAGGAGCATGTTCAAAAAAAAAGTAAAGCACAGGGCAAAAAGAGAAGGAAGGAGGGCAGCATGCAGATCTCCCACCATCTGTATTGCAGAACTGCACGGACCTTCAGATCAAAAGGACCACTTGATAGCAGTCACCAAATGCCTTCCAGCAC
This sequence comes from Calypte anna, assembly GCF_003957555.1. NCBI lineage: Eukaryota > Metazoa > Chordata > Aves > Apodiformes > Trochilidae > Calypte > Calypte anna. The sequence goes on from NC_044244.1 coordinate 122,193,136, forward strand.
TACACCACCATCCATCTCATTCTTCACACATACTCGCCAAAGAGGCAACTCTGTATGATTTATTTCCAGGAGTAGCTGCAATGGAAGGAAGTGGTAGAGCACATGGAGACCTGGCACCAGCAGAGAGATTAAGGGACACAGTTCTGGGGACACACACAGTGCTGCTGTGAAAAGTAGAGATGGTGCACGGTACAGCACATGGAGAGCTCTGGGCATTAAAAAGAAAAAGAAAAAAATCCCAGAGCTGCTGACACAAGGAATAAGATAAATAAAGCTGCAGAGAAAACCTGAAGGAGAGAGGGTGAAAAAAAAATTGTTAGGGAAGATGCCAAACAGTGCCAATAAACAGCTGCTGTGCAGTGCAGCTTGCAAAACTAAGACACACTGAGGGATGTCTACTGCCTTTCTAAAATAGATGCCCAAGATGGATGAAAAATTCCTCTGACCACAGCTGAGGAAGTGATATATTTCCACAGCTTTGAAAGCTGTAGAAGAATTGGGGTATCTTCATCATACCTTAGAAAGCCAAGTCATGCAAACGTGTCCTTGGGCAGACCCCAAGTCTGATTTGAATTGAAGGCTCAAAAGAACTGACCAGCCAGCACTGGAGTCCCAGGGCACCTCTGCAATATGATCTGAAAAAACTAATCTCAGCTAAAATTGCAGGAGTTGAGTTTGTGTGGAGTGAAAATATATTGAGGACAATGTTAGAGGCTCTTGAAGAAAACTATTCTGCTTTCTGTCTGCAGTCACTCCCACAAAAAAAAAATCCCCTTGCACTTCGTCTTCTAGAAGGAAAGAATATTACACTGAAGCTATTCTTAAGAAATAACACGATAATTGAAAACCAACATTAAATGCATTTTGTCATTTACTAAGCCGTTAAGAAATTTCTTATCATTGCCTGGAAGCTACAAATTCCTGTGGCCTGCTTATACCCACTTTACTCTTCAAATTCTCACTTCAGCACAATAACCAAGATGATTAGGAAATGACTAGAAAAGATGACTAGTTGCTCTGTAGCTAGTAAACACCAAGGAGAATGTCCCAGGGTTTACAACAAAAGGTTACCATAATTTAACAGATATCCTCCAATCTGAGAATGAAAGTAACTCAAGTAAATAAAACAGAGCCTGAAAACAAAACAAAATATATTCTCAGGTCAAAATGTATAAGAACCAGAAAAAGCCAAAGAAGAGTCAATACTGATTTTCAATTTTATTACTTTGATTTAATAAATTTCTTTGGATAGTGTTGCTTGCTCAGTATAACCACAGAAAATGTAATGGCAAATAGTACTGTGATTTATTGACTGAAAGGTTGTCTGATTTCATTATGCTGGTAAATATAACAGTGAAGACACCTTCTCTTGGAAAGCTATTTCTAAACCACTACATCAATATTCAGATAATCAAAACTGATATTTACCTTTTACAGGAACCTCATGTGTGTGTAAGCCCACGTGCACACATTTTTAATATTTCTCCACCTTTTGGATTGCAGAAATACATGCTACAGGAACGGCTGCTTTATCCCAAACCAAGATCTATGTAACTGCAAGGTGCCTAGCCCTTCACACAGGACATTTCTGCTAATTTTGCCCTCCTCTCACTAAAATAAATTCAAGCAGAAGTACCAACAGAGGCTCAGCTCAACCATTTGTTATTCCAGATCTATTAAGGCATAAATTCACCTGCAGTTTACAATGCTGTAATTGATGGATAAATCGACGATGCCCTAAAACATGCAGTCTAACGATTATATTAACTCTATTTATATTTTTCTCTCTGGGTAGAGCACAGTAAATAATTTTTTAACTAAACTTTGATCTTCACTTATATTTTTGCAACAGAAATAAAAAGCTGAGTGTTAGGACAGGCTTGAGGAACCAGAGCCCATATGCTACTACCTCCAGCATCCACAGGGCAGGAGGCTGACAGGGAAGGGAAGGATGTGTGCCAGCATCAGCAAAGGAGGGAGAGGCAGAAGTGAGGTGGCAACATGACTGGAGGGAGGAGGCTACCCTTCTTCCAAGGTGGAGCCTGATGTCCCTGTTGACCCCTTTGCCCACTTTGAGCCACACACCCCTTCTAGCTGTCCCAGAACTCCTGCCCTAGCCATTCTTCCCTTCTTCCCCATAGCACTGTGGTTAGACTTCAGGATGTTAGGGGGCCAAGAGAGTAGAAGGATTCCAGAGCAGGAATGTCACATGCTCTGCAGTGCCAGGCAAGCTGTGGACAATGGTGACAGCCCTGCAGCATGAAGACCCACCACGCCAGTGGGCACTGCAGCCAACATCACTGCTCAATGGCACAGCCTCTGCCTTGGCCATGCCCCTACAGCACATCTTCCATGTCCTGCTCACACAGCCTGTGCTCCCTGCCTCCTGGGGCAGCAAGCCTCTGGGAAGACATCTGAGAAGGGCTAGGGGAGGATTACTGGAGAGAGAAACAGAAGCTCCAAGGACACATGGCCATTCTCTGCAGGAAGAAGAAGAGTGAGGGCATGTCTGGCCATGATAAATAAACCAGGCTACATCCCCATTTCTGCACGCTGTCGCAGAAGCCCACAGGGTGATCCTTTGCCTTGTCCCCCTCGATCATTGTCACCAGGAACAACTGGCTCTTATCAGCAGAGACGTCTCTGAGAAGGAGCGACTTCAGGACACAGTGTCCTTCCCCAATCCCTTGAACCCCTGAGACAATTTACAACGCTGTCACTCATACATATTCCTTCCTCATCTGCACAGTTTCTGCCTCTAAATTTAACATTTTGAATTCAAAATAAATGACCTTTAGAACTCTTACAAGGCCTTGATGATAAGTCATTTTATTGATATGTTCCGGTTCCCTTGTCAAAATACTTGCAAATTACAGGATAAATAGTGTTTGCTTTTATCCCTTCTTTGGGAGATAACAGTTTGGTAACTTATGTTACCCAGATGAAAATGTATTGGTTAGCACTGGGGAAAGCTGATCCTTTCCAAAATTAGCCTTTGACCCAGTTTGCCTTTCATAAACAAGTAATGATTTAAAAAATCCTCAGCAGATAAGAGATGTTTGCAGTCCCAGCATTGACTTGCACGAATGTTAGAAGTGGTAAGGATAACAAAGCTACATCATCTATATTTCACAGCATTAAGGCCAGGGATGAAAAACTATGGAAAACTTCCTTAATGAAATGTCAAAGCCAACGAGCTTCACTACAGCTAATCTGCAAATCTTGATGACAGTGCAGATTACCCAGCCTGCTAAACTGGCAAGAGTCCAAGCAAGCTCATCTCTCAGGGATTACACCTCCATTTAGTTTTGCCTTACTCTGAATTACTTGGAAGAGCCCTGGAGGAAACAAGTTTCAGCCCCTCTATGTCCTTCTCAGGGCTTTCAGTACCCTATCCAGTCTTAAAGCATCAAGCAACAACAGCACATATGCACACACACAGAGACAGAGCCCCAAATATTGACATTACTGTGCAATAGGCCAGTCACCCGCAGATAGTGGGTGGAAAGCTGCTGACAGATGCTGCAATGTAAACCTCCTAAGAACCTTCAGGTTTGGCGAAGAAATCCCCTGTTTCTCCATCTATGTTGCCCTGGTGCTTGGATCTGAATCATGCCTGAAATGAGAGATTATTTTTTTCTCACACACGCTATCTATAGAAGTTCCTTTTTATAAGTCTCTGTTGTGCAGCTCCTGAATGTCAGGCCCAGCAAATCAAAACATTTTATTGTAATTTCATATTGTTTACTTTTGCGAGGCAGGATCTTGGCAGGGATGAGCGTTTCCTCCAGGGATGAGGAGGATGGGCCTGGGAGGAGGGGTGAAGGACAGAGGGATGGAAGGAAGCAGTTTAATGCAGACTTCCTCATTGTCTGATTTCATAGGAACCTTGGCCAAAATACAAAGGAAGAGGTGGCTAAAAAGACCTTTGCTACAAATTTAGAGGCACTGGGTGTGAGGGTGCACCAAGGCCAGCCTGTAGAGGCAGGAACAACAGATTAGGGATATGGTAGAGCAGCAGGAAGATGCCAGCACCCCTTACCAGCAGCCTCTGGGTCCACTCTCTGCTGTCTTCCCAGTGTGGTCAGAGAGGGTCCTGGGGTACTCTCTGGGTGGATGCAGATGGAGGGGCTGTGACCAAGAAGTGGTGGGGAAGGTCATCCTCCCAACAGCTGCTCCCACACACCCCTACAGAGACAGTGTGTGTGTCCCCATATGGGGATGCTCCTGCTTCCTTTCCCAGCCCTTCCTCCTCCCTTCCCAGCCCTAAACAAGGGGCATGTGAGGGGAATGGCACTGCCCAAATATTTCTTTCACAGTCAGGACCCTCTTGCTGTCCTCCCCTAAAAAGGCACGGCTCCTGAAGCTCTCTGTGCTACATGCATCTTGTATCTACTGGGAAGGAGACCTCACCAGCCAGGAAAGCACCAGAGATCACACAGGCATCTATTTTTCGCTGCACAATTCCAGGGAGAATTGACTCAGGATGTTCAAATGTTTGGGTGAGCAATTTTTAAGATTATGACAGCACTTAAGAGCTCTAGGTTGCGAGTAACCAAGCATTTGTACTTTAACATCTCACATTCACAACCCTCAGGTGCATGTGGTTTCACTTTGAACCAGAGGGACCCTTCTTGCTAGAGCCATGGTCCTCCAAGGAGCTGGCAGGAGATAGGCAATACCAGAACAGTAGTATGCCCAAAAAGTATTTTATCAGCTTCATTTTGTCTCCAACTGTCCATATCAGTGACCCAGTTTCCCTGGGCTGCTTTGCAAGAGACTAAGACTCAAGGCCAGGCAGGCAAAAGGAGGATGATAATTTGAAGCCATGACTTGCAGCCATGAGTTGCTTGGTCTCTAGGATTGCCTTGTAGCCACAGGCAGATGGGCAGAGGCAAGTCACACTCCCCCCAAACCTTGTCAGAGCCTGGCTGCCAGCTCTTCTCTGGGCATAACAAATCTCCCTGTCCTTTAGCATCATCTCTCTCTTTCTCAAGCTTTGTTTGGGTAGAGAAAGTGGTTCACAAAAGTGGTTCACAAAGACCTTTGCACAAACCCACCACAACTGCCTTCTATGTGAAATGATTCACTGGTGTTTAAAAATCCCACAAACAGGAGCCCTTGACAACTTCATGACCGACTTCCCATGAAGGCACCGAGGCCGGCACTCACTAATGCTCCCTCTATCTGGCATCAACTCCCTGTGAATATCTCTCAGCAATAACAACTGATAGAAGAGCTCAGAGTCTACACATCATCCTCCTGTTTGTACATAAATTCCTTTTTAAAAGGATTCAGGCATCCTCACACAGCTTCTTCCCAAGCGCTCAGGCTCTTAAAGCCAAGTCAGCCAGACAGAATGGTGCCATGCAACTACAAACAACACGGGACAATTTTTTATTACAATACATGGCACTATTATTTCTAAAAGCAGTGACAGTAATATGCAGCATGTAAAAATACACATTCATCATAAAGAGGTTAGATACTAATTCCCGCAGCTTAATTTTTTCTTAAGGGCACCAGCCCATTTTTCAATTAAGGTGGGATAATATTATTAATCATAAAAAATTGCTGATGTGTAAAATTGTTTCCTTTCTAGCTGGCATTAGCTGAGAAACATGGGACATGCAGCCTCTGAATTAGTCTAACTGCATGGCAGTATGGAAGCTGTAGCATCCTTTTTGGCAGGTATCTGCACCACTCCCAGCCTTGGCTGTGGGGAAAGGCACATCACCCTGGGGAGCACGTAGAAGCAGACCTGGCTCCTCCAGGAGCAAGGCAGCTTGCCCCACATCCCTGCTGCACCAGGTGCAGGCTGGCAGTGAGGAGCCTATAGATATAGAGTCCCATGGAAGAGCAAACTATGTCCAAACCATGGCAAAACAGCCACCACCACAAGGCAGCCCCATGCCAAGAGCATGTTTTAATGGTCTCTTTTGCATGAGCATTTCCAAGACACCAGGTTTTTAGCACGCCCTGAGGAAAAACATGGGGTTATTGTCCCCAAGGGTTTTTTTACCCTTCATCTATTGCTAAATGAGTTTGCTTAATTCTTGACAAAATAACTGGGTGCTTGCCTTCAGACTGGGCTGCCAAAAGAGGCATGAAGGAAAGAGAAGCATTAAAAGAACAAACCAAGGTCTATAAAACAAAAGGTTAGGAATAAAAAAAGATCTCCTTGCCCTGTAGTAAGCAAGGGAGACACCTGAACTGTAGCTCAGCAGACCCTGAGAAGATGCCGCAGGGATGCGGGCACATGAGCATCCTCCAGAAGGACAACTCTGTGCTGCAGTACTCCCCGGTATCTGGTTCCTCATCCTGCCCAAACTGGGGACCTCTGGGATCACTCCCAGTGTGAGTGCCCATCTCTTCCCCAGGCAGACAGGACAGGTCTGGCACATGCCCTAGTCTTGCTCCCACAATCGGCCAGCCCTGTCTGTCAGGAGCCATCTGCAAGACACAAGTGAAGCACCCAAGTGAGGAGCAGGGCTGCCCTGAGGCCATGAGATGACTCCCTGACAGGTTTGCTGGGGATGATGGAGTTGGAGAGAGGCAGCATGATTCCACAAGTGCAGGATGTGTACTTCAATGGCACAGCTCCAGAAAAAACTCCTTGTCTCCAGCCATGTGTCCAACCCTCTTCCCATCTATGGGCACTTTGCCTCCCACACATTGCTAAGTCTTATATCCCCTGACTTCTGTTGAGATTTTGCACTCCCCCGCCTACAGGACCTCCCACGAACAGCACATGGCATTTATCTCCTTGCCAGCTCAACCTCTGTCCCTTGGCTTGGAAAACTCAGCATCCCCCTCAACCTGTGTGCCCCACAGTTAATCTCCTGCCTCCCCCAATATTGCTTCTCCCCTGTTCTGGAAACCACATCCTCCCTGTTTTGTTCCCCATAGAGACCACTCTCCTTCCAGCTGCAGAGTTCCCCTCTTGTTTCTTCCCCACATGATCCACTCCTAAACATTATTCCCAATTATCCCAATTAGCCTTGTGCCATTAATTTTCTGACATCACAGAACACTTTCTTATCTGAAGCTGGTTTTATTTATCTGTACATATATATAAAAGGCCATCTGCCATCATCTTACTAACTGCTGACCAAGAATAACCACTCTCAGTGGAAAGGCCAGACACTGAGACCACACTGGGGGATGCTTCACCCCATGGTTTTTGCCTCTTGGCAAATACTACCAAGAGGAGCACTTCACTCTGAAGTCTGCAGAGGCAAATCAAATAAACAAAAATTGTGAGTTCCAGCCAAAAAAATCCTTTCTGAAAAGGGTCGTACCTATTCATATGACGAGTCTCATTAAGATCAATGAGAACTGGAAAAAGCTGCAGGACAGAGCTTGCATGAGTCTCCTTGCTGAGATGTCCAGCTGTATTTTTCCTTCTGAAAAGGAAAACTAAGCCTGTACCATTGAAGCAACAACCATAGTGAGATTACTGGTCAGCAACACACTGGATACCACTTCCAACAGTGCCATGGTTAGTAACTACTCACTGACAGTACCAATTGAATTACCAGAGAGATATTTTCATATTATCTATACACACACACAGACACAGACACACAGACACACACATATATAAAAATACCACTTTGTACAAGTCCGAAGTATGTGAGGTTAAAGCTAATGGGCTGGCTTTGTTGAGCATCTGAAAAATCAAATTAACTGCAATCAAATTCATGGCACAACTCAGGGTTCATTTCATTACTATCAGAAAATTCAATCTCTGAAATCTTACAATATTAAGCTAAACCAATGACCCTTCTGTTAAAGTTCTTTCCTTTTTTTTTCATTTTAAGGTGAGAAAAAGCTAGTGGGTCAAGGGAAGGTGGGGGTGGGGATTCCCAATGGATAGGACTGAAAGCTTGGCAAACATTCAATCAATTACTCTTATATAAGGGAAGGAAAAAAACCCATCATCCTTTAAAGCACATTCTAAAATACATTTTGCAGTATAAATTCTACCTCTTGCATCTATTTCTATATCATACCTTTTCTGGCAAAGATTAAGTACATACACACATGCACATATAGAGGCATATACATATTTACATTCAAAATACAAATCCATTAGGAAGCTATTTAAAATCTACCCATTGCTGCAATAACTAATCATCTTATCTTCATGCTGTACTGTAAGTGGGAGAGTCAGAAGTTCCTTGCATTAAATGCAGGCATTAAACTCTCCTTTTTTAAACGAAACTGCCTTTTTTGGTTTATTTTACAAAAAGCACTCTTTAACCTTGCTGTAGAATACTCACTACAATCTCAGCCTCCTTTTCTACCCCTTCTCTTCAAGGTTGCTGGCTAGGTTTCTCTGCAGGAGTCAAGTGTGGTTCTAATAAGGCAGATGAGGCAGGGCTTCTCAACTGCTTTTGATAGAGGTGAGGTGGTCAGCTCTTTATTGACTTTCTGCAGTACTGCAGCTACAGACTCTACAGACAATCTTGCTTTATGAGCATGCATCAGGCAGGAAATAGGCCTGGAAATTTCCAGCTGGCAGCGTTTGATGCACTATTTGAAAAGCTGCACGGTGTGCGTATAAAGGAAATGAGGGAGAGCCTTTTCTGTTGTTGTTGTTGTTGTTGTTGTTCCTGTTGCTAACCCATCAGGCTGCAGTCGCCACACGCACCTAGGAATGCCTGCTCAGGAGCCATTTTAAAAATTAACATGTCTCAGCAAAAAGGAAGAAAAACAACAGTGGTTATTTTCTGCACGTGAGAGAGCGCTGCGTATCAAAGATCCTTCAATAAACGCCTAAAAAAAAAAAAATCACATGGGAGGTAACTAGCTGCTAAACGATTTTACTGTCCCTTTCTTATGTAAGCAGCCCCAGCAGACATACACATGCACACAGCTGCACTCATATACACACGTCCTCACAAGGGGATGTGGGAAAAAGGAAGCAATCACAAGCTGGTATCATGTCCTATTAAGGTTTTATTGATACTAGCAACTGCATAACTAATTAATGGATGCTCACAAGCTACACACATCCTTCCAAGCAAGTGGCAATAAAACTAGGTAGCCTTCTTCACTCTCATGAATACATTACTTCAGCTATTTACCTGCCTCCTTTTTTTTTTTTTTTGACTCCTGCACACTCCCCTCCCCTCGTTGTACCACACCTACACAGCAAGGTCTATTCCTCTGCTCTGCAACCAGGGAGAGGCACATTTGTGTGCCAGGTTTTTAAGGGCAGCCACTGTCCAAACTATAGGTTTGGAAAAGACTTCTCCCAAGACGTCTCTGCATACATAGACACAAAAAACCCACTTAACATCAGGCATCTCTTTCTGCTTTTTACTCCCTGCCCGAAGGGGATAATATCCTCCTGCCCCAGTGGAGCACAGCGATGGTGAGGGGATCACAGACAGCAGGAAGGCTCAGAGACTTTGGTGACAGCAGCCCTGCAAAATCTAGGAAAGATTTTCAGCCATAATGAAAGCATCACATGCATGTACTCACACCCGGGCAGTGCTGATGGAACAGTGACTATGGATGCAAACTCCAGCTCACACTCAGCTGCGGCAGCATCAGCTGCAGAACTGCTCTTGTCAAGAACAGACTGAGGAAGCCAGGTCCCACCTCCTGCTGCAGCACCTGAGTATCCTGAGCTGTATGGTATTTATCATGATGTCACTTGTTTCAGCTAATTGCAAAGCTCCTGGGGACTCTGAAAATAAAGCTATACACACATGGGGCTTTAAAATTCTTACAGCTATAGTGTTACTATCAGAGCATATGCCCTAACTGCATATAAGATTTAACTATATATTCAAATTCTGCCAACTTTGGTGAGGCATAAGGATTTGCTTAGCTTTTGTTGCATACTTAAATATCGTTTCTCAAGAAATAAGCTTTCTCACACAGGAGCTTTACGAATACTAGCCAGTTGTTTCACATTTACCTGGATAGTATGTCTTTTCCCTTGCCAAGTGCAGCACTAGGCTACTTCCACTGTTTTGCAAAACACAAATGGAAGAGCAAGTAGAAATTGGGGCAGGATGGATTTTTAGTTAGGACCCTGAAAAAACATGGACATTGATGGGCAAATCATTGTACACTCCAATGATATCTGAGTTCTCCCAAATTTCTGGTCACTAGATAAACATCATAGAAACACAGAATCATAGAACTGGCTGGGTTGGAAGGGACCTCAGAGATCATCCAGTCCAACCCTTGATCCACTACTGCTGCAGTTACCAGACCATGGCACTGAGTGCCACATCCAGTCTCTTTTTAAATATCTCCAGGGATGGAGAATCCACTACTTCCCTGGGCAGCCCATTCCAATGCCTGATCACCCTCTCCATAAAGAAATTCTTTCTAATGTCCAACCTAAACCTCCCCTGGCACAACTTAAGACCATGCCCTCTTGTCTTGCTGAGAGCTGCCTGGGAAAAGAGACCAACCCCCCCTGGCTACAACCTCCTTTCAGGGAGTTGTAGAGAGTGATGAGGTCTCCTCTGATCAGTGGACAGCTATAACTTAAAGGAAGGTGAGGAAAGGACAACATAATGCATAACACAGACCATTTCCATACTGTGTTCTGCATTTATATTTAAAATAGAGCTACAGGGAACAGGTGTCCTGTGAAATGACAGATGTTAGACTCTCACCACACGCACACTGCTTTAATTCAGATGACCTTGCTGAATTAGGAAGGTAAATACAAGTTAAATATCCACCTTCTATTCTTGAATGCCTGCCTTCAGCAGACCTGTTTTTTTGCCATTGTTTGGCTGATCTGTATTGCCTCCTGGTTCCCCCATCTGCAGTTTCCCCCAAGTGTGTCCTTACAGCAGTTTGGCTTTTTTTTCCAAATCAGATTCTGCTTGTATTGTGAATCTCATTAATTTTATTTGCTGATAGGAATTATTAACTGCTTCACTTTAACCCTCTGACTTGGCAGAAGCTGGAGAGTGGCCCGGACCTACTGCCAATTAGTGCTCTGGGTCTACTCCCAGTAGGCAATAGATGCTCAGGGCTTCTGGAAAGTCATAAGCAATGCACTGATTTCATCAAGATTACATGTAAGTTTCACTCTTTAAAACAGAACTTAAACAGTCAACTGATTAACGATTTCTTTAATTCTTTAGGTCTTTTTTTCCGCACACGCTTAAAACACTCTAAAAGAAACAGACTAGCATTGTCTTTCGGCCTTTTGCTGGTGGCAAAGCAGATAATTTCTATCATATTCTGCAGGGGTGCTGTCAAATGCTGTTCCAGGCTATGGGCCAAAACCTACCCCCAGTCCATGTGCTCAGTTCCCACTGGCATCAATAATATCTCCACCATGGACTGACAGTAGTAAATGGGCAGAGATGTGCTGGCTGCTCAAATAGCACAATCTATGTGCTGAATAATTCATTTTAAACTGTTGCACAGATGTCAAAATGTTATTGCTGATTTCTAGCCAGCAGAATGGGCGTTGCTTCTCCTGATACGAGTGTGTGACTGCCTGTAATGCCAGAGAAGATCTGGAGGATGTCTCAGCAAGACAGCAAAGCCCATACATGGTTTGCCTGCAAACATACAATTAAAAGGGTCATTATAGTCCACCTTTCATTCTCCTTATTAGGATTTTCCTGTGGATACTCTCACCCATTGCCTCCACAATATTTCAGAAAAGCAGGTTAAAGCATGGGGGTGAGTGTATGGTCTGAAACAATCGCTTCAACCCTTTGGATTTTCTGTAAAGTCCCATAGAAAACCTCTAAGAAGAAACAAGGGTCACAGCCAACACTGAATAACCAAATAAACCCAAAAACCAAACAAAAAACCCCACCCTCCCCCTCTGTAAATGGGAGTAAGGAGATCTGTCTTACAGAGTTCGTCAGCCTGGCCATGGTGAGAGCTCCATGGCAGAAGTCAAAGATCTCCCTCTCCTCCAAACAAAAGAAAGAGAAAAGGAGTTTTCCTGTGTTCACTCTTCTTCTAAACCTGGAGCAGCCAGTCTTTACACTTGGTCAGAACCTGAGTTAACCAGAACCTGGGTTAACCAGACAGCCAGGTGGATTCCAGCTGCTGCTGACCATCAGCCACCTCGAGGAGCAAAGTGGAACTCCCAGGTGCACACAGCCTTAGGTGGCATCACCAAGGATGGTGGCCAAGAGTGACAGGAGAGGTAAAAGAAAACCAGGAAAGATCCAAAAAAAGCATCAGGGTTTTAATTAAGACCAGAGACTGGGAATCTCTGACACAAACCAAAAGAGTGAATGCACCTCCATGCTTCCTGAGGAACCTCTCTTCTAGGGATGTGTGAGCTAAAAAGTACTATTTTCCATGCTTGTAGATGGACTTTTTAATTTCAGCTGGTCTGTGTGGAAACAGACCTAGGCTTAATGAGGTCTAATTTGTTTTAAATCCATAGCTTTCTTTTTAATAATTAACAGTCCCCATCGCTCAGCAAAGCCATTCCTTACCCTTGACTACTTGCTATTAGGAATGAATTTACTGTGAAATACTGCTAAAAGGTGGAAAGCAAGTGACATAATTCAAGTTTTAATTAAAAATACATATATAGATCACACAAAGCAAGAGCTGTAGAAGGAATCATAACTGAATAAGCAAAGAACTCAATGCCTACTCTCCTCAGTTACCTATTCTATTCTTTTTACGCTATTTGAATTCTTGTAATTGGTTTCTTACTGGATGCCCTGTGCCCAGAACGTGTGCCAGGTTTTCCTTATGTGATTCCAGGAACTGGGGAACACGATGGCATCACTATCTTGAGCAGTACATACACTCACAGGAGTGAAGGTCCAGGAGCTACAATTAACACATTAAGAAATAATAACTGCCAAGGGAGCAAGGGAAGATAAACAGCATGGAGCTGATGTAGCAAGAATTCTGCTTGTGAAAGGGCTGTCTCTTGGGTAACAAGAGAGGGAGAGAAATCGAAGGGCCGTGCAGGGCTGCCCATTTAGCAAAGAAATCCCTCAAACCGGTTGAACAACTGTTTATACATTAATTTCTTGAAATTCAATTTCCCTAAAAGTATTGCTGGCTTTAAACTGGATTTCAAAAGAATCTGAAGGCTCGTGTTTACAGAGAAATAGTAACTGTATCCCATTTGAAAGTTTAAACTTGATATGGTTTTTGCTATTTAAATAATTGTCCTGAAGTACTGTGGGTTTGTTGTTTTCTTCTTCTATGTTTAATAGATGCCATAGACACATAGTTTTATAAATGTAAAATATATTAAATAAACAAACAAGGCCTTTCTTTTCCTGCTGATACCTATTTTAATGCTTGCCTCTTTTAGCTTTCCTCTTTTTAAATGAGATTAAAAGAATGAGATAATTTTCAAAATTTTCCCAAGGATTTTTAATGAAAAAAGTTCTTTAGATTCCAGAATTATTTATTGAAAGCTTCCAGTCTGAAACTGTTTTGTTTGAGCGGTCCTGAAGAAGCTGCATGACAAAAGCCTGCAAGAGCATGCCCACCAACAGGATATGTATCTTCACCACTGTAACCAACATAAAGCACAGACCACAATGGTACTTTTTGATACCAGTCTTGACTTTTGCTATTGCTATAAGCTGGGCCAGCTTTGTTGGCCTTAATACTTCATTTTTCCACTGAGATTAGAAGTGGAAAGGAAATGATGGCACAGGTGAGGCTTATGAAATGCTTTGTCTCGCCTTTCTCCCACCTTGGGGCTGCACAGCCATAGAAAACCCAACAAAAATATTGCAAAAGGGAGGCAGAAGAGTCCCAGACACGAGGGTAGGATTAGCAGCTGGACTCAAACCTACTTTTCAGGTAGAGAAGGGTAAGTCCTTCTCAAACTGGGGTGATGCCTGTAACCCATTTGGGTCCTACTTGGGGACCTGGCCCAGGAGTCCCGTGACAGCGTGATCCCCCATGCTGCCCCCAAGCATGGATCATCTGTCTACTGAGATATTTCAGCAAATCACATGGCACTTTGTAAAAACATAATTGTTTTTATTTTCCAATTTTCCATGTTTTGTGTAGAGTGCTGCTGTGTTCAAGTGAAGTGAATAAAAGCATAAACAGTAAGCACCATCTGGAGAACATTCTTCCAGCATGCTGAGAAATAGCAGCTGCCTGTGTGCTACCTGCTATAAATAAATGCCATTTTAAAAAGTCAAAAAAATTGTTTGTTCTTATTTGATGGAACTGCAGCCAGATAAAATTTTACTGAACCATATCTTCGGGTACCTGCCATCCTCACACACACTGTAGATGTTTGCTTCTCAGTCCTTTATGTTAGTATCAGTATGGATAACAGAATAACAACCCTACATGATATCCTAATAACAGCATTTGAGGTTGCAACTTAAGACTAACACATGAACAAAACACTGAAAATCCAAATGTTTTCTCAACTGTACCAGGTTCACAATATGGGGATATCCCTCAGCCTGCTAGCATGAGAATGAGGAAAATTAAAATTATTCTTGCTCTGAAGTGACAGCGTACCAGTTTGGAAGGAAAAAAAAAAAAAAAACCCAAAAAGAAAGTCGATAATTTCTTTTCACTGCAGCACAAAGCCACTCTGATCTCCCTCTTCACTGACAAAATACAGACCAAGCTGGCTGTGGGGTTGCAATGAGGCTCTGTGAAGGGTCGGCGTTTGCTGTGTTTGTTTAATCACTGCAATTAGAGCTATGCAAATAATGGAATTGTTTGCTATGGTGGCCAGGCTGGGGGAAAAAAAAAAAGAAAAAAGAAAAAAGAAATGTTTGGGTTAATCAATTTAAGAGCTATAAGAGCTACTTTTTCTTTTTTGGTAATAATAAAAAACCCAAACAAAACTGTTTTGTTTGTTCCACTCAGAGGGCAGCAAAACCTTGAAAGAATACATTCAGTTTGAAATGAAAAATTACGTTTTCACAGTGGAACAAAGCATGTGAGCATTTAACATTTGTGCTTTTTTTTTTTTTTTTTTTTTTTTTTTTTTTTTTTTTATAGCCAAACATTTCCAGCACTCAGAAAAAGGATGTTAAGGAGAACTTACTGCTTCTTGGGGGGGGGAGGAAGGGCAGGTTTGAGCACTGCAGCTTTCTCCCTTGGTCAAGCATTCCCCTCCCCACTGTGATGCTCTGCTTCTGGCAGCCCCCCAGCTCGGGGAGCCCAGGGGGGGAATCTTCCTGCTCTTCTCCAGGGCGTGGGGCTGGCAAGCTGCCTGCCAAAACGTGCCAAGGAGTTAGGGCTACAGGAATGACACCATTGCCTTTTCTTGCTTACTGGCAGCCCAGCTACACATCTAAGCAACCTCACTGATACTGGCTCAAAACCTCACCATGCCACTTGGAACCTGCAGCTAATGAGGCTGGCGTTCAGCCCCTGGTTTGGGGAGGAGATGGTTTTCTGACTTCAGGAAAGCTAATGAAAAAGTTAAAAAGCTGCCAAGAATGAAAGGACTAAATCCACAGCCATTCTGTTGTTGCAGAAGGAAAGGGTTGGCAAAGTCTCAGGGGAAAACGTGACCCCAGTACCCTGGGCATGGCAAGATGTGGGCTGCTGTCTCCATGGCAGCGCTCCCTCTGTCCCTGCAAAAGAGGGTTCCACTGTCTGCACTGAAATATTTTCCTTTCTCCATGCTTCAGGGAAACACTTCAGATGGGTTTCAGGTAGGAGGGAGGTGCCTATACACCTCAAGTGGAAGGCTTAAGCTACTCAAAGACCAGGGGAACTGAGTACCTCCCCAACCCCCAAGCATCCAGGTTTGGATAAAGTGACCACCTTGAACCTTCCGCTGCCATAACAATTTTCAATTATCTATTAAAATAGTGACCTAAAGTCAGAATGGCCCCTGGCATGACACAGTGTGACTTCCCAGGTCGGGTTGTGCTTCATGGTACAGCATGGGGCTGAGGCATCCAGCTCAGGCAGGAGGCAGCCCAAATCCTCACTGATGAACCATCACCCACCAGCAGGAAGAGGGATGTGAAGAAATTTTAGGGGGGGGGTTATTTATTTATTTATTTATTTTTAAAATATTGAATAACCGTGCATCATGATGCAGTGGGAGTGAATGCCTTGTGGAACAGCATCCACAGACAGGCTCTGGGTCCCTGACAGGAGAAAGCAGCTGTGATTCCCAAGGCACGGGTGCATCGCCAGCCTAGCTCCCTATCATTATTTCAGGGCAAGAGTGGAAATGATGGACATAAATCAGGCTCAGTCCATCCCTTGAGCTATGCTGCATTCTCCAAAACTCAAAGTTGTTGTGCACTGAGTGGCTCCTCTAAAGCCTTGCTTTCAGCTGGCCATTGTTCCCACTGGAAGCAAAAGCATCATTCCTGTCTTATTTTATTTTCTGTTCTCAAAAGGACTCAGTGTGCCAGGAACCGCATGAATAGGGATGAGGGTACAGTCCCTTCCCTGATGAAATCATCATCTCAAACCCAGCAAGGGCAGGAAATGATAACGTGGTTATGGTTCCCATTAGCCATATTTTCCTAATATAAATATTTTAGCTACTTTTATTTACGGAGTCAGCTCACACTAGTTAAATGAGTTACTTTGCAAAGGGAAGCTGTCTGAAAATTGACATTGGACTACTGATTTTGTTAGAATGATGATTTTTGTACATGAATAAGATTTTCCTGGGCTATGTGTGCAGGGAAGGCAGGTGGTTGGAGCATGTCTGTCTGTTCGTCTGTCTGTGCACATACACATGAGTGCGTGCCAGTGTGTGTATGTGGGGGAAGGTTCTTTGTTTTGTTTTTGCCTTTGGTCAAATTCAAACAATGTGCAGTAACAAGAAGTAAATGTCATTTTCCTCCCATCCATCTTAATTTTGCATCCATTTTAAAGCTTACCTTTGACCTTTTAAAATGTTAATACACTTAAGCAGATACAAAAAACACAAAGCTCCTGGAAAAATTATTCATGGTCATATCAGAATACTAGTCTAAAAATGTAACATCAGTAGTTTTCCTCTTTAATTTTAAAAAACTTTTGTCTGATGCAGCAGCAGTTACTATGCTATGATTAGCTATTATTTCCTTTTCAAACAAATATCCATGTTAAATGCTATAGCAAAACCCTATCAGCACAACCAGCACAACCTGCTATGAATTTCATTCACTGGGTAACTGCCTAGAACCACATAAAAGGTCCTGAAAAGAACCTTGAGAAGTCGCCTAACCCATCCCTTTGCCCCAGGCAGGACCAGCTATATGTAAACCATTCCTGACAGGAAACCTTATTTAGTCTTCCTTGAAGTAATAGCCTTAAATAAAACTGGAAAAAAAATAAAATAAACAAACAAAAAACCCCCCACAAATCAAAGTACATACTATAAATACAAAAATAATTAATTTTTGTGTTCTGTGTATACAAATGAAAATACAAAGAGACAACCCTGACCTAACTGATAACTCTCCCTCCTCTGGCCACTTCATACCCTTTAACCAAAGAGCTGAAAACAGGAAACTCTAATAAAAACACCTCCTTCCTTTTTAAAAATAAAAGCTTGCACACTTGAGGACCTCAGCAGTGGAACCTCTTCTCATGAAAAGCGATTTCAGAAGCACCAGGTCCCAACTACTTGGGCCTTAATGCTTCAAAGCAAAGAGCTCTTCAGTTCCACTGGAGAGCAAACAGGAAGCAAGTGTTGACCAACCTCTCCAGGAACCAAAGCAAATCTAAGATGTCTGCAGCCTGTTTGTGATCAATGACATCCACCTCTTCTTTCGACTTCACTGGTTATTCCAGGTGAGAGGCTGTACTGGGTTCCAGTGGGATGGGGACAGCACAGCTCTGCAGTTACACACTGAACGTGGGGAACCCTGGCACACAGTCATATGCTGCTTTCACTTTTTTCTCTTTATCATCTGATGGTATCCAGGGCTAGCACCATCAATCTAATACCCCCTTTTTTGAAGACAGAAAGCATTGGTCACAGCCTGAATGTAGCTGTGAGGCTTTCATGGATAAACACATAGGGGGAGGACATATGGCTGCTACCTGAACATCATACCCAAGGACCTAAAGAGAAAACCCAAACAAAAGGCAGATGCATTCCCTCAGTGAGTGGGGAAATAGAACTCCTTGCAATTCTTTCTTCTACCTACTGACATTACTTTGGTTCCAGCACAACTGGAGCTTCGCCAAGCAGTCCTCCACACACTGAGCAGCCCCTTAGGTAAAAAAGGGGGGAAAATGTGAGATACCATGTTCAGCAATGCCAGCCCTGAGAGACAATAACATCCTTGCATGTATTCTGCATGCATAATGTGAAAAAGCTGCCATGAAGAACCCAGCTTTTTCCATCATGGGAGCCTTATGAATCCACCCTAGGCATACACAGGTCCTGTACCAAACCAGCATAAGGCACCTCCATCCAGCCCCAGAGACCAGAGGTGAGGTAACAGCACCTTGTGGCTACAACAGCAAGGCTCTCTTCCGCTTTTCTTCTTCTGGGATACGCTTGTGCAAGTATATGAGCACATACCTGTGCATGTATACATTAATACCTACACACTACACGGTCTATCCAGCAGAGAGTATCCTGTGCCAAAGGAACCCTTTGCTGTCCCACCAGGAGACCCTCCATGGCTGAAGACCCATTCTTCCACTGATCTTCAGGGTGAGGCCCTCTCATCTGACTGGTTTCCCATGAGATTCATGGAAAACTCAACCCCAAGGACAGGCACCTTACATAGTGGGTCCAAAAGGCTTGTTATCTGCAGTAACCATCTCTGAAGGTGCCAAAGACATCTGCTCTAGAGAGTAATACAGACAAAATTCTTCCAAACAAAGAACAAACCTTCTCATTTTTTTCCCTGGGAAGTATACAAGAATTTTTGGAGAAAAAAGAAGTACAATAACACACATCTGTACAGACTTTTCTACTTTCTTCTGGCACCCTCTCAGCATCCCACAGCCTAGAGAGCAAGGCTCAGCCACATCAGTAGTTCTCTTCCCCCATTTTTGGTGGAACAGACCCCTTGGCCAAGAGTTGCCTCTTGATCTCCAGCCCCATCACCAAAGCTGGAGCTGAGAGCATCTATTATTCAGACAGTGATGCCCTTCCTGTTAGCTTTGCAGAGGCCTTGTGTGGATCAAGCTCTATGGCAAGTGATCCACCACCAACATCCACAAAGATGTATATCACACATACACACAAAAATACTTTACATTATACTTATTTTTCCACATAGTTCATTCTTGTTGCCCTTCATTGTCTAGTTCAATACTCTTCAAGATATTTTCTTTAACCAAAGGACCATCTGATTATTTTTTAAACCAAGGATCATTTGGTGCAGTATTGTCACATAAGCTGTCAAAACCAACCAAATTTAAAAATAAAAATAAACACACCAAATATACATTTCTCGCTTTGCCACTCCTGACCCCATAGTTTGGGGTTTTTTGCTTACATGAAATAGAATGCCTATGTGCTGTTGTTACATTGCTTGTGACTGGTTTATTCACCATCTTCTGATGTTCATGGACTATAAGTTGAGTAACACTCCTCTAGATAATTAGCTGATTCACTAAGCACAGATGAATAACTGATGAGCTACAAAAAGTCACTATTATCTGAGGCAGTCACCAAGCAACTTGGTCTTTCAACCAAGGAAAGTTTTCTTCTCTGAAAGGTGACAAGTAGCTCTGTAATGACTTCTATTATCTTTTCAATAAACTCATGGAAAATAGGACATTGCAGCTAAAAAAACACAGAAAGAGAAATTACCTGCTACTGTCATTAAGGATTCAGAGGCTGAAAAAGAACAGTTGGTGCAATGCAGCTGGAGAGGCTTTTTTGAGTAAAGTGATTATTCTCTGGCCATTAACAAATTATCTTTTGCTGGAATGCAAGACCTACATCCCCCCAGATAACCTGGCTTTGCTGTGAGGAGCATGCTGTCTGCCAGGCAGGCAAGAGCCACTGTCCTCTTGTCTCTCCTGGTAGCCACCACACTTCTCCTACCTCTTTGCTTCCATGCCACAATAAAAAGACAAACAGTAATTAAAAGGTAGAAGCATACACAGACATTAGAGGAGAGGTTGCTTTTTACAGCTAGCCTGACAAAATAAACTTGGAGCTGCAGCTGAGGATGCCCGAGGGGGTTCTGGTCTCATGGAGACTCAGTGAGGTGTCACAGCAGAGTTCCTTCACCTCTCTTGCCTACCAGAGCTCAGCCTCAGTCACTGGCTACAAGGTAACAAGGTAATAAGACATTCACAGATGTGGGTGGTCAGTCCTGGGACTTGTTCTTACATCTTTGTGCCCTACCATGAGGGAGAAGAGGGAACAAACTCAAACCCAGTGTGCTCTTTAAGCCAACAGCCCCCACCTGCCTTCTGCTATAGTGACTGCTCTCTAATCACCTTAAGGGTAGTGCAAGCAATACAGGGACCTGGAATCCCCCAGGCTGAAGGACATTTTTTTCTGAGGAGGGTATAAGGGGACAGGAGACCCGTTTCAGGCTCTTTGGGTAATTCCTGAGAACATTTAGCCCCACATCTGATTCCATGAAGTAGAATTTCTAAACTACTACATACCCTAGCAAAACCAAAAGGGTAGTGGAAACTTGTCCAGTTCAGAGGGGCTCTATCACTTGCACTTGAATTGTGGAGAGGTGGCTGCTGCAGGGATCCCCCAGGACAACTGATCACTCCCAGGACTGGCAAAGTCCTACAGATGCCATGTTGTAAACTCACCACCCCACGCTACAAGTTAAACAATAGCGTGGATAAATCTGTTTGGGGGAAAAAAAGGAAAAACCAGGTCTAACAAGCAACATTAAATCACTCAGCAGAGCAGATCCTGCATGGAGTGGCCTATTTATGGAGCTGCTCGGTGC
The DNA here is from genome assembly GCF_003957555.1 of Calypte anna. NCBI lineage: Eukaryota > Metazoa > Chordata > Aves > Apodiformes > Trochilidae > Calypte > Calypte anna. Next base: position 122,213,955 of record NC_044244.1, read on the forward strand.
CATGGGAAGGATGGGCAATATTGCAAACCCAGGAATGGAAATTCCTGAGGAGAAACAAGACAGGTTTACAGTGATCATCTGCAGCCCAGGACCTCCCATACAGCCACCGCTTTTTGAAATCCTGAGTCTGATGGGACAAATTAGGCCTAGGGCTTTGAACAAAAAATGAGGAAAACTTTTTCCTCGTGAAGACAGTCTATGAGACCCAAACAATGCTGAGAAGTGTTTTACTGTATTGCTATTCTGTAGATGCCATTTCTGGAGGCGTGACCCAGTGCAGCCTGATTTCAAAGCAAAGCCATTCGTGGCTAGCACCACATATCGCCAGCAGACTCCTTCCACTCAAAAATAAATAAATAATAAATAAATATAGCAAGTACCCCCATAAATCATTCATCCACCCCAGTCTCATAACAAGAATATTTGTCAGCTCCCATTTTGCTTTCCCTTCTCTGGCTGCCTGCTCTACAAAGCCACCATTTCAGCTGCCTACGCATACAGACCAGTGGGCACACTGCATCGCAACAGCTCCTGCATCTCCATCCTTCTTCCTGTGGAGAGGGTGGCCACCCCTCTCCTTCAGATCCTTGCTTGCACCACTAGAGATTTTTAAATGGGATTTTTTAAAAAAATAAAAAAAAAAAACAATAATGAAAAAAAAAATATTTATCAATAGCTCTGGGGCACCCATCAGATGTACTCAGCTCCTGTAACAATCACGTGATTTATGTAGAAGTAATTGGGGTTAAACTATCTGCCACATCAAACTCTTCACATTTGGCCCCATCCTTAGGACCTAGAAACATATGAAATAAATAAAGCCATGTGTCATTTAACAGGGTCTGGGCTTAATTAGGATCATTCTGGATTTTATTGGAGAAATCTTGTACTGCCAGCATTATGTGGCTAGCCCATCACTTGCAAGGTTATCTGGTGTTTTTTTCTTTTTCCTTTACTACCTACATCAAAATAGTTCTATTTCCACACAGCTTTTCTAGCTTTTCTACTCCTCTTTTTTTTTTTTTTTTTTTTTTTTTTTTTTTTTTTTTTTTTTTTTTTTTTTTCTTAATCCTCCAACCAGCCGGATGACAACAGCTCCTTATCTTTGGCTGTCTTCCATGCTAAAATAAGAATGCCGTTGTTCCGCCGAGGGAGCTGCACCCTTCCACCTCCGTTCCCTCCTGACGTGCACACAGCTGGCTGCGCAGGAACGCCCGAGGTGCCATTTTCTATCCATTTTCCTGTGATGTTGTTGCAATTTACCCTCTAGCTACGATTTGTATTTCTAAATCACACCAGGCTGCTCTCGTGCCAGGGATTTTACAAACCTCAAGTGACAGACAGTCTCTGTCCTGAAGAGCTGGTGATACTCAGCCCATCTCCCCTGCCACCACTTCCCTGCTTTGGCACAGGCCAGCACACACGAGGGCGAGCAGGCAGCCAAACACCACTCAAGAAATGCCAGGAGATTTGATTAGCAGCAGAGGATGACCAGATTAGAAGAGGGATAGGATTAGAGATTGATAAATCTTTGATAAATCGTTGTGAGGCTGCTTCATCTGTATTATTGGCTCCAGCATTAGCATTTGCATGTCAAACTGTAGCCCCTCGATGCAGCTGGGTATAACCTATCATGGGCTGCTGTGTGCAAGTCAGCAGGGGAAGGGAAAGGGTTTGAGTTGGCATCTGAACTGCCAGCCTGGTACAGACAAGCACACTTGGCGGGTCACAGGCAAAGATGAGGAGTGGGGAGGCAGGGAAACATTAAATGGATTGCCCAGAGCTACACCGGCAATTCGTGGCCGAGGCAGAAACAGGAGCCAGATTTAAAAAATAAAAAAATAAAAAAATAAAAAAATAAAAAACCACGAGTTCCTTGCACAGGAGATGAGCCAGCCGCCTTTGTTACATGCGAATGCATTTTTTCCCTGTAATTCACACCGCTGCAGGCTCTGCACAGCAAACGCCAGCTTCCTGAAGTTGTAGTGTGTTCAGTGCAACCCGCTCATTGCACACATCATGCCTGACACATGACTGGCTCCATCCTCCAGCCCGTGCTTGCAATGCGATCCATGAGCGTCGCCAAAGCTTATCACTTGGATTTTTTGTAAGAAGTGATCAGGACCCTGCAAAACCCATCACTGGGGTGATTCCTGGTCTGACCCAGATAGCTCTGGAGAATAGAGCACCTCCAGAATTTAATGTACACACGGAAACTAGGCATCACTCTTCAGTTAATTCGAGCAGTTATCCCCTCTTCAAATTTGGCTTCAATCATCTCTCAAGGTGAAAGAGATTTTAGTGTCCCCATGAGAGTCCCACTGGAGATTCTCACAGAAAAGCTACCAAATCCATCAGAGATACCAAGGACAAAATAGTGAGGGTGCATTAATTGAAGAGGCTGTTCTAGCAAAGCTGAGGAGGAAAACAAGCAGGCTATCGGCAGCTTCCTGGACTAGTTACTGTAGTTACATCTGATTAACCAGGGCCACTGGCAGAGTTATAAAAAAGAAGCAAAAGCTTTTCAAAATTTATGTCTAACAAATACAAAAAAAACCAAGCCAAACAAACAAACAAACAAACAAAAAACAACAAAAAAAAGGAAGCATGCCAATTTTTTACCCTGTACTACTGTCATCTCAGTAGCGTATTTGTGAGGAAATCTTTACTTTAAATGTTAAACCAATTTGCCAGCACTAAATGAAATGAAAGGTTACTTAGAAAAAATATTTCCTCATCAAGTTTAAACGGAAAATACCTGAAGAATTCATGGGCAACCAGATACTCTTTCCTCTTTAACAATACAACCCCATTAGACAATAACTGTATTTTGAATCCTGCATTTTAAGCATTGTTTCTAAAAAATACTTCTGATTGAGAATGGCATGTGAGAAAACTGACAACAACAACAGCGACTAAATCAAAACCAAACCAATCTCCTCCAAATGAGGGGGGAGTGGGAGGGGGGGGGTAATAGAGAGAAGGAGAACAACTGCCCCGCCGCTCCCTCCGATGGTGCCGGCACCCTGCAGCATCCCTCCCCCCCGAGGGATGCAGAACTTCTTCGCCACGCCGCTTGGTCAAAGCTCGCGGCGCGGGTGACCCACGCCCCGCGACAGCCCCCTCCAGAAAAAGCCGTGAAGGGGAATGCAGGTGACAGCTCGTCCTCCCGGCAGCCCTCGCCGAGAAGGCGGGTGACAGCGGGAAGAATTTCTGCCCCAACTTCAGAAGGCTAAAACCACCTCCTCCTGGCTTGCGACCAGCTCCTAAAGAAACCCCAATTCATCCCATTACCGCCCATCTTGAAACCCATCCTACATTTATTTATTTATTTATTTGTTTGTTTTTATTACCCGTGGATCCGGGCGCTTTAAGTCGCTGTGACCCGCCGTGTTTTATTTCCCGTGGGGCAGTACCCACAAACCGGGAGGGGTGGAGGGGCGATGCCCGGACGCGGCACGCACCCACGGGCGTGATTTTGGAGAAGTTCCGCAGGCAGGGGGAGGAGGGAGAAAGGTGGGGGAGGTGGTGGCTCGCTCTGCCCGTACGGTGACGGTCTCGCCCCGTCCGTCTCTCTGCCTGGGTCCTCCGCGCCTCCCACCCCCCAAACCCACCGCCGCAGCCCCCCAGTGCCGGGACAACCCGCACAAAGCCGCCACCGGGGTCTCGCTGCGCCCGTTCGGCGCCACAAGAAACAATAGTCACGGGCCGGAGAAGGGACCGCGGAACCGCTGCCGTCCTCCCCACGGTACCGTAGAGCTCGGCCGCGGCTGGGACGCAATGGGGAATGGAGGCGGGGGGGCTGATTCCCGCAAAACGCCGCCGCCCCGGCCAACCTGTCACCGCTCCGCCCGCCCCGCGGTTGTCGGCGCGCAGTCGCCCCGCGGTACCTACCTCCGGTGGAGGGTGAGGCAAGCCCCTAGCTGGGCTCCATGGGGGCCGCAGCCGTCGCTTGCTTCTGTCAACCCCGGCCACAGCCGCCGCCGCTGCCGCCGGGGACGCGCCGCCCTGCCCGGTACCGCGTCCCGCTCCCCCCGCGCCGGGCGGGGCGGGGAGGGGCGAGAAACGAGGGGCGGGACTGGCCCACCCCGGGTCTTGCCCACCACGGCTCGCTCCACCCACCCACAGGCGCTTGTCTGTCCCACCCCCACCCCACCCCCGAGCCCCCAACTCTTGGGGGCTTTTGTGGGGGAGCGTGGGGCGTGGGAAGGGCATGCACCGGCAAGGGATACGTGGGGTAGGAACCGTACCACCCAGGAAGATGTTGCAGCAGGCAGCGTCATCCTCGTTAATAAATCTCATGGAGTCCAGAGCGGGGCCACGAAGATGATCAGGGGGCTGGAGCACCTCTGCTACGTAGACAGGATGAGAGGGTTAGAGATGCTCAGCCTGGAGACGAGAAGGCTCCCCTTATCCTACCTGAAGGGGATACGAGCAAGCAGGGGAGGGACTTTTTACAAGAGCATGCAGTGAAAGGATGAGAGGGAATGGATTTAAGATGAAAGAGGATAGATTTAGATTAGATATTAGGAAGAAATTCTTCACTGTGAGGGTTGAGACACCTGAACAGTTTGTCCAGGGAAGTTGTGGATGCCCCTACCCTGCAAGTCTTGAAGGCCAGGTTGGATGGGGCTTTTAGCAACCTGGTCTAGCGGGATAATGGGAGGTGTTCCTGCTCATGCGGGGGGTTGGAGCTAGATGATCTTTAAGACCCCTTCCAACTCAAACCATTCTGTGATTCTATGATCTGCTTTGCCCTCATTTTTCCATAAGACTCTGAGTATCCCAAGCCTCTTGATGACAGACTTTAAAATGGTTTTGTCAAGGGCAAGAGAGTTTTTCATTGAGGTTTCAAATCGCTGCGAGTGTCGCCAGCAGCTTATTGGAAGGTGCGGTGCATTAAACTAAATCCGTGGCTAGTATTACATAATATGTCCTCAAATGTACATAAAAGATGATTGTAATTCCGTCTGGCTTTCTGTTGATACTAGCAAACCGCTCGAGATTTCCTCTTGCGGTTTAATGGGCGTTTCAAAACCTTTGGCTGGTGCTGGATCAAACAGATTATGATTTAAGAAAGGGTAAAGCACACACACTCATGACATTGTGGGAATTAGTGAAAGAAGAAAAAAAAACTTAGTAGGTCATCTGCCTAATCCATCTTCTGAAAGAGAGTAGGAATGTCCTCCATAGGATAATTTATGGGCATTTGTCTAGTTTTCTTTCAAATGCTCCAAATATGTGGCTTCCTCACTGCCCATAGGAATTTAGGTCAAGCTGCCTGAGAGTGAATTTTGGAGCATCACAGGATTTAACATCCACTACTCTTATTCCAAGTTTTGTTTTGTTTTTCCCCAAACAGCACAACTGTGCACTTCCTGTCAGTCATTTCTTTCTTGCCTATCAGCAAAAAAAGTTCAATGTGGAAATATTTTGGACATTGCTTTCCTCCAGGCTGAAAGTCCAGGGACAAACACAGATGGGAAAATGTCAGCTTCCTTGGTGTGATCAAAATAGTGAGCCAAATGTTAGGACTTGTTAGGAAAGCAATGGAGAAGGAAACAAATTTTACACTTGTCTGCAAATCTGTGATGCAGCTGCATCCTGAATACTGCTGGAGCTCTGGTCACACCATGACACTCAGTGCCATAGTCTAGCAACCGCAACGGTGCTTCAAGGGTTGGACTCGATGATCTCTGAGGTCCCTTCCAACCCAGCCAATTCTATGATTCTATGATTCTATGATTTTGAGACACCATGATTTAGAGTCACCATCCCTGGAGGTATTTAAAAAGTGTGAAGATGTGGTGCTGAGGGACATTGTTTAGTCGTGGGCATGGCAGTGCTGTGTTAATGGTTGGACTTGATGATCTTAGAGGTATTTTTCAAACATAATGATTCTATGATTCCTTCTCAAAAAGGCCACTGTAGAGCTGGAAAAGGTTTGGAGGAGGCTGGCAGTGATATTCCATGATTTGACAAGATTTTGCAGTAAGGTACATATGGCTTGGCAAGAGGTACCTGAGGGAAGATGTGACAGAGGTTCCTTAACTCATGAGCAGCATGGTGAGAGTGAGCAGGAACTGCCAGCTGTGACTTCTAGCACAAGAGAAGGAGGCAACTAAATGAAAGTAGCAGGTGACTGCTTCTCCTGACCGTAAGCAAATGATTCTTCGTGCAAACCCAACTGTGGACCCCCTTGCTATCTATCTCACAGTGGGCATTTGATGTCATTTATGTCATTTTGTGGGGGAGAATGGATGAACCTACAGAAGAGAAATCCATGGAGGGCAGCCAAATCACAGCTGAGGCAGATAAGCATCTCCACCACAAATAGTTCACTGTTAGGCTTGCTCTTATGCTTACAGTCTTTTCTTTGTGTCCTTTGACAGCCACCATTTGCCTGCCAGCAGTGAAAACACCTCCAAGATTTAATTTCTCATATGGGTTAATTTTGTGCTTTCCTAATGCCTGCATTGTATAGAATCTTGTGCTAAACAGGATGAGTGGCTGTTGGGAAGGTATCGGGACAGTAAGGTGGAGTTATCTTATAAACAAGCTGATAAGTCTGACAGCAAAATGGGCAGCTTGGTATGGTGGTTGGGAACACGAGGAGGAGGTGGTCACTCAAAATGTGCAATAGCAAAACTGTCTTTAAACAGTTGTGTTTGAGAACGGAAAAAAGGTTCTCATTTGGAAGAATGGAGGAGTCCGTGTTTCAGCTAACTGTCAGCTATCACATGAGTGCCTGGATTACATTACAATCTTTACATCAAGAACTCAAAAGGTTTTTGTCAAATGTATTCATTAAGGCCTGTGGGGGTTGTGTGACATCACACATGGAATGGAATATGCACAGATATGAAATCATAAGCCTGCTGTTTCATGCTTTCGAGAAAGGGTGGAGAGGATAATGTTGCTGATGATGTCATAAACTTTTAATAGTGTAAGCATGTTATTCAAAATCAGTTCTTGAAGATGTCCACTCTTTTCAGTGAGAGAGTGGCATTGCTGCACAGATGCATGGCACATTGTGGAAGTTGTAAGCATCAAAGCCCACTGGAAAAAACATCAGTACGCACCGAGTCACTGAAGAGATGGTTGCAAACAAGTTTCTCTCACCCTTCTAAAATGTGACAGAAATAATCAAATCTAGCTGTGGCCTGGGGATAGTGACCTTAATTTAAAATCAATCAAAAATCCTTCTGTCAGTGGTAGCTGATTGTCCCGCTCACATCTCAGCCTGATGGTCTCCCATGCCTGCCATTGCAAATGCTGCTGCATAAGTGGGTAAGCATTGTGTTATCTTTGTTATCATCTTGTCTCCTCTCTTCCTTCATGTCTTGTAAGTTGAGATAGCACACCCTCAAGCACTTCTCTAGCTTATGACAGAGGAACTGTTCCTATATGCATGTGGTTAGTGGTTTTAAACTGGGAGGGGGAAGACTTAGGTTAGACAGTAGGAAGGAATTCTCCACTGTGAAGGTGGTGAGACACTGGCACAGGTTGCTCAGGGAAGTTGTGGCTGCCCCCTCCCTGGCAGTGTTCAAGCCCAGGCTGGATGGGGCCTTGAGCAACCTGGTCTGGTGGGAGGTGTCCCTGCCCATGCAGGGGGATTGGAAGAAAATGATCTTTAAGGTCCCTTCAAACCCAAACCATTCTGTGATTCTATGATTCTGTGATTCTCTGACTCATTTATAAACCTGTGCAGGTATGACTTAGCATGGCTGCTTTATTAATGCAGTTTCTCTGGATTTGCCTGTTCCATAGTTTGTATCTTGACACGAAGCCTGGAGAAAAACTTGCTATGGTGAGGTGGTTTAAAATGGAGGAGTCAAACTACAGCAGGAATGCAAACGAAGGAGCCCAGGCTACGTACATGAGTGACCTTAATCAAAAGACTCATGGATGTGGTCTTTTATGGGACTGATTTCATTTAATGTTCTCATGCTGTTTGTGCAGGAAAAAGTGTTCAGGTAGATCAGGATAGTCACCATTTGCCTGTCAGAGTCCCCATCCTCCACCTGAATCCCAACATGAATTCAGGCATGAGGTGCTTCTGAATGTCCCTTCAAGCTTTGTTGTAAAGCCATGTGGCTAAGGTAACTATGTAGAGAGGATTTGCATGAACGTCATGTACTGCCCGTGCTGGTAAGCATACCAATAGCCTGCTGCTTTTGCCTTTTGTGAAGCATGAAGACCAATCAGCAGTATCATGCACCTTGCCTTAATACTTGGTCTTGCAGAAACACTTTGATCCCATGACAATACTACACAGCAGCAAAATTAATGCTGCCAGGTGTGGCTATTAGCATAGAGATCCAGGATGCCTTTCAAGCTTTAAATTGGAATAACAGATTCTATACAAGCCTCCCCCCTCCTACAAAAGCAACGTGGGGAGAACCAAAAGACAGGCTCATGCTCTCTGTTCTGGACCTTTGGAGCACAGGAAACATGCTCATTGCACCTAAAACGGGGGGGTCTGAGCAAAAGCAAGGTTCATAGTGATAGAAATAATTTCCACTTTTTCCCTCTAATAATATATAGGCAATTGGAAGCCCGTGGCAAGTCTGAATTGAGAAGTAAGCAGTTTTAAAATTCTTTAAGGCATTATCTCTTATAAGGAAGTTTATAAAGCTCCATCTCCATTATTCGAGTTTTCATGAGGTCATAATCCACTTGACCCTCGTGGTTTATTTCATCACTATTGTCCCTCAAAGGGATTATAACCTTTACCATTACCACTTGCTAAATATATCAAGAGGTTTTAGTGACATTATCATAAATCACCAAGCTCAGCTTTGTTGCTTGTAATTTGACCATAGTACCTACTGATTTTTGATGTAGTGATTGTCAGCCTGATCTCGTATTTTAAAAACTATTTATTATCAAAGAGCACATGCTAACAGATGTGAATGTGTTTTGTCTTTTTTTATTTTAATTTTAAAATTGCCTTTGTCTGAGGTCATGTTAAATTGAAATGCTGGCTTTTTAGGTAACATTTCTGAGGTCAAACATGAAAAATAGAAACTCAAGGGCATTGTAATCAAGCACAGTGACTTCAGGTGACACCATTCTCACATTTATTTCTCATTTTATTGAAAAGTATAAACATTCGTTAGAAGTCAGGCCATAATTTGATCCTGAAAGCAATTATTGAGAAGAACAAGGATATTACAAGAGCCTGTGATACCATCACTATGTGAGTTTTTAAAAGGGAAGCTGAGAAGTGAGAATTTTGGATAAAAGTAATACTTATAATTCTGTTGCTGTTTACATTTCAATCTGTTTTCCAGCAGGGAAAAGTGTGTCCCATATCAGTCCCCTAAGAGATCCTGAAGAGAACTTGCCACATGATAGGTATGCTGCTAGAGCCAGTTTGCAGTCACACTTAAAGATCAGCTAGGATCAGAAGTTGGCCTCAAAATAATTTTGAAAAGGCATACTTTGTAAAAGAAGTAACTGGGATCCAGTCAAGATGTTTCTGTCTCCAAGAAGGCTTCACCAGTGCTGTAAATAGGGCTTTCTTGCTGGAACTGCTGGGATCCAAAACTGTGTGAGATCCTTCTTTGTAGCAGCACCTGTAAAATCAGTTTATATGCCCTAACCTGTTGTACAGGTCTGGGCATACAGTAGCATTTCAGCTGATGTAAGGCAAAACACCTTGAACAAAAATTTCTCATCTGAATAAAACCTGGAAATCTCTCTTTGGGGAAGAGGAGTTACCTGGTTTTATTCTGCAGACCTTTTGGCTGGGGTGGAGAGAGGTATAGGGGTGCACATTAGCATCCCTCACATCCCCAGCAGCCCACAGACTTGCATGTCTACCATGTATTAATTTACATCATGTCTATGATGTATTAATTTATATCTCATCTAGTCACTCTTCAACCTGTATGGTTAGCAGAGAGAAACAGGCATTTTTAGGATGTGATTCATTTGACCTTTCTTAGACATCTACTTTAGGAAGAGATAAATCCAGACCCCCAAGTGTCTATGTTTCTCTGCTGACCACAAAAGGATCTGAGGGTGATTAGTTCAGAGGCAGGTGTCTATATTGCAGGCTGTCTACATGTAATGAGGTGAATCCCAAACTGTTTTTTTGGTAAATCTGTCTTCATAAAGGCTGTTGAAACGCTTTAAAAAAGATTTTTGTTTCTATAGTGTGAGCATGTAAGATAACATTTTTTCTCCTTTTACAGTCCTTATTTTTGAGAAGCTTTATGTTAGCAGGGCCTGCATTTTGTGTCAGAGCTGATCATGCTGGTGCTCTGTTCAGAATTGTTTTCAGCTACTTACGGAAAATTTGGCAATTTTTGCACTATTTCACCCTCTGACTTTTGCCAAATACTTGTCTGATTTAATTTAAAGGTGGAGGAAGGAAATATTTTACACCAGGGAAATGAATACGGCATTAGGAACATCTCTCATCACTGCTAATGAGTAGAAAGCAAAGTTGAACACCCCCCCTCATATTTTTGGTTTCATGTGATCACAGGGCAAGATTTTAAATACTATTAGTAATGAAAAATCTATGTCAGTGAGAGCCACTGTGCTGCTGTAAGTCCACTGGGCTCACGTAGTGTTCATTTCAGAAAAGGCCCAAGGCTCAAATGTCTATGTCTCTATCCTTGTATTCCCAACAAGAAGTGAATAATGCATTAGTTTTGCTTCAAGCATCCCATTTTGAATATGCTTGAGCCAGAATTATTAGCTTTCATGTAGTGTGTATTGTTAACGGAGGTCATGCTCTGTGCCCATCTAGTGCTATCTCCAGAAGTGCATTGGATTCACAGAAACAAAAAGGTTTCACTAGGAGAATTCCTCGTTGGTTGTCACCACGGGGTCCCCCAAGATTTTCATATTACATACAGGGCGAGATCCAGTTGAAATTGGTGGAAAGGTCCCTGTGAACACCATGGGTCTCTGGCTTATGTCCAAAATATTAACAAAGCAGGAGGAGGGAGACCTTTATATTATACTGACCTGGGAGGACTCCTGCTTTCAGTCCTCATACCGTTCTGGGGAGACCAACCCTGAGACCATCACCTGATGAGCTGTGCTAAGAACATCTGAATCCATGTAAAAACAAGTTACCCTCTGGAGGTGTCCTGCAGTTAATTAAGGTGAAGACAGTCTGAAAGGAGCTTTTCTCAAAGCCTTAAGTCTTCATAGGGGCCACCAGCGCCTTGGTACCACTGATGGCCCTTGTCATCTGCTGAGCAGGATCTTGTTTGAGACAGGAATTGCACAGCTGAGTCCTGGGGTGAGACTGTGCTCTTGGTTGCTCTAAAGCTGTACTGCTCTCTTCCTCAGCAGCCATGGGGTCTAAAAAGAGGATTAGCTTGAAAATATTTATAAAGAGAGCATTATTCAAGACACAGGGTATGATTTGCAAAGGAGCAGGCATTTACACACACACATGTGCACACGCACACACACGTGCATGCACACAGCCCCTATTTAAGTTTCCACAGCTACTCTTGGTGCCACACAGCCAGCTGTTAAATCCAAAAAAACAATGAGCACACATCATACGCCCTCTGTATTACCATTTGAAAGGGACAGTTCCTTGGGAGGATGGGAATTTGACAGGATATGAATATGTCTGAAACTCTATTAGGCACTAATTCAGCAGGACTGCCTGAATGAGATGAAGAAGCAATGAGGAGGAGAGAATCTCTTCAAATTTGAGCTGATTGGTAATTTTGATGAAAGCCCTTTAGTCTCATTCAGTGCCTGTTAATTACTTCTGGAAATTAACATTTATTTTTCTCTTCAGGAAATGTTGTTCTCCTACCAATATGGGAAGATTAATTAAATTCTTCCATGGATGAAGGTGAAAGGGGGGTCCTTGTGGTCAGTGCACATTTTGGCTGTGGAGGCAGGGACAGATATTGTGGTAAATCCTCCTTCGAAAAGAGCAGACCAGCTCTTTCCTCTTGAGTTTTCAAATGGTGTGTCCTTGTCCTTCTGGAGTGGCATTGGCCTGTCAGGTGCTATCAGGGGGGAAGCCTGAGTGTGGGAGAGCTGTGGAAGATGGGAGGGTAAGGACAGTGATGGTTATAGTTACATAGCTTGGAAATAGGGGAAGCCTCTGGCTACACCTAAGGAGAAATAATTAACAAATTGGGACAAAGGTATCTTTGCTTCAATAGAAAGGAAACCTTCTTATTATACCCAGCTATCACAAAAGTTAACTGATTAAAAAAAGAGTGATAACCTGAACCTTGCATTCATAAGCTGTTCATAAACACAACAGCTTCTCCTACCAGTTCTCATTGATTTGATGTTGGCTCAGCCTCAAAAGCTGCTTTTGTCAGCGCTAATGATGGCTTTTCCACTGCTCAAGAGTTTATTCCCAATATCCACCATTATGCCATTCACTCCTGCTGGGCAGAAGGAAAAAAAGGAAAGAAAGGGAGAGCGGTGTCCCGGGGAAACTCCTGTATATGGCAGGTACAGGCATTTGAGTGATGGCTTATAGATGGCAAACAAGTATCTGAGTGTAGTTGCTAAAAATCAGGCAACATCATAAAAGGAAAAGAACACTCTGCCTCTTTATTTTTTTTTTCTGAAAGGAAGTTCTTACATGAAATCTTAATGATAGATTAAATAGATAGAAAGTCACTTGGAAGCCCAAAGGGGAGAGAGATTTCAAGCTGCCTGTTAGGCTCCCAGGGAGGAAATGAAGCAGCCAAGGAGAAGCTCAGTGTCAGGAAGGAGGCAGACAGGTCAAACAGACAGGCTTTCCAGAAGCAACCTAGCTGAGAGCAAACATGCAGAAGAGAAGCCAGCTGCAGACAATCAAAGCCAGTGGGGCTGCCAGCTCCAGAGCTTGCTCCTGCTTCATAGCACAAGCTGAACTGCCCCGTGGGGGGAGATGCTCTTGCGCTCCTGTCTTCCATGCAGCACCCAAACAGCAAGCTGGCATCACTGAGAGGTTGTGCCAGGAGTGTGACAGCAGGACTGCGAGAAGGATGCCAGTCTGCACACCAGCCTTCCTGTCTGCTAAAGTCCCCCTGTACCTCTCACCCAGACAGTCCCTGGCAGGGCTTATCTGTCTGCTCAACTGGGGACCTGAGAAAAGGGGGTCTTCAGAAAAAACAAGAAATTCGGGTACATTCTCAGGCTGCAATATTCTTCACACATCTGCCAAGATCAGGAACAGGCCATGGCAGAAAAGGCAAATGCAGCCCTCACTGACCTGATTTTCTTTGATCAGAGGGAATCCTTCATCCTGGGGTTTCAGCCAGCAGCAACATTGAAGGGTTACACTTTGATGGCTCTTTTATGGGTAAGAGACTGTTGCCCATTTTGGCTCTTCACTGTTGCCTATACATGTGCAAGGGGAAATAATTGGCAGACATCATGCAGGTCAGAGATTTTACCTCTAGTCTCCTTGACATTATGATCTGAGATTAGTACAAAAAAGCATTGTCACCCATCAGTGTTTGCTGTCTTGCATAAGCTATTATATAAGAAGTTTCTGCCAACTAATGGTTACATCTTTTCCTGCAATAAATTTGGAGATTAGTAATTCAGAATTGATTCATCTGAAAACCATACTGGGGAAGAGCAATGGAAATTACGAAGGCTGGCAGCAAGCAAGCAAAAGTGATACAAACAGAGAAGAGGGGGTGGAAAAGAGTAAGAAACTCACATAGGACACATCTGTTCAATGACCAATCTGGAATACCAAAGAAAAATAAGAGATTTTTCTATAGGGTCTAACAATCCTAGAGACCCCAGGCCCCTTTATAGCTTTAAAATAATGTCACACATGGAATAAATACAACATTTCCAAAGGAAAATATCGAAAGTCTCAGTTATGTTCTAACAAAAGTTTTCTATTTCTTTCCCAGTTATGTCTGTTTACCAAGTTGGACTCATTTTCATAAGCTGCTTCTTCAGAACTGCAGTTTTTGAAAAATTCATTACTTGCCAAAAACATTCTCCCAGATTTAATTAAAAACACAAAAAAGACCAAAAAACCCCCACACAATAACCCCCCGTACAAAAAACTACAAAAATTCAACAAAACAAAAAATTAAAACAGAAAAAAAGAAAAAAAAAACCTAAACCCAAAAAAACCACCAAAAAACCAACTTGAACCAAACCAAAACAACAAAGCACCCCACAACCAAAATTCAGTAGGCTGGAAAAAGTCCAGTAGGATTTGGTTCAGGCCTTGTAAAGAATCAAATAAACATTTTCTGCATGCTTTAGGAAAGTCCTTAGTCCTCCACTGCCTCTACATAGAAGAAGGGAGCTAAACAGATGGAGAAATACCTGGTTTGATTTATTTCATCTTCAGTTTAGAAGGCAAGCCAGATTTCTTTCAGTCCCTGGTACTGAAATCAGGCTGTGATGATTATAGTCACAAAACCTTTTTTGTCTCATATGGTACACCAGTTTATGTGTTCCAAAGTACATTAAAAGGTAAGTAAGAACAAAAGAAATGAATGCACATAAGTGAAACAGAGAATACTGAGGCTACCTGAGATAATTCTGTCTTCTTTGAACCTGCTTTTAGCTTGTCTGCTGTCAACTAATCATATTATAGCAACTGGGAACACAGAGGTGCTATGATAGCAGCTCTCATGGCAAATACAGTTTTCAGGCTGATGAAGCTAAAATGTTGTGTTTGATGTCTAATGGCAAGCAAGGGAGAAAACACTTTTCAGACATGTTAGATGAGGAGTATATCCCATTCCTAAAAAAATGTTGGCTTGAGCACCGCTGAGATAGAAATATATAGAGACACACACACACATGTACATATGACAGACAGAAAGATACCTAGTTACACACATTTGTATCATGCATGTCAATGCCAACTCTGAAGATACGGTTCAGAACTGGATCAGAGATGCACAGGCATGTGTTTTCATGTGTGCTTCTTGCTGCAACTTTCTTTTCATTGTTGAAGAGTTTATTGTATTATTTGTCTGCTACATTTGCAATATCACCTGCTCTTCTTAAAATAGCTGCCATGCCATCTTCCTACCAAGCTCAGTGTTGTAAGACATTGGCCCTCCCCAGCCATTGGGATTTTTGTGACAGCTCACACAAGAGCAGCCAGTGCATGAGTAATATTCAGAGCCTGACACCCCATGTCACTGTGATTCCACAAGATATTATTTTATGATGCAAACACACCCTGACCTCCATAGCATGCAATATATCAAACCTCTAATGTATGCAAAACCGATCCAAATAAGGGAGGAGGTAAATAAATTCGTTGTGATTTTAATGATATGCAATTTAAATGTCACTTTTGCTGAGCAATTAGGGTCTGAAGAGAGTGACCTTTGCACAGTGCCCAAATTGCCCTGAGGCATGGTACCTCTTCATGCATTTATTACTGCCTTATGTGAGAAAGTGTAGCCAGCATGATGTCAGTCCATCATTTGTGGTAGGGACCTCTCTGGCTGAGATACACAATAAAAGCACAGAAATGCTGGGTGAGAAGCAAGGGATATTATTTATTGAAACACACTGGCCCAGTTGAGCGGAGACAAATACCTGGGCATCCAACAACTGCTTGCAGTAGAAATGTTTTGCTTGTAACTATGGTGCTGCCTGCTGCACTCTGCATCAAGGGGATCCAGTTGCCACCTGGAGTGATCACTTTTGCAGCTCCTCTTGCCCACTTTACCCATCAGGTTGCGAAGGGATGGGCCTGCAACCCCAGTGCATGTTTTCTCTCCCAAAACACACACATGTGTGCCAAGGATCCCTGCCTGGACAGCTGAGGAGAAAGGGGGCCAAGCCCCCAGGCCACAGCATGGCATACTGCTCAGCCCCTTGCTCCTACGGTTTCCCAGGTGAGCATCATGGTCTGTAGCCAAGCCAGAGCAGATGGGCTATGCTGTCCACCCAGGCATGGAAATAGTCTTCACCATAGCATCTACATTGCTGGATTCTTCTTTGAGCCAAGTGGTTTACACAAGGTGCAGAACATCATTTATTTTCAGATGCATCCACCCTCTGATTTAGGTTGAAGATATTTTACCAACTTAGTCAAACCAAGAAGAGAGGTTTTTAACTAGTGAGATGTGGTCCCATTTGTCTCTCATTACCAGCTGCCTCAATTATGCAGCAATTTCAAAGGCAACCTGTTAGGCAGAGAAGTGACTCCCATGGCAAGCTGTCCCTCTGCTGTAGCTCTCATGGCAAAGGGGAGGTAAAACCACAGGCTGGTGGTTAGTTCATAAACAGTGCTGTGCATCACCAGAAAGAGCTATGCCTTACAGAGAGCCTCTTTTCCCCTTTTCAATATTTTCCCTGCAATATTTGTAACAAGTTGGTGTTCAGAAAAGCTGACTCCAGAAAAGCAGAAACTGTTGGAGTTTCTGCTGGTCTAACAGCAGGTAGTAAGAGTGGCAAGAGGACTGAGAGCTCTGCTTCATCAAGGAAAACCCTTTCCAAGCTGGAAGACCAAGCCTAGCAAGGCAGATTCAGGCAGTCTCCATATCTAATCCATTCTTATTTTTATTGCCAGCGAGACTATCAAGCATTGGGCAGATGGCTAATATTTTCTTTCACTATCAGTCTCCATTGGACTCAGACCAATGCTGTAAATATAAACAGCTCTGGCTCTCAGTCACCAGAGCACTCCTGCCATCAGCCCTCCCAGAGAGGTGTAATTTAAATAAACTAGGGAAGTGGGCATCAGTGAGTAAAACAAATCAATTTGCCCCACAAACTAGAGAAGTGATCTCTTGAACCAAGTACTCAATTTTGCAATTGCTAACTCACATCAGAAGGGGTTCAGTTCTCTGTTTACTATGTGCCTGGTGTTCAGTGGCTTTGCAGGGTGGGAGTGGTGTTGGAGTATTTAGGACAGTGTGTGTTTTAGGCCATCTGGCATGTTTGAGCCACATATGGAGCTCCTGCAATGCTGAAACATTGAATGACTGCAGCTCAATGCTTGTGGTCTGTCCAAGTCTGGCTGCAGTTCCATAGTGTGCGTCCATCTCTGGGGCTGATTCCAGTGGATCCATGGAAAATTCAATCGATTAACAGCTTAACAGTGCTTTGTGCCACTTCTTTCCAATGTTCCCATACATATGTTTTATTGCCACCAGTTCTGCATTGTCCTTACATCCCCAGGCTTTGGTGAATTCAGCATGCTACCGTGGGGCTTGAAAGACCAGTGCAGACCAAGAAAGGGTACATGTCTGAAAGTACCCAACACTGCTTCCCCATGAGGAAGAGTCACTGGGGTTATTGATTGACACCTAGCTGAATATGAGCCAGCAGTGTGCCCAGTTGGCCAAGAAGGCCAGCAGCATCCTGGCCTGTATCAGAAATAGTGTGGCCAGCAGTAGAGGGGACATGATGGTGCCTCTGTACTTGGCACTGGTGAGGCCCCACCTGGAGTACTGTGTTTAGTGTTGAGCACATCACTACAAGAGGGACACTGAGGTGTTGGATTGCATCCAAAGAAGGACAACAAAGCTGGCGAAGGGTCTAGAGCAAAAGTCTTATGAGAAGAAGCTGAAGGAACTTCCCTTCTTCCTACCTGGCTTCCCCCATGTCATGCTCCTCTATATCCTTGCAGCTGATCTTTCCTGAGCAGCAGCATCACCAGTAGCAAGCTTGACCCTTTTCTCACTGTCATTGCTATAGCAACACATAAACCATTTGGTCCATAAGCCATTGGGAATCTGTCTAGAACCTCACTGGAGTTTTTTCCACTGACAAGGTGGAAAAGAGGAGTATAACAGAATAGATAATGAATGTTTCAAGTCCCAAATTGTGCTTCCCAGCCTTAACTGTTTAAAATCTCAGCTTCTGGAAAACTGCCCATTTTAGAGCAGAAGGAATCCCATGGCATCATCATTCCTAGTTGGGAGGGAGAATTATGAAGTATTAACAGAGGAAAGTTCATCTAATCTCCAGCAGCATGTTCCATCTCATGGATATTTACAGTCTTACATATCATTGGAGATGTACTTCATTTTCATGTCTTCTAAAAGCATTTTTGCTTGTTTTTTCACAGTGTCACCTGTGTCAGGTCTTTCCATTTGGATTGGTTGGTTTGCCATACCAAATGTTAATGCATAGGGGTGGAATGGTGATGGTACTATTCTGGCTCTTACTGCATCTGAAGTCAGTACACACCTGCTATAGAACAGTGGCTGCAGATGGGGAGGCTGAGAGATGGGTGGGGAAGTCATCTATAGATTTCTGGATCATGCATTAAAATTATGCTGAAATATTATCATGGATTAATTCAATGCTGCCATAGACTGCCTATGTTTCAGTGATTGCTGAAAGGAGAAAGGAATAGTTCATAGGGCCTAAGTGAACAGGGAAACTGCTTTTAAAAAAGCATGCAAATTATAGGGAGTGGTATTAAATACTCTCATTTAAAATACTGAGTCTAGAAAGAGAGTCTAGTCTGGATGGAGGGATATGTTCTTATGCATTTCTGCAAGGATACCCATATTTTACACTTAGAGCATTCCAAAGAACACCTGGAATCCAGCCTATGCTGCCTTTCCAAGGTAAAATAAATAGAAGAAACACAATTAAAGCCAAGGTTGACTTGTATCTAGCCTTTGTGAGAGCCTGGTATTTGCTTAATATTTTAATCAAAAATTTCTCAAAGCATAGGGTTGGTTTTTTTTTCAAACAAACAAATGAAAAAAAAAACAGACAGAGAATCCTTCTTCCCCCTCTGGTGATTTTTCTCAACCATTCTGGCTTTCGTTGTGCTGCTGGAGTAGCTGGGAGACAGTTGGAGGTTATTTTTAGACTGGCTGGCTCTGTAAAGCTGACATTTGTAGGTTAGGCGTACCAGTTGCAGACTGCTGCTTCTTCTTCTGCATCTTCCTTAAATATTCCCCCTTCCAAACTGTCAGACATCCCCCTCCGCCTTCCCCAGTCTTCCCCCATACATATCAAAGTACTAAATCCACGCTGTGTCTTTCAACATTTCCAGTCGAGCAGAGTTAAAAGCATCATTTAAGAGGCACAGTCAGCTCGTGTCCTCTCTCTCCCACAGCTGGAAAAACCCTGGGCAATGTGGTGCCTCTGCACTTCAGATCTGTTCCTAATGGAGCACAACATGCTCAGCATCTTCTTAAAGCGCACCAGAGAACCAACCAGGGGGCCATGCTGCTGGGTTGGAATCACACACTAAAGGTCCCCATGAAGTCCACACTAACAGATCATCTTCTCTGCTGCTGCCCTCCCTGGGAAAATGGAGAGTGAGGGGAATCTGGCTGCCTGCACGTTCCCCCCAGAGAAGATGCCCAGGAGTCCCATTCAATGTAGTCTGCATTTCTAGAGATTGCCTTTGGATATCCTTGACCTCTGAAGGTGGAGAAACTGAACTACATTTGAAACTAAAATTGATGGTGTGTCCTGCCTCCAAAGAGTTACCCAAGCACAGGCATGCAGGCAGTCCTGATGGGTGCCACCGCAAAAAAAGCAGGAACATCTGACACCCCATGGGCACTGGCCCGTGGGGAATGGGGTGCAAATCCTTGGGACAGATTGGGTTGCTGGCTCAGGGAGCTGGGGAAGCCCTGGAGTATAACAGACCATGCACTGCAGTTATTCACTGCTCTTAAGACTGAGCACTTAGAAACATGGGGAGTTTAAATCACTGAGCTTTCAACTCTGAACTCTCAGTTTGCTGAGTTTACGGAAACACAAAGACCTTCTAAGCCTGAGGAGGAGAGATGGATGGTAAAATCAGAATTCAACAGCAGATTAGATTATGAAACTACCATTAACCTACTCTATTATAATCTCAAATCCTTCTAATATGTTTGGCATGTATCAGTACAAGCATTATTTTCCACTTTAAATTAAGGCTGAACAGAAATCCTTTTTCCAGTCAACCTCTTTCTTTTCCTGGTGCTTTTTGGGGACTAATTTTAAAATGAATATATTCATGCAAATTGCTGCATAAATAAATCCAGCCACATAATCTTTTAGAGCAAAATCCATTTTTTCCAGTGGAGACCACATATGGGCCCCAAGCCAGGTAAAATCTACTATGCAGTCTAATGAAATCCATCCTCAGCTGCTCCATTAAGATAGTACTCTTCTGTCCCACTCAGTGCAGAACTCCTAGTGGGCTTTATGGGAACAGGGATGACCACAGACCTCCAGAATGCTCATGCCAAGTTACCAGGACCATATCACCCTCTTCTGCCTTGATATTCTCATCATGGTCCATTTAAGACAGCCCCAGAAATCTCCTTCCAAAGAGTTGTGGGGTGGGAGGAGACCCCACTGCTGGATTGGTACCTCCTTCCATGTAGTCCAGCTGTATGAGGTGGCTGAAAAACACTTGGCTGATCCTTTCCACCAGCATCACCCATATGTAACACAGACCTGGATAGCTTTACCAAAAAAAGGTGCTATTCACATCCCACCTAAGAGGGAATTTGGAGCATGACCAAAGCCAGGGCAGCTGAAAATAGGGCTGCTGGAAGGTTGGAACAGCTCAGGCAAGGACATGCTTGAAGTTTAAGTAGTCTTTGGCGGGAGTCATTGCTGGGTGAGGCAACCAAATAGAGGAACAGAAAACAACTAAAGCAAAACATAAAGCCCCACCAGATTCTTTTCTTAGCTCTGTGCCTATTTCTGGAATGAGGTCAAATGAAAATATTACTAGACTCTCTCCATTTTAATGAGATTTCCATAGTCCCAGCTATGTAGAACTCTTGGTTGACACTGGAGAGCACACAGTGAGGGAAGCAGTGCATCACCTGGATCTTGGTTCATGCTCATAGAGGCCCAAAGTTGTAGGTTTGGAAATATCCTGGCTCAGGAAGAAGAAGTGTGCCAAAATCCAGGAGCATCTCCTGCTCTTGTGGGCACCAGAGGGGGAGCCTGAGCCCAGTGGTGGGAGGTGTGCTGACTCCGTTCATTTCCCTAGCAGTCTGCAGGATTGTGCCTGTGTTTAATAAATGTACACCTGTTATTTCATTTCCCAGAAGTGTTCATCGTGGTACTCGAGACCCCATGAGGGAACAAAAACATCTTCTACATTACCTCCAGTTGCCCAGAACTAAACCTCCTGAAAATTCAGATCCCAAAAGCATCTAAATGAAAATCAAAAGCATAAATTAAGAAGAAAGGAAATGTGTTAGCCAGTTAATTAACTGATTGATGTTACTTTGTTGGTTCTCACCCCACAGTTAGCATCAGTTCAACAAACTGTGCTTTCAAGAGAAATGATGATAATTAAATACATGACAGAGTAGCCTAGGTAATAATTAGCAAGGGGTAAAGTGACCATTCGCTGGGAATTTTTTTGTTAGGCCTGTAGCTGATTTGTAATTTTGTTTGTTTGCCTGAACCTTGGGCTATCTATAAAGATCTTCACTAAATGTAATGTCCAGATCCCCCTGGCTTCAAAAGCAACAGAAATCTGAGATACAACCAGCATTCATTTTCTATTATGCAAATATGACTTCACAGTACGACACATCTGTAAAGCTTCATTGGGTTCCCCCCTAGCACAGTAAGCATCTGCAGCTTTAATGCCTTTTATATACTGGCTTTTATTAGATTAAAGATGATATTTATAGTAATTTTGGTAATGTCATTAGCTGTCATTGGAGTATCCTCCAATATTTTGTTTCCCCCATATGTTTTGCAGAAGGGATAATGAAATTTGACTGTCCTGCATCTTTGGTATAATAGCCTTGTTTGGGAGCAGGGTTACATGGGATGGGTAGCTATTCATAAAGAGAAAATGGTGAGGATCTGGTGAGCTCTGTAAGCTGTGTGTGACGAGCCTGCCCTCTGGACCACCACCGTGCCCTTCCTTCTCCACCCCTCCAGAGACAAGTTCATCTTCCATGTAGGTTGACTGAAAATGCATTCCTTGTCCATGGGGTCAGGAGGGACAGATGGAAGGACAGACAGAGGGGGAGGGTAAGGCCTATGAAGAGTGACTACAGATCACCAGTATGTTTAGCAGAAAGAGGAAAATCCCAGGGAATATGATGACAAGCAATAAATACCTTCAGTTTAACAGTTTAAACAAAGGTGGGGAATTATTTATGGTAGGACAGAGAGTGTTGGCCAAAGGTCAAGGGAAGCAAAACTTAGTTTAGACTTCTGGGGGGAGAAAGTGCCTGGTATGTAGCACAGTTGCCAAGACCAGAGGTCGATGCACATCCCTGTGGCAAAGCAAGATGAGAAAGATCATGGGTTGGACTTATGGGGTGACAGCCTTGAGAGTGGGAGAGAGAAGCTGGGCACACAACCAAGAGATTTTCTCTTTCTGATCCCAAACCTTATCCTGCAGAGCACAGACACTTGCAACTCTACAAAAGAACTGCTTCCTAGCTCTGTGTAGTTACTTGTGGAATTAAACACTCCAATTTTGGACTTGTTCTACTTTCACTCTCCTAAAGACCCAGATACACCATTTTACTTAAAAGAATATGCGCATTACTGGCATTTCTGGTGAGTGGTAAGCACACTGGAGTTAAATTATTACTGCAGAATTCAATGCATAAATATTTGCTCTCCAGGAGGTAGGGAATGGAGTATACATTCAAGTGACTTTGTTTAAGTAAAATAAGATCACTTGACATTGGAGTCATATTTAAGATTCATTTTGCAGAAAAAAAAATATAATTTTACAACCCGACAAATATCTCCCAAGAACATTTAGAGGGGAAAAAAAAAGAAAGACAACATGAAAAAAGTATAGATAATTTGGAGCATTGATATTAACAGCACATTCCCACATTGTGTGTGCTGAATCACAGAATCACAGAATGGTAGGAGCTGGAAGGGACCTCTGGGAATCATCTGATCCAACACCCCTGCTAAAGCAGATTCAGCAAGAGCAGGTTGTACAGCGTCATGTCTAGGCAGGTTTTGAACATCTCCAGAGAAGAGTCCACAAGTCTCCTGAAGATCTGAGCCACTATAACATGGCTGTATACAGAGGGCAGATCCAGCCCTGGTGGGTAGGACTCTGGGTGAAGTGAGGGAGAGAGATCCTGCCAGCTTCCAGAACATCCCAGTGCCAGGCACCAGGAGCAGAAGGGGCACATGTGGCCTTCCCAGGTGGGGTCTAGAGATGATGGATGTCAGACTGACAGCAGGTTCAGGGGATCTGGGCATGGACCCATGAACCTTCCTAGGGTGTTGCTTCATCAGTTTAGCACCAAAAAAGACTCATTATTGTTAGGCACCTGCTGTGCTCCATGGCTTAAGGCAAGGTTTGCCCTTGACATAAACTGATGAAATCACTGCTGGTTTCCATGGGCTTGGCACCAGCACGTCACAAAATGGTATCAACCACATTTGTGGATACGGCCCTTGAGTTCACATGGGTGCTGCTCTGATCTCAATCTTCTGGTTATAATAACCTTGTTTTGGTCCTTTCTACCCAAGGAAGAGAAGCTTGCCAGGTGACCGGAACATGGGTACTTCAAGACAATTGACTTTCTCTAGTTTTATACTAGCTTAAGCTGAGAACAAATGATCATCTGATCAGTCTAATCACAGCTAGTGAGTCCTTTCAAGCAGCCGTTCCCTTGGGAACAGCATATATTTTACAATCAAACTCTATTTCAGCACTGGATCTTTATACAAAGGTAAATAAGGCATCCAGCCCCATTAATTTTTCCAAATGCATTTTGCATTTATGAAAATATGTCATTTGAAAATGCAAAATTGAAATCTCGCTTGGAAAATATCCAACGTAATTGTTTACTGAAAATTACTCTTTCCTTCAAAAATCTAGCTCAAAAGATATGAAAAACATGCTTATATATTTTCATACCTAGTCATATACACGTGAAATATGTTCATATCTGTATATTTGAAGATGTACTCGTGTTTTGGGTATAGCTCTTACATTAGCTTTGTGAATACTTTTATTTATCTCCAAAGTTAATTTGTAGGAACTAAAACAATCCATCTATTTATCTCAACTGCGTGTGTACATCTGCAGTTCGCTGCTGGCTTTTATTCTTTTAAACAAACCACTCACTTTCTACTCCTCCTGTTATTCATTTATATGACAGAAACACTGGTCTCAGGCTCATCCAGGTCTGGTTTACCCTAGTTCAGGAGTTCATTTCACTGGTTTCCATACTCCTGTCCCAGGCAAGCCCCTTCCCTCAGCCAGCTCAGCCAGGGCAATGTGGGGCTCTCAGCTCAGGACCTGCCTCCCACACCCCAGAGATGTACCCACATCTGACCAGCCCATGGCTACCTTGGGTCCTCCTGCATCCCCACCACACAGGGATGCAGCAAAGTCCTCACACTGAATGTTAAGGGTTGAAAGGAGAAATGCTGATTGTTTTCAGATCCTTCAGTTCTCTATCCTGATTAACATCTCATATGGAACAAGTTTATGTAAAGCTGATGTTCGCAGGCTCTGCAATATGCAATATCATTCTACACCAAACAATTCTTGTCAACACCTATAGTCTGTTTCTTTGTTGGACTCTTGGTGAAAATTGCTGGAGCTCATGTTTTAATGTTTCCTCTTCCATTATTTATAATATACTGAGTTACAAGTGACAACTAACCAAAACATAGCTACACTTCTTGGTAGATATTTTAATTTTCTGTATACTTTGAGCATGACGTTTGCTCTTTTTAAAGCACAGGATGCTTAGCTTAGCAATCTCAAAAAGTAATTGAAACATAAAATAGGAACGTTTTATAGCTGTCCTCCAGATGTCCTGTAGATTTCCTCTAAAAAAAAAAAGAAGTTGTAATCTGTTTTCGACATCCTCACAGCTCTCAGTAATTTTCACCCTTTCAAGGTGCAAGAATGTAGTGTCTGCTGAAGGTAGGTATTTTTTTGGAGAATATGGGCATGATCCTTTTAACTTTGTCTGTTACAGCTGACAGAGGCTACAAGCTGCCTTCCCGGCCATGCGAGACATTGCCAGCCAGCATCAGCTTTGTCTGCCATCAGTCACCTTCAGCTTTTCACCCCTCACCATGTCTCTTGTTGGATCATGCCACTGGCTGATTTATGACCATCCCCTTCAACAATGAAACTCCACATTTCTCCACACCATTGGAGAGCCCGCAATGAATGAGGAATACCCAGACTGATCCCTCTGAGAGAGCCCTGTCCCCTGCCATCAACTATATCCTATTGAGATGGAACTGTGCCTCCCTCCCATCCCTTCAGCAGTGGGGCAGACTCACCAGTGAGCCACGGTTTCAGGGTTTCCCTTTATTCCCCCCATAACAGGATAAAACTGAGACAGAATCTGTAGGTCATCCCAGCACAGGGGCTGCTGCACCCACTCCAACCCGTGTGCCGCAGAGGAAGCTAAACGCTTCATCTCCATTCCTACATGGCAGCAGGGGACCAATATTGAGGATATTGAGGTCCTGGAGCAGGTCCATAGGAGGGCAACCAGGCTGGTGAAGGGACTTGAGCACAGACCCTATGAGGAGAGGCTGAGGGAGCTGGGGCTGTTCAGCCTGAAGAAGAGGAGGCTCAGGGGAGACCTCATCACTCTCTACAACTCCCTGAAAGGAGGGTGTAGCCAAGGGGGGGTCGGTCTCTTGCCAGACGACTCTCAACAAGACAAGAGGGCATGGTCTTAAGTTGTGCCAGGGGAAGTTTAGGTTAGATATTAGAAAGAATTTCTTTACAGAGAGGGTGATCAAGCACTGGAATGGGCTGCTCAGGGAAGTAGTGGATTCTCCATCCCTGGAGATATTTAAAAAGAGACTGGATGTGGCACTCAGTGCCATGGTCTAGCAACTGCAGTGGTGGTTCAAGGGTTGGACTCGATGATCTCTGAGGACCCTTCCAACCCAGCCAATTCTATGATTCTATGATTCTATGATTGCCTGTGAATCATAACAAGAAAAGTAGCCATGGCCAACCTCAACTCCAGATTGTGCATGCTCCCATCACCTCACATCTTATCCCCACCACAGCTGCTGAGGAACCAATTTTCTGCCACTCAGAAATTTGTGGTGCAGGGGGAGAGAGCAGCTCTGAGCCCTAGCAGGGAAGTGCCACGTCCTGCAGCATCCCAGAAATTTCAGTGCTCCTCCAAAGTAAATTGCAGAGCTGCCAAAACATCATGTTTGGTGTGTTTATTTTCCTTTTTGTTTCCACTTGCACACCAAAGTGTGTTTGTGCACGAAAAAGGCAACACTAAAAACAGCAAAATGACCTCAGCTGAGATTGAGTTGAGATGGGAGGTTACAATATTTTCTTCTCTGCCAACACTATCAACATTACCCCACAAAATATTTATTTAAAATTGTGTTTTGCCAGAGAACTATTTTGTCTAAGGGGCATTTTATATGATTTTTTCCCCTGAGTTGTTAAATTTTGCTTTTTTTCTGAGTCATGAAGAGCACATATGTGTTTGGGATTGTGATAATTTTGGGATAAGCTTGTCATATGCCTGTGATGCTGGGCAACACCTGGCAGATGAGCAACTCAGCTTGCACCTCATGGTCTACACTTGATGCTGCTGTGACAGGACCAACAAGATGTTCCATGTGTCTCAACTTGTAGCTTGTGAGCTCAGTTTTGGAATGTCACCTCCAAATCCTCGACCCAGCAAGAGCTCAGGGGAACTGCAGGCTTCCCTGGTAATCTCCTGATCATCCAAAAACCACACTCTGGGGGAGGACTTGAAGCAAACCACCTGGGCCTGTGCAGGCTTTGTGTAATTCTGTATCTAACCTCTTTGCTGGGGCATCGTCAGCTGCAAGATGAGGAATAACAGCACACTTCAGAGGGGAGGTAGGGTAAGGATTAACTGTGATGCTCCTCTGAAGCACTATATACAAGCCAAATATTATAATCATCCTAAATGTGAGGCCAGGATAATACATGTATTTTTGCATCCCCAGAATCCTATTTGATTTCACCCATTTTAATTAACAAATTTAATTTTGTATTATTGGGGAAAATAAGAATGAAAAAAAAAATGGAGCCCGTGTGTGCTTTATTACAAATTATTGTTATCAGCTGCCCTGCAGGACTCCAGTCATCACTAAATATGAACAATAGTTAAATTACAGGGGTCAGAGAATGAGCACAATCAAAATGCAAACACTTTTCTTTGACGTGAGATGGGTAGGGGAAAAAAAAAAAAGAGGAAGAATCCTTGGAACCTCCTCGGAGCCACTAAGACTGCAGAGAAGCGTACCAAGTAAACTGTAAAACTGATTACTGGGCTCAAAAAGGCTAACATGCAATTTGTGTTCTTTTTATGTAGATTAAATGCGTTCACTGCAGCTCATAGAGCTTACATACTCAGCAGGGATTCAGGGGGCTGGGTATCAGTCAACCACAGCCAGCCACTAAACCACAGGGCAAAATCTGCTATTGTACATTAGAATAGTCACTTAATCTATCTTAATGGGTGAAAAACCCAGGGGAAAAATGTATATTAAAATCAGAAAGTTATTTGTAATGCTTAAGGAAAGCTGTAAATTTTTTTTTTTTTTTTTTTTTTTTTTTTTTTTTTTTTTTTGTGATAACACTGTAAAACATTGTTGTTTTTCTCTTCAACAACTTTACATTTAGCTCTTGAAAATGCAGGTGCCCATCAGCTCAGGTCTGTTGATGAGGAGGAAACCCAAAGGCATGAGCCACTCACCACAGGTCTGTGCCTGAAATGAAGCAAGGAGGAATCAAGCAGAATTTCCCTTGACCAGCCAAAGGAAATGCTGCCTGATGGGCTTCTGTTGAGGGCATGAAACGTGCTCAACATGGAAAACTGCAGACACAGCTACCCAAATTTGGGTGCTGGCAACAACTGTAGAGCCACCTTTTAGAAAATTATGCTGATAAAGTTAATCTGTTATTTTTATGTTTTTGGCAGGGCCTATTGCAAGACCTTTCCCTATCTGAGCAGAGCAGAGGAAGCCCAGCCTTCTGCTTGCCTTCTTCCCAGAACTAAAGGTTATTGGACTCTGAGAAACATTTACTTGACCTAATCTTCTGCTTGAAAGGCCCCCTATTTATTTCACATGCATCTGGGCTCTCTTCAACCTCTTCTAGCTTAGATTGTCCTGACATAATATTTTCTTCCCACCATTACATATATCCTATTTAGAGCTAATCGGAACTGCCTGCCATCATGTCTCAGAAGTACTTTGCCGTAATTCAGGATTTTTACACCTGTGTTGGAAGTGGCTGATCAAAACACTGCCACATGGACCCCAAAATGGTGCCATAGGCAAAGACCCCAACCTCTGCACACAGCACACATGGATACAGAAGGAGAGGGGAGATGCTCTATCAGCCACCCACTAACGTTATTTTGGAGAAGACTTGGCAAGCAAAAACACCTCCTGAAGCCTTCAACATCCATTTCACCTCTATTAGATGTATGAAGATGGGGTTTTCATCACCCATCTCCTCTGCTTGCTCGTCAGCTCTACTTTAGTGCTGCTGCAGGCCCTTTTTGGGCAGAAAACTGTCTTGGGCAAACCCATGATCCAGAAGTGCAATCTAGCAGAGATGCTCTGGGGCTGGGGAGACACATTGGGAACTGGAGACAATTACATGTGCATGCTGGTAATCAAACATTCGCCATAGTCTCCAGAAATTGTTTTCCCATTGTCAGGAATGGGCATCCTGCTTGGCCATGCAGGAAAACTGGGTGACTTTGAAAGCCAGAATAGTACAATACAAATGAAATTCAATAATACTGAACACCAGGTCTTGTTCTCAGGATGGAACCAGCACTGCTGGCATCAGCTGGAGGCTCTGGTGTCAGAAGTTACATACATATAGGGCAGAAAAGCCTAGAAGGGTTCTTCAGGCACACACTGCTGGTATGAAGTGCTAATGCTGTTCCAAGAGGGGGGAGGAAAGATGTTTCCAGCTGATCTGAGAAAGTAAGCAACACTGCTGTCCTGTGCATGGGTAAGACATCATCCAGGTGATGCTGTATACTTATGGGAAATTTTTTTTTAGCTCTGGGCTAATTTCTGCATGATTTCTCCATTGAAATCAATATGTCTCAGATAGGAGCACACAGCACAAAAATCTGTTGTTTTTACTCAATGTGGAGCTCTCCTCATCCCACATGCTCTCTTCAAGGCATCTTGAGGTGGAATGGTGGGGACTGAAGCACTCGTTGCCACTTGCAACGTCAAGGGGCATCTTCATGTGGATTTCCAAACTTCTCCCCTGTGGTTCAGGTATCTGACACCAGTAAATTGGTGCAGAGGTGAGTATTTTTGGGAACATAAGATCAGCCAAGATGGGTCAACATCAGAGGTGGATGCCTGCATAGGACATATATGTTTAGCACTGCTGCAAGCAGAGAGGTTATGGTAGCAAAGGCAAGCACTGCCTGCAGCTCTGGCACCTCACCAGACAGGACAGTGGGAAGGAAATGGGGTCTGGCCTGCTCTGTTGGGAGGTGTGGAGGACTGAGTCCCCTTCATGCTCTACAGTCAAGCAAGCACCACACTCCTGCCACTTCCTGATGATTTACATGGCAGCAGATCAGGGGAACAAATTTCACTTGGATGAGTTACGTGCTCACAGATCATGAGGTGCATTTCAGAAGGTAATGCATTTTTTTTGCTTCCTCAGCAATCTCTCCGGTGAGTCTTCCCAAAAGCAGGATGTTCAAGGTACCTCCTGGTGCTGCTGGTTGGCCTGATCTTCACCTGCTGTGCCTCTGCACTTCTGATTGTCTTTCAGGACACACAGATACGACCCAGATCATCAGTCATGGGAAGATTTTTCTTCTCTCTAACAGAGGACTAATTTGACATGAGCTTCTCTGCTTAGGCTGGCTTAATTCTGGCATTTCTTCAGGGGAAATAAAAATGCAGAGCTGCTATGCTCCATGTTCTCTGTGGCAGTCTGTTGCCCATATGCCACGTGAAAAGCAGGTTTCTGTTTGAATAATTACACATTACCTGTAGATTGCATGGCAGGGACTACATATTTCTTTCATTCAGACTTCCCTGTTTTCAATATAATCTCCAAGTGATTTTCACCTGTTGGTCTTAACCTTCCACAAACAATGAGCAGACCATGAACAATTTTGAAGTCTGATTTCCTCCCTGCTTCCATAAGGTCACTGGATCACATACATCGCATATCAACTGCATCTGCTCTGCCACTTAGTTTTGTTCAATGGCTGTATCTCACATGGAGGTAAAGTATGAACATCTGCTTCAGTACAAGAACTTGGAAGACCAGTCAAAGTCATTACATTTTAACCTCAGAAACCTGTAAAGTCTGCATCTCCCATTCTACTGGGAAATAGGCTTTACTGTAGTCTATGTTTAATAACATGCTGCTAAACCCATTGCTGCACACCAAGGAGTTGTGAAAAATGTTCTGGGATTCTCAGACTACAATAACTTTGCTCCCCATGATGTTGAAGAAAGGAAAGATCTGAAATTCATAAAAGCCTAGGTGGCTTTCAAAAACTCATCCATTTTGCAGGAGGTACTGTGTTTTTAAGTCTGTTTTTTGAAAAATAATAAAACTGGCCTTTCTGTTACACCTTTCAAGTATTAAATGTATTTTAAGTGAGGGATTTTCTTCCACATATGAAATTTATCTTTCAGACATCACTATGTTTGATATCATAACTGGAAGATGCAATTATAAAAGACCCTAAATTACACAGCCTGAGATACTCTGGCTAATGTCTCTATTTTAAAAGCCAATATATATAGTGGTATTCACAACTCTTGCCTGGAAAGAGGCTTATCATAATTTTCTTTTATTAAAGATGTTGAAGCAAATCTTACCCCTTTTCCAAGGACACAGAAGTCCCCTGTGATAAGGAAACCACATGGCTCCAGTCTTATTTTGTCTGTACCAGCGAGGACAACTCCGAATATCCAACTTATTATGCTGCCACAGGCCTCACAGAGCTCTGGGCTCCTGCTCAGCAGACTCTGAGCAGCTCATCAACCTCTCTGTTGAATTACACTCCATCCCTCATGTGCAGTATAGCCAGATATAATTGACAACATCTTATGTCCGTGGTCACTAGTACAGGGTGACTTAAGATGCAGGAGGCTCACACAATGCATGATTCATCTTATAGCTCACTGCTGGTTCTTGGAGTTAGCAGTGGTACATGCTTAAATGCTAAATATTTATATATGTTGCTACAAATTCACTTGCTACCTAATTCTTTGTGGTTATTATTAAAGGGTACATCATGGCCTCTGAGACTTTCTCATCCTGAGAGCAGTGGACTCTAATGTGGGAGGTGAAAGAGGCTCAGCTCTTAGCAAGAGAATAAAAAAACACAACATTTAATAAATTTGGCTTCATCCAAGTAAATTACACTACCTGTGCTACATTAATATAATTAAAAGGTGTATACATTAGATGATAGTGATCCTGCATAAATCAAATATACTAGGGAAAAATGAGCAAATGTGGATTTGGAAATTTAAAAAAATGCTGTGATAGCTTCTGTATCCTTTTGCTGGTAAAGGATACAAAAGAACTTGTCACCAGCCCAGTTATCCATGCCCACAGAAAACCATAAACCCCTCTGAAATGAGCCAAAATTGTTTTTTCAAAAACAAAGGTCTCTCATACTCAAAAGTCCTTTCTGGGAGCTCTTCCAGATCTAAATAGAGTGTCACTAGGAAACAGGAAAGCTCTCTTTCCAAGTGCCACGGCCCTTTCATTTCTCTCCCTGAAAGATTAAATTTGAACATTGCACGGTCTGATTCTTTCCTTTCCCATCTTGTGCCACTCTTGTGGTGAGAGGCTGCCACGTCCAAACAGCAGGACTTTGCTCCCCCTTTGCATTGCTCTGTATGGCTGCAGGATGAAAGCCTTAGGGTCACAGTGATGTTACATACAAAGAAACTGCAAAGCATTCCAGGACTACACGTTGCTCATCTTATCCCCTCACCAGGCTGTGTGGTGTGGAAATTCCTGTGTCTGGAAGAAGGAAAAAAAACCCTCTAGCAGTGGCTAGGTTGTTTATGTTTTTTTATTATTATTTTTTTTTAATGATAGTGGGATTTCTGGGTTAGTTCTCTGGTTTTAAATGGTGGCTTTTCAGAGGAATGTTAAGCTAAATCCTGAAAGATGGGATAAAAGTCAGAGTGCAGGGGAAGCTGGGGGTGCAATACAAATTCATTTAGCACATTGCTCTGCAATTTATCATGTAGGTCTCACCTCCACAGATGTGGTGTGTGCTGCATTTTTAGGGATGGGGATTAAAAACAGTGGGAAAATGGCTTCCCTGTTCCTCATCCTGATGAGACAGTTGTATGAACCAGAATTTATTGGCAAGCATACAGCATTTCTGTCAGAGATACCTACAAGTCTTTCAACCTTTACATTTTCACTGAAGTAGGGGTAGGCAGCAGGACCTGTGCCTACCTCAGAATGACATCTGAAATGAGCTTGCTTCTGTGCTCTGATTTTGGCTTCTCCATGAAGCACCCAATGCTGTGCAAATAATGATCAAAGCACAAAGCGGTGGTTTTGATCAGCAAAGCTGGATATTTAACTGTTTGAATGCTGAGAGCTTGCCTGCAAGTGGTGAAGGTTCATTGTGCAAACAGCAAGGTCACTTGTTCTGGTTCCACCACTTCAGTGACAGAGGAATACACGATGGAAATCTCCAGTTGCCTCCCTTTTGGTGACTCCAGACAGAGGACCTGACGGCTATGGCTCTGTGCTGGGCATCCTCCAGGTGAGATGTAAAAAGGACATGTCCCTTGCCATGACATCTGCATGTTAGCAGAGTGCAAAGGTTGGGGAAAATCAGCTTAGAGATGGGTTGGGAAAGTGGGGGAGCAATAAAAGGAAGAGGGTTTGCAGAAAACCAGAAGTCACAGCTCATATTTGCTTAACCAGGCCCAGATGGGAGAGATTTGTAGGTATCGGGGTTGAGGAATGTTTTCAAGAGAAATGTATGGAAAAGGGAAGGATGGATCCTTCATGAAATCTGAAGGATTTTCCCATGCATGGGGGGAAAATAAGTGGCTGAGGGGGAAACAGGCACACCAGGAGAAAAAGGCAGGCTAAAGATAGAAGGAAGATGCTTCAAAAGCTGAAAAATCTTGAAGACAAAAGTCCATGCTTTCATATGAGGAATAGACACACACTCTGGTCCTGGCAGCAGCATCAAGAAAGAGTGATAGCTTCTTCCCACCTTCTTCTTTAAATTATTGTTTTTGATAGAAAACAAAAAAATGAAAAAATCTTCCTGCTCTTTCATTTGTAAAGATTTGTTAAGATGCTGGCTCAGAATCAGAGGTTTTTACCAAGAAAACTTTCTCCCACTTAACTTGGTTTCATTTGCATTCCAATGTTATCAGTTCCTTCACTGACAATTCAGAACAATTCAGAATTCTGTCTTTAGAATATTGTCCATTTTCTGGATTGCTGAATGTCCTTTGGCTTGTGGTATTGTGCTTAAATCCTTCTGTGGCTATACTTATTACAATTCCTTTTTTTCAGCTTATTTGAACTCTGAAAGGGGGAAGGTCAACTGGTGCAACTTTATAAAATCCCAGTGTGAATGTAGAGACTGTCAGGAAATTTCATATGTTTAGGATTTCTGACATTGCAAAAAGAAATATTGATTGTCCTTTTCCCATTTGCCTGGAGCAGGTGAATGAAGAAACATCTGAAGCAAGAATTTATTGTGTCTTTACCGATTAGCTGAAGCATTTATGAATATAGCCCAAAGCCTCCTGACATTAGTTGCTTGATATGTTATCACACTATTTCATAGAGAAACTCGAAGAGCAAACTTAACTTTCTTTTCAAAGTCATAAACACTGGACAGCCCCATGCATGGTGAAACAGCCTACCAGGTGGTTTAATCATTTCTTTAACCCCTCTCTGACCCACGCTTCCCTGGTCTGTTACATCCATGGGACACATGTGGGCACCTGCCCTTACTGAGGGATGCTCTGCTCCAAAGCAGTGGATATATATAAGTGGGTGAGGAGATGGGGGTGGAGTGAGTGCACCTTCTGTGTGACCTGAGAAGGACACAGGTGGCTGTACCCACAGAAAGTTGAAATATATCCCAAATTTCATTCATCAGATGTGTTAATCAGCAGTGAAACAGAGGTTGCAAATCGGTATCTGCAGCCAACAAGGCAAAGGAGAAAATTCCTTTAATTATACTGAGAAGAGCATGATTGGAGGAGATGAGAGGTGTAAAGGTGTGGGGTGAGGGACAGGAGGACACTCATTTCTGTCACATCTGGGGTCAATTCAGCTGGGATATGGTAGCATCATGCCTGCCTGTCAGCCTCGCTTCTGCACAGTTTTATTAAATAAGACAGTTAAGTAATTATGGTATTTAAGTTTTCAAATTTGGGAAAGGTGATTCTTGAGCCTTGAGGCTATAAAGTACTGATTTTGTCCTGCAATGGGCGTCCATAAAACTCACAGTGCAGGATCAAGCCTGTTGTGTGCTAAGGTCAAACCCATGTTGGGCGTGATCCTGCTGTCTCCATCCTTGCAGTGACATTCATATGTGACACTGGCATGGAAATGGAAATTAAAATATACATAGCCATTTCTTATTAATGAAGTAGTTTAACTAACTCATGCTACAGAGGAGCCAAGGAATTCAGAACTGGCATCCTAAAATCCAGGACTCCCTTATGATGCTAATGATGCCTGTTCAAAATTTTAATCACCTCCTTCAGAGCACAGTCAGGTTTGAGATGGCAGAACTGAAAGTGCAGTGATCAATGTCAGGCTGATTCAGGAATGTGTATATGCCCATACTGAACTGGTGCAAATCAGCAGGAAAAGTACAAAGCAAAGGCTAAGCTGGCCCATGGGATGTAAATGTTTTGTACTTGTTCATACTAAAAAAGTGTTGGAAGATCCCAGAATGAAACCTAGATCCATGTCTGAACTTGAGCAGGGAAGCCTTCCCTCTACATAGCATATATAGCTTTGAAATCCAAGCTTGTGATTACTCATAATGTGTAACTATTTAAATCTACATACCTATGTAGCTTGTAGCAAAGAGTAACGTAAGAACCAGTGGAGAAGTCCTTTGAGCTAAATCTTAAAGTCCTGGGAAAATTCCCAAAAGACTGAAATAGGAAGTAAGAAGAAAAAGAGTAGAAGATCTAAAAGCAAGCACTAGTCCAGTATTTTAGACAGTCAAGGGAATGATGCAGGAGACACAGCACCAGTTATCTTGGCATTCATCCCAGACATAGTCTAAGCAAAGGCAGATAGGGGATGCAATGCATAAAAAATGGAAAGATGAGAGTATAAGTGATGCCAATCAATATCACTTTGAGGAAAACAGGCATTGTCAGGTCTACTTGATGGCATGCTTTTAATGAGATCACAGCTATGTAGGACACAAAAGATGGTATTTTCATAAAGTACCAACATTTTTCTGGTTTTGCAATAAAAAAGAACTAAACAAAACCAGTGCAGTTCCATTGAAAGAATGATTACCTATTGAAATTAGAGACTGAAAAAAGTCTGAATGGGAATCCTGCACAGGGCAGTTGAAGTGGAGTCCAATGGGAATCTATTCTTTATCTAATTCTTTTTAATGTAATTTTTATATCTTGGAAAGGAAGGCCTGCATCTCTAGTGATGATGGCTGATATAAAACACATATATTTTCATACAGAAGTAGGTGCAATTACAAATTTAGAAATAAATGAAGCAGATCAGGAGTGTAAGATGGGGGGCTGTATTCTAGAAATCAGTGACCCTATAATGGGCCTGGACGTAATTAGAGATAAACTACTGACTGTGTTTCTTCCAGTGTAATTATTCAGTCAGAGGAACAAGCAGGTTTCAAGAGCATCTGAGTAGTAGTAATAGAGAAATGTTATCATCCCTGCATACAATGAAATTATCTTTCTGTGAGAGCATTACTGTAACATTGCATCCAGTTCTGGTGTCCATATCTCAGTAGGGAACTGGAAGAGTTGGAAAGGTCCAGAAAATGCAGATCACTGTACACAAAAAAAGTTTAAGACTGGGTATGAGCCTCTATGTCCTGTTCAAGAAGCTTTTTCTGATGGCAGTGATCTCTTTAAGATGATAGAAAAGGACAAGGAGCTCCAGCGCTTCTTTTGTGTTGGAGTACTGGATGGGCCTGAAAACACTGGGAGGAGAGTAAGGGGGATAAATGCTTTTTTCTCTGAAGCTATCTTAGAATGAATATGGAGGTGGTTGTGTAAACTCCAGGTAACTCTGAAACAAGCATTTCCTGTGATGGAGCCAAAAAACTTGGAAACATTAAAAAAGAGGCAAGTTCTGCCCCTCCACCCACCCTCCTACCCACCAACACTTAACTTAGACATTCAAAGTAAAAACTACTCTTTAAAATGGTGTTGGAGATTGATGGCCACATTTCCATGACTCTCAGCATACAAGCCACGCTGCCATGAAAGAAATTCACCACAAAGTGTAGTACTTGTGCTACACGCAATATTTTCACTCAGCTTATTATATGCTGATGTAATACCAATACCCACGGGGATGAACAAAACGTGCTTTGGACCTGAAGAAATGAGCTCCAAAATTTCTCATGATACAGCCCAGAAAATGTTGCTAGCATGGCCTTAATGGGATCCATACCAGTAGGGCTCATTCATACCATAAGTGGTTTGCAGGGCTGCTTCTCAAATGACTAGTTGCTTCTTACAAAATAAGAATACTTGGTTCTACAAGTTATTGTCTTATACAAATGGAAGAGAAGAATGGGCAAGAAATACACTGCAGAAAGTAACAGCAAACAGACGTTGTGCCGCTTGAGACACGCAGCTCATTTCAAATACCCTGGTCCTAAAGTGTGTCAGTTTTTCCTAAAAAGTATTTTGGTGTGCAAAGGATGAAGCACAAACCTTTGGGATTTTTGGGGGAAAAAAAAAATCCCCTAAAAATTCTAGATGGGAGTCTGGGCTCCTCACTCAGCAGCTGTGGCCATGGGAAAGGGGACACAACAGGCTCTGTAGTGAAAGAGCCAAAACAGCCCCAGCAAAAGCAGCAGCAGCCCCCAAGCCCTGCCAGGGGCTGGTGTCCCATGCATACGTGAACTGATGGGTTACACTCTGCAGCCAGGATTTTCCCTCAGATGCTAATAAAGTAGCAAAATAGTGATTCCTCCAGGCTAATTTCTGTGTGATTAAAAAGCTGTAGAAGCATCTAACACCAGAGAGGACAGAGGGGAACAAATATGGTTTCAACCAAAGAGAATCTCCACACAATGAGTACCATCAAACTGGAGGTGACAGTTTCTGTATTTTAAAAACAACTGGTTTTATTGTTTGTTTTTTTTTTCTTTGCATATGTATTGTATCAGATGATAGTAAAATAAAGGTGTAAGCAAGCCTGCATTGTCTTATTGTCCATAAATAAATACACAATAAGTTCTAAGTAGGGCTGGATTCATAAAGCAACACTCTGCTAATCTGTATTCGGGTCTCAAGCGTATTATCTGTAATTTACAACCAATTTAAATGGCATTAACAGTCTTCCCCTTATGGGAATTTAAATTTGCATCCTACCATTGAATTAAACACTGATTGCATATTTTCTATAGGGGATGTAATGCTCTTTGAAGCTTGTTTTGAATTATAAAGCATCTATTCATGCACATGGTGCAATGTGTTTCTTTGTCCCGAATGTAATTGAAGTAAAATGTGAGTTAAAGGGATTTTTTCTCTAGCCACAGGTTTGTTGATTACATCTATTTTCATCTATTCAAGGTTTTAAAAAGGAAAAGAAAAATACAGTAATCTCTTCCTGCATTTGGAACCTCATTTACCACTCAGAGCTTTCCTGAGAGTGTCTGGGATGAACAATCAGGAGGTCAAGTTTCAGCCCATTTTTGGAGGAGGAGAGGAGAAGAAAGGAACAAAACAGTCTCTCACTCTTCTGAGAAAAAATGAAAAAAAAAAACAATGTAAAAAAATGAATACCTCAAACAAAAAGCAGAGGGAAGCAGACAACACCACATCTATCCTCCAGATCTTGGTCAGGTAGCTGTTGTGCAGACTATTCTCCACAGTCATAGCCAGCCAGGGAGCCTCGGTGAGGATCACTTCAAAGTTAAGGAAGCAAAGAGGGTGAAATAACATTGTTGACCTTTTTTTGTTTGATTTGTATGGGAGGAATAGCTAAAACAAATAATAAGCATGACTTACTGCTACACGGATGTGAGAAGCAAGCACGATGACACAAACAAGCTCCTGCCACAGCAACCCTGCTGGGAAAGGCATCCTGAGAGGATACACCCAGGGGTGGGTGGGCAGCTGCAGTAGGAGCCCTGCAAATGTCCCCCAGTGTGGCCATCCCTGCCACCTTCTCTTGTCCCACCTCGCATGGTGCCTGTGCACCTAGGGCAGCTAGGAACTCTGCAGAGCTCAGCTCACTGACCCTGCTCTGTACACCCAACAAAGCATCTAGAGAAATAAAATTCTCAGCTAATTCTCCTATACCAGGGCACAGCTGCAACTCGCAGTAGGGAAAATTGTCTCTGGCGGATTTTAAAACGTTTGGGTTTTTTTGTTTTCCCCTAAAGGTGATGTTCATTTTCAGATGCAGGCAGGTCTGCATCTAACAAAGCTGTAGCAAATCTTAATAGCTCTGATATTGGTGATCCTGGCATTTATCCAGAAATGACAGAGAAGACAAAACATAGTTGATACAGTTGGCATTTGTGCAGCAATATAAATAATGGTTTAGAGTGATGGGTTTTATTTTTGAGCATTGTGTGTTTTCTACATTCTTAAAAAAGCAGGGGCTGCTTCTGCTGAAACCCCAGCTTTCCTTCAATTCTTGGGATTTTTGGAAGGCTTTAAAAAAACCAGAAACTACTGGAAAACAGAACTTCAGGATGATTTGTGTCTTTTTTCTTCTTAAAAGGTGATTTTATAGGTCCTTGAGGAAGAAACACTGCTTAAAAACTGCCAGCTCCGTTTTAGGAAGAAGCAAGGAGGCCTGCGGACCATGGCCTTGATCCCATTATGATGAAATGTCAGGCAACAACAGTAACCGAATCTCTAGATTTAAAATGTTGTGCAAGATTTCTTTACAGGGTGTCTTAAATTACTGCAGTTAATATTGTATTGGTGCTATAAAACCTAGCACTGCCAACTCTGCTGTTGCATGTGTAGCAAACATCAAAGGAGCTGCTCTTCCTGGAGATAGAGAGGGAGCATAGAGATAGCAAGGGACATAAATACTCTTTTTTTTTTTTCTTTTCAAACCGGTTCTATCATATCATGTGCACACAAGAGATGGTGAATGGTCCCTGGACACCTTGAGGGTAATTGCCAATGTTGTACAATTTGCCTCAAATGAACAGCTCAGGAATGATAAATGCTCTTTCATAATCAGCTGGGTACTGCTGGTAGGTAGTGCGGGTAGGATCCCCCAGATCCTGACCCTCTGCCAAAAAGCCATCCCCTCCTCTTATATCATCAGAGGCAGGGGGGGAAGGAGGTCTATTAGAGGCAGGCACATACCCATCTGCACACTGGAGCCCCCAAGGGCACCTTGCATTAATGCTGTGCCCTTGTTGTTATCTGCTCTGATAGCATGACACAGAGAGACAGAGCAAAGAACGATGCCGATGGGAAGGTCCCATGGTTGGGAAGCCGACATGGTTCTGAAGAAAGCATTGGCAATTCCTGGCACAAACCCAACATTAAAGTGAATTAGGGTGTTGTGACTTCTAACCCCAGCTCTGGGAGAGCAC
The DNA here is from genome assembly GCF_003957555.1 of Calypte anna. Lineage (NCBI taxonomy): Eukaryota > Metazoa > Chordata > Aves > Apodiformes > Trochilidae > Calypte > Calypte anna. The sequence continues at coordinate 122,253,626 of NC_044244.1, forward strand.
GGGTGATGCCGGCTGCTCTCACAGAGCTGTTAAACCTAATTAGAGCCCACAGCCAAAAGCCCCTCTCCTTCTGCCTGCAAGAGGAACCAGGGTCTGTCCTTCTCTCAACATGGGACTAGCTTGTCATATTTCAGAGCACAAGCTCATATGGCTTTTTAGAAGACCTGAAGTAGATATGCTGTATTCCTTCTTTAAAAGCCAAGTTCTCTTTTGTTTTCCCTCACCACAGATGCTGCTCTGGCCCCAGAGAAGGGAGGTCTATGTGCAGGGCACTCAGGGAACTAAGTACCCCAGGTCATCCTCACCACTTCTTGTTTTACTCTATAAATCAATCAAGAAGTCAGGCCTCATTTGTGTCACAAGGATGGCAAGTGCAAGCTGGGGATGATGGAACAAGTGTTGTCCATTCACCTGCATTCAAGGACAGTGTTCAGTGTTCACCACTAGAGACTCACATTTTAAAATAGCTTAAACTCAGCAATCCTAAAAGAGCTGGCTGAGGAGCCTGTGTCTTATGTCATGTTTGATACACTTCACCATAGTGAGAAAATGCTGGCGTAGAGTGACAAAGTGAAGAAAATAAGATGTATCCTCAGGTGTAGGAGTTACTATTGGAGCTTCTTAGACATCCACATGCAGCCGCTCCCCAGTGTCTTTGTTAGTGATGTGGAAATAAAGATGAAATCACTGCTGATAAAATACCCAAAGAAAGGAGGGAGGGTAAACAAAGCTGAAAGGCTGGCTGAATCACACGGCCAGCTGCACCCATATGAGCAAAATGTGCTTGACTGTGTGCAAATGGGAAGGAAAAGCATGGTCCTGAGAGAGATACCTGGGGCCAAGGGAACATGGCAGGAAATACAATGACCTTGAAAAAGCACTGGCAGTCATGGTGGAGCTGATAAAAATCTGGTAGACATTTTGTCTTTCTGAACCATGGAGAATTTCTGTAAGGTTGGATGAAACTGCACAGGATGATGATGGACTGATAGTTAGGGGGATCTTCTAAGACCGGATGCCTTGCAGTATTTCCCAGCTAGGATCTCTGGACTGCTGTACAGGGATAACTGGTGACATTGTCTGGGAGGTTGGCTTCAGCAATCTGATGGGCTTTCCTGGCTTTAAACTTTATTCATCTATGACAATGCTACAATGCTTTATGATCTATTATAAATAAATAAACAAGACACAGAGCTGAGCAAACCCTCCTCCTGCTTTTCAGGTCTCTGCAGCATGAAATTGTGTTTAGAAAAAATAGCAGGACAAAGGTGACAAAGCAGACTCAAACATCGGCATTACCATAGCAACAGTGGCATTAGCCTGACACAGCAGCAGAAACCAAAATACAACCTTGCACAGCATATCATGCAAGTTAAGAAATTGCTGGACCTCTATGGCACCCAACAAATAACAAAAATATACACAGTCATAGATTGGTCAAAAAAATTACTAACTGCTATTTAAAACTATATTTTCTGCAAATAAATAACATCTTAACAATCTATAAAATCAATTTCCCTTGATGCTAACAGCAGAAGAAAAAAAATTTTAAGTTCTGTATATACTTAGTGTTGAATAACATCTTTGCCAGGAACCTGAAGCTGTGAAGGCATCAATATTGCAGGGGTCCTCCAACCGCCCTTTTGCCACAGCTCCTGCCAATGGTGCATTTGGTGACATGATAAGCATCTGCCACGTGTGGTTTGCTCTCTCTCTCATCTGGTCTCTGGGGAAGAAGTAGATACGCAGGAGAGTATTTTGCATTGGGATTTTTATTTTTTTGTCCTCTTAATCTACATTCTGTGCTGTGTTCAAATGAGGAAAGTTAAAGCTAAAGAAATATGTGCATGAGGAAGAAAGGATTTTTTTATTATTCCTCTGTAGGATTTGGTACTGCAGCCTCCAACAAAAAAGGGTGGAGCAAAGTCTCTCTCTTGCCCAGATGAGTATAGAAGAGACAGCTTGCTCAGTTCTGTGGAGTGCATCATGATTGGCAGATGTCCTTATCTTGGTGTTTTATGGATGGGTTGAGATGGTGGGCAACAGGAGTGCCTCCCATCTGCAAAGGGGGCACAAAGGTGGGTGGCCAAGCCTTGGTGTCTGCACCATGCTGCAGTGGCTCCTCTGGCCCCAGGGCACAACATCACTGGCTGCAGTTCCCACACAACCAGTCATGTCTGGGGAATGCTGGGCCAAGGCATAGAGGCCTTGAGGCTGACTGTTTTGACTTTGGGGTGCCAGGACAGAATGCCAGGGGAGAGTCTGATAAGCTTGCAACAGAATGGTTTCAGAGGTGATGCTGAGCTACAACCCCCTACAGCCCCTTGGGGGGCTTCCTGCAACCCATCACCCTGTCCAGCTGCAAGCTGCATGTATAGGACAGGACTTAAAGAGTAAAAAGAAGTAAAAAAACCCAACCATAAACAAGTGTGAAATGAAATTATTTTCCACCACCTCTTCTAGAGGCTTCTGGACACTGGGACTTGTTGAGAGAGGAGCCTGGGGGATGCGGTCTGCTTGTTCTTGTAGGCAAACCAAGGGCATTGCTATGGCTTGGTGCTGGCAGCGTGACATGGAGCAGCCTCCAGGAGCTTCCTGGCCTCCTGCTTGCACTTCTCCTGCCTGTGTTTCCTTGCTGTCTGACCATTCCCATAGCAGTGCAACCCATCAGCACAGGCAAAGCACATGGATGCGGGGAGCATACTGGGGAGGGAGGTGGGTGCCATCTCCCTGTGCCATGGAGTGAGACCTGAGCCAGAGCAGCTAGCAGCAGTCCCACCAAACAGACAAAAGGAAAATAGGCAGTAAAGGGGGATATTTTCCTGCTTCAAATTACAAAATTGTCAGCCATCTCTAGCTTATATTAATCATGAAGTGCACATCTGGAAGGCTTTCAGATATGGTGGAATAGAGGTGACTTGGTCAGCAGTACAGCCAGCCACGTAGTTGGAGCTCCCTGGGGAAAGAGGGCTCTCCTATGTATTTATGGGGATGAATAAGAGTTATCCTGGTCTCAAACTGCTGAAAGACAGGCCCTGCTGATGAGGCACAGGGTGGTCAACTCCATCACCTTCACTAAGATAATGCAGACAGTAGTGGGACAAATCCAGCTGCAGGATCCATTTTTTTCCCCATATTATCCATGTGTGTGTTAAAGTTGGTTAAAAACCAACAAATGCTCCTTCATTTTGTTGAATTTTGGCTTCATAGCTAGAGATCATTCCCCTTCATGTGTTTGATGGAGATGGATCAAACGTGATTCAGCCTGCACAGACAGGGATTTATGCTGCCTGAAAGTGATGCTGAGAACAAGCTTGGCAGTATCTGACAGAGGCAATGTCCACAACTTCTGCAAAAGGAAAATAAGTTCATAACTTATAAATCCCAGAGCTATTTTTCAGAGGCAACTATAGCTTCCATAAACACATAGGATTTTTTTTTTAATCATTGCCTTGACATGTATTTTTATTGTAATGAGATTGCAATATATCACTTTTATTGCAGTTTCATCCCAAGGTTGGTCAGATGCTTTCAGAAGCCAGGGGCAAAATAAAGAAAACTAGGTTGTGAAAGTTGATTTGCAATATCCTTGGTAAGCTCCCATTGGTCACCAAACATACTATCTTCAATACTTGAAACAGTTTCCATAATCAATTAACTCTGTGGAATGACTTTTTTTAAAAAAGTAGATAAACCAGAGGCATCGTCCCTCAGGGGATATAAATTCTTTCCAAGACTCAGCCCTGCTCAGGGGTTTATTGCAGAATGCTGCCTGCTCAGGGAGACAAATACCATGTCCTCTTCAAAGTAACATGAAGATAATTTCGGCTTTAGGTCAGGGAATTAGTAATCAGCCCATCATAGATGTTTAAGCTGCTTCCATTTCCTTTCAGAAACATCTGTTTCTGAAGCAGATTACCACAGCTGGTGGAAACACTATTTTATTTTAATCATCTAGATAAAAAAAAGGAACATGAGCTGCTGGGGAAGGGAAGATGGCTAGTCTCCTCTATTTTGAGCTCTATGTGGAGCTCAAAAATGCCTGGAACGGCCAGTTGGGAAAAAGCAACCAGTCTTTCTCAGAGGATCTAGGTTTGCTGCCCAGGGATGCAGCTGCAGCACAATCTGCCCTGTCAGGCAAGGGCAGTCAGAGATGCTCAGAAGCAGAAGGGCTTCCAAATGGAGAGTTGTTTAAAAAGTCTTACAATTGCATATTTCCTCCTTTTATCTCCTCTTCCATGTCAGACATGCCCACTTGTGCTTCAGAGCTGCCCTTTAATGGCTGCAGAGAGCAGCAGGGTTGGTGCTGCAGGCAGGCAGATGGGGAAGGAGCCAGAGCATTGCCTGGAGAAGCAGCAGCTTGTTAATGCTGAGCACCTTGTTGGATCCCACAAGTCATGGTTGCTTTTGTTCCAGTTGGCAATACATCCATAGATGTAGGAGCTTCTGCATTTGCCTTTCCAATTACCGAGCCAGAAAAGTGGCCAGAAAACCAAGGTTTAATTGACTTCCCTTTTTGTACATCAGGAAGTTGGCTGGTCTAGCAAAGCTAATGCTATCATGGCAGTTTTCAGGCTGAGGCTTTGAGCTGTCCCAGCTGTAAGCTCAAGGAGGGGGTGGATGAAAAACATTACGTTTTGATATTGCTTTGGCTGTTGACAACCAAGCCTGTGAAAACCAGAGCCCCCATGAAGGTGCTTCCCCTTGGGGCAGTGAAGGGGAGTGGTGGCAGGAGCACCTCCCAGGCCTGTGCTCTGGGATGCCTTCAGGGGCCCCAGATATCACTGGGCTCAGGAAATGATGCTCTTTTCCTACTTAAGCCTTGGGAAACCCTTTCCCCAGATGTCTCAAATCTAAACCAAACCAGTACATTGCTTGAAAAGTGGAAGCATAAAGAAAGCCAGGCCCATTGTTCTGTACCTTCGTACTTCCAGTTCAGGAGTACAAAATCAGCTCTGACATGCAAGTTTAGACTAGGATGCAGAAAACCACGTAAAGAGCTTTTTCTTGCAGCTGCATTGTGCTCCCTACCCTTGGAACAGTTTATTTGGTAATAAAATCATCTTGTTTACTGATAAGAGGAACAAAAGGTATTTCTTGAGCTCCATACAGAGAAAAACAGGGAGTTGACACATTGGATATACGGCAATGGTATAGTAGCCAGCCTGCCATGGAAAAAAAAACAAAACAGGTGAAAAATCTTCCAAATATTCTTATTTCCTTGTTCCTCTGCCAAAAATGATAAAAAAGGAAGATACATATTTCATCCTTTATATACTTCTTGGGGATTCTCTTAGTTTAATAGTTTTGAGCATTTTTGCAGTAATGTGCTCAGAATGTGGGGGGATTTGCCACAGAGTTAATTTTCTAAGTATTTTCTCCTATTTTTGTGGTTATTCACAACTTTTTAAACTTGTAACAGTGAAAGGGTGCATAGCCATGTAGAAAGGTGACTGAGAAAGGAAGAGGAAAGAGGCTTCTGCTATGGGGTGAAACACCATTCCTTTCCACTCCTTTCCTTTATGGGGAATAGAGACAGGGGGGCATTATCTCTTGGTTTTCCCCCATAGCCCTCCTTGAGGAGGGTCTTTTTTTGGTGGCACGACAGCAAGCCAGCTGGTGGGGCTTAGCTAACCCCCGCACTGCAGTAGCTGCTCACTGCAGCCACACAATGTAACACCAAAATAAAACTCTGTATGTGGATTTCTGCATCCTAATCTAAACTTTCGCCTGCCTACAGTCACCATTGGATGCATGGGAACACTCTGCTGCCTCTTCATCCCCTTCCTGAGCCATAGGGAGGCAGGGACAGAACTGGTGCTGAGAGATGAGGGGCACCCGGGCCCTTGCTGCTCTTACTATCATTTTGAGACTGCAGCAAGTGCCTTGCCTGGTGGCTGTGTATCAGTTAAACCCAGGGTTTAATTTCTCATAGGGTCATGGGATAATTTTTCAAGTGGTCAGGAAACTCAGGAGGTCTCTAGCCTAAAGCCAAACTACCTCTGTGGTCAGACAAAACCTCCAAAGCTGGAGCCAGCACAGCCTTGCAGTCCAACTGCTCCATTGCCCGGCTGTTGTAATGGGAGGACGGATCCTCCTTACACCCAGTCTGATGCTCCTGTTTCAGCTCTCACCCTCCTACCATGCACCACCCCAGAGAGGCCATCTCCATCCTGATGATCCTTCTGTAGGCACTGGGGACCTGTCTGGTCTTCCTGAATCTGTCTCTTCTACAGGCTGATCAAGCCCACCTCCCTTGGCTTTGGAAAAAAAACAATGCACAGATGCAAAATACCAGTGAAATCAAATCCCAGCTTATTTACAGAAACAGAATGGCTACACTCTGGCATCTCTATCAGTATCTTTCTGAACTATCACTGTTACAGGTATTTATTAACAAGTACCTTTCATCCTTCCTTGACACAAAGCCCCATCTTTGGATCTGTACTCCCACCTCCAACTTTCCCACCCAGCAAAGTGAGCACACTCCTGAGTCTGTTGCTGGCCAGACCCCACGAAGTATGAACTGCAGAGAAGACCATATAATGCAACACCTTAAAAATTTTATGTTTTTCATTGATCAAAACCTCAATTTTATCTTGGGATTTACTAAGGCAGCCTTAAATGGTTTGTTTTTCCAAACACATGGAATGGCCATCAATTTGTTCTCAACCCAGTCATTATAATCCCATAGAGATAACAAGGATAACACACAGAAGGAGGATGGAGTAAAGAAAGTATATAAGAAATAATTTTTAATTAAAAAAACAACCAACATCAACTGAAGTCATGTGAAGTGAATCATTGGAAATGTATGCAAATAGATGAAAGAAGGAAAATGAGACATAGTTCTGGTAAGTGAACGAAAGGAAGTCTTTAAATGGCTTAATAATAGGAACACGTTGGGAAGCAGTGAGGTTAATACAGAAATGACATAAAGCCGTGGGGGGTCTTGGACTAGATTTATTGTGCATACTAATTGGAGGACACTGAATACCAGATAATAGCTGAAGGATGGGGCTGCAGTTCTGTCAACATCCTCTTGTTCACAAAGGATGATCCGGCAGAATTTAATAGCTTCACAATATCGCTGAGAGTGACACTTTAATAGGTAACAAAACTCTCTATTTCAGCACTGTGCAGGGAGAAACCACAAGAAAGAGAGGCTGGAAGGGGGTGTCACTGGAGGCCTAGCTGACAGCCTCCAGATCTGAAAGCAGCAAAGTTTCCCTGGACTTAGTCAGCCTAGAAAAAGAGCTCAAGCATTTATCTGCGGAGATATTAAAGGAAGCTTTAAAATAACGACACCAACAACTGAGACCACAAATGTCTTGTAAGTCTTTTAATCCTCATAACCTTGTGCTGACTGAGCTCAAGCACTAGCTCATTAAACCTGAAAGTTAATTGCAACAGGAAAAGCAAGCAACCCTTACTTCCCAAGCTGAGGTAAGTGCAGAAAATACCCAAATAGCAACTATATTCCCTTTTTCTATGCTGGTGCTTTATTTACAATTCACACGAAGAATCATGTTGCAGTCAGTGATGGAGAACTCCTGATGTGCAAATGAGAGCCTCAGTTTTGCAATACTCAAGCTCTGAGGTACCAGGCAGACTGCTGAGAAAGGAAACCATTTGCTAAGAAAGAAACCTGGAGAATATTTTTTCATGGAGCTGACGATATGCCAACACAGGAACACTGTTTATAGGGGTCAGGGGACAGGCTCTAAACAGCAGCTTGGTACTCTTATGAAATTTCATTCTTTAAAGTCAGAGTGTGGTGGCTGAGGCAGCATTGGCATGGGTGGCAGGAGGCAGGCTGTGCAGGGAGACAGCTGCCCCACGGATGCCACTGGGGAATCTTGCTGGGCTTTGCTGGACTGGCAGCTCTGCCATAACTAGGCCCATGAGGACTTGGTGGGACATCCCACTGCAGATCCAACCTCTCCAGGTGCCTGCAGGTAGGCAACAGACCATTGCTGACTCCACAGGCTTGTGCAGACACCGTGACATTTTATCAGCTGAATACATCACCAGGCTCCACGTGGTATTCAGGTGGTATTCAGGAGGTATAGGGTGATGGCCATGGGACCTTAAACTCCAGGCTTACCCATATCCGACCACTCTGTGAGCCGCTTCTGGACATCTAAGCTGGAAACCAAATCCCATATTACCCTCCTCTACTTGGCACCTTTGTTACCTGAATTAATGCAATAGATACTCTTCGTGCCACAGATCCCATCTTGGTATCAAAGAACAAGGTATACTGCTCACCATGGGGTGTTTATTTCCTTAAGACACAATGCAAGGAGGCATAAAAGCACGTGTGCCTGTTGGCCTGACCCCAAAAGAGCTAAGAGGTGTGCAAGGTGAGGTGTCATGCAAGCCACCATAAATAAAGAGAAGGCACCAGTCAGTACCAGTGTGAAGAGGCCAAAGCACTTGCATCTCTCCCATATGCCTAAGAGGTAAAATCATATTTTACGTGATTTTTCCCAGCTGTCACACATATTGGGTCAGAGGGAGGAAGGCTACTTGGGTGGCTTGGCACCTTGAGCCCTTGACCCTTTCTTTGCTCATGTGACTTCCTCTGCACAACATTGCCCTTGAATCTCTGTTACCCACTGATATTTAGGCAATCCTTGTTCAACAAGTGTGCAGTGTTTTTCTCTGGGGGGGATCAGTAAAACAGATGTGCACAGGGCAGCAAAGAGGAACGCTAATAAAAAGTAAATTTACTGCTGAAGTATGTGTCATGATCATGTAAAACACACTTGGTAAGGTACTTTGCCATGCAACTAGAAACCGTCCAGCTAAAGAAGATCAGATATTTATCTGCCAAGGCACATTACTAGGTTAAGCTGAGCATGTAATCTAAGCAGATGACCCCACACGGTTCTTGTTTAACTGGCTCCATTTGTGTGAAAGCACTGGAGTCAGATAATAAAAGAAATGTTTCCTCTCAGCTGGGATACAATTCCCTTGACATTGAGAGCACATCATCAAAATGGGTTTACTCTCCGGTTTCTGACTGAGCACCAGCTATGCTTTTGTAACTGAAGCTGTATCCAGACCTTTAAATGTAAGCTGGGAGAACATGAGGGGCTAAGGATTAATTTTTTTTGAGGACAGAGTAGGAGCAAAACAAACACTAGAAGAGCAGACCAGAGGAAGCCCAACTCCTCAGCCATATCCTGCAGACTGAGGCTGGTTCAGCTTGGAACATCACTGGGGGGCTGCAGTGCCTGGGCAGTCCCATGCTGCCTGGGGTCTTGCCCATCACACAGCTCTAGTTCTTCGGGTCTGAGCTCTGTGGCCTCACTGGGATCTTTGCTTTCTGTATAAATTTTCGGGGTTCATTAGATGACAATTCACTGGATGATTTAACATTTTCTTCAAGTCTTCCAAGTGGAAGGCATGAAATGGAAAACATCCCACAAAATCCTTATCACAGGCCTGTCATGAGGTGGTATATTTATTGCTTATTATGGAAATGGCCAGCTTTGGCATCTGGAGCTGTCTGCTGTCCATGGACAGATGTCATTTGTAGTTTCTGTAGCTGAGATTCACCCCAAGGGTTAAGCCCTGGCCACCAAGAGCAATACAGGGATGTAACTGGGCCCAAAGTTTACCTTTTTTCCTTGAGCCCAAGATATTGACATGCTGTGCCCTTTTCAAGGTGTCTGACTTTCCTGTGTCTCAGTCAGCCCAGTCACAAAACTGTGTAATAGCAGGATCTGACCGAGAGAGATACATTGCTGATGGTCTGATTGGAGTAAAAATAAATGAAAACAACCCACAGTAGGTTTTTTTATGCCATTTCTGGTTTGACGGAAGTCTTGGTTCCCAGTTGCCATTACACCATGGGTAGCTACAGGCCTATGGTTCCTAATAACTTGAAAGACATGCTGGACACTCAACAACTACCACTGATGGGCACCATGAAGCCTCCCAGCTCTGGGATATCTGTTGAGAGGGCAATTGTAACAAGTAGGAAAAAAATTAGGAAGAACACAGGCTTTACTGTCTTCAAAAGTCTGTTAAAAGCAAAAATTGCAATGCCCTTTTACTGTAGATCTTCTCTTCAGAAAAACATCTTCAGGATGGAAGTTAACTTCATTCCACAGATTTTTTTTGCTCCCTCCCTCTCGTTCCCAATCTTTCTTTGCATGTGTTATTATCACAAAAGGGGAACATTCAGTCTACAAGACTCAGCCCTCAGAAATCCTAATGCAAAGCTTATCACTGCTGTAGGACACAGAGAACTGTCAGATTAGGGATCGAATTCACAATAATAAACCAAAACTTTAATGGAGGGACTGGTTTCTCTCTGCAACAAGAAAGTGGGAATAGCGTTGGGGTGTTTATCAGTCTGAGCAAGGGTGTGGATGAGGAGCTCAAAGTGCCCCCTGCCATCATTGCCAACAGCCTAGACCCTTCCATCCTTCACCCCACACAGGCAAGGGGGACTGGCAGGCTCAGTCCTTTGCAGAATTAAGGCTTGAAAGCAACTAGTATACCAAAATACATTTAAGACAAAAAGAGAGAAAACATATTTGTTTTGTTTATGGAGACTGTGAGAACTGGGCTTTTGTTTCCTGATACATTTGGGTAATCCAGAGAACACAAAGCTCTTGCCAGACTGAGTAAGAGAGCATAGCTTTAAAACAAAATGTCACAGTGCTGCCTCACAGACATACACATTTTCCTTACATGTTTTTACACTAAATTGAGAACAATGATGGGAAGAACCCTACAGCGTATGCAGAAGCAGCTAATACATACAGAGAGATTCTTTCTTTCCAGCACCCTTCTATGTTAAGCATCAGTCATTCGTTTGCAGCTATTAGTATTAAGATCTCATTTGTATGATGCTGTTTCATCTCCTCCCTTTTATTAGCACTGGAGCTGAATTTCTAAGAGAAAGTGTTATCCCCTCTCATTAATCTTGCAGGGCCTAATAATAACGATGATTTGTGTGGTGGCAGAGACACGGGGCTCCAGCAGCATCCATGTGGGTCCCATGTGGAAAAGAGCTCCAGACAAAAAATCTTCTGCCCCAGAGGTGCCCTAAATCCACCCAGGTGGGTGTGCTGTTTTGCAGACATCCTGGACTGCCCTGGAGAATGGGCCACAGCAGTCTGAACCTTCCTGGTGCAATGGGAAACAGTGGGCACGTCTCCAGCACACTTGGGGATACTGTGGGGTTTGCTGGGCTCCACACGTCCCTCCTGCTAGGCTGCAGGCTGGGAGAGCTGGGACTCCAAGAATGTCTCCTCTTGTTCCCCTCTGAGATTGCCCCCGGCAGAAGAGATGCTGGTTGTACTCAAGTCATGTTTTGTTAGCATCTGAGAAGGTTAGAAAGGTTGTTCTTTTATTATTTCCCCCCCCCCTTTTTTTTCCCCCAAGATTTTATCCCTGCCAGCAGCTCTAAGGCAGGGAGGAGACACCTCTGCACATCTAGTTCAGAGGCCCTTTGCCTCAGAACTGCTTTCTCGACAGTGTTTCTAAAAGGGCAGCCTTTGTCCTGGCTGGGATAAAGGCACTTCCCTAATTAAGTTAGCTTAACCACCACGCAGGAAATACAATGTTCACTAAAATCATCCACTGCCAGGCAGTGATGAGGACTGCAGCTATTCTGTGGGAATGGAGCACACGTCAATTATCCCAGAATTTCAAAGCTGCAAAACCAATAGTTTCCTTGGCAAAATCTGCCAGGCATGACAAGACTGCTACTTGTGCTCTGCATTTTTCCTCATGCAAAGGATTGGACAACCTCAAATACCATTTCCAAGAATAGCAAGGGCAAAGGAACTGCAAATTACTAAATTCCTTTTATTGCTGGAAGCTACAAAGTAATTTAAATTAGTTTCAGTCTAAAGTGAACTGTGGGGCAAGCTGAGAAAATAATATAAGTGGTGACATTTTAGGGGACACCTTTTATGATCATTTAAAGAAAATATTTCACCTCACACCAAGGTATTTAGTGCTCTTAGGAAAGATACGTTTGTAAAGATCGCTGCTTTGAGTATGTGCATACACATTGCACATTTAAATGCACTAATACACATGTATGTAAGCATTAACATATAATGTAAACTGAATATGCTTCAGTCACTTAGCACTCAGCCTTTGCAGAAAAAGCCGTAGCAACTGAACCTGAACAAGCAGATATTTTAATGGAAAACCACTATTAACATTAGCTTTTGATTACATAATCCATTTTTCCTCCTTCCTAAATTCTCTATAGGTGGTTTTACTGAGCAGCATAGGTAAAATAATGATCTTGCACACTCTTCGAAGGGTTTCCTGCTCCAGGAACTAGTTTAGGATCCCTGCTGTGGTTTTGATTAATGTCCTACCTGCAACTTTTGCAGATCTGATCTGGTCTGCTTCTGCAGGCAAAGGAAAGAGAGGGGAATAAGCTACAGCACCTGGCACCATATCATTGCATCTGGAGCAGAGAAGCCATAAAATGCTCTGCCTCTTAATGACATAGGATAGAGGGACCATCCTGCAGCATCACTGTGAAAATATCTCGGTCACACCAAGTGGAGTTAGCTGCACAAGCTTTGCATGTCACAGCTAGAGCAGATGGATAACAGCAACAATAAGAATACTAATAACAAAAATAACAGAATACAAGAAAATGGTTGGAAATTTTTCTCACCAGCACGTTTGCTTTTGGCAAAATGAGGTTAAATCTTCAGCCAGCCAAAAAGCATGAGGTAGGGTCAGTCCCCTTTACAAATAATGGCTCAGCAGCCACGAACACTGGCTGCAATATGCAGTTGCAGAAAGCTTTCAGTCAAGTGTAGATAACTTCTTCATGGTACAAAGCTCTTTCTGTGACCTCAATGTCCTAATGTAAAGCAAAACAGAGCTAGTGTCATAGAAATCAGACTGCTGCAGGGTGTAATTTCAAAGAGGAATGTTTGGGGTGATGGAGATGGCCAGGACCAGCCATGATTTGCTGGCAGGTTTTGTGTGTGTGTTTGTGTGCTTTAACTAATTTCACTGATTCTGGAGTTTTAAACTGTGCAATTTCCATGTTGCTTCTCCTGATGCACCTCACATGTTGCCTGTCTCTGGTACCCATACTGGAGGTAGGTGAAGATAGAGATGGTTTGGGAGGAGATGGATCAGGGATGACTCCTGGGAGGGAAACTGGCACAGTATCCCATTATGGAAACAAACAGGAAACAAGTAGAGGTGGCATCAGGAGGGAAATGTTAGCACCTGTTTAGCTGGTAGTGGTGGGGCTGTGACCAGGTTGTCCTAAGCCATCTCTTTTGAGAGGCTAGACAGAGCTCTGTATCAGGATGTTAGGGGACATCCTAGCAGAGGTCTTTAAAGGTCTTTAAAACCATCTTCTCACTTCAGGTATATTCCTGACAGACAGAGGTACAAGGCAAGAACAGCAGCACGTGCAGCAGCCCAATCATATCCCTTTTACCCAACCTCCTGTAGGTTGTTCTCACTCCTCCACACATCACAGAGTCTCCCACCCTCCCTCCTCTCTGCCTGTGTCAGCCTGTTGGGAGATTATTTATTGCTTTGTGTGCCTGAAGAAGCCTTGTTATTAGCCTACAAGCACATGGCAGGCAGGGCATGGGTAGAAAATTAATGCAATCAGGAACACTGAGGAGCATGAAGGGAGAACAGTGACCCTTGGGGGGGGGGGGGTCTTTTCCCTCCACATCCTCCAGGATTGACTTACCCTATTAAAACAGCAGCCATTGATGGCTACAGAGAGACCACGAGGGAGAGCCCCCACATTCCCTCTGTTTTCCTTGGCTAATGCCCAGTGACATGCCAGATGCTGTCAAACCAGAACTTTTTCAGAAGAGGTAAGACTGGAAGAACACAGGCTGTGTAGTGACCTTCTGGACAGGCAGGAGAGAGTTTACATTCCCTTAATGCTGCATGATGGACATATCCAGCTGTAAGCCAAGAGACCTCCTCTCTTTGCCCTTCTCTCTTTGGGCATGGGAATGGCACAGGAGCCTACCCCATCAGTGTCACCAGCGGATGTTGCAATGACAAAACCTGTCCAAAGCTTAAAAAAATTGTGAGGAGCAACAGACCCAGAATCTTTCCCAATTAAGACCAAACAAGTGAAGACAGCAAAGAGCAACATGCTCTGGACCCATCATCGGGAAGCAGAGGGAGTATTTGCTCACCGTGTTACTACATTCCATAGTAACAATAATAAAAATAAATAAACCTCAACTTTTGCCCAGGCATGTGTTTTGAGTGAGAAGCTCATGAGGAAGCCTGGCCTAGGAGATGAAAGAGTTACAGGACAGATAATTAGAAGACCAAGAGAAAAGAATGAGGATCAAAGAAACTTATCTGAAAAGGCGGAGTCACTGAGATAAAATGAGGAAATGGAGCCTAATCTTATTTTAGTTTGACATGGAAATAGGGGATACTTGGACTGGAGTACAATTTTTCAAGTGTACATCAGTCTTGTACATCAATCGCTATAGAAGTGGGATGACAAGAATAGAAAAATGATATAAAAGAGACCTTTTCCTTATCTCTGTGTGCGCCTGGTCCATATGCAGAATATTATCTGAGCTACCTGTATTGTAAGGGTTAATGTTAACTGCTGAATTAGAGACAGACTTCATGTACTGCTGCTGTGATAAGCAAGAAAAACAAAAGAACATGTGTCCTAAACCTGCCCTAGCCTCCATCCTGACTCCAGTCACCATACCTGATGCTCTACTTGAAAGCAATACTCTGCTTGTGGGTTTGAAAAGAAGCATCTGTATTTTGCTCATTGCAGGTTGACAGGGACACAGGAAAGTTATGTGTATTTGGTCTCAAAGAAATTACCATCGATAGACTCTGTAGACCAAAGTCCTTTTGATTTCTTACCTTATGAGTGAAAATACAGAATTCTTCACGTTTTTCTGCCAGCCCTGGCCAGAAACAGAGAGCTTTTGAACTCCCCCAGAACTGACTGCCCAGACAATCTTTCCTCTGAAAGAGTCAAATTGCAGCTTACTAAAAGTTGGACTGCACTCAATAACCTGTGAAAAACTGGGATGATGGGGGGAGCTATTTCATTGAGCAGACAGGTTTTTTCTAAGTGCAAGATGAATTTGTGGCAGTGATGGTAGGGCTGGAAAATGTCACTTTACAGCTTCAGTGTCCAGATATATCTCTCTGATGCACATAAGATGATTGGAACTCAGGTAGCTGTTCTTTTTACAACCTGAGGGTACAGGTTTGCTTTAGGAGTGACTGTGCCCAATGCCCCTAGTTTAAATTCTAATACCAGTCAAGAGATATGGTGGAATGACAGTATGCTTTAGTGCTGGAGAAAATTATTCTGCAGGAGGTAAATCCATCTGCACATCAGTAGAGGACGCAGTCAGGGAGAGCCACTTCCATCCAAACCAAACCCCTCAGAGTTGAGGACAGTGGGTGGATGGAGATGAATTATTTGATTGATGGATTGAGTTTCCTGTTACTGTCTGTGGCTAGTGAGAGACAGGACTGCAGTTGCTTTAAATATACTTGATTATCTGAATAACTTCGCAAATCTTAAATTCAGAGCGTCAATTGATTCCAAACACTGGTCTGTAGGTGTTCAATATTTGAAAGCTACAAGCTGGTTGTGATCAGGCAAATGTAGGATATCATTTCTGACCCCCTGATTCCATCCATATTGATATTTCAGCTGGAATTATCCTTCCAGGTAATGAAAAATCCACATTTTTCACTGCTCCTTGGGCACATTTTTGAAATTCAGTTTCCACAAATACCTATTGAAAAAAAAAATCTGTTGTATGAATATGCAACAGGACAAACAAGAGAGACCATGACTTCCTGTCTGAAGCACTCAGTGTATCATTCCTAGAAATTATTTTCACAGTATTTGCAACATTTCTCATTAAAACACTTTGATTTTATTTGCACATTGTGATGTCGTGTTAGAGCAGTGTAGTGACACTTGTGCACTGAGGACAGGTGACTTTGGAAGCAAGACAGTAGCTTAGGAAGAGTTAATGAAATAATAAGATGATCTGTTATTGCTATTGTGCTTGCTAGAAATGTTGCTTGCTTGCTTACTTTCTTCCCCTAGCTCTCTCAGTGCACTTGTATCTGTCTAGGTTACTGCACCTACAGGTATTTGAAGTGTAGCTGCTGATGGAAGCAGTGATCCAGCAGATTAATCTGGGAGACCAAGCCTTCTGCCAAATGCCTCTTTTGATAATATCTTATTATTCCTACTTAGGATTTTACTCTCATACCCACTCTGCCCCTGTGGAGGACGCAGACCAGCATGGGGGAACCTGGTGCCCAGTTCCTATGTCCAGGAGGGGTGATGGGGAGAGAGATGGTCAGATGAGCAGGATGGGCTCCGGTGCCAGAGCCAAAGCTGAGGTCTGGTTGGGCTGCCATGAGTATCTTTTTGGGATTAGTCCAACCTAAGAGGCAGCAGTGAAAGGGTAGCCTCAAAAGGTTGCAAATGGAGGTCTCTTAGTGCTGTCCAGCTGAATTCCAGTGCTCTGTTTCTGAATCTGAATGTCATGATAAGATAAAAGCAAAAGCAGGTTTATATTAGGCTGAGCAAACAAAAAGCAAGCAGGACTTTTCCATTTAAAATCCCAGCCAATGCAAAGTGTCTAATTTCCCCTACCCTTTTCAGGCTGCTAGCAGCACAAACTGAGCTATCTCAGCACGGGTGTTGACACCCACTGAAATAAAAATGCATGAAATAATCTTTGTGAAGGTCACGGTGACCTCAGTGCTTAGCACAAAATTCTCACTTAAGCTGGGGTTTCTGGCACATCCTTCTTTGTAGCTAGGGAACCAGGCATTTTGCTCGAGAGACATGATCTTCCTTTGGCTTTGCTCACTCCCAGCCTGACTTGGCTGTGCCAGGAGTACAGTTGGGCTGAAAAATGTCTGCTGATCAGACAAAGTGAATTCAAGGACACAGCTGAATCTGAACACCGAGAAACTGCTGCATCACTTTTGAATGAGGAAAACCAATTCTCACTTCCCTCTTTGCCAAATTAAATAAGGCGCAGTTGCGGAGAAATGAATGAAACACATTTTTGCTAGAGTGAAGAAAGTGGGGCAGCAAAAAAAGGGCAATTTCTAACAGAGTCTGGAGATTTTGAATCGCAGAGAGACTCCAGGAACCCAGCTTCATTGCAGATCGTTTCAAAAACTTCACTGTAATGTGTTCCTCCAACTGTGGTAGAAGTGGGAACAGCTACAAAATTTGACAACTCAAAACTTGGCTTCAGCGTGTAGTTTCCTTTAAAAATAAAGATTCATTTTGAATGGAGTGCAATAACTCTAATATTAGTGTTACCAGTGCACTTAGGGCTAGTCTGAAATATAAAGTATTATGTGATGAGGACTGAAGTGCGTCTCTCCACCAACATGTTTTTCCACTTTTCTGAATATTGTGCTGCCATTAATACTAAGACTCAACACTACCAAAAAAGCTCCAAACGTACTTTGCAGCACTGGAAAAAGATGTGGGTTTTTTTTTTAGGGCAACAGGAAAGGGGGCCCATGCTGTACTATGAAACTGCTCTTTGCTGCCCACCACTTGCATCCGTGCCCTCAGCTGCCAAGCCACAGGGTGCTCAGGGAAGAGGACCGAAGGAAAGTGAACGATGTGCCCGCTTTCCTACATCCCAAACAACAGGATCTGAGAGATCATGGAGGACTTTTGTATGGATTTAAGCCCTTTAAAAGTAGATGAAGTATTATGTAAAAAGCCTGCAACACTTTCTTCAAAATAGGTTGGGGCAGGGGGCTGGGTTTAACTTATTTGAAAACTACTCTGTGGGAGTTAGAAACAAATACCAACATCAGCGAAAAAAAAATCTCCATCTCTTTTGATATGCTTTGACTGATGAACCCTGGGTCATGTCTGCAGCTCTTTACCTTAGAAAGAAAGTGAATAAGGAAGTCACATACAAAATACAGGATATTGTTCAGTGTTGCTGATTGTTACAAAATCCCATCAGAGTTAAAAGCCAATGCAATATAACTGGAGGGTACAGAGGTATTTAATTCAGCCAAGTAACACTGAAGCAAAGGCAAAACAAGTTTGCAAAAGGGAATGTGGTATGAAGGAACACAAACAATAAATGCAGTGATGAAAGTTGCATGGTGCAGCACAGACTGTCTGGGGCAGAACTCTTGTTCTGCAGGAGCAGGAAACCCAGAGCCACCTCAGGGACCATCCACACTTCTGGAGAGGCAGAGCCAGTCTCAGCTGCACTGCAGGTTCTCTGGGCTCTGAGACAAGGCAGTAGGGCCAGGCCTGACCTGGCCAAAATATTGATTCTATTAATCAAAATGTTATATTCCAAGTCACCAGTTTCAATGTACAGATGTCTTTGGCTCATGGGTGCAAATACCACCCAACAACACCTTGGGATAGTATTCATCAGGATCAAATACCTTCTCAGACGAGGAGTTGTTTCTTCATGGAGTTTGAGGAGCTCTAGTTAACATGTGAATATTCAGGGGGAAAAAAGGCTGTGTAGATCACAAGCAGTGGTTAAGAAATCAAATCCAGTCATTTTCAGAATGCATCCCTGGATGTTCAAGTGCTTTAAAGACATGACTTTTTTTCAGTGTGAAAATAATTTAATCAAACTGACTGTCATTGCCATTCATTGACCAAAGCCATTGCTTCTGGTGAATACCACCGAGGTAAACTAAACTGTTAAGATGACTTGGTTTTCACAGAAATAGGAGACTTTCCACAATTACAGCCAAAACCTATATTGGAAGGGAGCTGAGGCACCTTCTCAGCAAAATCCTCCTTTCTTTTTTCGCTAAAAAAATTTTAAATCTTACCAGCTACACTAATTAACATGCAATGAAACTCAAAAGACTGCCAAAGCATCTACAGTAGCACAGTGAACGGTCAGAAAACTCAGACAAGAACTTAGTGTTCCTGCCTCGTCATGCTTCTTTCCTCCACGTAGGTGGACAGGCTGAAATGGGCTGTATGACCTCCTTCTGTCAGAAACTATTATTCATGTTATGCCACTAATGCCCCTGGCTAGCTTGTCTGCCAAATCTTACATTTAGAAAAAAAAAAAAAAAAAAAAAAAAAAGGAAAGGAAAAAGTCATTCGGGTCCCTTTCATCTCTCAGGACTGGCCCCTGACACAGGTTCTGCTGAGGGTAGGACAAACCCTGTGCTCAGTGATGGGCTAAGGGGGCCAGTCCTGAGGTCCTCTGCTACCCTGCTGAGGTTTGCAGTGGCAATCACACTGGGAACTGCAAAGGGAATCCCTGTGTGAAGGGAATCACAGTGGAAAATGTATTGGGAATTGCAATGGAAACCACAAAGGGAATTGAAGTGAAAATTGCACTGGGAAAAAAAAAATTGCACAGGGAATTGCAAGGGGAATGACAGTGAGAATTGCCTTGTGAATCACAGTGGGCAACAAGGGCTTGGGGATCCTGCTAACATGGCTGTAGCTGGTGGTCCATCATGGCAAGGGTGGGCAGGCATGAATGCCTCACTGCCTTCTCCTAGACCACTCCTTGCTGTCTCTTGCCAGTGTGTTCCCACCTTGTGTGTCACCCTTCTGTGCACTTGCACTGCCTGTTGAGAGGGCATCTCTCCTAGCACACCTGCAATAAGTCAGGGCTACCAGGTATTGAGAGAAAGGTTCTCAGGGGGGGCATTTTGGCTGGATGGTGAGCTGAGATGATTTAATGATTCTTCAGGAATCTCTGAAGAGTGATAAAATTAGTTAGTGTGTCTCTGAGCTTCTGCCTCTTCAGGGAAGGGGGTAGCATAGAACTTACTGCAGCATTTTTGATTCTGACTTGTTAAAATCAGAGGGTATGTAGACACTGTCATCAGCACCTCATTGCCATGGCTGGAAAGGCAGCAGAGCAGCTTCCCTCTGAGAAGGGACCTCACAGGAGGTGGGGGTGCTGCCCAGTGGCCAGGCCATCCCAGGGAGGCAGGAGACCCCCCACACAGGGGCTGTCAGCCCTCGTCAAGATGATGCTCACAACCAGCTCTGCCTATGTGACCCCACCTTGGCTGCTCTTTGATCACCTGCATAAGTGATAATACATGGTTTAAAATTCAGGCTGGATAGAGTTAACCCTCCCATTAAGCACTGTAAATGTGTGGGAAATAGGGTGAGGGCGGCCTCTCAGAAGGTGGTTGGGCTGGTTCTGCTGCCTCTCGGCAAAGGTCCTGAACAGAAGATAAAAGCAGACTTTGCTCAGTGGCGAGGAAGTTTATGGTCTGCTAGGGTATTTTGTGAAATGACATAGAGGTCTTTGTGTAAGGAAGAGATAACTTCAGGGGTTGCAGCCATCTAGGCTGGCAGAGGACTCCCACCTTGAGAGGCTAGCCCACTCTGTGTTCCCAGTAAGGACACATTTATCCTGGTTTCATTTGGGCTCTGAGTCAGGAAGGTAATAAAAAAATAACTCTTCTGAGTGTTCTTGCACTCTCTGTGTGTTTTTACAGGAATTTACAGACACCTGAAAAGGATATTTCCAAAATGACCTATGATCCTTAACCTGCAGTCCACACAATAAATCTGCCACCCTAACCATTGCCAGCCTTTTTGAATGAATGGCTGCATTATAACTGCACATGTGTATGGCTGTGGGGCTGTATATCTTATTGGACCTCATATTCCAATCAACATTTAAAAATAAAAGAAAACCTATATTCAACTATATACACATAAATTCTCGCAGAGTGATTTGGTTCTCCCTTCTCCCTTGCCCCTTTCCACCCTGACTGATGGCTTTATTATACAAGGGATAGTAATAAGCATCCCAGCTAAGCCAATGAACTTCTTCTCTCACACATAAATACCTCCTTGGAGGATAAGAGGTATGACCAACAGAAGAGTAATGACTTCTTCTCCCCAGTTATTCAGTGTTAATGAAATAACTGGTCATCAAAATGTATGCTTGGATGTGATAGATTCCCAGTTTGCATCTGGACAGCAAAGCAGACTTTCAGTAGGAGAAGCTCTAGTGGGAGATGACCCTGCCCATGCAGGGGTTGGAACGGGGTGATCTTTAAGGTCCCTTCCAACTCTAACCATTCTCTGATTCTGTGATTCTAAGAAACCAGTTAACACCTTTAAAGGGATGGATGCCGTTATCCTCTTTGGGCTTAGGATAGCACTATAGTAAGCGGCTTTTGGTTCATCAGACGAACTGACAAAGAACCTAAAAATAGGGTCAGATCAAGGTAATTTATTTTTTTCCCCTCACCAAAGCGAACCCAAGAAAAGGTAATTTTCAGTATCAGTCAAACAATCCAAAATATTGCTGATTTATTTCACGTTAAAAAAGCCAAGAGAATGAAGGTTGGAGTCACAAAACTATCTGCAAATTTTCTCTGTGCTCAGTGCAGCTCAGGGCACAACCAATATGTAGTAGAAACTCAGCCTCACATCCACCCTCTGCCTGAGAGTATTCAACTCATCTCCTACAACCACAATCCAACCACAGGGCCCCAGAGTGCATTAAGATGAGCTCAGCCTTTTCTGCTGAAGTCATTTTTCATTGGCGATGTAAATATTCATTAATCCAGAAAACAAACAGCTTCCTAAAGTATTGGTCAGGCTCCTCTGAGAAAAAGAAGACCCTAGTAGGTTGGCCAGGAAGCAGGTCCTCCATTAATAATCATTGATGTGCTGGTAGGACTGTTACAGACTTTTACAAATTGCTCAATACATTTATTCCAATTATTCAACAAAGTGAGCAATACAGTGTGTATGTGTTTCCCTTGGCTGAGCCGAGATCTCTTTCATAAACTCTCATTTCCTAAATTTAGGTATATATCTGATGAGATAACACACACACAGAGCTATGCCCTTACTCTTCTCACATGTACACAGTGACAGATGGCATGCCCTAAAATCAAGTGCAGCAAAAGCACAGTGAAGAACATAAACAGGTAAAGAGAAGCCCTTGGCTATCTGATTTTGTTTGAGCTTACTGGGCTGTTACACTGACATTTTTTAATCAAGCATAATTTTGAAATAACATTTAAATTTTAAATTTTGAAACATGCAATTCATTTGCCTTGGACACTGATGATTTTCTTTTCACTATCTAGACATTATGCGTATTTTAGTAATAAAAATAATCACCTTGGTGGGAGGCTTTACCACAGTGAAAGGACTGACAATCAACCAACGTTTTTTCAAAACACAATGTCTCACAATTTTCTCTTTCAAAAAACTTGGTTGGCAAAAGCCAATATTTCCTGTGAAACAGGAGACTTTAGACAAAATCTGAATGTTGTGCTGAGAAACCATGCAATCAAATTTTTCACCCAGCTGTCAAGATCAGGCAGACTATTTCCCAGGAAAGTATGTGAAGAAAGAAATGAAAAAAACCAAGAGTACAAACAAAAGCCGCCCATATTGAGCTGTACCTTCAGAAGGTTTGGCCAAAAGACTGAAGAGACATCCTTAAGCCTTGCTTGGGCTTCTAGTGCAGCAAATGTCTCACTGACCCACCTGTAAATGCTGACAATATTCAGGAGGTTACTATGATTTGTACTGTCATGTGGAGATGTAAACTGGGAGCTGCTTGCCTTAGCTTCAGGATGCTGCCATGGGTCCCTGTGCAGAGGGGCTCCCAGGGGAACAAAACTCCCATCTCACCTCCAGACTTTGTCCCCCAGCTCACTGCTCATCCCCTGGCATTTGCCATAGTCCACCAGTGTACACTGGGTGGCTGCAGTGCAGAAACCCCCCAGTCTTGGATCTGAGATACACATGTGGAGATAGGCACCTTTTGTGCCCACCCTCCTTTGACACAGGGTTATGTGGAGACCCCTTTCTCAGCACAGATCAGAAAGTGAACTATTTTTAAGACATTCTCTCTGAACTTCAGGGGGGTGTGGAAGAAGAAAGCAGAGGAGGGGATGGGTGTTCCTGCAGCACTTGCTAGGGAACTCCCAGCCTTCTGTAGTGCCTCCTTCTCTTTCCTGCTTTACTGAGAAAAGCATCTGAGGAGATGTTTGCTGGAAAATAAGAGAGAGGAAGAGGTTTTCAATCTCCTCCTGGTTTTCCTGCAGGGTGAGACCCCAAACACTGGGCCGGTGAGGCCAGCACTGTGTGTGGGGGCTGCATGTGTGCAGCCCCTGGGGAGGGAGAGCTCCTGGGCTGGGTTTCCCAGCATGCGCTGCCCAGATGTGGTGCATCAGGCATGTCAGGATGGAGCTGATTTACTGCATCTGTACAGGCCATCTGTAGGGTAGGAGAGTGCCTGTGTGATAAACATCCCAGCCACGAGAGGATTTATCCGCAGACACCCGCCCTTTGTCCAGTATTTCTGGTTGTCCAGCAAAGACATCATGCCAGTTGGGATGCTGGGAAAATATCCAAAGTCCTCATCCCCATCTATGTGACCTCTCCAGGCAGAAAAATAACCATATGAAGGGAAAGACACCACAGTACTGCTGTCAACTTCATGTTGAGGGTCTATTGCTGGCACCCCTTCCGGCAGCCCCGACTTGCATAAATGGCTCACTTCTTCTGGCACTTCTGCATGACTTCTTCTCATTTCTGACATTTCTTCTTCTTTTCCCTAACTCATAAAAATCGCAGCCAATAAACACAAATCACCACCTGAGGTAGCTGGAGCTTTTCTCCTGCTTTAAAACACTCGCACATACTTCAAAGAAACCCGGAGAGATTCTTCTATCGGCAGTACCCAGGCTGCCTACTCCTAGGCAAGGATTAGCCATGTATGCACTTGGAACAATCTGCACTTAGTTTGCTTTAACATGGTTTTTATCCCTCTAAATCATGCTCAGCCATTTGACCTGACAGCAGGCTAATACATGACCTGTTTCAGAGGCGGAGGATGTGGAAGGGTGGGAGATTTTGTTCTATTCTTGATCAAAACAGAAAACCCCTGACTGCATCTTGCTGGGTAAGCTTTTTTTTAAAATTTTTTTCTTCCTTGGGAGAACTTTGTTTTGTATTTGCTCTGTTCATTCCCAATGGTAGTTATATTTTAAAATTGCCAAGATAATGGCAGTGACTTTAAGGCTCCGTAACAAGAAGACACCACTGAAAATGCATGTAATCCTACAAAACAGAGGGAAAAGAACCAGCAGGCACCAGGAAAAGGAATGTAAATACCTTGGTGCCAGACTTATCTCCAGTTCCTGTTTTTCAGGGGGCTTTGGCAGGGCTTTCTTGGCACTGATGCAGCATTGATTTCACCTGTCTACTGCACTATCAAGAGGGGAGAGCTGGCAGGCAGGAGGTCAGGGCACCTGGTACCAGCACGGTTTCCCTGGCTGGGTTTTTCCCAGCCTTCCAGGCATGTTCTCGCTGGAGGGCTGGGATTTGGACAATGCCAGTGCTGTGGAGCAGGAAAACAAAAGTCACTTTTCATTCAGGGCTCTTGCACAAAGCGGTGGCACTTTAAAACTTAGCAAGGGTTGCATGGGAGTTTAGCATGTGACTCCCATTAAAGTCAGTATGAGTCATGTGGCAAACAACCCCCCAAACACTTTGAAGATATACTGCAATTTATGTTTTTCTGATCCCTGCTAAAAAAAAAAAAATAAAAGGGGAAAACTATTGTAGACCAGGACTTCAAGGACAGCTTTTCAAGAGCAGTTCTCTTTCTTTGTTTGCTCCAGGACATAAATCACAGCAAGAGGGAGGGCAATTGGGTCGGCTGTTAGCTGATGATGGCACTGCAATGACTGGGTAAGGGAAAAAAAATAGGGTGTGAAAAAGTAGTGCTGGTGAAAACTATGTATTGATTCTGTAAGCCTTGTACAAAAGTACTGACTGCAAAGAAACCCAGGTAGATTTCAGCAGGATTTTAAAGCTTTCTGTGGAAAAGATGTAGTGTTTAACAGAAACTGCAGGGAATCTGTGTTCCCTGGTCTGTGTCAGTGACAAACCTCCCCAGGGAAAAGGGCAATCAGCGGATCCAAAGGTGTGTGGGTTCCACTGTCCCCTTCCTGAGTCATCTGATCTATCAGGGTCACTTAGCTTCGGTGCCATGTTTGGGACTGGTGGTCCGGAATGCCTGTGCATCCATCCCCCTGAAAGAGATGAAAACCATCCTGGCTGGTATGGCTACCTGAGAGCTCCTCTTTACAGTAGTCCAGGGTTGAGGTTTGACTTGAAATCAGCAGGAATTTTTTCCCCCTCTTGCAGGTAAGAGCCCAAACTTCATTTTCCTCTCCCAGACTTGTGCCCGAATCCTGCCGCTGAAGAGAGCAACCAAAAGACAAATCCTCCTCAAGCTGTGGTTTATGTTTCCAGCTGCTTTTCCCATGGATCCAGATTTTTAAGTGACTGGCTATAATGTTTACCAAAGTGGAGATTTTTCTATTAGAGGAAATGTCAGTGTTCCAGCACAGACCATATTTCTTAAAATACTCTGTAAATGAAAGAACATAAGCAACATTTCTCTGTCATCTCAGCAACAGGGGCATCATCTGCATACAGGTCCCCAGCTCAGCAGAAGCACTCTGACCATCAGCCCAGAATCTTCAGCCCCTCATCTGAAAATGGGGTATGAGATCTTTCACAGCCCTGCTGTTAAATCGTATGGGACCCCAGAAAACTTTCCCAAAGAAAACAGTCCAGGCCTTGTAACTTCCTTGAAAAGAAGAATAAAACAGCACCTTCCAGCAGGAAAAAACCATGATCAGAAATTGTTCTGGTTTTTAAGATATGATCACTGAAATAATTCCGTCAGTGAAAAACCCTCCAAAGCTGAGGTCCTCATCACAAACTTTCTCTGATTATCTCTGTTCTCTATGTTTCAATGCTCCTGACAGCCAATGAAAACCACATTTTTGAGGGGAAAACTTTCCATGCCTAACTGTACAGCCTGTGCCATTGCAAACAGGATACTGGACCTGGGCATCCCTGGAAACCAAGCTTAGTCACATCCATGCATCAGATTTGCAGCCACTCAAACCAGGATTACCCCTACCACTGCTTCCATGGCTGTGACTCGGGGGTCCCCTTAAGCTGTTCCTCCTGGCTCCCTGCTGTCACCAGTGGGCCTAGGGCAGACAGAAGGGTGCCTGAAACATCATCTCCACATGTTCTATCCTACAAAACCCTCCCTAGTACCATAAATCCTGTCCTTCAGCCTCATTGTTACAGGGTGACCAGGAAGCAGGCAGCTGTTGTCCCCAGTGATGCTGTGCCAAGGTCACTGTTATCAACCAGCACTCCCAGGTGAACATCACCTAAGTGACCTCAGAGTCCATGTCTTGACATCCTTTAAAAAATACATCTTATAGTGCTTCTCCAAAAAAAAAAAAGGTTTTACATCTCACTAGCCCCTAAGGAGCTGCCATAAAAGGGGATGAAAGATTTATCCCTGCAGCAGCAGAGCAGCAGCTCAGTGAGTATTAAATAACTACAATAGAAGTAGACAGGATTTGTTTTGATGAATAGTAAGTAGAACAAATAAAAAATTCAGTTTCCAGTGAGAACTATGCACTGACTGGAGTTAGATTAAATGGATAAATGGAGAAAAATGGAGGAGTGGGTAGTTCCTTTCTATTTTCTTGATCTTCTGTTTTGATGGTTTCAAGATAAATTGTTTCAGCGCATTCTTTTGAGGGAAAGTGACTTTATTGTAAAATTCACTTGAACTGAGAAATACTGAAACAGCACATCATGCACCATCCTGAACCAAAACGTGATGGTTTTTTGTTGTTGTTTTTAATTTAGTTACTGAACTACTGAAAAAATAATTCATTCAGGTAAGGCTGAGCAAAATCAACACTGATAAGGGGCCTGATAATGTGATTGCCTTCCACTTCAGTCCCTGCCTGGCCTAAAAAAAATGTTTTCAGGAAATTAAAAACCTCTATAATAGCCTAAGTAGAATATGCTTATTTGTACTCACCTCCTCAAATTTATTCTTCATTTTGTTTCTGCTTGTTCCTGTCTCACTTTTGATCTTGTGTGCGATTTTTTATAAAAGGTATTTGATTCCTGGGACTGGTGAAATGCATCTCTACAGAAAGTAAATGCATTTGCCTCAAGCTTTGGTGTAGCCTCTGCCTTTATTTCCAGATCAGAAAATTCCAAGTGGCAAAATAAAGAGAAGCTCACTTGTATTTTTTCATCCCAGTTTTATACTTTCCAACATCGAACTTCCCAACTATTTCCATGACAACACATTATAGACTGACACTTTCTTTCCTCCATTGGCAGTGAATTTATAAACCAAGGATTTATGAAGTATCATTGTTAAGAGATGCATCAGGATGAGACAGACATGCCGTGCATTTCTGAAATAACTCATGCCTGGCTGTCAGGAGGGTTGGGATGCTTTGTGAAACATCATGTTTAGCATTCACACTGCCACTGCCTCCTCACTAAATATTATCTGCTCACACTGGAGCCCTGGTAAGTGGTGAGCAGATATGGCACACCGTAAATCACTCATTGCATCCATGCTTTTATGCTTCTGTAATTTTATTGCTTTACTTTAGCTGCTAGCTGTTGTAACTGAATCAATTAAGAGTTTACTTAACGTATATCACCTTTGGGTAGGGAATGTGTGGGCTCCTCGGTGCTGCAAGAGAGAGCTGGCTATGGAGACCAGCTCTGGGACTGGTGGTGGGGACCATCTTCTGGTCCTATCTTGTCAGCAAGGCTGGCAGCATCCTCTCCCATGGTTCTCTCACCATGGTGCCAGGCTGGCAAGTGGGGTCCTCAGGGCTACCCTGAGCCCCAAATATGGCCCAGAGCCCCCTTCTAGCTCCTGCTAGGCAAAGTGGCAGCAAGGCAAAAAGGAGCAGCATCTGGAAATCAGCCCCAAAAGTCCCTGGTGAGTGGGGTTGTGGCCCTGATATTGAAGCCCAACCATGGCACAGGAAAGCCCAGGAACAGAAGGACCAAAGCTCCATTAGTCTGGCACTTCTCTGCAAGTCACCTTGGTCCCAGGCTGGCTACACGGACAGTCAAAAGCATGAAGGAATGGTACAATAGATGTCAGGAGGAGAAGGGGCCTCCTTTAAAAGCCCTGGTTTGATTTGTAGTTCAGCAAGTTCACAAGAATGATTGCTTGAAGCAGAAGGAAAGGTTAACGTGCAAACACTTCACCCCTGAAAACCAGGGTACCACTACTGATTATGTCACAAGTAAAAAATCAGATTTTTTCCAATACACAGAAAAATTAATAAGACCTTTAATGACTCCATAAAAACATTAGGGTAGTTTTAGTCACTTTCTTTTTAGTAACTATTAGGCTTGTACATTTTCTTAATGGAAGTGCAGAGTAAGAAAAGTGCTTCCTCATGAAGAAAAATGAAGAAATGGCTGCTAAATGTGGAATAATCAGGGATGTGGAAATGTTTCTGCTCCTCCATCCACATGAAGAAATGAGAGGGAGAGTCAGGGGAGAGCGAACTGTCAGGCAAAGGAGACTTGAACAGTGAGGGCACATTTGAGAGACATGCAGGACACTTTGGAGGATTACTGGGTGTTTCTGTATTACAATCTTTCCTTTGAAAAACAGCAAGACCTAACTAATATAAGGAAAAATAATTTGTAGGTTTTTTTTCTTACTGGCTCACAAATGTTTACTAGCTTTGCTGAGTTTATTTCTGGTTGGTTATATTACTATTAGCAATCCAGATTCTGTCTTCAGAATGTATTGAGAGATGGAGGTAACATTTTACTGTTAAAATCAAAGGGATTTTTAATACTGTAACAGCCTCCCTTGGAAAGAAGGCCATAGGTCCAGAAATAACACACTAAGAGAGATCCTTTAAACTGCTTTCTGCATCTTCTTTTTTTTCCCTACAGTTTTATATTAATTTCTAAAATACTTTGAACAATGCAAATAAATTAGGATACAATTCCTAGTGCCTGTACACCACTCATCTGTACTGCTTGCCACCCTCTGTCTCCTGTTTTCCTTGCCATCTGCTAAGACATTAGCCAGCAAGTCTCCAAGAAGTCTTTTGAGCCTTGTCATGGGCAGCTCAACCTCCCCTGAGCCCTCAAAACTTGTTCCCTGTGTGAGGAGGAGGCACTGGCAAGGGAGGACTGGATATCAGTGGATCCAGGAGCAGAGCATGGGGTTCCTGGGACAGTCTGGGTAGCAGAGGGGGGTACCAGGCTGCCCATATCCCCTGAATGGCTGGCCAGGAGGCCAACAGAGTCATAGAAGAGTGTGGGGTAGAAAGGACTTTTAAAGGTCATCTAGTCTAACCCCTCTGCAGTCAACAAGGACATCTTCAACTAGACTGTGTTGCTCAGAGCCTGTCCAGCGTGGTCTTGAATGTTTCAAGGGATGGGATTTCTAGCAGCTCTCTGGGCAACACCCTACAGTGTTTCCCCTGAAGCTGTTTCACCAGAAAGAGCAACATGACGTAGGGGCAAACCAAGAGCTTCACTGGCAGTTCAACAGCATGAGAGGAAGAAACATCAACAGGTCTCTTCCTCATGCCTTAGGAAAGGTGCTGACAGCGTTTCACTGTGCTCTGAGGACACGGTGACATTTCCAGATCAGTTGTCATCTGATCCTCCCGGGTGTCCCCTGGCGGCATTTCCACTGGCTCTCAGATGCTTTTGCTGGGTGTTCCTGTTGCATCTGAAGTATGCATCCACAGAGGAGGTGCCTACCACTTTCCAGGACACTTTCTCATCCCAAAGGATGCAGCACGGAGGGGAGCAGCACGGAGCCCAGGGAGCATATCACACCCCGTGACAGCCATGTTGTGGCTATGCTCTTCATGGAGGGCAGTTCATGGGAGACAAGGAAGGATCAGAGACTCCCAAGAAAGCATCAAAAAAAGGAGAAGCAGAAGTACACAAGGCCACTCAGGCAGGACAGAAGCAGCCAGAGAGAGGGCTGAATGGTCCCTCTTGCCTTCACTGTACCATTCTTGCTCTATGACACCCTCACTTCTGCCACCCACAGCCACGGGTCCCAGGGCCCTCTGGCTCATCCCACTGGTGCAGCAGGAATGGGGCTGGCCAGGCCCCCAGGGGCTCATTGCATGAGAAGTGACTATGCCCAGGGCAAAAGAAGGGGATTGTTTTTGGGAAGGAGGTGAAATATCTTCCCCGAGTTTACTGACACTGTGTGGGGTCAGTGGCTGGTGTACCCTGCAGTGCAGGCACTAACAGTGGAAGATGGTTCACCAACCTTGGGTGCAGGAAGGCCCCAATGGCCACACAGCAGCATCCAGGGAACCTCACACGCCCACAGAGCTCTCATCCTGTGTGGCCATCTCCTAAAGAAAGCTCCAGCTTCACTGGCAAGGCTGAAAAACCTCTCTCTCCAAACTTCCATCCATATAGGAGATATTTAAGCAGTAGGAGCCATAGTGCAGACATCCAGTCCCACCCAACATCCCAGAAGAGTCTGCAGTGCTAAACATGGCCCAGGCTATACATAGAAGCTGAGTTCCTGCATCAAATGTTGTTTGGGGATATGACATTCCTGTGTGTATTTAGGGAGCAGTGCCTTCCTCACACCCCATCCCTGGGAATCAGCAGCAGGGTTGTCAAAAGAGCAGAGTACAACCATTCCTTTAGCCCATGGCTTGCACATCCAGACCTCACTGACCACATCCCATCCAGTCCAACAAAATTGGGCGAACAGTGACCAGGAAGATCCCTCAGCAAACACCAAGATCCATCAGCACTTTGGAGGGGTTTTGCTTTCAAAAAGATGGCAAAGTGTGGAACTGCCAACAGCTCTTGGCTTGGACGTGCCACTCGCTCTGCACCCAACCCACCCTTGCTTCTTCACATTTGCCTTGCAGAGGTCAGCGTTAACACATTAGGCCCTACAGCATCCAAGATCCCAGACACCAGAGCCTGACCCCCAAGGCAGCATCCCAAATCCCCTCACAACAAGCAGCCCACTGCCACCACCCCATGCCAAGGACACCTCACAGTGAGGCGTTTGAGCCTTACAAGGCAGGGCACCTGCAAGTCTTTTAAACTTTGGCCCAGGGTCTTTGCACTCCTGCAGAGAGGTGGGATAAGCTCAGCATGCCACAAACAGTTACCAGGAGGTGGAGAACAGACAAGCACTGCTCGGATCTGTGGCAGTCAGCAAGCAGATGGCTCTCTCAGCTTGCTTCCAAACTGACTCCAAGGAGCCACGAAAGGCCAAAACCCATCCACTTTCCTGGGGGCTGAGCTTTAAAAACCTGTGCTTTATGCACTACTGTGGCATAAATCTTAGACTTACTCATTTTCCGTCTTCCAGGCCAAGACCCCCAAGCTGAGGAAGCCCCCTGCACCCCTTGGTATGTAGAGCCCAGCTAACACATCCCATCTGCTGCAGTGAATCAGCAAAATCCATCCGTATTTCCTGGTAGGATTTTGGCACCTGCTCTCAGAGTGAGTTGACAGTCGAACCTGTTATTCTCCACCACAAGAATAATAAGCTTGGGTTTTCACAATGCTTTTCAGTGGAAAGTTTCCCAGAGCATTTCACAAACAGCACAGAGTGTAGAAAAAAGGGATGTTCCTGCCAAAACCTGAAGTGCAGCCGTTCTGTTCTGGAAAACAGCAACTGCTAAATAATGAAGAGAAACAACACAGAGCTTTTTAGGAAGCAAAAACAAATGGCTGCAGAAGTGTGGAAAGACATCCTGGGAACTTTGCTATAATTAATTAAAAAAAAAGAAAAAGAAAAAGAAAGAAAGAGCTGTGATTATTGAACTGTCTTGGCTGTAATTTTCATCTCAAAAGGCTTCCTTTTATTATTTGGGTACGAGTCATAACCAGCCTCCTGTGTCTCTGGAAGATGATCAGCGTAGCAATTTCTGCCTTTATTAAAAAAAAAAAACAATGCTGAAGAACATTTAGATCACTTAGATGCCCTCCAGTCAGCAGAGCAGCAGGGTCTGACCAGCGCTGCTTAAGGTACAGAAGGGAGTTGCTGGGGAAATCTCAGAAGCAGTAACAATTATATTTGAGTGCTCATACAGGACCAGGGAAATTTCAGAGATACAGCTGTGACTCAGGTCCAGGTTAAGGTCCCTAACTGTACTTCTCTGTCAGAGATGGGTGCCTAAATTTCCATTTTCCTCAGTGAAAATTCTGTCAATGGAGGGTAGAGAGAAACGTGCCTCAACCCAAAGCAGATACCAATGGGAAGCCCATCTGAATTCCTCTCCAGATTATACTGTAGCATCTGAATTTGGATACCTGCTGTCAGCAGGAGGTGTCCTTGTCCATACAGGGGGTTTGAAACCAGATGGCCTTTAAGGTCCCTTCCAAGCCAAGCCACTCTATGATCTGGGACTCCCCTGGGTATCCAAAATATTCAAATGGGGCTGATGTACGAGACAGGGCTCAGAGTACCTTTCTGGAGTGGCAGCTGGAGTGCAGGACTGGACCTCAGGTCTCTCAGGGGGCATGAGACATCCATGTTTATCAAAGTCTCTCCCACTTTGGGTCCCCCCCACCTGTAACAGGAGTGCAGAAACTTCATGCAGACACCCAAGCTGTGCATGCCTTCAGTTCACTGCCCTCAGCCCAAACTGCGTTCCATCCCTCAGCGCTATTCATGCTACAACCAGAAGGACGTCAGAGGATTTTAAATGGAAGGCCCTGCAAACACAAAAGTGCAAGGAATAGCTGAACTTCAAATGCTCATATGTGCTTGCTGGCTTGAGCTTCTAGTAGGTGGCTGCAACAGTCTGACATACATTTGTTGCCTAGGGAATGGAGGCACCAATAAGACACGATGGAACAGTGATTACTTTTCAGATTACTGAAGATGCTGGGTTTGCAAGCGATGCGTTCAATTGCAGTAGCAAGTACTAAATCATCCTATCATTATATATTTTCCAGTGAATTTAATATCGGTAATGTCTCGTACCTCGTAGAGGCTTTAGATTTTTTTTTTAAAGCAAGAGTGCTGCTCCTGGATCTGTAACACTCCAGAAAGTCATGAGAGCACATATTGAATACGTTTTTGCATTTCCAAGAGATTATCAGATTATGGTTATCAAATCACAGGTTATGATTAAATTACTTTTCATTAGCTAAGCTGTGGAGTTCTTGAACCTGAGAAACCTACTCCTTCAAAAACTAAACAAAAATAAATTGTCAAAAAATAGTACCCTCTATAGCCATTTCTATAAGCTCCTCTGAAAATATCCCCTGCACATGCCAAAGGCTACAAGAGAAATGAGTTTTACTGCTTAAGAAAAAAACAACATATCTTTTTGAAATAAATTCTGGGTTTCACTCTGAGTCATGAGCTTTATCCTGAAATGCAGTGGGTTTCCATACTTTTGTGTTAATGTTTCCTATTTCAACAAGACCTCACCTTTCACACTGCAGTAGAGGAGGTACCTGGGGATAGCTGTTTAATAACTGAAATATGTCAAAGTAGCTTTCTGCAAAATAAAGAGATTTATTAGGAAATACGTGTTCTAGATTTTATTTCAAATTCTTTATTAACATGTTCAAATATTTAAAATAATCCCAGGAAAGAAGGCGAACAGAAATTAGATAGAAATTAATTGACTGGCTGAAAACAAAGAATATGCTGAAAAAATCCCTATCATGTGCTGATCTGTATGTCTGCTTAACTTGTGTAAATAACTGCAGATGCAGCTAATTAGCTTAAAATATTACCAACCAATAGCAACAATGAAATAAATAGCAGACTTCCTCACAGATACTGGTTTGAGATGATGTCTCTTTTGGAAACTGTCTGGTTTTGATTTTGTAGAATCATACAAACCCAGGCTTAGTGTAAACCTCAGGAGGTCATCTAATTTTAATCCATCCTCCTGTCCTCAGGCAGGAGTGCAAAGACATTATGAAGAGATATGTGTCTTGTGTAGCTGTAAAATATTTCACAGTCAGTCTCACTAGCCCATGCCAATTCTTAACAATCATTACATTTAACCTAAATCTCTCATGTTGCAATTTAAGATGATAATTTCTTGTCTTGCCTTTGGTCATGATGAAGAAATGAGCAACATCCTACTTGCAGTAATATTATACACATTTTAAGACATTCTTGAGATCCTTGTCTTCCTTTCACTATTCCCTTTCAGAAAACAAATAACAGGAAACAAATACAACAATATGTATTCCATTTTCAATGATGATACTTAGCCCATGTGACCCTGGTATTCTTATGGGTGTGGATGCTCCCACATTTAGGGCTCTTGGTTGTTTTGAAGGGGAGACTCTCTCCTGTCTTCCTGCAGAGAGAGGTGATCTGATACAGTGCGTACACCTAACTCCAAGCCAACAGAAAGGTAAGGGCTGAGCAAGGAGCAGTGGAGTAAAGCAACTTTCCTCTCTGAGAAAAACGAGTGCTGTCTGGAGGAAACAATTTTTAAATTTGTGTTCAGTGCATGTCTGGCTGCCTGCTCTAGATCTGAAATGTTTTTGCTTAGGATCCTTTGCTCGCCATTCTCCTTGCAGAAAGAGTCTGGTAACAGGTTTTGGGCAGAAGGATGCCCTTATGTGCCCATTCGTTGATACTTATATACCTGAGGTACTTTATGATATTACAGACCTCTTCAAAACACAGATTCTTTCTTGACAGTCTTGTCAGACCCACTTCAAATGCTTGAAGAAATGGTGGCTGGAGACAGAAGGGCATTAAAAACTTAATCAGGAAGCATAGGAATCCAATAGCTCCTTCGCAAAGAATCACAAAAGCATATCTGGGAAAAAGTCCTAGGCAAGATCAATAGTGGTGTATTATGTACCTACCATAATTTCTAATTGTTTACAATGTTTCGACTCAGGTAGATTTTTCTTAAAGGGGTGTGTTTATAGAATGATTCTTGAAGACATCTTGATGAGTCCCTTGGACCAGTGAGTTAGGAAATTGGACCTTATAAGGATATCAGGAAAACATCAGGAAGTGGGCTTACATATTTTGGAAAGTGCACAAGTGATAAAATAAGTCTTAGTGCCAGTGTCAAAGGAAAAGTGTAATTCCTTTATCATCTTCTCAAGGTCAGTGTAATCCCTAGAGTGTTTTACCTGACCTGTATAATTTCAAATTAATCATTCTCTTGTTTGTATTTTAAAGTCTGCTCTTTTAGGAAGGAGACATTCACAAAGTACTCAAAAAGAGAGGCAAGCTCTGAAGAACATTTTTGTATTGCAGTCTGCTAAGATTCAAATCTGTCTTCTATTAAAGCCAAGCAAGCCACAAGTTTAAGAATTGAATCCTGATCATACAAAATACAGGCTGTGAAGTGAGGGCTGTTCAGTGTTGCCAAGAAGTTTGGCTTTACCAGGCTCAAAGGCAGCCTTCACTTGCACTGCAGTGGTGAGGCATTAGATGGAAAAGCCACGGGCTTGCTGCTATAGCAGGGCAGGGAATTAGCTTACCCAGCCCATCAGATATGAGACGTCTGTTTCAAATGAAATTTCCCATCACCTGCCTTCTTCCTCTCCCCTGAAATAGATAGCCATTTAAGCATAAAAAATAATGTAAGGGAGAGAGAAACATTACGATTTAACCGCTGGAGGCACTTATCTTCCCATACGGTATAAAGTGCTTTGACAGTAACTTACACTAGACACCAAATAAAATTAATAGGTGACATGAATCCTACCATTTGTGCTTTCTTTCATATTTCCAATTTTTAAAAAATGATCGAATCGCGCAGCCTGATACATTTTAAAGGATCCTTTCTACTGACTCCAAAGGCTTGAGAAAGGTGGAGCCGTCCCACTGAGGTGGCACACAGCACCTCATGTTGGAGCCACCAGACAGTTGTTGAATGCAGAAGTGGCCAGTGGGGTTTCTGATCATCTTCCCTGAATGCTAGGTGTGACTTTCCTCTCCAGAGAGCCTGCAGAAGCAATGATGTGAGAGCATGGGTAGTGCCAGGGACAAGGGAGCCTCAAGTTCAGGGTCTTGCATCACTTCATTCAAACAAGACGCTTGAAATAAAGATCACATCTACCTTGTAATACAGAACATGAGGTGGAGAGCCCCAGCCCAACAGGATCTACCTTGCTGCCGGAGTGGGAGGGTTTTACAGCTGTGTCAATAGAAAGCTGCACCCAAACTGGTGGCCCTGATGGGTGACGGGGCTTGCCAAGAGAAGCACATCAAATGGGCTTGTGTTTCAGAGGAAGGTGAGCCCACGGTGGTGTTTCAGACCAAGGTGGTCTATCCTCAAGTGCCTAAAAGGCAGCAAAAGTCTCCACTCATCTAAACTCATCTCCACTCATTTAAATGGGTGTTGATTTCCAGCTGAGATGCTGTAAGGACAGTAGGACCCCACCTGGTGGTGAAGAAAGGCACAGGTCACCCCAGATACATCACCACATCTCCCAGTCTCACATCAGTGTCTCAGGCAACCTATGATATTGCAAATGGATTTAGACACCCATGTCTGGGCAATTGATTGCAAATAGGAACTTAAATGCCCAGCTCATGTAGGTCTGTGTGTCCGTGCCAAGCCAAATCACACCTGCTGT
Organism: Calypte anna; assembly: GCF_003957555.1. NCBI lineage: Eukaryota > Metazoa > Chordata > Aves > Apodiformes > Trochilidae > Calypte > Calypte anna. The sequence goes on from NC_044244.1 coordinate 122,290,077, forward strand.
CTCTGCAGGTACTCTGTATTAAACAGTTCAGGTTGGTTTTGGTAGAGTCTGTAGCTCACTGAGTTGTATGAGCTAGAAATGACCTTAATCTCTTGGAGAGCCATTGATCAGCCATGTTTTGGGCAGAGTTTCCATCTCATAAGTGGCAGACTTCACCTCCAGATCTTTTATTTATCAAATAAATTATCAAAGCAACATTTTCTAATAAAAATGTCTGTGTTGTAAAACTTCCCTCTTTACTTCCTGGGAGGTACTTGAGAATGCCACTGTTTCTTTTTTTAAAGCAAACACTATTTTAGCTGTTGCCTCTTTGAAGGATATAGGCTGGATTTTTTGGTAGCTTTTAGAGGTTGCTGCCCATCTTGAGATTGCTATCAAGACTAGTGCTCCATCTCTCAATTGCTCCCTTCACTATGCTCTTTCACAGGGACACAGGAGATGGCCACAGACCTGGAAATAATCTTTCCAACAGCCCCCTGGCATCCCCATGGGGGTAGATGTGAGGGAGAAGAGGCAGAGGCACTGTCTGCTTCAGCGGGTAGGGCTCTCCTGGAGGATGGGGGACGGGGGGTGACTTGGTCAGAGAACACAGCCAAGAGACTTGTTTGAACAAGTGCTGCTTGGAAGAGCTGACACTCATACCATCATCCTTGCTAAAACACCCAAGGAGTCTGCTTTTTCCTTTCAGCTGTAACCTGAGTGTTAACGTTGTTGTCTGCTAATGAGCTGTATCTTTTTCAATCTTGCAGATGCCTGGAGATGTAAAGTTGCTCCTTAAACTGCTCCCGGATGAACAGGTTGGTAAGTGGTTACTTCCTTAATGCTTTACATTCTTTGGAAACCAATTATTTTTCTTTCAGAAGCTGTGAATCCTAGAAAGCCTGTTCCTAACTCAGAAGTGTAGCTGAAAGCATCAGTACTCTAAATTAGGAGCATGATCTAATTAATTAGTTTTACAAAAATATGAGTTCCATATTGAAGCAGGGTTGAAGCTTTCATTGCCTTGGCTACTTTAAAGCATTAATGTTTCCCTTTTAACATTGCTTCTCAATAAATATTCATTTTAATGAATTTCAGTGATGTCTTGCACATCGCTATAATTTTATTAGACCAACAGAGATATTTTTATTTTACTCCTTGAGAGGATTGCATGGCTGTTCAAGGTATTTCATCTTCTGGGAAGGGTGATTTGGGAGGCCATCTGATCAAATGGGCTGGGCACTAGACTGAGACTGTAATGACTCAGGTGTTAATCTCCATTCTGTGACCTTGGGCAAATCATTTCATCTTCCTGCATTTCTCTGCTACCTTTTATCTTTCTTTAACACTCTTAATTAAGCCAGAGTGCTACAGATAATACAGATAATAACCAATTCTTCCCTTTCATGAATTAGACATGCTCCTCTTAAAATGCCACAGAGGTTGGACTGTGGTGAATGTGTGCAATTACTTCTAGTAAAGACAGTGGCTGTTGCACACACAACCTCCCTGGATTCTTATGAGCATCTGGATTAATTATATCCTGCCTTCAGTAATCCTCTAGAGAATGAAAATAATGAAGGGTAAATACCTTTTATTAATACAATTATGGTGTGTAATATGAAAAAAGCTGAATGCATCATATATTTTGGTAACTACTTAGTGGAACAGGAGGACACAACTAGAGCAAACACCCCATCCTCAGACACACTCCCCACTGGGTTTCCGCTGATGAGCCTTCTTTTAGAGAGGCAGAGCTGCCAAGCTTCCCACATCACTAGCAGCACCAAACCCCCCAGGATTTGATGTGATGGCACATTTGAGTAGAAATCCTTGGTCCCCATGATACTGAGGATGTGCAATGAGGAGCTCAAGCTGTGTGCCAAGAGAGGTTGTCCCTCACATGCTGGAATGCTTCAGAGGAGGGGTAGGCAGGGGTCTGCAGGCATCCCAGAGGACCATAAAGTCTCCGTGGAAAAACTGCATATTTCAGAGGGACCGAGGCAACTTTCAAGATGCTGAGCCGCAAACTCAGTGGCGGAGGATGTGTCTGTGAAAGTCACTCAGCCATGGTTAGGAAAGTAAATCTTTCAGCAGAAAATAATATCCCGGTTAAGCACTCTTAGTGCCTAAAGTAAACAGTGACATCTTTGTATTGAAAAAATATCAGTGGGAGAAATCTAACCTGTGAAAGCCATCTGGATGCACACAGTGGAAAATGGATCATGACAGTCTGAGGGCAAGAGGATGTGATGAAAGGTATATTTTGCATTCAAAGAGATAAGCTAGTTGAAATGTAAAAAAATCCAGAAGCCTTCTTCATGCAGTGCCAGCATGTTTAGTTTAATGGGCAGGAGGGCATTCAAGCACTCTGAGCCCCCTAGCAATGTTAATGTAGCCTCCTTGCGGGACCACACCACTAAAGGTCGGGGTGGTCTTTCCCTAATGCCAGGTTAAGAGAGGCAACGTACAACACATGGTTATTACTTGAGAATAGCTGTAGTAGCACCTTAAGGTGCCAGTTATCACAGAGTCACAGAATCACTGAGGCTGGAAAAGATCTCTGAGCCCAGCCTGTGACCTAACACCACCACACCAGCTAACCCATGGCACTGAGTGACCCATCCAGGCTTTCCTTAAACACCTCCAGGGATGGTGACTCCACCACTTCCTTGGGCAGTCCATTCCAGTGTCTGATCACCCTCTCCATGAGGAATTGCTTTCTGATATCGAACCTAAACTTCCCCTGGCACAACTTATGTAGGACATTAGTATCCAGGGAAGAACTGAAAACCAGAGGCAGTGTCTGTATAAAAGACTCTGAGAGAGAGTTCTGCCCCCTGTATCCAGTGTGGCTCTGCTCTGCTCTTTTATTCACTGAGCAAGATTTGCTGCATACAGTTCACCAGGAGTATCCTCACTTTATAATATTTTAAGGAATGGCTAGAATTTCACCCTCAGAGGAATCTTTAGGAAATAATAAGTTTTTCAGATTACAAAATGAGCTCTGTCTGCTTCTCATCCTTCTGGTAGGAAGAAAGGAAAATTAATGTATTTTGCAAATTGGAGGAAAGTGTTTTTCTTTTCTCCATCTCAGCTCATGAACTGCTAGAGCTTAAAGCCCTGGAAGGTGAGAAATACACTCGTAATACGAAAAAAAAGCCATTTAAATAAAAGGGTAGGGCTAGACAAGCTCCAGAGGTGCTGTCATGCCTCAGCAATCACACGATTGTCTGAAGAAGAGCATGGTCATGCTGCTGAATCAGTCCTACAACTACTCTATCCAAAAGTCACTACCCTATGTCAGTGAAGCACACCAGATCCTTGGCCCAGTCATCTCTAGGGAAAAATGTATGTCTACCACAGAACCTGTTGTGCTGTTCTGTACTTATTTTTGGCTCCTTACTATCTAAGCACCAATTAAGGGAAAAAGGATTAGCTTCAAGGCAGAATTGGCTCTAATACTTTACAGGGGAATCAAACAAACCTTCAAAGTCATGCTGACATGTTTAGCTCCAGCCATTGCAATATGTGCCAATATTTTACACTCTGAGTACTAGAGGTAGCAATGGGACTGCTGTCTTTTTTTTTCTAATTTATTTTAAGAAGCCCATGTCGCCTCATCTCTGCATTTACATAACCCTCCATGTCCATGTAATTTTTATTTTCCACTCAATTAAGTAAAATTTAATCCCAAGTGAAATAGTCCCCCATGGGCTACAGTGTTTGGACCAATAACTCCTTCCAGAGGCAATCACAGCTTTCTGAAGATGGAGGAGGGGGATCCCCCTATGTGCTTCACCACCCTCTGCAGCAGACAGGTCTGCCCAGTGTTAGTCCTCAGCTATCTGCTTCCCCAGCCCACGTCTGGGCATCCCGCTCCTTCCAGCCTTCCCTCATGGTCTCTGTAACCCTTCAATGTAAAATTTCCATGTATCTCACTCTCTAAATGCCTAAGGCTGACATGACCCCCAGGGGCAAGTAATTTTCCTGCTGGGAGGGTAATGTGTATTCACACACCATCATTTTCCTCCTTAGACTATGCTGCTATCCTCGTCAAAGATACAGACACAGACACATGCACATGAAGCTTTTCAAAGCAAAGTCTAGAAGAAACTCTGCTATTGCATTTAGAACCAAAATAACCCAGGTTTAAAAAGCTATCAAAATTAGCATTAGACTGAACTGAATATGTGTCAAGGAACAGCTAAGGTACCTAAATAATCCTAATTCTTATCCTGCTGAGAAGTCAGCCATCTGCCATCTCTGATTTTGTGAGCAGATTGCTGAAAATACATGCCACAAAACACTAGGTCTTTTTTTATTTACATATATAAACTTATATATATAGATATATATATGTCTAGTCTGCAGCATTAAATGTAGTGTTTTGTCATCATGCCAACCTTTGTTTTTTTCCATGTAAGTACTATAATTTTATGATCTGGGCCCATGAGATCAGTATGCAGGCAAGCAGAGATGGTAATGTGTCTTATGGCACTGGGTAATTCCCAAGAGCAGGCCAGGTGCTTGGCAGCCTGGATAAGCAGACAACAAGGAGGAGAAGGTAATACCTGCTTCCTGAGGGATGGGTGAGGCTTTAAGCCACTGGCTGACCTCATGAAGCATAATGCCAGGGTCCATGCTCCCTTGTGATATTTTTGCATTCTCCAGCAACCTCCACCTTTTCAATCACACCAACTGCAAACCACACATACGGCTTCAATGAAGCTTTGTCTGAAATCTTTTTCATAGTCGAGGCAGCAATGGCAGAGGGAAAAGATCCAGAATGACAAACAGAGGAGGTAAAGAAAAGGAGTTTGATGGGTGAGTATGAGGCAATGGCTTATCAGAGACTCATGTTCAAACACTTGTCCTCTCTGTGGGTGAGGTGTCATGCCTACAATCAGCTGTACCTGTGCCTGAGAGCCATGCCTGAAGCCAAGTGCACTTCCCATCTTCCTTGCTGACCTCCATGAAGCCTTTGTAGCCTTCTCCTCTGATGAGGATGTCTTGCTTCTCTGGTGTTGCATAATGTAAGAGGGCCATGCCCAAAGGCCCAGTTCTTGGACCCTCATGTTGTAAAGCCCTTCTACCAGTTTGCATCAGGCTTGATACCAGATACACCTCACTGCCTGTACAACCTCACATAACTAATGTGAAGCACACAGAGAAACAAGGCACAAGAAGTGAAGACACCATGTGTCCCAGGGAAGGCTGTTCTGTGCATTGCAGCAGTGCCATGGGGCCTCCATCACTTGTAAGAGAGCCCTGCAGGCATGCATCTGACCATTGCATGGATGGACTTTGGACTCTCTGGTGACCATTTCTTACTAAGGATTGCCTTGCAGAAGGAAGACTAAAACCTACATCGTCTCTTCCCTGGCTTATCACCAACAGTGCTGTGTTTATCTCACCTCCAAGCTTAAGTCTTAGAGAAGATGAAAGCTTCACAACCTTCCTGCTTGGCCACACATAACATTAAAGCTCCTGTGTGCTCACCTGGGCTTCCTTCTGTGACTCTGGGATAGCAAATATTTTGTTCGTCAAGAAACATGAAAAGTCTTGTCTGACAACACACACACCATGGGAAGTGCTGGGGAATCAGAAAGGGCTTGTCCATAGCCTGGTGTTCCCAGGATGCTGCAGCCACCCTTTCAGGTGAAGGGGATCAGTGCTCTTGTAGTGCTTCCTGAGTGGCACATGGAGAATTCACAGACAAATGGACTGAACTTTGCTCATGCTGTTATCTGCTGACCCTAGCACCCCTGCAAGACTCTCAGACAGCTGCTCTCACACCTTAAGACCAGGGACTGCTCAGCATCCAAATACAACACCCTCACACAATACATACAGAGGCAAGCATTACCTTGCTACAGACCACTGTCCCAGCAGGGAAGTATGAAAGAAATCTGTTGGGCACATGTCAAAGCCCTCACTGAATGTCCTGAGGACATTTCCCCACTGACTACCAGTTTCTGTGACATCCTGGACAGTGTTCAAAGAGCTGCCAGTGGGCATGAGTCCTGCTACAAACCTACAGGAGCAAATCTTCTCAGCCACAATCCACTTGGCCATCTGGGTTAGCTACTTCAGTGAAACAGGGCTACACCAGACGTGGTTAAGAGGAGCCACAGGCTCTTGATGGATTTCATTGCACTCTTCGGCCTCTGATGTAATGACCTTCCATGCAGCCCCTCGGAGATTTCCCTTTGGCAGAAGACGCTCTTGCTTTTCCTCTTGGTGAATGGGAAGCTACTGTGAATGTCAGAAATGCCATTGTCACTGCAAATTTTGGTAAGTGGCACCATCGGGCAGGTGCAATGTCAGGCAATAGCAAGTGTCTTCCATACTCAGATCCCCTCTCCTTCTCCAAAACTACATAATGATCAAACAACAAGGCTTAAAAAGTGTCCCATGGCCAGAGATCCTGTGCTGAACTCTGATATTTTGGAGTCACTGGGAAGCAGTGACACATCACAGCTGATAAAGCTAACAACCTCATCTTCAAAACAATTGTCAACTCCAGGTTGAGGCTGTTCCAGACACAAAAAGCCAGTCAAGTGTCAGCTGTCCTCAACCCACTCACTATTCTGTCACACCCAACACGTTGCCATATATCTCTCATAAATTTTCCATTCACAATCTAGGCAAGCAAAATTCATGCCAGGTTCAAAGCCACTCCAAAGCCAACCCTGTGACTGGTGTTGACCTCTTTGCCATCAGGTTGTCCCCTGTAGCATGACAAGCTGCTCGCAGACAAGGCTGTGCATTCAGGATATTTCTGGTGAGAGAGAAATAGCTTTTGCCAGTAGCAAAAAAGAAATACGTGGCTTCAAGCCTATTTTTGTCCTCAGAATTCAGTTCTTTCTGCATCATATTGTTTTGCTGAGCAGAGTCTGAACCACCTGAGGCCAATACTGGCATCCCCCATGGAGAAAAAGAGCCAGAAAGAGCCACCTAAATGTGTGGCCAAATGCAGGCGCTGACAACTATCATCAGTAAATTGTTTCCATCCAGATCCCAGAGGCCTGAAGACACCCAGCCCCGTGTGGAAGTCGCTCTCTTGCTTGGTGAAATTCATGTCCACTGGAAAAGGAGGCCTCAGCAGTAAGCATAAATTGCAGCAGCCTGTGCTGCCCGCCTCAGCTCACACCAGGGAATAAGACCAAAGCATTTTGGCGTAAATCTTCCCCGAGATACGCTCCATTGCCTTTCACTTGCCAACAAGGATGAGAGCATAGCTGTTCTGTTATCTGTCATTATCTGTTTTCGTGTTCTCACAAACAAATGGGTAATATTCCCCCAGCAGGTAGCACTCTCCAAGGCTGGCCCCTGGGAATAGATGAATGCGTTCATGGCGGGGACCTTTGCATTGAAACTGAACCCGGCTGCACTTTGTGGTGCTGGGCTGTACAGACAGGCTAACAAACACCAAGGGGTCAGTGCAGTTATGCCAAACATATGCTGTGTAATTGATTCTCAGATTTGGTTCCCTATCTGCATTGCTAAAGAACAAAGGAGGAGAGAGACTTAAAATATGATGCAAGACATAAATATTTCTCAATGGGATATTTTTAAAAGTTTTCTGTAAGGCTTTCATCTGCTTTTTAAGCCTTGACCATTATTCCATTTTCAGAATTTATAGCACAAATTATAACCACATTTTCTTGCTTTTAGAAGTATCCATGCAAGTCCTCAAACAGTTGGCTATCAATCTGAGGAACAAACATCTCAGAGATGGCTCTCCCAGCCAAGGCCTCAAGAGATAAGAGGATAATAACACTACACCTGTTAGTGTTATTCAGGAATGCCTGGAGCATTCCTGAAAGTCAGGGCTCCCCTGCAGTCCTAGTTACTTCCCAGCACAGGGATTGTTTCTTGGTAGCTGGCAAAGTTTGCTCCAGCAACTTGCACAGCATTTCCTGCTGTCCCATTCCCACTTTCTCAAGAAAAGCCGGCATGGAACAAAATAGCTTTTGAGGCCAGAGTCGATTGCCATCCCCAGATGCTTTGCATTCAGTGTGCCATCTGTGTTTTGTTTTCTTGTTAAGAGGGTTTTGTAACAGTTTTTATTATCTACTGTAACTAGAAACAACAGCAGGAAATCGTGTAGTGCAAAGCAAGTATAGCCAGAGATTTGGCTTCGCAATCACTGGCCATCAATCCTCCGCTTGAAAATGCTCCATTGCGAGGCTTTTCCATCCTCACTTATACGTGTATTTGTGTGTGAGAGACAGTGCAAATACAGGGCAAAAGCAGGCGTGTGGCAGAAAGGCAGGAGATGGGTAAAAAGACCCCCCAAACACTAAAGCATAACAGTGTTTAATGCTGCTGCAAACAGATACTAGTTGCAAACAGCAAACTAGTTAGCTCATTTTTTTCTGATGGGAACAAAAACTTTCCTGCATCTTAGGTCAGTCTAAGAGATAATCAGGCTGTCCAATTTACTCGGTCTTGTGCTCTCAGCAATTGGATTAACAGTTTCATTGATTAATAGTGATTAGTTTAACCAATGGAGTTAGCCTCAGAATTAATGTGTGGTCAGTAATTTAAGTGACTTGTGAAAAAAAACACCCTGATTGCTGTCTTGCAGCCCATTTCTCATTAAATCTTTCTGTTCATTTGTAACTTTCTGCTTTTGTACAAATCCATGATCTCATGCAAACTCCAGTTTCAGTGTTTGGACTCCTCTATATACACCAAAGTGAAGGAAAAAAGAGAAAGCAGCATGGATTCTGATATCCTACTACAAAGTTATTGTACATTTTCACTTGCTGCATACCAGGAAATAGGAAATTTCATTTTCAAGGGCTCCCTGGGGGACTGAGATAAACTACAAAAGTCACAACTTGTCATAATTAAACACTCATGCCCATTACACACAAAGGAAATTATGCACATTTATCTAGGTCATTGAAACATTCATGTGGAAATACTGTACATGAATGTCCATTAGTATCCTGTAAGAATTTACTGAAAGTGTTCTCCCAGAAGCAAGGCAAGGCTGTCTCAGATGGAGGTGCCATAATAGCATGGGGAAGAGATGGGGAGGAAGGATGGGAATGGCTAATATATTTCCAGAAGGAATGCAAAAGTGCTTAGATGGGTATACCCACCATTGCCTCTCTGCCAAGTAAAGTATAATTATGTTAATTGGATAAGCTTTTCATATCATCATTCTATATTGTTATCAAGTACCAGTAATAGGTGTGGCTTAAAAACTGATAAACAGCAGGTGGTGTGCTGTTTGGAAGTGAGCTTGGTTTGTCTAATGACACTTGGTTTATTAGAAGCTGGTAACACTGAAAATACTTCCTACCTCATTTCTCAGATTTGTATTTTGAGCACCTATTTACTGTGGTAATATGTGAGGGGGTGACAAACCAGAAAATATTTTCCTATGGACACCATTGCAGTTATCCATATTCCCTTTATTTTTATCACCTCCTTGATGGTAAGCTCCAGCAATCTCCCCTGCCCTCTGGTACTTTTTAAAAGCAAAAAAATAGATTTGTCCCCATTTAAAAAGCAGCAAGGGTTGTTAGAAACAGCCCTGATGAGTTTGGCACTTGCATCTTCTAGGGAATTAATGGCCAGGTGTTGCTAATGGCTCTCAGCTTTGCGTCAACACTCCAAGTCACTCCTAATCTCCAGTATGGGCTCTGCTCCTTAATGCTTAATTAGAACACAAACAGCTCTATGAAAATAACACTGATGGTCTGAGTCAAACACACAAAAGAAGATAAAATGCAGGAGTTAAGGGTTAAGAAAAATAAAATAAAATCCCAGAAGGACTAACACACAGCCATCTGTGTAAGGAGGTTTTGTTTTACAGCAAACACTGTTAATAGAAATGGCTGAATATATATATTTCTTTTTGGAATCTGAGCTGTAGATGTTTTGCTGCTAAAGGAGTTGCTTTTATTCCTAGATTATGTTTTATGTTATTTGGACCACTGCCAAATATGTGACAACCCTTGTGTGGGAAAGTGGCATGAATTTTAAGAATGAATGAGAAGTTCTCTGAGTGTTTCTGCCACAAGCACTTCATTCACTAGTGGTGTTGTTTTGTTGTTTGGTTTTGTGTTTTTTTTTTCTTATACGAGATGATTTACTAACCCTATCAGAAAAAAAAATCTTAACAAATCACCCATGAAACTAATACAACACGTAAAGTCAGCAGGTAGAAGAATCCCTAATTTTGATATTTCATCAAAATATTGTGAAAAAAGTCTCAGCCAGTAAACACATTCATATGGAGTCAGTACATAAGACATGAAGCATATTTTTAATCCAAAAGGAAGAGAGTTTGTGATAGCATTTGAAGCAATTCCACTTGCTTTTTCTTTCAAAATGTTCTTCGAGCTCTGACATGTGCATTAGTCTGGTATCTGAAGTTGTGTCCCATCCCCAGCTCTAGAGGTAGAAAGGTCTGCCTAAAGAAGGGGGCTCCTAGAAAGCCAGATGAATAGATATTATAGATATAATTCAATAATATATAATATTTGTGAAGAGATATAATTCTTTCTGTATGGACAAAACAATCCAAATTAAGCCCAGTGCTCCATTTAAAATACAGGGCTTGCAATGAACGTCTGACTCTAGGAGACATTTCCAGACCTGTATTAGTAAGATCCATGTCTGGATGTAGACTCAAACACATGATTTTGCTTAAGACACTTTGTTCCAGATGCCAAGGAAAGAATTTTTATTCTTTAGTTATTTGTGAATCTGGATATATACCAGATATAGTCCTACAGTATGTAGGAACATGACCTTTAGAATTTATGGAAAATCAAGGCTAAAACACAATTCAAATGGATGTTTTACAACGCATTAAAAGAACCTTTCTCTCCTAAATTAGCAGATAACTCTACACTAAGTAACATTTCTTTCAAAAGAATATTAGAGAAAATAAAGTGTTATTTTACAGATTTTTTTGTGTTTCACTTGAGGGGGAAAAAAAAAGAAAAAAAAAAGAAAAAAAAAAAGAGAGAGATTCAGTCATCAGTATTTTGAATGCATTTGGAAGATGTGCCATACCTATTAGCAGTGCTATTATCCCTGCTCTCAGCACTGCTGTGCTTCTGCTAAGCTGCCTCAGAAGGCTCGCATATATACATACATACATACATACATACAATGTATCCTGTTTCGTCTAAGAAAAAATCACTTAAACCAACTTCTGCTAATCCTCTGGCCATACAGAGTGGGTTCAGTCAGGCTGGGAAGCAGATTCAATTTATAATGTGAACTATATTGTGAGCTGTGGTACTACTTGCAAGATAGAAATTCAGCTTCACGTTTGGAAAGTGAGAGACAGGGAGAGAAAGTCAGAAGGTACTCACAGCTATCCTGGTAACAAAATCTGAGTGAGCTCTATTCTGCCAACAACAGTAATGATGCAGAGTGTCTGCCGGGCAACACCAGTAACTCTGCTTTTTGTATCTGTGGGTAGCAAACTGAAGACACAAGTTTTATCAATTCGTATGTGAAGACTGTTGACTTTATACATGCAGATTCAGAACTTTTGAGAGATTTCTTGCTTTATTTCTTTCAGCCAGTTCTACCTTTAGCATCTTTAAACCCAAGATACACATTTTATATACTGTAAAGTAAACCACAGGCTTACACTGCAAATTATTTCCCTAGGGTTTCCCTAGCATGGAAGGGTTGCTTTTAACGAGATACCTATCCAACTGTGGCTGTGTGCATTTATCAGTCGAGTGTTTAATTAATTAGAAATTCTTAATGGCCACATAGGACCTGAAGCTTTTGTTCAGTTTAGCCTATTCAGCTACATTTCATATATGGCAAATAATTACACTTTCAGATAAATACTACTGCTGTTCTAACAGTCAATTGAGGGAAAAAAATGGGTGCCCTCATTTTATGCACTATATTGTCACCATTTGTTAAGTGTGATCTGTTGTTAGGTGTTGATCCTGGAGTATGGCTCCATGGCAAAATTAGGTTATGAATGTAGCATAGCAGGGCACATCTATGCCTCATTGAATTTACTTAGCCTGCGTAACAAGAAGTATGGAAGTATGGTGTATGGAAATCAGAATCAGCAACCCAACTCTCCTCCTGAGACTTGTCAGTATGGCCTATAGCCTGTTCCATCACCTCTTTGCTGTGCTTGTACATCTTCATAAGCACACCATCATCTTGTTATGGAGAAAAAACCCTAGAAAGAGGGAGAAGGCATGATTTGGTTATCTTCTGAGAGTTTAGGAAACACCACCTCCTTCTTCTTCCTCTTCTTTTAAATCAGTACATGGATGGATGGCATTACCTGGAGGAAATGTCACAGAAACAGGTCTTCCTACCTTCAGGTAAGAAGGCATGAAAACCTGTAAGTAGTAAAAGCCTGGCAACTTCCTGCAGGAGAGCTGCACCACATCCTAAGGGCCGCGGGCAGAAATGGTGTGGGGAGTGGCAAGCCAGTGTCTGAGTTGAGATATGGCAAGCAGGGTGGAGGCCACGGGTAGGCAACATAACTCAGAAATAGAACACGAGGAAAGAGGCAGGGATGTGAGGCAACTCCAGCCAAGAGATGGTGGTGAGGGCTGAGTAGACAAGCGAAGAGGATGGGGTTTGCTGCAGAACATTCCCCAGGCTGGAAGGTGCAGTGCCCGAGCTGCAGGGTGGTTGGCACTGTGAATGGGAGGACCCTGGGATGAGCCTGCAGCTCTCAAGAATGGATTTGAAAGTTACTGAAGAAGTGATTCCTGTCCCACTGGATGCCTGTTTTCTTTCCTTTTTCTTTTTCTTTTTTCTTTTTTTTTTTTTCACTCATGCTTTAATACATCATCAGTTGTTTAAGTTATATCTGCACAAAGTGAGTGTTTAGAATACTGAGCGGCTGTGCAACCAGGGGCTGAGCAGACCTAAACACTTCATGAAATACCAACAAAATAGCTGTAAATCTCAAGCTTAAAATGCCCTGTTCCATACGAGCACAATATTTAATCTACTTTTTCTTCAGGACACACATCATTAACTGCTAATCAACCCAAGCTTCAGAAATCCCTGAGCAGTCCTCTCAGTTTTCAAAAATGTGGTCAAGAAACAAAGTACTTTTTATCCCACCCTCAGCAAAAGTAACAGGTCCCAGAGGTGTCCAGGTGCACACGACATCACTGTTCTGCACACCAAACCACGCTGTGCTGGATAATACTTTGCCTCTATTTTATAGGATTGCACAAAAGCCCTCCAGGTTGACAAACATAACTGCTTCAGAGCACATGGTGTTACATGCACCTTGGCTGTCAATTAGGCAGGGCCTGGGAAGCTGAACCAAGAAGCTTAACTCCGAAATCCTGTGCTCCCATGAAGCCCAGGCAAGCGGATGCAGGGCTTGGGGGGACAGCAAGCTGTGCAGCTGCTCCTGCTGGGTGGGAAGCAGAGGGGAGTTTGCTTTACCGAGTGAGCTGAGCTGTGGCATCAGGCACGGAGTGGATGGATCCCTGTTGCTGGAAGTTTTTATTTCCCTGTTGGAATCTGACCTGGGAATCGTTGGCCTTTGCGTGCAGGGGTGGAGCTCGAGCACATCCAATGCAGTGCCCTTATTTCCAAAGGAGATGAGAGGGGGTTTGCTATTTAATTAGCCTGGAGGGGGGTGCTGTGCATTTCCACAGGGTGAGAGAATGCTGCTTTGTTAAAAATTATGCCTGCAGGTGGTAACAGGAATAATTGGTGGATTCCTCCCAGCATAAAGTTTCTTTTGGGGAATTTCTGCCCTGTACCCTGGAACTTCTCTCATTCCTGAATAAATGCTCTGTATGTGCCCTTGCAGCCTTGATTCTGCAGGCGCTTGCTCTAGGGCCTTTTCCCACCTCTCTTATTTGTTTGAGATATTTATACAGCATGAACACAGTTCAGAAAGCAGGCTGCCTTCATCTGACTTCACATGGTGTGTCAGAGACCTTGGCCACTTCCTCAGACTCCTTCGTCCTGCCTTTTCTCGCCCACCTTTTCAATCCACAATTGTTACTGCAGAAGGTTAATGATAAAGGTGCAGGCTTGGGAGTCAAAACATAGCAGAGTCTACTCTACCAGGTGCAGGGGTCCCCAAACTTCTGTGTAGGTACTCAGGAGGGACTTGCACAGGGACACTCATGCAGGACTCACTAGTCTTCAAAATCAAGCTTGAAGGAATTGCCTTCCCACTGCCCATGTGTTAATAAATACTGCCTAGTGAGCTCAGCTGCCTACATAGCATGTAAGACCAAGTTGGCAAGCCTGTGCTTCATGATATGAGTGGAGTAGCTCAGATCTTCATTGCCTCAGACACCTCTGTACCAGGCTAACACTCAGGGTTAATGTGCCTTTCTGTGCTCTGCTTGTCATTTTGCTCTTGGAGGGGACTCCCCACCTGCTATATGCTCTCTCCAAATCCATAATAAGGTTGATACTGCACTGCAAAGGGCACTTGCCCTGCCAGGAGTCCCTGGCCTCCAGGCCAGGCAGCATCTTCTGCCCACACTGCTCCAGGTTGGCTCTGCCTGCAGCAAAATGGCTGAATCCATACTATGCAACACACCAGGCTGTTCATCGTTATTCCTGGAATTGCTGGGAAGGTGGGGAAGTCTGAAGTGCATAAATCAATGAGAGGGTTGTAGTTCAGCACTCCAAAACAGTTGCATTGTAGACCTGGCTTCAAAGGGATGCGAGGAGTGGGGATGTGGATGTGGCATGAGGGAAGGTGTAAGGTGCCAGGCCTGCTGGAGTACTGGAGTAGTGTCCAGCAGGGTCAGACCCATTACAGTCTGGTGCACATAGTCTGTATGGCATTACCCTGGTGTGTTACCCAAGTTTTGTCCCAGAAGGTTTGTGATGGCTCACTCCACATGACTGTCACACAGCAAACTAGCAGGAACCCAAACATGTCCTGGGCACCTGGCTGTGGGTTCAAACAAAGGAGTCAGGGTATTGAGCCATCCATCTGTTTGCTAAATGCTTCCCTAGAAAGGGCTCAGTGTGGAGTGGTGAGTACTGGACTCAAATAATAATGTCCTGGTTGATTACTACTGGGTACTTGAACTGAATCCTCATCTGAAGAAGGAGCTTGTGGAGGGCTCTGGAGGGCTGTGCCAGTTCAGCTGAAGAGAGCTGCCTGGTGTGTAGCTCATTTCTGTGTTGGTCCATGCCTCCTAGCTGCAGGCTTGAGGATATTACCATAGCTGGCTTTTATTTTTCCATTATAGAGGGAACTTTGAATGAGGAGGCTTTGCCTCACAGACATCCCCTCCTTTGAGTCAGCTTGGTGGAAGAGAAATAAGGATATGGCCCAGAGGGACTTATCATATAAATAAAATTTTAAGGTCTGACTCTGAAGTAATAAATGAAAGACTAGCAGTTTCGTGTTATGAAACCCCAGCTGCACGAACTCTCAGCTCCAGCCCAGTGCCTCTGCCAGCTTCCAGCTGGATATCAGAAATCATTTCCACTTCAGTGAGACCAATGTTAAAATGTCCCCTTAATCCCTTTCCAAACCGTGCCCGCACATTTGAGCTGTATTTATTTTTACTACAATTTGAGCAGAAAAGGTGGCCTGACGTCACTCTCAGGAAAGCACAGAGTTGGTTCAAAGAGTTCAGCCCCATGCCTGCCCTCCTTCCCACCCTGCAAGGCTCAGACCTCTGCCCAGCCCTACTCCTGTCCCTGTCCCCACAGCTCTGACCCACTCGGGCACACCGCACAGAGGGCAGGGAGCCTAAAAGACAGAACAAAAAACATTAAAAAAGGAATGAAGTGGGGGAAAGCCTCTTTCACAGTTTTTTTTACCACCTGTTTTGCTGAGGCTCATGAGATAGGGGTATGGCTGGGTCTTCTCACCTTTTGAGTGTGCTGCAGCTCATTCATCAGGGGAGGATGGCAGGTGGCCAGGGGCTGGGTTTTACTCAGCTGTGTTGGCTCATGTTTACTGGCTGCCTTTGTTTTTCAGAGAGGGGAGGTTAAATTCTTGGCCACCCCTCTCCTGAGAGCCCTGATCAGCCACATTGCAGCTCTCCAGCTGAGTGTGGCTTGAAAAGATGAAAGCGGCAGAGCCTGGGTGCATGGGCACCCTAATGAGGTTCCATGCCCCAGGCAAGTGATGCTGGACACATCTTTCTGCAGAAATTTCCAGGTGACAACAGCTGCAGGACAGCTGCCCCAGAGGTGGCTGTATTTCTGGGGCGAGGAACCATATCTATACAGGGATGTTGGGAGAGAAGCCTTGGGGAAACTCTTCGGGGTTGGTTGCAGAGCAACTTCAATGGCTACTGAAGGTGGCTGCTGCTGCATTGGGGCCCACAGTCAGTTGTGGACACAAGGCATGGGGTTGGGGATGCTGGCACCACTGTTGGTCCTGTTATTATTAATAATTTCACATGGCCTTCAGTAATCTGGGTGAGGCACTGCCATTAATGGAGTGTGGGGAGATAGCTGTAGCCAGGGAGTCATCCCTGCAGGCCACCATAGCAACTGGGGGGTATTTGTGGGGATGGCTGCCATAGGAACTTGCTGCTGACTTTATTTTTAAACAAAAAAACACCCCCTAATTCCTGAAAATTCTGTAAGGGGTGGCTGGGTGGGGCCACTCCATCTCCTGCCAGGGGAGAGAACAGCCAGGCTGAATGTCTGAGAATGGGCTCCACTCCCCCTCTGCAGCAAGGGCCAGACCCATTTGACAGGACAGGGGTTCAGAGTACAGTCAGTCTGTTAAGCACAGAAGCAGAAGGGATGTCACTGCCCCCCAGCTACGGTAGGACCATCAACCAGCCCATCAGTAGAGCAGGACTGTCCAGAGAGGAGCGTGGCTGCAGCTGGGGTGCCTGCAGCTCATCAGGGCAGTCCAGGCTGTCTGCTCTTGGCAAGCTTGGGCTATTTCTGTCTCTGTAAACTGAGGCATGCAAACTCATGAGCCACTTTTGAGAGATCACAAACAAGAGGGTTTTTCAGCCTGTTTTGGTTGGTCCACATTTTTGCCTGCCTGCCTGCCTCTGCCTCCCTTCCTTGTGTCCTCCCTTTCTTTATTTCTCTATATTTATTTAGGGGTTTTGTTTGTTTGTTTTTGGTTTTGTTTTTGGGTGTTTTTTTTGTCAAAATAAGCCGGATTCCCTTCAGAGGCTATGCAGAAACAGAGACCTATTTGCAAGCTACAAGTGTGATACACTGGCAAAGTTGCTTGTGGAGAAAAATGAACCATGAACACGCACACCATTGCTGATGTTCTTCCAATGGCTATAAAATAAACCTTCAGATAGATACAGCACCTTTTCCAAATCACCAACCCTTCTCCCTAAACAACCTGAACATAATTCAGCATCGTACTTCTGAGAAGCAACCACTGCTGTGCACAGGGATGTTTGCTGCTCAGGAGCCAGCAGGAGTGGAGCAGAGCAGCAATGGTTGCGTGGCCACGCCACCTGCAGGGTTTTCTACACTGCCTTTCAGGCTGGCCCAGCTCTGTAGCAGAGCTGGCATCACATCCTTCCAGTCCCAAAGCTTTGCTGCAGCTCGCCTGTGAACACTGCAACAGCATCCCCCCAAAGTGTATCGAAGGACCAGCGGCATTTTAAAAATGGGATTGTGTCTACTGAGGGGAGCAATCAGCTATTTCCCTGCACTCAGAAAAGGTTCTCCTTCACTACCCTCATTATCCATAATGCCATTAGCTACAAAGCAGTCTCTCACTAATAACTGGCTTTTGCTTATTACTATGAAATTGTTTCTCTGTGCCATGTGCCATCTATATTCTTCTTCTCAAAACATGCTAGGGACCCCATTAGTGGCATCCATTGTTTACTGGGATCACAGCAAGCAGATAGTGTTTGAAATATTCCTGTTCACATGGATATACCAACTCAGAATTCAGAATAAATTTCAAAACAGACAAAGAAAGAAGAACAGAGGGGAAAGCACACTTGCATTTGTGCTTTCATATTGACTTTTTTATTGAAAAATGCAAATTCATCCACAGAGAGCTGCTCCAAGAGGGCACAGACACTAAACCACAGGCACTAACACCAGGGAGGAATTTCCCCTACACTTTTTTTTGCTTGTGACTGAGCTCTGCTAAAACGTTTAAAGAGCCATAACCAAAAGCAAAACCATAACTATTGTGGTGCTGTAAGAATCGATATCTGCTGAGCAATAAGGAGCACAAAGACATTAAAGTGATTCGATGCCAGGAAGTTTAAAGGGTCAGTACATGAAAACTCTGACTCAAAGAAAAGGCTTCAGCTCTGATGCTCAGCAGGAACACTATTCCCAGCAAGGGAATAGTGAAACTTGGGAACGTTCTTCCTCTTGTGGAGGAGAGTGGGAGCCAGGCTGATTTACACCACTGCCCTCCCCCAACTCCTATCCCCCTCCCCACCCCCCGAAAAACAAAGAAACAGATAAATTCCACAGCAACAGTGTATGAACAGAGATGCTGTCTGCCCTACTTTCACTGGCAGATCTCCAGGAGAAAATTATTGTGGGGATCTTTGATGCTATCTGGCATCAATACTCACTCATGCATATGGAGGAAGCAAAAGGAGTGCAACTATTAAAGTGGGGAAGAAAGCAGGAGAAGTTCTGATTAAACCAGGTGGGAGACTGGGAGGAGGTTTTGGGTGGCAGACTTCAGTAGCATATGCTTTTTTTTTTTTTTTTTTTTTTAAGACATATGTTCACAAGCATGCAGACATACACACACATTTATGGAAAAAAAGCACACTGAAAGAACTTCAGATGTAAGCTAATGAAGGTTAGGATGGTATAGCACTCACTCACACCCACCCAAGTGAGAGTTTCCTGTACTCTAGGCCATGGCAAGGTGGACAGGGTTCTTCCTGAATGTGTCTCATGCTCAATGCATCCATCCCTACACTTGGCACACACATTTAGGCATCAGCATTTCCTTAGAAAACTTTTGGCCAGCCAGAGGCAAGTGTTGTCTTCTGATGGACCAGTGAAGGAGCCACTGAGTGGGCATCTCCCATCTCTATCTGCACAGCTCTCACAGTTCATTGGCAAGGACTGCCTTAAACCCTGGTTGAGCTCCACTGCCCAGCCTGCAGTTGGCTGGCCACTGAGTAAGCTTTGGCTAGAGCAGAGCAGCTTGACAGATGCTTAGCTGCTAACAGAGCCAGAGCAGCCATTTCAGTAGCTAAAGTCTCATAGAGAGTCTTGGATTACGTCTTATTTCTTCCAAATGACTTGTCCATCACCTCCGTATTCCCTTATTCCCAGAGATTATAGGGTTGATGAGTGGCCAAAACCCTTGCAAGGAGTCCGCCATCCTGAAAGAAAATCATGTGCTGAGCAGCATGAATGTAGTCAGACTGGGGATGCTTTTTTACCCATTATCAAGATGTTATGGTATGGGATTTGCAAGTGCATGGTGTGCCTCAGATAGTAAACTGTGAGAGCCTTCAGTGCACAACTGGCAGATTACTTCTTGTAAATGAGTTCTGGGGCTCATCAGGGTCTAAAGATGAGATACAGTGTTATTTGTTCACACTATCATTCTGCACACATGTAGGAGTATCCGTATCTAACTATATGGATATAGCTACATTATGTATATCTAACTATATCCATATAGTTATATATGGATACATATACCCATTTATATATATCCACATAGATATATAAACTATATCCATATCTAACTAACTACATATCCATATCTATCCATATCCATATCTAAAAGCTGGGTGTCTAACCTAACCTAAGAGCCTCGGGTACAATCCTAGACAGTGATCAGACACAGGTATCTCTAGAGGATGACTCAGATCCCCTCCAACAGGTACTCTGCAAGGAGCTGTTCTCTCTCCTTCTAGTAACAATAGATGCTATTACATATAAATAACCAACACAAGTACCCAGCTTTCAAACATCTGAAGTGGACAGGCAGGGTGAATTCCACTCACAATATACAACACTCGTATTCATTTTATTGCTTTGTATATAAAATGTGTTTCTATTATAGTGGGGATATGTAAAAGCAGACACACAGACAGAAGAGGAATGGATTTACTGTGCAAAGCTAAGGCATCTCAAGCCTCCTTCATCCATATTAGTGCTGTCCAACACTCCCATCAGGCATTGAGGGGATGTGACCACACTGCACTATGGTGCAGACTTGGCCATGGAGGCTGGTCTGCCTGAAAGTCACTTAGGGCCTGAAACAGAAGCTGCAGTGTTCTTATTTTGAAATATTTTCTTTCTTCTTATGTCTTGGTTTTGCGATAAATCAAATTATTTGGCTGTTATCTTAATCCTTCAACATTAAACAATTCATTTTAGCATTTGGCTTTTATGATCAATGGAAAGCTCTTAATCAGAGCTGCCAGCAGTGCTGCTTTTATTTAAGGCTCATGATGATTAATGAAAATGTATATGATCTCAGTTGTGTTAATTTTTGCTAGCTATGCCAAGCCCTCCCAGCACTCAGGGAGGGTGACCAGCTCTAGTCCACTTTATGCATCACAGTGGATGTGCTGACAAGCAGGGCTGTATTCCCAGCTCCACACCCACCCACCTATTGCTGACTGCAGGCACCCACTGAGGACCATGGGCTGCAGGCCTCTAAGTGAAACCAGGATCTGGCCCTGAGGGAACCCACATTGTTGAGGGCAACTCAGAAAACAGAAGCCCAGCTGGCAACCAAAGCCCATGGTGAGTCTGCACATGTGGTGAACAAAGAGGAATAAAATATATTTTAAAAATTGGATTTATTCATATATTCCCATGGAAGACAGAGACTAGAAATGTGGAACCCCATGTGAGAGAAAGCACATCATCTGAACCCATTTCTGCCAGCTTCTGTGGCAAGCAACACTACTAGTAGTAACAGGTAGAGGGTTCGCTCACTGTAACCAAAAATAACATTGTCTAAGTAGTTCAGAATAACTTAATGCCTCTTCATTGGAATCTTTCAGCTGAAGGACATGCCAAGGACAGAACAGCTTGCCAGTTTATGGATGATGGTAAGCAGGGCTGGTCCTGTCAAAGAGCAACCCAAGATAGGTTAGACCACAAGTTCACATACATATCCTGCAGCTGAACTCAAGTCCTCATGGTGTTTGATTAAATTCAACAATATCTACTTTGGAAATATGTCAAAATAACCCTGTGTCTAAGAAGCCACTGAACTTTTTTTGGGAAAAAAGCACATATGCAGCTACTGTGTTTATGGGTACCATAAGGTCTCTTGAGGCATTATCAGGTTATCAGGTTAAATCTGAGCACTTCAGTGTGCCAGAACATGGTATTTTGTACTTCTGCCACTGTATTTCCAAGGAGGCAGATGCTGCCATCCATTGGTGTGAGTCTATCACCTCTGTGGTATTGCACACTCATTAAAAAAAATAATGAATTTAGAAGTCAGACACACAACACTCACGAATGGAATGACATTCTGGTTTTCACTTAGAAAGAATAATAATAAAAACCTTAAATTCATACAAGAAATTGGGCAAAAGCAGAAGCAGAATGCTTTAGAGGTAAATGGCTGGCTAGTTACAAGGCATAAGCAGATATCATGTAGTCATCCAATGAAACCAGAACAGGGGTTAATCCAAAAAACTGGCAGATCTTGGAGGAAAAAAAGCACCTGAAGAGAGTAACATCAGGTCCACAAAGTGTGAGAAGATGGAGCTGTATAATAGACAATACATGAGTGCAATCTGAGTATATTTTTGTGCCAAAGAAAATACATTTATTCAGGTTAGTCTGTCCACTGACTTCACAGAAGGAGAAAAAGTATCACTAATAATTCCTAGGATCCATGAAGACCCTTCCTAGTTCCTTCTGAAAAAAAGAGAAATATCTGATGAGTATAAATGGTGCTTAAAGCAAAGACAGGAAAATTATTCTCATGTTTAAAACAGCTGGGTCACTGCTGGTCATTCCAGCAGTTCAACTGGATGAAAGCAGAATGGATGGCAGTATGCTCCAATATTCAATATGCTGCAGATGCTGCTGCTGAAAGAAGAATCCCTGGCTAAATAAGCTCAAAATGCAAACCCGAGAGAAACCAGGGATAGCTGAGGGCACCAGTGTGAGCAGCAGTATTTGTGTTGTCTCTTGAAGCCTTTGTGCTGTTGTAGATCTTGATGGTCATACAAGCTTAGAGCTGAACGTGCAGTGGATTGGATTAGAGGAGATTTAAAATAGCTTCTGTCCTTTTTTTCAGGTATTCTTTGTAATACATCACAAGTATATGTATAATATACACACAAAAACCAGTGTGAAAATTTGGTTAGTTTACTGTACACATAATCTCAGAATGTTTTGATGTAAGCATAGCAAACCTGCAAACATGTTGCTGCCTGGAATGGTTTTACAGGGGTTAATCAAGAGATTACCCTCATTTTTTTACATATGTGTACACACATTAATTATTCCTATCACAAAATAATTATGCAAGCTTGAATCATTCAAATAGCACATGTGATATTTTGGACTAAATATGTCTTCAAGGAAGAATATCTATTGAAGTAAGAAATAATCTCTGCATTAGACTGAGGTGAACAATAGACAGAAATACAGGTTAAAACCTTGTAGAGTAACGTTGGCTTTGGGACCCAGTTCAGCACAGCATTTAATTGTATGCAGGTACTTAAATCCTAATGCAGCAGAGCACTAATGCACATATTTAATTGCCACAATGAATGAAGTTCCTAAATAGGAATGGGAATGGGATTGCACATTTTTAGCATTCTTAGTACTTCTACATGTTAAGCAGATATTTAATGGGCAATGTTTTGCTGAGCTGGAGCTTGGCTAAAATTATTAACAGGATGATTTTTAATTTCTTCTGGAAATGTCAGGCACCTTCCTGAGAAAGGTTAGAGATTTTTAGCTTTCAAAAACACTGTGTAAATTGTGAAGAACCTCTGGGCTATGCAGCTGGAGGCAAAACTGTCCCACTGATTTTTGGTGATACTTTTGAGGCCAGCCTGCATTGTAGCACAAAGAATCACTGCCAGCTGATCATCTCCTCAGTGACTGATCAGAATGAATCAAGTGTCCAGGGAGTGCATGCCAACATCACAGAACTTCTTCCAGGATCAGATTCCATGAAGGACATCGGTAAATGAATGACTTGAGGACCGACTGTCCACTTATTTCAGAAGATTTGCCTGCAGATGGCTAAGAAAGACACTTCTATAGCAAGGTGCAATGATCAGCATTGCTATTGTGCTGTGCATGTTCAGAAGAAAAAAATAAAGCAAAGCTGGTGCAGAAATCAATAAAGCATACACATTGTGGTTACCATATAGAGTTCTGGTCAGTCTTTTCCAAAAGGGATATAGAGGAATTAAAGAAGACTGCAGGATGAAGGGGTTGATCAAAATCACAGGACCTCTTACTCATGAAGAAGGACAAAAGAGACAAAGGCTCTTCTGTTCTTCTACAGTGGTAACAGAGACAATGGGGGAAATTTAAGCCTGAGGGCTACATAACCACAGACAGCATGGGGAAGGTGGGCAGGGAGAAAATTTTGTTGTCTTGCCACAAAAGTTAGTAGGCACCCCATGGTATAAACAGGGAGCAGATTTGAAAACTGGCAGAGGGAAGAAGCTGGTTTCATACTGTGCATAATTACAACTATGCAACTCATTGCCATAAATGTCCCAAAACAACTGAAAAGGGGATTAGAAAAGTTCCCAAGGGGGAGTATCAGTATTCTATAAAACTGAATCACAAACACAACCTCTGGCTCAGGAAGCCTTGCAATAGGGGGCTGGTGGAGACTGAAAAGGTGTGCCAAGACAAGGGTGTCACTGTAGTAGCCTTTTTTTGCATACTCTTCCGAGGTGTCTTTTTCTGGTCGTGGTGGAAGATTAGGTCTGGGACTAGATAAACCTATGGTTTGATACTTTGGTTTCAGGGAGTGGGTGGAAGTTATGTTTTTATGTCTCTCTTAGGTGAGAAGGGAATATGCTGCCCCAAGAAATGTCAAGATGTGGGGGTTAATCACCGTGCTCTTCTCTTCTTTAGTAAAGCTACTACTAAACAAAGCACTGGTTCCTCAGAAAAAAAACAATGTCTCCCCACAGGAAAAAACCACTATTATATGCTCTGTGGCTTCATTGTCTTGTCTTAAGATGGAAGAAAATGGCAAGACATGCCAACTCATTGCCGTTTTGATGGAAAAACTAACTTTATACAGACCAAGAGCAACTAAATTAGCATCTTCTAGTTAGTAACTATGGTGACATGAAAAGGGAAGCTGGTGTCACTGATAGAAAATCCAAGTGTGAGCCCATGGGGTCTTCTGCATACCTTTCTGCACACAGCCAGGTCTCAGAAGGACATCATTATTGTAGATGCTTTATATTCTCCTCGTTTTTTTTCTCAGAAAAGCTGCCATCTGTTAGTGATACTTTCCTAGCCTCCAGAAACACTGAATCTTTTTTTGTGTGTGTATTGAGGAGCATTTTATTAAAGTTACAGCAGCAAGAGTAGCCCAACTTTTTGGGTTGGTGCAACTGAAAAACAGAGATTTGAAATACAAAAACATTGTGAAATCAGGAGCTCTGCTCTTGCCCAGGTAATAATGTGCTAATTTCAGAGGGCAGAGGTGTGACTTCAGTCTTAAGTTAAGAGAGATTTGGGGTGGGGGTGGCAGGGGTGATGGTGGGAATGACTTACTGGTGCAATGATTTATTTACAAAATGCACTAACATCTGATCAGAAATCTGTAATCCAGCTTGGTACCCTGCTCCTCCATCTGCTTCACTACCCCCATTCCTCATTGAGGAGATGAGTATTTTGTGCTCTGCTGACCTGCTAAAGGAGAGGACACAATTCATCATGACTGAGCAGATTTTACCTCTTCCTCCCATTGCTCAGCTTTGCTCCAGAGGAGTGGTATGCCAAGAGCTGTTGACATTAAATCTGAACACATTTTGCTGAGTGTTGCAGAGTGCATGGGGGGGTGAAGCAGGCAGTTTTCAAGAACAAGCTTAAGGGAAAACATCCTTTGATCAAGAAACCTGACTGCATACTCTGCATATGACTCAAGCACATTGCAGGTGACTTATTCAGGAAGCAGAGAGGGTCCAAGTTTTCTTGTGCATAGTACCTGCAGTCAGAATGAGACTTTTCTCCAAGAGGAGATAAGTCACTCTTTCGCATCTGTCACTAGACTTGCAAGGCATTTGATTAGTAGGAAGTACAGAGAACCACTCCAGTCCAACCCTGGCTTGTATAGTTGCAGTATTTCTCATCACAGAACACCAGGAGGCTTTAAAGTTGGCAAATATTTTATTCCTCTTCAAAGCACACATTCACTTAACAGCAGTGCTCTCCCCCAGGACACTTTAAAAGGAATACACAGAGGGAATACACACCTGCCTGTTGTTTGTTCTGCACAGAAATACTGTTCCTTAGACTGGCAGCATTTTCAGACAGGACCAACATATACTCTATGCCTTGTAGTAACTAATTTGTTTGCACTCTGTGTGTAGTGCTGTGACAAACACACAGGCATCCCAGCCTTACTTTGAACTCTTCATTCTGTATTGCCACAAGTGATGGCAGAATTCACACAGATGCAAGAAGTGAGGGAGGGGACATTCCCTACATGACCACACCACCACAGGGGGCTTTTGCTTGGCTGGGTTTTGTAAGGTCCAAGAAAAGCATAAAAAGCAAAGCCATGTGTAAATATACCCAGATAAAACTTGCCTTTTTTATATTCAAAGGCTATAGAACTAGGAGTCAAGCAGTGAGTGATTCCTCCAAACTTCTTTCCTCCCATATTTATAGATACCTCAATGCTAGGAGCTTTTCAGTGGTTGATGCCACCTGATCTGACTCCATATTGTTTCTCTTCACCATCTGTATCATTACCTCCCAGATCATGGCAAGAAGGGCTTGAAGTTCCTTTGCCAGCAAATGGACTTCTGGGCAAAGCAGACAGATAGATGGAAGGATCATTGTAACCAGCTGTTCCTCTGTCCAAACTGAGTGCTGTGGCATTCCTCAGTCCCTTACTGGTGTGTCCTTGCCTGGCTCATCTGCATGCATCCAGGTCCTTGTCATGGCATTGCTGCAAACCGACTCCCCTCAAGGATGGTAAATCATTCTCTTGCAACATAGTTAAAACTGGGTGCTTCACTTTCAACCAGTTTTCCTTTAAGAACTGCCAAACTGGCCTGCTGAAGGCTCACCAACCCTGCTCACTCGTGTCTCCTCCTGATAGCATGAGACGCTTTAATTTTCACAGGTGTTACCTGGAACCTGTGGCCCTGCCATTCATCCTGGCATCAGAGTGTGCTACCCAGACTCTAGAACTGTTAATTCCCCATTTGGGGGCTAGTGGTAGAACTCAGTCACCCCTATTTTCTCTATCCACTGCAGTCACTAGCTGGATTTTGTGAAGAGCACATGCTTGATGTTTTTGTGCCTGTGTGTCACCTGGCAGTGCTGTTCAAAGGAGGCCTGCGGTGAGTGAAAGGGCTGCAGCCATGCAGGTGGTGGGCAGCCTGGATAGGGATGTGGGGATAGAGGCTGCTCCACTCTGCTGTGCCCAATCCAGGCTCTGGGCCTCTCTTCTTTTTTATGAGCTCCGCATTCCAGTCTAGCTGGGCTGTTGTTGACCGCACACTTTGCTTTGTTTTATTTTCTTGCTCTTGCCAGCACACAGAGCTTAGGCAAAACACTTGAACATTTTGTCTTGAAGTATTTACTTCCTCAGAAGCAGCCAGCCTGGCATCCAGTCAGATTCCAAAAATAATCCAGTAAGGACTTAAGTAAACTGCCTGCAGGTGTTGCCCAGCTGCCTCATTGTGAAGTAGCCTTGAACTCTGCACTGGCCCTCTCAAAGCCAGGGAAGGATGGTGCAAGGCTTGCTTTTTTTCCTGCCCTTTACATCCTGATTCTCTGCTGCGGGAACAGGGCTGCCAAGCTTTCCTCCTCCTCCTCCAACTGCCCGCTGCCTCTGCTTTTTTTCCACGTGCACTCTGAGATCATCTCTAGCATTAGTGTCTCCAAGATATTTTGCCATCTCCTCCCCACCGCAGACAATGGAAAAGGAAGATGAAGCAATCCACAGTGATTCCCTCCAGAAGCCACTCTAAGCAGAGAAAGGGAGCATGGGCACAGGCATAGGGGCCTGTAAGAGAAACTTGGGAAGTCATCTTCCCATCTGAACCAAGAGACCCCAAAAGAATAGGGGGGGTTCATTTCCTGAGCAAAAGCCAGGTGACCAGACTTGATGTCACTGGTAGGAGAGAGTTTAGCCCCAGGTCTTTAATATGCTCAGGGGTTGAGCATATGTGGTGCTGTGCACCTATATTTCCTTTAACTTACCTGGCTTTGGCATGGCTGTGTGCTGGCACCAGCTCAGGTTCCCTGCAGCTGTACCAGCCTGACCTCTTCCTGGGCTTCAGCTCACATAACCCAGCACTACCTGACCAGGACTGGCACTGCAGATTAAATCCAGGTTAAAAGAGAGCTGTAAACTGCTCCAAACCTGAGCTCAGCTACATCTGAGCTTTAAACTTGCTCCTGCTGATGTTCATGGTAGGGAGTAGGGCCAAAGGAATAGTTTTGAGAGGTCAATCTCCAAACCCACTGTTTAAAAAGAAATTTTCTACATGAAGTTTTGAATGTGTCCTTTTATGCGCACCTGCATGCTGTTGAAATAATGCTGAGCAGCTGTATTTCTATATGCAAGTAATTGATATATGTTTTCTGTGCCTGTGCACATATCCACATACAGTCACACACACTCTTAGGGAAGGGCATTAGATAAACCTGCCTGCAACAGATGTAAGAATCAGATTTGATAATGACCCCAAATATGGACCCAAATGTTCCTTCTTCTGCTGCTAACGGATATAATGTATTTCATATTTGTAATGAGGCAGAGGTTTGTATAATGAATTTCTTTTTGTTTTCTGCTTTAGGAAAAATGAGAGCTACTAGAACAAAACACATTCCATATTTGCAGATGTAATTCCCATGAAAAACCCACCCACAAGCAATTGCCAGTAATGGATTACTAATAGTTTGGAGCAGTTGCACTATCACTTACGATGGAAACTCTGGGACAGAAATGCTCAAGTCACCATGCAAATACAATAGTATATATGCATATTAATCTTTTTTTAAAAGCAACATGATATTCCAGATCCTCAATAACTTGCACAGTGCTGTCAGAAGGGAAAGCATGATCTGTTTTAATCAGATGACAGTAAAAATATTTGGGAGAAAACCAGACTGGTGTGTGAGGTGGGAATAGATCTGCCAGCTGACTGTATGCATCTAACTGCTCTGTGCTCCTTTCCCTCTTTGCCTTCCTCAGTAATGCTTCACTTCAGCTCTATCAATGTTCTCCCCTTCTCCCCTCCTGAACACTGTTGTCCCTACTACCCTTTTTCTTCTCCATTTGGTTCCAGTCAAGTTTCAGTGACTCTCTTGCCCTTACCACTTGAAAGAGAAATTTGAATGATTCCCTCTCTTTTTTTTTTTTTTTCCAGATTGCCAGGCACAGTGAGGAAGCTAATGACACAGCTGCCTGTGCCACAGTTATTCTGGCCACTTAGAAAAAACAAAAAAACCCCCCAAAAAACCAAACCAAAAAACCAAACCAAACCAACCAAACAAAAAAAACCCCCAAAAGCCAAACAAACAAACAAAAAACCCATACCCCCAAAAAACCCCCACCAAAAAAACAAAAACAGAAAAAAAAAAAGGAAAAAAAAAAAGAAAAAGGAAGAAAATAAAAGAATTGGGATGCTCTACAGCTCTTAAACTGGCACCTTTCACCCTTAAAATGTAAATAAAATGCAGACTATTTTTCAGAGAAATCAGAATGGCACCTTCGTAGCTGTTCCTGTCTCTTGAGGAAAAAGATATAATTAAGAAGGTTTTTTTTATAATTATTATTAAAGAACCCCCTTAATTTGGAACCACTCCATTCTGCTGAATAAGTGTGTGTCTAGGCAGACTTTAAAATACATTTTCTGTACCAGATAGAAGAAAGTCTCAGAAGAGCCTCCCTGTTTTTTTCAGATGGGTGTGTATTGGGACAGGTTTAAAAACATTTTAGCTTAACTGATGGTCCACGACCTTTTATTATCAGCTAAATCCAGATTTATTTTTTAAGAGGTATGATATTGAAAGGCACTGGCAACCAAGTTAGAGAAGTCTGCCATAGTTCTTTCACAGGATCGTTCCAAGGTATTCTGTTGCTCATGCCAAGCAATAAAACCTTTCTTTTGTGTACAGTTCTGGACACTACTGTGCTCTCAGCACAGGCAAATTATCTACAAAAGTTACTATTTCACAGGGAAAAATATGTTTTAAGCAAGAAAGCTTCACTTTCCTGTATTAAGATATATTAAGATAATACTGGAATTAAGATAAAAAAAGAGGATGGATTTACATATGTTGCACATAGAAAAGGAGGGGAGAGGCATGTACTCAAATATTGTTTTAATTATTTTCCCCTTGTAGTTCTCCATATGTTTGCACTTCAGTCAGTGAACAATAGAAGAGCTCTCCTGTGGTTAATTTTACACCTGTAAAATCCCCTGGATACAAACCAAGATTGCATGGCCAAGTGGATAAAGTATCAGGCTTACCTTGCCAATGAATCCAAAGACTCCAGGGGGTTAGAGAAGATGGGGAGAATATGAGGAATTCTGGGTTTTTTTCAATCTTTAGCAGATTTTCATTACTTTTACCCTTTCTATCTCCAACACCTGAGTAAAGAAACCCCCACAGCTTCAGGTGTTCAATGCAAACACTGAAAAAAAAAAAAAAAGAAAAAAAAAAATCCCTGCCGGTGATGTGGGGGGAGGAATCCAGGGCTCCCTCTGTGTATTCCCCATTGCTCCACTCTCCATGGGCAGGAGCAAATGGATGTGCATGTGCTCCAGGCTTCCCTCACTACACAGCTGCAGAGAAAGCAACTCCTTGAGGACACTTCAGATTTTCATTCAGCCCTGACTATCCCTTTCATACCACTTCTCATGCCCTGCCAATTATCACTGCTACAAAAGCAATCAAGACACTCAAGCACATTTTCCTTTAGCACCACACTGACTGAAGACTCTTGGCTTTCCAGGCCAAGTCACAACAAGCTTGGGAGCAACCTTGTGCTGGGCACCGTGCCTGCGCTTCAGCCTCTGCTTCACAGCCAGAATCCTGCCCAGACACCCACTCTTACCCACTCAGCTTGAGTGTGCTGCTTGGGGAGAACTTCTACGAGTCTTCTTCATCTCCCTCACTTTCTATAGCAGGCTCAGACCTCTGTTGTAGTTGCTAAATATTACCCTAATCAAAATTAATAGAAATAATTAGTGCTTCACAATCCTGAAGACTGAGTATGCCTGGGAGTCCGACTGTAATATATCAATAGCATAGTTTACAGTACATCATTGGTATTCTTTGAGAGCCGTGACCTATATTCCGATATAAAGGATCTTCAAGGTTCCTTTGCAAGTAAAAGTAAATGTTAATTAAAGCACTTTCCTTTGAAAGGCTTTCTTTAAAATGACCTAGAATTCCAGTATATTTATTTTATGGCGTGCACAGATAGGAGGATTCACAATCTCTCAGGAAATGTCGTATGAATGTATGAAGCAAAAAGAAAAAATCCTGTAAGGAGATTAATTCCCTTCTACAGCACATCAGAATACAGACTTTAGCAATGAGCTACAAGAAGGCTCAAATGATGAGGGTACTAATTAAAGGTGGTTGAACCACTATTTTTTAAAATGCAGTAAAGGTCTGGATCAATTTTTCTTTTTAGTGAAAGGGATGACTAGGACACACAAAAATGAAATGTAGTCTAACATTTGTGTTGTTTTCAGGATAGAAGTTTGGAGGTTTTTATTTTCTCTTTCATAAAATCTCTCTTAAAGAAACTTCTCTGACAGGGCTTATTCAAAGTTATATCTTTCTACACAGTCCTTTACTCTGTATTTTCAGCTACATTTAGAATGCTCTTCAGAACATGAGATCACATACAAAATGCAATGCCTTTTAGACATAAATAACGTTCCTCTTTTTGTACTGAAGAGTTCGTTTTTGTGCAGCTCTCCAAATTAGAAGGCCTACTCAAGCTCAGCTAAAATATATGATCTCAGTGTAATATCCGAAGACATTCCAATCACCAAAAATGTTCTTGGTTTTATTAAAAACAAAATAAAACAAATCCCACAGAGTCCCCAGGGAGTCAGACTCTGCTATTGTTCTTCCATTTCTGATGCAAGTCAGGATATACCAGACAATACAAATTACTGAGTCACTACTCATTGAGCTGTATTTACTTAAACAACAGCTCTCCCAGCTGACCTTTCCCAGTTACCAGTAAACATAAAAGAAAAGAAAAAAGTGCTCAGTGCTCAAAAATCAAAGTGCTTTTATGCAGCCAGGTATGCTGAAAATATGGAAAAAAGATAATTCAGACAGGCATTCCAGGCAGGAACTGCTTGAGTTGGAAGGGTTTGTTCTGCAAGACAATGGGGACAGTGGAGGTTGGCTCACAGCTACAGGGTGTAGGCAAAAAAGGGAGAGGCAGACCAAGGAGGTCCTAGATAAATAAAGGACAACTTACATTCTAGCACACAGGATACATAATCCTAAAAACAAAAGGATAGCCAGAGCTTTGCTTTTATAGCAAACAGACACATGAGACTCGGAAGTTGATTCAGGACGTGGCATACTGTGGCCCTCTGTTTCAGCACTTATTCTTTAAATATCCTAGAATTCACCAAACAGAAGACAGACTACACTTTATAATATAAGCCTCCTGAGGGAATGCTGCTAAAAGGCTGTCAGCAGAAAGAAAAAAACTGTTCAAAGTATGCATGTAGGGTTAGGGAGTCCCCGTTTCAACTCATCTGCAGCTGGAGATGAGATGCATTTGCATTTGTTCCCCTGGCTGAAGACCTACTATTCATTACAAAAGCTATTTCAAAATCATTCCAGATTAAAAATTTAATTCACACATCATCCATAAGAAGTTTGAAATTTTATACAGCTAAACTTCAAACAATCTTGCCTACCTCCAGTAAGACCTGCACAGAGATTACTTTTGGTTCCATTTGAGTTTCTGTCAGGCTTTCAAATAAAGACCAGAATTTAATTACTAATTGTAGTATTTAATTAATGTATTTAATTAATTATTGTAGTGCTGATGAGCTCTCTGATCATAAACCCTTTCGCATTGTGTTTAGAAACAAAAATAAAGTGACCCCTCGGCCCGGAAAGCTTACTTGTCATGGTTTCAGCATCTCTCTACTCTGTGAATGAGTGAGTGGCTTTTGTTAATGACCACTGCCATTTTCCTGACGTTTAACTTTCTTTGGCCAAATTAAGACCAACACGGGAGACATCTTCAATAATGCAAAGCATTAAACATTATGCTTCTGCATTTTACAGTGCAGTTCAGATTCCCTGTTAGTGCAACCACTGGTGACAGAGTGGAAGCTGGGGCTTTGCCTCACACTCCCTCAGCAGAGATTTGTGGCAGCTTAAGGCACTGTCACTGCTCTAGGTCTTTCTTTCTGCCTTCACAGGAGAGAGCAGAGGAACATTCAAGAAGGCACCTCAGCAATTGCTGCTCAGAGTCCAGAGTACTTGTGCAAGCTCCCATACCAAATTCTGAACTTGATTGAGTAACTTAGACACACAATTACCATGAGGTCAGCAACCCTCCCAAGGAGGATGGAATAGCTAAATTTGCCTGTCTGATTACCCACAACACCCATTTCCTATATTCACTCCTTATGATCATTTAATGAGTTATTATACTTAAAAAAAATATATCATTATATGAATTGAGCTTATTTGCTAACCTATATTTTGATCCTTCAACCATATTTCTTTATGCTAATTTTTTCTACCTTGAACAGTCATAAATACGATGGAAGTTACATGCTCAGACACTGTTTGCAGAACTGGGATAAATCCAAAGCCAAGCAAAAGCTTGACTAGATCTGCTTCCAGACCAAACAAGACTAGGTTTTGCCCACAATTACTGAGAAAAGGCTTTCTTAGGACAATTGCATATTTAAAATGAAACTGAGAAAAGCCACAAAAATACAAAAGGTCTCAATGCTTGGCATGTTGTTTTTTTCCTTTTATATAGAATATGCAGTTTTTGCTGGCTTGTCATAGGAAAGGTATCTGTTACTCTTGCTACATTTTTAAGAGGGGAAAAATAAATTAAATTCCCCAGTAAGTTCTTTGTGTAAAAACATCTCACTGGATACATGGAGGAAAATATTTTGTTTGTTTATCTCTGCTTCCAGTGAACATTGAAAGTGCAGCTCTGAAGAACTAGATCCTTAAAAAAAAAAAAAGGGGGCAAAAAATGTGCTCAACAAACACCTCCATGAGATCACACAGCGGGAAAATAATCCTTACTTATAATCCAAATACATGGAAGGATGGAAAGAATGTTTTCTGGAAAACAATCTTACTGGAACTTAAGAAGAGGAGTCCTGCAATGTGTGGAAAACAAGTATGATTTAATAGGCTGCTGCTTCAAATGACTGAATTTATTTCCAAGAATGTCATGACCATAAAGTAAAAAAACCTAACTCTTCCTTCAGAATACTGGCAAAAGGGAAAGAGAACAGAGATATCGAGAAGTCTTTTTTGAACTTTTAAAAGAAATGGCAGAGTATTTAAACTAAGCCACAACAAATCCACATATATTGTTATACCAGCTTCTGAAACCAAACACTAAAAGAAGGAATTTGTCCTTCTGGACAACCTGTTGTCCCCTTTTGGCAATTTCCCAAGTCTCATGGCACCTGCCTGCCTGCTGATAGCTCTTGAATTCTCTTCCTTGGTGGAAGTAGATGATACCCTTGGAAAGCTCACACGTGCAGATAAAATGCCAAAGAATCTGCTAGGACTGTGAGAAAAATGATGCTGATCCTAAGGTTTTATCACTGGTACAAAGCTGTATGTGAACATACACATACATATATGTTAAAGATTTACAGATGATGTCAGAAGCACCTGAAAGAAAACCAGCATCTCTCTGAACCAATAAATCCAAACTCAAATTATATCAATTTTTAAATGAAAAGACTTACATTAAAAGGAGAAACCACACCTAAAAGTGAGACTCCAGTTGTTCAGTGAGCACACCAAAATCAATTTATCAGGACTGCATCCTTATGCCAGACTATTTAATATTTCTTTTTGTCAGAGGTTTTCCTGATAAGCAGCAAACCCTCTGTCTCTCGGTAGGTGGTGCTACAGCCCTTCTGTCTACCCCGGAGTAAAAGACATTCCCTGTTTGCAGTGCAGAGGTGAATTTCATGGAATAGAATTATCAGTAATCAACGCTGAACTTGTAATTTAAATCCTTACATAAAGTAAGTTTTGGCATTTAAAACCAGCAGTTCCCACCTCACGTCAGGAATAAGCATCATTGTGCCATACATTGAACAAAAAGTATCAGTGATTTTTAACCACATTTTTAACACATGGCCATATCTAGAAAAAAAATCAGAAAGAAGCACATAAATTTTGTGCAGTTTGTATTGTCTTGTATTCTAAAATCCCTTGTTTCAAAACACCACAGGACCACCCAGTTCTGTTTTACTCCTTTAATAAGGACTAAGACAGAAACTGATTTCACTGTGTGAATAAGGATTAGTCCACTAAAATACATCAGTTTAAACGAGCTACTTAGGATTTTTATTCAACTCCTACCCTTTTGTGGAAATCTCTGTTTCAGATAGCTTACACAAAGGTGTAACTGACAAGTCCAAGTTTGCTTTGCTTTTCAAAATCAGTTAAGGCAGTCTAAATTTGGAAATAATCTCACCCCAAGCAGATCTCCTCCCTAGCTCTTGAAAGGAGATAAGAAGAATCTTTTCAGAACTGTAAATACATGGTTCAAGAAACATTTAAGACACGCATATGTAGTGGAGCTATATACCAGTTTTATTTGTAAAATACTTCTCCTAACAGAAAATACTGTAATTTTATTTTATAAAAGTTAGCAAAAATTGACACATTTCTAACAAAACCAACAAAACTATTTTTAATTTTATGAAATCATTCATTTGTCTCTTCATTATGGAAGATGTAGGTATGCACCACACTAACAGATTTCAGTGCTAAACTGGTTATTGAACAAACAGGTCATTCAAAAAAAAAATCATTCTACCATTAAAATCTGTGAAGGACAGTGAAAAAATTTCACAAAACTACTGAGAAAATATAAGCTTTTTTGTATTGTGGTTTTGGGGGTTTTTTTGTTTGTTTGTTTTTTTGTTTTTTCTTCTGAGGTTTGAAACTAGTAATATCTACACACCACAAAGTTCTTGGCATTGACAAGAATGACTGTATAGAACAGTAACAGCAGAATTTATTAGTAGTAAACCAGAATAATCAAGTTTTCAGTACAACATTTCTAGTAAAAAAATTCCTATGTTCAGCCTATTTCCTAAACCCTACAGAAGACTTCAGCAAAAGGGTGGTAAGGGAAACTTACATTACTAATTTAATATCTGATAAGACCATTGCGTATCCTAACTTGCAAGAAAAAAGCCAATCCTATTTTGTATATAATAAACACTGCCTGTTTTTTAAGAGTAGGAGTTAAAGTGTGAACAAGTAACTTCACTATTTTATCCTATTGCTAACAAAAAAACCAAACAGTGAAACCCTGCCTTGGAGAAGACAGGTCTAGTCGAAGGCTTTATCTGCTACGTACATAGCCATCATTTTGGAAGCCACTGCAGCACCAACTTTCAGAGGTGAAAGTGTTTCCTTGTGTCAGCCTCTTGAGAAGCTTCTTTCTACACTCAGACATAATGCAAGTGGCAAGGCAAATTCACATGCCACTTGGCCAACATGGAGAAAGTGAAGGTTGTGTAACTGATGTTGGAAAAATAATTAACAAAAATGTATCAAATACTTCCTTTTTTGAAAACAAAAAACCTAACTCCCCAAAACCCCAAGCAAGAAATGAAGAACCCACCCCCCACCCCCCCCCCAAAAAAAAAAAAAGCCATTAATTTATGTACAGTTACTACTTCTGAATTTCAGCTTACAAATTGGACTGAGGAGGATGTGAAAATGCATATAGAATCATAGAATGGTTTGGGTTGGAAGGGACCTTATAGATCATCTCATTCCAACCCCCCTGCATGGGCAGGGACACCTCCCACCAGACCAGGTTGCTCAAAGCTCCATCCAGCCTGGCCTTGAACACTGCCAGGGAGGGAGCAGCCATAGCTTTCTCAGGCAACCTGTGCCAGTGTCTCACCATTCTCACAGGAAAGGATTTCCTTGTAATGCCTAAATATGTATTATAAATAATTCATATATATATAATACTATATATAGTAATTAATATTTATTTTTTAGTTCAACATCTACATAGTTTTCCAATTAGTTTGAGGTTTAATCTATAATTCAGAGTGCTAATAAATGTCAGTGTTGCATGGACAGAAGTAAAAGGCAAGGGCATTAAGTACTTATTGAGAATAACTTCTTCCTCCAAGTGACAGAGGAGTTAACACTGAGAGATGCTTTGTTGGACCTCAGACTCACCTACAATGAGGTGCTTTGTTGGGAATGCAAAGGCCAAAAGCAGCCTTAGTTTCCAGGCTCTTTTCAGTGGTGACCAGTTACAGGACCAGAGGCAATGGGTACAAACTGAAACACAGGAAGTTCCCTTTGAACATCAGGAAACACTTTACTGGGACAGTGACTCTTGTACAGGTTGCCCAGGAAGGTTGTGGCGTCTCCCTCCTCGGAGATATCCAAAAGCTGTCCAGAAATGGTTACAGACAACTGGCTCCAGGTGGCCCTGCTTCAGCAGGGGGAATGGAAGGTATGACCTCCAGAGGTGCCTTCCAACCTAAACCATTCTGTGATTTTGTGAATAATCACTGCACATCTTTCAAGATTTTAATTTAACAAAGGTAGGATGGTTAAGTCTCCAGGAACAGCAGTCTACCCAGACAGCAAAGCAAACATGCCTAGCCTTGTAGACCTGAGTATTAGAAGCTATGACTGAGCTTGTGAAGGCGTATCACTGATGCTGGTCAGCTCTGACTACATATCAACAGTACAGCATGTGTTCTCAGTCTTAACTGAGACTTGAAGCTGATGTAAATTATTACTTCTCAAGCCTGAATCAATATCCAAATACTCCAGGTGAAAGCTGAAGCAGATTTGTATCTGGTGGACATACACCCCAGTGGATAAGACACATGCCACTAACCACAGATCAAGCCCCTGAAGAAGTTATGTAATTTTCACTAAGATAAAGGAGAAATAACCATTGTTTTGTTTTCTTTGGATGCTTTTTTTGGTGCTTTTGTAGAGCTAAATCAGAGCAAAGAAAATATTTTGTACTATGCTTACATTTTGGTCTGCCTCTTCCCTTATCCTACAACAAAGACTGCTACAGCACAGAAAAAAATAAAGGTCAGACAGATGTAGTAAGTTAGCTAGACACAGTAATTTTTTTTTTCTTTTCTGCATTAGATAATTTGGCTTAAAGTATCCAATTGTCAAAGCAAATTTAATTCCTCACATGTGATAAGAAAGTTTAGCTGGCCATGAGTTTTCATCCAAGGAGGACTATTCTTTCCTCTCCACCTTTGTATCTGCTTCTGCTGACTAGATGCACAGTGCATCTTTTGCAATCACAGAATTGTCATAGTTGGAAAAAACCTCTAAGATCATCACATCCAACCATCAACATCTGCCCCCTAATAAAATAAATAAAATATATTTATCAATATCTGTATCATCATGCCCACTACGGCATGTCCAGAAGAGTCTCATTTACAGTTTTTAAAAACTTCCAGGGATGGTGACTCTACTGCCTCCCTGGGCAGTCCATTCCAACACCTAAGTGCTATCTCAGTAAAGAAATTCTTCAGGTTAATGATTCAGAGGCAACTATTGAGAAGGTGCTTTTAGAGAGACAGTTGTTGCAAATGCTGTAGGGAACAGTGAAAACATTTTCTGAGGAAAACAGGTGCAACTTATACAAGGAGTTAGGGTTCCCAAGTCTTTAGCAACTTTGCTCTGTTGAAGTAATACTACTTGCTGCTGATGAAAACTCAACAGTAGAACAATTCAATGCAACAGGCTTCTACACAGGATATCTCAAACCTGCTAAATGAAGGTTTGAGATAGATGCTAGAGTGCTTCAGTCCATCAGATTGATAGTGTCACTTTCAAATGGCTTTACTGAAGTGGGAGTCCGTGGAGGGCTCTTTGGTTTTAATGGTGCAGCTGAGAGCTTCCGGCGGATTCCAACTGTAGCCTTCTTGTGGTCATGTCTGAGACTGCGGATTGTGCTGTTTATGGCAGCCACACACGCCTTCCAATCATATCCAGTTTCCTTTAGATCAAAGGATGGATAATTCTCTTGAAGAAAGTCTAAAAATAAACAAGTACGGAATACTGAGTTATCAATTAGTTAAGCAAGCCATATATTCTTTTTGGATGGAATTAAGACAAACCAAGCACATGATACCAAAACAGGACAGTTAGGCATGTTACAAGGCTTAAGGGAAGCTAGAGGACACCCCTGCCCCCTTTCTGCTTTATTTGGAAATGAGTGACTAAAGGTCTTAGCACAAAAACAAAATATGCAAAGAAAGCATGTGGGGTTGATCCCTTGAACTGCTGAGTAACTTCAACTTCTAATGAGGTCAACCAGAGCAAAGAAATCTCAGGTTCCATTTCAGAATGACCAGTATTTGGCAGGACCAAGCCCTCCTTTAGAGTAACTCTGACAATTATTTTTATCAAAATGAAACACAGTAATTCAACATAACACAGCTGTAGAGGAACAGCAGTGACAGAAAGCCTCCAAGAGCTTGCTCTGTACCATACTGCAGCAAGACCAATAAACAAATACTTGAATTCAGTAACAACGGGATAAATAAATACCTTTCTCCCCTTCAGCAAGTAAAATTAGTAGCTTTAAAAAACATGCTTTCATTTTACTTTTGAAATTACTGATTTGTGATTGTTGTTTGGAGGTTAGCTGAAATACACATGTTCTCTAAGCAAGCCCCTGAAAGATTTAAATAAGCATCAGAAAGGAATTTTCAGCTGTAATTCCAAATCAAAGGCAGTACCGTTTCTACTTCTTCGATTAACATACAAATTTACCTTGGCAGAATGAAAAGTATAGTTATGCCAGTTTTGTTCTTCCATTGCTCTCACCCATACTAGCAAGTGAAAATCTAATATAGTACCATTGTTTCTAGTTGATACTTCCAACTTTTAGCTCCAAATCTGGAAAACTATTGTGCCAGAAAAGCAGGAATTAAAAATGGTGTTCTTGCAGTTTACTCTGCTCTGGCAGAGAGGGAGAGGAGCAGCAGCAAAAATTCCTGAGGTTCTTTAATTCACAGGATGCTCCTGTAATAGATTATGCTGACAAAAGATAGACAAACTGCTGCCTGAAGCAGCAGCCTGGCTCTCTTCTGCTCCATCTCTAACATCAAATTAAAAATTTTTTTGGCTTCAGAGCTACAGCATAGAACAGGAATTCCTATAACCACGCCTACTGAGTGGTATATGGCCCACAGAACACCTTTTAAATTATGCTTTTTCTTTAACAGAAACCAACCAAATTTTGGGACTACAGTAAGTCTATGCAGGGCTTCTTACTGCTCTGCAGGGTTAAATTCAGAGAGCTGATGCTGCCATCCAATCAGGCTATGTTAGAATGTTAAAGAAAACAGGGACAGGGACTGCCCTCTTACCCCAGAGCCAAGTAACATAGTCTGGCTGCAACATCAACACAGAGGACTTTGGGTTTCACATCCTCTGAAGCCCTTTTATTCCTGCATCCCTATGACACACTTAATATACTTTTTTAACGCCTCTTAAGGGCAAAATGTCATAAAACAAAGCTTCCCAGGCTAGTGGTGAAGGAATATGTACAGTTTAGGAAAGCCCACTCTTATGTACAATATTGCCATATTGGGAAAGGTTTTTGGAGTGCCCAGACATCACTCTATAAAGTGTGAATATCAGCCTCGTTTGATTTAGCACCGTTGTAGTATCCTCAGAGGCAAACTTGCTACACCTGTGGAAGAAAGGGGCAACTCTGTCACCAACTCTCTTCTGGATGCTTCTACACCACCAACTGAATTTTGCAAGGAAACCTTCAAGCATAGGAGTCACATCATTTGTACCACCTGCTAGCCAAATAATCTCGTTCCTTCACTGTGCTGTCATCACAGGCAGACATTTCACCCTGCAGTTTTAGCTGTTTCTCTCTCAATTAGATAAAAGCAACTTCATCAAATGCATTGCAAAAACCTTGTTTCAAACCTCAGTCCTGGCATCACTTTTAAAAACTGTGTTTTGATCTTTTTTTAAATTGCATTTGTTTAAAGTTACTTTTAGAAAATGGTTTTGGTGTTTTAAAATTGCAACAGTTTAACACAACTTTAAAAAAACAAAGGTATGTTTTTCAATCACTTTTGTTTAACAGTGCTTTCAGAAAATGTCTTGTGTTTTATTGAATTGCCTAATCGTGAGATAACTGTAAACAGACCACTGCAGTACCCCATGCATGAGACATCCAAGTAGAGCATGACCAGCTACATTATGAGCACAAACACCCATCTAGTCCTTAACTGGCTTTCCATCCATCCATCCATCCTGCAACACCCCATTGTGAATACCAGAATATTGTCAGAGACAGTGTCGAAAGTCTTGCTAAAAAAAAGTGATGAGGCTAAGTGACAGCCACTGCTCTCCCCTCACCCACAAATCCAGTCATTTTATCACACAAGGCAGTCAGGTGGGTCAAACATGATTTACCCTAGGTAAAAACACACTGACAGTTCCCAACCACCACCACATCTCAGAAGCCTGGGAGACCTTCACAGTGAAGACTAAGCTAGAAGAGGCACTGAGCACCTCAGTGTAATCTGACTCTGCTGTCACCAAGCTACATGCCCCATGCAGCAACAGGCCCACAACTCTCCTTGCTCAATCTTTTATGATGAATGTTAGGTAGAAGCTCTTATTGCTGCTTTTGAAAATCCCTGTAAATCTCAACTCTAGCTGAGCTCTGGCTTTTAGGATACCATTTCAACACTCCCAGTCAACACTACTAAATTCTACTTCATAAGCTGTCCTTGTTTCCAATCTTTTTATACTGCTTTTTTGCACTAGAGCTCAGATATGAATTCTCTGCTTAGACAGATTTGTCTACTCATAACTTCAGCAATTCTCCTAATTGTCAGGATGGACCCTCTTGTTCTTGTAGAATGCTGTCCTTGAAGAACTGCTAACTTTCCTGAGCTTCTCTCCTCTCCAGAGCTGTGTCTCACAAGATCCCCCATGTGAGTTTCCAGAAAAGGCCAAAGTCTGCTCTTCTAAGCTGCAGGGTCTGCACTCTCAGATCTTTTTAACTCAGGATACTGAGGTTCTTCATTTCATAGTCTTTACAGGCAATATTGCCACCGATTATCACACTCCAACCTGTTTTTTGTGAAAAGCACCACAACTTACTGCACATTACCTCTGTCTGACCTACCCAACCCCTGTATTATCAAGAAATGACCCCAACACTCTCTGTCTCCCACTGTGTAACACTTTCAAACAGGTGCCATGGAGACCAAATTTCATCCTATGGAACAGTTTTATGATCTGGAGACTTCCTTGAGTTTTTAAAAGGAACTTCATCTACTTTAAGTTTGTTCCACTGCTTGCACTAGTATCTGTCAGAACAGTTTCACAGACTGAAGCTCCATGGTTTGCCCACAGGATACAATGGTAATCACTCTTGTCAACTTCCCTACATTCTCATTTGAATGGAGATTTTCTTTCTTACCTCTGAGAGCATTAATTCTGTTGAAGTCCAGTGGGCTCATGCCACGTTCAAGATTACCATACACATTACTTTTTACCAGCACATCTTCAGTGAACAGATGACGAATTAAGTAGCGAGCTGACAACTCAGGCCGAGACTTCCCCTTAGCTACGTAAATGACTGAGAAAGGCAACTGAACATTGCGCCATGGACTTCCAAGAAGTTCTGGAAAGGATGTCAGAAAGAGAGAAAGAGAAATTTTACTTATCCAATACCTACCATGCTTCAAAGTGGCTGTATTACACGAAAAGTAGGATACAAAAAGTTTGTCCCAAAACTACTG
Organism: Calypte anna; assembly: GCF_003957555.1. NCBI lineage: Eukaryota > Metazoa > Chordata > Aves > Apodiformes > Trochilidae > Calypte > Calypte anna. The sequence continues at coordinate 122,332,193 of NC_044244.1, forward strand.
TACTTCCTTTAAAGACCAGAGCAAAACCATAATGCTACAGCTAATACTAAAATGCAACAAACTGTAGACAGATGTCCAAGCAGCAAAAAAGCCTCCATGTTACAACAATGTAACAGCATTTCTGATATGCTCTCAGGATTGCTGGCAATGTAATATGCATTATTAATGCTTGCTTTCTGAAATGTTTTTATCTCATGTGAAACCATGATGCTGTTCCAATTACATAAGTAAATAAAAATTCTGCTATTTAAATGGTGCTCGAATCCTGGAAGTGAAAACTGAAAACACAGTGAATATTTTTAACTACTTCAATTTGACTCCAACGCAAACATAAAAAAACAACAACAATAACAACAACAAAAAACCCCAAAACTGTATAGCATATCACGAGGTCTGCAGGACCAGCAAAGTACTAACAAATCTTGAGTTTGGGAGCAGATCTGATAGAGCTCCAAACTGGTAATAATCAAACAAATTATTTCCAAGGGCAACTAATCTCAACTTCAATTAATGTCGAAGTTCCCTAGTGGTATCCCATGCATTCCCATATGGAATTTTTCCCAATGCGTTTGTATACTGTGCATTTTTATTTTTTAAAAAAGTGCTATGGCTGCTTGCTTTAAGAATTTTATTTTCCTAAATTGTCAGTTTTACAGAAAGTTGTACTTCTCAAAGACAAAAATTGCAATATCATCTAATAGATATTCTGAGCTACTTCACTCCATGAAGGTAGACTACCTACAAAATAAATCAAAACAAAAAGGCAATTGTAACGCAATTCTTTAAAAATGACCATTCAGAGAAACTGAATGTTACTGCTGAGCTTTCCAGTCTTACAGTGGATATGCATTATGGGACACTGTTAGATGCAAACACATGTTCTGCTAGCCAGATAATGTTCTTCTTTGCTCCCACCAACATTAACTATATATATAACCCATGACTGTCTTAAGAGGTGCATAATTCAGCAAATCACTTAACACTTTACTACTCAATTTCCACCAACAGCAGCATCTTTTGCCTCTCACTGACCATTTAAAATGGAACACACAAATCAAGAGGATGAAAATTTCTTAATTTACCCATAGGCTCCAAAGACTCTGGTTTCTTGGCTGAAGTTGTGTCGAAAGTTTCTGGAAACTTATCCGGTACTGAATTCTGCAGTGTTTCAGTTGTGGAGCTGGTCATTTTCTGAGAATTTTGAGAACTAATTTCACTATCTTCATTATAATTTAAGTCTACACAATGGGATGTATCTGGAGCATCATCCACTTTTTCTTTCCCTTCAGATGCCTCCTGAAATATTAAATTAGATAAGCACAGGCACTGGAAGAAGGTTGCTAGTTTTCTAGTTACTATTCCAGTTCATTTCCCATTTCATTAGATTCCAGATATCTACAGTATAGCTACTCCTGAATTTCAATCATGAAAACCATTGGTGAAACATACACTAAATATTCACAGATATGTACCAAGCTTTCTAGAAGCAGAGGTAAATGGAGTTACAGGCATCTGGGGAGTGATGTTTCAGTCCATATAAAGCTGAAATGCACGGCTGGCTTTATCTGAAGGAAAGCCTGTGAAAAACAGTGCTGCCAGCTACTTGCCTAAGCTTGCAATCAAATTTAACACTACTTCTGGGTAACATTTATGAGCTTTCCTTTTAGTATCCTATGTTTATATATCTCTTCACTGAATGCTACACACAGCAGCAAGAAGAGGCAGAGCAAGAGAAAAGTATATGCTTCCAGTATTCCCCATATGGAACAAGTGCTACTGTCAACAGGCCTACGCTGAGCAATGCAAAGACAGAACCCAAGGAATTTCCAATTAGATCACTCTTATGATTAAGAGTTCAAATAAACAACTTGAGAAAATAAGCAGAAACTTAGTACTTAGGTTATCAGCTTGGCATGACTTACTGTCTTTGTTTCAGAGCGTAAACAGCGGATCATAGCATTGACATTCGTGATACAGGTTTTCCAGTCTTTTCCGTGCTCACTCAAATCATAGTTTGGAAAGCTAGTTGCAAGAAATTCTGCATACAGAATGTAGAAAATTTAAGCTTTGTGACAAAAAGCAGTACTTAAAAGTATTCTAATTTAGAGAGAGAAAGGTAGGAAATACTTCATGCTTACTGTTCTCCGTTTAGAAGCTTTTCATTTCCATCTTTAATTGAAGAGAAATAGCAAGAACACTCCAAAGCTAAGCAGCACTATGAATTTAAGATATGCAATGAAACTTCTTTGAAGTGTTGTGAATAATGCTTTGCTTATCAAGCATTTTCTGGTAGAATTAGGGGAGAGGTGTGATTTACTGTACTGATATAAAAAAATACCCAAATCCACAAAAACAGAGACAGGGCGATGCTGATGCTGCAGCTACCTCACATGGTGTAAATAATCTATTGTTTAAAGGAGGAGGAGATGTATAGGTTCACATATATGTGCCATGGGATCTTATGGAAGTGGCTTGACATTTTTTAGAAAGTGCTCTTCCCATTTTCACCATTTTTCAAACAAACAAGAAACGTGAACTTAAAGGAAAGAAGGGTATTTAAGAATCACCCGTTAATGTCCGTCCCAAGTATAGCATGGCCACAAATAAACCAAACCAAACAAAACCCAAACTGACCTAACAAACAAAAAAACCTCCACAAAATCCGTGACACACAAACACAAGAGAAGTCGTAATGAAAAACTGAGAAACAGCATGACTGATGAACATGAAGCAGACAAAGCTAGGAGAAATTAGAATTGGTTTATCCACATTGAAGAAAAACAAACACTGAGAATTACAAAAGAGGACTAAAGACATAGCAGAGTGAAGGACATCCACTACTGCATGTACAGTACCTCAGTTGACAGAAAAGGACTTACAGAATGATACAGAAAAGGACTATTTGTATGTTAAAAAACGTAAGTATTAAGGAAGCAATCCTGTGCATTTTGAAAGACAGCATACCTCTAATTGCAGCAGTCTTGTTTGGATCCAGTATCCTGCGCCCTCGTGCGCTGACGCCCATGATGCTGCACAGGAGCGTTTCCTTGGGGAACAGCACACGCACCAAGTAGCGCGCTGCGTACTTTGGCTTTGTCTTTTGCCGAGCTTTCATCAAATAGTTTCCAAGAACTTTTACATTTCTCACTGGGTCACCAACAAACTCTTTTGTAAAACAAAAACATTTAAAGAGAAAAAAACCCAAAACATTGAAGAAACCTCAAGCAAGTGTTAAAAAAAGACTACTTTTTCAAACTCTCTTTACCTCTATAGCACTCTCTATATGTGTTCTCTGCTACAGCTAATTCTAATATGTATTACTTAACTTTGCTCTTAAAAAGCAGCTTTAAATTGGAATGGTAGCAGAAATATGTTTTCAATTCACAATAATCACTAACATAACTAACTGAAGTAAGAACACGCAAGAATATACATTAAAATATTATACTGCTAAGTTATACACCATTTATAAATTCGCAGCTAAGTATCCAAGTATTTCATCTACTATTCAAGCAGCTCTTCAGTTGTATGAATATAATTTTTGGACCAAAAGCAACCAAAAATTCATAGCCCAGCCTTCCACATAGCTCAGGGCATTTACACCTCAGAAAGCAATATATTAGTTTTAAAACCATGGTGCTATTTTATATATGCTAGCTTATTATAACACAATGATCTATGCAATTCTTCATTTTTGGTGCAATTAAGTACTTTGAAAAAAAAAAAATCCAAACAGTGGAGGATTTGAGGATAGAAAGTTTTTTTCACTGATGAAATCCTCCACAAGAAGAAAACACATATTTCCTTCACATCTATCAGGTAAGTAGCTTTCTTAAATGTATAGTATGCATACATGCATATGCCTCAGCTTTACTAGCAATATCTTCTGCCTTTCTGAACATATGCATAGCTTGCATATATTGCTTATGACACATATACAGGTAAAAACAGTTTACATCACAAGTACCAAGAGGTAAAAAAGGGGCCCAGTTTTCAAATAATCCAAAGCAGGTATTGTAAACCAAAAGCTTCTGGTAGGCTATATAACTGTATATACTGCAGAGGCTTTTAAGTGATCCTTGGCATATTCAATATTCCTATGACCTTTGTTTCAAGAGATTTAGACAGTATTCCACTACAGAAATGTTCATAAAGCAGCCAGCTCTGCTCCTTTACCTTTGGTAAATAACAATAAGGAGATTACTTCAGGCACTTCTTTTTATACTAGCAGCAGTTTTTCTAGCATTCATTTCTGAGTATTTATTACAAAGGAACTCACCAAAGCTAGGATTGATGGAGACTGAAGATGGTAGTTCTTTACTAATATTCACACTCACTGATGGATTTTGGTAGTTCACCACTAGAGCATTACTTCCCAAGCTGGTCTCAGATGGTGCTGGCATCAATGATGATGATGCCACTGGTGAAGATGCAACATTGACAGTACTTTCCACAACGCTGGCTACAAGATTTGATTGTGGAGAAAGGTCAGGCATCCCGTTAGTTGTTCTATAGGATGAATGTAATGAATGTGTAGAAACTATAGTGGGGAGTGGTGGGCTCTGCCTATGAACAGGCTGCTGCGATTCAAAAGGAAGACTCTGTGGGACATGTTTCATTGTGGAATTGAGCTGAGCATGGCCATTCTGTAAAGCAACCCTTATGACCGGGCTGTGCCTTTCTGGGCCTGATGAAGAAAGAAGATTTGATTCTCTTTCCATGGGTTTTTGTACTCTTATTTTTCCTTGGGGCAGGTGACTGGAACTTCTGTATGTAAATCCAACTGGCTTCTGCAAATGTGAGTCAGAAAACAAATTAAAAGGTTAAATTAGACACATCTGGTAATGTTTTTTTCTTTTGCAAACCAGGAAGGCAAGATTTTAGTCACTGTACTATTGGCAACAGACTCTTCATTGAAGTAGTCAGTCATGAATCCAGTGCTACTACTTCTTAGCCTTCCTTCCACTTTTTTTTAATTCTCATTTGTATTTCCAACACTAAGAGTTTATCTGGTCGGCTTCCGCATTTCTCAAGTTTTTTCCACTTGGGATGCTGGAATGATTGCTTTCTAAGAAGCCAGGAAAACATATAATGAGAAAGGCAGCTTTGTAAAGGCTCTTAAAAAAACTCTATTAAAATGAATAGGAAAAATAAAATTTCAAATTTGTCAGCCATTGACCCAGTCTACTAAATTTTAAAGGGATACCTCCTCTGACATTGTTATCTTCCTTTTAATCTAGAAAGAAACTATTTACTTTCTCTCCTGGCTGCCTCATCATTCTTTACTTGCTAGCTGAAAACATTAAACATTCAGATCTTGTCTGCAATGGAAGATTCCAAAGAGACTAAGACAACTGAGAGACAGGCTATGCTTTCCACTTTCCACCACATTAAATAGAAGTTTAATACTTCTAGTAAACATATGCACCCTGAAGCAAACACTCTAGCTCAAAATAAGCTTGTCACTAAGCAGAAGCTACAAAATGTAGCTGATATATGTGGGTTTGGGTTTGCTTTTGTTTTTCTTGGGGGTGCTGGTGGACAAGAAGTTCAACATAAGCCATCAGTGTACCCTTGCAGCCCAGAAAGCCAACTGTATCCTTTGCTGCATCAAGAGAAGTGTGGCCAGCAGGTCAAGGGAAGTGATTCTCCCCCTCTGCTCTCATGAGACCCCACCTGGAGCCCCTATGATAAGAAAGACATGGACGTGCTGGAGCGTGTCCAGAGAATGGCCATGAGGATGATCAGAGGGCTGGAGTTCCTCTCCTGTGCAGACAGAGTGAGAGAGTTGGGGTTTTTCAGTCTGGAGAGGAGAAGGCTCTGAGATGTCCTTATTGTAGCCTTCCAGTATCTGAAGGGGGCTACAATAAAGCTGGTGAGGGACTTTTTAGGATGTCAGGTAGTGATAGGACTAGGGGGAATGGATTCAAACAAAAGGAGGGTAGGTTTAGATTGGAAGTTAGGAAGTTCTTCACCATGAGGGTGGTGAGACACTGGAACAGGTTGCCCAGAGAGGTGGTGGAAGCCCCATCCCTGCAAGTTTCTAAGGCCAGGCTGGACAGGGCTCTGAGCAACCTGATCTAGTGGGAGGTGTCCCCGCCCATGGCAGGGCGGTTGGAACTAGATTATCTTAAAGGTCCCTTCCAACACTGAAAATTCTATGATTATATGAGTATTTTTGTGTTTTTCGTTTACAGAAATTTGATTTTATTCCACCCTTGTAACTTAAAAAAAACCCAACAGCCTAAACCTGAAGAAAGGCCTGAATGTCTGAAAGTTTGTCTTGTTTCTCTGTTGGCTGGAGATAATCTAACTGAAAGAAAACCCCAAAACAACAAACCAAACCTTTACCACCAACCTTTCCTTATTTATATACTTAGTCTATCACAGGTACAGCAATGGTACACCTAAAAAAAAAATCAACAAAACTCCTGATGGTTTTAAAGATAAAGTGCTAGCAGAAGCTAGGAAAATGGTTGGCAGGTTGCATTTGCCAGCTTCCCTCTTATGCCCTGTAGCAGTAAAATCCTTCCTCAAAAATGCAGTGCAGGTCACTTAATCTGAACATTAAAGCAGCTGCCACTCCACATGATCAGAGGGCATGGTAAAAGTGCAAAGGTCACAGGGTCCAAGCACAGCTGACCAGACCAGTTTATTCCCTGGATCTTGTATTTTGGATGGGTAGACAGTACAAGTTTGGAGTTGTCAACAAAAATGCATTCTCAAATAAAACCTAATACCCTATTGATAACTCATATGCACAAGAACGTCATCACTTTTACTCACCCTTAAAGCAAACGGCCTTACTGATGCCTTGACATCTCTTGACAGCAGGATCACCTTTGCCACATTAAAAGCTTTGCAGTATTGTTGACAAAGAAAGGTCATTATGGATTGTATGACCTTCAGAAATTATCTGCTATGTTTGTCCTTTAAAGAGCATTATTACAAGTCCTGGTATTCTGTCTCCTTAGTAAACAGAAGATTAACCATATAGGAGCAAAATGAATATTCTGAACTTAATATTAAAGCTTCTTAACAATTTTGGAAATGATTATTTTATTAGAAAAAATACAATTTTACACCATAATGGATACAACGACATGCTGCTGAGATCTGTAAGTTGCTTAGTCAATTAGTCAAGTGTGAGTGATGCAGAAACTCTTTTCTAACTGCAGAAACCAATGAGGCAGTATACCACACCTTCTAAAGCAGCAACACCAATATAGCCCAATTTAAGCTGTAACTTACACAATTAATTTTTGTTACTTCCAATAAAATTAAAATTTTACAGCATTTATTGCAGCATCCTGAATTTGATGGGGGCCACTGGCCATTCTGTGACCACTGGTAAATAACAACACAATAGACTGAAGCCAGCACATAGTAAGAAAACTAGAGTAGTTTTAATTGAAATGGATTTAAGCCTAGTACTTTGCTACTAATTAAAACCTTATTGAAAAGAGAGGATTTTTTTTTAAAATAAGCATCAAAGAAAGTGAGAGAATTACAGGAAAAATAAATGTCTAAGGTCTTTAATACTCACAGGTCTGAGAAACAGGGGCTTTAGACGTGTACGCTGCATTTCGGAGACCTTACGATGGAGCAGGTCAAATTTTTTATCCAATTTCTGAATTGCATCATACATGGCCTGACAACAAAAATAAGGGTCAAAACAGTGTTGTTCCACAAAAACAACTTAAACACGAAGAAATCAAGAAAGTTCAATCAAGGGCAGAATTCCCTCCCTAAAAGTAGGTAAGATCTGTAGGTAATATATACATTGTCTAAGCATATTAAAGACCACTTAGATACAAAGTGCAAATAACAACTGTAAATATCACAGTAAAAAGAATTCTCAGAGAATCTTACTCCTGTGATTTTAAATCCACTTAAAGGTTGTCCTTCCTGTTGCAGTGGATGTTTTATTCTTATGTATTTGGTATGTTTTGTTTTACATTAAAAAGCTACTGACAAGCTCTAAAGTAAGTTAGGTATTATGATATACTATTTTAAGTGATAAGTTTCCAAGTGCACAGATAAAAGGCCTACAGGCAGCCACCAAAATGTTGATTTCTGTATCACCTATGAGAAGTATATTTAGAAAAGTACAATCTACAAAGTGAAAGTCCCCAATGGAACTGCATGTGGCCAGGGATGTCTGAGACAACAAGAGGGGCTTCTAGAAGTGCATAGGTGACAACAGGCTTGGGAAAATGTAGGCTCGCTGTTCAATGAGACAGAGGACCTAGTGACACAGGATATGGAAAGGGCTGAAGCATTAAATGCCACCTTTGCCTTAGCCTCTACTACCAGGACCAGCCTTCAGAAATCCCAGGTCCCAGAGACCAGAAAAAAAGGCTGGAGCAAGGAAGACATACATGAAGTGGAAGAGATTCTCGTCAGGGAACACTTAAGCAAGATGGACATATATAAAATCCAAGGTTCACCCACAAGTGAGGAGGGAGCTGGCTGCTGCCACTATGAGGCCACTCTTCATAACCTTTGATTGCTCATGGTGCATGGGAGAAGCATGCAAAGACTTGACAAAAGCAGATGTCAATTCTGTCTTGAAGAAGGTCAAAGAAGATCCAGGGAATTTCAGGCCAGTCAGCCACACTTCCATCCTGGGTAAGGTGATGCAGAAGCTAATGCTGGAAACCACTTCCAGGAACCACATGTAGGACAAGAATATCACCAGGAGTAGTCACAGAATACCTTCACAAATGTAGTCATGGCTGACTAATGTGATAAACTTCTACAATAAAATGACTGGCCTAGTAGGTGACAGGAGAGCAGTGGACATTATCTACCTGGTGTGAGGAAGGCCTTCAGCATTTTCTCCAGTAAGATCCTCAACAGACAAGCTCCTTACATACAGGTTGGATGAGTAGACAGTGAGGTGGCCCACATGGTGGTGATCAGCAGTACAGAGTCTAGTTGGAAAAGAGTGACCAGTGGCATACCTCAGGGATCAATACAGGGTCTGATGCTGTTTAACACCTTCATTAATGATCTGCATGATGAGCAGAGCGTGCCCTCAGCAAGTTTGCAGATGACAGCAGACCAGCAGGAGTTGCTGTTATACCAGAGGGTCACAATGTCATTCAGAGGGATGTCAACAGGCAGGAGAAATAGACTGACAGAAACCTCATGAATCTAAAAAAGTAGAAGGGAGAAGTCCTGCACCTAAGGAAGGACAACCCCAGGCACCAGCATGACATGTTGGGGTCACCCAGCTGGAAGCAGCTTGTCAGAAAAGGACCTGGGATATTCTGGTAGACACTAAGTTGACCATGAGCCAGAGATGTGCCCTCCCTGCAAAGAAGGCCAATGTAGCCCTGGACTGCATGAGTGTTTGCAGCAGGTTGAGGGAGGGAATCTTTTCCCTCTACTTAGCACTGGTGAGCCTGTACTTGGGGTGCTGGGTGCAGCTCTAGGCTACCCAGTACAAGAAAAACATGAATACAGTAGAGTCCAGAAAAGGGCCATGAAGATAATGAAGGGACATTTCTCCTGTGAGGAAAGGCTGAGAGAGCTGGGACTGTTCAGCCTGCACAAGAAAAAGCTCAGGGGCAAAGCTTATCAATACATGCAAATACCTTAGAGGAGGGTGCAAAGAGGACAGAGCCAGGCTCTTTTCAGTGGTGTCCAGTGGCAGGACCAGAGGCAATAGGCATAAGAAAGACAGGAGGTTCCCTCTGAATATCAGGGAACATTTTACACTTTGAGTGTGATCGAGCACTGGCATCAGTTGCCCAAGGAGGTTGTGGAGTCTTCATTCTTAGGGATATTCAAAAGCCATCAGGACATAGTCCTGGGCAACTAGGCCAGGTGGCCCTCCTTAGTCAGGGGGTTGGATAAGACGACCTCCAGAGATGCTTTGTAACCTCAACCTATCTGTGATTCTGTGCAAATGAGATGGGGGGTAAATGATGTATGGAGACACCAACTCAGCCATGCCTTTCACAACAAACAGGGCACTGAAATCAACTGCATCCACATCTGTCACTATTAAGTGACAGAATGAAAAATAAAGAATTTGAAAAAACCCTTTGTGTGTTATTGAAAGTGTCTGATCTGTAGTCAGTCCCCAAGGTCAAGCTGCTTTGAGATGCTAAAAATTCATGTTGCCTTAAAAAACAATCAGGTATAAAGTTTTAGAAAGTATTATTGTAAAGACCCAATTTTTCAGACATAAAAGCCAGATAAATAAAATACTTCAAAGTCAATTATTATTACATTACTGTGTGACGTAGAAAGTTCTTTCTTCATCATCTCCAGGATTTAGAAACCCAAATAAGGATGTTTACGTAGCAATTTAGACATGTACTTTGAACCATAACAGTATAAAGGAATTAGATAATAGAATATTAATCTAGTATGGAAAATATGTATCAGGTACACCATCAACTACTGCTGAAAAAAACCCAAAGACATTAGAAATACATAAGATGCAAAGATGAAACATATCTTCAACTAACTAAAGCAATTTCTTTCGATGATCTACAACATACCTAGACAGAGATATTTTTTTTAAATGCATATGGCTATGAAAAAAAAGATAAATCACTAGATGGATTTGTAATAGAATTTCAAATTATTTTCAATTTTATCAAAACCAACATTTAGGCTTCAATATGATAGTTATATTTTTTAAAAAATTAAATGTCCTTAGACATTGAAAATATCCCTAGACATCTGTAAATCTTCCCAAAATTTATAAATATCTCAACGAAGCACTAAAAGACCTTAAATCAGTCTGGACAGTAAAGGCATTATTAAAAGGCTTCATGTAGCCTTAGGGCAGATTTGCTGGGAACAGTGGATAACAGTGGGGGAAAAGAGAAGGAGAGGAGCAGGTAGCAAAGGAAGCTATAGCTTTTGATTTGCACTACTTGCTACAGCACACATTCCCAGACCAGCACTAAGAATGTTAGTCACACAATCTTAGTCAATTTTCTTCCACAGCATCACTGAATATATGCTTAAGGAGTCTTACAAGACTTTAATACTTTGCTACATGCCACTCACGAATTATTCTCCCAAAAGCTTGGCCTGAATGTCTTTTACTCAATAGAGTTTACTCCAGAGTCACATAAGTGCTCACCTGAATAAATATAGGATGCTTTTAATTTTCAATTCAGTGATTTTCAGTCTCTCCAGGCACTGCTTCAAAAGTCAAAAGCAAAGAAATTGCCAAACACCACTACCACTCCCAGCATTTTGGCACCTTTCTGGCAATTTTTGTATCCTTTCCAAAGCTGAGTGTGTATGACATTCAGATCTTTCCTGTTACTCTGAAGCTCTGCCCAATAAATTACTACATTTTATGTTTCGAATTAAAGCTTAACATTTCAAAAGTATTCTTGGCAGCTATGGTGTGAAAAGTTCAGATAATAATATATATATATATATATTTTATTACAAATATTGAAGGTGAGTGGGCAACTAGCAACTGGGCAACTACCCAGGAAGGCTGAAGTCTTAGGTTATCAAATATAGATTGCTAATCTTTCTGAAATGTAAATGAAGTTATTTAAATGACACTTCAGAGACAAAGAAAATAAAGTACCTGGCAATAGCTGAGGACCTCCATAAGAGTTTTCTGCTGATGTCCGCTGTAGGAAGCTTCAGTGTAGGAAGCTTCAGATACAATACTCCCCTTTTTCATTAAAATAATTAAAAAAGAGTGTAAGATAGTAATATGAATACAGTCTTCAGATATCACGCTGAACAAATAGATCCCAAGTTCAAAACTCATGTGCTGTTTTAACCTATCCCAAAACATGCATTCCCAGTCATTCCCACATTTTAAAGTCAGCCAAAGGAATGAAAATGTACTTACACATTCATAGTCTGGTTCATACTCATAAATGACATCATCACTATCTTCATATTCTCCTTCCCTGGTTCTTATCTGTGAAATAACGAAGAATTTTTAATGTTTTGATTAATGAAAGAATTCAAAATATAAATTACAACCTGTTAGGAATCCAAGGTGGACACTTTCAGTTATAGCAATTTTCTCACCCATAAATCTTTTGCAAACCTATATAATGATACAGATTTTAACTGGTTATTCTAAGGCAAGAACTTTCTCATCCAACTATGTGTGCCATAATGCCAGACTTATGCAGTTATGAGACTCCATTTAGATTTTTACGCTTATTTAAATAAATCAATTTGAAAATACTTGTATTTATTGTAAGCAGTATAACTCTTCATGCAGAAGCTGTAAAAATGTCTATTTACAAGCTAAAAGACAATTTTCTTACTGCTTGAAACTGCTTTGAGACAGGAATCAACAGTGCCACCGCCTGGACAATTATGACATTTTTCTTTTACTGGATGTTCCTGTCTACCATACAGCGGCGATTTTACCAGTTTTTTTGCTGTTGCTGTTTTATGTTTGGTTGATTGTTTTTTGTTTGTTTGTGTATTTTGGGTTTTTCTTACTATTGCATATTTATCTGTGCCTCATTTTAAAAAAGGAAGGTTGGGAGCATGGAGGTATGTTGGCTTTGATTTACAACAAGCAGAATTAAACAGAGGGGAGATGCTTTTGTATCATTTAAAGACATCTTAACTGTTGAATTAATAATTAAGCTTTGTATGGTGACATGAACTAAGCTTTGGACTGCCTCAAATTAAAAATATATGTAGCCAATCTTTGAAGAGCCTTGTTCATGGAGGCAAATCACAGAATCACAGAAAATTAGGGATTGGAAGGGACCTCAAAAGATCACTAAGTCCAACCCCCCTGCCAGAGCAGGGTCACCTACAGGAGGTCACACAGGAACATGTCCAGGTGGGATGAACGTGTCCAGAGAAGGAGAGTCCAAAACCTCCCTGGGCAGCCTGGTCCAGTGCTCTGTCACCCTCACAGTAAAAATTTTTTTCCTTGTGTTTATATGGAACCTCTGATGCTCAAGTTTATATCAATTGCCTCTTTTCCTATCATTGGGCATAATTGTGAAGAGACTGGCACCATTCTCCTGGCTCTCTCCCTTTATGTATTTATAAACATTAATGAGGTCACCCCTCATTCTCCTCTTCTCCAAGCTGAAGAGACCCAACTCCCTGAGCCTTTCCTCATAAGGGAGATGTTCCACTCCCTTATCATCTTAGAGGCTCTCCTCTGGACTCTTTCAGGAAGTTCCTTGTCCTTCTTGAACTGAGGGCCTCAGAACTGGACACAATATTACAGATGTGGCCTCACAGGCACAGTAGAGAGGAAGGAGAACCTCTCTTGACCTACTAGCTACCCCTCTCCGAATGCACCCCACAAAATTATTTTATTTAAAAAATTTAAGAGCATCTTCATGGGAAATTAGTGTAAGTTATTCTCTGCTGCACACTAGCTAGTGTTATACACATGTACTGTATCCAGCACAAGAAGGTTTTACTCTTGCTAGACAACTCTATGCACTACATTAATATCCTACCCACACTTCTCCACTGGGATGTCATCAAATGAGCATACAGAACTGAAGGAAAAGTTACATTCCAAATAACATGGAAACTGGCCTTAAAACAAAGGGCTACTGTCTGGCAAAACATACCACAGTCTGTCCCACTAGAGTAGGGGCAAGTCGTTTTCTTTTATTATGTGAAAACACAAAATCCATTTTTTCAGGGCTGTGACCATTTCCTCTCTGCATACTCGCAGAATGGCTCATTTGTGATGCCACTGGGTCAGTCAGCACTGATAAGCCTTTGCCTCCTGGAAAAATGAAGAGATAGTAAAGCACATCAGCAGGTTTCCCATTGAATTAAACATTTCACTACAAAACCCATGCGCAGTCCTCCATTATTTTACTTTGAAATGGCTTATTGGAAATTTGTTTACTAGGTATTATTAAATTCATTAATCTAATTCATTCAGATCTGAAATCAGTGAATTTAGTTTCATATTCTTTCTTCCAAACTCTCTCCAGCCTTCATCTCATTTGCCTCACTTTTCACTGTTAATTCTCTGTTCATGTTTTCATATTTAACGGTACAAATCACTGAATTCAAAACCCTGACAAAAAGCAGTTAACTGAAATTCAAGCAATGCACCCACAATGTAAAACAGTTACTGTTTGTTTAGACCTCAGTTGTCCCTTCTCTACACTTAAAGCTTCTCCACCAGTTCGGTCACTGAAACCTGTGCCAACAAAAAAATACCTGCTCCAAGTATCTCCTCTCTTGAGCCAGTGTAGATCAGGGACTACCCAAACACAAAATAACCACAGCTGGTACAAAAACTGCCTCCACCTCTTTATGTGCAAGTGTGGCACACAGTTAAAAAAACATTACCACTGTTCACCACAGCTCCAACCAAATTGTTTTGAAGCCCACAAAAAGGTGAGGCCGATCTTCTGAAGAATGTTAAAGGATTTTCACAGTTATGAGAAAAGGCCTATAGTTAATGCCAAGCCCATCATTTACAGGTTTCTTCCTCAAACTTTCAGGAAAGGGCTACAGCAGCTCTTTAAAAAGAAATAAAAACACCCTTAAGAAAAGAAAAGAAAGGAAAAGAAAAGGAAAAGAAAAGGAAAGGAAAGGAAAGGAAAGGAAAGGAAAGGAAAGGAAAGGAAAGGAAAGGAAAGGAAAGGAAAGGAAAGGAAAGGAAAGGAAAGGAAAGGAAAGGAAAGGAAAGGAAAGGAAAGGAAAGGAAAGGAAAGGAAAGGAAAGGAAAGGAAAGGAAAGGAAAGGAAGGAAAGGAAAGGAAAGGAAAGGAAAGGAAAGGAAAGGAAAGGAAAGGAAAGGAAAGGAAGAAAAGAATAACGATATCCCCTTAAGTTCTATACATTTCAGCTGTAGATGAGCCAAGTACATAATAAACTATAGAAAAGAAAAGACATTAAAAGGCAAGTAAAGCTTAAGAAGATAAACAGGAGAAACAATGTCTGAGAAACAATGAGTAAAACCTAGCTGACATAAAAAGCACACGTCAAGTATCTACCACTCTATCTGCTGTGAACGAGATTTTTGGAGATCAGACCAATATGAAAAGGCATGGTGGACAAGTTTTTGTGGATGCATGAAAAAAGTTACATGTGTATACCTTACTACTTTTTTTCAAAATCATGGAACTAATTTCATTGCCCCAGTGGCAAGAAGAGCTAGTAGCTTAGAACAGAAAACAAACGCAATGTGACAGGGACACACTAAGAGAAATACTGAAAGCAAAGGCAACTGCTTTTGTTTTATGCACCAGAAGATGAAGGGCCAGGGGCAGAGCAGAAAATGTATCATAAGCTAGAAAAAAATTTTCTTTGTATTAAGAACCCAGCAAACATTGTACCAGAGCTAATCGATGCTACCTCAAACCTATCTACCCTCCCACTGAGCTTCAGAGTTTGCTTCCTTTCCCCTTTCATCTCATCTGTCCTGGCTGTGCAGACCAAGCTAAAGCTTATCTCTCAGAACCAAGACCTAGATCTGTATCTTAGGGATTGCTGATCCTGCTCTACCAGCTCGGTATCTGTAGGCAAGAAGAGAAAAACAAAAGAGACAAGTTTGTACAGACAGAAGCAGAGCTGAAGAAAAGGTACTGTTGTACAAGACACTAGCCTAAGATGGTTGTTGAATAAAAGCAATCAGAGAGAATTTAATTTCAAAGACTTAAGTTCAACAGTTATATTAAAAATAAACTTATGTCATATTTTGGCCATAGACTTCATTATACTAAATTTTACTAGGCAACACCTAATGCTAACAACCTACAACAACAGAAAATGTAAGCCCAAGGATGACAAAACCATCTTCTACCTCTTAAAAAAACAGTACTATAAAGTAAACTGGACTTCCAAAAATATCCCCCAAAAAACAAACAACCACAAACCACTAATAATATCCATCAGTTACAGTTCTTTTCATTTTCCTTGCTAATACTGTTGCTGGACTTGTGAAGATTATGATTAATTTTTGTCCAAGCAAAGAGAACCCAACAGAGAACTTGGTAAGATTTTTGAGACTTTAATCTTGGAAGTTAAAATAAGTACAATGATCTAGAGATACTCAGCAAAGGCTACTTAAAACTATTAACTTACCATCTTCAACATTCATCTTGCTATCATTACACATCATTGTCTCCAGTGTTCTTCTAAATTACATTGAATCATTTCTCTAATAATCTCACCTTTTGGGTTAGGTTCTTCTATGACACTTATTTTCCAAATTGCTTATTAATTAATTCCTAGCTACACTTACCTTATAAATAATTCAAAACCTGTATTTCAAAAACATAGTATTTCATAGTGTTCGCTATTTATTAATAGTATTAGCAGACCTCTAAAGAAATAACTAAAAAGGTCCCTCTTTTTAAATACACTGCCAACCACTTTCTGTGAAGTAGCTTTCTAATAAAATGTTTTGAAAATATGGCTATTTCAAAAAGCATTCAAGACAGCAGCACTGAACATACCGTATAAATCACAATAAAAATGAATGATAATTACCATAGGCAAGTTGAGCCATGTGGGGGACAACATTGCTTACTTCATTGTTTTGTTCCATTGATATGCAGTTTTGTGTGCCTAGTCCATTTTCTCCATGGTCAATAATCAGTGCTTCAACATCATCCTCAACATTCACCGAGATATAATCTGTGAGCATTTGAAGAAAGAAAAACAGGTAAGACTACATACCATTCTGTGTATGACAACTGTAGTGTTTGGATCATGCCTAGCACTATCTGTGTTGTAAGCCAATACTGTAATTTATCTATTTTCACTTTAGCATCGAAATAGGGTTACATTTAAACACAGGCATTAAGGTTTTAACATGCACTAGAAGGGAAGCAGCCTCCTATTGGTTAGTTGGCAGAATTCCTAAAACTAGTCAGTACCCAACTCTTCCTATAATGTCCAGTTTCAACAGGAAACTTCTGAGAACTCCACTACTTACATTGAAGCATCCAACAGACAATCCAATCAGTCTACAAATCCTAATGGAGTATTTGGTATTCAGATCAAACCAAACATTAGCTTCCAATGAGATGCTATGCAGAAACACTGGATGGCATGTCTCAAGTACCAACTTTTTTTTTTCAAATTAAACATACTACATCAAGACAAAATGTCCTAGTTTCAGAGTTACTGTATTATAGATAGATCTGGTGTGTATTCAGGAGGACAGACAAGGGAGTGAAATTTATTCCTGATGAAACAAAACCATGGAAGGAATTATACAATGAATCACTAAAGTTAGGAAATAAAACTTAAATTCAGCCAGCACATACGCATAATGACGTGGTAACTATATGAACACATGCTGTATTTTCCTCAGGAGTTCTACTTCATTCCGTGCACAGGATTCAGCTCCAGAGACAAATCAGGGCTGTGTAACAGTAGTCTGGTGCTTTACTCTCACACAAATAACTCACTCCATATCTGCTCTCTTCCCTCTGATCCAATTTCTTAAGAGACTAAAAGGTGGAAAAGATGCTGAATTCCACAGGTCAAGGTTTTATCTCTGTACTCCAGACTAATCCAGAAGAAAGGATACAACAGTGTCTGGATTTGGCTGACATCAGATTAGAAAGACAACTGGAGGCCCGGGCCCAGAGAGTGGTGCTGAACGGTGCTGAATCCAGTTGGTGGCTGGTCACCAGTGGTGTCCCCCAGGGATGAGTGTTGGGCCCAGTTCTGTTCAATATCTTTATTGATGATTTAGATGAGGGGATTGAGTCCATCATCAGCAAATTTGCAGATGACACTAAACTGGGGGGAAGTGTCGACCAGCTGGAAGGCAGGAGGGCTCTGCAGAGGGACCTGGACAGACTGGAGAGTTGGGCTGATTCCAACGGGATGAGGTTCAACACGGCCAAGTGTCGGGTCCTGCACTTTGGCCACAACAACCCCATGGGGAGCTCCAGGCTGGGGACAGAGTGGCTGACATCAGCCAGACAGAGAGGGACCTGGGAGTCTGGATTGACAGGATGTAGAGAAATAAGATAAACCAGGTACCTCGAGTTGCCAAAGAGTGGGTGTGAGTCCACCTGTGCCTGGTTAGGGCAGGCCCCTATTACCAGGGGGCCAATAAAGGTGGGACACACACCCACAGAGAGAAGCTCACTCTGGTGTGAGGTAGTGCAGAGGCCAGCAGCTCGTCGAGCCTCAGGAGCAAGAAAAGCTCTCCCCGCTACAACAGGAAGCTGAACATGAGCCAGCAGTGTGCCCAGGTGGCCAAGAAGGCCAATGGCATCCTGGCCTGTATCAGGAACAGCGTGGCCAGCAGGTCCAGGGAAGGGATTCTGCCCCTGTACTCAGCACTGGTGAGGCCACACCTCAAGTCCTGTGTCCAGTTCTGGGCCCCTCAGTTCAGGAAGGAGATTGAGGTCCTGGAGCAGGTCCAAAGGAGGGCAACCAGGCTGGTGAAAGGACTCTAGCACAGATCCTATGAGGAGAGGCTGAGGGAGCTGGGGCTGTTAAGCCTGGAGAAGAGGAGGCGCAGGGGAAACCTCATCACTCTCTACAACTCCCTGAAAGGAGGCTGGAGCCAGGGGGGGGTTGGTCTCTTTTCCCAGGCAACTCTCAGCAAGACAAGAGGGCACGGTCTCAAGTAGTGCCAGGGTAGGTTTAGGTTGGATATTAGAAAGAATTTCTTTATGGAGAGGGTGATCAGGCATTGGAATGGGCTGCCCAGGGAAGTAGTGGATTCTCCGTCCCTGGAGATATTTAAAAAGAGACTGGATGTGGCACTCATTGCCATGGTCTGGTAACTGCAGCGGTAGTGGACCAAGGGTTGGACTTGATCTCTGAGGTCCCTTCCAACCCAGCCAATTCTATGATTCTACGAAAATGAGGGCCTGTTCAGAAACACTCATAAATTGCCATGCAGTCAATAGCTATGTTTATAGTAGTAAATGAGGCCAAAAACCTAGTGAGGGCATAGTTGCACTGCAAAAAGGAGTTCAGCTGACTGGACATGAGCTGGAATATGCTACTTATGCTCAAAGTTAGAGAATAGTTCTTGGATAGTTTTAGTTCTATATAGAAGTAAACAAGACTACTCATGAGCTTAAAATAGCTACAGCTTTTAGCAGAACACTTCAGCAATGTTCACTGACTGAAATTCACTGCAGGCCAACACAAGTTATTTGCATGGGCTGAATTATTTAATTGCCTCACAGGCACAATTTTTTTTGTTGACAATCATTTAATATTCTGCCTACTTTGGGAGAGAGTTTACAGAGTCAGGAAAAGTGCATCTGCAACAAAGTAATTTGGAAAATAATCCCTTCTGCCAATTTCCAGACCAGGATGCTGAGTTACTGTATTGCCTGATAAATGCCCAAATTACAGCTGGGCTCCTGTTGCTGTGAAATTACCCTTCTATCCCCAAGTAGAGGAAGTGACACAAGTTGTATGCTACCTGTGCAACTTTACAATGCACAGTATTTACCTGCATATTTGTATTTTTTTTCTGCAAATTTCATATGTCATTTTGGCAACGTACTTTTGCTCATGGGAAATGAGGCATAACAAGCCTACCTGATAAGCAACTAGGTCACTTGAATCCAGAACAGCCAGAGCAACAGGCATATAATGGAAAATTCTGTGCACCTGGTACAGAGCTAAGAAAAAGCAGCTTTATCTGAACTAGAGGAAAGCCAGTGTGATCAGAAGTCACAAGTCTCTACAACCTGTTGATAAGCAAAGCTCAGTCTTCCATACTCTCCACTATCCTTCCTTAAATTAAGTTTCAAAATCAGAATTTCAGAAGTGCAGCTGACTGCAAGCAGAAAGCTTTTCTAAAATCTGTAGCGGCAGCACCTCACATCTGGAGGATAAGTTTACACAAAAGAAGGAAAGTCAGAAAGGGAAGACATCACACTTTCAAGAAGTATTTAATCAATTACAATACATTTCTATAATTATGTAGAAGCAACACAGCCACAGGAACTACTCTCTCAGAACTTTTACTCTCCTGGACAGTGGTCAGGATTCTCCTTATTCTCAGGACTGTTTACTTCCATCACTCATTGCTGAACATGATTGCTCATATAGGAAATGGAAATTATTTCCTGTTAAGGATGCCATTCCTACATGGACAGTCAGGAAATTCTGAGATTAGAATACATGACCCTTTTCTAGGAGGGACTATCAGTCTGACTGGTTGCTGCAGCAATAAGGAAAGGTGCTCTAAGAAATGTAGACCCTCTTGCTTTATACCAACCATTTCTTCCTTTTTCTAATGTAGTCTAGTTGCCTTATATGTAAAGTTAGTGTACAGATTTAGATGTCTCTGCTGACAACTTTAAATGTCATTACTGTAATCATTCTTACACAGAAAATAACAACTGTACACTGCCAACTGTCTGCTGGATGCTTCTACACCACTGACTCACCAGGACAACTATACATGGATTAGCAAATGGTGCTCACTCAGCATAGTGAACAGAACCTCTGGCAGCAGGCAGTTCTGCTCACAGTGCTCTGATTTTTGCATTTACTTAGGATCAGTTTTTAAAAATGTTTTTGCATGTTTCATAAGTACATTTGGTTTACATCACTTTTTAAAACTGTGGTTAGATGGTTTTTTAATTGCATTTGCTTAACATTACTTTAAAAAACTCTTTCACATTTGACTGACTTGACTTTATCCTACCATGAATTTTTCATTTCTCACATTTGATGAAGTTGCCTTTATCTAATTGTGAGTTAACAAAAAACAGTTGTACTGTGAGGTATCCACCTCTGATAGCTGAGCACAATGAAGTCATGAGATGAGCTAGTACGTGTTACAAATGGTGTGACCCACACACTTGAACTCCCCCACATATACATGGTTTCCTTTCCGAAATCAGAGCACCATGACCAGAGCCACCTTCTCCACAAAGTCCTGTTCACGGTGCTGGAGGTATTTTTCTGTTCTGTTTCCAGATTGGTGCCATCTGCCAATCCACATACAGTTGTGCCAGCAAAGAGTCAGCAGTGAAGAAGTGCCCAGTGGAGAGTTGTCCAGTTGAGCTGACAAGCTGAGCTGAGAGTTGTCTTAATATCAGTTAAGAGTTGATTGCAGAAGACAATTGACCTAGACCCTTCTTAAATGTGAGGACAACTTTGTTCATTCAGCTACAACATTCAAACTTTCAAAAACTTGTGACAAAACAATTACCATTGAACTGCAAATTGAATCCAACAATTTCTACATTGGAAATTCCATTACTATATTAAGCTACAACTTTTTAAACATCTGTCCTGGTTTGAGCCTAGCCTATAACAAAGGACCACACAGCTGCTCACTACTCCTCTCCCATTTCAAGATAGCAAGTAGGAAATTCACCAAAAACCTCATGGGTCAAGACAAGGACTACGAAGGTTCCACTCACCAATTACGGTCACGGGCAAAACAGACTCCACATGTAGAAAAATCAAATCAAAACAGGGCAAAGAGAAAACACAAACCAGAGCCTAACTACTTTACTCCACCCCTCCCCTCCCAAATTACTGTTTTTCCCTGATAACTCTACCACTTTATCCCTGTGGCACAGAGGAACAGGGATTGAGGATTACGGTCTGTTTGTCACACAGTTTTCTGCCACTCTTTCCTTTTCAGGGAGAAGGATTCATCACAGTCTTCCCCTACTGCAGCGTTGGGGTCCCGTGGTAAATGTGTGGCAAAACAGACTGTTTTCTCCCCAACTCCCACGTTGAATGTGTTGACTTTTGAGCCAGAAAAGAATGTGAATATGAAGTGGGAAAGCTGGGGGGAGGGCATGGCTCAATGGAACGCTCCACACCTTTGTGCCACTAAAAAGTTGCCAGGCTGGGACTGCTCTGGTTGCTCCCTGACTGGGAAACCTTGCAGAAGAGCCAACCTGGCAAAGACCACAAATTCCAAAAAGAGACACACAATGCAGCTACAAAATAATCATACAAAAATGGTATATGAATGCTGATTCAACAGCCACAGGATGAAATGTAATGAAGATACACTGACAATATGAAAAATGCCACTTGAATCAACAAAATTACATCCAAGCTAACTATGAGGCAGCGCCAGCATAGTTTGCTCTGCTTAAAATGTACCAAGCTTATTTCTACCAGCAAACCCCTCTCCACACTGGGACAGCCTTTCCCCTGTTTACAATCATTAAAATGTATCAAGGCAAACCTCACCAACAGACCCGCCCTCCTTTGTCACGACTAAAAAGATAAAATGCTAATCAGAATGGCTCCTGACAAAGCTGCCAGACAGATAATGCAAATTGGTAGCAAAGACAAGAACTAAAAGAATTCTGGGAAAACCCAGAATTCAAAGGGAAGACCCACAGCCATCAATTTGCAACTTCTGGCAGTAATTGATGAGAAGAAGGAACTTCTTACTATAGAAATTCAGAGGAAAAACAGCAAAAGGAGAAGCAGAAAGAGCAGCAAGAAGCAGCAAAAAGCAGCGACCAACAACAGTAAGCAGCACCAAGGAATAGCAGCGAGCACCACCACTAAAGCTTCAGAGACATCGACCCTGGTAGTGGCGATTTCTTCAGTGGGTAAAAAAATCGATAAACTGTTTCCTTTCTTCCCTTTTCTTTTCTTAATAGCCCTTTCCCCGGGGATGATTCATTTGTTTATAAACCTGATTTGCCTTCGTTTTTCTCCCACTATTAACTGCTTCCTAAGACTCCTTTCAGCATGGCGTCATTTTCCCTGAAATAAACCATAAAGCTGGTTACTTTTGCAATTTATAGGATGCACAGGCACAGTGGCTAATATTACCTCACAAACAAAATATAAAATATTAATAGATACAGACAGTGAGAGGTCCCTCCCACAGGAGAAAGTCCTTCATGAACCCCTCAACATGAGTCGCTCCCAAAAGGCACAGTCCCTCAGGAGCAAACTGCTCCAGCAAGGGCAGCCCACAGAGCCACAGACTACTTCAGGCACAGTCACCTCCCCTGGCATGGGGTCCTCCATGGCTGCAGGCCTGTAACATCTGCTCCATTATCTTCCACAGGCTGCAGGTCCTCAACTGCTACAACAGGATCCTTCATGGACTGCTCCACTGTGCTCCTCCACGGGTTACAAGGGGAGTTGTTTCACCATGGAATGTAGAGGCACTTCTGTTCAGAGCACCTTCTCCTTCCTCACAGACCTCTCTGCTCCATTGCTCTCTTGTCTTGCTCTCTCTCCTCCCTGTCTCCTCTGTCCCCAAGTCTTGTAACTGTTTCCCCTTCCTGAATATGCTGATCACAGAGGCACATCCATTGCCACTGATGGCCTCAACACAAGCCAGAGGCAGGGCTGGACATTTTGAAGCTGGGAGAGCTTTCAACAGGTCCGCATGGGAGCCACTCCAGGGGCCCTTCCCTGCTACCAAAACCAGCACCACATCAACCCAGAACAGCAGCGAAATAAACCCAAATGTTATAAAGATTTTATTTCCAATAACAACAAATATATTTAAGTCATTATGACCTGAAATTTTTCTTTCTTCTTTGGAAACTATAATTTGATCAACACACTCCAAGAAAGAAATCACTGCTAATCTTTTTACTATTGCTAGGCTGGGCTTTGGAGCAAAAAGCTGAAAACAAATTTGAAACACAGGAATGAAAAACCAATAGAACCAAACTGCAATACAAAGAAAACTCAGAGGGTGGGGGAATGGAACACTAAATAATTTAGTGATGGAAAGATGTTTTTTACAAGGGCATGTAGTGATAGGGGTATGTTTTTAAGCAGAAAGAGGGTAGATCTACGTTAGATACCAAAAAAACCCTCTTCGCTGTGAAGGTGGTGAGACACTAGCACAGGTTGCCTAGAGAAGCTGTGGCTGTCCTCTTCCCTGGAATTTTCAAGGCCAAGTTGGATGGGGCTTTGAGCAACCTGGTCTAGTGAGAGGTGTCCCTGCCAGTGTAGGGGTGGTTGAAACTGTATGATCTTTATGGTCCCTTCCAACTCAAATAGTTCTATGATTGTCTGTTGATATTAAACATTACGAAATAGTAAAACCAAGGAAACAAACAAAAAATCCACACAAACCCAAAATCAAACATGAACTCTTTCAAAGCTGGAGTTAAAAAGGCAAACAAAGGTTTGTCTTATGAAACAGAAGCAAAAAAAAAAAAAAACCAACAAAAACCAAAAACAACCCACCTCTGTAGCAGCTATGAATTACATACCAAAGCTAATCAAGCAGAACAACCCCCCCCAAACAAATAATATATCAAGGAACTGACCTGTGTTTAAACTAAGTCATAAAAGGAAAGCCAGCTAGCAACAACTTGGACCACAGCTTGCATTATTTATGGCCTGAGACTTACGCTAAAATGCAAACAAGAAAGGGGCTAACACGAGGGAAAGCACAGGAACAATAGTGTCAAGATGTCTTTCAGGGGTAGTAGCATCCCATCCCAGCTTCACGTAAATGTTTGCATGTTAATACAGTCACACTGTAGATATAACTAAGAGTTTTAACCACATTTGCACAAACTATGGCAATCAAAACTATAAGTACAGAAATACAACCAGATCTGATGCATCAGCTGAACACAAGCTGACAGGCTACTTTTCCCTAGTACTGTGCTTATTAAATACCTGACTTAAGCCAGTGTGATAAGGAAGTACTTGGACTGAGTCAGACATGACCTGATGAATGCATTTACTGAGGAAATAAAAATGGAGGTAACTGTGAGTTATGCAATGGTAAAGGGAGGCAGATGAGAGATATGAAAGCACTAAGTAACACTGAATCCTACCTCAACATCTACCACAGACTTCCTGGGCACTCCTAGCAAGACCCCACTAAGACTAAATTAAACTTTTCCCAGAAATCCAGGTTTTTTTCTTCTTTTTCTAAGGGTTCAGTTAAACACATCTCTGTAATTCTGTGAACATGATCTCTACTCTCAGGTGCAACAGACAGTCATGCAAGTCATGTGTAAGACAAACTAGATAAAGATGCATAAATACGGCACTCAAAAATTGGGCACCATCCACCTCCTTGAATTTAGCATACTTCTGACAACTCTGTCCTTATTTTAGGTAAACTGTCACACATTGGAGACACCAGAACACTCTGGAAGTGATAAAATGCTTATCAACAGTCTCTGAACAGCAAAACAACAGTTAATTCAGAATGCTACAGTCAGAATTTGCATGACTGACATTTGCAACAGCAATACAACAGAATGATATATTGAGCAAATGCAAACCAGTTGCTGTGGTGAGAAGCAGAGAAATGAAACCAGAATTTCTGTCTTTAGGTCTCCTATTTGTGTCACCGAGATGCTAGTCAGATCAAAACTCAAGGCAAAATAAGTCTCATGAATGGGCATCTGACGTTTAATCAGATTTAAACTCATACTGCATCTTTTGGTTGAGGAATATTATTAATGGCACCTCTTTTCTATTGCCAGAATACCTTGGTATTTGTGAAGATTACCGAGTTATAAACAGGAAAACTGATGACAAAGGAGAAGGAACAGACATCTAATGCATTACCCTGCATGTCTGCCTCATTCGTAGTA
The DNA here is from genome assembly GCF_003957555.1 of Calypte anna. Taxonomy (NCBI): domain Eukaryota; kingdom Metazoa; phylum Chordata; class Aves; order Apodiformes; family Trochilidae; genus Calypte; species Calypte anna. The sequence continues at coordinate 122,357,664 of NC_044244.1, forward strand.
TATCAGGACTGCTGCACTCCCACACTCCTACATCTCATCTAACTTCTTTACTTCACACTGATACTTGAATAATTGTACAACATGCCAGCCGAAGCCAAACACCACCAATTTTTAAAATTTTTTATTTTTATTTTTTTTTAGGTAGAACAGCTCCCTGAACCTTGAAGTCACACAAGGAAATCAGGCATCTGAGCAAGAGACAACTGGAATCCCCTGTGTGGGTAGAGGTCTGTGACAGCTACGACAAGCTAAATGAACCTGAACAGATGCGAGGCTGTATAAACGTTACAGCTTGAAAGGACGAGGCAAAGCAAGGAATTTACCGGCTTTGATCCTTAAGTAAATGAAGTCCATACAAGTCCAAGATATAGAAATGGCACTACGCATCGTATCTTTGAATAGAAAGCTCAAGTATCTCACTTTAGGACCATCACGCATCTCTGCTGGGACTCAGCTTTTGTTTTCCCAGCGTTTTGTCACCAGCCTCGCCCACCATTTGAAGACTAAGCAAAGTGAAAGCTATCTCGCCCCGCCACCCAACTGCCACCGCCACTCTCCGGCCTTCCACCATGAGGTAACCAAACCGCGGCAAGGTTTGGCGACAATTTTTGGCCATAACCTCACTGCCAGACCCCCGCTCCCGGCGCCGCCGCGGCACAACGACCCGCGCACGCACAGCCGCCCCTTTTGCCCTTGGTTTAACTGCGTGACGCTGCTGGGGACCACCGGGAATACGCGTCCCGGGGGACAACCCGAGCACGCCGGACAAGGCAGTGATGCGGCCGGGGCACGTACGCCCGACCCAAACCGGGGAGACCAGCGCTGTCCTCCCGTGCTGGAACCGTTACCTCTACGCCTCCCCCCCCCCCACCCGCCATCAGCACCTCACAACTCCCCCCCCCCCCCCCATTCCCGTCGCCACTGACGCGGCCGCGACGGGCAGTAGCGAGAGCCAATGGGAGCGTCCCTCTGCGCAGCAACCAGCCAATAGCGGCGGCCGCGGTGGGCGTGGCCCTGGCCGGCTGGGCTAGGAACGTTGGGGCTGTTGCGAACGATGAGGGAGCGTTACGCGGCGCTCCGGCGGCTTCTCCGTCTGCGGCCTCTCCTCCCTCGGGGCAGCGGCGGGGCGGGGGCGGTCAGCAGCCTTACCCTCTTCGGACATGGCGCACCGGGGCAGCGGAACGCGAGTTCCTCCTCGTCCGAGCAGGGCGGCGGAGCGAGACGGGTCTGCTTCAGAGGCAGGTGTGGCCGGAATGCGGCGTTGGAAACGGAAGCGGCTTCTCCGACGTGAGCAACAAACTGTTTTCAAGCAGTGCGGCTGCGCGCTGGGAACGGGGGCGCGACTGGCAAACGGGAGCCGGGGGAAAGAAGGGGGGCACGGGGGAAGGCGGTACCGCACTCAGCCGCTCTCCCATCCGCTCCCCGGCTGGGCATTGGAGGTGCGATGCTCTCACCTTGCGGGAAATGACGCGGCGTTCACCGTGCTCGTCGCGGTGCCGTGGCGCTGCCACCTTCCGCGCTAGCCCAAGGCCTGACTGAGGGCGGCGGGTTCAGTTCCTTGTTTGCTCTCGAATCCGCGGGAGGATGGGAGTGCTGCCAGGCTCTCTGAGGGAGGCAAATCTGCGTCTATCTTGCAGGTCTGGACTCCGTGGTTCCTTTTGGAGCCTTGGGTGTGCCATCCACGGTCGCAAGTCACAGCACGCAGTTATTGTTTGTCTTGCCACTCGTCAGATTGGGGTTTGTTTCTTTGCGAACTCCTCGTTGGAATGGGAGGAATCCACTTACAAAGGAGTATTAAGGGTTCCAAAAGGTTGTCTTTAGAATTTCTAATTGTATGAAATTAGGTGTCAGAATTAGTTTGTACAGAGACTCTGTGGGCCTCTGGTGAAGGGGGGGGGGGGTAAAATACAGAAATTTAAGCATCACTTACCTGTATTAGCAATGCTGTGGATTTTTTGCCTTATCCCTACCTTCCCTACCTCCTTCATCTCAATACACCAACCCCCTTTTTAAATTCAGGATTGAGAGTTAGGGCAGCATTGAGTAGCCTAAGAGTTATGCTTTCCCATAAAGCAAAGAGTTTCATTTTCCCATAAACCTTGCGATGATGGGAGAATGCTTGAATAATAGGGAACCCAGCCAAAAATGCTGAATGCTGTATTCAAAATCAGCTGCTTTTTTTTTTTTTTTTTTTTTTTCCTTGCAGAAACAGAGGAACTTCTTAATGGTAGAGCAACATTTCATATGGGTGTAAGGAAGCAATACCTTTTGAGGATGGGTAGGTCATGGGACAGACAAGTGAAGTAACAGAGTGAGGGACAGGAAATACTGCTGGCTGTGGAAAGCAGGTACCCAGGGAAAAGATTAAAAAAATGTTGGATTTCAAAGGAGACAGATTGAATTTTTCTTGGATATCTTATCTCCAAAGTTTTGTGGGGCAGTGGTATTTGGAGGAGCTAAGATATATAAGATAGGACTAAGAGAAGTACAATCTTTTTGGAAATGAAACTAATTTAAAGGAATGATCTGGTACACTTTAGAGTCCATAACATCTCTGCCCAGAGTTATGGCATGCTGGTTTAGAACGTTTTATCTTGAAGATATAAAGTGGTAGATATTCTTCTTTATTTCTACAAATACTGTTTCAGTGGCTTACTAAATATTACAAGGCAGGAATGGATTTGAGAAAAAAAAAACTGAAGGAAGTGGGAGTAGGCGGGGAGTTGTTACTGGGTAAGGAATAAGTTAATAGTTAATGCATTGAATGCAGTGTCAGAGTTTCAGAAGGAAGGAGGAAACCTGATGTGCAAATTATTTTTATTGGAACAGTTTTCACATGAAATTTCCTGAAATTAATTTGCTGGCCATTTCCTTGTACATATTGAATCCAATAAAATAAAAATATAAGTTACCTCCTTTGTCTGTTTCTGTGATGTCTTCATTTTGTGTTTGATACTTGGTATTGTGTGATGTTGAACAGTTCAAATGCTAAGTGAAGTTGTGGACTGACTCCAGTTACACACTGGTCTTCATAGATCTCCAGCCTTGTTTTGTGCATTATGTTGAGAAAAGTAACAGAAATTGCAGCCTAAATTTCCATCACTAGGATCTGTTGATGGTTCAGCTCATTTGGCAAAGTGAAATGCACATAAATGGATCCCACTGTTGGGGTAATATGGTTTGGCATCAGAACTTGGAGCATGTGGTCTGTATTTTATTTTCTTTGCTTTGAGTCGCCTCTCAAATCATCTTCCAAAACCAAGGAAACAGTGAAAGTTGGAAGCCCATTCTAGAGAATTCTTTTCAGAGGTTCTACCATTCTTAAATGTCACAAAGACATTTGTTTTCATTACCCATGATGAAGAAACTCTGTGAAAGGTGTCTGACTGCTACCAAGTAACTTTTTAATGAATACCAAAAGGAAATACTTTTTGAAAGAACTTTAAAGAATAACACTAAACAGGTTCAGCTGTGTTACTCAATTTTCTCAGCCTAAGTGAAAACCATGGTGTGAATTTCCACAGAAAACTCATTTGATAGTTTCTTATTTTGTAGATGCATTCTTTTTAAATAATACATTAAAAAGAAAAAAAGAAGAAAAAAAAAGAGCATCCAAATGTTAAAACTGACAAAACAGTTATTAAAGGGCAAGGCTTTTCTTTGTTCAGGAGCTATTAGAAAAAGGGTTCATTTTTCTGCTTCATTTGTACCTCACTCCGAGGTATGGAGAGTACTGTTTGTAATAGGATGAACAGTCTAAATCACTGTGGTGTTCCTCTCAGGTGGAATTTTGAACTTTCTATGCCCCAGATGACAGTGTGACAAACAGGAATGTTGAGGGAGAGAAGACTTAGACTCAAGTGATAAGTATCATCAGGCAAATGGGCTCCGAATTGAGTGGGACACCTCCTGCCTGCTGATGATAACAGGCAACAGACTCACTTATGCTTATGACAGGTCTCCTGGGAAGGAAAGTTGGAAAAATGAGTATTAGCTCTATTGGGCCAACAGAGGAGCAGTGGATCATCTGCCTGGAATAGGGGGAATTCAGGGGCATGCAAGCAGCACTGAGGTTGCGATATCATAGTCGTCCTTCACTGACCCACCATCCTGCAGTGGGCCCTGTCCAGAACTGCAATGCCATCTTGAACAAGAAACCTTTGCCAGACACCTCTGGGCCAGTGGGGGTGACTTTCTCAAACTCCTTCATTCTTTTCTTGCTTGCTTGCTTTCTTCTCTCTCTCTTCTCATTGTATCTCTCCCTTTTTTCTCTTTGTTTTGCCACACCTTCAACAGGGTTATGTCATTTTGTTTGTGTTATTTGCCAAAGAAAACTTTATGCTTACACCTGACCCTTGGTGGTTGGACTTTGATCTCACGGATCCAAAATTCTAAGTTACATCGAACTGTAAGAATTACTTAATGAGTTTATCAAGAAGCACCGTTCCCTTGGCCTTTGTATTCTTCCTTTTGAACTGAGGGGACAGTTCCTGCCTCTCCTCTTGCTCCAGCTGGAGATACCAGAGAATTTAAGAGGGAGATGTAGGAGCACCTATTTGCTGACAGGAATAGTTTATGGTTCGCAGCCTTTTTGTGAAATAATAGAAGTATTTGTGCCAGAGCTTGATAATCTTCTGTTAATGAAATTGGAAGCTACCTATTGAAAATGAAAGCAAGTGCTACCACTCTCATCCATGATGCTGTCACTGCCATTACTGTTTTGCACAGCTTGTTAATTTGTCTTCCTCACTGATGATGCCAACATCTTTTATAGAACAAATTACTCAACATTCAGAGTTGGTTTTCTGATTTTCCAGTTCTAGGGAAGTTTAAATGGCAACACAATGGAATCTAGTGGAAAAACCTATATTTAGCTCCTTTACTTGCTTTGTTTTCCTAACCTTGAGCCTGTGTTTCAGAATATACATTCCTTACAAGTACATTTCCTCAGTTTTCTCTTTTGAGAGTTCAGATTATAGGATGTGAAACCACTTCCATTCATTTATTTACTGAAGTAATTGAAGAGACATCTTTGGTCAGCAAAGCTGAATCATTAGCATTCAAGAAGCAAGGAGACTGTTGAAGGATTTGCGTGACGTTGGGCACTAGAAAAGCTTCAGGAGGATGCTAACAGACTGGCAAAGTACAAATGAGACAAGCTAGGTAATTAAAAAAACCTGTCGGCCTGACTTTAATCCTAGGAAACTATCAGAACAATTAATACATGCTTCTGTCAACAAGTAGAGAATTAACAGAGGAAAATATTATTAATGCAACCAAAAATGGGTTTATGGAAAACAAAGTCTGGCAAGTAAGTGCCTGCAGAAATGTGAATAGAAATCAGTAGTAGGAAAGCAGCCAGAGTTTGGCTGCCCTCTTCCTAGGAAAGATGCTCCCACACTGGGAGAAGATGGGTGGCTGCAATCAGGTGATCAGACCTTTTACTCAGGAGGATCCCTTGCTTCCCAGACCGTTCTCATGTTACAGAGAGCAGCAATGACCAGCAGCACTCCCAAAAGCAGGCACTAACACTCCCTTCTTCTGATCGATTCCTACACTAGTCTCCTCTCTGAAGTGGCATTTCTGTTTTGGATCAATGCCTCTCTTTTTTTAGTTACATAAAAGCTCCAGCAAGAGATGGAGATTAAGACATGCCTCCCACTTGCTGGCTCAAGAGCATCCCACTGGGTTGTGTGTGGCCTGAGCTGCCAAGTCTCTGAGAACACTATGGAAAGTGTGTACTGTCAGAGTGTATAGGAAGGTTTCTTGGGCAGGGGTTGAATTCCACCCTGGTGAAAAGGTCCCAAAATTTAAATGTGGCACCTAAGTTTTAACACTCATGTTCTGTGTTATCCTCAAAGAAACTACCCCAAAACCCCATAACTCCCCCCATGCATACTTATATACAGTCTTTATATATATCTGCACAGTATGGTGGGATGCTTTGCTGAGAAGCAGGATAGTACAACCTGAGAAGTACTTTTTACACTGTGATACTACTTCTAGTATCTAGTTTCTGTTATTTCTGAGTGCACCCAATGGTGGTATGTATAGATTTTACAGACTTTAAAGCTATCTTCACAAATAGTTGCAATAATTTCACTTTGTATATATATAAAAATTAATGGCTATATTTTGTGTAGTCTAGTGTTTCAGCTTCTCTTCCACTGAGCATGAAAAAAAAATACACAGGCTTACAGTGGGCAGATGAAAACCAGTGTGTTCCTGCCTCTATGGGCTAAGGTCTCCCTACAGATCTTGCTTATCTGTATTTCTAGACTGGGAAAGGCACAAGAGTAAATTATCTACATAATCAGTAACTGCTTGACCATCTGGTTAAAACAAAAGTTTCACAAACTGATTTTTACTTGGAGACCACCCTATGGTGTCAATCCTCTTATACTTGAGAACCATGATTGCAGATAGCCCTGCAGCATTCCCCAAAACTGATTACTTTCTATGCATTCTAAGGCATCAGACCTGCATATTTCAGCTTTTTTTTTTCCATACACATTTTTACAGACACTCCACACAGTGTTACAAAACTACAGACAAAGTGACAGCTGAAACCAAAGTTTCATGAGGCTCATCTTCCCCTCCCCTTTCCTTCAGGTATGTAATTTTCAAAGAGACATGTAGGGGCTATCATTAAAGCCACTTAGCTTCCACATCCTGACTTCTCAGCCTCCTAATAACTGAACCTTTTTAAAATAGTGATCTCACTTCGAAGTTGGTGTTCATAATTTATGGTCTGCCTTTTGCCAACAGCCTGCTTTATCTGGTATGTTCAGTCACTGGATTCTCTAAGTGGGAATCTCTGAAGTCTCGCAGTTTGGTTTTTTTTCCAGCTGCTGATGAAAGAGCAGTCTTCCCACTATTATTCATCTTCTCTTCCTTTCTCTTACCTTTTCCTTACATGTTAAAGACCTGGGGCAAATTCAGCATTCTTTATATTCTGGCAAATTGCACTTGTGGGGAAAACTCCACTTAAAGTAAATGACAGTTTGGATACAGATTTCCCTTTACTCAGTTTGTAACAAAATTAAGATGGAGAGAAAACATGATTAAATGGTTTGAAACGCTTAATGCACTGAGACTTTACCCTCAGAAATAGCATATTTGTAGACTGTAGACAAGACTTCACATTTCATTACGAGAAAGTAAAGAGAGGAGGTATGATTTAATAGCAGTCACGTTTATTTGCAGTTTCTATACACACTTTCTAGGTAATCAAACTTTTCCAACACATTTTTTGAGAGGGGTTCACAATGAAACTGTCACTGTTTTTACTAAAAATAAATACAAGACTTAAAGTGTTGCACAGCTCTAAAATATACAAAGGCTTGGATTTAATGTAAACTTTGAAAACATTTTACAAAAGAAACCATCTTTGCAACAATTTAAAAAGTTTGTATTTACAAATATTACAAAAATACAAAATGGATGCAAGTCCATAAACCATTGTCTTTTCTGCCAGCATGAACTGGTGCTAGTACCAAAATAGTTACACTGTAACCTTCTTAATTTTTTTTTTTTTTAATTCTTTTAAGTCATAACCTACAGTATTTCTCTATCTGCCACCATTGCAGCAAATGCACTCAATCACTGACCTTTGGCAAAAAGCAAACATATGCTTTATTTGCTACAACTATTCCATGTCCTCTATGCTGCCACAACAACAACAAAAAAAAAAAACCAAAAAAAAAAACAGAGGGAAGAAGTTATTTTCCAGAACACACAGCTGTATAACTTCAGAAATCATTTCCATAGCATCAGTGCAAACAACAGAACAGTAAGTTGAAATGTTGAAATGACGGTTCAGCAGTTACCTGATGTATGTGCTGTACCCTGTCACAAGAGCTCGTCCTCTGGTGCCTTAGTGGCACATCTGCAGCACTACAGGGGTCCCCGCCATTTGCTGTCCTCTAGCTCACATGTTTGTTATGAACTTTTTTCTTCATAGTGGATTTAGAGTCTGCCTTTATTTGGGTTTCAATCTGCTAAGGACAAACTAGGAAATTAAACAAAAGAAGTAAGACTATATTTTAACTGGATTGTTCTGTGGCTGGTTTGTATTTGAAGTATTGCCGCCCCATTCCAGTCAAAAATATTTTCTAGTTTATATATTTATTTCTTTATGGTCTCTATGAAATTACTGATTCTTAGTAAAAAAGTGGTCTCATCAAGGTCAATTCAGCTGTATTCGCTTTATGATTTTGAATTATTACTTAAATCCAAACTATTAAACATATTTTAAAAGTGCTTCTGTTAAAATTTTTAAGCAAAATGACTGAAGATGACAAACTAAGGACTTTCTGACTAATATGTAAACTTCCTCTACTCACGTTCTCCAGAAAGGTGTTTGTCATACGCTAGGTTTTTCCTCTTGAAACATTCCCATTCATTCACTTCACTTGTATTCAGACTTACTTGCTTAACTAATCTACTAATGCGATTAGTCTTTGTTTCCAAAACTTTGCTCCCATTACCTTTTTGAAAACAATGTTAGACTAAGATTACTTAAACGTCCTGAATTTGCAGTCCTTCAGCTCCTCCTCCCAACACACATCCGCATGCACAGAGACTCCACCTCACACACCAAACACAACCAGGCTACACAGGAGAATGGTAAGAAACCCTGAATACTATTTTTCTTGTGCTAAGTGCTACACAAAATCAAATGTGAACCTTATGGGAAATAACATTCAGGATCTGTTAAACCATTCTGACTTGCTCAGACTCTTTAAAATAATAAGAGTTTTAGGTAGAACCTTCCTCTTTAAAACACTCTCTGCCCGCTTTTAAAAACTCTTGGCTTTATGCATTACATGGTTAAAAGCAAAAAAACTAGTAAAAACCCATTTCTCACATCCCACTTCCCTATCCTTTACCTATGCTTAAAGCCAGCTTTTAGTTGATTTCTTTAGTACCAAAGTACACTCTTTCTGCCATGCTATTTGACCTGTCCTACTGCATACCATATTCCTCCTCACACTATTTTCTCATCACTAATTTTTCCAATACTCCAAACCATATCCTATGCCAACCAACACCACCTGCATCGATTTTGGACAAAGAGGGCCTTCTTCTCCAAGTAGCACAGACAGGGCTACATTAAGGGAAACCATGGTGGCCCCAAGGAGAATGAGGCCTGTTGGTTTTATTCTGTTTCAAAATTAAAAGTATAAAGCAACTCACGGGTTAAATTCTAAAAGTACACGTTCTTGCAGGTTTAAGATGAGAAAATTCAAGTAACTTCAAGTAATTCAGCTTTTATTTCCCTGCCTTCATTTGTATCAAAGCAGCTGCTTTGATTTGTCTCCTTTCCCACCCCACCCCAGTCCCCCACCCTGTCCCTCATTTCTGTTAAACCCAGACAAGATCCCAACTCTATGTGGCTGGCACAATGAACCAGAGCTTTCCCCTTCTCAGCTCAGCAATGATTATAAATAATGCTTACACATACCTATTTCCCAGCTACGTTTTCACAGTGTCATTTCGTAAATACTTAGGTAGCATGAATCTCATCAGCACAAAGAGAAAGCTTCACTGAAAACTCATTGCAGATATTTACTGATAAATTGAAAGCGCTTCTTGCATGCTTATAATTTATTTGTTTCCTTTACGATCCAGAAACTAATTGTGTTTAAAGATTATAGTTACCAGGTTATGACTGTGTTACGTATCCCAATATTCTAATAGGAAAATGAAACTTAAGTAGTATTTCTTCTTGCATCTCTCCTCTCTGAAGTGATCCCTGCTAGAATAAAGGCCCAGGGGGCTCTGTGGGATGGGACCCTTTGGGGCTTTGCATCAGACATGAACTTGTTCTGTCAGAAGCACACTTGCCTGACCCACCAATCCTCACGGTCACCCTCCCAGCTGTGCTTTCCAGTTAGCTTTGTTGGAGTTGCCTTAGAAAGACAAATGGTTACTTTAATCCCATTGCAGTGAGCTTTTCCATTTCATTAGATAAAGTGGAGAATTCCTCCTTTCCACTGCTTAATATTGTCCTTCAGGCTTGTCACACTGAAAGTGGTTACTGGTGGCCATATGAACTTTTTGTTTGATATGAAAATGGTATTCACAGAATACAGTTATTACATTGGACTTCTTTTGTCTTGTATAAACAAAGTTGTTATGCAGTAAATTGTTTGCCACATGTCCGCTTTTTTGATAATTCTATTTACAAATTTTTATCAAAAATATGGTATTTACATATGTTTTGTTTATTTCTTCTAAATTTTGTTTCATTTCATTTTAGTGTAGAAAAATACCAATCCTCAAGAAGATTTTCTTTTTTTTTTTTTCTTTTTTTTTTTTTTTTTTAAATTTCCTCTCTAGGGAAGCACTACAGTGAGGGATTTGTTCCTAGATGGGCAGCTTCTGGAAACAAAAAACAACTAAAAGTCACACTTAACTCTGGAAAGTGTATAACCTTTAAATCTACAGTGACAACGGAAATGAGGGTGGGACAAAGCAAATGAAGCTAAAAGAAAACAGAGCAGATATTCCTTATCTTCCTACTTCAGAAAAATGTAACGTAATAAATAGCTACAGCTGTAGTTCTCTGTTTCCCCAGTGTCTTGCAAACACAAACACATTTAAGCATCGATAGTGCCTTGCAATCTTTTTCTTTTCTGTTTAGTTTTTCTCTTTCCTTTTTTTTTTTTTTTTTTTTTTTTTGACTGCTACAGCATTGGCCTCTTATATTCACAGCCTTATAGAGCCCAAGTGGTGTTGGGGCAGCCTGGCCCTGACACCCGTGCAGCCTACGTTGAGCTCTGAGAAGACCGATCGTCGTGGGGGCTGCCGTCTGAGTTCTCTGTCTCTCCCTCGGAGATGGCCTGCATGGGGGTGTTGTACAGCCTGCAGCGCACGCTGTACCGGCTGCTGCTGGCTGCTGGGGGTGCCCTGGAACGCCCCACTCTTGATGATGCTGACATAGGAAAGCTCTTGGAGGAGAATCCTTCTGCGTTGACCCTGGGGGAGCAAGGGGAGAGAGGGGAAGACGCGTCGGGGCTCACTGCGGGAGGAGACTCCTCTAGGCTTTGAGGGGCATCTGCTGTCAGCTCTCCGGGTGACTTGGGCAAAATAGGGCTTTTCAGAATTTCCGTGGCAGACATCCTGTAGCTGGAATCGGAACGGCTGCCCTTTTTAAGGAGCAGCAGTTTAAACTCCTCGTTGGATGTGTTTGATTTTTTGGCATTCCTGTAGATGAGCCCAGGGGACCTCTGACTGCTTATGGGAGTGCCCACACTGCTGGGTGGTGGCATGCTGCTGGTAGGGAATGTGCTGCTGGCAGGGACTTGGCTGCTAGTCCCAGATGAAGCTCTCAATCTGTTTCTTACAGAAAGGTCTCCAGAATCCTTTCTTCCAAGAACTTTCCTTTTTGATCTGCAAAAAAACACAAAGGAACGAGTGTTTGCTTCATACATTATCTTAATAGAGTAACATTAGTGCTGGTCAGATGGACTGTGCTTTCATATTAGCTAGAGTTCTCCTAGTCCCTCTCTCAAATATCAGGGGCTGGCAGTGACTGATGGCACATGAAGCCACAATAGCTTCTGTGAAATGAAGGAAGCACTGAGCCACAGTCCCACTCAGCCTCAGCCAGCTCTTCTGAAACAGAGCATGCACAACCAGCTCTTTATAAAGAGGACTAGGCATCTGGAATATTAGGTAATAGTAATACCGTAACCTATCCAATATGAGAAATACATAATTTCATCTGAATACAAAATATGCCAAAATGGAGGAGATGCCTTCTCATCATCCTTGCTACAATGAATCACTCACCACCCCAAAGGTGATGGGCAGAGGGCAGGAACTACTTGCAGGCAGTTTTCTTTGAAGAGAAGGATGTTTATTAGAGAGAACGGCCTGATGTTGTTAACTGTAAAGCATCCTACACATACCATGAAGATACTTAGAGGGTACACCAGGCTGTAATAAGCATCTTTTAAAAGCTGCTTTTTAGAAAACTAAACTCAATAAAGTAAGAAGGTAGTTTCAGGACAAGACATAACCATTGAATAACCATCCTACAGTGGGAAACTGTGTAGGGCTGCATGTTACCATTCCCCATTGCTGCAAGGTTAGGTCACCTGTGAATGACTGCAAACAGATCTTCGGTGGTGCGGGGTTTGTTTGGAGACACAAAGACATCCTCAGCGTCAGCCTGCAACTCCTCACTCAGTGGAGACATGAGGGACTCATCGCTTGGAGAAGACTCTTAAACAAGGGAAGAGGCCACACTGTGAGTCAGACCCCACCGCACTTCACAACAGCACTGATGATGCAAGGCACCAGCACGCTTCACAACCGAGAGACCAATACCACCATGCAGACTTTAATCTAAACATCATGTACATTGCATGCTGGAGCCCATAAAGGGGGCATTACTCAGGCCTGAAACTAGGATCTCCTGTCTACTGGGCAGCAGTGATAACAAGGCTCCTCTGTACACAGGGTTAGTGCTCCACCCTTTTCTCTTTGGCTGAAATGCAGCACAAGGGAGAATATAAATATCAAAGAACTACACTCTGCGCTGATAAATATCTCTGGGCTGACTGGCCAGCTAGCAGATCGGAGCCGGTCTGTGTTTAAACTCAGAGAGGAGTGCCAATTTGCAGCTCCAGCCTGCTTTTTGAATCCACCACCAGTAACATGCAAAGCAGCACGACTGGGTTTAAACCAGAAAAGGTTCACAACTCACCTTTCAGTGAAGGCTCCTCCATGTTGCCCGCCATCTCCTCCACCCTGCCATCATCTGAGGCACTTTTGGTTGGGATACCTGATGCGATATTGTCTTCCTGCTTGCAAATCGCTTCGCCGAGTGAATTCACTGCTGCAGTCTCTACTTCATAGCAGATATTCCCAGGCACATCGTGGCTTACATCGGGTTGGTGCTTAAGCTGATCGCTGATGGCTGCTCCCTCCACCTGACCTGGGCTTTCACCTTCAGGCCCAACTTCCAGCCTCCCGTCATCACCTGTGGAAGGCTCTGGCTGAGCCTGAGCTTGCTGAATATCTTGCTCTGTTTCTGCTCCCTGGATGGATCTCTTTGCTTCGTCATCACCCGTGAAGACAGATGAGCCCTTCTGAAACCTATCTGCAGAGATGGTCCAAGTTCGATTTAGAGTGCTTTCTGGCAAGCACTCAGCGGCCAGGTGTGTTTGATCCTTCCCAGGTTTGATTTCAACCAGACCCTGGCTGCCTGAAGTTACAGCTTCTTGCTCACAACTATTCTGACCACTGAAAGAAGAGCTTTTCTCTAAAGGCTTTCTGGGGCCCGCTTCTGCTGTGGAAGCATCGATGTACGACATTATGGCCTCCTCTGTGGAGTACTGGCGCGATACTGGCTTCTTAGCTAAGAGTGGCCTCATTTTGCCTGGAGAAACATCGGTTGCCATCAAGGTGGTCTCCTGTATGCACAACAGGTCTGGGGTGCTGCCTTTCTGTTTCCCTCCTTCGGGCTTGTTGACTGCCCGGAGGTGGACAGACTTGAGAACAGAGGGTGTGATGGCGAGGGCTGAGGGAGGGCTGGGATGCAGGGCCTCCCCCATGGCACTCTGCTTGCTGTGGCTGAAGGCATGCAGCTGGTGCCGGTGAGCGAAGGGCTTGCTCAAGACGTTGTGAAGAGCACTTAGGTCGAGGTGAGTAGGAGGTATAATCGGCAGTTCGAGGTCTTTGCTCACTGAGGCGGTACCATCTTTTGAGAGCGGCTGCTGCAGTGATGACTTCCTCTCTGGTACTTTCGGCTTCCTCTTGCTCCCCCCTGGAGACAAAGGTCCCGAAAAGAAAGCAGTTGGAAAAGAAGAGGTGGGTGTCTCTGACTGGCTGGAGTACCCACTGGAGGGTGAGGCCAGCCCTGCCAGCTTCTCGGGGGAGGCCAGCTTAAATTCGTTATCGACGGAGGGGAGGGATGGGGTGGTGGCTCGTGACCCGGACTGGGATGTCTGGGATTCAGAGCTCTCTGGTGACTTGATGCACTCTATGACTGTAGTACCCGTAGCGGTGCTTGAATTGGACAAGGACCTGTAAGGATCGCTGGATTTCAAGTCGTTCAGAAGCCAGAGGTCTGCATAGTGAGGTTGTTCAGCACCTTCATCTTTAAAAGAGGGGATATCGGCAGTGTCGAATGGAGTGTCTTTTAACCCACTATCAACCTGGTTTGCCCAGGAGAGCTCCTGCTTGGCTGGCAGGTTGGGGCCTTCCACTCGGGAAGGTGTGTTTGAAAACTCAAGGGGCAGTTTCATCTCCCTGGCAGTGTGAGAAACATGCTGCCCACCACCGATCTTTGGTTCTTTCTTGTCAGGAAAGTCGGTGCTGTCCTCCGATTTCCTCAAAGATGAGCTGCGTTTTGGTGGGGTTGGCTTTGCCTTTGGTTTCTTCAGTGAGATGCACTGCCTTCCCTGCCTCCTGTGGCTCACGCACTCCTGCCAGGTGCAGTCAGCCAGGCTGGAGGTCACGCTCCCGGTCTGGCCGCCCTCGGAACCCATGGCTGCATAGTTGCAAATATAGCTTTTATTACCCTTGAGACCACAGTCAAAGTGCATGGAGGTATAGTATCCCTCAGTATCCACAGAAAAGTGTGAGCTCGTGTCTGCCTTGTCAGAGGGGCTCTTTTCGAGAAAGCTGTCGTAGGTGGCCATGCTGGTGAAGCTGGGGCACCCCAGGCTGTCTGCCTTTGGGCGCTCAGGGCTGAAGTCCTGGCGACAGGAAGCATCATGGTGATGGTGCAGGTAGTTCCACTCACTATCACTTGTGTTGCTGTTGTTGGGGTCATCTAGTAAATCCGCCACAGTGGAGGTGAAGGAGCTTGCCCTGTGGCCTCTGACCTTGTCTGCATGCTCACCAAACTGCTCCGTGATGAAGACACTGGAGTCCTCGTTGGCATTGGGAGCGGTGTTGAGCGACAGCTCAGAGTCACAGTGCGAAGAGCCCGTCAGTGGCGGAGAGGCGGCAGGAGGAATGGTTTCAGATGTCTGAGAGGGACACGTGGAGCTGCTTCCACTCCAGTTGCCACTGGAAGACTGGTGGTCTTCTTTCTGGTCCATGTGGCTGCTAAGCAAGACTCCTGCTGTGGAGATAGAGTGAATGGGGCTCCCAAAGGTGTCTGAGTTGGATGAAATCTCGCAGCTGCCCGAATCGGCCATCCTTGACAGTCGTGACCTGCCCCTGTCACTGATGCTATGTTCGGGGCTATGTAGGTGCTGAGGACAAGTTAAACCGATGGGCTGATGCTCTTGTGAACCCTGCTTGCCCAAGACCTCCTTCCCCTTCTTTGGGATCCTCTCCTGGCCAGCTAGGAAGTGCTCTGCTTCATAGACTGCATCCTTGGTGGTGGCATCCTGATGGCCCTCTGTGGCCCGAGCACCCTCGCGAGGAAGGCTGCGAGAGCGGATGCGGTTGCTGACAGCGGCAGCGAAGACGGCATCCCCATTGTCTGCCAGCACCAAGATGTTGCCGGCAGAGTGGGAGAGGGAGGCGACAATGCTCTGCCCTCTCTGGGCACGGATCCGCCGCCGGGAGGGAGCAGCTATCAGGATTTCTTCAGTCTGGCACTCTGAGTCCCGGGTCCCTGACCTCCTGCTGCCAGAGCTGGAGAAGTCCGGGTTTGCGTGCACAATCACATTGCGCTCTCTCGCCACCGGCGACTCGTCTGAATCTAGGACACATGGAAAGCCGGGTGAGTAGGAGGCAGCTCCACGTTTCCTGGCGCGAGACGACCCGCGGAGCAACCCAAGAAGCATTATCTGCTGTATTCTTTCTTTTTAAATCTTGCTGAGCATTGGACCAAATTTATCTTTGTCTTAAAGAGTACATAAGGAAGACCTCATCCCCGTGAGGTGGGGAAATTCTCCTAGTCCTGCAATGTGATCTCAGTTCTCCTATGTGATCTCACATAGACCTGATCTTGCTGCCGTAAATATTAAGATAAATATTAAGGTTTCAGGTTTTTTTGCCACTATTTCAACTAGTTAAAGGCAGTTTTTAGGAGTGGCTGCTGGACAAAACACTCCTTCAGCATCTAAAAATAATTCTATTTTGGCTGTCTTTTCAGAATTTCCATTATCTGCTTCTTTACTACCAAGAATATTTTCAAGGCAACAGGATCTTTCTTTCATAGGTTCTCTGGTTGCTTATTCCCCATGATAAACACATTCCTTCTGATTCCCATCAAGTTTCACAGCAATGGACCGAGATAACACAGCCATCTTCTGGTGCAGATGAACATTAAGAAACAATGATCCTGTTAGTTTCATTTTGCATTAATACCATTTAAAAATGGATTTGCCCTCAACAGAGTTGCTCCTAATTTACCTCGGACAAAAAGTGAGGTAAGAAATTCCATTTCAGGCAAATATCCTTGGTAATAAAGAATGGAAGCAAGGAGTCAAAAAGGAGCATGATGAATAAAAGGAATATTTAGCAAAGTTTCTTGTAGGGTACCAGCAGCTCTCTCTAAGGCAGATATCCAACTGCACATCTGAATGAGTTATCTGGCTGTTGTGACAGCTCATCATCACTTTGCTGAGCAACATCTGTCAGTTCTTTACCTTAAGCTCCCTTCACGCAAGAAAAAACTTTCACTTCATCTAGTTACTTTTTATGCACGTAACTATGGGTTCATAACAGAAATAAAATGGAAAAAAAAAAAAAAAAAAGAACTGATTAACATTTACACAATAAGAGCTGAACACGTACATCTATATTACTCGGTAAGGCCCCCAGTCCGTCAAGGCCATATGGAGTAATATAGCTTTGCTTACTGTAGTAAATAAAAAAAAACAACAAACCACATCATTCCCAAACTCCACAAGCATGTATGCTTTTGAGGTTTTGTTTCTTTTGAAGGCTGACTACCACCTCATTTCCCTGCAATTTAAGTTGGTTAGAATGCTATCTACGGAAGATTTGTATTTATACTACACCTATTTCTTGTTGCACTCTTCTGGGGATGCCAGAGATGGTTTTCCTCCTCCTCAACTTTCGTCTCCGCTGTAGTACAGATTGTGAATGAACAAGAGAGCAGCGTATACTAGCCTCTCTGTCAAAACCAACTCCTGCAACCCATAAATAGGTCTCATTAGCCTTTAGAAATAGTAAACAAATTTTCATGGCTGGAACACAGTGGAGGTATGTGAGCTTGGATTAAGCCTGTGAATAAACATAAGGGAGCCCTTATGTAGCTCTTATGTAAATTATATCACAGTATATCACAGTTTTGAATCTAATTCCAGCTCCCCCTCAGCAGCCTGGTCTGCCAAAAATAACAGAAGGAGTAAAAGAAAAAAAAAAATAAAGAAAAGAAAATCAGGAAGGAAAATAGAGTTGAGAGCTCTTGGTGACAGGGCATCTTTCTTATAGTTGTTTATCCATCTGTCATAGGGACAATGACAGTAACTTGTCTGCAAAGAGTAATCTGCTCAGCTATAGCCTGACTTATTTTAAGCAACTAAGCGTAAGAAAACAATTTACGGTTGTAATGCCATATTGCAGTAGTCGGGCGTTTCTTAGGAGACCAATATGCTAAGGGGGCTAACACTTCAAAAAGGAAGGAGACAGCTAAAATGGGGCCGAGTCCCCGTACAAGTTTAGAGAGCATTCTTTGTGATGATCACACGTGGCCAAGGGTAAGATAAATGGGCAGCTGCTGTTTATTTGTGTGCATCAGTAAGTGGCCTGATTTTCTCAAGCGGGCAGCACAGATCCCATGGATGTGTGAGAGTCTGCTCTGTGAATCAGGTCATGCAGTTAATCAAAATCCTCAGTTTGGATTTCAAAGCCCATGTTCATGTGCACACTTGTTTACAACCATGGTCACACAGAATAGGCAGGAGTTCCTCATTTTCTGTATGTTTGTTTCCATGGCATTAGCATGGGGAAGTGTCTTTCACTGTGCTTTTTTACACCGTGTTGTCAAAATAAAGGAGGCCACTGACAAGACCCACCAGAAAACCAGTGCCCATCTGTGCTGGCTTTTCACACATACTGTACACCCATACTCTCTAAAGTTGGCGCGGGACAGGTTGGAAAAATGTGCCAGGTCCGTAAAAACACTAACATAAGGATCACTGGTACAGTGGTTTGTAATCTTAAGAAAAATAAACAAACTAAATCAAACAAAAGGAAAACAAAAAAATCCTGATAAGAAGCTCTATTTAAATAGCGTATAATTATAGAAAACATAATTATACACAGACATACACATACATATTACACTACATAACAATGTAAAACATTAAAAAGTAACTTTCTTGTAAAAGTTCTTCTTGAAATCTACTACAGTGAAATAGAGGCTTCAGACAGATGTCCTGTAACCACCAATGCCCCTGGAATAAGCAGAGGAAGAACTTTCTTTAATATGGAACAAAAGTGCTGTAATCTCCAACAACAGTAATTTTCAAAAAAGTGAACATTTCTCAGGGTTGGGAGAAGCTTAAAAAAAAACCAAAACAAAACAGAGAACTGAAAGCAAACTCTTTGGAACATAAAAAAAATCAATCAGCATCATTGCTGGTTTTCCAGCAATTGTGAGTTAGCCAAACATGCTCTGAGTGCCAGATGCACAGGGGTCATCTCTGAGAGGAAAGTGGAAGAGAGTATATCCTCCCCGTGACGCATACAAATTATTCCCATTAGTGCTAATGAGAATGATACACATAAACATCCAGAAGATTACATACCATTCTTGATCTGTAAAACTGATCAGTGGAAATTTGGTTCCAATGTATGGCAGGTGGACTCTAGGCAAAAATGGCTATTACTGGAAAAGTTAACATCGGTCCCAGACCTAACTCTCCTCTGAACTGCAGTAGGTGACAGTAGCCTTATTAGAAAGCCTTCATCAGTTAGGATCCTACACTGAATCTAGAAAGGGCATCTTTTTAACACCAGCTTTACCTCATGGAAATGTACCACACTATATATGGGTTTCTGCAGGGATTTTAATTGGTAGTGCCCAGCCTGTGACTTTGACCAGCCAGTTCCCAACTTCCAGCCCAGCAGGGTCTATGCAGGCAGCTCTGCTGGCCACAGCTAGCCAGAAGCACCATCCTAGTGGCGGGGGCACCCACTCCTGAATGCCACCTCCCTGGGTGGGCAGAGCTGGCAGCACCCTGCAGTGTCCCCTCTGTTGCCAGGGCAGAGGGGCTCCAGGACCACACTGCTGTCACCAGGAGGATGCATACAGCTGATGGTGGAGCAGATGGGGACTTGTCACTGTGACACTGCAAGCCCAAAAGCCCAGAGCCTCCCATCTGGAGGCTGAAGCTGGACTGTGGGCATACAGCCCTCCCCAGCATCACGGTGAGCCTTGCAGCCTGTCTTTCAGGAAGGTTGGGCATGGCTGATAGTCCTGGGAAAGTGGAAAGGGATGTGAGGGGCTCTGACCTCTCCCCCAACCCTCCAGCTATTGGGAAAATAGAATTAATTTCAAATATTTTCTCTGGGAAATGAAGGCTAACTGAAAGCTCCCTACTTTTTTCCCCTCATAGTTTATATTCAACTCTAAAACCACGGAAGTCAGCCCACTTTATGCTCTTACGTAAGTCAAAACTCAGTGTGAAATATTACTGAGGAAAACTCAGATCAACTTTATGTTTACCATAGCCCTCTGGAAGGAGAGAAAGAGAAAAAGAGAAAGAGAAAAACAGCCTGATTTTTGATTCTAGAAATGTTACCTATCACATTTCATAAGTGACATACTTGCTGCTTCTATAAACAGGTTCTTCCTCAAACAAATCTAGCCAACTCTATTCAAATGTTATAGAAATAAAAGAAAATGCCGTTACTATACCTTCAGCATAGCTGCATGTAAAGACATCTCAGAGCGATGGTTTGCATGCTACACAGTCATGCCTTGCATGTTTAAAGCACTGCAAATAGTAGCCTACATTCTCTAGTTTCTCTTCTCCTGCTACACATGATAATCATATGATTAATTTTGGTGGCTTTCTGCATTATTTCAGTCAGCTACATTCCAAAAGTTATTTGAGGTCTTTGTAAATACAGACTGTAGGTTACATACACAACAAAAGTACATTGTTTATACAGGGAACCAGTGTTTTGTTACACTGTATAACATGACTCTGAAAATACCGGACAAATTAATCCTACATGCGGCTTCAGTGATTCCAGCGGTCACGCATGAGGGATGAATTTAGCCCACTGTCTTCAGAAACCAAATCCTCAAGCTAGGGTCTTTGCCCCCAGACTGCACAATCCCATGCCTTCAAATAAATTAAACAAAATAAGTACTTGATCTCCCTTGAACCATGCAAGAAATAAATAAATAAAAAAAAAAAGAAATAGAAGAGATTTGTACCAGTGACATTGATGGGGATAATGCAAGAAGAAATCACTTGGGCATCTTGTTTCATTTTCTCCTCTGGAGTTGGGAGAGGTAGTGCTTTACTCCAATTGGTTTGCTTATCCAGTGTAGAAGGGATATTATGTATTGGATTTTTCGGCCTCTGCCCTAACATGACATCTGTATCTTCGTCCTCTGGTGGATGGGACTGCAAATGAATACATTCAAGATCAGTGTCTCCCACTCAGACACAGGAGGCTAATTTTGAAACAAAGCAGACACACAGATCAGAAATCAACTGCAGGGATGCAAGGAGCAACCATTCTCACTAAGTTACCCAGCATAAGCTATTCTCCAATGGAAAAATAACATCCTCAACATACTTGGAAAAAGTCAGCCTGTTCACAGTGACATTTACAGGACATTTCCTCCATAAGAAGGGGCACGTCCTGCATTCCCAGGTACCCATTGCAAGTGTGCCCTCAATTACCATCAGCTTTAGGCTTGTGGGCCCTCATTTGCATCCACAACCTTTTGAAAACCCAAGTCTGCTGATTACAAGCAAGAACTGGTCCTGTTTAACCATTTGTTTGAGAAGAAGCATCAGAAGGCCCAAAGTTTTAAAGAAGTTCCCTTCATACTTGAGAAAAAACATTTGCATTTCATTTTTACACACTCAGACCAGGAGCAGACCAAAGTTACAGCCACCCAGCAGCTATGCAGTGGGAATTGGCAGGCATTAACAGGGCAGAGGTACAGCAGCCAAAGAGACGAGTAGCAACCACCAGAAGAAATTCTGTTTACAAACCATGCACATTTTTAGCCACAAGAAGCACTAGATACAGAAGATAAAGAAACAGAGAGAAAAGTAAACTGCATGGAAGAAACACATATGGTTTGTTTTCTTTTGGAAGAAACATCCCCCGACAACACTCTGTCTTGCAACACCACTATAATTTCATGTAGTAAAAGATAAAGAAATTACACACATTTTCATGTGGTGCTGGCTACCAGATCAGGTTTGGGGAGCCTTTTTGTTTGCAAAAAAGTTTCTGTTTTGTTTGGAAGGGATGGAGGGTAGAAACACTTACCTTTTCCTGCATAATTTCCCTCCCCTTTTCCATTAATACGTTCTTCTATAAGCTGTGACAACTCTTCGACCAGCCTAGGCCATCCATCTGCCTCTTGGTTTTTAAAAACGAAGCACAATCCCTTTCAGGCTGGCTCTCTCTTCAGTCCTGAATTCCCAGCTGCTTAACTACCAGCCTTCCCCCTCATGCCTGCTGTTTACACTTCATTTCCCAGGTTTTAGTTTTGGTAGCAAACATGGTGAAGATAAAATATTGCTCCCTGGCTCCTTAGCAGGATGTCGAGCAGGAGGGCGTTGAACACCTCAGGATCACGCCTGGGCTGCCATTGTACTTCTGCCATTCCTCCGCCCAGGCTCCTTACAAATCCCAGAGGAATTAACCATCTCAGGCTTACCAAACAGCAGATAGTCCCTGGCCTCAAAAGCATTTAAGACCTTTACTCAGCAGCTACTATTTAAGCTGTGTGGAGGGCACGCACTTACCTCGCCAGTGTCACCTCCCACAGCACCCCCAGACCCGAGACAACACACGCGTCCTCCTCCTCCTTCTCCTCCTCCTCCTCCTCCTCCTCCTGCCTGCAGAAAACCCCCTTTTCCCACGTAGGATTTCAGTCAAACATCGCAGCCTTCTTTCTGCCTGCAGCTTTTGTGCTGATTCCCGGCAGACGTGAATAGCTCATATAAACTTCAAGCACAAAAGACTTTGTTTCCTAGGTAACTGCCCCCCCCCCTCAAAAAGTTTGATGCATGCATGCAAAAAAAAAAAAATCCCAACAAAACAAAAACCCTTGCACACACATACACAGACACACACACATAAGGAGGCTGCATTTGTTGCTGATTCCTCCTCTGGATGACAATGAAGCTCTGGACAAAGCAGTCAAAGTGACCCTGGCTGCCAGAACTCCTCCTCTCCAAACCCTGGCATCCCCAAATGGCCAGAGAATTGTTGTGCTGGCATTGATTGAACAGTTTCTTACTGTTTCAGAAAAAAAAAAAAAAAAAAAGAAAACAGAAATGGGGCAGTTTGGCAAAGGCATTCACAAATTGCGAGAGAATGAAATGTAATTGCTAATGCTATCAAGTCTGTCCCGGTTGAGGTATTTTAAAGGAGGTGACAGGAGCAGGTGGCTTCATTGCCACAAGCTCCCAAAAACCCATCCAAGGTGATGAATGAAGTGTGGGGGGGTGACTATTGTGCCTTACTGACAAGAGAAAAAGAGAAAAGATTTCTTTTAGTGCAGTAAAGTTAGCAAGTGAAAAGCAAGCAAGAAGGTTAGGATCTGGAAGGCAGAAGAGTTGAGATAGGGCTGTTAGTTGAGAATTGCTTGTTTTTCCAGTACCTTTCTACTCCAGGGGGTCATGTGGCAACACTCAATTGGGGAGGGCGAACGGGTGCTGTTAAACTATAAATGTGAAATGTAAAAAAAAAAATAATTAAAAATTAAAAACATACATAAAACATTTCTGGTAAAAGCACATAGTTTTTTTCTGGATAAACTACCATCAGAAACAAAACAAGCTGAGGTTTCCACCCTATTTCATAATGATGGGTTTGTTCCCCAGAACAGGCTACTTCTCTACAAAGTGCAGCTCAAGCAATTGTGCCCCCAGAGTGGTTTGGACCCCTGTGAAGTCTGTGCTGGTTTTTCTTCCTCAGATTAGACAAAACTGCAGTGAAATTGGTTCAATCTCCATGTGCAGACATGCTTAAATTGTCCCAAGAATGCCTTGTATCGATTTGGTAACTCAAGCTGTGTACTGCCTGGAGCTGACGCAGTGCAAGGTAGTGATCCAATTACATTATAAATTATATATTTCATCATAGAAGGGAGTTTTTTCTGCATGAGTTATTTAAGCAATGGTTTTAAATAATTCTGGTCCTGAGGGTGATTTATCAAATGCATTGATTGCTAAGGTTTTCTCATGTTATCATTACATCTCTAAGGTTGTAATTATTGTGTCAGGGTGACAACAGCCAATTGGTTTTTTGTCACTTTATATAATTTTTAAAAGGAAAGAGATGCCCAGAAGGTCCTCATCTTGGTGAATCTCTGAAATCCTCTTCATTCAGATAGTCTGGTTGATTTGTTGCACTGTCCTGTTTACGAAACCAAGGAGTGAAGGATGGCCTCTTTTGAAATAGGAAATAAAACAATGAAGACAGAGAAAACAAGCCTGTTGATCACACTGGAAAGCTCCAGTAAGTGCTACTTGGTGGGGGTTATTATCTCCTACTGCAGTAGTTAGCAGACTGCTAAAGAATCATATGAACATTTTTTCCTCCCAGTCATTATCAGCATCACTATAATGGATGAAACACAAATCTCCATTTGAAAGACTGCACTATATGGTCTCACGTAAGAAAAAAAGCTGTGGTGAGTCTCAGAAGGCCTAATTCTCCATCTTGTCCTACTCTTTTCCTAGATACACACCTCCTACTTTGCCCTGGTCCCTGGTACAGGACTAAAACCAAGGAAAGCCTCCAAATGAGCTGCCCATCAGTCTTACAGGAAAGTAGGGAGGAAATCAAAAAAGAACTGTTCCAAAATAACGTTTCCAGCAGGTTAGTTTCTACCCAGGTCAGAGCAAAACCAATTCTCCCAAGCTGGGAAAGTCCTTTTTGCAGGACAAACACCTCTGTTCATGAAATGGAGATAGTGAATCAACCAGTGAAATCTGCTCTTCATATACAGAAGGGTGATTTCTCCCTTGGTTCTTTGGCTGAGTTTTCATCACCTGCTGTAAGCAAATTGGCTGCAATTTGCAGGATCAGGGTTTGAACTGAAATTTGACTTCCCTATGGAAGGTGCTGGAGGCTCTCCCGGGAGGGTGGAGACAGAGGGAGACAAATGCTGCTGAGGTGACCAGAGTTCAAGATACAAGACTCTTTGCAATGTCCTGCAAAGGCCTGTGATAGTCTCAGTCAGTGCAAGAGGAGAAGGGGATGGAAGGGACCTCCTTCCCCAAGCTTAGTGCACAAGCCACTTGGGGGCAAACCTCCCTGGAAGAAACAGCAGGACCTTGACTTTGGCCTCAGGCAAGGTCTGGCTATGCATCTGTCTGTCCTGTGCAGGGCTTTCCTACTTCCCCTGTGTGCCACTCTGCCCGACTCCTCCAAGGAATCTATCTGGTTATACGTCCCCACAACCATTACTGATGTGCCAAACTATCAGGTCTCTGATTAAGCATGGCAGGACAAACATCCAAGGTAGGTTCCTACCACAAAGAGGTAGGACAAACATGGAAGTGATTGGCAGAATTTCAGCTTCTGATGTCACAGCAGTACTCCTGAGAAAGCCACTGTCACCACTACCTCTCCAAGGGGTCCCAAGGTCACCTCCTGCCTGTTCCCATGCAATGCCCACTGCCAGGCAGCTGAGGGATGTTGGCGGATAGCGTCAGCCTCAGCATTTCAACACCTCAGCATTGGGGAAGAAAGAGAGCTGCCGCTCTTCAAATGGTCTCATTCACTCGGAAGACAAGAATATCTCTGAAAGTCCTGAGTAAATACGTAATTAAGCAAGAAATTATTATTATATACCCGAGGCTGTTCTGGTCTGATGGGCAAATATGCAGCTAGGCAGTTTTCAAAGTGAATTTCTTTTGTGTGGGTGTGCTTGGCACTTGTCAGTGGTAATAATCAATCTGTTAACTACAAAGCCAGAACACTTTAAATAGGCATTTTTCTTTAATGGACTAAGATTGCTTTGAAACCAAACTGGTGCCTAATTGCTTGA
Source organism: Calypte anna (assembly GCF_003957555.1). Classification (NCBI taxonomy): domain Eukaryota; kingdom Metazoa; phylum Chordata; class Aves; order Apodiformes; family Trochilidae; genus Calypte; species Calypte anna. Next base: position 122,382,814 of record NC_044244.1, read on the forward strand.
ATAGGGATTTACTCTGCACTCACTGACAAATCTTTATTTTCTGAGCTATACCATCAACTTCCCTTGCAGAGGTGCCATTGTGCTTGTGAAGCTGCTTCTCAGTAAAAATTTGATTGTGTATGCACGTGATCTGATTTCTCATTGCTCCATGTCTCTTCCATGTGAAAGTTTTTGGTTTCTGTGCACTACAGCTATAAAGTCAGATGTCCAAATCTGAACCAGGCTTCCCCAGTAGAGATAAGGAAAGAGGTATTAACACAGAGAAAATCAGCTCACCTTTCTTCAGCCCCTAACTCAGGGTGAGTTGAAGCACTGTCCCCCCTGATTTTAGCAAATGAGAATCTTAATCCCCTTCAGTGACAAAGAAGCAATTTAGCAGGTGTAAACTTGCCAGTCTGTCAATCTATGGGCCTGCCCCATTTACTGTCCCAGAGCTAGGATCCAGAGGAGGAGATGAATGGGTCAGTAACAGGACAAAAATGTCACCTCAGCCTCTTCTGTTTTCCACCCACCAAATCTTTGAGACATCACTGTTGTTTGGGATCTTCAAGATTTAAGGAAAGAATGGTGCAAGAACCATCATTTGCATTAAATCATGTCCCAACCTTCCTTGCCTAATGGGATAGCACTACAGGAGATACTGGGATTTCAAATTTAGGGCACAGGGTGTATTGAACACAGGGCAGTGGCGAGGAGAAAAACATCAACCTAAGAATAAAGAACTAATTTTTCTTCAGATAATTAAAGATGTCTTGGGAATGCTAAAGCCTCATCAAGAGCACTAATCCTCAACATGTTTGTCAAATGTAGGCACAGCTGAGTTGATCCCTTCCCCTTCAGCTCTGTTTGACCTTGTATGCAAGGTGTTACCTCACAGGACATTTTGGTGCCTGAGTCACATTCCTCAAAAGCACAGGGATGATGCTGGCAGTGCTCACACAGCCTTGGGAAGGAGCTAGCAGCATGATGCTCTTCTCCAGAGGATTATTTTTTACTTCTGCTGCCTAAAAGCTGCAGCTAATAAAAAGCATATGGGATCAATATTATTTCTGACTTCAGGCTTCTATAGAACCAGAAGGGGGAAATTTCCTTCCCAGGATAACTTTATGAATAGGGTGGGAGATATTCAGCCCAGCAAAAAATTAGCATGTGTATGTAAGCTTCATGTATGGCTCATTTCCAGCAGCAAACAGAACATATGCAGGATGCTTTCACCTTCTGTGAGCACAAAAATAATATGTACTTATTAACAGGACATCCTGATTTGATGTTTGAGAGCAAACATTCAAGTACTGGAAAGGTAACATGTAGAATAAATATGAACTGCTGTTTAATCCCATATCCACATGAGCCAAGTACTGATTTCTTCTGTGGCCGTGGGTTGAAAGCTCCCTACCTCTCTTTCTCTGCCTGCAAAATAGAGAGCCTGCTGCTTCATTAATTCACAGGAGTTCAAGAAAATGGTACTGATTTACATGCTGGAAAAGTTAAAGGTCTGGTAAAAGCAGAAGAAATACTAATAAAGAGTTAGCAGCTCTCCGGTGTTTTCAGAGCACAGTTAACTACTTAATTAAAAATTAACATTTGTACCTATACAGAAGCTTTCTATTGCAGTCAACTGATGCTGAAGAAGAAACAGCAGGAATATTTTTGACTGTGTTATTTCTGATGCAAAATACATCCCTGCTCACCTGCCTGCTCACAATGTATACATTTCCATATGTTTCATTCTCCTTAAGTTTTTGTTTCCTCTGTTTGTGGCATTTTCTATTCTTTTGGAGCATCACAAATGTGATCTGTTAAACTACTAACAATCCTTTAGTGATTAATGTACTGCTCCACTGTCTTGACAAGGCAAAGACAAAAATGAGACATGTTTTCTGACAGAAGTCATACTATGCGTGGCATTCCAGCAGACAATGGTACAAAATAATAATGCCACAATACAAGGTAGTAGGTACTGTGCTTATTGCACCAACACTGCTATGCAAATTCATTCTGATGAGTAATGTCAGGAAGGTTTTATTTCTAACAGCTACAGGTAGGATTGTCACACAGAAAGTGCACAGCTCAACTCATGCCCAGCCCTTAACTCAGTTATTTTTTACTGAGGCTTTGTACAGCTTCAGGACAAAACTGTGGAAAAGTTATTACATTCAGTTGTGTTTCCCTTTCCTGTATGAACCATGCTAAGGCAGACCACAGGGAATATTTTTGAAATGGCAGGGTGATGGAATAAATTACCTGATGCATTATTTTCTTTTCATATTAGCTCTAGCTAAGATCCCAGGGAGAGGCAAAGCCTGGATGGAGAATAACTGCTTGTTTCTTGTGTCTTAGATTTCTGCTCAGATTATAATTTTGAACAAAGTGACACTGAACTTTGTGCAGCTGTGAGTGTTAATTTCCACATATTATAAGTTCCTGGCTCCATTCCCATTATTATAACAGCTATACCATGATGGGTTTGAGAAAGTGTGCTCTCATGACATTCTGAACGTGAGTACTGAGATTTTGGAGACTGGCTGGCTGGACTTGGGGAACCAGAGAAATTAAAAAGTCAGAGAAAATGAAAGAGAAAGCTGAAATGCAGTTGGAATGACACAGCATCTTCACACGCAGTGACTGGTCTCAGCAGTGCTACAGGCAAGGTTGTCATGGGAACATGTGTAAGGAATATTTCTCTCATTTTTAGAAGTCCATGCCTTCCTCGTACTCTCCTCAGATTATTATTTCTTTTTTCATTGGAAAAATGCCTGAATGAATGATACTTATAAATGTGCTGGTTGTTTAGTTCTTCTTTGTAGACAGAGACTATGCTATAGTTTTTCAGCTTTAAAAATGAATTACTGGGATGGAAAGGCAAGTAATATCATGTAGACAAGTAATATCATGTCTGCAAAACCAGGAGGAGCATGGAGAAAGGGAATGGGAAAGCAGTACTCATTCTTTCTCATACTCTAAGAACCGGATGTAATGCAATGAAATTATAAGGAATGAGGTGTGAAACAAATAAGATAATTTTTCGTATAGATTGTTATCTGTTGTATAGATTCGTTGCCCTTATTTGGCCCCTGTAAAGACAGTCGTGCTTAAAATTGAATCTTCAGTTGCTGTGTCTGATTTTCTCTAGTTTTACTATACAATATGCAAGATCTTTTGAAAAGCTAATAGCCACCTAGTTGGTAGCAGTAAAACAGCAGGCTAATGGTACAAATGTGGAGGCTTTGGCTAGTCTCAGATATAAGTAAACTGTTTCTCAGTAGATTTCAGTGGTGATAGTTCACACAGTGGTAAAATGAATATTTCTCAAAATCAAGCCACTTATTTTATGGCTTAATACATGCACTCAGTTTGCAGAAGTCAGATCCTGTAACTTCTAAACATTTCCCAGCTTCTCATTGGTCTCTTCCCTAATTCACAGAAAACACAGAAAGGGGCTTTTATTGCTGTTTAGTATTGCTTTTACCAGAACCTTTCCAGTTCATCAGAAAAGTGGAATACAGAGCAGATTGCTAGGATATGAATAAAATTTCATGTAGGATTTAACATCTTTAGTTCATTGACAAACAGATGACACGATCAGCTGGAACCAGATATCAAACATTACCAACAGCCTCTGAAGCAGATACACATTTACAGATGTCAAAAAGCTTATGCCAAAAAGGGCAAGCTGGACAAGAAGAGTACTCTCAACTTGCTCTTGTAACAGATATCATTAAGTCATGAAGGCTGGCACAATATCAATTAGTTACTCACTGTTTCAGTGTCTTGTAAAAGTATCTGATTAACCTTCTGCCAGACAGAGCATTCATGTGTGGCTTCATCTTGCCTTATTCTTTCCTTTTACAGTTGCCCCACGAACAAGGAGTTCTCTCAGAAATGGGTCAAGGCACTTTGAAGTACTCTGGCATTGGAATATTTGCAGTTTTCACTGCAGAACACTGCCAGATGCCTTGAAATAGATAGGATGACAGTCCCCCAGCAGCTTGTTTGCTCCTTCTTAGAGAACACTGAACCTGGCTAGCCACCAAAAAAAAAAAAAGGCTCAAAATGAGTAGGCACAAATCTTAGTGTTTTCCCTCTTGAAAAAAAAAAAAAAAAAAAAAAAAGGTGGACTTGCTGATAAAGCCAAGACATCTGCATTCACTTGACTAAATTTTGCCAACTAACACAGGACACAGAGGATTGCTCACTATTTATTCTCTTTTTGTGTTCCACAGATGGAAGTAATGGCTGAACTGCTCTGATTGTTTTCCAAACACAGCAAAGATTCAGGCCTTTCACTACTGAGTATGCAATTTCTAAAGATGTGTCTGGCTCCCCATCTGATACTAACTAAGCTTTATGTTCAATATACTGTCCAAACAATTATCTGTAACTAGTTTTGATCTATAATGTGGTGTTACCTCTCCTTTACCTTTCAGTGACCCTAAAACAGCCCTAGCTTTGATGATGACTTTTAAAGAAGAAAAGGTAAGTCTGTTTCTCCTTTATGCTATCCCTTTCTTCTCTTTTCTATGCTATCCCTTCACATCAAGGTATCTTGTTTCAGTTGAATCATAAAGCCTGAACATTTGACCAGTTCAAAGCTTGCAACACTTCCCTCAAAATCCTCTAGATAAACAGCCAAAAAAGCCAGAATAGTTAAACTAATCAAAACTTTATTATGCACTGCACACTTTCAAATGAGAAGCAAAACTTCCTATGGACAGATTTGCTGACATTTTGGTCCTGGTCAGATGTTTTACAGTGTTACTGCTTTACCACTATAGTATTTTTATATGGTTAATAAAATGGATTAGGATGAATGTACTTGGATTTTTAAGCTAAGTAGGTGATGATTCAGCAGCTACACACTTCTGTGCTCACGAATATAACAGTGCTGAGATGCCAATGTCTCTGTACCTGCAGAGGCAAATCTACCCCAACACTGATGGCTGGCATTAGACATAGGCATCACTTAGAAGTCAAATCCATGTTTGACCTGTGGAGTTTTAACTGGTTTGAGGAATGCATTGGCTCTCAGCACGGGGCAGAATGTCACTTTCATGGGTCAAACACCCCAAGCCACAGAGGTACAGAATTTCTGCTGAAACCAGTGGGAATTATGGACCAAATCAGAGATAAGCTTGTGGATCTGGTGCTTTTCTTTTAATGGTGATAACTACCATATCATCAGCACTACTTTGATTTCAAATTAGTGCAGCACTGGCAAGTCAGCACAGACATACAGGACGAGGTCTTCAGCTGGACTTCCTGCTTGGCTGTCTGCGAGGACATGTGTGAGACATGAAGCAGCTGAAAAAACTGCATGGAGGTGGAATCTGTGGAACAGGATCATTGTCCATACATATGTGGAAACTGTAGTTCCTCGTGTCTGCTGAGCCTACCTGCACCCATTTGAGCCTTAAGCCAGTACTCATTGCCCTTGAGTTCCTGGCTCCTGACAATGCTAATGCCAAGACTGAAATTAGAGAACTTTCTGAAATTACAGGAGGGTTCTGGAAGTTCTGCCTAAAGCAGGATCGAAGAATGTGAAGGAATGTGTGAATGAGTAAGTCTGTGTGCTGGCCACACATGAAAAAAGAGGTTTCTAAAAGGAAACATCCACCCTGGAGCTGGCTGCTGGAAGACTGAGTAACCTGAGTTATGCTGCTGACAGTATTTAAGGTCAGCTGTGTTGTACCTGCACAGGCTCAGGGAGGGTGGGGGGCCACATGTGAAGCTCTGTCACACTTACGTCCCACAATGCCAATAATATGTTGGTGTGTGATAGATGCAGTGGAAGACTTACTGGTAGCAAGTGCCGCTCCTTTATCGCTTGCCTCTTTTGACTGCAGATTGCAGGGAAGGGAAGGAAGGGGGGAGCCACCACAGTGATGGGGCCTTGGACTTTTTGCTCTCTGTTATCACCTCGGCTTCGATGTTCTGTTTTGGGGGAGAAAGAAGATAGGAGTCTTTCAGAGTGTTCAAAACATAGAAATATCTCTATTAACACCACAACAAAGACACGAAGAGGACGTGCACTACAAAGAAGAAAGTCCTACTTTTCTCCATAGACCAGTACCTATGATGCCTATTGCAACTGAAGGAGTCACCTACTAAGCATCTGAGCCTCTGGAAGAAAAGCACTCATTCAGCACACCCCAACGTCTGTACTGAAGATGAAATATCACCAAATGGAATTTTAAACCCTTTATTCCAAGTGACAAAAGATCTACCTTATAGAGCCTTGGGACCCAAGGCCTGATTCACGATGGGAACCTACATCTCGTTTGGACTTGAAAAGCCAAGCTGCAGTATTACCTCCAGTCTACCAACACACCCTTTGGGGCAAAGGAAGTGAGGCCCCAGGTGGGATTTCTTTCCCTAGCTGCATCACAACCCCAGGTCCTGAACATGGGCTTGACATGGAAGGTTTGTTGCAGTGTCAGCTCTGCATCCTGGCATGCAGGAGAACATCCTGAAAAGGTCAGGATCTCTCCACCCCAAGTCCAAAGGAGCCTTGCTTCAGTGTGGGATCCCAATATCCAGTCATCTTACAGTATCAGTCGCAAGTCTCTGAAACCTTCGGTGTGAACAGGGGGATGCTCCTGACTTTCCATCTCTAATTTCAGATGACAATCAGATAATTGCTGTTTGCACAGAATGCTGCTGGAAGGGGATGATGGATTTACTTGATGCACATAGCTGTAGCCCAGCCAGCAATGCCTGTTGCTAGAAAAAGCTGCTTTCTCACCAAATGTTTAGTGTGAATTCCTCGTGGTAAAACAGATGAAGAGATAAGGCAATTCTGATAGAAGAAATTGTTAAGAAGCAATAAATACATTTAGGGTAAATTTCAGGTTATAATTTCACTCCAATATGTGCAGCTATTTGGAAAATAAACTAAAACAGCACATGCTAAGCCACCTGCTGAACCTGCACATCTGCCATTAAACTCAGAGGATGGGAAGTTGCCAAAACTGAGATTTGTAACTTTAAAGCGATGAGGCATTTTCAGACAGCTGCCTGTCAGGTTTCCTCCTGTCCACAAGATGGCAGGCAGAGATCATCTTGGGCCGAAGAAAAGTGCAAAGCAAGGCCAGAGAGACCAGAAAACCCAGCTTCTGCCCTACCCCAGCACTACTGCCACTGCAATTCGTCTGTATTGCTCTTCCCTGGGCTATGAAGATGTACTGCACCCTCAGTGTGTTCTTGAGCTAAAATCTGTAGAGAGGTTCAAATGAGGTAATTAACTGGAACGTTTTACCCAGCTAACAGATGTGCTGCAGATCTGAGAAATCTATTACTATTATAGCCTGATAACAATAATAAATGAGCAATGCAATGGTAGCTGTTGGTGCAAAACACTTCCAACACAGGAAGCTACTGCTGAACATTTTAAGGGTGACTTGCATGGACTTTCTCCTTCCTTATGGCACAGAAAACAGACGGGCTTGTTTGCCTACTTTTATATGCTTCCCTGTAAGAATTTTGTCTTGGATAGGTTCCCAGTAGAAACTGACCTTTACTCATCTCTTGTCATCTCTGTAGTGTGCTGTTGTAGTACCATCCAGATGTTTGCACCTACTGAATTCCGTTTATGGCAAAGACCCCAGGATCTTGGTTATGACTTTGATTGTTTCCACTTCCTCCCTGTGTTGCATGATTTGGTTTTGAAGCTACAGGTCTCCAGTTTGTTAGGCAATGTCCCTGGTCTGGGGAGGGGACACCTGCCTAATCCCTCCAAGATGCATGGGTTATCACCTGACTTTCATCTGCCACCCTTGAAGGACACAGGTCTCCTCCTGTATTCTGCTTGAAAACCCCATGCAGACAGCTCACTTTCTGCTGAGACTCTGTCATACCACTGGGCTCCAAGTTTAGCTTGTGGGAAGTTATATCTTATCTGTCCTAGAGCAGAGGCATTGTTTAATATCTCTTCAGCAGAGAGAGAGAAGATGGCCTTGTTGAAACACTCAGCACCTCCATCCTTTTGGGGTCAGCGCACGGAGTTGCTCACACAATTCAGACACACCCATTTTGATAGAAAAACATATAAACAAACAATATAAAAAGGACAAGTAAAAAGTCCTTTGCAACTCTACTGTAGTAATCATAAACAAGCTGAAGAGGGCAACAAGCCTTTTCTACTGCTGGATCACCTCTTCAGCTTTCTTCCTTAGCCTGAGTAATGAAGTCCCAGCAGAAAGCAGTGCCCACAGCCCTGTACCTGGACCTGAAGGGGACCATGGTGAGGCATCACATGGATGGAGATGGTGCCTGAGCATGTGTGAGCACCCACCTCTGTGCAAGGCTCTCAGGTGCTGCTTGGCGTGGTGGTGCAGCTCCTCCACACAGGGTGGCCTTGTGGAGGGGAGGAAGATGTTTCTTTGCTGGTGCCAAGGTGCTCGGTAGTAGACACTCAGTTTGCTCTCTGCATCCAGGTTGGAGACAGCTGTGGGATAAAAAACAGAATGCAAAGTTACACTCCTGGCCTATCTTACATCAACCTAGCCAAAAGCAAAGGCTCTTGCTTGGAATAGAAGTGCCAAGCATGAGCACTGGGGATGGCACAGCACCTCTTTTCCCACCAAATAACAGCAACCATTATTTTCTCTGTGTTTCAGTACTACTTTTTAGCACTTAGCATTTAAACAATGCCATTTTGCCAGATAGAAAATGGTTGTATGGGGACAAGAAGGTGCAATTATACTAGATCGGTGTTAAATATACAAAATAAAGGTTATAATAATTTTATAGACAGCAAAATGAAAATGCAAAGAAGCTAAGCAACCTTTCCATGGTGACATTTTGAGCAATAGCAGGGGAAAGAACGGGTCCCTCATTTCATGATTCTCACTGACAATAGGCCCTTTCATTACATAATGTTAAGTGTGAATAATTTCTGACACAGGTTGCAAGCTTGTTGCCTTCCAGAGCATAAAGACTGAGATTAACTCCCTGCCCTGCCGAGTGACTTTAAAAAGTCACCTACCAAAAGAAGTCACCTATTAAAAGAAGTGCCCTCAACAGACAGACTTCTGAGGGACAGGAGAACTTCAAGTCCTCTACAGAGAAATCCCAGAAGCCTGCCTCTGAAAGTTACATGAACTGAGTCCACTAAAGGTTTGAGAGAACTTTTCAGGAGCGCTGGGGCTGTAATGAGATGTGCCCAACCTCGGTGCCCGCAGTAGTTAGCCTTCCAAGGGACATGGAGGATACCAGTGCCCTGCCCCAGCAAGCTGCATGCAGCAGGCCTGTCCCACTGGTGCTCAGCAGCCCTAGTAATGCAGCAGTACACCCACAGGTCTAGCAATGGCCTTCCTCCTTTTTCTGCAGGCATCAATAGAAATGGTCAACTCCTCTTGAAACACCAGGGAGCTGCAGCAGCTCTTTTGCTTACAGTAAGTACATCACAGAATGATGCAGGCATGACCCTGCCTGCCAAGGAGGTACCTCCTGGGGTTCCCTTCCTAGCAAGGAGCCAGTGTGCCTTGGGCTTGTCCCCCAGTGGCCACATACTCCTCTCTTTTGCTTGCACCTGTCTCAAGCAGAGCAGTACACCCTAGCCCTGTTTCCTCACCCATCTTCCCCTTCTGGCAGCAGAGCCTGGAGGAGCTGCCATGACCAGATCAGAGGTGGCTTCCATCTCAACACAGTCCCATGCAACACTGATGGCCAGAGCCCTCTTCCATGGACAACATTAACAGGAATTTGTAACTCAGTGTTAGGGATGCAGCCTTCGTTCCAGTTCCCTTCTCCAGCCACCATTTTGCCCACTACAATGACGGGCATTTTGTGGTGGGATGCTGCCCTTACATAACTTTTATCACTCCAGGCAAGCACAGCCCTCAGCTCTCACCCAGCAGGGCCCTTGCCACTTCCACAAGAGAAGGAAAAAGAATTCCCACCCACTGTGGTGGGACACTACTGAGGGAAAGGCTAAGACAGAGAAAGGTGCTGGTGGCAGGACATCCACAGCAGTATGTTGTCCCTAGCCAAGGAACTAGCATGTTTTGGGGCTCCCATTGCCTGCCTGTGCTTTTGCACTCCCCGACCTGCAGGAGCAGTTGCCCTTTTTTGACAGGGAGTCAGTGCAAGATGTCAAAGAGCTGCTCTCTGGTGCAGATGCTTTGGTCTTTCTGGTTTTCTTGCTTTCTTTGATGCAAAATATGGTATGCCTTCACCCCAGTAATTTATATAGAGAAAGGAACTGGAAAAGTACAGCAGGAAAAGAAAGAGGGAGCAGAAACAAGGAGGGAAAGCCAGAAACCATACTGCTGTGTGTGGGATGCTGACAGACTTTGTAAATTTCTTTCATAAGAAAAAAAGTTCACAATACTTCATGGGTGTCATGACAGAAATGGTGGTGTGAGATGGTGACAGACCTGCTAAAGTTCAGGTTCTCAGAGCTTCAGCAACACCCAAGGGACCCTGAACTCTGTTCAGTAGGCATCCTTGCTTTCCTTCTTTGGAAGCTAAGTGTATTTTTGCAGGTTGGGTTTCACTCAGTTTACAGTATGTTTGCAGTGTTGTTCCATGCAACTGGACAAGGTGTCACTGCAAGCAATGGCACCAGCATGAAAAGCAAAATGATTGATAGTGAGGTGGATTGTCAGATGAATGATGGCAATCTGTAGATGTTTCTTCATGGTTTCTTCAAGGATTTACTAAATAAATTATCCATTGTAATAATATAATGTTGCCAAATGGTAAGCAGAGCTTTTGATGGCTTGTCTGTCTGTCACCACTGCAGTAGGTGAATAATTCACTAGCATGAGCTGATTTTATATTTCTTTTACCCCTTGAGGGTAAGGAAGCACTATGTCTATTTTACAGACAAAGTACTGAGACACAAAGCAACTTGCCCCAGTTCTGTTCTGAGCCTCATTGCCTCCTTGGGAAGTTCATCTCAGGACAAAAATTTATAAGCAATATTAATGATACCCCACCCATTTATATTGCTGAGAATATGTGATATTCATGATCACAAATTGTACCCTGGAGGCTAATGAAACAGCAGGCACAAGCAGTTCCTTCCTACTCTCAGAAAAAACTGTCTAGACTGCAGCTCTAGTAGTTGTCTGTGATGGAGCTCAGTAAGTGAGTGGAAAGTTTTACCAATTTATGAATTGTTCAGACATTTCATTAGACTAAGATAGATTTTGCTGCAAAAATTAGCTTGTAGAAAGCTTCAGCAGCAGTGTTTTACAAATAAAAAAACAGTAGTTGGGTTAATATACTTCACATTAGGCTTAAAAATGTAACCAAGCTAATACAATTCTGCTACACACTTCTTGTTGAAGGTGTACACTGCTGTTCATAGATAATATAGCGTGACCTCTTAGCCATCAAAAAAACTCTCCCTTAGCCACCAAATCTGGCAGACCTGTGCATATGGCTGTACTAGAAGAAATATAAAGCAAAAATACATTGCTTATCTTCCAATGATAGGAATACCCTGTGCCATGACCACAGCCAACACACACCAGTATCTTCTCCCCTTTCCCTGCAGGAACTCTGATTTCCCTTGTCAGAAATATGCCCCACTAACAACAAGAAAGTAGAAATATTGCACAATAGGCTCTGAACTGAACGGTCCTTTAAAATACTGGAGTGGATTTGCTAGGCAGTCCAGAATAGAAACTAGAAGAGCTGGCAAAAAACTCATAAGGGGATGAATGTTTTCAGCCTGCAGTGGGAGAAAAGCTCAGAGGGAGGGAGAAGTGTTGGGTAGATCAGAGGACAATGCTGGCCCAAGGACAACTAAGTATGAATCCACCACAAATGCAATTAGGCTGGATGTTTGAAGAACAGCATCCCAACATCAGAGCAACGAAGCTCTGGAAAAACCTTCTGGAAAGGGGAAAGAGAGGGAAAAGGCTCACTGGTAAATGAGTGAGCCTGCAATGTTTTGATGGGGATTACCAGATGTGATTGCCTGCCAAGAGAGGGACTCACTTTCACTAATTCCTGGGACATTGCCCTTTGCACATGTCCTTCCATGTTCTGTGCTCCTGCAACAGCATCTCACCTGGCCACTGGTCTTTGGGCCCCTGACATGTAGGTACCATTGCTGGGAGCTGAAGCCAGAGAATACAGCTGCAGTAGCAGAACATGAGTTGTCAAGGCCACTAGAAGTCTGATCATCTGCACAGGGCTGAATCTCTTTCCTTCACTAAAAGAAAAAAGCCAAACTATGGCAGGGTAATTCAGCAAAGACCACTGGACTGATATCTAGAAAACCTGTTCAGTCAAAGCTTCACCATATACTTCTATTAAGGGCCTAGGTTAACCATTAAGACTCCCTATGCCTTGTTTCTGCAGAAGGGGGATAAGGTATCTCTTTCAGCCAGCACTTCCTTTCACTCAGTGTTTTACACTGCAGGCTGTTTTTACAATGCTGAGCCTGTGCGTGGCTGTAGCCCCTCAGCATCATCATCACATGCATAATAAATAAAGCAATACAGAAACTGTAAAGCCACAGTCTTTAAATTATTAACAGCTGGACACCACAGTGATTGAGGAAAAAAAAACAACCCTGTACAGAAATAGGAAATGCTGCTTTTCAGGCACATCATATATAGACTGTTAACATATTTTTGGTGTGTGCTTTGGTCAATTTAGAATATACAAGTGAATCATATAAACTATCATGTTCATTTCATTCTCAAGCTAAAGTAATTGTTTTTCTGTCTTGTGGGATGGCAGAAAGATGAGAGACCATTTAAATGGATTCTCCAATATGTTCTGCGGATCCATTAACATTGGCTGGTTTCCTGACAACCAATATCAAACAGGCATACATTAATGACTGTTCTCATGAGAAGATTTTTGAAGGTTTCCAAATAGCTGTTTTATCAAAGTTGATCATATTCATCATTTATAGACCCTTCTCATCTTCACATCCTTTCACTCGCTCTTGCTCCTTCCTTTATCAAAGCAGAAAAAGGATCCCACAACTCTGCTGTAGCAGAATTTGATGTGAATGCTTGAAGCTTGAAGCTTGCATGGCTTTAGTGCACTCAAGCATGGTTGTTCTAATAATAAAACCACAAAGGCCAAGCAAGAAAGATTTCTGCTCTATTTATTTTATAGATCCAGGGGTATCCCCCTCCCAACTCCGTCTGCTTCTCTAGATGCTTGTCCCCCTCCCCCAACTCCTTCTGTTTCTCAACTTTCTATTATTTCTTCCTGTATTATAGTTGCCATTAGTTGTCAGGGGGGAAAAAATATTCCTGTTTCCTGGTTCAAAGAGAAAACACAGTTTGTTGGGAGGTGTGAAAAAATCCAGTGCCTTCAGAGGGTTGAATAGCAAGTGAGGAAAGTGCCTACATGCTAAGGGACGGTGACCCCAGAGCTGTCATGCCACGAACTTCTGCACAAGGCTGCTAAGTCCTGATTAAAGTATCTGTATAGCAAAGGACAAAGACCACAATTAAAAAGGATCACATGAGTAAATAAGCCTATTCAAGAGCCTGGTTGCTCTTATGAGAGGCTTTAACAACTCAAGCCCTTTGCAGAAGGCAGAGGAACTGGGGGTTGCACACCCACCAAGCTCCCAGAGCTTCCCCCTGCCATGCTGCAGGAATGTAGGATGCTCTGGAAGGCTGAAGCAGCCAGCAGAAATGTGCCAACCTCTGCTTGGGAAGCCCTTCTTCTCTAGCATTAAGGAGGTTCTCCAGTCATTTTAGCAAATGACATTCTTTTCTAGCCATTTCAGGTTAAAATGTTGACTTTTTTCTTTCATGATTCAATGTCATAAGAAAGTTGCATGTTCATCCAGTTTTGTATAAGCCTATACCAGAAGCAGAATTCAACCTGATCAAACCCTTCCACACCTACTGCTCAGGCCAGCAGAGAGCCTGATAAATCCATGTGCAAAAAATGGCAAGAAAATTAAGTCTGTGGAAGACCAGATTATCTCAAAGACTAGACAGTCTGGAAACACATCCAACTTCATCGTGCATTTTAGTGCATAAATGTTTCATTGAGGCAAGTGCTGAGTCTGATGTGATTTTATTTATAGCCCTGAATGTCTTGAATGTATGCTTCCCTCATGTACTTCTGTCACTGCTGTAACACTCCAGGGGTTTAAGACTACAAGGCTGGTAAAAATCTACAGTCACTTCTCCACCGTACATGCCCCACATTCTGTGCAATGCATCAGCAAGATCAGTACTTTCAAAGCAGCTCTCTCTAGGGCTGCTGCTTCAGTGATGGCACAGAGGGTGCTGGGACTTTCCCAGTGGGGATGAAGGAGCCTGGAACTCCTCCAAGATGGAACAGTCAGTCTGATTTCTACAGTTGTGCCTGCTCCCAATCATGCACGCACCCAGAGGTTTCCCCCAGTGTTAACCTATTTGCTAATAGCAAAGCCCACCAACTGGAGCCAAAAATAGGTGTTTGGATCAGTCACCTTTCCATCCCATCTTTATTAAGGTCTGAAAAATGCCCGTGCAAAGGCAGTGTGTTGGTAAGACTGCCATCCTCTGCAAATACGGCTTCTGGGTCCTCGGCATTTAGTCACCCTCCTGAGCAATAGCAACCTCACTGTAACTTCAGTGACTGTACTTACAAGCATGGTAGCTTGTGGGAAGAACACAACTTCTCTTTCACCTCTAGATAAAATATCTCAAGTGATTTGAGCCAGAAACTCAGACTGCTGCCCTCAGAAACTCTGTTCAACTAGACAGGGGCAGGATGCTCTTTCCCCACCGATGGGAAGCAGTAATTTCTGTTCCTGTCAGTGCCTGAGCAACAGCTCACAGAATTGTTTTGGTAGTAAAAGACCTTTAAGGTCATCAAGTCCAGTCGTTAACCTAGCACTGTCAAGTTCACCACTTAACCATGTCTCTAAACATCACATCTACACATCTTTTAAATAGCCTCAGGGATGGTGACTCCACCACTTCCCTGGGCAGCCTGTTCCAGTGCCTGACAGCCCTCACGGTGAAGATTTTTTTCCTAATATATGATCTAAACATCCTCTGGCACAACTTGAGGTAATTTCCTCTTGTTCTATCACTTGTTACCGGGGAGAAAAGAACACCCACCTGCAGTGAAATGAGGCAACCAGGTGCCACTAATTGCCAGGGAGTGGCATGAGCTTGTGTTAAGCCCACCTGTGCCTAATTAGGGCAGGCCCCCACTGCTCCACTATTGCTTGGCTGCGCCACTCAAGCCTCACCCTGACAGCGATGAGCTTTAGTGGAGCAATGAAGGTAGCGCGGTGTTGAAAGCAGCAGTTAAAAGCCAAGCATGCCGAGATTGTGAGTTCCAGTGTGAGCTGAGTTTGTGAGTTTGAGCCTTACCTTTTATTGGCCCCCTGGTCCTGCGTATGTGCAGTGGGGGCCTGCCCTAATTAGGCACAGGTGGGCTTGACACAAGCTCATGCCACTCCCTGGCAATTAGTGGCACCTGGTTGCCTCATTTCACTACACCCACCTGGCCACAACCTCCTTTCAGTTAGCTGTAGAGGGCGATAAGGTCTACTCAGCCTTCTTTTCTCCAGACTAAATAACCCCAGCTCCCTCAGCTGCTCCTCATAACACTTGTGCTCCAGATCCTTCACCAGATTCATTGCCCTTCTCTAGACATGCTTCAGCACCTTAAAGTCATTCTTGCCGTGAAGGGACCAAAACTAAAGACAATATTCAAGGTGAGGTCTCAGTATTGATGAGTACGGGGGCATGATCACTTTTCTAGTTCTGCTGGCTATACTATTTCTGATTCAAGCCAGGATGCTGTTGGCCTTGTTGGCAACTGATAGTGATGGCTTTCTCTTCTGAAGCCCTTTTGCTGGAGTCACATCAGATGATGGGGGCAGGACAGGTGCTGTGGCCCCTCAGCACTGCAGGGGCTGTGGATAACCCTGCTTGTGCTTCCCAGTCCTCCTTTTCCCCAGCAGGCTTGTGTGTAGTTCAGCTCTCTCAGGAGATGTGAGAGCTGATACAGGTCCTACCCAGACCTTGACAGTGCTTTCTGAACACCCTTCTCACATAAGACAAAAGATGCTCAGCTCTCAGTGAAACAGAAAACTGCATGCCAGAATCCTAGTTTCCTTTTCCTGGCCATTCTTGTCCATCTTTGGGACTCGCTGAGGGTCTGGATGGGATTAATACATCCTTCATCATATCTTTTGTTCCTGCTCTCCTGGTGTACTATGACATTCATGAGGACAGTGTTCAGTATAGACATTTCCCTTTCAGTCCCTGCAGTGCCCACTGTCAGAGGGCTGTGGGTGTCTGAAGCCCCATTTTGGGTGGTTTGCTCCTTGATTACTTCCCCCTGGGACCCCACTCCATATTTTCTAATGGCTTTTGCATTATGATTTCTTATTATTGATATTATCAGAGAAGAAATGCAAATGGTTTCTGAAGATTTTTTTGCCTTCTGCAACCTGAGCCCAGGATGTATGTGAAGGGCAAACCCCAGTGGCACAGTCCTGAGATGTGGCTTGGGCAACCAAACCTGAAGCCTGGATAGCCACATCTGCCCAGCCAGCAGCACACTCATGTGCAAATTGAAGCCAGAGCAACTATGACTACATGGGCTGCAGCTGCCCTCTGGAAAAACAAGAGTGGGGACATGACAATACAAGTTAAATCTTTAGCTTTATGTGGGCAACAACATGAACACAATTATTCTGTTCTGCACTCATGGACAAACAATTAAGCAGATTCTTCAAACTCAAGCATAAAAGCAGTCACCCCACCCACAGTAGAAACTATTGAGAAAGACCCTGGTCTTTTGTGCTCTTTGTACTGTTTTATTTCCTGCCAATACAGTGAAACCTCTCATGTTTCAGCCATGGGTTCTCAGTGCATCCCATTCTTCACATGGAAATAACAGTTATTCAAGAGTAAAATGAACAAGTGGACAAAACCCCATCCATATTTGGCGTTTAGTTATCTGGAAACATTAAAATACTGGAAAGCATATGACTTGGACGCTATTTCTATGTGAGGATCCTTGAATTTTGCATTTACCTGGTATGGAATTAACTGGCACAACAATAGATGTGGCTTGAGAGGGCTGGGCAGTGTGTGGTTTTGATACATGTAAGAAGACTAGGCTGTTAAGCAATGTGCACTTAGGCAAAGAGTACCACATACTAATCCCATTCTTGGCTTTGCTGCTTTCAGTCACTGCTGATTGTGTTTGAACATATTTTTAACTGCTTTTCCTAACTCTGTCAAATAAGTTCCAACTCAGTATTTCAAAGTATTTCAAAGCTGTCACTAAAGGATAGACAATAACCTCTCAGAAATACGCAGTATTTCATATGTTCCAGCCTTCATTCCTGTGAAGTTTCTCTAGCCAGCAATTTCCTCCTCTTCTTTTATTCCTTTTCTCTGGTGTATGTTTTACACGGCCTCCAAGAGTGGCTGGGAGAGAAACAGCTTCATGTTCTTAGCTATGAAATGGCAGCAAATGTAGTCACAGACAGAAGGCTTCTGTTGGAGGGTTTTGTTAATGGGGTTGCCCTTCTCACCCATGAGAGATGAATGGTGTTTTTATTTCAGATGCACGTCTACATATTATACATATCCATGAATATGTGCAATTGTGTATACGCTCCTATCCCATCACACCCAGCTCTGCAGCAAAGAAATCCCCCCCTGGTGCACATTGCTTTTAATGCATGGTGACAGAAAGCACTGGAGGGAGTGCAGCATACTCATCTATTAATAAACATCTGAAATGTTCAGTAATGTATGTGTAGCCATGGTGTTCCTATGGTCCTTGTTCAGTCAGAGATGCGATAGCGGAAAGCTCATCAGGGAAAGATTAGTAAGTGAAAAAAGGAAAACCACCAATATGGTGGGGCTTTATTCCCTGGGCAGTTGAAGACATATGACTAGACAAAAGTTTTCTCAGCTGTGCATGTGCATAACATCAAGCATTTAATCCAATTCTACATCTTCAGAGACCACAACTCATTTGGGAAGTGATGCGTTCCCCAGCTGAGTGCAGGTGATATCAAAGACACCATTGGTGTTGCCTGCAGGGTGATGGTGAAGAAGACCAACAACATGTGAGTCCGGCCTGGCAAGCGTAAGGTTGCTGTTATGTCAGCTGTTCTGTGTCAGTATTCATTTCATACTAATTTTGGTTTGCTACCATGCTCTATGAGAAAACAAAAAGGTAACTAGCTAGAAAAATATTGGAGGCATTAACAGCGTTAAAGAAAAACTCATCCCCCAAATTGAACTAGTTTCAGTTTACTGGACTGAATGGTATGGATGGATTGTTATAAGAGGGATGATATGACATCCCATACATGCACACATATACACACATATGTGTGTTCGCTTACACACAGCCCAGACCATGTAACTGAAATCAATGTCTCAAGAGAGCTCTTCCAGTCCTACATGCCTAATTAGTTGAAAGCACTTCTTTCCATGTGATGCACTTTCAGCACTTGTCAACACAGATTTCTTCCCATGTTGACCCTTCACATTACTCACTCTCAGTAGACAACAATATAAAGTCTCTTAGCTATAGCAGTGTAGTGGGTGGTTTCTATAAAACACTTTGTAAGGATGCTTTTAGACATCCTTTGCAATTCTCTCTTACTGTTCTGCTATTTTTCTTCTCTACTGACTAAGCCCAAATCACTAGAAAGCTTGCCTGAGTTGCTCCAGCAGGTCACCATAATGCTCTCTCTTCTATCACAGAAAAGTGTTGGTCCACTGTGATGTTGCTCTCAGATCAGTCACCCTGATTCCACATGCCAGCACTCAAGAAGAAAGCTTTACAAAATTCATATCCTATTCTACCTGCCTTGGTTAATGTTCACAATCAGGATCTTGTGAAAAAAACATCCTCACATTCCCCAGCTTATAGACATTTTTGTGATAAGTCAGTGTTTTGGCAGTGGCTTTAATGTATCTTGCCTATTCTCCTACTCAAAACATTCAAGTCTCCAGCGTATTTCTATCTGAACATTTATACCTAAAGGGGTCATTTTCTAGTAACAGCCTTTTGAATCTGTGCTGAGGATCGAGTTTTCAAGAGCAGAGGCTCACACATTGGACATATTTCTACATCAGCATTCACAATACAAACACTCCCTCCACATTTGTGAACATGCAGCACCAGAAGCCTTGAAAAAGCCCACTGGAAGATGACACTTGACACAGAATATGCTGTGTTTGGCCTACTGGAAGACAAGATTCAGATAACTTATTCCAGGTGCAGCAAATATAATTCCATTTTCCTTAAAATCTTCATAAACTACAACCTGCCATGAAAGCTCTAAGAGTTAGCCTCCATCAGTCTCTCCTCCTTCTCCATTCAGCTCACAGAATCACAGAATCATCTGGGTTGGAAAGGACCTCTGAGATCATCAAGACCAACCCTTGATCCACTACCACTGTGGTTACCAGACCATGGTACTGAGTGCCACATCAGTCTCTTCTTAAAAACCTCCAGGGATGGAGAGTCCACCACCTCCCAAGGCAGCCTGATAACCCTCTCTGTAAAGAATGTTTTCCAATCAGCAAAACCAAACCAAAGACACAGGTCACATTTTGCACCTAGTATAAAAGTGCTAGGAGTGTTTTTCTGAGTGACTTTCCTCACTGGCACGAGTTTGACCCTTTTGCCTTCAAAAAACTGCACAGGGAAGCTGGTAACTGAGGTGAGAAGCTGCTCCTAAGCAAAAAACAAGACAAAGAAGTTTACACAGAAAATAAACAAGCAGGGCTCCTCTTCCCTTCCACTGGCAACACAAGTAGGCTCAAAAATCAACCCCCCAAAAGTTAGGAACAAACCATATGTTAACAGTAGAGACAGTGGCTCATATTTCATGCCTTCTCCTCCTCACAAGTCTTTTTCAGCATGTTTGGCAAGATGCTGCTTTACTCCAAGTTGAGGTAAATAGCAACACTTTCTTCCAATTATATTTAATACATATTATGCTACTGTTACCACACACATTCCTCCAAAGCATTCACAGGCATCAGGGGGTCCCCTCAAAGGGACCAAAGGCTACTCATTACTGCTACTGCATCTCCATCAGTCCCTTCGTGCAGAGAGGACAAGAGGCCTGGCATTGTCTGAGGTCTCTAATTGTTCTTGAAGTCATGTCTGGCCTGGAAAGCTTTCTCCCCATAACACAGTGTGTTTCTTAGGGCAAGCGGCAAAAATCTTGTCCACAACTCCATGAGGTTACTTCCTGATGATGGCCCAGGGTTGCACTTAAAGGTACACAGAGCTGGGCACAGAGCTGCACTTAAAGGTACAACTAGTTCACTGGGTAAGTCCTTTTAATAAAACTCTTTGCCAAATGCAGTGAATACCTAAGTCTTCCATCACCAGCCCACTCAGATATTCCTACTAGCCCCAGCCTTCCAAGCAGTTTCCTTGAAGCCCAGTTCTAGACAACTGGCTATGAACTGGGCTTGTGGAGCACCCAGCTCATGAAGGGGCTCAGCCAGGAAGGGGGTCCTGTTCCAACACTGTCCAGCAATAGCCTTCTCCAGTCCCACTTCTGGTAAGATGCTTCTCTAAAACACTAGAGCAAAGGGGGCATGTTCAGAGAGCCATGCTGAGAATCCAGCTAGGAAAAAAATAACCTTCCTAGCTGACTTGCTGAGTTTCATTTGTTGAAACAGTACTGCACACAGTCCATTTTTGGTTTTTATAGGGATGGAGAGCTGCCTGAAAATACAGAATTTTTAAAAACACTCAAACACTCGCCCCCCTCTTTCTATGCTTTCTCCAATGAATTAATTTTAATAAAGAAACCTGCTTAGGAATGGATTCTTGTTAGCCTTGCAAGGTGGGGAAAGAGCCAGGATGGCATATTTCCCTTCCTCAAGCTGTTTGCTTTCTGTGCAAAGCCCACTGCAATCCATGGTACACCATAACAGCACAAACTCCAGCAGATGCAGAAGCACTGCATGCTCCCAAAGGCACCACAGAGAAACTGGGGCTGGTCCCCTCCACCCCACCCTGAGCTGCCAAGGAGATGTTGCAGCATCACCAGGGCTCCAGCTCCTTCCCAGGTATCACAGCCTCTCTCCTCCAGGCTTTTGATCTTGACATTAGTCCTTAATCTGTAAAGCACAGATGTGTTGTGATCCATGGAATGGACTGTATTACTTACAGTACTTTCTATACACATGTATACAAAGGCACTGAGATACAGCAGATTACTTTTTAGAAGGAAGCCATCCAGATAGCATTTGGAAACTGTCTTTGTCAGTGATATTGTATATCACTGTATATGCAGGATGAATACCTTATGTCAAAATAAGTTATTTTCCCAGTGTTGTTATTATTTGAATAACATGTTCTCAGCTTGCTCACCTTAGGCACTAATATTTTTTCTGCAGAGTTGCACTGTTTTTTCCTTTTGCATTTCACATCCTTGCTTACCTAAAATGATCCATAAGCCTCAAATGCTAAATGCTAGCTTGCACATTTAACTGAGAGGTGAGCATTGCTAGTTGTAGCCCCTTGCACATCCCTGTGGAGGATGCAAACCCATTACCATACTAGGTAAGGAGCCCCTACAGCTCCTGCTAGCACTCACTTTTAACTGAGACACTACGGTTAATGGCATAAAATATAGCATGAAAACATTTAAGCTAAAATAAATTTTAAAACATTTATTTCTTGTAAAGTGTCATAAGGTGTTAATAAAGGTCATAACATAGTGATCCTTTATTGTTATGGCTAATGTGAGCTTAGGAGCCAAAAAACATTTCCTATTGTTTGTACTCATATTTATATCATTAAGCCACATATTTATGCAGAAAATCTAATTGAGTTCTGATGGGATGTCTGAACAGGCACAAGGGCTGAAGAGCTACAGGGTTTGTCAGATGCTGAAGGGATGTGGACCACTTACTGGTGAGTCTTCAGCCAGAAAAGAATTGCTAACAGCAAATTCTTCCACATTTGTAACTCATTTGCCTTTGTGTGGGTGCTGGACTGAGTACAGGGTAGTTTTTAAAACGTTGGCTTCAGCATAGCAAATACACTGAATGGCATATAATTGCTCACTTAATGTACATATAAAATGATTACCTGTAAAGTGTGGGCACATATTTTATTATGACTGGGTACCAAGCGTTGCACATGAAAAAGAAAAACAAAAGGTGCAGTGAAATGCATACGTGTTGCAGTCAAACCAGAGCAGAAATGTCAGATGTCAGCACCTACTGGTAGCTACCAGCAATACCACTGCAGTGTGACATTGGCTGCAGCACTGGACACAGGCAGGAAACCTCCAAACTCTCAATTGTAACCTGTGATGAAAATGAACTAAAAATAACCCTAGGAAATAAGCTGCAGGGGAAAAAAACCCACAGGAAAAGAAATTAAACTAGGTGATACTTTTAGCAAATGAAAGAGGAAAGGGGGGAAGGGGGTGGGAAATGGTATCATCATTAAAATTATCATGCAGAAAGCGTGAGTAAACAATGGGGCCATTGAGTGGCAAACAGTGTTTGACCTTAATATATAGCATATTGAATGGAATGGTGAAGTGCAGGAGAAAGCACTCCTGGGATGCCCAGGTGTGTTCACAGGGAGCAAAACTGACAATATTTCCAGGTATAAAGAAGGAGAGTAATCACAAGCAGAAAGTAATCACAAAAGTAACTTACTCCAGGGACATTTGTCTCCCAGGAGTATTTATGTAGCTGACAGATAGGCTTCTTCCTGATGTTGAGTATGAAAGAGCCCCAGAGAGCTCTGAAATGTCTGTCCACCTCTGTTCATCATAGAAGGATCATGAGAAGATGCACTACACTGAGCCAACACGTCCCAGCACCACCAGGTGCCAAATGGGGAGATGCTGCCCTTGCAGGGGAGCAGGATTGCCTACTCAGAAACAAGTATGTGTCTGTGAAGCTACAGATGGCTACATTTACTTTTTGAATCCGTTTAATGGCAAAGTAAAAAACAAAACTTGGGTCACAGCCAAGCAAGCTAGCAAGGGAGAAGGTGACTTTTAAGTCAAAAAGTGAAGCATTGCCTGAGAAACTTAACAAATACATTCATTTTTATGAAGAGAAGGGCAAATACACTCAGAAACATGACAGCAAGCTGAACCAGGTGTCAAACTTTGCAGTCCTTGCTTGGACCTTTCACAGTTGCAGCTCTTCCTGACTTCTCTGGACCCTTCAGCTACACCAGAATATCAGGTCTGGGCTCTCTCCTACTTGACTGCCTTCTCCTCTCTACCTCTCCTATTTTGGTGTGGATTTTACAAGCAGTGTTAAATAAATAAATTTTTAAAAGTGCTGGAAGAGGTGCCAGACTGCTCCAGAGGCTGAGATGCTCTACATGCTGAACATCAAAGGACAGAGAGCACCCACAGATACACCCAAGCCCTGATCTGGGAGGAGGTGCCAATCCATGTCTTATCAACTTCCATAGCATCTCCCAGCAGAGGCAGAGGGGGACCCACCCCAGTCAACTTTTTAAATAATATGGATACTGTTTTTTAGGTTGGAGACATTTTATTTACAAATAGTGACCAGTTCACAGAAATCTACTTATTTTCTGTCTAGAAGCTAATGTACTGTAAGGCTGGTGTAGAGAATATGAAAACAAGCTCTTACTTCTATTGCTGATCTTAAAATTAAAAAAAGTCAAACAAAACAAAACAAAAAAACCCCCAAACCAACCAACCAACCAAACAAACAAAAAAACAGAAAAAGAGGAAAAAAAAAAGAAAGAAAAAAGAGTGAAAAAAAGAAGAAAATATGGGAGTTTGTATGCAGGGAAAAGCAAAGAACTGAGACAGCATTTTTAAATGGTGGCTGCCTGGGATGCTGTTATTTGGAGATGCAATTTGGCCTGGTATGTGGATATGCTGACACATTCCTGCTCTGGCCAAGTCACCTCCTACCCTTCCCAGCCATCTACTGTCCACCCAGAGATCTCCTAACCTTTTCTGTGTTCTGCTTCTGTGTCTTGAGGGCAGAAATCATCCTCTCCACTAAGCATTTACACATACAATAATAGGATGCATATTTCATGTAACACACTATTGGTGGGTTTGTTTAGCACTGTATTCTTCCAGATATAGTAGGTTTGTTTATCCCCTGATAGGGCATACTCTGAGTATTTGCCAATGAGTTGTGGTTTGTATTGCACAGGCTGTGGTTTTAGACCCATAGGCTCCTGCAGCACAGTTCCAGCTACTAAACTGGATAAAAAATGGGTGGTCCATTATTCACAATTAACCTTCTCTAGTCAGTAAAGCAAAATGAGCCAGTCTGGTGCCCTGGTTGAGTCCCTCCTGGTCCCAGCCCCAGAGAGCATGGGAAGACATGCAAATTCACAGATTAACTACCAGATCCATTATTACTCGAGGTTTTTTAACATCTGCATTTAAATCATAGTTAATTCTTATAAATCAAGATTGTCTCCCTGACTTGCTGGTTTGATAATTTCTTCTTCATGTTTGTTCACATTAGTGAGTAGCTATTTCCTATGGGATGCAGTACATCTTTCCATAGTGAGCAAGGGTGAGGTCACTGTTTAGCAATGTTTCTGTTATGCAGAGTTATTGCTGAAGTCTTGCTATTGGCATACTTAACACACATTTTATCAAAAAAAAAACAACAAACAAAAAGGGATTCTATGCAACAGAAAAAAAAATTCTAAATGAGCAGATGAGCAGCTACTACTTACCTATAAAAATGGCAGTTAGGCAAAGATTAATTCAGATGCTTTTTGTTCAGGTTATTCTTTTCCCCTTCTGTTAGCTTTCATCTTTTTTAGACCAAAATAGTTGCTGTGCTCCCACACTGCTGTGGCATTTCAGCACCTGACACCTCTTCTGTTGAGGCTACAATAAAGGTCTTTGCTCTTTCTCTACTTCCTTTCCCAACTTGTTTGCCTATGGAATATGCTCCAAGGAGCCACCTGGGGACACACTGCTAGGTCCTGAGTGCTGGAGTGGTTGGATAGCTGTCCCCTCCACCATGGAAGGGAGCAGACTGGATACCCATCTCCAGCATCACCTTCCTCCAGAGGGGCTCAGAGTCTGCGATGAGGCCAGCTTGGTGGGGATGATTGGTTTGGAAAACGTGCAAGTCTGATTGGAAGGATCAGGGCAGAGAAGATGACTCTGTCAAGTTACTACTAGGTGCAGGTGTGATGAAGAGGTACCATAGGCTGCACAGAATCAAAACTGAATGCAATGTAAATTTGTTTGTGCAGTAAGTGGAAATGCAATGCATACTCAGAGAATGGTGCTGGAGCAAACCAGACATCAGCCAGCCACTAAATAGAGCAACACATCCACATTGACTAAACACTTTCTGGTAACTTTATGCAGTGATGTACAATTGACGGGTTTATTTATTAGTTAATTTTGCCTCATATGAATAGGCACCTGGCACTGCCAAGGCAGAAAGGGGAAGCAGTCAGACATACATTGAGACAGATACAACTCAAGAAGAAAGATTTTATCAAATCTGGGATAACCAGTTTCCTCTCAGCTATTTGTTGGACTCCTCCAGAGTTGAAAGAGTGAAAAGTTACCAAAGGCAGGTTTAGGCTGTAAGACACAGGACAACCCTGGACTGCCTCAAAGAACCAGGACATGCCAGAACTGGGGATGCCAAGGCACATTTCAGAAGAATACTGTTTTCCCAAGACCATGAAAGAGCCAAACTGGAGACATTGAACCAGCTACTGAGCCTCTTCTCTGGCCAGTCCCAAACCTTGCAGCAAATTGCAAGATTTGGACTGGGGCAGAACCCTGTAGTCTGAGGTTGGCATCCCATGTCTGTGCATTATTACAGAAGGAGAAAGAAAGCACATCACTGCTTGTGCAGGTTGAATTTGAGGAGGCCATTCAAACAGTACAGCCCTCATGCTGAAAAGACCTTTCAAGGCAGCACAGAAGGAGCTGACTTGTTGGTCTCCTATTACAGCTGCAGCATCTCCTCCAATTGATTTTGCCTTCCCAAAATGCTCATTAACCTGTGCCTCTTGAATCATATCTTCTCCACCTGCCATTCAAACTGTACTGCTGTAAGTCAAGTCCCTTTCTTACAGATAATGAAAGAACATCCTGAGAATGAAATTTAGTCACCAAAAACCTGGGAGGAATTCCAACCAGCAGGAAAGTAAAACAACTCATTTTGATGAAGCTGACATCCCCACAGAACCTTTCTTTTTTTTTTTTCCTTAAAATTGTTATATGACACGCTTACTGTTTCGTGGTTAATTGAAAAAAAACCAAAGTCACAGAGTTGTTCTGATTTGTAGTAAAAATACAACCGTGAGCTGCAATTAAGTCTCTAAACCACTGCTGCATTGCCTATAATAATTATTGCAAGCATGGCTCGACATTTGGGATTAGACATTGAAATAAGAAGGCTCTGGTAGAGTGGAGGAAGCCTGGGACAGCCTAAGCCTAAGGGAAAATAGATCTTCCCCTTGCTGGCCTCCCCTCCCAAGCCTGTGTTAGAAGCAGGCTGGAGCAGAGCTCTAGCAGGGTGATAACACAACCCCCACATTGGCCTTGCTGTGGGCCAGTTACACAGCAAAACCCCTGTGGGACAGGGACAGGTTATAAGCTGGGTTGGGGCAGGGATCAGGGCTGGAGTGTGCCAGGACCACTGGAGACAAAGCCTTTGGAGGTCTGCAAGTGTTACCACAGCACAGGCACTAAATAATGCCTTGTCAGCAGGCCACATTATTGAATAGCAATAACTTTCCATAATAACTAATTAGTGTCACATACAGACCAGACATTTAAAAGAGAGAAAGTGCTACAGCTCATCTTCCCTCATCAGATTGCAGCACCGAGGTCAAGCTTTACTCATTGGCTGTACTGGCACAAGAAAGCACCTACACGTGAGCCAGGACCTTCCCTTTGGCACCCATGGGTTGAATCAAGCATTTTGCCAGCTCCTCAAGCTCCCTGGTGCCATACTTGTGCAGCCATCCTTCCTGGACAACAAGCTCTGCTGTATTTGCTTATCTGACCTAGTTAAGGTGTCCCTGAGCACTGCAGGTGGGAACTTAAATGTCCCTTTAAACGCAAACTGAAGCACAGTTACAGGTTGAGTGGGGAGTGGACTGAGAGCAGCCCTGAGGTAAAGGACTTGTGGGTGTTGGTTGATGAGAAGCTTAGCATGAGGTGGCAATGGGCACTTGCAGCCCAGAAAGCCAACAGTATCCTGGGCCACATCAGAAGAGGGGCATTCAGCCAGCTGAGGGAGGTGATTCTCTCCATCTAGTCTACTCTCATGAGTAAAATTCTCCTCACTTGGAGTACTGTATTAAAATCAGAAGTCCCCAATACAAGAAGGACATGGAGCTGCTGGAGTGGGTCCAGAGAAAAGCCATGAATATGGTCCAAGGCTGGAGTACTTCTCCTACAGTACTTCTCCTACAAGCTGAGAAAGTTGGGGTTGCTCAGGCTGGAGAAGAGAGGGCTCCAAGGAGACCTTAGAGTGGCCTTCCAGTACCTGAAGGGGCCTACAAGACTTTTTACAAAGACATGTATCATTTTTACAGTGACAGGAGAAGGGGTAATGGCTTTAAACTAGAAGAGGATAGATTTAAGTTAGACATTAGGAAGAAATTATTTACTGTGAGGGTGGTGAAACACTGGCACAAGTTGCCCAGGGAAGTTGAGGATGCCTCCTTTGAACTGTTCAAGGCCAGGCTGGATGGGGCTTTGATCAATCTGGTCTGGTGGGAGGTGTCCCTGCCCATGCAGGGGTTTTGGACTGAGATGATCTTTAAGGTGCCTTCCAACCCAAACCAGTCTAGGATTGTATGATTTTATGATTTCATGAATCCACGCTAATTTCAGAGACATCTTCCAGTTTTTGCTCCCCAGGAGGAAAGGAGGTTCCTAGCAACACCCACCTCTGACAGGGCTCATACCACTCAGGAACAGGTTCACTCCTCCCACAAAGTCTCTTTGGCTTCCTCGAGACCCAGGAAAACCTCAGGGTATGTTTATTTTGAGGAGCTCAATAACTTAGGCATGGTCAGCACTCTATTCCCTCGCTTTTCTTGTGTATCAAACATTCCATGTTGTGCATGTCACCTTTTCATTCATAAAAGACAGCCTGTATCTTTAATCACTTTGCCAGAATAATAGCAAAGAAACAAGCACTTGATTGCCTCTGTTATCAGACACTATTGGAAAAGTCTAGATAAGGATGCTGAACAACCTTGGCTTGTTAGTATTCCACATGCAAACGCTCCCCCATAACCCAGAGTCATCTGTATCCCGGCAACCCTTAAAATTTCATTCTTACTGAATTGCCAGATCTTTATCAAAATATAATTACAGTCTTAATTTGGAAGATAAATTTTGATTGCCTGTGCTGTGCCAAAAAATAAAAAGGGAAAAAAAAAAAAGAAAGAAAAAAGGAAAAAAAATCATCAGGTACATGAGAGCTGAGGTACAACTGTGAAACATGAATCTGCATATTCTGACATTGGTGCATCACCTTTCCTCTTATCAAAGTTGGTCTCTGATAGCTAGTACTGAGGTTACATAGGGGTAAATAGGACACGAAAAAACGGTCTCCTGATGCTGTCAAACAAAATCTGTGCTAAAAACAGGGAGGAATTTGAAATCTGCAGCTGCACATGAAGATTATCACTATTATGAAGATTAGATACTATTATCATTATGAGAAGAGTGCTGTGCAGCAATGCTGTGCAAACCTGGAAGCAAAAAACTGGTCCCTCCTAAAACAAGAGGAGACTGTGCAAGGCTCATCTTTTATCCCACTGTTGGTTTTTTGTTGTTTTGGTTTTTTTCCCTTCAAACACTGGCATAAAACAGCATAGTGTTATATAGTTATATCCAGAGGGCTCCCAAAATGCAAGGGTCACAAAATGGCTACAGGTTTCAGCAAATTGTTCTAGTGTCCATCTTAAACCTAACTGACAGCTTTTAAAAGGACTTTTAAGAACAGCTTATATGGCTGATTCATTCCAGTAAGACCTCCTGACTTTAAGAGCTTGGCTTTTATGAGGCTGAATGAAGGGTGCTGTTTTCCAGCCATGAGAATATAGTCCTATATACATATAGGCTGCTGCCACCTCAACATCTTGTGCCTGCACACTTCATAGGGCACAAAATAGCTGTTCCTTCACTTACATGCCTACGTGAACCAACATCTTTAATTCCTCAAAGTGACTGATATTAGGACTCACACATGTATCACAGCAGACCCGAATCATCCATCTTTACTATGTGCTTTTATAGTGATAGATCATCTTTGATCTCACTCCTATCTGCAGCAGATGCAGAATCAAACCCTACGTACAAGCATATGAGGATAAAGTTGGAAATCCCATCACTTAGATCAGGTGTTTTCACCAAAGACATATTGCTGAGTGGGGAGGTACTCTTCTACCTTCCAAGAATTGATATGATTACAAAGACTTTTCCAAACTTAAACATGTAGCCTAAAAAAAGTATACCAGAGAATATAAACACTCCCTGCTCTGCCAATAGAGCCCAAAGGAGAGGACAGAGCTCAGCAGACAAACTGTAGAGGTTACCTAGTTTCTGACTTATCAAACTACAGCAGTCCAAACCCACTTCAGTTTTACTCTGTTGAAATGCCAGGAGGGAAAGATAATTACTTGGATGACAATGGCATAAATGCAATTAGACGCTTGACCTTAGTGCTTCTTGGTCACATGCACAGACTTGAACTCAATGCTAAATTTGGGTATGGGAAGTTCTTCTTTTCCTCCTTCCTCCCCACCCCCCATCCATACCATGCACTTTCTCTGCATCCCTGATAAGGATCCTTTCTAAGGATCCTTTCCTAGGACAGATCCCTTGAGAATCTCATCCCTTGAGAATGATTTCCTTACCTACTGTGGGGGCTTTGGGTATCCAGCCTCAGTCCTGTTTGTTACCTGTTTCCTTAATTTTGATTACCATTGCATTCCTCACAAAATACCTCTTTAACACATCTCTTAGCTTGAATTCACTCCCACAGAGCTTATGTTGTCCTTCCCTGAGAAGATCATGCAAGGTGAAAATAATTGGCACAGTCAGCAAATTCTACTACATAAACATGCAGAAGAAATACACTGCAGATTGTAAGTCATACTGTCTCACAGTTACAGTATGAAAAATGTGATTCCTTGTCAGCAGTGGCCAACTACATCACATAAGTGAAGTCTGCTTTCTTCAAACTGTCCCAACCCTCCCCAGGAGACCACTCCAAACCAGATTCTGGTGCAAGCAAATATGGTTGCCAATCAATGATAAGACCTAAAGCTCACTGAAGACCACTGAGATAAAACAACCTTTGCTGTCACTCTGTGCACTGGTTCCCATTTCCTAAAAATCATGCCCATCACAGACACAGCAGTGATGCTTGTACCAATAGTAACAGTAGAAAGTTTTACAAGTCTCAGGGACCGAATCACCCTCATCCTGTCGGTGGCAGGATCTCATTGGGACTAAGTCATTCTGCCATAGAAATGGAGGGCAGGAAGGAACCATAAGAGAACTGTTTGGTCCACCTTTCCAATCCGGAAACACAGCTGAAATGCTATATACAGCAAATGAGGCACTCAAGCCCAGACACAGAACATGCTTCCTGTAGTGAATTTTGACTGATGTGTGGCCAAACCTGTGATAGAAACTCTGAAATGCAAGGCCAAGCATAATTCCACTGCTCTAAAGTCTAGTCCACCCCAAATTTATGCTTACTTCTTCTTAAAAAATCTAAAAGAAGAACATCCCATAAGCTCTGTGGGATGCCTGTTCCAGGGTGGGTTTTTTGTTGTTGGTTTTGGGGTTTTTTTTTGTTTTTGTTTTTGTTTTTTTTTTAAATCTTTGCACTTGGAAAGGTCTTCCTAACCTTCTCTGCTGCAAAGTCAGCAAGTTCCTAAGGGGGAAGGCTGCAGAAGCAGGCACAGAGGCTGCAGTCCCATGCAGGTCCCTGCCTCTTTGAGTAGCGGTCTCCATCTCTAGTGCCATGAATTTGCAATTGCTCACCTCAGATGAACTGAGCTGAGACAAACAAGCCCAAGCTCATGACTTGGAATACTCCGGGCAGGGGGCCAGAGGAGTATCTCAGCCCCCAAAGAAAGAGGATGAACTTACTCCAGATGCACAGTTCTTTCTCTCCTTTTTAAAATGCATTACTTTTCTGTTGGTGAAGGCTATCACAGTAAAATCAGAGGAAACCAAAGTTGCCTACCCATAGCAACAATTTCAGCCTAGTACTAGAGAGATGGAAAGCTTCCATGTACCATGGTGATAAGTTCAGTACAGCCTCTTATCCATTCCCTCCACCTGCCAGGCAAACTGCCCCTACATCAGTGCTATCAGTGGAGGCAAGCTTACATCTGGATGAAAATCATACTGATAGGAATATGCTGTTTGAAAAACCTGGCTTTTGGCTCTGAGCGACATATTCCAACACTAAGGCTAATGTTGGGAGGACTGGCAGAAGGAAGAGGTTGCCAAATTTACTCTCCCTCTGCACTGTGGTGTGTTGCAGGGGGTGGAGTTCAAAATGGCCCCTGTGACAAGTGCCAGCATCTTCATGACAGCTGGTTAGAGAGATGGTTATTCCTCCCAGATACTCTAGTTAGAGAGCTTTCTCAAGGGAACCAACAGATTCCCTCTTTATCACCAGCAGGAAGTTCCAGAAGGAACATTTCATATTCAGAAGGTATCACAACATTCCTGTTTCTATTCTGCCTCTCATTTTCAAGCCCAGATCTCACAGCTTTGAGCTCACAGTTGCCTAATGAGCTACAGCAGAAGTAATGTGACTATCACATACACATCCCAAGTTTCTAGTAAGCAAAACTGAGGTCTGGCTTCCTTAACAATCTCAGATGTTCTTCTGGGTGAGAAGACAAGGTAAACCTAAACCTAAAGATGCTCAGAGAGGAATGTTATGAGCTTTCCACAGCCAATGGAATTCATGGAGTTACAACCTTGCCTTTGGACCAAGCAGCATCATAACAACCACAAATCCAAACTGTGCCAATGATACCAGTGGCTGAATACTTGCAAATATAAACTGGGGATGCTCTTGCCTGCCTGCCTGCCATTTTGGCTAAGCCACTTTACCCTTGATGGATCTGTCTCGACAACCTCATTTATCTAAAAATGGCTTGAATGCTGCTGCTGATTCCAGGAACTGGTGAGCAGCATAACCCTCTGTGCCACTGCCTGTCCATGGCACAGCCTGGCAGCCCACTGGTTTCTATGACAGACAGCAACAGGGCAAGTGCAGTGGAGGCAGCAGCATGCAAGTGGTTAATGCATGCCATGAAGAAATATACGTGCATATACTGCCTCAAACAGCCAGAACCTCTCGTGTTGGCATTTTCCATTCAGTTCCACTGGGATTAAAATGCTCATTAAAAAAACCCCAAAAAACCAAAAAACCAAACAACAAAAAAAACCTGGCAACCAAAAGCAAAGAAACTGTCACCAAAGCAAGATTCATTTCTATCTTTTTAGTTGACCTGAAGTCTTTCTACCTCTTACAAGCAACATTAAATGCCATCCATTACAGAAACAAATGCCAGCTGAGTCCCTTTCTTTCCACCTGTGATTTTAAAAGTACATTTCTGATGCAGAAAGCTGTGTGCTTGGCAACCTCTGCATCTCCCCTCCTGACGAGTAGCAGAAACACTGCATGCTAAACTCTCTCCTCTAATGACATGGATTCCCACACCGGAGACAAATCCTCAAACTACCCAGGCAAAACTTCAAATAACCTGCAAGGTATTAAACAAACCAGAGGCAAAAGCAGAAGTCAAATCCTCAAAGCATACAGAGAGAGAGAGAGAGAGAGAGAAAGAGATAAAGAGAAAAAGAGAGAAAATAAATGCCCCCTGCTTGACTCAAATTAAAGGTCTATCAGAACAGTTCTGCATAGGAAAGAAAATGAATTACCATTGTGGAGACCCTCAGTCATTTAGAGTCTCCAGTCAAGGCTGAGAGCCATTCTGAGACTGCAGGTTTTTCCTCTAACTTCACTCCTCAGTTCTGGGAGGAACTAGTTAAAAATGACATCACTGCTCATACTACCCTCCTCCCCCTCCCCATTCACTTGCTAAAAAAGCTGAGGCTGCTCCTCTCCCCCTGCATTGGCTCCAGATTTGGTCCTCGATCCCCTCCAAGTTCCAGGTCTGCAGCTGACCTGCAGATTGGTGTCAGTGCAGGAAGGAGGATGCGCCGACTCTGAGCGCTCTTACAGCATCCCTGCTGGCACCCACTTGAGAAATAAAATAGCCTTTCCCTTAAGAAATCAAAAGAGGTCTAACCTCGCGATGTATAATGCATTACACAGCCAGCTCCGTTTGCAGAAGGCAAACAGTCTTCCTGTTTGTAGCAGGAGGAAGAGAGAGACTCTCCTGGGGGCTCTGCCTTTTGCCTTGTCTTCCTTAAAGGAGAGGACCCTCTCTGTGGTTTGCTGCATCCTCCTTGCATTAGGACTGCAATCTATCTTCTTTTTTTTTAATTTTTTATCTCCCTCCCCCTGAGTGTGACATCACCAGACAGGAACTCTACTTCTGTAATAAAAAAGGATCCCAAGCAGAGCTACCTGGGACGAGGTCACCTGGAGGACCCAGGTGATTCTGTCTTCTGAGAAATTGTCACTTCTCTACAAAATACTCTGCTCTTACACACTGTGGTCTGGATTTAATAACCCTGTGTTTGCTGCAGACCAGGGCTCCCAGTTGCTGGGCTGAATTCAGTCTCAATTCTATCCCTGTTGGCTCATCAACAGTGAGCAGGTACCTCTGGAGTGCTCCCCTGACACCCACAATTTCCCTTGCAACTCCATTTGTTTCCCTCCCCTCACTGCTGAGAAGGATGCTGCAGCAAAAGCCCTTGGCCAGTGCTCCCAGCTGCTACACAGCAGCCAGGCTGTGAGCACAGACCACAGGCACCCAGCTCTCCTCTCCCAAGATCTTCACCTAAAGCACCACTGAAAGGAGCCTTCTCCAAAAACACTGACAGCCACAGGAGCCCATGGCCAAGTGTGAGGCCTGCCTGTTGCCAAGGGCCCCCAGTGCCTTATTTTCCCTGTCTGCCTTTTGTCTCTTGGAGTGACAGCACTGGGGCTGATGCTGAGTGCTGCCCATCACCCAGGCAGCCAGCAGGCACTGGGGTCAGCCCTGCCACCGAGGCAAGGGACAGAGGGTGGCTCCTGGGCTCCACAGCCTCCTGAGCTCATGGTGGCAGCCAGCAGTGACAGCCACAGCAGCAGACAGGAGCCTGTGTGTACGTGCATATGTAGAACATATGCCTTCATATATCTGTTATATGCACACAGAGGTACATGCAGCTATAAATACAACGCATGTATTCTGGATCTCTCACCCCAAGCAGCAGTGCTGCAGACATACCGAATATTACACAAGGAAGGGGACCAATGTGATAAGGCTGCATTTAGATTAGATATTAGGAATAATTTCTTCACTGTGTGCATGGTGAGATACTGGCACAGGTTGCCCAAAGAAGTTGTGGCTGTCCCCTCCCCTTCAAGGCCAGGTTGGATGGGGCTTTGAGCAACCTGGTCTAGTGGGAGGGGTCTCTGGCCATGCAGGGGGGTTAGAACTAGATGATCTTTAAATTCTCTTCCAACCTAAACCATTCTGGTATTCTGATTTGCAAATGTGCTCAGTCATTTAGGTGCAGCCTGCATGCAAATATAGCCCTCACCTCTATGCTGATTACAGGTGATTATTTGACAGAGGGCTGTAATAACTTCAAAAAAGGGATCAAAGCTCCTCAAAAAGGTATAGAGGTATGAAACAGATGGGTGATGAAATGCTATTCCTTGCACGCTAGAAATGTCTTATATGGTGGGGACTGCAAAAGTTTTTCTCCAATGAAATCCCCCAGCAGCCTTCTGGTTTAGAAACATGCCAGTGCTTCAGATCCCAGAGAAAATACCTGCTAGAAACATGGAGCCAGTGGGAAGCTGAAGGAAGTCAGTAAAAATCCTGCCTCAGGGTTTATTTCTAACTCCCTCCCAATTCTCTCCTTCAGAGCTGTGTTTTACATGTGGGCTGGCAACACATTCCTAGAATAATTTTATTACATTCTACATAATTAAGTTTCCTCAAATTTTAGGTGGGGGAAAAGAACCCTAAACAGATCAGTGCCATCCTCGCTAAGGACAGCCATCTAAAATCTATGGCACATTCCACTGAGAACCTGCTGGCTGGCTCAGTGATAGCAGTGGTTTTCTTGCCCTGGAAGAGGGAAGGGTGTCCTATGGCTTTTCTGAGAAGGCAGAGGGTGTTTTGGAAAGTAAAGAAACCTCTAAACACCCCCTTCTCATTTTACTTTGGTTGTCCTAAGCCGTTTTTTGAATCCATAGCCAGGAGCATCCCCAGACTGCCATCTGGTTGTAACAGCTCCCAAACTTGACAAGTTCTATGCTCATTTCTGGTCATGAGATGCTTTTGTAGGAAAGCAAACCAACCCATTAGTATAAGAAAGAACAGGCAAATCAAGTGTGGGATTAGGGGACTGAAGGAACCAAACATAAATAAATGAGGGCTGAGACTACATCCAGAGCTCCTGAAACTCCTTAACAAAGAGGTAGAAATCCTTTCAGTCAGAAGAAAGAGAAGCTTGCCCACCTCCCCCATCATTTTTCCTCCTGTTATACTGATAGTAACTAAGTTTCATGTGGAGAATGCAGATTGTTTCAAGTATTTGGGTGATTGAGTTGAAGATCAGTGCTCAAATGAGCATCAAGTAGCAGCACTGCCCTAATGTATGCATCTCAGTGTACCTTGGGGTACCTCCAAAGTAAATGGGATAGAATATACTCCATATTATATGAATTCTCCACTTCCCTTAGCAAATATACCTCATTCAAGATTTCCACTATGCTCTTTAATCCAGCACTATGCCTCCCATGAGCACAGTTTAACAAATGCATTATAATGTATAAATGGGTGTTTCCCATTCTGTGAATCATTCAGAGGTGAGCTCAGAGTCCAGGACTACTTTTCTGCTTTGACCAGCCTTTAACCACAATCAAGGCTGGTAACAGACATGAAGAAGTCAGCAGATAAATGTCACACATCTAAATCCTCTGCTATTTTTAATATTACAGAGTGTACTAAATGAAAGAACTGAAAGTCCTCTTCTTTAATGATGGCCCTGCAATTTTCAGAAAAAAATCTAAATTTCAGTATTCTCCCAATTCATCCCAAACTGTAATAAAATAAATCAAGGTCACAGCTGTCTGTCACTTTCCAAAATTACTCCTGAGTAAAGACTGCCCTCAGCAAAATAGTATCAGTCTAAATAGGAACTCAGTCTCTCCTGTTTCATTATCCTAGGGAGGTTTCAATTTCAAAGCTGACTTGGACTACATAAAAGTTAGCTTTTAAGCAGAAGCAGCGTGAATATTCCTCCCTCCCCTCTATTTTACCTTCTCAGGGAAAGAAAGAAAGAAGAAAGTAAGACCCAGTATAAGTTCTGCCGACCCAATATGAGGAAGAGGCAGAAGACTCTGTTACTCCTCAGAGACAAAATCTCAATGCCAGTTTTTCATTGCCTCATTTCTGTCCTGCTCTACTTGACTACCTGGTACCCTAAAATCAGGCTGATCCAGCTGCCTGCTCCCATTTCAGAGGACCTGGTAATCCTGCAGAGGGGCAGCCCTGAGCATCCCAGCATTTGGCAAGTGATGACAGCTTGACTGACCTTGGAGATCTTTAATATGGTTTTGCTTCATAGTCAGTCATGCCCCCATAAACAGACATATCCCAGTAAGGTGCAACTGGCAAGTGAAAAATGGAGAGAAAACAGAGAAAGAAGAGAGATCTGAAAAGGGATGACATGAGGAAGGACAGAGGGGAGGCTTTTTTCCACTTTCCCTGCACTTGCCATGCATTTTGAATGCCAAGCATGCTCTGTGCAGGGAGTGCAAGTGTTCATCACATCACCTTTGCTGCATTTAATTCACCACTGCTGGGTTTCATGTCCCCAGCAAGGCACTGGCTACAATGACACTCATACACTGAACACCAGCATCTAAATCTTCATGCCAGGCTCCTTGGGAAGGCTGGTGTTCATTTTAACATTCCCCCTTCAAGATTTTAAAACTCTTGAGGTGATAGTCCTAGCATATCTATTCCCTCTCCATTCACTTGTGTGTCTAGAAGGCCTGGTTGCATTGCTGACCTGTCCCCATACTGGCCCTGACAGCCAGACCAAGGGCACTGCAGACCAAAGGCACTGGAGGGACTGTCTCCCACTTCCCAGTTCCTCTAAACCCCAGCCTTTCCTGTCTGATACTGAACATCCCCTTCTACAATCTGCCACACAGTCTGGAGCTAAGAAAGGGCTGTTGTAAATTCAGGTAGCTGCTGGCATCAGGAGAGGAGATGAAACTGGGGGAAAAGAGCAGTAAAAACTAATTATACAGTAAAAACATAATTGTACTGTAATTTGGAAAATGTAGTATATTTTGGACATGCTGGGTTGAACATTTCTGAGGAGGCAGGAGGGGAAATGTCAGAGTTGGAACAGTGGAGAGGGAAGGTGGGAAGCAGCAAATGCACTTTAGAGTAATAATATAATATCAAAAGCCTTTCCTCTTTTGCAGTAACTGTACTCTGGTCTAGTCTTCTAGCTGCCATCCATGTGAAATGGGCACAGCTTTGTTCCCAGGCAAAATAAAGCATATTGCAGATGCTTCTAGCAATGGCAAATAACACAAGTAAAGCTTCATAAAAGGCCAGTAGTTACAACTAATAGCACACCAATGCCTGAAAGTGAGGTTGTCAAAGCTGTTCTGAAGGGTTCAGATATGGACTGTCCACCAAGAAAGCCACTTAGCTTTAAAAATCTCAGCTCCCATCTTTTTATGCTGAAATAGAGGGAGTTTTCTTGGTACTTGGGAGGCAAGAAAACCTTTTTTCTTGGAGACAAAACAGCTCATATGAGAACTAGAAAACAATTAATTACAACAAAGATGCCTCTTGAAGATTCTAGGGATAGCACTCAGAGCATATCACTACTCAATGGCATTGGATTCCACTGTCAGGTTTCAGGCCATTCTCCCTATCCATCCACATATGGGACCTTCATGTGGTCATAGACTCACATTCTCAACCTTCACAGAATATTATGTTAAAATCAGACTAAATCGGTTAAAATAATAAAAAACCCATCAGACTGATCATGTCCTCATCGTGGTTCTGTTTCTTAAAAAGCTGCATCAAATAGCAGGCATTTTTCTCACACAACATAAAAAAAAAACATTTATTGATTGTCATTGACTCAGGCTCCTTTCACAAAATCAACTCATGATGCCCACCTCTTCTGCTTGCTACAAGCTAGGCCTTTCTTATATTTAATTATATGTTCTATATACTGGCATTTCTTAAACTGGAATTGATGAGTACCTGGTAAAAGACAAGTGCTGTTACTCCACCTGTTTTGACACGTGTCTTTCATCATGGATGAGCACCACCACTGGGAGGTCACTTGAGGCTGAAGTGCCTTCAAGGTGAGCTGTGAGCCCTGACAGCACCTTCACAGTTGTCTGTCCTTCCTGGTGCCTGCTCCTCTTATCCACCTACACTCTCCTTTCTAGGAACAGAGCCCTCATAGGCAAACCAAAAACCTCAGGCAAGGCTGATTTGGGCAATCATCCTTGTTTTCTCACATTTTGGTTTCACCACAGCTGTAGCAACTCCCCATGTTGGAGCTAATAAGGGAAAAGCCTTTCACTGCTGTGTCAGAAGATTTTAAAACCTCCTTGCTGTCCTATGTCATTTCATTCTATATCTACTGCAGATCATTTTTTTTTAATTTGAAGCATACTTGGAAATACCAGAAAGACACAGGGTTATTCTTTTCCTCCTCTCTATTTTATGAATTTAAGTTTTCTGTTATGTGTATTTTGGGGATTTGTGTTAACCATTAATAGTGCAGCACACTTACAGTGTCACATACACATATCAAAGTATACACAGACATATACAGGACATGGGGAATGGCAGGGGAGGTTTAGGTTAGATGTTAGGAAGAATTTCTTTACTGAAAGAGTGGTCAGGCACTGGAACAGCCTGCCCAGGGAGGTGGTGGAGTCACCATTCCTGGAGGTATGTAAGAAATGTGTAGATGGGGCACTTCAGAGCATGCTCTGGTGGCCAAGATTGTAAGGGACTTGTGTGGTTTTGCTTTATTTTGCTTTGGTTTTGTTTTGCTTTGGTTTTGTTTTGTTGATTTTTTCCTTGTTGAGTATGTGATTCTCTATATTTATATACTACATATATATAAATATATGAATATATATGAATATGTATATATAACTCTCCCTATATTTTTACATTTGGCAGTGCTTAGCTCCAATGCCAGGTGTGAAAGGACTAAACCAGCAGTAAGCAGAAGATTAATATCCCAGCTGCTGTTGTTCCTCCAACCCCTGGAGCATCGGCTGGAGCCGGGAGTGCAGCTGAGGCAGGGCTGCCCCGGCACCCCCTGCTTTACTCCTGTAGCTCTGGGGCACTGGGCTCCCAGGGATGCTCCAGCCCCATGTTATATGGTGACCAGAGGGAGAAAGTGACCCCTTCCTCTGTACGCTGCCATCTAAGCATGGGGCAATGCAGCAGCAGCAACACAAAAGTTAATGCCTTGCCTCTCCAGGGAACCCCTGGCTACCCAGGCTTTTGCAACAGAGAGAGAAGCCCTCCTGGACCTGTTTCTCTTTACCTGGGTGTGCAGCCCCTGGGTAGGGGATGAGGAGAGACCTTCCTCAGGGGGTCCCCACTTTTCCCTGGGC
This sequence comes from Calypte anna, assembly GCF_003957555.1. Taxonomy (NCBI): domain Eukaryota; kingdom Metazoa; phylum Chordata; class Aves; order Apodiformes; family Trochilidae; genus Calypte; species Calypte anna. The sequence continues at coordinate 122,422,581 of NC_044244.1, forward strand.
TGCTTGGCTGTGCTGGCACCATGGGACAGGCATCAAGCAAAGGCCACCAGAGCAATGTCTGCTTGCACCTTATTAATAAAAGGCCAGGTCCTAAATATGCTGTTATGTAGTGGTGGCAGATAAAATTATCAAGGAACCTGCTGGTGAAGATTATTACAGGTTTCTGCTCTTCTTCCTAGTGTGATTACAGGGTGCTGCCCAGCCACACACACACACACACACCCCCCATACCAGCAGCTTTTAGCCTCCTTTCCTACAAGAACTGGTGAGATGGGATCATTCTGCCTGTCTGGCTGTGCCTTTTCTTCTCCCCAGCCAACATGGCCTCGATGGCCAACCCGGGCCAGATCCACATGGGGTAGGTGACACCATTGTGCAAAATAACAATTTCAAACATTACTTTGGATGGGATCTTCCACACCACCCTTACCTAGTGAAAACTCTATTCCCCCAGGTCTGCAGCAGTGTCATGTCCAGGGCACTTCAGCTAAAGCAGAAGACAGATGCAAACACTTCTCCTTGGAGGTATGTGATGCTGTATTTCCTACCTACAAGAAGAGTGCACCTTCCACTGTGTAACACCCTACTGTGGTGCTGATTTTCACCAAATTCTGGTTTGTTTTGGAGTCTCATAAACTAAGAAGGGGAAACAAAATTTTTTACTCACCAGGACATATAGTTTCTTTCTCCTCTAACTAAAACACCAGATTATAAAACAGAACCTTGATTGCCATGGAACCAAAAAAATAAATCCTAAATTGAATCTTGGGTCCTTCCCTGGGTGATAGAGAAACTTTTAATCTGTTTACTACTCCCACCACAGTGTTTTCATGATACCTCACGGTAATAGGGTATGCAACCCATGCTTTGGGAGAACTATGATAAAATTTACGATTACCAGAAGTAGAATGGAAGTGGTTTTCAAATAAGAATTATACCAGTGTAAATATTCTGTAGTCCTAACGTAACTTTCACTCACAACTCCTAAGTAAGAGATTTGCATGTGGCTCTGTCCATTTCTGTGTAATCTAGTAATGCCTCAACTGCCGTGCTATTTGGGTACCAGCTGCAAAATAAGGATTGCAGCAAAGGATCCTCTCATTGCCCCACAGTGCATCATTCACTCTGTTTGTCTGAAGCCACAGGTGATCATGTCAGGGTTCTTAGAAGAACCAAGTCCCGAGTTATGTGAGTTTTATACTGTAACTACATTATGTTTATAGTCCCTCACTACTGTTTCCATACTTCCCCATCCTTTTCCACAAGATTTTCTTCTTGTTTATTTCAAAAGAACTACTGACTGTGTCATAAATACTGACGTTTGACTTAATATATTTTGCTTTTAGCCTGGAAACTCTTTATTTCTGTTTGCCTGGGCTTTGCTTTTCAAACAGCCAAAGACACAGTTGTTATAATAAAGATTAATAACTGCTTGGAAAGTCTGTAAGGCTTTTTAACATGAATAGAAATACAAGTCACATTCAAGTAACCTACTGCTTAAAATAGTAAGCATGTCATTGTCCTAGCACAACTTGTATCTGAAAAGTCTGCAAACCATGGAGCAAGAACTGCCCCGTTCTGACCTGTTAAAACAAGGCAGAATTACAATAACCTCAGAGTATTTACTGTGCACTTTTCAGCAAATGCATGGACCCAAGTACTGTCTACATTGGTATAAAGCAGTATTACTTACCTAAGAGTTAATATCAGTTGATAGAAAAGGATTGAGGAGTCTGATTTTTAGTGCTATACTTTCAGTGCTGCTTTCTTGTTTTGATATTGAGTTAAATCCTGAAGATTTTACTGACAAATTATACTCATCATCTGTGTGCCTGTCTTGTCAGAGTCTAAGATGTAAAACATATTAAAATAATACACATGATTTTGCTGTTAGAGCACTTAAAAAATACCATTCTTACATACAGTCCTTGGTTTCCAAAATCCAAAACAATGTGTTTAGGTGATCCCCCGGGAGAAGCCAAGCTATGGGATTAGTGACCTTTATAAGCAGTGACCACAAAACCAGGAATCCAGTGGGAATGATCCCCAAGCGAGTTTGCCATCTGCTGCCTCAGGAGAACCACCCTAATTTTTTTCAATTCATGTGGAACTTAAGACGATAATGGGAATTCTGTATTTATTCCTCAATTCCCATTTTCTTCACCAAGCAGCTATAACAGAGTCAATCATCATTTACCCTGACTCTGCCTGTGAGCTAGGAGCACTTTATTTGTGCTGCAACCAGGAAAAGACCAGCCTGTGGGGATAGGGCTGCCCTGTCCGTCTGCAGCTTGGGGCTCTGCTGTGGAGCACAGCCCAGGAGGCAGCAGGAGGGGCAAGGATGGGCATGGTGGCAAAGACAGGGGAGAAAAGAGAATGGAAAAGATACATGTGCCCCCGTGTTTCTCCATCTTATATCACGGTTTGCTATGTGTCTCTAAAAGCTATGTCTGCTACTGAAATTTCCCTTCCAGACTGAAAGCAGGAGGAAGAAAGCACCTGAGCTTTGATGAAGTGACAAGGTGTCTCTTCTGCCAAGTTTTGATCGCCTGTTGCTTTTAACTTAAAAATAGCTTAAAAGCCTCATGTCTGTGCTTGCCTTGATGACAGTAGTAGGGGAGGTCAGTTATATTTTATCCCTGTTCTCGTCACCACTTTGGGAAAATGAAGAGAGGAATGTACATAATCAGATAGGAGAGATGATTGTGACTGATTCAATGTGCTGCCTGTAGAAGCAACAAACAGCTCAGAGGAGGGAGAAAAAGGAGAAAACCTTGAGCCTCCATATCCTGGAAATTAATATTTGCTTCACTTAGAGATAAGCAGCCTTAAGCCACACTCCATAGGAAAGGGAGAGAGTCTGTGACAAAGACATTAGGAAGCAATTCTTTACTGTGAGGGTGGTGAGATTCTGGCACAGGTTGCCCAGGGAGGCTTTGGCTGCCCCCTCCCTTGAATTGTTCAAAATCAGGTTGGATGGGGCTTTGAGCAACCTGGTCTGCCCATGCAGGGGGGTTGGAACTACATGATCTTTGAAGTCCCTTCCAGCTCAAACCATTCTGTGATTCTATCATTCCATGAAAGCTTTCTCTGTGAAAGTCCACAGTGGTCACCTACAATTGGAAACAGTGCAGCAGTGAGAACCTGTCCCAGCAAAAGCCAAAAGCAAGATGTCTGGTTGCATCAAGGGGAGGTCAATGCTGGAGACACCTCAAAAGTATTCTATAAATAAAACATTTGATTTAGTGCCAAAAAACATCTAGTCTGGAAGAGAGCAGCCTACCTGGGCAGGCTGCTGACTGAGGTTGATGTGTAACTGCTGTGTAACAGCAGTGGAAAGGCAGTGAGCAGCAGTGGTAATCCTCTTTGTGGATCAATTTTTAAAAAGAAAAAAAAATAATATTTGCACAGAGCCATGTGACAACATGCAAGGGAATGTCATCGTGCAACCATTTTCCCTGACTTTCATTAGACAGCCCTGAATTTTGTGGAAATATTGATAGGCCAAGGGAAAAGCCCAAGTGTCATTTACTTTTGACAGATGGAAAAATAATGCCTTGTCCAAAGCATGATAGCTTGATGGTCTGCTTTGTCCCTTTTCATCAAGTACCAGCTCCCAGAGGCAGTAGCCAGGATAAAGCACATGTCAAATATACAGAACCAGAAAGGCGGAGAGATTTTATGATTAAATATTTACAAGGGACAGTGAAAGCAGGGGGAGGGGAGGATGTACATAAAGTATATGAAGCAAATGGTGCAGAAGAGACAGACACAGTGATATGGAACTGCCTGATGTGAAACCAAAGCCCAGGCTGCTGAGGAGGCATGACCTACCTCATTTAATCACCACAGTCTACAGTTGGAAGTCATCCCAACAATTTATCTCAATTCCTTACTCAACTACATTGCTATTTCATAGCAAAATAACTTCCCCCTGCTAGCATCTATGAGTCCTGGCTAGGCTCCTATTCGTAGTAAATCTGGGACTAATTTTATTCAAGTCCTCCCATGGTTGCTCCATTCTTCTTGAAAAATACCATACCAACAGCTACATAGATAATATGAGCTCATACAGACCTCGTGCCTTTTGATTTGGTATTGGCAACAGGGATAGAAGTTGGTTAGAAAAATATGGTCAGGTTTTACTGTTTGTCAATGAGCAGTGCTGCAGAATGTGGAGTTGCTTTCTGTTTCTGCCCTTCCTCCACTTGCAAACACCCCCAGGTTCAGCTGCTTTGGCTGACTTAACGTGGGTCAATACCTGCCCTGGGATGGAAAGCTGCTAAGCTGAGGTAGTCTTTGGCATGCTGCTCCCTACCCTATCTACTGTGCAAGGTTATTGCTCAGCATCCATGAGGTAGGCACACAACATACCATGAATGGGAATTTAAAAAGGTAAAATTATTTCTCTTTGAAAGCATTTAAAATCTGCTTCCCTGGCCCTTTGAAATATGCTTCTCACCAAAGCTCCCTCTTCAAAAAACCCCAGTGCACTGTGCAGTGGATTGGTCACAGGCATCTTTGTTCTGCACCCACACAAAATTAAAAGTGACACTTTGCTTCCACTGCAGGCCAGACATCAAGCAGAGCTGTGTCCTCACTTATAGTTTATTTAAAGCCGTGGCTGGCTTTTTAGGGATCAAAGAGAAAGGGGTATAGAAGGGGGATGCTATTCAGAGGAAACCGGGAACAAAAAAGAACAGTTTAGTCATATGTGTCTTTGACTGCTTCGTGTTTGCATTTTAAATTGCCAAACCATAACATGGCAATGAAATTATGCAAGGCACAAGACACTGAGAGTGGCCCAAAAGATGCTCTTTTGGCTTTTTCAGTGCTTTAGGTCTCTGCAGTACCTGTCACAAAGGTAAGGGATTAGACTGGTGTCAATCAACATTGTCCCACTAAGGGCAGCAGCAGCAGGAAGCCAGACTAAGCCTCAAAGGGCTTTGAAAGCTGAGGTTATGAAGCACCACCAGCACACACAGCATGCTGTCGGCATCCAAGCCCTGGGATGGGACACTTGGAAAGGGCAGACAGGAGCTTTTTTATCACAATTTTGACTCTCTTTCAAAGGAATCCCATTTAAACCAGAAGCAGGGTCTGTTCATGGCCAGGCTTTCGAGAGCCAGCAGCTTACCTCTCCCATATTGGTACATCCACAGCCAGCTGGATGCCCAGCCCTTCCCTCCTCCTCCCCCATCACCAGGTTTCAAGTTTACAAGTATCACAAATGAGTTCATTTCCTCTCATTAACTCTCACAAGTAGTTGCCACTCCTCTGAACTCTGTATTTCTCTGCCCCCAAATCCCACGGGAGCTGCTGGGGCTGAAAAAGCCCTTCTCAACACGAGCAGTTTCGGACGGCTTCCCAAACGAGAAGAACGAAGGGGGCCTCACATTAGACCGGACACTGCACTCACAGAACGGATGGGGAAGGGGATTAAATCAATGGAGAAACTTATAAAGCAGAAATCTGAGCAGCTTCATTTTTTTTCCAGATAATTGTTTTCAGCAGGTTTCTTATTCGATACAACCCTCAGCCAAAGTCGTGTTACAAACTATTCATCTCATGCTTCCAAATTCAGTTTATTCCAACCACTCCATCCCATGCCTCTAATTTCCTTACTTCTCTTAGCAGCTCACTAGGTCTCAAACCAGCAGCTGGGATCCCAGACTCTCTCCACTGTCAGCTATTGCTCCAAATAAGCAGCACAGCATTTTTTTGGCTCCAGAAAGCCCTGCACTAAATGGCCAGTTTGAAAACCATACTGCACCAACTGCATGCCAGGTGAACTTCTGGACTGTCCCATCAACATTTCCAACCGGTCTTCTGCCACACACCAGGCTGCTTTCCTACACCTCAACTCTCCATGTGTTCTCTTTTGATCTGGGATTTCTCTCCCTCTCTCTTTGTCTCATTTGATTTTGGAACCATAGTCTCACAAGGACACTTTTTTTCAAACAGTGGAACAAGTAACCCAAGACAGCCACACAGTTTGGCCAATAGTTGGCACAGGGATATTAAAACAGCATGTGCACTTCCCTTCAAAACCCAGCACTGAAGACATGATAACATTGAAGGCTGAAACAAAAATACAGAAAGTAGAATAAGGCTAGGTGGAAGGACCAGCACCCCTTCCCTGTACACTGTGGAGAAACATTTTTCATCCACTGCAAACCCTCCTTTAATGACCCTTGGCTAGTCAAATTATTCCAGAATAAGAAAAGCAAAAATAAATCCAACCAAACCCACCATATGGATGTGTTCATTCTTGAGAGAGGGCATGTTCCAGTGATGAAAATGCTGGATAGCACATGAAGAGGTCTGGGCTTGAGTCCCAGCTCTCACAGAGGCTTTATATTTAATCTTAAGCAAACCACTTAGGGTGGGATTTAGTTGCTTAAACAAAGGTGTCTGATAGCATTTGAGATGCCTTAGGGTATCCAGCATGTCTGTACAGGGCTGGTCAATACAAAACAGGACCCTGGGGCAGCAGCTGGAAGCCCGGAAGGGTTTATACACCTATACTACATCCTGTACAGCTTTCTGAGTGTCAGCTCAAGGTATCTCATGCAGCTTTCCAAGCCTCCCTGCTTCTAAGTTAATGGACCTATTACCCACCTCTCCTGACCCCTTCTGTCCTGTACCATCAACAACAAGCTATAATAATGACCCATATGGTGCACGAGAATATGGTTCTTTTTGCCAAGTTTTTCACTGAAAAGGCCTATTTTCATCCCCCCTGTCCACAACAGTCTGTTCAGGATGGTTATGCTACAGGCCCCTTTATTGGTCATGAAAGCTGCTGTCACCTCAAGCAGTGTAATAGCCCGTTTCTTGTCACTGCAATCACCCATTAAGCTTTATTAGGAGTGGAACATAAGCTTTAAAATCCTATGTGGACACTGCACTGTGATGTGTGACCTTCTGTAGCATTTGCCAATCAACAGTGCTGTCACAATTTCTTGATACATGTAACGTCATAGGTTGGAGATGCTGATCAAAACCAGCATGAGTTCCCATTTAAATATTGGTCTGATTTGCTCCTTTGGGAGGCAAGGAAGGTGGGAACTCACTCACATGGCCAGGATCTGAGATCCTGTAATGCTGGAAGACCAACTCTGGGACTAGTGACCACAAGCCCTTTAACATAGTTGATTTATCACAGTGCACTGAAAGCCAGCTGCCCACTGAGGCTTGCTTTAAGTCTGCTTCACCACAGTCCTCCCACCTTGATAGGACACCTTTAAAGTTGCTTTTTTTTCAGTGGTATGTATTTGGAACAGCTGGTGCCCTATTTAACGTGCTAACACCAACAACCATTGCAACAGCTATTATTCCAGTAAGTGACTGCATCTTAGAAACACAGAATTGTTTTGGTTGGAAAAGACCTTTTAAATTCATCAAGTCCAACAGTTTACCCAGCACTGCCAAGTCCAGCACTAAACCATGTCCCAAAGCCCCACATCTACACACCTTTTAAATACCCCCTGGGGTGGTGACTCCACCACTTCCCTTGGCAGCCTGTTCCAGTGCTTGACAGCCCTTTCAGAGAAGGATTTTTTTCCTAACATCTGATCAAAACATTCCCTGGAACAACTTGAGGCCATCTTGATTACAGATTGCAAAACAGCCACAGGAACCCCATTCCTCACCCCACTATCTTCCTTTTTGGCCACCAGTGCTCTCCCTTGACACTCCAATTGCCTCATTTGCTCCATTGCCCTCATGCCCTGGGACCCATGCTCTGTGCAGTATGCTTTGGTATTCCTCTATTTATTGTTGCTGGCTGTGCCTAACCTGGCCCAAGGTAGAGATCACACCACTCAGCACTTTTGGGGTTGGGAACACCCTGCAACCCTCAGGTGGGCACTGCAGGCAGCAGTACTCCTCCATCCCCTGTGGGCTACCCACAGGGTTTGCCCACGGGTCATCCTGAGACTGGAGTCACTGCGCTGGCAGATTTACTTTGGTCTCCCAACACATCTAAAGAGGTCCCTGGGCCAATTTATTTAGTCCATTGTGGTTAACCCCATGACAGGGAGACTACAAATTCCCCAGGACAAGTCGACATCTCTATCCCAGGGAGTCTTTATAATGTTGAGCACACACCACCCCCTTCCACAATATCAAAGCTTCACTCCTTTAGAGAGTTTCTCAAGCCCAGCAAGGCACAGACACAGGGGTGCCTCTGGCCCACCTGCCACGGCAGGATGGGCAGCTCTGCCCTCATGTCTGTAGGCAGCCAGAACCTCACAGCACCTCCTCCAGCCACGGGCTGGCTCTTCAACTGTGTGTGCTCTCAGGAGGCTTTACAGCATGATCGCTTTTCAAAATCCATCACCCGAGCCCAAACTCAGTCTTCCAGAGACAGCAAACTCTGGCAGCCGTGGTTGCCGGTGGCCAGAGGCCATTCCCAGCGAGTGTAACACAGAGAGGGTGCTGGCTCTCGGGGTGATTTACTGGGAGCCCTGAATGTAAATCACAGCTTCCTCCTGACTGCTTGGGGGTGTAATCATGGAAGAAGGGGAATCAAGCATTTCCATAGAGTCCCTCTTCCTCACAGTCTGCAAAAGAAGAACGTTTGTTTCCTCTGCCTTATCAATGCCTGACATACATACTTCACTTGTGCTGTTCAGAAATTGCAGTTGGGTTTCAGAGGACAGCTGAAAGCCAGGGTGACTCCTGCATACTCCTACATTTTTTGTGCTTCTGCCTTACTATGAGGTGCACATGGGTACTATGTCCTTTTCTGAGACCTCTGCAGGGGATCTTCACCTTTAGGTTCATGCCAGCCTGTGCATCCCTGATTTAGGGGAGTGGAAGCTCTCCCAGATTAGGTGCATTAAGAGGCATAAAAAGGCCAAACATGAAGATTTCAACAGGGAAGAGTATGACTCCATTCCTCATTTACTACTTGCTTTTGAACATGAACACAGATCTTCTGGGGGCAAAAACAGCACCTTCAGCACTCACTGTCTGGGACACCCTGAGCCACTAGCACCAGGACAGACTTCCTCGCCAGCATTAAAAAAACTCCAGAGATCACCGAGTAGGGGGTGAAGAAACTTCCTCAAGGCCCCAGTGAGTAATAGGACTGCAGCTAGCTCTCCTGCTGCATAATGATGGCTACAAACTGGAAATCTTCCTCCATGATGCTCTTTCTTCTGACACCAGAGGAGCAAAGTGGTCCTCCCATCATCCTGCCCATGCCCTGCCAGGGGATGCACAGGCAGCACAACTGCTGCCCTGCTACCCAGACTGAATTAATACAGAATCCACGGTCACACCAGCTGCTACTAGCTCTCTGCTATCCAACAACAACCAGGATAGCTGGCAACAGCAGAGTAAAATATCAGATCAGCTGTGGTTTTGAGGGACTTCATAAGGGGCCAACAAAAGCAAGGACGTTCAAAGCTCTCAGCTAAGCATAGCAAGAGGTCTCAGTGGAGCGTCAGATGACGAGAAACAGATTTGCTGCATTACACAGTCATGTCAAAGGGCTGTGCTGGAACTTCAGCTGACAGCAAGTCTGAATTTCTTTGCACTCATTGGCTTGAGCTAGCCAGAGGAGCCTGCAGCCTCGTGTTTCAGATTATGCCTACCTTTATTCCTGATTTCATTGATAGCATTCTGATGGTTCTTTCAGAAATCTTACCTTACTTCAGACTAGTCCCGTCATTTTTGCCATGGGGCTGACTTCAACACAACTACTGAAGGAGTAAGGTATCTCTTTAAGAGTTGGTCGACAGATCAAAATGCATTAATTACCTTGAAGATGCACTATTAAATGGTAGGTGGTCATGTTACAAAGCCTTCACGTTCAACTGAGAAGCAGTTCTTGCTTGCTTTGGAGCAAACTGATTTCAAAGGCCTCTTTTAATACAGGGAATTTGACATGCACATGGTATTTCTCTCTGGCCATTTTGTGTAGTTTCCCATGAGGACTCTATTTCATGACAAAACTAGATTTATCCAAGAAGCACAATGTTAATAATTTCTAAAATCCCTATTTTCTCTGGAAGACAGCTCACAAAGACAGCTACTCCAGAGCAGCTATTGTCAAAGCATAGCTGCATTTGCTATACATCAGCTCCACTTCCCCAGGAGGAGAGAACCTATCCCTGAACCCAAAATGAGCTGCTGAAGAAAAACAACCTACTCTGTCTGTCCCAGGGTCTGCATCCCTTTAGTTTAACTGTATTATAATTACACCTTTATTTAGCTGAATACATATTTTTTACATACACAAAGACGTAAAATTGAGTTCTGTTTAAGCAAAAAAAAAAAAAAGTCCCCATTATACAAAACAAAAGTGGCTTCACAGATTGTTCCTAATTAAGGGCAAACCCACAATGGGCTTGCAGTGACTTAACAAGCAGTATCTGCAGAGAGGCTCTGGTGTCTGCCCTGCCACACACTCATCTACATCCTAAGTGGTGGTACCTATAACTCAGAAACAACTATTAAAAGAGGAAAGTGTTAAGATGAGGTAAATGGAAATAGCTGAATATAGAGATGGGGGCAGGTAGCTCTGCTGATGGGAGGGAAACTGGGAGATTGCCATAATTAGACTGTATCTGAATCTCCCCAGCTCATGTCTTTTCCTGACATATTTAAGTTGCATACACCATTGTGGAGTTTTATTCTCCTGTGGAGGCCCTGAATGTTGCTGGCAGGTGCTGCACACAATTACACCAACAGACCAGAGAGATTGCTCTCACAACAGGAACCCATTAACAACAGCAGCAACATCTGGAACAGGACATATTGCTTTCTGGAGCCACAGGATGTGATTACATTTGGGCAAATTACACTATAATGCCAAATTGTTGAAGATATAATTAGAAAGTGCTTATTTGCTTTTAATTATTAATTAATAGGGGGCCCAAATGTTCAAGGGAGGGAGGTATGGGATGATTTCTGTTAAGAACGGACCCAAAAAGCTGGGCTGTGTTTTCTAAGACTTAATTTGCACGGATAAAGCACTTGGCTTCATAAACCTGTCAAAGAGCAGTTCTGTACTGACTTCAGTGAAATGTTGCAGAGCGCCACTGGGAGGTGTCACTATATAGCAATAGCATCAGGCCAAAGAAAAGAGCTGTCTCCAGTACAGCAGAAGGCACACGCAGTATTTCCAGGGGGAATATGGAAAGGAGGAATGGGGGAGTGGTGTGATTATGTCATTGACACTTAGATGCCTCGCATTTTGTCATCGGGTGCCATCCATTCACTGACAGTGTTTTAAGATCACCAACTATGGCCACAGGGTCAAGTGATATATGCTATTGACCTCCCCTTTAATCTGTCAGGATCTGCATTCGCTAGCAATACAGTCACACGTGTACCCACACACACACAGCCCCCAGAGGCTTACACATGAGTGTAATCTTTACCACTCATTCACAGTCTTGACACTAATGAGGTTTAACAACAAAACCAAACCTTGTCCCAACAACCCTCCAAGTTATGGAGAAAACTGAAAGAGCTGACTGCCTAGCCAAACACGTTAAGTCTTACCCTGGTGCTCCCCCTCCATCTCTCTCCCTCTCTCCTTCTGAGATTTTAGCTGGATCTCTCTTATTAAACTGATCGTGCATCTGATGCAAAAAAAAAAAAAAAAAAGTTTGATGGAATCTGCATTTTGCCCAGGGTCTTATTAATTTATTTATTTTATTTGGTGCTTCATCTGATGACAAAAAAATCCTGCACACTCTGCCTTTTTTTTCTGCAAGGAGCAGGCAAGCAGAGCTATTTATCCATAGTAGCAGAACTGAAAAAATCAGAAAGGGTTTACAACCTTATTCGACAGATTTTATGACCAAGCTAAGTAGGTGATATCAGTGCTGTCGCTTAAAAACAAACAGACAAACAAAACCAAAACAGAGACCCTCACCCCTCTTTGCAAGGAGTGGAGAAAAAAAATAACAAAATAAACAAAACTTTATCAGCTGGCTTTGAAGGTCAGCTGAATTTCAGATAAGGTTATTACACAAAGACCAGTCCCATCTTCCTGCACTGTCCTGTGAAACTATCTTTACTTGGTTAGCAGGAGCTGATGTCAGTGTTTGACAAAGGGCTAACATCCCCCCACTAACCCTCAGCCCTTGGGAGGAGGCTGAGCACTACCCAGATCCACAGCCCTGCCCTGCAGGCCACCATCTGGCAGGAGAAGGCTCTGGGTACTTCATGTATCCCCTGCTTGGGTAAGTCTCTCAGCCATGTGCAAACAAAAAATAGTCATAAAAATGAAATATTCAGGCAGCCTTGCCAACTCACAGAATGCAAGGACAAACACTGAAAAGCCTGAGCACTCTGTAAATCAGGTTTGATAAGAAGTACCTGTTACTGGAAGTTTTACTGCATTCTTTGGCTCTGGGGATGGAAAAAGAAAAGGGAGGAGGCACCATTAAAATGAGGTGCTCTGCGGGACTTTGGGGAAAGCATCCTTGCTTCTGCCAGTGATGCCAGAGAGGAAAACTGGAAGAAGAAGGACTCTATCTGCACTCTTTAGCCCCTAGCAGCTCAGGCTCATGGCTGCACCCTCTTCTACACCTCTTGGAAAAGCAACCCAAGGGGCTCCTCTGCCCTCCATGGAACCCATCAAGACCCAGTCAAGCCAGGACCATGTGGTGCTCACCTTGGAGAAAAAAAGAGGAGAAGGGAACCAAAAGGCCAGGAAGGATGTAAAATCCAGCCTCTGCCCAGCTTCCCCACTCCCCATCCAGCCTCACAGATGGTCCAGCCCTGGGAGTCAGTCATCCTAATCTCCCCATGGGCAGCACATGGGAGTGGGGAGAAGTAATCCCCCTGTTCCTGCTGGCCATCATGTGAGGAGGTTAACACTTTCCTGACCCAGAGAAGCTCAGGTTTATTGTTTGGCTTCTTCTCTGCCTTCACAGCAAAGACATCGGAAAATATTCCTGCTGTGGTTGGAAGATGTAGGAGTGTTTAAGAAATAACCCAGCCAGCAAAAGAGAAAAAAATAATGATTAGTAAAATTTTCTAGGAAGAAAAAGGAAAAAAAAATCCAACCACAGATGTGATTACAACCAGCCCTTCCTCACCAGCACACACTCAGCATCTCCTTCTGCCTGAGCGCAGCCAGTTGTGAGTCTCTGTGCATTGGGTCATCCCCAGTTACAGGAGACATGTGCCACTCTTCTGGCCAGGTCAAAGCCAGAAGAAGCTGACCCCATCATATGCTGCTCACGAGGCTTGGCACTGCAATGCTACACATGGAAGCTGCAGAAAAGAGGGACAAATGACCAATGCCTTTCCACAATACTTCCTGACAGGTTTCCTGGCAACTCCAGGAATATCTGCATATTTCCAGACTCTTTGTTTCTGATCTTGGCATTTGGAGATGATGCTGTGCAGAACAGAAAGGAGGAGAAAGTAATTTTCAGTTAAGGAGCAGTCCCAAATCCAGTGGCTGGTCCATAGGCTGCTCCATCATATCATGGCACCTCTGATGTTATCGCTGTGCAGTGGAGACAAACACTCTCTGTCAGCATTCCAATTTTAATTTTCTGTGGGTCTCCATTTGTTCTCTTAGAAGTGTTTCTTAAGTAAAAAAAAATAAATTCTAACTGCCTCTTTTGGTTCACTGCATAGGATTGTTGGTAACAGTAACTGGGTTATGAGACGGGGAAACCAAAGGAAAGAGAAAAGGCGGGAAAAGAGATTCAGGGAGAGATTTCAAAGATTTAAAAATAACAACAGTAAAATGAGAATTTTTTTTCTCTGCCTGGGGAAGCAGGAAGGCTGTGATTAATGCTCGAGTTCCCCTGGTCAGGTTACCCACCTCAGCGATTACAAGAAGAGCTGAGCAGTGCAGCTCGAGTTCAGAAGGGGAGCTGAAGCATAGCAGAGGCTCTTTGATGCATTAAGACAGCCCAAGTCAGCAGCAGGTCTGGCTGTAAGGGAGGCAGCAGCCTTGGAGAACATGACCTACATAGGGGCTTCAGCCTCCCAAGCAGCACTGAGGGGAATCAGTGGCTTATACAGCCATGGACATTTCTGAAAATACTTAAAATTGTGACACTTGCTGGCTGTTCCATCCCCTCCTTACATGCATGTAAGCCCTGGCATGGGGGAGGGGGGGGGAGAAGATGACCAAAAAAGCAGACCAAACATTTCAACATTGTTTTACTGAGTTGTGACTTACAAATGAGCATTTTCATCAAAAAAGAAAAAAAAAAAAAAAGGAAATAAAGAAAAGAGGTAAATTAATTCACACATGTATTCAAACTCCCTGCTCTGATCTCATGTCAGGCACAAAGCAATGTTTCCTTCCCAAGCCTGCAAGTTTTCCATAAAAATAACTCCACAAATGGAAGGAAGAGGTGCTTTACATTTTATTTTCTATAGGAAGTAATAATAATTTTTAAAGGGGTGATATACCTCCAGCCCTGTTTTTCCCTTAAAATGACCCCAAACTGTACAGGAAAAATATTTGCTCTTAGAGCTTGAACAAACCTCAGTGAATTAAGTTCTTGTTGTTAATGGCAAGGCTGCTGTTTATCTGCAGAGAATCAAACCAGATGTGGAAAATAACTGAGGGTTTGGTGGCTCAGCAGCTCACCCTTCAATCTCAGGGAAGAAGCCCACCACCTAAACCTGGTGAAGGTCATAAAGAGTCCTAAAACCTTGGACATGCCTGGAGTTTGTCTGCTATGACCACTGGTGCCCACCCAGGGGTGAGAAGCAGGAGCTCCAGATAAGCTCCAGAGGGAGAGCCGGGCACTTTGACACCTCCATGCACTCCTCAGGGAAACTTTCACATGGCACAGTCAGCTTTGAGCTTGTGACATTACTGGAGAGTTAATTAAAGTTTTAAAAATCTGTCATAATCACCAACAGAAAATAACATGTTTGACCTAGTAAGATCACTTGGGCAAAGGTTTTTTCTCACATCAGAAAACTCCCTCAGACAGGAAAGATCCATCACCTTCAGAACATTTTCACGGACACGGAGCAGGATGCCCCAGTGGCCACCTCATGCCACCTCCCTCCCTGGGAGCCAGGCATCTCCGTGGGACTGCACAACCCACACTGACCCCTGGGAGACAGGAAGCAGGGATCTCCCTGATGAAGGGGAGAACACAGGTACCCCCATCAAGTACTCAC
This sequence comes from Calypte anna, assembly GCF_003957555.1. NCBI lineage: Eukaryota > Metazoa > Chordata > Aves > Apodiformes > Trochilidae > Calypte > Calypte anna. Next base: position 122,437,713 of record NC_044244.1, read on the forward strand.
TCAGAGAGCCTGCCCCGCAGATGAGCAGCAATACAACTCCCATGTGGCCCGTAGCAGTGTGTCTGAATTTTAGCGGGAAAATTTAGTGTGTCAGAAAATATTTGTTTTGTGGCTTCTACAGGTGTATTTAACACTTCTGCAGGAAGGCAAACAAAAGTAAAACCCCACTCATCACAACATTTGCTGACCAATCTGACCAATTTCTGACCTTTCGATTGTATTTTGACCACAGAAGAGAAGGAAGCTGCATTATTGAAACATTTTCCCTTCTTTTTCAGAGGAGCTTTTCACTCACCCCAACCAATACCTGAGGCATTAATCACAGATGTCTAACTGAGAGCTTGAAGAACAACAGGGAAGGAGGGCAAGAGGCTGAAGAGGCAAACATGGTTCACAACAGTCTGATTTCCCACTCCACCCTAATCTGCCTCACCTCATCTTGCTGGGAACCCACATCAAACATAAGCCCTGCGAAGGAAACACTTAAGAAGTTATTAGAAATGGAAAAACAGATTTATCAACAGTTCATTTCAGTATCCCTCCTCCCTACAGGAGATGTATTTGGGCAAATGCTCTTTAGTCCTCGTCAGGCCTACTGAACCTGGTCCCACAGGAAGACGACTGGGAAGCAAACCAGGTCCTCCCTGGAAGATGCTGAAGAGGCAGAAGGCTCTCCCATGGCTTCTGGGTATTTCTCACTTTCATGCATCTCTGAATGGGAAGACTGACTGCAAGTTTAGCAAAAGACAAGTTTAGCAAAGAGCTTACTCATCTCCACTCTGTCTTCCTGTAGCTCTTTCCCTATGAACAGATAATAGCACTCTTCACTTGTTTCTTCATGGGGCACTCAATAGGTACTGATGGCTTAACTCCACTGCTCCTTTATCCTTAAATAACGAGGCTCATGCAAAGCACAATTTCTTGCAGTCTCTCTGTGGCTGCTAAGTTGTTTCCACTGGAGTCAGCCTTGTTAGGCCTTTTCTCTCATGGCTGAGATAAGGAGATGGACATTCCCCATTGAGGGACCTATAACACCACATGCAGTACAGAGGAAATGGCAGCAATTGTACCCCATCTGATAAGGGTACCCCATCTGATGGCTTTGCAAAGCTGAATAAATAGCCTGTTGATCTAGCCACATCTATCAGAATATACAAGTTAGCTTTCAAAAATGCAGGTGGATTACATATTGCTGCAGCACTGCATGAAAAGCGTGAGCAGGTGTTATACAGATTTGCATGGGGCTGCCTCTGTGTGTGTGTGTATGGAAGAACTGTTGACTTATGAAATCAGGTTGCCTTTGTAATGCCACGCACAGATCTCCTTCTCTCCCATCCCTGGAGAAATCAGGATGTGAAAGAGGCAAGGCTTTCTTCCTTCTTGATGTTTCCTAACTAGGCCAGATCACTCTGGAAGATGGCCAAAAGTTCATTTAATATTCACCGCTGACCTGTTTCATTCCTCCGAGGTTTCAGTAAAAAGTTGGGTGAAAGCCTTTTCCTCTGTTTGTCTGAAAGTGTGCCACCATTAATGCCAATCCCTGAAGCACAGTCTGCAGTGCACAGATAAATGATTTATTCAGAGCTACCACTAACTTGCTCTGTCAACACACTCCTGCAGAAACTTGCCATCTGCTGCTCAGGTAATATTCAGTGGCAATCTCAGGAGCATCAGGGAAAAGAAAAAGAATAAACTGCTTCCTTTTTCATTTTATCACCCTTCTTCATGTCTCTTCAGAGTCATGAAAGAGATTTGGAGAACAGGTAAGTAATACCAAACTCCCAGCTCTCCTCAAGCTGGCTGCGTATCACCGGGATGCTTAGACAGGAGATTATGCAGTCGTGGAATCTGCAACGCAAAGATGAAACCTGTCTGCTAACCATCAGTACCTATCTGCAGTACAAAGGTGCTGTTCTGGCTCCTGGAACTAGGAGAGGAGAAAAGAAGAGGACCACAGCAGGGGCAGGAGAGATTTTTTTTTTTTCCCTAAAAAAATTTTGCGTACTTTTTTGTTCTCTAAAAGTACACAAAAATACAGAACAAAGTGTGATAAAGACTGCATATTACTTTGAAGTTAGTGAAAACAATGATTTTTTTTTTTACTTGCAGGTGGAGGGCAATGTGACCAGGTGTTGCTAGTCATGCGGGTCACAGCTAACCCTACAGAAGTTACTTTTTAAACTTAATTAGGAATTTACAAATACTATGCTGACATGAACATGTGTTCACATGCAGGATCACTGACTACCTTTGCAGCAGATTCTGCTAGAGAGACAGACAGACATAATGACCATCAGTCCACAATAGCCCTTTCAACTTTGGAAATATGCCCTAAATATCATGCATATGCTATGTGTCATTAATCCTCTTAGCTTCTATTTTCTACAACAGGAGTTAAGAGTGTTCAGCTCCTTCTCAGACCTGGCTATGGAGGAGAATGTATTTCTGTGCTTCTCACTACGTGCTCAGATATCTAATTTAAGTTACTGGATGTGATAGGGACATTGAATTTAAATTAGTGATGCTGGATTTGGTCTTTCTTCAGCAGAGGGATGAACTGCTGTGCTGATGTCCCTTCCTGCAGTGGTCATCAGAGATCTTGATGTGATGTCTCACAAAATGACTACTAGTCTTTTTCTTCACATCAACCTGCCTTAGAAGAACATTCTCATTTTAATTGGAAAAAAACTATGCTGAAGTTCCTGGACTTTCCAATGAGCCCTGGTATCCATATCAAACACCTGCACTGCTACTCCTGCATTGATGGCATTTCAGATGTAGCAATGGGTCACACTGGATAAAAGCAGCTGCAGAAGGTGACCTGTTGCACATAATCTGATGCTTGCAAAATTGAATCAGAGTCTGATTTTCAAATGCACTGGACATACATACGTTCTGAAGGGTCCTGGTGGATGCTTCCTTGGATATGAGTATATACTCATGTCTATAGATAAAATTCCTCTCAAGAGAAGGAGAGATTTTCAGCTACTCATCATTTTAGTAATGCTTAAGTGACAAGTTAGAACACTTCTGAAAACTCCCAGGAGGTAGATATACCTTTGTGGGACTAAATCCTGTTGAAAACCTGCTTGATAAGGTGAAATTCAGCTCATCTAACACCAGCTGTCTGAAAGGAAAGTGCTTACTGTAATCCTGCTCCTTTGAGTCAACAGACAGATACAGTCACCTTTGGAGAGTAACTTCTAAAACTTATAATGGATGCCTCTTTTTATCTTTCTCCTTGTTTCCTGATAGTGATCCCTGTTGGGTAGGCTCTCAAGTCCCCAAGTCCTCAATGTAGGCTCCAGGTAGGAAAGTGTTCCCACACCACTAGCACTGTTCCTCCTCCCAAATCCATGTTAGTCGCAGAAAGATAAATTCAAACAGATAAATTCAGTACCCAGAACAAGCACCTTTCTCTAGGTACAGAAACACTTAAAAATTTTTGGGGTGCCTGCCCTCACAATAAATAAACTTGCAACTTTTGCAGAAAAATTGAAACTGAAAACTGATGATTTGTCTGCTTTTTTTCATCTTATGAGACTGACCTTTTCTCTGCACGCCAAACACCACCAAAGAGCTCTGGTCCTTGCGTGAGGGCTCCCAGGGAACATGGCCTCAGCAGCAAACTTGCTGCTGACACAGAGCCCAACTCTCCTTTGATTTATAACCTCCTTATGCTGCTCAGATGCAAACATCCTGCAGCCCAACATTATTGACTAAGTCATACAATCTGTCTCCCATGATTTCCATCAAAAACACCTGGCCTAAAAGATTTTCACAGATCATAAATCCAAGGTTTTATCCCGATTTCTCAAGAGATGATGAGCAACATGTTTGCCTCCATGTAAGCCTGTTGAAAACTTCCTTCAGCAAAGGATGGTTTTTGAAAGGAGTAAAGATTTTCTTGTGATTTCCAAATCAATACAGTCGCTTTGGAGGCACACTGAAAGAAAGGTTGTTTCTACGGATAAAAATCCTTACTAACAAAGACATTTTGCTTTCTTGAAAAATTTTATATTCATGAGAAACAAATTAAAAATCTCATAGGTTATCATTACCTATTGTTAAATAAAGTAAACAACCCTTCTTTACCAGGAAGACAGCAATCTACATATTTGGACCAAAAAATGCAGACATTTCAACAAGTACAAAGCCGAAGCAAGAATCTGCAGGCACACAATAGCAGCTATTGGATTTTTTTCTGCCTGTGGTGGAAACATTTCCCTTCAAATATCAGAGAATTAACTTCTTAAGGTGAATAGTTCAAGCGATAAAGGCACATAGGATAAGAAAGCAGAGGAGAGAGAATCAAGCTCATGCACGCTAACTGTAAATCATCTCATATAGTGTGACTTATTTATACCATACATCAATAAAATAACAACTTTCAACCCACTTAGTGATTTTTTGTGTAGGGACAGAAAGTGAGCACACCTACGTAGGCGAGGAATATTCAGGTTATGTGTACGAATTATTTATACTTTATAGTCTATTTTGAAGGAAGAAGGGTTGGAGGAGGAAAGGGGAAGAAGCAGAATGTACTTCAAATAGCATTATTTATCATTTCCTGACTAAATATAGCATGTGTCTCAGGAAAAGACTGACTTGGGCTTTCCAGTCAGCAGTGAGGGGAATTAACACATGCTGGGTTTGGCATAAACTGGTAAATCCTTCAAATATGTTCCACCCCTTACATTAAAGTCCACGCTGAGCTGCTGGAACTCGATGTGAGCATAAATGTTCCCCTTTCGATAACAGTTTGCCTTGAAAAAAATATAATTCTCCCTTAACATTTGCTAATCTCATAGCATGGCAGGATCTCTGTGGTATGGGAGGACAACTCTTCGGCCATCAGCCAGCTGTAAGCAGGAGACCCCCATCCATATGTGCCAAGGAACGTTGCCCTGGATGATTACTCAGTCAATAAGTCCAAACAACAGAGAGTCTCCTAGCTCCAAGAGACCCAGACATGGAGCAGCGTGAGGCCCAGGAAAGATAATCAGCAGTTTGTGAAGCTGTGAGGCTTTGCATTTGTTTAAATCCTGGATTTCCACTTTTTTTTTTTTTTTTTTTTGGCTGTGTCTGACCTTTGCCTTGTCTGCTTCCACAGTCTGAGTGAACAAAGTTGGCAGTGCTGTTCGCAGGAAGGATTAGGCAGGAACACTATTTCAGTACTATGTTCCAGCACTTACTTCAAAAGCCGTGCAAATGTGCAAAATAATATGTTCCATTAAGTGATGAAAATTCACATGAAAATTGAAATAATGACCCCTTTGGAAAAGCAACAAATATTTCACCAAGCACAAGCACTCTTGCCTTTGCACTTCCAGCACCAGGCTTATTTTACAGCCCTCAGAATCAACTCCATCATTTATATTTCATCAGCTATAGCACACTAGGGTACTATAAACATAATCCAAAAGAAGCTGCCAGCTCAGCTTCTAGAAAGTGAAAAAGCCCAAAACAAACCCCACCAAACCCAGGCTCTGCTCCAAAGGGAGATGCAGGGCAATCACGGGGTCTGCTCTTAACACATGGAGGGGAGGGCTGCTCTCTCCCCCCAGAGAGAGCACCCTTTTCTAAGGATTTATGGATGGGTTGCTCCAAAGGTCTCAGGATGGGGCTTGACATCTCTGTGCTGCAAAGAGAGACAGCCAGACTTCTCAACTGCCTTGATAGAGGAAACGTATCTCGTTTTAATCCTAAATTTATTTCTGGCCCCAGAAATCACTGCTGTTATCCCACATATGTTATTACAAGTTATATACATCAGCCATGCTGAAATGAAAGCCTGAGGCTCCAGACGATGTTCTTGCCAGTGCAGAAGTTGCTCCCATGTTATCTGAAACAATTTGTATGTCTGGTTTTCTGTCTTCAGTCCGCTACCTCTTTGCCCATCAGCGCTGTTCGTGTTTGCATTGTGATAACTTGACAGATACACAAACAAGTAGCAAAAAAGGTCTTCAGTATTTATAGTCTTCCTGTTGTTCTGGGTGTTAGATTTTCTGGTCTGCCTGAGTCGAGTAAAAGAAGGCCAGGAAGACTGGATGCCTTGGCTAATCCTAACATGCTATCAAGCTTTTCCTCTAAATCACCAGTTCAAAATGAAAAGTCAGCAGTGACCAGTCACCCTTGTACTTGCTACAGCTGTCTTGCAGAGCTCCTGAAATGTTGTTAACTCTTACAAAACACACACATCTCCTTCAGCAGAAACCCTGTGGCAGTGAGACTTGCAGCCAGAGGCCAGAGGTCAGGCACTGAGCAGGCACCAGCTACTGCCCTGCTCCTAGGTAAGCAATGGTTATCCCCATGGTGGGGTATGTGGCACCTTGGGGAGCTTCCTCTTGGTATCTATGTTAGAAAGCAGTGCAGGGCAATGGGAGCTGATCTGCTGACAACCTCATGTCCACAGGACCCACAGTTTGGGGCTTTTGCCCCCCTCCACTCCCAGCATTTACTTGCTGAGATTCAACCTCCTCACCATGGAATGAGTGCCCACTGGCAGTCATCCTTGGGCATCCTCCTGGGACACATCTTCTGGTTTGGTTTCACCTGGAGGGTGAACTGCTGTGCTCAGCATGGCAGCCCAAAAGCTTAAAAAGGCCCTCAGAGATCACCCTTTAAGACTGATCCCTGGCATCCAAGACACAGGTGGGGGTGGAACTGGGCACCTCACTGCCTCCTGTGCAACCCACCACCTCACCCTCCCCAAGCATGGGCAACACCAAGGAGACTGCCAGGACTAGCAGCCTCACCTCAGACAAACATGTGCAGAATAGGGGTGGATGGCAGCAGACAGGTCTTGGTGCTGCAACTGCAACCATCTCACCTGGCAACTGGAGTGATGGCAGCTGGCTCCTGCCCTGTGCCCAGATTTCACAGGGAAACAGTCATGGATACATGGATGCAACTGCTATCCAAAATACAGCCCTGAACAGTATGCAGGCTACGGCAGGTGTGGCAGCTGTTTTTTCATAAATATCAGAGAAAATGGGTCAAGCTGTGAGTTACTCATCTATGCTCATGCAGCATTTTGCCCATTGAGCCTGGAGCTGCTCTGGTATTTTCAGTGGAGTAAAGCAGAGATGGTAATGGCATAAGGGGCTCCATACACACTGATTTCCTTCAGTTTGATGTGAACTGCTCCAATAATCCTACCTTCACCATTCCTTTTGGAAGTTATTACAAAGCACAGGAAAAAACAGGACAGTTTCCCCTTTGAAGAGCTACTGATAACTACTGTGAGTAATTCTTCTCCTGCCTTGGTTTTCACATGTTCTGCAGGTGCAGACTCTTGTGTCTCCTCAGCTGTGGCACTGCCAAGCATGCCAGGTTTAATTCTTGCAAAGCACAACTGACAGTCTAGCATCCTTCCAGCTCTGTCTATGCTGCCCTTTTCTGAACTCTAGCCAAATTACCTATTCTTTTCTGGCAACCAAGGTCTCAGAACCAACCACAAAATTCCAGTTACAGACCGAGTCTCAGAGAGATGGGAATCACTGTCTTCTTTCCTGGGACCTGAACTATCTCCATTACACCTTATGATTTAAACCTTCTTTGAAGCCAGTCAGTGAAGTGCTGCCCACCTTCCCACGTGTTCCTTTAGTGCAACTGTGTTCCACTTCAAAACATCAAAACATCAAAACCACGTTTCATGTTTTTCCCTAGAGCTTAAACTTGTGTTTTAACAAGTCAAATCTCACTTTGCTATTTTCTGCTCATTTGTCCAACCTGGCAAGATCTGCCTGTCTCCCTGTTCAGAGTTGCTCACAATTTTCACTAGCTTTTCCAGTTCTTCCTAAGACAGTGTCACCTCCAAATTCTTCAGTTGGTGTTTGAGAAAGTAGCCTTCCTAGCAATAAATAGGAGAGAGGAGAGGAGAGGAGAGGAGAGAAGAGGAGAGGAGAGGAGAGGAGAGGAGAGGAGAGGAGAGGAGAGGAGAGGAGAGGAGAGGAGAGGAGAGGAGAGGAGAGGAGAGGAGAGGAGAGGAGAGGAATGGGAAGGGAAGGGAAGGGAAGGGAAGGGAAGGGAAGGGAAGGGAAGGGAAGGGAAGGGAAGGGAAGGGAAGGGAAGGGAAGGGAAGGGAAGGGAAGGGAAGGGAAGGGAAGGGAAGGGAAGGGAAGGGAAGGGAAGGGAAGGGAAGGGAAAGGAAGGGAAGGGAAGGAGCGCTAATGATAGCAAAGAAAGTTGCAGAGCCAGTCCAAAGTGGCAGACTTTGCCATCTGTGTGAGCAGCAACCAGATACAGAATAATATGAACACAAAAGGATTATTATTTGCTTAGAGGAAAAAAAAAATCAGTTCAAGATCATAAAACAAATGGTAATGTCTAATGTCTCTGCTCTTCCCAATAGCAAGCACTAGTTACTGATCTTGCAGGGACATTAAGGAATAGAGATTTAAAGGCATTTGCCCAAGTCAGCAGAGGAAAAAATATTTCACACCGGGAGTCTTGATTTTTGTTCAGTAAAAGCAAAACCACATTTAATAGATAGGTATACATGGAGCTTGATCTAGACTAGAACCAGTGTTCTCAGAAGTGTATTGCAGGATGATGAATTTCAGCTCAAGATTCAGGAAAAAATAGTATCTATACACCATCAGCAACAGAGAACCCACAATCAAACTCAGTTTTGTTTCAGAGACAAGATTTCACTTGCAATGTGTCATTTAATTCAGCCAATTTCATTTCGCTTTCTAATTGCTCTCTAGTTACAATCCCCCTTTGTGGTACTGACTTCTTAGCAAGTGCTTAATTAACAAAAACAAAAATTATGATCTTTCTTCCTTCTCAGATTGCTAGTGAAATCGCTTCATTGACATTTTCTAAAAATTATCTATTTCTGCTTGACTGTGTCTATGAGTAATGAAATGAGTAAATGCAAGGAAAGTGAAGCAAAGAAAATGAATGAGTTTTGAATTTAATTAAAAAAAAAAACCCCAACATTTCATGTGTGGAACTAAGAGCAAATAATTTAATTCTGGTTACTGGGGTTTATTTAAGCACAATCTCTTATAATGCATACATTGTATTTCAAAATAATGTAGCCAGTTTAAAAAAATAAAACAACTACAAAGAAAAGTGGACTTCATTCTCTCTGGACAAAATAATCACGAAAAGTGATTAATATTCCAGATGGTAGCACAATCTGTAATTAAAACATGATATGCCAATAGATTACAGCCAAACAAGAAGCCTGCCCTCATCCGCCTCTCAGTATTACTAATTGTACAGTTATTAGGCCAAACAGTGGTTTTTCCTCATTATACTACTTCCTTTATTTGCTGTGAAGCTCATGTCTTAAAGCCCCAGACACCAGAAAACCACTTTATGTCATGAATAATCTAGCAGAAGCAAAGAAGGGCACTTGTCAGGGGCAGGAATAGAGATGCACAGACAGAGGAAGAGCATAGCATGAAGGAGCCCCTTGTCACTCTTCCCTTCAAATCTCTTTCTTACAGCCACCAACCCAATAGTTGGCCAAAAAACTCTTGTTTCATTCTCTGCCCTGCTCCAGGTGTTGTTTCTTTATGTAGATGGGGGTCATGGACACCAAGTGTCCATGGGGGATCACTGCCCAGGGACTGGTAGGGAAGTTCCTCCTGTGTATGGTTCCAGAGGTGTCTGGGTGTAAAGCTAAGGGGGTTGCACTACCAATAGAGCACAGCATGAACCCCACTGTGCTGGTTATTTTATCTTCTGTAGTTCCTCATGATACCACTCAACTGAGTCCCGTCAGTGAGTCCCAAGCTCTCCCCTGTAAGTGCACTGAGGTCACAATCCTCTGCACAGCAATGTGGAACTAGATGGAATTTCATCATGAATGAACTCCATCAAGGCTAGCCAGACCCTGCCCAGATGAACCAGTTGGGACCTGCTCACTCAATGTCCTTTCTACATCTGTACAGAGACGCACTTAGGTTTTCAACAGGAACTGTATGCATGAGACGCACGATGTGGAGCGTTTCATCCACGTGGATAACATGAGTACTACTTGAATACACTATAAAAGCATTGCCCCACAGGAATTCTGTATTTTTTAACTTCAAACACATGCTGTACTTAATCTAAACAAAGCTAAAAGAGAATGTGAAGAATTGGATGCCTTTCAAAGTCCTAAAAGCCTGGCTTTTCAAATCTCAGACCACCCTTCATCTGATTATTTGTGGGCCTAATGAAGTAATTGCAGAGTGGCGGCTTGATTTCCTCAAATCAAATGTCAACAGCCACCAATCTCCAGGAGTTTCCACAGCTTGGTAACACAGTGACTCTGTAACATGGGGGCCCATACATGTTTTTCATATTAGGGAGCAGATGGAAGCTGTAATTCCCTCTAGAGCGGAGGGATGCATTTCAACAAACAGTAGCAGATGACATACTGATTTCTGGAAATGTTTTCCATTTCTATCCAACCTATCAATGGGTTGTGGTCGAGAAGGAGCTGAAACAGTCATACAAGGCTGGACAAGACAGAGATGGGAAAGTACAATGACCACATCCTAACCTGTGAATCTATGTGGTGCTTGGCATGGGGACCTGTCACTCTATAATGCCAGAAAACTCAGTTATGGTGCCCAGGCAAAGAGCTCTTCAAAGCTGCTTGGCTTTTAGAAATGGAGACTGCGTTAGCTCTGACACTATCATGCTATTTCTCAAGACATATTCTATTTTTCACTAGGCTGGGTTTACAGATCATCTGATCTTTCTGTAGAGAAGATCTTAGCCCAGCCACAGTGGTGGCAGGATGGCTGTGGCCTCTTTGCAAATTTGCTTGTATTTAGAAGGTACAGGATGTTTTTTCTTGAAGTGATAGGTTTTCCAATCTTGCTTGCACTAAGGTCAAGCAGCCTGTCAGCTGTCCAGCTGAGGGAGGTAAGCTGCAAAACACAAACCCTGGTTACTATTTTAAAATGAAAATGCCCAGACCTGATATCTTTTAACCCTCTTTCAAGCACAACTGTTCTGCCAGCAAGGCAGCACCTCAAGAAAGCAAGGAGCACAGAAGTTTAAAGACATCTCTGAGCTTGGCAAAAAGACTGTCTCATGAAGGAAACACTTGGGACTTTTAAATTCAGACTGTGCAACCTGCTACCTGCCAAGAGTATTTCCTCTTTCTCCTACTCCAAGTGAGGAGAGACCAAAGCCTGCCCTCAGGAAAACACAGTAGTAAAATTTAGAAGAACATGAACTAGCAAAGGGAAAATAACTGGAAGATTATGAAAATACAGAATCATGTAGCTTATGGTGGGACCTACACCACTGTACATTTTTAAAATGCATATAGATTTGTTTCTCTTTCGTGATGCCGATTACGTATGTCAGCAAAATCCAAGAGGCTGTTTAAAATCCTCACCACCACATAACTTGGATATTTCCAACACCCTGAGTTTTCTGGAGCACTAATTGTAGTGCTCATGCGTGCCGACTTAGCCCATTTCTGAGCTACACAAGTTCCCTCTGGCAACTCTGCCTCAGCTCTGACCTACATCTTCTCGGCTGCCTAACTCAAAGCTTCTCCTGCCCAAAGATTGCCTGTCAAAAGTGTAGATGCCAATCTATATGCTAAGGAGCAGAGACGTGCCCAGTGACAGGTCAAGCTCCTGTTCCTGGGGTTGAAAGGCCACCAGACAGGAGAGTTGCCTTCCCTTCCTCTCTTCTGACCAACAGCCACCAGCAACCAGCCCTCTAATTCATGCTGCACCGCAGGAACTAAACAAACAACTGCAGTAGGCAATTACTGCAATAAATGCCTTCTTTCTTCCCTCTTTTCCATGACCAGTTTGTTGTTGGAAGGAAAAGACCACCTTGTTGGAGTGGTTTAATTTTTTTTAATTGCGAAATAACCACCTCGCTGACAGGTGGGCTATAGTATGTGTTTAAAAATCTATTTAAATTAACATGAAGCCTGATGGGCTGTAATGTAATGCAAATTTCAAAGTCTTTGCTTTTTTATTCTGCTGAGCTTCTGCCAAGCACAGACATCCTCTTTGGCAAACAAAAGACCGTTTCCCATAAAGCCAAACTATGTGGGTTTTTTCACCCCATTTTTATCCTATTTTTATCCTCAGACATAAAAACTGTGAACTTGAGCCTGCCCAGTGTGTTTAAGCACACTGGAGTTTGCTATTGAGGCCAGTCCAGCCTGCCCAGCAATGAATGCAAGGAAGAAAACCTGTGATGGCAGATGTGCTGTTTAGCTATGCTCAGCTATATCCTGTGCCTTTAGACAGAGGTTTGACTTCAACACATAGGTAGATCTTTCCCAGGAATGGCATTATCTGATGATAAGGCTCAGATCTGATTTATTAGAGGAATTTTACTTGAAACTAGAAAATTAAATCTCTTGGCAGTCAAAGGCAAAATAACTCAGTAAGCTGACAACACATTCAAAATGAATTCTGATTTTTAGAAGAGATATCTTTTGGCAAGGTTGATTTTCCTAACAACCTGACTTTTCAAAATATGCAGATTACTGCTTATTGAGTAATATCAGAGGACTGGAAATCTACTTCACACTGTTGAAACAACTGAAACATTCAGATACACGAGGAAAGCATGAAGTGGTACTTATTTATTTAGGTTAAAAACAGATTTATATCGAAGTAGATCCCTACAGCTGAAAACTCCAAAACATCTGCAAATTCACACTCATTTCATTCACCTTTGTGTGCGTTTTCTGTACAATTTTAAATGGGATTGTGCATGTATTTTACTGCTGTTTAATACATGTATAATCTCTAATTGTAAAAAGTTTTTTCAGCTGTTTTCTAGTGTGTATTAAGACATTTGTGCAACTGAGGGTGACAACCCCAGTCTCACAACCCAAGCATTTCTACACATATCACCCTGAGCTGCAGAGCATTGGCACACTCTGCTCGGCATCCCAAGGGAAAGGCTGCTCCAGAATGAGGTGCCTGAGCCACACAATGCTGTGTGCCCCAGAGGCACAGCCCTGATGCTCTGGCACCAGCTGTCTGTGGCAGTTTCCACAGTTCCTGATGTTGTCATGGCAAGGAGAATCAGTAAAGTTTCAAACCAAGCTGTTTGTACAGAAGGGAACAGGACAGGACAGAGACAGATATTTAAAAACCTCATGTGAATCTCTAGGGTTGCCAGTCACATCTTCAAAGTCTGCACGGTCACCCTCAAAATCACTGCACTTCACATGTGGGTGGGTGTCTGTGTGAAGACATAAGGACTGTTTCTGCCTCCTGTTGCAATTTTCTCTTAGAGTTTTCCACCAAGCTTGGCATATGCACACAGGGAAACACGGGCAGGTCATACAAGTGAAAAAGCAATCCTTGGAGCAGACAGAGGTTTGAAAGTCTCTGGTGTTGAAACACCCCGCAGCAAGAGCAGGTGCTTCCACTCACACAGACAGGAGCTAATTGTAGGATCTGTTCTGGCCTACAGTCTTGCTTTTTTATGCTTCTGTCCATAAAGTCTTTGACTGCTCTCTGTAGTTAGTGACCACACACACAAAGAGGTCTTTCATTAGCAGCACTCTATAGGAAGCCAGGGCACCGAGTAAATGATACCTTAATGTTCCCTTTCAAAGACAGAGTGGTTTGACAATGATGCTTGTTAGTGTGCTGCCCTATGTTCCTCCTGCCCGCCATCCCCCAGCTTGCAATTAAGCTTTCAAGCATCTAATATTTAGGTAGCCTCCAAAACACTGGCAGTAGTTGTTTATGAGTTACTTTAGGAAGATGCAAGGGAAAAACTGTGTTTGAAAAGCATGGTTCCAATTCCATGTTACAGTAAGTGCTCATCACCCATGCTACAGCCAAGAGAGGTGCGTGCAGCCAGCACCCCAAAGATCAAGCACCACTGCTGTGTCGCAAACAGGCAGGCAAACCCAGTGAGCATTCAGGGATCCAGTTTATTTTCAGTGCAAGGAATTACCCTTTGGCTTCTGGAAAGTCCAGTGGGATTTTTCATGTTCAGCCCTAGGGGTGATGCTGGTTCAAACCTGAAGGATGAGTCATCTCTGGCTACAGAACCTCTGTTACTGCCTGCAGTACCAACACTTCTGACTTTGTGGCCCAAGTGAAAGGGTGTTATTCACTCCAGTTTAATTGACTCCTGCAGCTTCCTACTTCTGTGCCAGAGGTTTCTGGGTTTTTGCTCACTGAATACAAAGAGAGAAACACTAACAGCAGCTCTCACAAGCAACTGATAGTGGAGAAGTAACAGGTGTTACAGCTGGAAGTATCAGTAAGTATGAAAATGAGCATGGCCAAAGGCTACCAAACCACTTGTGAATTCAAATCAGCACACTGAGTGATAGCATGTTGACTGGCAAAGGAAAATGTCCCACTTCTAAAAGTAGGAGGGTTTCTTCCCCATACAATCTGCTTCCCTCTGGAAATGAATCTCTGTTTACTCACATCAATTTGGACAGAGCTGTGTTTTGCTAAGTCAGTCCTATTTTTACACGGAAGTCCTATTTTTATGAGGCACAGTACTTTTCTGAGACTTCATATCAAAACCCATCTTCTTCGGAGTAGAAGCAAAGGACTAGAGGAAAAACAGAAGGCAAAAATAACAAAGACTACACTTGCCGAGTCATGTGAAAGGAATATTTGTGACAGCAGGCCAAACATACTTCAATATTTTTATCATCATTCAATTTGAGGATCTTCTGGTCTTTTACAAGAAGCTCTTAGTTTTGACAACTTAGATTATTAAGGGGAATTTTATGTATCCAGACTAGTTTGAATGACGTGACTACAAATGCTTGAAAATAAAAAAAAAAGGCAAAAAGTCAATACAAACTAAGCATATTTAAGTGAATATTAAGTAAGTGTACTTAAAGTAAGTGTACTTAAAACCATTGAAAAATAAGGTAATTATTCATCACTTCTTCTGTGGCTTTTAAGTTCCATTCCATATAACTGAAACACAGGCTGATGGGAACATAATATAAATATTGTTACTCGAGTTCTGGGGAAAAAAAGGTGTTTTGTTGGGTTTTTATTTTTTTTTTTTTGAGTTCACAAAATTAGCATTCATAAAGCCAGACAGCCAGGTGTTTTGTCTGTAAGAGATAAGCATCTCATCTCTCTCCCAGCTTTGTTTGACAGATGAGCACTATCCCATCACTTCCAAGGCATATCAGCCAAATTGAGATCTTCCAGCTGCACCCTTTGGAGCAAATCAGTAACACAGTGCGTGAGAAGTACACATCAGTAAGGTAGTTGTCTAAAGCATCATTGCAGATACTTACAATAGGGCAAAGCTAACTAAAAATATATGATATAGAACAGCCTAAGAAAGACTTGGGCTGCAGTTACAGACCAATGGCCTGTTTTCTGTATCAGTAAAGCCAGTTTAGGAAACTCTTGCTTTTTCACATGTTCTCAGCAACATACATTAGGCTTCTGGACACCTTAGAAAGGCAATAATTATCCTCCTTTCCACTGATCATAGAAGAAGCTCAGATATTAGCCTGCACTAGGTGCCAAAGTGCAACACAATCAGAACCAGCTGATTACAGGAGATAAACCCTCAGAGGAGGGAGCAAGAGCTGCCCCTGGTTCTGTTCGGTTATGACCTTCTGGGTCCTTCCAGGTAAGCTTGTGTTTTATCTGCCAGGCATTCAGAGCTAAACCCAGACTCTGAACTGAGCTTTAGCACTGCTAGCAGTGGCTGAATGCCAGCACTCCTGGGAGACTTACTGAGAAATCTGGGAAATCTACTCAGTTTCAATGGGCAGCAAGAGGAACACCTACAAAGTACCTCCAAGACCCATCTACAAACCACAGGCAACAGTGCTGTCAGAGTCCAGGTGACAGAACTGGGGGTGACTTAAGTCCACGAAAGACTGGCTTTTGATGTCACTAGGATCAAGTTTTATCTGGGCTTATGTCATGGCATAACTAGACCCTGTTAGACTCCTAATAACCTTCCAACTGCCTGTGCAATGTTTGTAAATATCCTGGCAACTCAGCAAGGAGAAGGCAGGATGCTCTGGTTCTGCCCTCATTTGCACAGGTTCAACACTGCTCCCCAATATGTCTCATTCCTCTGCCTTACCCTTCATCTCTGTAAAGATAAGCCCCTCAGGCTCTTTTTTCCCAACTTACTCTTCTACAAGCCTTGCCTAAAATTTTTATCATAGCACCTCCTGACACATCTGAACCACTTCGTCAGATGTCATGGTCATCCAGGATCTGGCAACTTGTGCCACACTCTTGTGAGTTGACACACCTTTCATGCCTTGCTTTGACAACTTGGCACTGGGCAGCTGAAGTCTATGCTAAAAATAATTGCTCTTTTTGTTGTGAAAATCAGGTTTAAGCTGCTCTTTTGTACTAGGAATGTGTAGGGTTTCCTGGAGGGAGTAAGAGACTCTGTCCTGCAGGGCTATTTTTAGAGCATCCAAGACAAGTTCCATAAACACGTACTAAATAGATTTTTTTTTTTTTTCATTTCAATTGAAAGTGTTGCCTTTTAGCAAATCTGATCCTTTTTTTTTTTTTTTTTTTTTTTTTTTTTCCCTGTGCTAATGTAATATGCTGTTGGAACTGTCTCCCCAAAAGGGAAGAGACAGCTGGTGGCAAAAAGTTCTCCATTGCCTCTCTGCCTTTTTTCTCTGCCCTTTGATGCCAAATACCTTCCTCCTGCATTCTCAAAGGATATGCCAGGACTGGATATTGTGAACTGAGAGCTGCTTTCTTCTGAAGTATTTCTGACAGTCTACTACCCTTCATCTACCCTTCATGAACGTGGGGCAAAAGACAATTGTAGCCTGGTTGCAGCAGAAGCAACCATACTTCTCTGCCAATACTCTGGCAATCAAGAGATGTGTAACACGGGACCAGACACATGTATTTGACAGGCTGTTGGGACTTTCTTCTCAAGTTAGAGGTGACAGTGAGAGGAATTTTGTCTCCTCTACCTTTCCCACATATGAACTATATAGTTGTACTAAATAAAAATCTGAGGAAAGAACTGTAACTGGCCACAAACATCTCTGCTACTCATGGGCTGGTGTTCCAAATCTTATTTTTCAATGAGGCTGCATAGAGTTCTTCTATTTGCTCTTTCTTTGGGGGATATTTTAAAATTATTCCCCAGGCAGCAGCAAAAGTAGTTGCAGATTATGCTACCCTCCACCTTAATAAATCCTGTAAAACAGCCAGGTGGTTTGTCTACAAAATATTGTGGGGCTGGATGCACCCAGCAGCACTTGCAGCTCAGAAGAAGGTTATTTTCCTAATAAGCTCTCCCACAGTAGTGTTGTCAGTTCTCAGTGCCTTTGTTAACCCATGGATCTCCATTGACAATTTTGTCTCCCTCCTGCTGCCGTTCTCTCCCTGATATTGCAGGCACCAACAGGGCATCCTTGAGCACCTCACAACTTTATGTCACACAGAATATGACAACTTCATGCCATTTGCTGGTAATTTCCTTCATTACACAAGCTATTTGCCCAGCCAGCTTCCCTGTAACACCTGCAGTGCAATTTTCCTGTTGGCTGCAGGGCACTGAATCACACATTTCGTAAGGGCCATTTCTGCTTTTGCAACTGGCCCAAACTCTTAGGAAGAATGCTGGTTGCATTCCACATGGCAAGCCATGTGGAAAACTCCCTTCCCATGAAACATTTTCCATTGTAGATATTTCCCTTCTAAACTGGCCTGCTAACAAGAGGAGTAAAAGGTGAACTGATGTTCCTAAGCAGTGACCTTATGGGTATGTCTCTCAAGAGAAGGTTTTGAAAGTTGCTCATCTTCACATCTATAGTTCCAGTTTAAACAGGTAATGACTGAACAAGAGAGAAACAGTGCTCAGTAGATATAAAACCAAATTGAAATATCAGGGGGAAAAAGACCAATAAAGCTTAGAAACATTCACTACCAATTTAGTGGCACTGGGAGCTATGGGCATATGGAGGATTCAGCAAGACAGAGGTGCTGGAATAGTTTCTCATGGATGTTTTGACTGTTACTGACTTTTATATGAATACAGCACTATTAGGAAATTTTGGCTAGTTTTCACATCCACATGGTGCCATGTAGAAGACGAGAGCTTTGATTGTAAGCACTCACCCAGCATTTCTGGAAGGCTCCTGTGTAAGATTGGTACAAGTCAGAAACTTTTTCATAGAGCTGCAAGGTATGTTAAAAAGTTCAGAGACATCAGAGAGTGGGTCAGTCTGCATGGGCAAAAAAAGCTGTTGCATGGTTCCTGGAACAAGCCACTGAACCCTCAGTCTCCTCCTGTTTATTGATGAGGAACTCAGTGACAGAAAGCTCTACAGCAGTACTCTGAAGTACACCAATAAAAAGATATATATAAGGACAGCAGGAGGGCTGTTCATAATACCCACGTTGTTTGCTCTTTTGTCCACTACTTAAATATCTGAATCACAAATAACGCAAAGCCTGGGTTGGGTTTTTTTTGTTTTGTTTTGTTTTTTTACATGCACACCTTATTTTCATATTTTTTTTTCTATCCAGCTCTGTGGTAAACTTTTCCTTGTAACACTTCTGCCTCAACTACTGGCAACACCTGGATCGCATATTTAATTTGCTTTTTATCTCATCAGCTTGTTAGCTTTAAATAACTGACACACTCCATCAAAGGAAGAAAAAAACCAAAACAAGAACCCTATTAACCTCTGTTACCCATATAAACTAATTAACTTTAACCCCTCCCCAATTATCCCTGTAGAGGGGAACTGCTTTTATTAGATCCCTGCTCTTTTCCACCTCTTCTCTACATAGTTGCCAGTCTTGCTCCTGAGGAGCAAGGCATGGATGTGCCCCCCATCCCTGGCTGCCCCCAAAGCCCCGAGGGCTCTGCAAGAACAGGGCTACCGTGAGATGCTGAGCCCCACATCTCTGCTTCCCCACAGTGACCTATGGCTGCCTGCGAACAGGGGGAGAGGGTGTTTTTCACTACAGCTTTTCATCACACCTGGTTGTTCAGTCCGCAGTCAATGGTGGTGACCCTTAGCTTCTGACCTTGGATTATGTTTTGGTTTTTAAATGGGCTTCCCGTCTGCTGATTAAAGCTTGTTTGTTCAAAGTGAAAGGATTAAAAAGAGTAATTATAATGCTGCTGATTTATGTGATTCTTCATGCTAAACCATGCCTGCACCCAGAGACATCTGTGAGCACACGTGCCTGGGACGGTTTTTGTGTGCATTTGGTTTAAACCTGTGCCAGCAGCAAGGGAGACAAAGTTTATTAACTGGCTGCTGTTAGTCCTGTCTGTGCCATATATATGTCAACACACACGATCATTCTTCCTTTTTCATTAAGAACTAACTAAAAGCAATGAGGCATTTCAGTATGCTAAGCTCTTGCTTTGTAATTGTTATTCAACAAGTAGCCTGATGTGAAAGGTGAAAGCAACTGTGACTGTCCTCTCCAGCTCCATGTAGCTTTTTGGTCATCTCTTTCACCAAATACAGCCAGATTGTACACTTTTAATGCACTATATACCTGTCCTATGCTATGTACCTGATTTTCTGTCTGTTAAGAAGTGCTGTGTACCAGATAATGTGTACGGGGAAGAGAATAATGCAGACTTGTTATTGTCTGCAGGCAAAGGGACTGCCAGCAGGAGTTCAATAAAACAGAAGGAAGCAAGTAGGGGAAACTGTTCAATGTTTGCAGGAGAGATTGTTGATAGCAGGTCTGAGGCTGTGACCACCCTGATTAGCATCACACAAAACAAGGAGATCAATTCAGAGCTCAAAGGGAGAGGGAAGTACAGGATTCCAGTCTCTTGGCAACCTCTTGGTTATTTTGTGCCAAGGAAGGTGTCAGATGGACAGACCTGGAAACTGAGCTTCTCTCTGCAGCTGAACAGGGAGGACAGCCTGATGCAGACCCAACCAGAACTCAAGGTGTGATTCATAGGTACCCAAAGGTGCTTTGGATTAGATCCTAAGTTGATCCAAAAGTAGTTGGAGGGACTTCTCAACACACTTCTCCCTGGTATTGCAGGCACCAACCTGGCATCAACTTTAAAGTTGATAACCTGGGTCAGGAAAGTAGTTTGGATTAGTATTTAATGAAGCCCCAGGTGAGCCAGTGGCCAGCCCAGGGCCCATGGTCCATCTCCAGTAAATATTTATGGTGGACGCAGAGCTGCAGGACATAGACAGGGAGGGCCCAGGTACTGATGACCAAAGCACAGGGTCCAGTCAACATCCTAACAGTATTAGTCATAAAAATATCGATTTCTCCAAAATATCCAGCTTGCCACTTTAAGGGCCAAGAGTTGCTATCCTGTTTTTAATTCTGACAAATACTACAAACAGAAATAGGCATCTGGGTAGGCTCTACAGAGCCCATGAGGTTTTGCATTGGGTTTTGTTGCCTTACCTTTACCAGCTGAGCAGCAGTGCTGCAGAAACCTGCCTCGTCTTCCTCTCTACAGGGACAGCTCAGGTTTATTCCACCCCAGGGTGCATGACACTCTAGTATCACCACATAAATAATTAAAAAATAAGGAGTGAATCTGATGTGCAGCCATTATTGAAGTGGCCCACATTACAGTCTAGCTTTGATGTGCCATGGTGGCTACAGCAAATCTAAACCCACTCCATCTGTGCTGGTGCATTTGACTGTTTTGCTTCTAAAGATGCAAAATCAATCCAAATCCAGGTGTTCACTCCACCCCCCAGACCATCTGAGAGCATCTCTTGGAAAAACAACTGCCAATCCATCTTCCTCTCTGCTTTTTTTCTCTCCTGCCCATATTTCCCCCTTGCCTGCCCCTGGGACCATCCCCATGGTGCTCAGCGTGCTGCTGCCCAGAGGTGCTGTGGTGGGAAGGAGCTGGGTGGCCCTGGGCTGGTGCTACCACATAGGATGACCCTGAGTGGTCCCCATGGTGCCTGCCCACAGGAGGCTCCATGTGCTGGTGGTGCCAGAGCCTGGCTGAAGCAGCCCCTCTCCCATCCCCGTGGGACTCTCCCATGATGCGTGGGCTTCCTCAGCTTGTGCCCACCAGATGAGTGTCCCCAGCTTTTGCTCCTCACTCCGGATCCATGTGACAGTGCAGCAGCAAGAAAATTAAGACTGTGGATTAGAAATGCTAAAAAATTTCAGCACTCCCTCCCCATTCTCCTCTTTGGGAAACTGCTTTCAATCACTTTATGTACTGAAAACAAACATGAAAGGAAAACCTCTCCTCTGCCTTCAGTTGTCAGAGCAAAAACTAGAATTCCCTGAGCTCTTTTCAGAAGTGCTAATATTCTCCCCCAGGCCTTCATTATTTCACACACAGATCTGCAGTCCTTGGCACACAGACAGGGAGGAAACAGCCCTTAAAAAGTTGGGCTGCTTTATTTATTTATTTATTTATTAATGGATTTATTTATTTATTAAAAATAAAAAAAATTTTAAAACCCCAAAGATTTGCCAGCACCAGTGAGCAGCAGGTCAGAGAGTGGAATAAAGAGATGCTTTGGTTCCAATGGTAATTGACCAAGCAATATTTGGTTGGTATGATGGAGGTGGGAATACAGTCAATGTGGCCAGGTCCTCCTCCTCCAGCATGGCACTTGCA
Source organism: Calypte anna (assembly GCF_003957555.1). NCBI lineage: Eukaryota > Metazoa > Chordata > Aves > Apodiformes > Trochilidae > Calypte > Calypte anna. The sequence goes on from NC_044244.1 coordinate 122,459,250, forward strand.
TGGCTCAAAGCAACTGAATTATGCTTCTTTAGGTATTTATCTACTTGTCTTCCCCTTGGTCCCAACAAGGATGTCAAACTTCTCTTGCCTCCCACGATTGAGCCAAGTAGTGTGCTCATTGCTCCTTGTGCAAGATTCCTTGTGCAAGATGCTCAGTGCAAGTTCTCATTGCAAACCATTTCGATTTCGTCAATGGCACTTCTGCTTCTAGGCTCAGGAATTGTGTTTGTTTTAAATGTGAAACTGATATTTTTTCTAAGGAAACAAAGAGTTTCAAAAGTCACAATTCCAACTGGAGGCCATTTGTGGTATTCTTAAAATCTGGGAACCCCCCTAAATCGTTATTAAATTTTCCGGCAAACAAAAAGGTATTACTTCCAGTTTGATCAAAACTCTGTTCTCATTTCAACAGCAGTGGAAATGCTTTGTTCAGGTTGCAATATCTTATGTCCTGTGACTTCAGAAAAATGTTTCAGATGAAAGGAAAATTATGTCCAACAGGAAAATGAAACCATTCAGTAAGATGAAGTTTAGAATTAAATATTTTAAATTTACTTGGACACTTTAAATTTATTCTATCCACTAAAATCAAATTGTAGTTAACAAATCTGGGGGAGACCTTTCAATTTTTAGTAAATCAGCACTTTCAGCTGCAAGAAATATAGTGATAAATTTCTGAGAGTGCATAGCCAGCTTCATTCCACAGTTAGGGACACCATTCTCTTGCTCATGCATTTAGAGGTCCCCTTCTCTTCCTCTTCTTTTTCATCTATTTATAATCTGAATGAACCCAGTCTAGAACTAGCTGAAGTACAATCTGAGATGGTAAGAGAAGCACATTCAACATAAATGTTCTTTTCTTCTCAATGAACAGTTTTGACAGCCAGAATGAAAGCTTAATATACAGATGCAACAACTGTAGAAAATAGATACGAAACAGGAAGAAATGAGCTGTGTTTCTTAACCTTTTACAATATCTGTGGTTTCACTTGCACTCAGCATCTCATCCAATGCCACTGTCCACAGGCTGCTACCATTTGAGCTTACAGTCATAAAAAGGGGAGTTGTGAATCTCCTCTGTGCCAAAGGACTTGGAAATCCAACCTCAGATTTGACAGAGCCCCTTTTTACCAAACTAATAATAAATTTCTGGGTCTACACATACTGGATGCTCTTGGCTGGGCCTTTACCTGTGTAATTCATGCAACCCTAGTGGGAAGATGCCAACTTCTATCTCCTCATCCCCTGGAATAATATCATGCTACAACTAATACTAGTGAAAGCAAATAAAGGTTCAAAACTTGGCCAAGATCTACAGTGACAGTCAAAAGCACTCTGATGGCACCTCTGGAAGGTGAAGCCCTGGCAGATGGGCAGAAGGAGACCTGTGCCCAGGTCTCAGGCCCTGCATGGGTCAGTTCTCCCTTCCCCTGCACCTCTGGAAGAGGTTTAAAGAAGGACCCTTGTTCAAGGAAACTTTACTTTGGTAGCGAGGTACCCAAAACACAGAGTAATTCAACTCAGTTTCCAACCAATGAAGAGGAACAAGGATGAGCAGCCAGTGGATGAAATTCCTCACAAATTCTCATCTCCTGTCACCCACATATGAGCCCATGTAGGTTTTTTAGCATATTGCAATCATGGATATTGACTAACAACAGGATGGCACTAGCAGCACCCTCATTCCTGGAATAACTCCAGCACAGAAATGACATTTATAACACGCTGCCAACAGCCATCCACGTCAGCCCCCTCAATTTTAGATCACAGTTTACAGCAGATAGAGACTTTTTGTCTCTCACTTTATTCACACTGCCTAAAGAAGAGAGAGAAATGGGGAAAAAGAAAAAGAAGCGATTTAAAACATTACCTTATTCAATCCTGTTTATAAAAATAACAAAAACCAACAACAAAACTAAACATGAATCACCATTCTTCCTGGGCTTCTCAAACACCCTGGGAAGACATTAGCCCTGCCATACCACTGGAGGCATACAACATGTATGGAAATTAAGATTAATTTGGATTTCACCTGCTAGCCCAGAGCATCTTTTGGCTTTCTACAAAGTTATGCGAGGTAGATGAGTCTGAAATGTCATTGTCAACACTACAGCACTGGAAACAGAGGCAAAAGTAGGTGAATTGGCAGCCTGATTTGAGCCAAACTTCTCAAACAAGACACACCATAATCCATCTTCCTATGTTCATGGCAAGACATCTGCATCAAGGCAATAACTGAGTTTTCCAAGCACAAGGCATCTTTCAACTGCATCTAAAAGCCCTGTGGTTAAAAATTAGATCAACAGCTTCAAAGTACTACATAAATGCTGAGATACCAAACTAAAAGCCTGTTTAGGATGAACCTTCCACTCCTAAAAGCTGAAAGTATTTTTAGTGTTGTGCCTCTTTAATCAGTTCGTTGTGCAGTACTGGAAAGCACTGATTAATTTTAACCCTCCCCAGGTGCCCTCTCAAAGGCCTGAGCTATTTGTCCAGTGTCTGGGGCTCAGTATTTATATTTATGTATTGCTATCAGTTCTTCTATGGCTCCACACATATTAGAATGTATTATGATAAAAAAAAACTGCTTTGAAAAATACTATTTTGTATACTACTTGCCGCTGAGCATCAAATAAGAAAGCCAAGTTTGCTCACCTGCCTCACTGGAGCAATCCTGAAAAAATCAATATTGTAGTCAAGATAGAGCAGCACCATTCATGTGGAAGCTGTAGTTCAGCTAGAAGTTAAACATGGCATCCCTTAGGCTGTTTTCCAAGGCCAAAGAATTTTAAGCCATCATTACAGCACTGAGTGAATGCCATGCAACACATGTAATACACCCCCTCACACTCTCCCTTTTCTTTCTACCAAAGACAAAAAAGCTTCTCTGAAGCTGAACAAGTAATGAACTACATTGTTTTCTGATCTATGTTATGCCCAGAATATTAACCCTTCATCCTCAAAATATATTCAAGACATGGGACATCAATAAAACAACCTGCTTTTTTAAAAGGCTATTCTTTGCCATGACCACCTGCCTAGAGAATTTGCCTCAAATGATCTTAAAGCACCGACTCTAATTTTCTCACTTGTCTGTTTTATCAGTTCTGGCTGACAGCTGCTCTCAGCCAGCCTCTTCAGTGCTGATTAAGTTAGCTCACAAGAAGTAATTTCTTTTTGGAGATGAAGGCTGGCTCTGGACAGAGGTGAAGTGGCCAGTTTCCTGGGGCAACACAATGTCTTGCTCACACCAGAGCCCTGGCAAGACAGGGTGGCTGCTAGCCCAGAGGAAATGATGAGCAAAGAGGTATTTCCCAAAAAAGTGAGAGGGAAGCATGTGCTCACACTGCTAAAGTTTCTGTTTCCAGCCCTCCAGGTTTCACATGGGTAGCAGATATGCAGCTCTACCCATCCCAACTCTTCACCTAGCTCTGGCCCCCTTTTTGATACAAGGCTATACTTTTGAAGCAGCAAAAATAATTTTTTGCCTGTGCTTCTGAGCAGCTTTAAACAGCAATGCTAATTAGTCCCACAGACCTGAGTTAGAAAAAACAGACAAGCTTTCAGGCATTCAAGTGCTTCTTATTTGATTAAGTTACTTTCTTCTAGTAGAACACATTGAAATAACAGAGTACCCTTTAAAACAGGCAACAAATCCAATTAGCTGACCAGATCTGAAAGGATAGGGCAGCGAAGGGTAGATAAGATAAAGGAATACATTCTAAAAACTAAAGGAAAAAAAACCCTTCATACAGAATGAGATGGATTTTGGGTGTTTCTCAGTATGAAAGGAGACACAGCCACCAAGAATGATTGCTCTACACCTTATGACCTGCTCTGTAGAAGAACTACTTGTTATCTGCTTAAGAGGTACCAAGGGCAAAGCACGGCTTCCCCATGGGTTCCCAACCAGTCAGTATGCAAATTTAGAGGGTGGAAGAATCTGAAGGGGTGTTGAAGCTGAAACTCAAAGTCAAGCTAGTCTCATAACTCCTACAAACCACCTACTGTGCTATCACATCCCCATAGCAAGATGTGAGCCGCACTGCTGAAGACCTGCTAAAAGGAGGCTGTATAAACAATGCTTTAAATGTTTTTGCAAGATCAGCACATGGTAAACTAGGGTGCAGGATGCATGCACAGGCACTGAAACTAAAAAAATCCCAAAAGAAAACAGCAACTCACATTTTAATGCACATATTACACAGCTTGCTACCCAGTGGAAAGTTCAGGAATGAAGACATGATTGATATTCTTCAAAGGTGACACAAAGATAAAGAGGCCCTGTTCTTAAATACAGAAGTACAGGCCCAGCAAGAAGGTTTTATTTTCCTGAGGTTGAGGGTAAGAGCACTGTGATGCATCCAGCTGGCAAGGCTGTCAGAGAATTTCCCAAAGGCAGAGTCTGAGCCTACAGACTCCACTGGGCAAGATAAACAGATGTACCAAGCACAGACTGAGATCTCCATGAGTATACTAATCACGCTTTACACCATGTCCAGGAACAATCCCACTAAGGTTTATTGCATGGATGCGATGACCTAGATACTTGCAAGTGATGTGGGAGAAGGCAGTAACATTATTCTGCCAGAGAACAGCAGGATACCACAGCCCTATAAAATCACCAGGTGCCAGGTATGATAAATAAACCCAGCTCTTTACCATTAGGTACAGCCTCAGTAGGGCAAGGGAAGAAGCACAGTGAAATGGGACAGACTCAGGAGAAATACAAAAGAAATCATCTCAGCATATCTTCATGTCCTCCTTATGCCAAAATCTCCTTCACCCTTCAGCATCCTTCTCCTCCCTGCTGCCAGCCATCAGCAGGGACAAAAAAAATTAGGTTTTTCAGATGAGCATTACTGGTGAGAACATCTGTTTGGAAATGTACCTTTTCAGCAAGGCTAATTGACTGTTTCTAGGACTGAGCACTTTTTAAAAGGAAGACGTGAATCTGGAGCTAAAACTAAAATTAAATTAATTCACCTTTTATCATCTCTTAGCATGACAGCAGATAGGAAAACAACAGGGTCATCAACCATCTCCACAGTGAAAAATCGTGCTTCCTGCTCTTTGCTTTGCTTCTTACCTTCCATGATGGCTGTGCTCAGGGTCTGCTGAAGACAGAAGATTATTCATCTGAAAGTTGCAATCCCTTAATTAATGCTAATAAACACCCAAGAGGATCCCATCATAATTAGTGCAGCAGTTGAAGTACTGGAGAAAATAGACTGCTCTACATCTGATGCCATGCCATCAGTTTGACAAGTAAACTGCAAAAGTTCTTAAAAGTAGCACAGGGTTTGAATGATTCTTCACTTCTATTTATGTCACTCCAGTGATGCTACCATGAGACACAGTGGTGTAAGCCTCACAGTTCAGTGATGATTCTGTTATATGTAAGAGTCCAGGCTCAGAGAAGGCAGTTTCTCCTAAAACACCTCAGTCATTCTGTTGAGTCTTGAAATAATCTACCTACACTGGCAGTACACTACCGGACCACAGCAGTGACACAAAACCTGCCTAAGTTGTTCAGAGACACTGATGCACTTTTGCTTGTTGTTGATCTGCCTTTTGCTCAATAGAAGAATAGTGAAACTCACCTTGATTACCACTTAACAAAATTAAACCAGTATAAAACATGTGGCTTAAAATCCACAACTACTTGTCAGTGCCTCTTAGTGCTGCACAGTATGTACATGTAGATAGAAATAGATTAAATTGTATTGTATTCTATGATATCAGGACTATGTAGAGTAGTATGTTGTCACAACTCAATGGGCTACCCCTTCAATTCTGCTGCCCAGGGCAATGGTCAAATCAGCACACAGAAGAGACCTGCCTGGACATTGGAAACCCATGGACTGAGTTAGATATGTGCATATTCTGTTTCTGAGCTCCAGGAAAAAGGCCATTCAGCATCCCAAGAGAGTCAGCACATTGAAAATTCAGAAAGATTAAACCCAACAATGATAGGCAGCCCCAGTGAGTATTTTTAAATGGCAGCTTGCCACGCAAACAGTGAAGTGCAGATTTTATTAACTAACTTCTAGTTAATTTGCTGTCCAGTGGGATTCAACATTCAAGAGACTGCTCTTTTCATGTGAGTTAAAATACCGCAGTGGCAAAGCTTAGGTAAGCATATTCCCACTGAGTCTTTTAACAGTGTCAAGCAGCTTGGGGAAGGGGGGGGGGAACATAAAATTAAAAATAAAAGCAGACTCTCTAAGTTACATCAAACTTTGACATTGTTCCTGAATGCCCCTTGACTGCTGTGGCTGAAATCCTCACCCACCTAGCAGCAAGAGGAAGGCTCTTCATAGACCCCATGGAGCCCAGACTCCACTTTCACTAGGCAATACTTACACATCACTAAACCATCCTTCCTGCTTTTCTTGCCTTCTAAGTCTGCCTCTGTCCTCCCCTTTTTGCTCACACATTAGTGTAATCCCTTCCAAATTAAAAATTAAAGACACTAAATCAATACAAACCTCAGAGCTAACAACCTGTGTCCAAACCTCATTGTTCATTCCTCTGCCTTGCTTCTATCCCCTGAGCTCTTGCTTTGTAGTTTCTACTTCTCCTATGTGAGGGATCATTTATGCCATAGGTCCCAGATTATTATCAAGAACAGTACACTGGCATTATGGGGAAGAGCTGAAGACCCAGATAATCTGTAAGCAAGTGTCCAGATGGAGAGTAGGACTGAGTTTTCTCTGGTCTGTGGGCAAAAGTTCAATCTCAAAAGAAGAAATGCTGCAGTTATGTCATTCTCAGCCCTGCAATAAAGATCACCTTCCAGATAAAACAGCAATTAAGAGGTTTCTCTGACTGGCCAAAGTGAAAACAGGAATTGTTCCTTTCAGAAGAACACAAGCATTGGTTCAGCATTTGGAGGACCTGAGATACATGTTCAGTTCTGTGCTGGATCAGATCCTTCCCTGATTCATTACAGCAAGTCACAAAGTATATTTGAAGACTGTTATTTGACTACATATCATACAACAGAAACACAGAAGGACCTAAGGTTGAGAGAGATGAGAAAATTTTGAAGCCTACAGAGAAGCTGAACCAGTCTGGCTTCTATCGACCACTTTACAATATGTCAACCCTTTCTATTGTATGTAATTATGTATGTATGCTTATTTGCAAGTATGTATATGTGTATCTATCTATCTTCTATCTATCTATCTGCCACCTACCTACCTATCCATCCCTCCCTCCTTCCCTACCTCCCTCTATCTGCCTAACTACCTACTTACTTGTAAATATATGCAGTATATTATAGAAAAGGTACATATACACAGCATATACGTGAAAATATTTATATATTCTTAAAAAATATGAAGACAGTCAGCAACACTACCATAATAAGCAGGTCCAAACATCAAAGTTCTAATTTTTTTGTTCCCAAAAGTGAGGAGAAATAAGATCTCTTTTTTAAGAGATGAAAGTCACGAAGGGCGTGCCTGTCTCATTTTTCTTCCGCTCCAATTATATACAATGCACAGCATGTGGCAGCTATCTGACTGAGATTCTTTAAGTCCTGTACACCACAATAGTGAGTTTGAAGAAGCATGCTACAAACAGCATGGTCTCAATTCAGACTTGTTTTACTAGTGCCTTGTGTCTATTTTTACAGCCTATTTGAGAATTCCTTTCCCTACAATGGTGACACAGTTTTAATTTACAGCAGTCAGACTCCTAGGAACATTGCTCCTAAGCAACCAGCATTTTGACCTTTGCACTTTTAGATGCTCATAGCCTCTTAGAAACTCAGAAAAGAAATAAAACAAACAGAAAACAAACCCAAAGGATGATCATCTGCAAAGGAAAAACTTTGGCAATGTCTGTGGCTACAGTCTCTCCTAACACATCTAAAAGAAAGATGCTGTTCTCTCTTGGTTTGTCTACATGATTGCTTTGCATGTCAAATGTATGTTTTGGAAGCAATTCTACCAATCATTCTCACTTGTCAGATTTTGGATCACATCCAAAGTGGGAGATCTTTAACCAAATTTTTTTTACGATGAAATTAAATTGCAGGAAGCATCCCAAGAGAGCACTGGATGTTCTCCAACCACTGATGGAAACTCAGTTCCCTGGTACAAAACTAGAGTTAGTCCACAGTAAAATCCCCAAATGTATATTTTGTGAATATCAATCCTCAGCACCACCAGGTCCTCTCCTCTTGCTGTGTACTTACTACTTGATAATGTAGTCAGCTTCTGAAACTGAGTTTCCTACTTTCCCTAGGGCTTCCCTGTGTAAGGTCAGCTCTGCCACTGCTGGACACTCAGCCCAGTGCTTCACTCACAGGTCCAAGGCACAAAGACACCAGGATGCAGGAAGGTTGGGTGACCTCTTCCCTCCACCTTTCCTCACACTGAAGTTCTAGTGAATGTGAATCTCAAATTACAGCCCTTCACCATGACTTAATGAAAAGAGAGGCTGTGGAATTTCCATTGTTAGAGATATTAAAAAGCCATCTGGACACAATCTTGGCAACTGGTTTGAGACTGGACAAGATGACATCCAGAGGTTCCCGCAAAACTGACCATCCTGTGATTCTATGACAACCATTCTTTCCAACTATACCATAAAATCTGAAAATTATAGCTCACGCAAAATCAGAGGAACACATACCCAAGCTCTTAATAAAAAAAGCATTTGGGTGTTCCTAGGTTTGTCAGAATAACCCACCATGACTGACAAGAGGATGCTACTAATCTTAGAACTAACACTAAGGTTGCTTTTCTACAGCTGAAAACATTTGTCCTTGACTTGAACACCTCCCAGGGCATAGGAATGCCATTTCCATAGAGGCACGGTGCCCAGGGATCTTTCTAGAAAAAAAAAAATCATGTATTGCAGCTGCTGGCAAGCAGGGAGACTCACTTCCCAGAGCTGGGCAGAAGCCTCTGCCAGCTCCTACTTCAGCTCCAGTGCTGCCATAGGGGGAAACCATGAGGAATTGTCCCATTTGACCTTCCCTATAGTTAATGCTACCAAAAGCCTGGTGGGAAATGGCACCATAGACGTACATGCACAGCAGGATATGGAGGGGAAAATGCAGATTAATTAGACCTCATAAGGAAAGGAATGGTGAGCCATTTATTCAGGGTCAACATTTTTTGAAGTAGGGTAAACAAAACAGCTTTGCTTATGGTTCAGAAGAACACAATGTAAAAATCTATTTGAGGTTTGAGGCTAAATATCTTCCAAATTCACAATAGGATTTTTATAGAGGTCAAAATTTTTTTTAAAGACTAAAAGAAAACGCAGGCTTGAACATTGCAGAAACCCCATCATTTTTACTAGTTACAGTAACAAGTTCTGGGCTGGCAATATCCTCCAGCCAACTCTTTTTGTCAGAATTCATTATAAAAAGCATTTCAGATGTCCCCTCTGCAGCTTCATAAAGCCTTCGACAGAAGCTGCCTTTTGTGAACTGCACAACCCACAGGACAGCAGAGCTGCCCAAGGAGCCTTCCTCATCAGTCATCACACTAATACGTGGACATCACAAGACAGAGAGCTCAAAATTGCTCAAGAGGAATACCATGAAAACAAAGGTTATTTAAATATACATAGAAGCAGGGGAAATGGTATCTAAACCATGCAATATAAACAAAAGAAATACAGAAATAAAGCACATCTTACCATCTGTTTTCATATTATGACTTTTACCACCAACCATAAAGATTTGGTTGGGTTTATTGCATGTAGTCGAGAACCTTCAGCTGGATTGCTAAGTGTGTCATGATATAGCCAAGGCTTTCAGCGTGTTTTATTTACTAATTAAATGGATGCTGGTAGGCTGAGTGCCAGTCTGTGCCATTACACAATCACATTAAAAGATCTGGATGATGTAGAAGTTTCATCACCCATTTGGGGTTTTAACAGGCTGTTTCGCTTTCTTTACTAATATCAGCTTATTACAGTTGGTGCTGTCATTGGTGTTCAGTCAGCCAGGGCTGAATTTGCAGCCAGTTCGACACGAGCATGTGCTGTGGTGTATTAATTAGGGAAGTGCTGGGTGTACCATGTGCCCCATTTTCATCGGATCTGCAATTAGCAGTTTTACAAAAGTGTCTTTTAAGGACCTGCACACAAGTTAATCTTCTGGGGCAAAACAGCAAAAGAAACAATCAGCAAAACATTTCAAATGGGATTTAAGGTAATGCTGCTTAAACCTGAAAATTCTCATGTCTATGCAATCAGTTTTAAGATGCAGGCAAAGTATGTCTTTTTTTCTGGAATAAAAATTTCAGTGGAGTACATTGCCCTCCATATTTGTATCTTTCTTTCTACATTTTGTAAGCCTCAAAATCTGACCCAGCATGTCTGTATGCCTTATTATAACATGACATCACCCTCATGGCTATAATTTGGAAGAGAAAACTTGTCATTCCCAATCAGATGCCCACTGCACACACATTTGTTTCATCCGTCGTTCAAAGACCTACTAAAAGCCAACCGTCTGAAGTTTCTCCAGAAAAAAACTTTTTTTTTTTTTTTTTTTTTTTTTTTTTTTTTTTTTTTTTTTTTTTTTCCTCCCCTCTGTTTATCCAGTACTCAAAATGCCTTTGCTGCTCTGACTGGAGCTGGTGAGAAGTGGCCTTTAGACATTTCCAGTGATGTGCTCATTTCTCATCTCATTAAAGGGCAGGCTCAGTGAGTTCACAGTCCACTTCCCCCCTGTGCTTGGTATCTCCTGTGACTAGGAGGGACCTACTTGATAGGAGACTGCAGGCTCAGATACTCCAGCTACACTTAGTCTGGCTGGAATTGAACCTATGAACAGCTAGATTTCTCCTAACAAACTTTTCCATGAAACTGGCTTTTAAAAGTAATTTTCTATTAGTGACAAGAGAAGACCGTGAGGATCAGCTCAGGTAAGCATTAGGATCTGGAGTCTGTCAAAATGAGATCAAACATTTTGAAGTTATATTCTTGTTGAAGTCTTTATCAGCTCCTGCACTTTCTGGCAGCTGCTTAATGCCTTCTGGCACTCTTCACCTGCAAGAACACAATATCCTTGGGGGTTCCATGGGAATTGCTTCTTTCTAGTACACTCCCAGGACTACTCTCTTTTGCCCAAATGAGAAATGCTGTGTGATGAACTTCTCCCTCAGTTCCATCTGAAATCACTGAGCAATGATTGAACATAAAGACAGTGCTTAAATCCAAAAGTTAAATTATCTAGCTCAAGATTTCTGTAACGGTTTGGTGCAAATTAGGTTGGCTGCAGGTTTTATAAAGGCTGGCTCGATTCCTAGATTTTACAGACACCTGTTAGCAGCCATTAGCCACATCTTTGGATTTTACTTCTAATACTATGGCATTAGTCCAAATAAAATTCTCCAGCAGGTAACACAGATGGGCAATCAGCATCTACCAACCAGATCCATGTGAAGACCGTGTGTGATAACAGCTAGAATGAGGATTCACTTTGTTTATCTGACATAATACTCTAGCTGACATATCAATTTAGTTAATCTGACACTCAGATAACATTTTCTGCTCCAAAGCTGTTTACAGCAAGGATAGTCAAATGGCAAAAAACTCTGTCCAGATCCAGGTGACAAGTGAATGTTATAGAATCATAAAATGGTCTGGGTTGGAAGGAACCTTTAAAGATCACCTAGTCCAACCCCTTGCCATGGTGTGGTCACCTAGACTTTATAGAGATAACACAACTTTCCCCAAATTCCTGCAGAAGACTCACATTTCTCACTTACTCGGAGAAGTAGCTGCAGTGAGTTCCTGCAGTCCCAGCCATGAAAGTGGCACGAGCAGAGGCAGAGGTAGAACCAGCTGTTTCTCAGCCTTAGCAGAATTAAGTAGAGGACTTAAAGTCAGCTGTTTTGGGACTAGAGTGATTATGGAGCAGCCTTGGTAAACAGACTGAAATCAAGGTGCCCTATTCCTTGAGAAGACCACAAGACCACACAAAGTGGTACTCCACCTGTGTAAAACTCATCTTCAGTCTCAAACTGCTTTACCTGAAATAAGAAGTGTTTCATTAAGCCTCCTTCCACATGCCCACCCTTGACACTGGGGTATACCCATTTTTCAGATTCCCCAGATGGAACCCAGGTGGGTAACTGCTAGCTGGGGAGCAGAGAGTCAGAGGAATAATTCTGATTGCTTATCACTCCAGTCACTCTTTGAAATGCCTTTCATCAGAAAACATTTAAATCTGAGCCATACAGAGGTCAGAAACAGAAATTATCAGATTGATCACTACTTCCAGACATATCTGCCCAGAGCTATGCCAGGGGAAAAAAATCGTAACATTCATTTCCCCCTCCGTGCCTGCCCTGGAAGCCACTGGCAGCATTCTACAGAACTTAATGGAGCATTTTTGCATTATCAATTCCGACTGCCAAAGATGTGTTGTCATTAGTTACAGAGGTTTTCTGTGATATTCAGACACATGCCTAAGAAGAGGGACTTTTACTGATCAGTCTGTTTGAAGACCAAGACATTGATACTCTACATTCTTACATAGTCCAGGTGCTAACTGATGATAATGACCCAAGAGTAACTAATCTTGACCAGGAGTTAAAAAGCTATGTATGTGAAGCAGCCCCCATAACAACAGTGTATCATGTGGCCGTCCATGAGGCTACAATAGTTTTAATTATACTTGGTAATCTGAGTCCTTTGCTGTGACCAGCCTGAAGCTGATGCCACCAGATCCATTCAATGAATAGGTCTTCAAGGCACTTTCTAGTAGCCTGCATTTTCACAAACTTCTGCAAACTTATATAAATTTATAAAGGCATCAAGTAAGAAAGACTGGATTTCAAGATGTCTTTTCAACCTGCTGCCATATATGGACTTCTTCAACATTTTTTTTCTATACTTTCCCTTCTCTGGCTTCTCCCGTTACCCCTCCACCCTTAAAACACTTTCCTTTCCTTTTGGAGAAACAACATATTTGCTTAACTTTTAGAGATTTTGGGCACCTGTAGTTACTGCAGAGACCAGGAATTTTACATGTTGAGCCCCACACTTTATAGCAATAAAGCTGAAGACAGTCTACCAAGCCTTCTGTCCAGCTCACCACTACTACAGCTGTTTCCACTAATAAATTAACCAATGATTCCCATAATCCATTGATGAACTGTTCCACCGGGACTCGAAAAGGCATCTAAGCATAGCATTTTAAATCTATACACAGATATATTATTTTCACATAATATGTATCCAGCAAATTGCAGGATTTACTAAACAGTAACCAGTCTATGTACCAGACAATCTAGATCCTGCATTCCCTGTTTTGGGCAGTAAGGATTTTAAGAGGAGGCTTCTACCCAGGAATAAAAATCTCTGCTCTAGTTAGATTTAAATTTTCTGAAGAAACAAAATTATTTCTTTGTTTCTGAAGAATACAAAAAAACCCACAACACTTGAATTCTCAGCTGGTATTCCAACTCAAGCTACGAGAAAAAACACCAACACTGCAGTGAAGAAAGGATGTGAGCTGACTGAAGGGCACATTTCCAAGGACATTAGCAAAGCTGATATTCAAATGGAATGGACCTAAATCCCGTGGCAATGACAATTTTTCTCATTTGAAGCCAGTAAGCTATCACCTTGAATGTTCTACATAGAAAAAGACTCTTCCAACCTAAGCCAAGGGCCACCAAAGCCAACAGAAAGGTTCTCCTATCAGTCAGCTAGTTTTCTTACTTGTAGGGTTTTCAAATATGCATTGATTTGTTTATGAAAGACAGTGCTCACAGCTTTGTGGAGATAATTTCCAGCCTGCTATCAGAAACCACAGATTAAAAGGAAGTATCATCATCACCCATCATTCTCTTATTTTAAACAGAAACTTGCCTGTGTTTGTGGTTAAAATACTATCTATCCATGGATGTGGTATGTCCCATTTTGCAGAATAGCTTGTCTCAGTGACCACTCTGTGACAAAATATTAACTGTTCCAGGAGGAAGGCATTTCCAACAATGCTCTTCTGCTTAAAAAGGCAAGAAAGGTTTTGTCCTTTCTCTCTCCTGCTTGCTCTCACCCAGCTGCTCGTCTGGGCTTCCCAGCAGGGCTTCAACAGAGAAAACCAAAACCAAGGGGTAGGTCCTCAGCCACTGGATGTTGTTAAAAGCTCCACTTAAGACACTGAGGCTGTGACTGAACCAGCTAAAAAACTACCTGTCGGACTCAAAATGCTGTTGATTTTTGTCCCCTCTTCCCCTTCATGACACATACAAAAGCTTATATGTCTTGGGTGGTAATTCACTCCATACTGTTGGGAAGAGTACAGAAAGGGAGTTCCCCAGATTCAACGTTCACTATCTGAGGCTTGGATACAAAACCCACAAAACTGTGAGCAATCAGAATGCACCACATGGAAATGATGATGAAAACCCTAGTGAATAAACATGCCAGCAAAGCTTGTCTGCAAAGAACATATTATTGCAGGGTTTTTTTTTTAAAAGAAAAGGATTTATGGTTGTTGCATATTTTTTTTCCCTTGGTTTCCTGTAATCTGTTTTTTCCCTTCTCTCCATACATTTCTCCTCTCCCTCAACAGCCCATATGTTCAAAAGGGAGATGGCACATGAGCAACCAGGCCAAGCACAACTGAAGAAGTGTGCAGGCACAGAGAGCAGATTGTGGGATGAATGGGAGGAGAGCCTCATTTTCCCCCTTCTGGATTGTCTTTTTAGCATTGAAACAGACCTTATGGGCTGTGCCAAAAGTCCCTCTCATGTAAGGGCAGGTGAAAAAGTAACTACCCTTGGTAGCAAACTACAGTGCACTCGGTCACCTGTAGGAAGATCAGATGAGCTGCCCGTGCAATCCCGGCCTGGGTCCCACTGGGAACATGGAGACAGCACCAAGTAAAAGATGGTTCTCTGCTGGCAGGAGGACCCAAACCAGCCACTGCCTCATAAACAGGGAGACTCTGAGCAGTCCCCCAAATCCCTGCAATGTCCTGACTGCATGTAGGGGTGAGATAATGGCTCCACCTGAGTCACCACTCACTTCTCCCCTTTCCAAGGAGGCTGGGGAATGGAAGGTGTGTACATCGGTGTCCTTCCACCAGGGAAGACACTGTACTATCTACTGTCATTTCCCAGTCTGGCTCATCAAAAGACCAGGACCTTTGGGTGCACCACCAAAAGAATACTCCCCATGTAACAGCTATTGGGAGTCCTTGCCCCCATACTTACTTCAGGTACCCCATAAGGAGTGAGCAAAAGTGATTGCCTTTATTTCACCTGCCTAAAAGTTCAGCCTAGGCTTTTTTCCAGTCAAGGGAAGCATGCAGCTCAGAGTTCTTCTCATCTGTTTTTGGATGGGCTGGCTTACATTTCAGAGGTATTGGTCTTTCTCCATTATCTTTAGAGGGCATTTTAGATACTTCAAGAGAGCTATAAAAAAAATGAAATTATTTCCACCCAGGTGTCAAAAGCTGGATCCTTCCATTCTTGCAATTTGACTGATATGATTAATCACTAGAAGGAACTGACTCAGGATAATATTGAAGAAAAGGGATTAATAGAAGTCAAGACAAGATAAAGGAATCCAAATTCTTTGCTGATGTAAAGGAGTGAAATTTATGGTTGCTATCTGTACTGTCATTAGAAGAACATTATATTTCTGTAAAGAAAGCTTTGTATTCCAGTTCATGAGGTACAGAAAATGTGTCAATTGTGCCCAAAATGCCAGCCTAGTAATTTCCAGTCTGGTAGTTCTGACAGTCTTAATGAACGGGCTCAGCAAAAAACAAGGACTGGAATAAGGAGATAGCTGTATTAGGTGGACTGACAGGTTCTTTGAGAAAGACTATGAAGGATATGCCCTAAATATTCTCAGCTATTCTGTGCTAGCACTTCCTCAGTTTCTTAAGCATGAAATTCACTTACATATTCTGAAAAAGAGAAAAGTAGGGGGGGTGAAGAAGAAATTGCCATTTTTAGTGTACAAGCATATTTACATAATCAGGGCAAACCCTTGCATTTTAAAAATGCCCTAAATACATATTTACATGAGAGAATGCAATGATTCCAAAGAGGCTGATAATATGCATTTTAAGGATAGCTAACTATGTACACAACCAAGACAATAATCCCCATTAAGGATTTTTATTTATTTATTTATTTATTTACATTCACATTAAAAAACTGAACAGTTCTGAATCTACACAACTGCACATTAACTCCTAGACACCACACGTCCTCAGGGCATTGCAGTACTAGCAAGTGTGCATGTAAACCCAGACACTTCCTCAGGAGGAAAGGAGAGGTTCCCTCTCACTATGGGCTTTGATCAATTATCAGTTGTCTTCCAAGACCTTTCCTGGAACTGCAGTTTCTCTGCTGCAAGTGGTACCCTGCTCGAGTCAATCCTGAGCTGCACCAAGGATGGAAGTAAGTGCTTTTTAAACAACCCAACTCAAAATACTGTTTCTGAATGAACTGTGCACAAGTCTGCTCAGCATGGTCATTCCTAAATGTATATGCATGTCTGGCAGGGAATCCCCTTTTCTCTCCTGGCAGGAAAACCTAGTCTCCTCAGAGGCAATGACAAGCATGTTGGAATGCAGTGACAAGGCAGGGGGAGACATCCCGTGCCATCACCAACCATATCTTGCAAACCCATTTAAGGTAGTGAATAGATAAATAATATGAAAGGAAAGTTTGCTTCCCCTCCTTGATACCCTGTGAATTTTCCCCATTAGAAAATCCCATCTCAGTAACCAACTGAATAGTATTTGTAGGTATTTTTTCAACTTATCTTCTCCCATCCTTAATTGACACGAGTATCAATGAGTTACAGGAAAATGAGTGATGCCACATGTTGTTTTCTTATGGCAAATCCCCATCTATGATCAACACAACCACTTCAGTGTATCTGTGGGCAAAACACTTTTCTTAAAAATAGACTAAAAATAATAAATTATGAAACATTTGAAAAATTAATACATGCTCCATTTTAAGCAGCTGTCAAACTCATCTGCTCCTCCTCCCCACAGGAAAACAGTTCTTCCCCAAAATACCTAAACCCTAAACACAGGCAAATACAGAGCTTTGGCTGGTGCAGAATGACAAACATCCATCATCTAAAGTACTGGCTGTCTTTCACACTTTTTCCACATTATCCCACTTCCCTGCAACTTCCAGCCCTGCTCCATTAGCAGAATACCTGAACTCCCTCCAACAACACACCCAGCAATGCCCCTGCCATGTACCCGTGCTTCATCTGCTCTTATCTACTGTCAAAGGGGAAAACCATGTATGCAGTTGAGCATTTTCACAGGGTTAGATTTTGGGGGATTATTCACATTTTAAGATTTCCAGTCTGTACATAAAGCCAAGCATGCTGGGGAAGCCCTTACATTAGGCCCCAAATGGGCAGAGCTTGGGTAGGAAGGTGGAGGAGTCACTGGTACGTGGGAACCAGCCCAGATTAGTGGTGACAGTGCTGTTGGAACAGTCAACAACCTCCTATCAGTCATGCCTGTGATGTTTTTACAGCACCTTTGTTTGCTGGTTGAACTTTCTTAAGTATTTGTTTTGCATTAGCTGACTTTTGCTGTTTTCTTGCTCCCACCTTACTGCAAGCTTCTAGAAAAAGAATATGTTTTCTGACATATGTCTGCCTTGTTCTTGTACTCTTTATATTCCTTTGCATATTCTGCTATCATATCAGGTACAGCTCAACAAGCCCTATCTCCACTGATACCAGCCTTAATCATCTGGGAATCCAAATCCTCCCAAACATGGAAGGAGTCATCATTTCAAGGGTATTGCCTCTTCAGCATCTCCAGCCACTGCCAGGATACAGGAAGGCACTAGGGACACAAAATAAATTCACATCCTTTACCTAAAAGCAGTATCACACTTACAATAAATAGCATCACAGGCCACTGGAGCATGAAGGAAAAAAAAACACTGCTGAAAGATTTTAAAGGGGTTTATCTCCTTCTCAAAGCAAGTTTGGAAAAACAAGGAGTCTGGCTCTCAGTATCATCTATGCTGCGTGCTAGGCAAACATTGTCATAAACAGTTGTGGTAATTTCTTACACAAATTAAGCAACCAATAGTCCTCATGCACAGAAACACGTGCATACACACATGCCATTTGTGTGAAGCTCCAAGGTATGGCTAACCCTGACCACAACTTTCAGACACAAGAAGCTGTTGCATAATCCTCTTCCAAATATTTCCTTCTGCCACAGACCCACTGGTCTGAACATAACCAATAAATGGACATCAGAACACACAGCATGGAAAATATGAGGCCTCAGCAGGGTCAACCAGGGAAGAGATCTATCAAGAAGAAAGTGAGGCAGCCAACACAAGTGGACTGAGACAGCAGTTGTGCTCTCAAGAGCACATGTTTCCCGGGCGATAAAGCTGACACTGGGTCTGCACACTTGCATTCCAACCCGACACATTTATTGGAGAAGTACCAATTAGCCTATTAACAATTGCTGCCCAATATAAATCACTGCAGGACCTCCCTTGAAGCACACTGCTTCCCATTTATCTCACAGGCATTAAGGCAACCCTTTGCCCTCTTCAACTTGTTGTTTGGCCTTTAAATCAAAGCATTGCACTTAGGGGAGAGGACTGGTTCACAAAAGCCAGAGTGAAGACAGACCACTTCAGTATTACGTTCAAAACAAGGCTGAAGCACATGCATGACTTGAGCCCAACTTGCCATGGATTTGTTGCAAAGATTTACCTTCATTTTACTTCTCTTTCTGGAAAAAAAAACAGTGCTCCTGAGGTTTGTCAGTGCTCTGGGAGAGAAAGTACTACAGACACCAGCAGCTCTTTCGGAAGGGATATATGCACAGATATGCTACTGTTTCAAATGAATGGAGATTAACAGTTTAGCATCAGTTTCCTATGAGTTGCTCAGACACAATTTTTTCCTGCAGAGTTAATATATGACTAGAATGGCAGATTTTAATGCTATAATTATATTTTTCAAAAATCTTGCTTATAGTGGAAAATTGCAAAAGTCATATTTTTTTTTTTAAACTAAAAAGCATCCTTTACAATTCCTGTATTATTCAGGGAAAGAAACTGATTAACAGTTGTAACAGGAAATAGGAAGAAAGGTGTGGAGCTGAGATATTTCTGTGCACTTTCTTATCATGTGGACTCCAAGTTTTTGGTCAAATAGATTCCCTGATAAACTCACCATTTCTGTGGTAAAAAATTACTTAAAATCATAGAATGTGTTGGGCTAGAGGGGACATTTAAAGGTCAGCTATTCCAACTCCCTCCCTGCAGTACCTTTAACTAGATAATGTTGCTCAGAGGCCTGTCAAACCTGACCTTGAATGGCTCCAGGGATGGGGCCTCCACCACCTCCACCACCTCCACCACCACTGGACCCTGTACAAGTGTCTCATCACCATTGTAGTAAAGAACTAAAAATCATTGCCCCTCATCCTATTGCCACTGAACAGTCCACCCATCAAATCCCTATCTCTCTGACTTACAGAGAAGGATGCTGTGGGAGATCATGTCAAAGGTGTTGCAAAATTCGAGATATATGACAGCTACTGCTTGTCTCTTTTCCACTGATATAGTCACTCCATTGTAAAAAGACACCAGGGTGGTCAGGCAGGACTTGCTCTTAGTAAAGCCATGCTGGCTATCTCAAATCACGTCTCTGTTCTCCATGTGCCTTATCAGAGTTTCTAGGAGGATTCCATGATATTCCAGGCACAGGGGTGAGGCTGATAGGTTACTAGTTCTCAGGGTCCTCTTTTTTACCCTTTTTAAAAATAGGTGAAATGTTTCCCCTCTTTCAGTGAGGAAGGACTTCCCCTGACTGCCATGACTTTTCAAGTATCATGGAGAGTGGCTTGGCAACTACATCAGCCAATTCCCTCAGAACTCTGGATGCATCTCATTGTGTCCCATAGACTTGTGTATGTTCAGGCCCTCAGATGGTCATGAACCTGATCTTCATTTACAGTGAGAGGGACTTTGTCCTCCACGTCCCCATCATGTGGTTCACCAACTTGGGAGGTGTTAGAGAGAGAAGTCACCAGTGAAGACTGAGGCAAAAATGTTGTTGAGAAATTCAGCCTTCTCCTCATCTCTTGTTACCAGTTTGCTGTTCTTGCTCACCAGGACAGTAGGCTTTCTTTGACCTTCCTTTTCTGGCTGACATACCTTTAGAAGCCCTTCTTGTTATTCTTTGCATCCCTGGCCAAGTTCAGCTTGAGCTCTGCCTCAGTCTTCCTGAGCTCATCCCTACACAAGCAGGCAGTGACCCTGTACTCTTCCCAAGGTAGCAGTCCCTGCTTGAACTGCCTGAGCAGTTTCTTCTTGCCTTTTAATTTGGCCTGCAAGTCTCAAATCAACCATACTGGTCTCCTGCCTTGCTTGATTTTTCCTGCCTGGGGATAGCAAGCTTCTATGTCCTATGGAAAGTGTCCTTAAAGATCTGTCACCTCTGCTCCCTTCTCCCTGAGAACAGTTTCCCAGAGGGTCCTACAGATAATTCCTTGAAGACCTGGAAGTTTGCATTCCTCTTCTACTGACAAAGAGCAAACATGTCCCACCTAGTCACATAGTAGGAAAGAGCAATAAGCAAAACAGCAGCAGTGAAGTTTCTGAGGGAGAACAGTGTCCACAATTCATACCATAGTGGCATAACCATGTCAAGAGCTTGTGTGGAATGGAAGATAAGGTCCCTTCAGTGTCGAGCAGGTGAAAACCTCTGCTCTACAAACACTGTGGGGACATGAGCTATTATATCCTCACCCACGAGGGGGACGATAAATCCCTACAGATTAACCTTAGCTCATACAAGAATCATAAAATCCCAGAATGGTTTGGGTTAGGAGGGACCTTACAGATCCCCTACAACCAAGCCCCCTGACAGGGGCAAGGACACCTCCCACCAGACCAGGTTGCTCCAAGCCCAATCCAGCCTGGGCTTGAACACTGCCAGGGAGGGGGCAGCTACAACTTCTCTGTGCAACCTCTGCCAATATCTCACCATCCTTACAGTAAATAATTTCCTAGAGCTATGATGTATGTGCAAGGTCTGAGGGCTGTAGTCAGGCACATGCTGAGAGAAGTGGAGCAGCCGCCCAAGCAGCGTGCACTGGTGCAGGGGGAGCACCCGCAGATGCAGTCTTGATTTGCTCACAAGCTGCAAACATAAACCAGATATTTTTATGTTCTGTTATTAATGTTAACCACAAAACTAGAAAGGTTCTACACAGCCATTAAAGATAGCGATGTGAAATCCAGGAGGGGCCAAGCCACTACAGAAATATGAAGTTGTAGAAAAAGTCAATAAATTTTGGAGGAATGTTTCAGGCTTACTGTTTCCAAGGGACCCGGAGATCCCCATGTGCATAGCTCACAGGCCTGGCTGAAGGAGGCTTGGACAGACTTCAAGGGAAAACTGCAGCTATCTCTGTGTCCGCTGCCAGGAGAAGTTTAATGGTGCCGTGCAACAAAGCGCTGCTGTCGACTGACAGAGGGGTGGAAAAACAGATCAGATGTATGACTGCCTCTGGGGAAACCCACTGCAATCCATGAGAGCCTCTCATTACGGTGATAAAGCCACTCTCTTTTGAAAAATCCACTTCAAATCTCTTTTACCCACAGTGGACAGGCAAAGACCTGAGCACCCTGACCCTGTCAGGCCATGTGGCTGCCATGGCACAAAAACAGAGCTCCCTGGAAAATCCAGACCCTCTTACAGAACCAGTTAAAAAGCAGACAAGGCAGGAAGATGTTTCTGCCCCTTGAAATGGAGTAGGAAACTGAGAATTTAAAAGGGGTAAGTTGAAATATTTGTGTTCTGTTGTGTCAGCAGTATTGGCACGGTGATGTACAGTTTTACTTCAACAGACCCAGTAAGTTTGAAACCAAATATAATGATTACTTGTGCCATCAATTATCATGTCAGAATAAGGTTCTGCCTCTCCTATATCCCTCATACACATCCCCAAGGCAGCAGTTTTCCACTTCTTCCACATGAAGAGTACATCACATTCTACTACCAGGGAGGTACCTATGGAAGGGGAAGAAGAAATGAAAAGACCCAGTCACAGCTGGTCAGAGCCAGGGCAGATCCATACTGCCCTGCTCACACTCTGGGCCCTGGCCACTCTTCTTATGGACACTTTGCTGTTTGCACACCGGGCCCTGTTTTTTTAAGGCTAACACTTCTATATGCTGTTGGATCTACCTGCCTGAAAAATTAATTACAAGCTTAGGAACACAGAGAAACCACATAGCATGGATCTTCAGAAACTACATTACTAAGCAAATAAAAAATAAAAAACCTGAAAACTTTATCTTAGCAAATGAAAATGTGCGCAGGAAAGAAGCCTCTGCTTTTAAGACACTAAAAAGTGGGAAAACAATGCTTTAAAAAAAGTTATAAATAATTTCCCTATTATTCATGCAATACAGCTGGATAAAAAGTTGTTTTAAAAGGTCTTTTAAATGACTTAGAGTATGTACAGTTAAAATGTTTATTTTTATCTTTCTGGTTTTAGATAAATGCTGTTCTGCTGATCAGAACAATTGTTCTTATAATAGTGAGTAAAAAGAATTGGTTTACCTACAGATGCACAGACCAGTGATACTGGAGATACACTCCACAGCATTTTGCTACTTAAATTGGTTTCATCTGTGAATTTTATTTCTTAAAACAATGTAAATACTTTTTTTTTATTAGAGGCTTTTCATTGCCCTGTGCAATGCCTTATTTTAATAAGCAGAAAAGGTTTCTGGTTTCAAAAAAAAAAAAAAAAAAAAAAGAAAAAATAGGGACTACAAAAAGTAAAGAGGCTACAATTTACAGCTAAAAAAAACCTGAAAAAAATATTATAAAAACTTAGGTTAACCACTGCCTTTGCTGTGATGTCTTTTCCATCACTACCAGTGGGAAATTCTGTTGCACGCAATGATTTGTGCTATGTTCACTTTTCGTTCATCTGTGCTATGTTGAAAACCCACCAGTATCAGTTATTATCTGAAACAGGGAAGCAGATCATACACCCTACTCACTGTCACAGTTCTATCCCTAGAACATTTTGTTCCACTGATATAATATTGGAAACATCTTCCACAGTGTCTACCCAGAAGGACTGCATTTTAATTATCCCTCAGAACGCTGTCTGGAAGTTGGGTGCTGCATTAGTTTTGCTTGCTTTCTTAACATTGCCTTATTGCTTAAGGCTGTTACAGATCCCTCTGTAATAACTGAAAGCATCTAAACTATGGAAACACTATCTCTTGGAAAAGTAAAAACAAATCAAGATTTGGGTTCAGGATGGCTTAGCAGAGTGAATTGTTATTCATAGTCTTCACATTCTTGCTGAGGCTTCAGTTTATTGAATTCCCCAACATTTTTCTGCAGCTCTTTGATTAGTAAAACTCACTCTAGGTTTCTAGGGCACTGTTGAAGCACATGTTCTTGCAGTATCCACACTCAGTGGTGTTACAGCATGTGGAGAAGAAATGATGACTGAGTACAGTAGAAGAAAGAGAGGAGCAGTACAGAGACACCAAGTCATCTGAAGGGAAGTAACCTCTCACAATGAGATTGTCAAAGAACTGATCACACAGGTTTATTCTGATTCATGTGTCCCACAAGAGCCCCAGTTGCCCCTCAAGTAGCAGGGATGCAGCAGAAGAAATGAGAAGGTAGTGAGGCAGGACCACCTGCCCTGCAGTCAGTTTTGTCTTGGCTTTCACAGAGTGTGAGCTGCAGAAGAACTCTTTTTGTACCAAATAATTTTCCAAAATTAAAATAAGACTTTTGACTAGTTCTTAATAACACACAGGCTTGAGCAACTCTGACCTGGTAAGACTGATGAGAATAGCAAGCAGCGTGTGGCAACCAAGATCAGAGTTAACCATGGAAATAATAGGGACGTGTCAAAGGTCTCAGATTCTTCACTTGGTGAGAGCATAACCTTCATTATGAAGAAAACATATTCCTATTCCCCACAGCTGCAAAGGAAATATTTACAAATAAGGCAACAAATAGGTGTCTGCCTCCACCTATAGGAAGCCTGCAAAAAATGGTCTCACACAGTGTAAGCAGTCCCTGTTCATTTTAACCTCACTGACAGCTGATGTGTGGGGACAGCAAAGGAGCAGGGCCATAAAGGTGCCATATAAAATACATGGAGGATTCCCAATGCCTTAACTGAATTGTGTCCCATGACAGCAATTTAAATATGGCTTCTTCAGCTCAGCTTACAAAGTTTAGGCTTGAATACAAGAGGGCAGCATGTACTACCACAGCTAATGCTGTAATGCCAGAAGACTTAAGTTTCTAGGCTATCAATTTGCATATTTGTATTAACACTACATTCACTTCAAAATTAATTTGAAAACAAGCAGCCCAGGTAGCATTAACCTTGGTATGTTACAGCCTGTTAGAGAAAACAGGAAACAAAACTGCACCATGCACAGCTGGAGGTCCCACAGGATCCCTCAAAATGATCCCACAGTGCCTTTTAAAGCAAATTGTTAAATCAGTCCTATACATGTCACTACAGAGCTGTCAGATGATACAGTTCCCAGGTTTCAACATTCTTTTTCTCTTTTGCACACAAGTATGTACACAAATACTCCCACAGATTCAACAGAGCTCCTGCATACACCTCTGCCAATCCTTTGTCTGCATATGTTTGACTTCCACTAAAACAGGCATGAGTTCAGTGAGAAAAATAATGTATTTCTCTCTGTGCCATACTGCACGTGGCAGTGCTTTCTACCATTGCTGTTTGTTGTTTATGAAAAAGTCATCTGATGTGTAACAACCAGGAATACTGAAAAATGAGAGGGGAGAGAACATCAGGAACAAATATATTTGTCCACGACCCTTGGGAAAAGTCACATTTAGAATAAAGAACAAGAGCACTCTCCATTCTGAATTCAAAAGACTCCATAAGTCATCTAAAATAACAGGCTATAATTAATTAATTTATAATATAATGAATTAAATTATCAGAAGCTTACACTAGAAAATTACTTTAACACAACCACAACATACAGAAGGATGGGGAAGGGCCAGGGCATAAGCAAGCCAGGCTCCTTGGATGAAACTGCCTCCACGTTCAGCAGCCTGACACCAGTTTCAGGGTTCTGGTTTCCCTTCTGGACTCTACCAGCTTCTGCTCTCAGCTCACTGCAGTATGACAAAAGAGAGGGAGAGAAGGAAAATGACACCTATACCCTGATCACCTCTTGGCAAAACTTGGTCTCATTCCTCCACTTGTGGGGATGGGCTCTATCAAGGTGGGGGCAGCAGAGAGTGGGACAAAGGAAGGAAAGGATCTATGCAATGGGACAGCAGCAGCAGGCAGGAACTTGGGACAATACACAGGAAAAACAAATCCAGTGCACTCTAGAAAATCATTGGGTTCTGTTTTTACAACAGCTTCCCGAGGAGGTGAGATAATTCAATATTTATCACCTTTGAAGCAGATTTCAGGCTGATAGGTGGTACGAGGAAATTAATAAAAATGGCACAGAGCCCAGACTAAGAGCATGAGGAGATATCATTTGAAGAGGTTTGCTCTGGATTTGTGCAGTCTAGCTGCCACAGTGCAAGATAAGGAGAACCAAGAATGTGACTGCTCTGACCACAGAGACCCTTTAGGCTTCATTTCTTAATGGTGCTCCAGAAACAATTCTTTATCCTCACCCAGGTCTGTACCTTCATTTTTTCCGTTTAATTTCCAGGTCCCCTGAGAACCTTGTCTTTTCCAATTCCTCCCATTTTCATGAGGATTGGCTCTCCCTCGTTGCGGTTTTGAAGGGATTTAAATCTCAGACACATAGCACGGTGGTTTTACTTTCCTGTTTGACTGATCTTTCTTGACCCATTATTCTCCCAGCACTGCCCAGTGTAATAGCAATAACATTTGTCAAAAGTAGTGAAACAGATGACAAAACAAGACATAAATATATCTCTCTGTAGATATATATCTACTATATAGGCATACTACAATGCAAAGTAACCAGTATTATATGCTCCCAAACATAAATGCAATATGGATATAAAATCCACACCCACATATACCCCTCCTTTCTTGGTATTTGGTTGTGCTGAATACACTGGAGCTGGGCAAACCAGCAGCTTTTTCCCTTTCCTGTGTGCTGCTTCCTCAAAGGTCACCCAACAGAGCAGTGAGGGGACCTGAGGAGTCGTGGCCAAAGCAATGGGCAGGGGATGTTCAGACCCATCGTGCCAGACCCCATCAAAACACACTGGCCTGTACCAGAGGGGGCCTTCTGTTTCTAAAAGAAATTATAGCTCCTGACATTTACTGCCACTCTGCACACCTGAAGAAACTTTCAGGAACTGACTGAAGCCCCAGTTTTGTGAACCAGGGCTATAAGTTAAAATCCATTTGACCTAAGGTTAGACATCCTCCTCATGGGCTGAGGAAAGAAACAGTCATGATGGTCCCTCCTGCAGCTGGAGGTGAGGTACCTTCAGAAAGCAGCTAGGTCTTAAGCCAAAGGTGAATGAATTGCTCATCTGGGACCTTGTTTCAAGTGGGATGAATCCAGGTCTTAAGGAACAAGTCTCTTTGACCAGCAGTACCTTTTGAAGCTCAAATGACTGGGACATGCTGGATGGGGAAACTGCAATTCTGCACCAACCTAAAATGCATGTCCAGGATGCAAAAACACTACAATAGCTCTCTATTTTGTTCCTCTGTTTATTCTCCTTGGCTATGGCCTGCATTTCTTGGAAAATTCCTCCATCCCTCTGTTGGGAGATCAGTTCTACACTTGTCATACATGTGCTGCTTTAGCAGACTAAAAACAATTTTTCTCACAAAGAAGTAACATGCTATGGAATGAACATTTCTGACATTTTTAAGCAGTAAAAAGTCTCTTCAACCTATTCAATACGTTAAGTGGTCATTTTGTATTGAAAAAATAATTTTCTTTCCTCACCAATTTTTCTCTCTCTTTTTAATCTGATGTTTTAACAGTTTCAAGATCAGGAAAGTGGTTATTTTTGGCATATTCTTAAACACAGTCTTGCAATAGTATTCTCCACCAACTAAGTGCCCAAGTGAACAGAGCTTATAAATGATTAATATAACAGCAGTGAGATAACCCTACATCTTGTATGACAAGTACATCTGGTGTTTGTTAAGTGAAGATTATTTCTTTTAAAGTTTTAATTGGGCCATGTTAATTGGATGCTTTTCTTCATTAGATGTTATTTCATATCACAAAGTTAAGCCAGGTTTTGTTCAGCAAAACTATAAACATGCAATTAATAACAGAAAAACATGGGCCCCTCCTTACACTTGGAACACATGAACCCTGAAAGTAATTTTCATAGGTTTTTTTACTCTCTAAAATCAAGTGGACTCACTTGGCTGGGGTGTTGTATAATCTTTTGAAAACTGAGTGATGCCTCAGTAATTACCATAAGCAGCTCTGCTT
Source organism: Calypte anna (assembly GCF_003957555.1). Classification (NCBI taxonomy): domain Eukaryota; kingdom Metazoa; phylum Chordata; class Aves; order Apodiformes; family Trochilidae; genus Calypte; species Calypte anna. The sequence continues at coordinate 122,486,708 of NC_044244.1, forward strand.
TGGTGCCAAAGGGGTCTAAGCCACTCAGGAATGGCTCTGTCTGTGTTTCTGAGGAGTCTCTTCACATAGCACTATGACCAGAGCCAAGAGAGTGTTAACACAAAGAAGGCAAGAGAAAATGTACCACCACATCACCTAGATTATTCACAGTAAGACTGGAAATCACCTGGAAAAATACTTCCAGAAAAGCTTTCTGCCTGAAAACTGGGTTAGGTCGTGGCACAGGAACTGCAGGAATTGGCTCAGTTAGTGCCAGTCCTACCCACCTGTGGAAGTGATGGGCAAATCTACTATGGGCAAATAATCTACTATGATACATTTTCATGGTTTTGAGCTTCAGCTTTTTGGCTTATCACCCTTCTCCTTCTCTTTTTTCTCTCTCTTTTTTTTTTTTTTTTTTTTTTTTTTTTCCTATTTCTCTTTCTCTCTCCAACATTAGCAACGACCACTGCATATAAAACACACCCATATGCAGGTACAGTAGAACTACTCACTGATCCTTACCCATGGGGGCTTTCCAGGGCTCTGTACAAGCTCTTTTCATAACAAGAGTACACAGTGTTGATAAGGAAGATGAAAACCACAAGAGCAGTGTTACTTAGGGGAAAAACTTCTGCTTTTGCTTTAAAAGAAGGAGAGGTTTTAATTTACAGCTATGATGTGGAACTACATAAAATATGGATATGTTATACCGAGATACCCACACACACACACTCAGCACTGACCAGAAAACTGTCATTTTCTGGTAGACTGAAATGATGATTGTACACAAGTGTCTCATGCATTGTGTCAGTATGATAATGCTTTTACATGAGTGGCTACATAGCTAGATAATGTCTATTCTCATTACATGGTTGCTATAAAGCTCATTTGCACCGAATTAATTAAGATGTTCCTGTTACAGATTCATGCCAGCAGGAGTTATGATTGATTAAAAGTAGTTCCAGCCGTGATCTCCTTGAACGAGTGTCAGAGGTCTACAGCTGAGTGCCCATGTAAATTAGAGTACTACAATTTGCCTTTCATTAGCCATCAGGTTTTGGTTTGAAATGCCCCTGAAGAAACTATGACCTACTCTATGATCTTAGAAAACGCACTTTACTCCCACAGGCCCAGTTCAGGGCAGTGTTCAGCACATGCCTGCTTAGTGGATACACTGACCTGTCTCAGCAGAACTACTCATGAACTTAAAGCCATGCTCCTGAACACACTTGCTGAACCCAGAGCGATTAAGTAGATCAGCCTGAGAAACCAAATACATACTCCATTTTGACTTTTGGACATCCAAAGGCTATTTTTACATTTTAACTCGGGCAAAAAGACAAATGACAGACATTTTCAGGGGACTAAAATGCAGAATTACTTCATTTTTGACATACAACATGTCTTCCAGATTTCCAGTGACAGCCAAGCTAACTACTTGGGCACTAAGGACCTTGGGGAGTCACAACTCCATGGCAGTAACATGGTGGAAACCACACTAGGACCATGGACATAGGACATGAAGACCATGAATTGGGTGGGGTACCCAAACCAAGCAAAAAGCCTCAGACCCCTTGGGAGGCCTGGCTGAAGAGCTGGGTTTCACAGTAAGTCTCTCTTCACTATGATGATGAAGAAGCCAGAGAAACCAGCTGGCTTGGAAATCTGTAAACCATGAGATCTATTTACCTGGGGAAGAGTATCCAGTGGGGATGCCTTAGAGCTGTGGACTCTAAAAGCCTCTGTATTCCTCACAGTGATGCAGATTTTTAGGTAAATTTCTAAGTTGCCAAGCACACAAGCTGGCAGTAAACCTGCAAGATTTCTCAGAAAACCTGGCTGGCAAGAAACTTTTGAAACCTGCTGGACAGGCAAGGTCACATGGGAGCTTGGGGGAAAGGAGGGACTGGAAGAAAATCAGCTGAAAGGAGCATATTTCCATATGATGTCTTGCACCTGAAAAAATGGACATATTCTAAGACTTTTTAAATCTGTCACTTCTACTTAAATAGCTATCAGCTGCTACAACCTCACTTTTTGCCTTTCAGAACTGGATCACCATTTGCTTGCTGCAGAAAGTCCTAATCAGAAGACTGTTTCTATGAGCAAGCTTCATTTGGCCACAGAAAATGATATAGTATTTAGCTCCACCACAGTGCATGCTATGTCAGATCAGGAATATGATGAAAGGCAAATATTCCTGTAACACAAAATCATCTCTCTTGAAAACAAAACCTGTGGGATCCCTGGGTAGCACAAGGTATCCCACGGCTATCAGACAACTGAGTGGCAGCAACACTGAGACTCCACTCCACTGCTTAGACTTTCTTTTTTCTCCATTAAATTTTGCATGAAGAGCTCACCCTACCAGGTTGTACCAGTTAAGAAACACCGTTGGAAAGAAATCTGCCATCCAAAGTTTAATAGAGTTTCAGCCACTTCAAAGCTGTTCATTCCTCACAGTTTTAATGCTTTTCAGCCGCTAGCTGTCTCCCCGCCAAAGTCAAGTCAATTAGCTAAGAAGTCATTAGAAAAGCCCTCAGATATGAAAGCCATGCCTTGAAGTCCAGCTCTTTTGCAGCCTGTCTCAAAAGACAGGGCTGCTACTTTGGCACGGTTTCAGCCCCTTGGTCTACCTGAAACACAAATACAAAATCCGCCTGACTCATCTGCTTTGTCTGATTGCATCCTTAGCCACGGGAAAAGCTCCCAAGAAGAAAACGAGCAAGCACCAGTAGAGCAGCAGCAGCAGCCCCAGCTGAAGAACCAGCCACTCACTTGAGCAGACCTTGCTGTGACAAAGTCACGCCAGTTTTTCTGAATTGTCTTCAGGGATGCTGCTGTGCTCTAGCCTTGCACAAAAGCCTTGGTGATCCATGGCAAGTTCAGCCCTAGTCAATTCTCCATGCCATGAGTCAGTCTTCACCCCAGGGCCAAACAGCATGTACTGGTTCATGACTGCTCTCAATGTGGGGTCCAGTGATTTCCCTGCCAAGAGAAATATTTGGCTTGTTTCTGACTGGAGCCCTGAATGCAAACTCTTATACCTACAGTGTGGGTGCAAAGCAGAGCTGTGCCCCAGGGCAAAGCAGGGAGTGAACCAACCTGACAGCACAGAAACACCCAGTGAAATTTATTTTCATTTTTGGCCCATCATCTTCAGTGAGCTTATCTTGTGTTGCCATACAAGCTGTAACTCATGCCAAGACTCAACATTTTTGCACTCTTAGGCCTGCTCTGTGCAGCAATGCCTGTCCCAGGGGTGCCACTAAGCTCCCTGGATACCCCACAGCCCCCAACTTGCCAGCTCCAGCAAGGGCAGCTGGCACCCACACTGCTGCCACACTCACAGCTGCCATGGAGAAGGAGACCTCTTCTTCCAGAATGGTGAAACACAGCATTTGCTGCTCACGTGTCCCATCCTCTCACTGAGATCCATCTAAGTGAATAGCACAGCAGGGTACAAAGTAAATCCCATCTGTAACACACAGCCCTACGTGATGCAGAGATGGTGCATAGGAAACTGTCTACCAAGTCCTTTTGCTAAGCCCATTTGCATCCTAAGGCAAGCTGTCATCAGACTTGGCACTGCAAAACAGAAACTGGCAGGAACTGAAGGCAAGATGCATGTGTCTGCTGCAAGTACATCCTTACACATCCCTACATTTTGCATTGCAGCACAACAGCAAACAATTACATTGAGCAATCAAAAACTGCTCAAATTACACATATTTACCCCTACAGTATGTCAGAATGGGAGCTGATTTACTCATCACTCCAAAGCAACTGGATGGAGTGACTAATGTGGAAATGATAATTTTCCCTGCCCTTAATTTCAGAACTGCATTTAAAAACATACGATCTGATGATAGCAAAAGATGGGTTATAAATATTTTTATGGCATCAAGAAAAAAGAGGCTCAGCATTAAAAAACATCATAGCAAGAAGCAGGAAGGGATGCTCTAAGTGTACTTGCAGTTTTCACACAGATTGTACAGGGTCAGAAACACATTGTCAAAATGGAAGAAATTTGGAAAATAGCAGAATGAGCCAGGCCTAGAAGCAGGCTTAAGTGAAAAGACCAGGAAAGCTACCATTTTTTGCTGCAGAAAATATAAAAAATTGAAAGTGCTGTTTAAGTGCAAATAAAAAATAGGCTGCACCTCAAGAAGCCAGCAAAAAGTCACCTTCTGCAGCCTTACTTTGCAGTTTGGGACAAGAAAGAGCCAATGGATACAAACAAAATACCGAGGAGAAACTGAGTTGGTACAAATAACCATGGTTTGGGCAAGGGTCCCCTGCCTTGTAGGGGGAGAGGATAGCTCTGGCTCAGCACTGCTTGCATACCTGGGGAGGGAGGGACTGCACAGCTGGAGGACACAGTCATCCCTGATCTTCTGGGAGATAAAAAGCTGGCAAGATGTGGGAAGAGGAGGTGGCAGAGGGACGTCAGGAGTGATAGATCAGGGTGAGGAGAGCTTTTAGCACCCAGACCTCTGTGTAGCCAGTCCCCAGGACAGCCTCTCCATACCTGCAACAGCGCAGGGCATTGCCGGTGCCCCAACACCCAAGTTTTTGCTCCCCTTCCTTATGCCACCACAGCAATACAGAAGAGGGGGCTTTGGAGGGAGGTCGGAGCCCCCCTGGCAGGATTGGGCAGAACAATGTGTGGGCAGCTGGTCACTGGAGGTGGTACACAGCACTTTTGGGCAAAAAATACACTTGCATGAGCTTGTGTCAAGCCCACCTGTGCCTGATTAGGGTGGGCCCCCACTGCGCATGAGCAGGAGAAGGGGGCCAATAAAAGGTGAGGCCTAAGACACAGGCAGAGCTCAGTCCTGGGCTAGCCAGCAGAGAGGCTGGTTGCTCTTGGAGCAACAGCACCTATCCAGGCTAGTCAACTCTGAGAGCCATAGGCTTAGAGCATTGCTCGTGAGTCTCTGCTGGAACACCTGCTTGCCTCATTTCACTACAGAGGAGGCAAGTGGAAAATGTCCTGCACCACCATCACCTCAGCATCACTTTATGTGCGCACAGTGGATGTTTTCCAGGATTCCCTGGTGCCCAGAAATACTAGGGAAAGCTGCTATAGAACCAGTAAAGATATACCAATGATGTAACACCACGGCGATGATGTGAAAGCCATCACAGCCCTGTACCCTTGCCCTGGGTTATTGTGGATGTACCCTGAGGAGATAACATAAGATACCTCCCTTTCAGATGACTCTGTTATTCTAAACAATGCTGAGAAACAGGTAGGGAGAGCATGTGGCTGAGATGATGGGTTTGCAGAGTTCTTCAAAGGCCTCATAATGTTGCCCTGACCTGTAGAAAGCTTGGTGTTTCAATGCAAACTTCATTAAGCGTACCTCTGTTTCAGATAAGCCCTCAAACAATCTCTTTTTGAGTGTTTTAATTTAAGAGGAAAACATCTGGCTGCTAACGATGCTGTTGTCATTGGAAACATAATTAAGACTTCTGTTTTAGTAAACTAAAAATAATGGTGAGTGGTATTCAACAGTCTGAAATCTTTATGCTGTATGTATAAGAGTAATGATTTCTCTATAGGGTTGTTTGAACTACATTTGTGTCTAGAAAGAGAGCTAAATAGCATGCATTGATGTTAATTGCAGAGCTGACAAGTTGTTCTATCCTGTTATTATGCTGCCCCCTTTCACATGATCCTAATTCATATATAATCTGAAAAGTTTTGTTTGGTTTTAAACAGACCTCCCTCAATAGGAAAAAGCTCTCCGTGGTCTGCAGCTAACCCTGAGATGGAGCTCACCAAAGCTCAGTGCTTGCTCGTGGTGTTTCGGCCTGGGAATGGCTCCAGCTTCCTGGAAGTGAAGTGGATGAGATATAGAAAATGCTACAACTTAAACCTGTTATCTGCCTTGTGCAAAATTGCAATTGGTTTGCTATTCCCTTCTGGGAAGGGTCAAACCAAGGTTCAGCCCTCAGAGAAGGAAGGGAAGGGGTTGGGGGAGGTCTGGACAGTCTCCTGACACTGCACCATGGCTGTGAGAAGTCAGCCAACATCTACAGGGTTTGAAGAGACAGTGGATGGTGACAAGCAGGACAGTTCACGTAGGCTTCTGGAGCCACAGGCAGACAAGGATTAGGAAAGGGGTTTGCTCACAGACAACGGCCTCTTACAGCTATGAGTCGGCTCAAGAGTGTGACCACACCTGAAAATCCACTTAAAGCTTACACTCATTCGAGTGAAGGTCTGAAACAGGGAGTGGGTAAATGGACCAGCAGAAAGGGATGGTGGTATTGCTAACCAAGTCTTCCCTAGGCTGCTGGAAACTTGGGATTAGGAAGCACCACTGGTTGTGTGCCTCATCTGCATGCTGAAGAGCTGTGATATATGTGGGTCACATTTCCACGTGGAAAGCTGAAAGTATCACCTTATCACACGAATGCACAAGCTGGAGCGTACAGCCATTCATCAAATACCACAGAATGTGCCACGGTATCCCAACTGGAAGTGCTGGGCTCATTAGGCTCTCAGTCCATGCAAGAAAAGGGATTTTTAGTTCATTAGTAGGAAGAACTGCTGAAGTGAGAGAATAATTACTGAGGGGGCTGGGGCAGGGGGGGAAGATGCCAAGAGGCCACGAGAGAAAGTGAATGTTTCCACTGCTGAGGAAGTGTGAACCTAAGGCCTCCTGCTTCTTGCTGGACCAGAAATATGACGACTTCTGTCTCTCCTAAACTATGGCAGAACTTGTGCTCTTGTGTGAGACCCTGTGTTGGCAAAAAAAAGCAAAGAAATGGAGCAGAGGAAACAGCTACCCAGATATTTTTCATAGTCAGACTGGTTTCAGTGTGGAGACATGTAAGTGAGATGATCCACCAGTGTTTTATTTACTCCATCTTGTTTGCTTAGTAAAGCAGTTCCAAGAAGATTATCCTGCAATGGTATTTTTTTTTGTTTGCCCATCCCTAGTACACAATAGCATGTTGTCAATTATAACCACACTCTATTTATAGCTCACCTCATACAGTTAACGGATATAGACTGAATGGGGCTTTCCTTTTCCTTCCCTTGGAAAGGACTTACTTCAGAGGAATGTTTTCTCCTTATTCCTCTTGCCCAATCACAAGGTTATGTGAATACAGATGCCAGCTGCCCAAGGATCACAGCTATGACATGAACTCATATACATGTCAGGGATAAGCATCCTTTCCCTCCATTTCTACACAGCCCCTGAGAAAATGGAAAAACCTCTTTGCTTAACACAATCAAGACAGAGGCTAACATCCATCATGTGTGCTATCAAGGAAGCCTATCTGTTTCATCTCTCCTCCAACACAAACCCAACAAAATACTGAAGGGGGGTCTGGGTGAGCAGAAGAAACAGATCACCCCATGCTGCTAGTGCAGTTATAGTGGAGAAAACACTTTAATTGTGTACCCCTGTGTAAAAAATCCCATGTCTTAACGTGTACAAAACCAAATAAAGCACAAAGCACTGGAGGGGCAAAGCACTACTTTCCTACTTGTTCTGCAGGAAATTGCTCTACTGACAGGGAAGTGTGGGAGCTGTTCCGATGACTCCCTTATGAGCTAAAGCTTTAGCATGTCAGCAAGGGCCACTTTCCTTTAGTTTTCTTTTCCCCTTTAGAAATGCTTAGATGCTTTTTTTAGTATTTGGGTAAAAAAAGCAGGCTTCCACATAGGAAAGGTGAAATACTCCTGTGAAGTGATGAGCATGTTCAATTCCTACCAACAGAATTAGCTTTTTAAACAATACACTATCTTTTGCTGACTGATTACTTGTGCTGACAGGTTATATTATTTGAGAAGAACATGGAAGGAAGTTTATTTAATGATAATCCAAATGGACAGAGTTAAGGTTAAATGCTATTGTTTGGCTTTTGAGAGATTAAGTTTAGGAATTTACCATTCTTTTGATAATTTTTCTTATTTATGTAATGTGGCAAACTGTAAAGTAGTACACACAGTCAAACAAGATACTCGGTACGCATAAAATGTGATACTATAGCCTGTGGGGATGATGACAGTTTGGGTTTTGTATTCAACAGACATCCAGATGGTATCACAGACCAGTTCTTCCATTCATTCAGACAACTTAGTTTACAGAAATACAGATGAATGATGCTTAGCTGTTACCAAAATCATGCTATCTTCTATCTCAGGAGCCATAGAAAACAGCTGTGTATTGCCAAGGGTTTGGTTTAAAACATACACCTACAATCTGCAGCAAAGACCCATCAGTGGGAGCAAGGATAACACTCCTGCAGTTTAGGGAGACACATGTACATGACAAGGACAACCCACAAGGTGGCTTTACTTTAAAACTTGCTGTCCTTGGCCATGTCAAACTCAACGGAAGGCACTCCACAAGCTATGAAGGCGACGCTTCTACATATACCCTCTCCTTATGTACACAGACAGCCCTGGCAGAAGCAGGGATGATGGGGAATTGTTCAGTCAGGGCAACACAAAGGGCCCTCTGCCCTGTTTCTTCTAGGTCAGCGAGCAAGTGCTGCTGTTGAATTGGGGTTTAATGTACAAACTGCCATGTAGTTGTTTCTGATTGTTCAGAATGTGTCTTTGTTTAAACACATAAGCCTCCATCTGGTACCCGTTACTGGCCCGTTTCTTCAGCTTGTGCATGGGTAACTAAACACAGAAGGTTGCAGGGGGGGTGAGCTCAGCGTGGCCACATGGTTCCACAGCTCCTGCAAAGAGCCGGCTGGGCAGACACAACTGTCTGCTTGCCCAGTCGAGGAACTGTCCCCGTTGATAACAGGGTACATTAAGGTCATCAAAAAGGCAGGCTCTCCTCTGCCCAGGAAACCAGACCTCTGAGACAGGATTAGCAGAGAGCACGTTTCAGACACGCATCTTTTAGTAATAGTAAGGAGTGATCAAGGGCAGAATGAGAGAAGTGGGTGAGCCCAAACCAAAAGGTTCAGATCCTCATTCAGGAGACCCAAATCTGGACTGCAACACATTTCACACAAACCCACCTTTTCATCTTTCTCTCACACATCTATTAGGTTTGCATCATCACTCAATAGAAAACCACATACTATATTTTGGGTTCACACTCAGACACTTGCCTGAATAAGCTAAAATCTCCAGCCTCCAGTTCACCCAGGTTCAGCAGTTCTTCCCTTGTCAGTTCTTCCCCTGTCCTTTCAGAGACTTATTTTCATGTACCTGCAGCAATTATTTCTGAGATGGCATAAATCACAGTTGTAGCTATCTTACTTTGAGAAGGGTCTGTGGAACAAAACCGACCCCAATTCTATGTTTATAAAGATGTTTCTTTTCCAATCAGCACAGACCACGAAAACATCAGCCTGTTCTGATGATGGCTTCCGAAAATGTTTGGCCATTGTGAAAGTGGCTGTGACACAATCTTCTCCATGTTTAAACTGATGCACAGGCACATATTTCTTCATAACACTGCATTTTACATATATGCAACCAATTGTATAAACACCTAACCTTTGTATCCTCCTTAAGTTTGAGATGAAGCTCATGCTGTCTGTCATGGTGGGTGACTCCCATTTGTTCCCTGGCCACCAGTGCATGGTGAAAGCTTAGAAAATCTGTCTGCTCTGCAAGCACTGCACTGCTGCCCCAGGTTTCCAGGTCCTCTCAGGCCAGGAGGCAGCCACTCCTCTGAAAAGCAAACCCCTCTTTTGGCTGTAACCCCATCACCATCCCCTCATATCAGAGGCTGACAGAGACCCACCCAAAGGCTTCTTAGTCCACAGGCTGTTTTCAGAACTTCACAGTGCATTTCCAGAGAGTGGCAACCATATCCATGCTGGCAAGAAAAGGAGAAAAGTGAAGAATGAGACTACTCATTAATAATGTGATTTTAAAGATAAATGACACAGGGCAAACCCTACCTTTTTGCTGTCTGCTGCCTGCTCTTCTTCCAATAAAGGATGACCACTGTGTTAATAAATCATATTGGGCATGCTGTTTCTTTCTCTTAGGATAAATACAGTCATTGAAACTCATAAATTTCTGAAGTCAGTTGAGTTTCATTAATCATGCCAATGATATGGATGAGGAGCCCTGTTAATAAACTTTAAAATAACATTCTGTATTTCAAAAATTAGACCCTAAGCAAGATGGCCTGAACAATTCCTAGTGTGTCAGGGTATTTATTTTATTTAGCTTATATATTTTTAGACACAGGGCAATATATTTTCCAACAGTTCTCTGCAGCTCCAAGTGTCCAAAAAGTTAGAATAAATCCTTAATAGTCTCCACATTAGGAGGAATGGGTACTAAATAAAGTTCACTGAAAATACGAACACTCAGCAGCTGCACTGTGGTTAGTGCACTCAGATGTGGCAAAATGCATACAGCCAGGACCAGGACCCTGCCGACATGTAACCCAGGCATTTCATTTGAGCATCTGCCACACATAATTTTGTATTAAACAGCTCATTTGGCCATATTTATGGTGACAAATGGACACCCGTTGACCAGACACTCCAGGTCATGAAGCTAAGAAATCTGAAATAAACTCGTTTCTTGTAAAAAGTAGATAATAACCACAGTAAGTGTCTGTTCCTGGAATGACAGGTGTTGGCAAAACTCATGCAGCTGAATTGCTGGCAAGAATTCTGACTTCAAGGAACAGACAGCTCATTCTGAAGATTCGTGAAACATCTATGGCCATCAAAGTCTCAAGTGATAAATAAATTTGCCCGTTAGCACCTAACATGAACTTTCTATGAGACTCTGCTCTTCATTTTTCCATTGGCAAAGAAAATCAACCTGTCATGTTTAAAACACCACAATGAGAGCAGGCAAAGCCCTGAAAAAAATGTAAAAAAAAATCTCATGGCGTGTCTTGAGCATGTCTACCTAGAGATGTGGGGGAACACGCAGTTTGTGCAGTTGTGCACCCAACAAAAGTGACACAAGAAGCCATGCAAGAGCAGTCCTGGGAAGCCTGCCCCACAGCGCTCCAGGGTGTCCATGAGGTTGGCAGGCAGGGACCCACTTGCCAGCCAAGCCCTCAGCCCCAAGCCCAAGCAGGCAGCCCAAAGACACAACTCTGCTCTGCAGCTCCAGCACTCAGTGCCTTCATAGAATCATAGAATCATAGAATCGGCTGGGTTGGAAGGGACCTCAGAGATCATCAAGTCCAACCCTTGATCCACTACCGCTGCAGTTACCAGACCATGGCACTGAGTGCCACATCCAATCTCTTTTTAAATATCTCCAGGAGAATCCACTACTTCTCTGGGCAGCCCATTCCAACGTCTGATCACCCTCTCGGTAAAGAAATTCTTTCTAATATCCAACCTAAACCTCCCCTGGCACAACTTGAGACCCTGCCCTCTTGTCTTGTTGAAAGTTGTCTGGCAAAAGAGACCAACCCCCCCCTGGCTACACCCTCCTTTCAGGGAGTTGTAGAGAGTGATGAGGTCTCCTCTGAGCCTCCTCTTCTCCAGGCTGAACAGCCCCAGCTCCCTCAGCTTCTCCTCATAGGGTCTGTGCTTGAGTCCCTTCACCAGCCTAGTTGCCCTCCTTTGGACCCGCTCCAGGACCTGAATCTCCTTCCTGAACTGAGGGGCCCAGAACTGGACACAGTACTCGAGGTGTGGCCTCACCAGCGCTGAGTACAGGGGCAGAATCCCTTCCCTGGACCTGCTGGCGACACTGTTCCTGATACAGGCCAGGATGCCATTGGCCTTCTTGGCCACCTGGGCACACTGCTGGCTCATGTTCAGCTTCCTATCAATCCACACTCCCAGGTCCCTCTCTGCCTGGCTGCTCTCAGCAACTCTGTGCCCAGCCTGGAGCTCCCCATGGGGTTGTTGTGGCCAAAGTGCAGGACCCGGCACTTGGCTGTGTTTAACCTCATCCCGTGGGATCAGCCCAACTCTCCAACCTTACCAGGTCCCTCTGCAGAGCCCTCCTGCCTTCCAGCTGATCAACACTCCCCCCCAAGCTCAGTGTCACCTGCAAATTTGCTAATGGTGGACTCAATCCCCTCATCTAAATCATCAATAAAGATATTGAACAGAACTGGGCCCAACACTGATCCCTGAGGGACACCACTAGTGACCAGCCGCCAACTGGATGCAGTTTGTACCAACCTGGTTTGTACCAAGCTGTGGCCGTGTATGTCACATTGCACAGACATAGTCCTACAAACACCCACGCCTCTAGCTCAACAAGGACCATGCAGGACCAGAGTTTTGTGTGTCTCCACACACCACTTACTTCAGGGCTGCCACTTGGATTCCCAGAAACTGAGGAAGTGGTGAGAGACATATACACACACACGGAGTTTAATCATTCGAGAAACCACCACTGCGGAAAGGACCTTGTCTCTTTTCCAGGAGTGTACTAATGAATGTCCTTCTTCAAAAGCAAAGCAACCATAGCAGTGGCTTTCAAGGCCATCCTTCTCTTTTCTGTACAAAATTGAAGCTGTTTCACACTCTTCCCTAAAAACAAAGTTTGCAGGAAGGCTTTGATGAACTGGCTGGATGTCAAAATGGCAGAGGAAGAAGAGGGAGGAGCCATAAAAAATACTCATTTCTAATAAATCCAAGATGGTTTCACATCCCTGAGGCAGACTTCATATTGGTTTTGGCAGGCATGACACAAAAAATAACACTGAGTCTGTGACTCGTGAGCAGTTTCCTGCATGGGCTGTGGATTTGCTTTGTTTTCTGTTATTATTATTATTGTAATTAGATGGAGGTTGTGGAAAAGAGCATAGGTGCATGCAGGGGGATGAAGTAGGAAAAAATTAATCTGTCGTGTCATCACTCTTTTAATTCAAAGCATAGAAACTCGAGGTTTTTTACAGTGTGAGGTCTGATCATGATAATCTGGCACCACCTGAACAAACAGTCTGCAAGGCAGTCCATACCGCAGTGAGTGGGAAGGGAGCGGGGAGCAAGCAGTCCTCAGCCTGCTCTCTCCTGCTCCAGTAAAGTTAGATGTGTGATAAAGGGAATGAGGCACATGCCACAGCCCTGTCCCTGCCCCTGTAAGGGCACACAGACATTGAGGGAAGCAAAAGGCTTCCTTGCAGAGAAAAGCCTGCAGAAATGCTTGCCCAAGACCTTGCCCTGGTGCCATCCACAGCCTCCCCTTTTGGAGACAAGCAGATGTTTGAAGAGCACATGCCTGTTAAAAGTGTTTAATGTCTTCATTACATTAGAGTTTACAAAAAAAACCCCATCAGCAGCAATAATGTTTCTGTAACAATTAGTACCCAAGAAGTCCACTTCTTGGGTCTGGGCCATGGAAAGATCGGGTTAGAAAGTAGTTAAATGGACAGAAGCTCTTAAATCAAGTGAATCTGAAATTAATCAAAAAATATATAGAGAAGTAACAGAGTAATGATTAACAGACTTGTTAGCCTGTTACTTTCTGAAAAATTGCAGATAGGTGGTGGCCCAGGGGCTGGAAAAGGGAAAGCATGAATCCTTGCTTTAAAAGGGGAGCAAGGAATAAAAAGGAAACTCCCATGCTGGAAGAGGCTGCCTGTGCCCTGGAGGACAGGATTACAATTCAAGTTGGAAAAACATTCTGAGAATAACATGCTATAATTCAGTTTAGATAAGGGGAAGTTTCTACATTAAGATTTAAAGAATTGGATGTACTAATGCATGACAGGGAACCGCTGGGACAGCAGCAGTTGCAGAGGAGGGGGACCTGTGGGTTACATCTGAGCAGAGGGGCTCTTGGTGTCTGACTTAGCTTCAATCTGAGAGATAACATGGAAAAGGAAAATTTAGATGGGGCAGAGATGCTTTTCCATTCACACAGGGAAGGAAGTCCAGGAGGAGAACATCAATGAGGGAAGGTGGCTACATTCACCTAGCCTCTGAGCCCCAATGGCACCTAAAGATGGACAAAAATCCTGGGAAAGAAATGAGCCAATAAACTGAGGATGACAATCCTCCATCCACTACTGTAATATAACCCCACATTCCCTTTCTCTGCCTTTACTTCTGCCTTTGTCCCACTCTTGCTCTCTGCTCTGGATGCTCTTCCACAGCGCTCTTACTTGAGATGAACTCTCCAGCCTGGTTTGTCACACCATGTCCTTCCCCTGCTCACTTTCCTCATGACCATGTATCACAAAGGAATATCCAGTTTCATCTCTCTCTCTCTGGGATGGATGAACAAAACAGATAGGAAAGTCACGAAGCCTGGTGCCAGCTAAACAAGATGCAAATTAACTTCATCACTCAATCACTGGGTTGTTTAGGTTCCACGGCTTCTTTAAGTGCTCCATCTTTTAGCTGTGTCTATCAACACAGCATACCCCTCAGGGCACATCTTCAAATTAGCCAAAAAAGTATGCTTTATGCATTTATATATCTGTATTAAATCAGTGACATCACTAGGGACATCACTGTCCAGACACATCATCAAATCAATACATTCAGGAATTTAGAGCTTATTTGTTTAGAGAAGTGGAGGAAAAGAATAGCAGATGACAAGGTAAATGTGGTGACTTAAAGGTTTCCATAGGAAGGTTTTGTCAGAGACGAGGGACTGAAGGATTAGCAGTTAAAAGAGGAGTCTCAGAGGAGCAGCTGTGCCATGTCACGGCAGAATAGCTGCTGCAGGCATCTCTGCAGAGCCGGCTGAGACACAGGCAGCCTGCACTTCAGAACTCTACAGAAAGGGATCTGCACCATTTTATCTTTCATGATGATGTGTCTGAAGTGTTAACATGAGCAGGAGCAGCCACTTCATAAATGGAGACTACTGTATTTCAAAGACTCTCCTGAGTAAATCACTGGTGCTGTAAATTACCCCGCTACAAAAACCTGGGGTTTCACAGGAGCCACCAAATTGATCCTATTCCCTCTGGCTGCTAAGTTCCTTGTTCCTCACCTTAGTTAAGAGGGGAAAAGAGGCAATACTGAGCCAATGTGGGTGAAAAGAAGTGACCTTTAGTTAAAGAAAAAGACATGCCACCACTCCTCCTTCTTTAACTCAGCCTTTATACAAGCTAGAAGCCAGTGCTCCTTTCACAGAGAGCAAAAGACTGAAATGCCATCATTCTCTAGGTCACCACACTGGTAGACAACCATACCTCGAAACAAAACCATTAGTAGAAAAAGCTCTGTCTTTGTAGAAAAGTTCTATTTGAACTCTACAGGGTGGATGTGAATCTCACAGGGCTGAAGAGCTGGGCAAGCAACATCACAGAGGTTGAGAAAACCAATAGAAAACCCCCACAATTCTGGTATAAAACCTGAAAGTAATAGAAAAAAGCACATAAGAGCTTTTAAATTGTGACAGCTTTCAAGATTAATACTGAAATTAGATAACACAGAAAAATGAGATATTACCCATAAGCAGATGGGGATAAAGGTGCACTCAGCTCACAGTATGAAACTTACCTTGGTTCAAACTCAGTTCTAATGGCTTCACTAACCCAGTGGAGTTCCTTAGGTTATCTTTCTTCCTTCCTGTGTACCAAAGGGCAAGGAAAGCCATACAAGTGTCCTCAAGACAGGGCTCCAAAGTTACACCTCAAAATAAAACCAAACCAAACCCCTAACTGTGTCTCTTTCCCTTTTCCACATGAAACACAAAACTTCTCACTATTGCTGAAGAAGCAGAGATGCTTTGTTTTCTAACTCTTTCTTTCACAGATCTATGACAGAATGTGAAATCTGATATTTATAGCACCAAACCAAAGTTGTAAAATCATTATCTTTTCACTTATTGACATTGCACCTGGATAGCCATCTCCCTATCACAGAATTTTTCTAATAGATATGACCATGCCGGCAGGCATATTACTGCTCTCAAGTTATTCTTTATCTTCCACTTTGCATATGCATTTAGATTTTTTTTAAAGATGCAAGATTTCAGTTATTTGGCAGGAAAGAAGCTGCTTCTATCTGCGCTCCAAAAACTGAGGAAAATCCTTTAATTTTTTTTATCTGACATTTTCAGTGTGAAAAGATGAAATCAATAGCCCTACTTCAACAACATATTTAAGAACATGCCTAGCTTTAAGTATATTAGTAGTCTGACTGATTCCATTGTAATGAATTTTATGTTCATGACTGATCATATACACCTGGATGAACCAGAGCTAAGAGTTTTATTTTTATGGGTACCAAGTACATGCAGTCAAGTGCAGATGCATATGAACGCCCTACAACCATAGCCATGAAACAAGTTTGCCATTTTCTTGATCCTCTGTCAGTCAACTCGCCCTTGATTTTTTTCCCCTCTTATGCAGGAAAAATACACAAGACTTTGTAGACTTCTCATGGTGGTAAAGAATGGAAGCATGTCTCTAGGCCACATTTTTCCCTCTCATCCCAGCCTTATTTAACCCAAATAAAGGTGATCCAACAGGCAACGATGCAATCCTCCCTAATGTCACCTATGGACTCAAGATTTTTTTTTGCTTTAGTTTTGAATGTTTATGAAAGCTTTTTTGTCCTTCTTTTCTGTCTTTTCTTCCACAGAAATTGTCAGATGTGTCCTGCAGCCTATTTCAACAGCAGTTGCTCCTCCCTGCTTCCCCAGCCTTTTCTAAATTGCAGGAAGGTTCCTGTGGTTTACTGGTTCTCCCAGCGCACAGAAATTGCTTTCAGTGTCACTGAGTATCGTATCTAAAATCTATCCACAAACAAGGAGAAAATAGGAGAAAATGGGGAATGGAAGAAAACAAAGAGGCAAAAAATGTGGTTAGCGATGCTGCTTAATTTGATCCTCTCAGGAAGTATCCTGTCCTAGAAAACAAACCAAACCAAAACATCCCAACCAGCAAAAGAAAACATTCATCATTCCCCAGATAAGATCACAAAACATGGAGGAAGCTATTCTATTCCTCAGGGCACAAGCTGCAGTCAGCTGGGAGGAGCAGGACCGCAGACAGCAATATGGGTGAGATCCTCCCTGGAGCCTCAGAGTCCAGCAGGGCTGAACCTACCACTGTTTGCCCTCGCACCAAAAGCAGCACTGGGGGCAGCTGTGAGTCCCTGGCACCCTGTGGCTTTCACACCACGGGCTCATCACCTGGGCTCCTTCCTGCACCCCTCCATTTGGCACAGCCAGCATACTCATCCCCAGCTGCCCCTGGGCCTCCCTGGTCTTCAAAGACATCGACTTTATGTTTTCTAGGTCTCTTTCAGTCTTGAGGGCAGATCTAGGGAGGAGGTCTATTTTCCCCATTTTCTTGCCTTTCTCCCTTGGCTTCTGGCGACTTGAAGAAGGAGTATCCCTCTTTTTGAGGGAAAGCCAGCAGAGAAAATTATACAGTCTTGACTGACAGGATTTGAAAAGCTCAGCCTTGGCGGAGAGACAGGAGAGGGGAGAAGAAAATGACTGTACCTCCGGTTTTAGTTTGTGCTAATCTATGGATGCTCCTGTGGGGCTGTTCAGTCAAAGATAAACATCTTTCCCACTGCATGCTTTCCAAGTCTGATGGGAATAACAGGTGAGGTAAGGAGGTGGGGAAACTGCTCCCAGAAACCTAACTAAAACTGCCCTAGCCAAGTATGAAAATCAGGCTTTCCTCTCTGCTGCCTCACCTAGATGCTAGTTCCAACAGGATCTGAAAACATTATGGTCTTACAGTTTTAACAGAAATTGTTCCATCACAGCCCAAAACACTCTGGGAGCAAGTTCAGTGGCTAGGTGTCACATCTGCCATTAGCTGAGTGCCAGAAGATTATCCTCTCACGGAAAGTACACTTCTCAAGAGTTTTAAATGCCACACTCACAACCACTTCCTCTCCTTTCCTAAAAACTGCAACAATTTGAAAAATGGTGTTGGTGTGCTAGGAAGTGACCCCCCAGGCCCCATCTTGGAAACGAGCTAAGTTCTATGGCTGAATTATCCTTGAACATGCAACTGGCAGTGTCCTCTGTGAAATGAAAGAGGCTGCCTTGAAAAATAACACCAAACATTTAAACGCGCTCAGTACTACTGCTCTGTTTCCATTTATTCCTTTCCTTGCTCTTCCTCTTACTTGTGCATGTCCCTGCATGGAGTCGGCAAACCCCAGGATGGAGTCTGTTGTAATGACACAATCAGCGCTCGCCTTCCTCCCAGCTACAGAGGAGATGGTACCTCTTTTGCTATTTCTTACCCTAAAGCTATCAGCATAAACACACCCACTCGTTGTCTCCAAACAGGGCCAAAAAAGTAGTATGTGATCATATATGCCGGAACTAACTGCTCCAGGGGCAAATAAACAGACAATTCAGTGCATGGCAACCTGGAAAGAAGCTGAAATGAAAAAGGACATTTGATGCTAACTTCTGGTGTTTTACCCCCTTATCTGGACTGGCTTGCACTTCTTCTGCACCCTGGCAGAAGTAGCTCTGTGCCATGAAGATAAGCATTCATGACAGGCAGCCCAAAGTGTGTCTTCCCAGGTCCTCATAATGCCACGTGAGCACCGAGGAGCATCACGTCACCTTTGCCTTTCTTCTAGCTCCTTCCGAACATGGGAGGAAAAGCAACTTGGGGACGGAATTAATGACTCAGTTTCACTCCCTAAGAACATTTTTATTAGTTCCCATGGAGTACCTGTGAGGTATTTTGTTTTCAGCTGTTTTCCTCCAAGTCTTGTTCTCAAGTTATCTGCCCCCACATTCAACATACTATTTAGTCACTGAAACATATATATAGTAAAGACACCTCTGTCATGCACCTTCATGGCTACAATGTCCCCTGATACATCTCTGTCTTTCTTGATTTCTAGCAGTAAAAGAAATCATCCATTGTGGCTTGATACCTCCAGGCTTTCAGAGCTCTGCATAGCCACCGTTTTGTTTTCTGCTCTGAAGGAAGACTGGTCATACTCAAAATCCTTCCAAAAATCTCAGAAAAAAATTGTTTAGACCCACACAAACGCACAGTCACATATGAATACTCACAGGTATGTCAATGTCTCAAAATATAGTCCCACTTACAGCCAAGCTAAACAGGCCAGTGCATTGCCTCACTCCAACTCGCCAACAGCTTTGTGTACATCAAGTACATTTAAATGTAAGGACGGCAAACAAAGCAGGGCATAGTTTCAGAGAGTCAGACACATGAAAGCCCCTGAACTTTGTGTATGATGCATGTTTCTGAACTCTGAAGGCTCTGAAGTGAGTAGGAACTGACAGAAACCAGAGCCAGTGCCAGCACTTTTGAGAGCGGTGGAGTTTTTTTTATACCTCACTGGATTTGGAGGTAGGGGGAAATGAAGAAAAGGAGAAGATAGGAAGGCAGAAATGAAGCAAACTGCTGGTTATTCCTCTCAGGACCATCCACAGACCCATTCAGCATCACTCACGTTTGCACAGTTGTTGTGACCTACATTGCAGTGCCAGGTAAGTGCCAGTGTTTTCTATTCCATGACTGGATGGAACAAGTCACCCTTAGGGATTCAGGCTCTCCACTTTTGGATAACCTGGATGATCCAAGAAATGAGCACTGGACATGCGAAATGCACATGTTAATTTCTCTGACATTTTGTTGGCATTTTTAGGGAAACCTCTTCTGTGTATTTCCGAAAATATTACGTGTGACCAAGACAGGTTGCAGGAATGTGTGAATTCACCCCTTTCCCTATAAGGGAAGACTGGAACTGTCAGTAATTCCTCCCCACCTTCACCTCCTGTGTTCACTTTCCCAGTGCCAGGAAGTTGGGTCCTATCAGGAGGAACACTAATGGGACCAGGTCGCTGCAGGTGACAGTGAGATGGGTTCATGGCATTGCAGCTTTTGCAAGCAAGTTCTCACACCTCATTTTTGGGCAGCGGGCAGGATAAGGAAGGTGAAATAGGGCCAAAAGCAACACCCAAACAGGAGCTAAGCTTCCACACACAGAAACCCCTCTGGCAGGGGATAACTCTGCCTGCAGACTGACACAAGTCATGGATTTGTTCACAGGTGAAGTTTTTAGTCAGGAAAAACTTAATAGCAACACCTACAAAAAGCAGAGATGGAAATGAATCCTATTTTGCTTAGGTATCCACTTGGAATAAAAGCTTTATTATATTTACAGTGAAAGTGGAATTAAAGTTAATAACATGATGTCTGTGGCTGAGCTGTGGCTGCCAGTGAAGCTTATTCTCAAGAAAACCAAACCAAACCAACCCAAAACAAAACAACACTCAGTAGGAACTGTAAAAATCACCATAGGAGAATACTCATAGGATACAACTAAGAGCAGTGATATTCTTGGGAACCTTTGCTGTACAAGAGCAGAGAAGCCACAATTACCTACATAAGCATGTGGTCAAAATCTGTGCTACAAAACTAGGCAGAATTGCCTATATCATATTATATCATATTTCCTATATATATATTATCTGATTTTTAATTTTTTTTTTCAGAAATGAAGCTAGAAAATTATAAAATTTACATAAAAACTCTTCTTGCCTGCAAAACTGACAGCTACATTTTACAGAAATATAAATGCCACATGCAATTGACAAATGGTATGGATGGGAAATATATACGATGACCAACCTAAGCACTGAACCTGTCATTCATCCAGCTTTCTTTCCCTTTACCTTCCCCACCAAAAAACCCCAAAACTTCCAATATGACAAAAATATGTAGGCACTACTGGATTAGACTCAAACCAAATCCTTGCTTCTGTTTTGGTATACTTAACACAGTTTAAAGCCACATTATACAATGTTTCAAAATTCAGATCATGTATTTCAATGAACATACTGTTTCAGAATTAAGGGTTGAAAAGTTTCATTTAGCAAATCTGAAAATGACAGATTTTCATGTTCAGAAAAATGCTGTGATGAAAAGTTTTGACTTTGTTAAACCTTCATTTCCTCCTCTTCTCTGTCAAAAATACTAATCAAATTTAACCCATTTTCTAGAACAATTTCAGCATCTGTGAAATTACATTTTAGGTAGCATGAACCATGTACTGACAAAACCATCTTTGCTGTATTACAACCTTTCTCAAGATAGTTCTGTTAATAATACAACAAATCACTTCATCGATTTTTTGCTGGTTTTAAAAATTACTTTGATCTTCTCTATCTTTCATAAGGTACAACTGCATTTTTGCATCCCATTCACAAGTGTGCTTGGAAGTGAACTTCCCTCTGATCTCCATGTGCCTTGGTTCACACAACAGAATCCTTGGGAAAGTCCAAACTGGATTTCTTCTGGATAAAACCAAACTGCAAGATATGCTTGAGGAACACATCTCAAGCATGTTCCAGATGCTAAGGGGTATTCAGTCCATTGGGCTGAATCTGGTGAGCCCTTACAACATGAACAATGTGAGGCCAGTTTCTCAGCATTGATTTATTTATTTTCTTTGTGTTCCGGCTCCTGCTGCCCTGCACTGCTGCCATGAGTTCCCCAGGGAATGTTTGTTCTCAGCTCTCAACACGCTTTACAAACATGGCTCAGTGTCACCATTCTTGCTTTGCACATGAAGAAATAACCCAGCTGGAAGGATGTAATGCTATACTTCTAAGACTGAGTTGGTCAAGAAAGGGAAATGGAGACCTTCATAATATAGTGTGTATCTTGTCCACCTTAAATACCCAGCACCCAGGAGAGGTGGGTCTTCCATAAGCAGCCACTGACCATAAGAGAAACTGAGATAACCAGCTGAGACTTAGATGTCTAACATTTAATCCTACACCAGAAGGTCCTTCAGAAGAAAGGTTTTCCAGTTCAGTGCTGATCAACCACAATTGAGAGAAACTGTCTGGATCAGACTTACTAGAGCGTACACCCAGAGAATGTCTGGCCCAATCTCTGCTCAGAGCAGGGGCAGTTTGAGCAGGTTGCTCAAGGTCATGTCCAGCTGGGTCTTGAGTATTTCCATGGATGGAGACTGCACAACCTACTTGGATGGTCTGTTCCAGTGTTTTATTGCACTCACCATAGAAAAAAATTTTCTTATTTTCAGGCAGAACTTCCTGTGATTTCCATTTGTCCTGTCACTGGATATCAATGAGAAGAGTCTAGATACATTTTCTGACAACCAGTACACTGGTGGTCAGATTAAATTGAGCAATCTCTCTTTAAATGTGGGGATATTCTGGTTTCTTCTGGTGATCAATTATTCAGGCCTGAATCAATACAGTGCATCAGATTTCTCTGACTAGCTCATTCAATTCCATGACAAAGTCAAATAGCCATTTTCTCAAGCCTCAATATCAACATCCAACTGCTTGTGTTTAGAAACTTCACAATTCCAATGTTTACACATGTTTCATAACCTCAGATTTAGTGCTGAAAGATGCAATGAACCACCAATAAACTTCTATTTATGCAGTTAAAAGTTTATTGCATAACCCATTCCAATTTTCATGAGATTTTTGCTCATAAATTTCTGCAATCCATTTCATCACTGATGTGTGTGCACAGAGGGAGACAGAAAGATGACAGATAGACAGCAATTTATATGCTTAATCTTGTGTAAATGAAACCTAAAATTCAAACTGACTTTGTAGATGCAAGCTGTGGGATTCACATTATGGTTGAAAATGTGTATGCAGAGATACATGAGATGGTGCAGGTGTGAAAACTGTGGTGGACTATTGGGAACACATTTTGAATTTTATTTTCATTTTTCTTAAGAGTGTAGTCAAAGTTTATGTCCATATCCATTCTTACTCTGACAAATTATGACTCCATCAAATTAAATTGTGTGTTTGCATCTTCCTCTCTGTTCTGCTCACATATTACAATCTAAAAGTTTTTATCTGAAAAAGAAATCCAAAAAGTGCCTGAACACAGCTCTCAACATACAGGAATTTAAAATGCACATGAGGTGAAACTCTCATGGTTTTAAGTACGATGGATGTTGGGCTCTTGCCTCCTAATAGTGATTTAAGAAAAATGGGCAAGAGTGACAGAGGCAAAAGCTATTCTGGTGGTTATAGAATGTGCTCAGTGGAACCAGCTCCCTTCTCTTCCACCTCCACAAAATCCACTTGATTTCAACTGAGACCAAGCAGGCAAGCCCTGTTTGCTGACTGTAAACTGCAAGTTGTATCAGTACAACAACGTATGGGCAAAACGGAAGAACAAATATCTTTTTGATGGATTGAAAGGGGCTGAACCTGCCAAAAAAAAAACTCTTCTGGTAACAGGACAGGCCTCATCCAGCCTCAGTACCTGAGAGTGGGACTCTTGCCAGCACCATAACTATGTCAAACAAATGGATGGATTATTGAGCATGCAACAATGACACAAGACAGGCTTCCCGAAGTGTTTTCCCTAAGGTTTGAGGCTGAATCAAGGCCAGAGCCCTGGTTCAATGACAAAGTGTTAGTAAATGAGCTCACACCTATAGTAAAGAGGTCGCACATCTGAAGTTGCCCCCCACTGACTCTTTTCACTCTGTGTCTAGGCCAGATCAAAATATACTCTGTCCTGTTCCCTCCCCACTCCTAACACACAGACTTTCACAGAAACCACTGGAGCTTAGTCTGTTACATGCAAAGTAAAAAGGAAAGGCTGGAGTAAGTCCACATAGGAGCTGAACTAACTCCAGGGTTTGTGTGAAGTCATGTCTCATGAGCAAGAAGACATCAAGACAAGAAATCAATGCAACAAAATTTGTACAAGGAATAATGGTCCTAGCTCAGAGCAAAAATGAGAGGAAAGGCTCTTCTACTTTTTCTCCATTCCCTCTTTTCTCCCTTTCCCTAAAGAAGCCCAGTCAGTTGTCATCAGTATTTCTTCAGCAATTTTGTAGTGAGCTCATAACCAAAGACAGCTAAAAGCAGTCATAAACAGTTTTATGCTTCTCCTAATTTGCCAAGTCTTGGAGTGAGTGATAAGGCTGTGCTCAGCCTCCTTCCACACTGAAGATGCCAGGATGCTCAGCAACAGAAGTGAAAGTAGTATTTTTTTTATCATTTCTCTTTGTCTTTTTTTCCCCTCTTTATCTTCAAAAATAGCAGTAGAAGCTACTCCAGCTTATCTCAGTAGACTTCGCCTTCCAAAAAGATGGTCTTTAATGCTATATTTAATGCCAATTCTAAGTTCTCAAACTGGATTTTCCTTGTAAACCTCTCTAGCTGAAGCAAAACAAAATGCACTTCAGAAGCAAAATGAGATCTGTCCACACAACACCTTTCAGATGCCTTCAGCTTCTCCCCTGCCTTTTCACCTGTATCATTAACAACATATTATTGTATAGTACACATTACGTGACAGTGCAAAGTCTTTATAAGTTGAAGACTGTAATGGAATTTGTTGGCAAAATGCCTGAGCAGGCAGAGGTTTCTGCGCTCAGAGTCTGAAACTTCACTTGACCAGTAAACACCACGCCAAGGTCATATTAACACCTTCACCTCTGGAGATCCAGCATATTCTGTTGACATAAGCATGGAATATCAATCAGTTGGGATGCCCTCCTTCTTCCATATCTAGCAGTTGTTAAACTCTTGGCAACATGAGAGGCTTGGAAGCTTACTGGTGAGCTCTTGGGATCATATCACAGGAAAGTACAAATGGCTCTAAAGACATCTCATGTTTTCCTCTGACCACTGGGGGGGATGAT
This sequence comes from Calypte anna, assembly GCF_003957555.1. Lineage (NCBI taxonomy): Eukaryota > Metazoa > Chordata > Aves > Apodiformes > Trochilidae > Calypte > Calypte anna. The sequence goes on from NC_044244.1 coordinate 122,511,209, forward strand.
ATGGGCACATTACAAGCCTTTATTTCTGTTTTATAGAAACAAGATAGGCCTTCCCCATGATGCACAGTTTTAGAAAGCAGACCTTGTCTTACTGCCAAGATTAGTTATCTCAAAATAACTATAACTCTGTTTATAAGAAGATTTGGTGCTAGACTCACTGACAAGAGTCTAGCAGCACAAAGCTGTCATAAACATATCTGAGGAAACAGCACGCAGCCCAATCATCCTTCCACTTGGCCAAGTTCCCTTTCCTTGACATGACTACCATTTGAACTTGTGGGTAACTGGCAAATGGCAGATCCAAGGCTAGAGACAAACTAGGTCTTGGTCAGCTTAAAACTTAAGCAGATAGCAGGAGCTCCAAGCCCATTTTTGGCCCACATATTTTTTCCACTGACCTCACCAAGCCACAGGGGAGGATCTCACTCTCTAGTGAGACCTAGTATCTAGTAAGACCTTAAAACCCTGTTTTACCTCTTCAAAGACAAGACAATTTAACTCTGGCACAGAAATGCAGGTTTTGAGATGACCTACAATCTGACTGCTCTCAAGAATGACTGTCAGCCTCCACTCTGTGGGAGCAGCACCAGTCCAGTTCCTGAACACAGACAGAGAGCTGCATCGAGGACTTCTGGCACAAGCATTTCCAGTATCTCTCTGGGAAACTGAAATGTGCCAAAGGCTGGGTTCAGAATACTTGCCACCAGTTAAACTATTCCATAGTAAAAACAGAGATAGGAAATGCAGCAATTTTACACATTCAATAGCATTAGGCCACCCTGGAGACTAGCTTTGGAAGAAAGCAGCCTTTTTAGAGCTCAGTGAGATGATAAGCAGTTTCCAAATGGAGGAACTATTGAGAACAAGTATGTCTAATGCCCACAGAAACCAAAAAGGAAGGATTCCTCCATAAGGCTTCATGGCAGCAACAGCACCAAGGCACTGCAGATCAGTGAGGATGTGCACACCATGCAGGATGAGGTTGGAGAGAAGGGGTGTTTTCTGTGGCTGCTACCCTTTGCTCATGAATACAATTTTCTTCTATCTGCTCTCATGTATGTATACTGCTTTACAAAAACCTACTCTCAAAAGATTTATCATTTAAGCCAGCAATAATCTTTGCAATCAAAATTTTAAAATCTAGATGGCAAAATAATTTGCTTTCCTGCTTGCCAGCAGCAGCTGCATTAAAAGAGTAACCTTTTTTAATTCCTCTAAAATCCTGTATCTCTGATACACCAACTTGCCCAGAAACACTTTCTTTCCCTTGCCTCTCTGACAGGGGTAAAATTCCTTCAAAAAGTATTCCTCTGTAAGAGATGAAAACCAGAGATCAGCAGGATTTTTGAGATTGTATTTGGTGCCTCTTCCATACTGAACTGTGATATGTGATTTTGATTTGGATCCCTCAGAAATTAGTTATTTGTGTTCTTTGATAAAGTAAGTAGTAAAAAATACACCAAGTCATTCAAAAGAATATAGGTAAGGATTTATCTGTACAAAACAGATACTGCAAAGATACACATGAGCAGGCACTCTACTTATGCACACATACATTTACAACCACAAATCACTTTCCCAGTTAGCCTAGAAGAAGCAACAAAACCTAGAGGGATGTAGCACTATAAAATCCCTCCGTCCTTTTGGGGTAAGATCTCCAAGAATGCACTTTAGCTAAGCTCTGGAACAGAAAAAGTACTGGGAACTGAGGATTTGTGAACCTATTTTACAAGAGAAGGCTAGAAGATTTCAGCATCAGTTTTGTAAAATGAAGGCTGAGGGATTATATTGGTGTCTTCTCTAAACCCACTGTGGAGATAAAAGCCAAAAGCAAAGGCAAGCTGTTGGAGTTGGCTCAAGAATAAATGGCTATAAACTGGTCAAAATTAGTTAGGATGGAAATCAGAAGGTCCCTAAGTTTTAGAATAGGGAGGTCCTTAAAAATCTTCAGAGCAACTCAGAAGACTTCCTCCATTGTTGCTTTTTCCCTTAAAGTAATCTCCAGGCTAGATATGGCCAACCCTTCCACTGGCAGAGCTAAAATCCTAGTGACACAGAGAGCTTATTCTCACAGCACAGCAGAAGGTGTCTTCAAAAAGCTTCCCTTTTTGTCGTTTGATTGTTCGAAGAGGAAAATAAAAGCACGCTTATGAATGGCTGGGCTGGACAGAGAATGTGGCATCTCTCAGTTTTGTCTATTATCTTTCCACTCCAAGCAAGCAGCAATGTCAGGGCCTTGGTCCTTGCACCTTGCTCACACACCTCTGCCCAATCCTGTTTGGTTTTCCTGCAGGAAGCACAGTTTTGCTCCCTGTATTCCCCCTATGCTTGGTTTGCAGTGGCCATGGCTACTCACTTGGAGCAACAAGAAATCAACCAATCAACCTGCAAAAGTTCTTGTGGGCATAAGGTTGTTTCTTTTTCTTTGCATGGGCATTAGGCATACTACTTCTCAGTAGTGCCTCCATTTGGAATCTGAGTGTTATGCCTTCTCCAACCAACCCTGGTCAAATACGATTTTACCATTGGAACAAAACTGCAAATTCCTCAAAAGCCAAAGCAAGCCCACAAAGGCACAGCACTTGCTTCAGTGCAAATAGTGAAGGAGAGATCCTAGCAACTTCCCTGGGACCACATTATCCAGCAAGAACATGCTCAGCTCATAGCTAAATCCACCGAAGAGGCCAGGCAGGTATGAGGGCAAAGCCAGACCCCATTGGGATTTGACCCTTTTGATGTCAAGAGACAGCAGGTGAGCCTGCTTGTATTCTCCCCATTTAAAATGAGGGGTGCAGCCTTCCTCCCAGGAGACTAAAGTTGCCACTAAGCCCTGCTGGCCCCGCAGCAGCAATGCAGGCAGCTCCCTTGCTAGCCCGGCCACCTTGTCCTTTCCTCTCCTTTCAGCAATGTGCTGGCAGCAGCTTTACTTTTGTTTCCTCAGCTGATCCCTCCATCTGCCTGGTGGCTGGGCCCATTCAGCAGCCGTGTGCCCGTCTCCCGCTGCTCCCAGCCCCAGCATCGGTGTATCCATTGTCTCTGGAAAAGCATCCAGTCTCCCCAAACAAAAGTCCCCAGAGCTGGGTAAATCCTCCCGACATCAACCCTGCAGCAAAGGCAGCTGAACTCAGACTTTCCCCCCCGCCACGCTCTTTGGAATATGTTCAGAGTTGCTGACCTGGCATCAAAAAACCAATGAGCATTCTCCCCCCTATGCATTCTTAAACATCCCTCCCAATCCACACCAGGATCCATCAAGATGCTGGAAGAGCTCAAAAGCTTCCAAGGGCTATCTCAGCTTGCAGACCAACTAATAGCATGGGCCAGGCCTTAATAGCACCTGAGAGTTCTACTCCCAGTGCACGGGATGATTAGGAAAACGTTCCCAGTAATTCCATAGTATCTTCACAACCACAAATATCAGAGACTTGGCACCCTCCACATCGAGGTCTTCACTCTTAAGGCACAACAGTCCATAACTGATTTGAAACATTTCTGTGCAACAGCATCCCTACTTTCTCTGCAACGATGGACCAAAGCAAAGCCCCACAGCCTCAATACACTCATCCTTCATTCTTCTCATCATTATGGAAATACAATGGAACATGAAGGTCCCATTTGCAGACCACAGTTCTTTTCTTATGGATAAAAAGGGGGGCAGGGAAGAAAGGTAGAGAAAGTAAAGATTAAGTTTTGAGTTTCCAAAGGGATCTGGTTTTCACTTGAGCAGGGAAGAGAAAAGCACTGATAACAGTCATGGCAAAGACTTATTCTGTATTACAGATGCCTACTTAGACTTTCTCTTTTCTTCACTGGAAATTTTTGTTACTGTAATGTAGGGTACCTACTTTTGAAGGACCTACTGTGCCAGTCAGGTACAAATATATAGTGATCACCATGCTGCTGATATAGGACTGAAAACTGAGGAAAATAATGGATTTTACAGTGAGAAACAAGAATTTCCAGCCAAAATGAGATAAGCATGAATTCGTGATGGAGATGGTACTAGCACCTGCCCTTACAAAACATGTATAATAGACATGCAGATACAGAACAGTTTGGATGGAGAGAGACATTAGACTAAATCTCTCCCATCAAAATTTTGCATTGTGGCTCACAACAAGTCATTTATCTCTGCCACATGCATATCCTTCCACATCTCCCAGAACACTTGAGAGGTGAAAAACCACATCAAGAGCCATGGGAAACAGCTGGGCCACAGAGAAGGCCAAGACCCAGCACAAGCCAAGCCTCTTCTCATGGTGAACTGGTGAAATCTGGACAGAAGCCTGAGGAGCTGAGCTGGCTTCCTCAGAACTACATCAGCCTGTGCCACTTAAGTTCACTGGAGAATCACATCCCTCTCAGGTCTCAGAAATAAGACAAGCCATGAAGACCATCCACAGCTAAAGATGTTTAACTAGCACTTAACCAAACTTTCAGGACTACTAAAGCCACTTGCTTCCAAACAGGAAGGACTTTGAAATACTCTCTAGCTCTCTTTCTACAACAGGTCCATGAGATTTCCCATGACCACTGACACAATCACCCAGGATCAACTCTTTGACGACTCTGCCACAAAAGGCCACCAGCCCTACTACTGCTTGAGGAGGGAAATGTGGAGGACCCAAGCTCCCATTTCTCCTGCAGGCACAGCCCCACTTATCATTTCAAACTGCCTACTGTAGCTGAAATAATGCTCCATATATTTTTCTGCTACATGCACTTCATTATTAATGGCAAAGGCATGAAAGAAATATGGTTAGGAAGAGCCCAGGGATCCACTTTTCCATGTAATACATCAAAAGTATAAGAAAATTTTAACATCTAGAAGTGAAAAACTAGTCTCCAGCCTGGATTTTAAACAAGAAAGAAAGAAGAGATTCATTAAATCAGACACATTCAAAATTAACAAGGGTCAAGTTCATAAAAAGACAGTTTGATTTGGTTTACCTAGATCCTATCATCTCCCACCACAGTAATTGAGATTGTGCTGATGCTATTCAGCCACATTTATGAACGCATGATTGAGAGCTAGGTAATATTCTCCAAAAAATGACAAAAGCCTTCATAGACTCACCAACCCTTCTCAGCCAAGCACAACAGTCATAAAAGCCTCTCTAAGCTGGTGACAATAATAACTTGAGAATTCCAAGCACTCTTGAGAAACTGATGGCTTTCAAAAAAGAAACCTAGAGCTCTCCAGGGGTAGAGAATATTCTGAAATATTTCTTCAATTAGCAAATCTACCTTTTTTCTGGCTTCCTCCTGATGTGGCCAATGCAAACTTTTCCATTTCCTGCTATTTTTATGTTGGAGAGCATCATGCCTTACAACAGAAACATGAAATCCCACTATTCCAGTTGACATCTTTTTAGCCAGGGGTATTTTTGCCATCATAATATGAAGTTCCATACAAAATGGTAGCTTAGGGTCATTCGTATGCCAAGCATTTTTTATTAAATAGACAGTTCACCTTCAGGTTTCTTGGGATTCTAATGCTGCTCAAAGGCTTCAAAGAATATTAGCACTTTCAGAATTACTCAGTTGTGTGATTTGTTTTCATCCTCCATAAAGATGAGAGAGGACTTCGAGTGTTTTCTCTCTGTCTGACAAATGTTAACAATGGGTATTTGCATAAGAAAGGCTCATGATTTATATTTTGATTTTCAATCTATAGTCAAGATAAGCCTAACCAGAGATCATTTTGGCAAGATAAACATTTATCCCATTTTTTCTTCTGACAAGCTGAAAAACACAAAAGTTCAGAATATATTAAAAGGGAGGATACAGCCTTCCCACACGAAATTTATAGACTACATTATCAGTGCTGGCCTTCATATTTCCTCCCCTCCTCCCCTCTTCTGCGCAGAAAATCTGTAGAGCAAAGACCTTGCACTCATGATTTTGTTTTTTAAAGCTCTCAGCACTTGGTGGTGGAGACTGAATAATTAATCATACTATATTTGTACATAGTTATGCATGCAGAACTGTTTGTAGCAAAAAATAACAATATGGACAAGCACAGAAACCGTGCACACACTTTTGAGAGATTGCCTGGCTAATGGCCACAGAAGTATAGCGTAGGTGTTCAATATTGTCTTCTTTTAAGGAATAAATACCTTAGTACTCAAAACCATTTATTTGGTAGTGGTATAATGTTACTGGAACCATAAACCTTAAGAAGAGCTCAGACCTCACAAGAAAAAAACATGTTATAGGTCAGGGTGATTTTTTTTTCTCCAACCTTTCCCCTGAAAAAAATAATTTCGCAAGTCTTTTCCACCTATTTCACTTAAGAGATGCTCTCAGCAGATAATGTTAGCACAGTACATATGTCCCTCTCCAAATCCTCACTCATCTAACTAACTAATCATACCTGAGAATCAGCTGGCTGGTCATGCCTTGCATTTATTCTGCATGGCTTATTGAGTCTTTGTGGAAAACACAGCTTCAAAGTCATTGTTCCTTACAGTGTTTTTAGCTGCTGCAGCATTTTTCCAGTGCCCACATCCTTTACCTACAGGGCTTTTCCTAGCAATTATGATTTATCCTGCTCTGTTGCACAGCATTTTTATCTAACTAACTGTGGGATTTTGCCCTACCTCATTCCAAACGCTCAGTTCCTACCTTCATCAGTTATAACCAGCATGCTGGCATCTCACCCAGCTCTTCATCTGACAGCCAAACCACTTACTCACTCGAGCTGGTGCACACTGCTCCCAGATCCTGCACTGTCTTTAGGATCTAAACAACCATTCATGGGAGCATCCCATATTTCTCCTCTCACCTCTATCCCTGCAACCCAACACGAAGCTGGTAACTGAGCAGTATTTCCATGGGTACAGTGTTACAAATCCACTGTCACCTTCCCTATGTGCCATCGTGGTTGCCCGGGAGGACATTCCCCAGCAAGTCTCAGGTGACAAGAGTGAGATCTGCTGGAGTGATCTGTGGCTCCCACCCAGCCTGTGTGCTCTGGCACAGCAGAGAATGGGAAAGGATGGTGCATGCCCTGGTCACACCCCAACGTGGAGTTTGGACACAGCTGTGGCACACAGGCACAGATGCTGGGAAACTCTCCCGGGTTCAGCAAGCGTGGGCATTGCACTGGACGGGAGCTGTCATTGTATTTCATAGCCATCCTGCTTGAACATGTGAGACACTGAAGATTAATAAATGCCTCTGAAATACGTGCCACCAAGCGTGGCATTCTTTACTGGCTGCCAGGACAAACAAGACCGAGTCATTATATTAACATCTATATCCCCCAAGAGTGTTAGGCATTGGCAAAGGGTGATGCTGGGGAAGGAGAGGAAGGGCTGGAGACACAGACAGAAGGGAGGGGAGAAGTCTTTTCTTACATACAGAAATAAGGAAGTCTCAACCAGAGATTGTGATGTTGTCCTTTCTTTGACCTTCTCCAGCCTGTGTTTACCAAGAGCACTGCAGAAATCATTCCAATTACTACACACTCGAGTAGAAGATTTTCACTGGCACATAAGCACATGTGTGCCAGAGATGCCAGAGTCACAGCTTTACAGACTAATGGAGTTCTCAAATGTGCACATCACTGCTGATAAAGGGATGAGCAGTGGGGGAGGAAAAAGACAAGCTCTCACAACACAGCTCTCCAGTTTTTCAGCCTGAAAAAAAGCAGCTTGTCTGTGGATACACTTCAGCAGCATGAGGGCACTGGTAGCTCTTCTGCCCCCAGTTTCCACTCCCCTTTCTTGCAGTGACTCTTCACTAGTCAGTGACCCCTCTTTACCCTTCCCCAGCTAGTGAAGCACAATCCATCAGTACCTTGTACCCACCAGGCTTTGCCTGTATCCCACACTGAAAGAACAAATGTTGCCTCCTCTCACCCTCTTGCCAAAAAATGCTGTTTGCTTTTCCTTTGTTGAGCATCTGGGAGCTGGAAGCTCCCCCCCTTGCAAGACACATAAGCGTTAAGTGTTGTGGGCCCTGGTGATGTGTGACCCAGAAAAGCAGCAGTGGTCCTGCTATGTACATGCTCTGACTGCCATGGAGGTGGGTGGATTCTGCCAGGACTCTCTAAAAAGTTGACAACTTACCTGGGAAGAGATAAGGGATCAAATTAAGTTCTTAAGTGAACTGTTAATTTAATTGGGTTACAACACCAGAGAAAAGCAAGCCAAAGGCAAACAGAAAAATACCCTTAACTCTACTCAGGCAGGATGCTCCAGAATGAACAGAGATTTGGGAAATCTGTGAAGGTACGAACATGTAAGAAGGTATGAGATCTCACACCAACCTTTCTATATCCCCCTTAATGTTTCCTTATACTTACTGTTATGCTACATCATAGCAAAAAGAAAATAAACCCCTCCCCCAAAAAGTAAAAAAAAAAAGTAAAAAAAAACCCAAAACAAACCCAAATTTCTTCACATGAGTAATTTATCCCTAAGCAGAAGTGCCTTTGAAAGAAAACCTCTTCATCTATGAGATTCAATTAAAAAAATGACAGATACAGGTAATCCTTCAAGAAAGTATTGCTATTACTTTACTATCTAGAAGAAAAGGAGGGTTAGAGAACTAAAAACTTTTTTCTGCAGGGGGCTGTGAACAAGTAACATCCTGCAAGCCTTAGAAAATTCTTTCTCTGTCAATACAAGTAAGCTTCTAAAAGAGCAACTGCATAAAAGTTATGTTTTGGAAACTGGGAAATGAGAGACAGATGCAATCCATTCAATTTTAACAACCTGATAGAGGCATCTCATAGAACCCCACCAGAGACCAGAATCTCTGCTTCTGTCCCACAAGTGCTGTGAGGAAGAGTCCAACAATGGAGCCCAGAGCGACATCCAACTTCATCCAGGCTCTGCAGGGAGGGATTGCAAGTCAGGTCAGGTCAACACCAGGTCCAATTCTTCAAAGACCCACTTGAGTAACCCCTCTTGCCAAATGGCATGAATGCAACAGCTCCACTGAAATCAACAAGCTGCCCTCCAGGTGAATACCCCACATAATCTAAGCAAGGGTGGCAGGATTCTGCCAAACATGAACATTGTTATTAAATCTTATTTACGTAAATATTACTTATTACTTGTGTAAAATTTGGCAACAACAAGGCTATGGTTATTATAACCTCTCCCTGTGCTGTCTACTCCTCCAATAAATTTAGGAAAAATTTAATACAGTACAATATGACCAGCCTTGTCCAGGAGGTACTTTACATTTCAGAGCATTTAATATACTTTTTTCCAAATATACTTTTTTCCAACAAGCACAGGCCCTTTTAGTACAGGAGAAATACTTTGGTAATAAAAAAGCAACAGGCAACAGCTACAGATGCTATTATTTAAATAGGGACTTTAGAGTCACCTTCTAAAAGATGAAACAAATGAATCCTTACTGCAAAACTGACACTGCAAAGCATTTTGGGCTTTCTATCTGCAACACCAGAGCAGTTTTGGGGCTCTGGAGAAGGAAGTGGCTGATAGATCCAAAGGGCCACCAGACAAAAAATGAAAGTAGTTAGTACATGAACTACCAACAGAGTGAAAATGTGGGGATTTATTTGACAACCCTTCCTACAACACTCCATCAATCTGATAAGTGGTTGGGACTTTCCTCTGGAAAAAAGGAGGAGTCTAGTATGCCTTATTTTTTAAGGATAATGTGGAACTAAGTCTCTTCCTCCATGCTGCCAAAAGCTCCATCAAAAAAAAAAAAGTAAAAAAAAAAAGTGGAAAAGAAGCAGCTCACTCACTTAGTGAATTTAAAAAGTCTAAACTTGTTTTCACAAGGATCCCACAGGGATTAGTCCATATGCTGTCAGAAAGGTGGTCACACTTTTTCTTGGAAACCAACTGGTCAGCCACCCTTTTATGGGAACGGCTGCAGCGAGAGGAACAACACACCATGGCCAAATATGGAGCCAGGCTGAAGTTGCTGAAGCCATTTCTCTTGTTGGACCCACGCCACTGATTCTGCTTTTTTATCTCATGTTGCATTCAGCTAGCCCAGATGTAATAAAGGCATCGAGATGCAGGAACGCTTGTGCCTTCTCTTCAAAATGTTTCCTCTGGAAGTACTGCCACAGCCTAATTAAATAATGACATTTGCAAGAGGAATGATAACACGAAAATTAGAACAGCATTTCAGCTTACACCGCACCCCTCCTTGACAAGCAGCCTAAAGTAGTCGGCAGTATGCAGAACATCATGCTGTGCTAGAAGACTTGACGTGCTCGGAAAAATAAAACCCATCCTCAGTTTGTGCTGCAGTGGAAGGAAAGAGGCACGAAGGTCTCCCAGGAGTGCCCAAACAAAGCACTCCACCACCTGCACCCATGAAGCAGTGTGCTGAGCTCCCTGCCTGCCTTCCTTCCACAGGCATATATTTAAAGGCAATAGCACTGCTGAGAAATCAATGCAGGGCCACTCAGAAACTCACAGATCCCCACTGAGACATTGCTTGGCTCCTGTGCAGCTTGGCACCAAGCCCTGGCTGAAGGCTGAGCACTGGGGTTCAGCTGGGGCAATGAGGGGACATGTGGCACTGATGGGTGGCAAGTACATAAGGTACTGGAAATACACTCGGCCAAACTCACCAGGCACACAGGGGAAACAGCTGAACAGTGAATTATGTGAAGACCAGGAGGCAAAACTCAGTGACGAAAAGCAGCCAGGGATAACTTGGACTACAGGTATGATACCTGCTACTATTCTTTCACTTCTATAATCAGCCTGAGGAAGGAAATTAAAAGCAAACAAGGAGACACAACAGCAATATCTCTTCATCAAACAGGGAGAAGCAACAGAGAGCAAGAGGCCACAGATTCACAGTTGCTTTTCCCTGGCCCTGCTTCTCAAAGACCTAATTTTGTTCCAGTCCATCCCCACCTTTGCTCTGCCTTTTGCTGGAACAAGCATTTGCTCAGCTCTGCAGTGAGCTGGACTGAGAGAACTAATCCCACATGAAACTAATCTAGTAAAAAATTAATTACAGCTCAGGGGCAGGAATATGTGGACAGGGTGGCAGGAGAGGCAAAATCAGTTCCCTCAGCAGCAGTACCTGTGGGGGTCATCTTGAACTGGCTGCAAATGATGGTATTAAAGGCTGTACCTGTGAATGCAGCTGCTATCATAGCAGGAAAAACAGCTCATGTGGCCATGGGCACGTGGGGGCTTTCAGTTCAGTGGCTTGGATGCTTGCTAGTGGTGGAGACAAGAAAGCACAAAGCTCAGCACATGCAGCAGAGCCTGCCTGACAAGGTGGGTAAATATTCAAGCAGTTAGCTCTGTGCTGATGCAGCTGCACAGTTAGCCATGATTTAATGCCAGCTCTGATGCGTTTGCATCCATCACAGTCACCACAGAGAATTAAGCACTGCAAGAATGGGTCAAGAACTAGAACCAGTCCCATTTCTGCACATTCAAATTGCTGTTCCAAACACAAAGAGCAGCAGGAATTTTAACTGTTTTTCCCATTTCTGTCTTTTGTAAATAGCCTTTAAGAATAGTGAAAGGAGCACTGCCTCCCCAGAATCAGTCACAAGAAATTATTTCCTTGTATTAACCATCCATCTCCTTCTCCAGGCAGCTCCGATTCAGAGCAGCGCTCAGTAGCGGTGTAAGAGCTACAGAAGAGCTGAGTTAGACCCACCTGTAATTAAACATTGCAATGTCTCCTTCACTCTGAGCTCTGCAGCCATGCTGAGCTTGTGCCCAGCTCAGCTTTAAGCCACTACATTGCTTTCACTAAACCTGGGGCTGAACTCTCTGCTGGCAGAAACCAGAGCAAACTGGGGGCTGTTCATAAGCACCGACTTGCAATGGTTTCTCAGGAGCCATTACGTTGACAAGGCAGATCCCAGCACTGTGCTCTTCAGCTGCTGGAATGCACTATCCCTTGCCGTGACATGCTTCCTGCACCAGGGAGAGCCAAGGGGAACTGGCACCAAGCTGGGCTGGCTCCATACCAGCCGAAAATGCCCCAGAGCTAATGCTCAGTTGCCCTTATAAGGAGCATTTAAGACCCCTATGTACTCCTCTCTGCAGTTCAAGGTGACCTCTGCACGGAAAGTCACCCCAGTAAACTTCATCCTTGACAAAGGGCTAGGGGGAAGAAGGAAGAAAAACCAAAAAAGATAATTAGAAAAATTAATTTGCTGGTATTAGTTTAGAAAATAGTGAAAGTAAAAGATAGTCCGTTCTAAATTAAATGCCACAGAGTAGATAGGAATACAAAGGTAGCAAGAAAGACAAACTCAAACACATACATGTATTCACACACACATACACACTCACTCAAAAGTTTGCCCACAAACGCACCAGACTGTCTGGAGAGTCACTATGAGATGAAATGATGAAACAAACCCTTATGCCAAGGGTGGATAGCATGCTCATGATATCTCAAAACAGGGTTTGATTCTGCTACCAATTAAATAACCAGAAACTTGGAGTAACTCTCTTTACATCTGTGAAAATGAGATGAAAACCAGGCCCAAGGTTCCAGCCCCAGAATGTTTGTGGTGCACTGATGGCAGTAGAAACGATGAACAAAGACATCAAACCTCAGGGAAAGAGGGAAAAATAAAGGTGACCAAGCAGCAGGAAAAGGGGGTGGAGAAGAAGAGACACTCTTAGGAAAGCAATTATAGCTTCTCTTTCATGTTTCTTTCTTTATGTTTAGTAGATACCAAGGGTGTTTTGCTTCTAAAAGTCAGGTGTAGCAGCAAGAATGGAGAGAACCTGAGCAGAGATTAAGGAGTTTCAGAGACAAAAGGAATTAACTAACTTTCCTCTAAAACTTTTAATTATATTCAGTCCAGGTCAGTTTCCTGGCTTCCCAGGGTTGATACCAGTCTTTGGCTGGCAGGAAAGCCTGTGGGTGCTGTCTTACCCTGACCCACAGAAAAGGTTCTGTTTTTAGTAAAGGAGCACACAAAAGATACTGTGCAAAGAGAACTGGCATTGCCAGAGTTTGTTCTTCAGAAAATCTGCTAAGCCTGAAAAATAGACCTATGGGCTGATCTCTGCTTCCATCTTGAATTGGGCCATCCCCTTCAGCAGCTAGGAACTTTCCTGACTCCAACCAGAAAAGCTCTACTTTTCCTATCAATACAAATCAAAGAGCTTGTGTGCACCAATGATTTGGATACACAATGGAAAACTAGAGCAAAATTCACCTTGCATATGCACACACATACATGTGTTTATATTCAAATTTAATTTTAGACAATACCTTAAATTCACAGAATAACAGAATGGTTTGGGCTCAAAGGGACCCTAAAGTGTCACATATCTCCAGTGCTCCTGCCACACACAGGGACACCTCCCACCAGACCAGGTTGTTCCAAGCCCCATCTAACCTGGCCTTGAACACTTCGAGAGAGGGGACAGCCACAACTTCCCTGGGCAACCTGTGCCAGTGTCTCACCACCCTCACACAAAAGCATCTCTTCCTATTCTCTCATCTAAATCTACCTCTTTCACCTTTAAACCATTACCCTTCATCCTATCACTACATGCCCTTGTACAAAGTCTCTCCCCAGCTTTCCTGTGGCCCCTTCAGGTACTGGAAAGCTGCTATAAGGTCTCCCTGGAGCCTTCTCTTCTCCAGGCTGAACAACCTCTCTCATCCTGTCTTTAGAGGAGAGGTGCTCCAGCCCTCTCATGATCTTCATGGCTGATCACTGATTAACTCCCTGGTTGCAGTTCTGAGACTCCACTGATTATCAGAAATCAGACAAGAACAGAAATCTTCTGAAACACGTAGGCAGTGGAGCCTGCAGGGAAGACAGACATTTGCTTTTACTCCCAGCCTGTCCCCACTGCTTGCCTGGGGCTCCCTGTCCAAGGGGAAGCCAGAGCAGGCAGGGATGAGGCAGCTCCTGGCAGCCGGCACTGGAAGGAGCCCCTCTGCATCTCTCAGGGGCAGAGATCCCTGTTTTCAGGGACACACCTCAAGGACACTGGGAACTGGTGAAATGTCTCTACCAGGCGGTGCTTTGGGAAGTGCAGTTGAAGTAAAATGAAGGTTTCTGGTGAATTTGTAATCAACTAAGGCTGCCCTATAAGGGAGGTTGCAGAATTCAGCGTTGCTTTAGCAATACGCTAACTAATAGCTTTGATTAAAATCCTAAGGTGCTTTTTGTAGCACACAGGAACATTAATTCCAGTTCAGTTAATTACCTGTGCCTAAAGAAATGCCACTTGCAGTTTCAGCTAGGCTTGAAACTCTTCACCTCCTTTCTTAAAAATGGTGCTGTATACAAACACACAGCTACCCACCTTTATGGGAGCCACAATCCTCCCTGCCCCTTCCCATTTCTATGTCCTTGCTCATGGCATGGGGGCTGGACTAGATGACCTTTAAAGGTCCCTTCCAACCCAAACTATGCTGTGATTCTATGATTTCGCTTGGGAGGTAGGATGCTGCCTGTACAGTGACTCTAGATACACAGATGAAAGATGTAATACAAGGGCAAAAGATATGTGCTGCCTCCATGACCTGATTTTGTCCTTTTCCATTTATCAGACATTGTTTTTTGTAGCTTATGGCTGTTAGGGCTTCTTTAGTAAGCACTGCATTTAAAAATGGGAACTCTCGACTCTCCTGCAGTGGCAGCTGCCATTTTGCATTCATGTGCAGAGAGCAAGCCAGTGAAGGAGCTCTGAAGAAAAATTCACATTATTTCTTTTTTTTCTCCTTGTTTTGCTGTTGCATTTAAATATAAAATAAAGGTCATCCTGACTGAAAGAATAGAATTGCTCTATGGAAATACGTAATTAATGTGCTAGATGTAAAAAGGGCAAACATCTTTTAAGCAAAACCACAATTTGAATTATATTTGATGTGGGATTTTTTTTATTTTTTTTTTAAAAAAAAAAGCTTTTTTGTCCTCAGTTTCTTTTTGTGACTAGTGTGGGTCAAGGCTTGAGAAATTATGAACTCACACGAGCTTCCACAGCATGGGAGCTGCTTTCTTCTCCAAACTTCCCCAGTCATTAAGTAGGGAATTTTAGGAAATGATAGAGCTGTAAAATTAGGAGGAAAAAAATTATTTTTGCATGTTGTTCGACCTGTTTCATGTGCTGCTCAAACCTAAAGTAATTAAGCATCTTCAGTATCTCTGTGAGGCTTCCTCCTGTGAGGCTTGTCCCCATTTGAACACTATGGCAGTTCTAGAAAGGAAATTAAACACAACAAAAGGGAAGCCAGTGGCAGAAAGAGTTTCTTGGCATTCCTGAATCCCTAGCGCCTGTTTCCAACAACATAGAAGCTACCCTAAATAAATCATTTGGCCATTTTGTATTTCCTGCCAGGTGAGCTCTGCAGGAGGAGCGGTGCAGCCCGTTCCCAGAAGTGGGCACAAAGCCACTCCTCTGATGAGCAAATGACACCCTGCAGCCCTCTTCCAGCAGCTCTTCTTTGCATGGCCACACGCAGAAAACAAAGACCTTATGATCTGAGGAGATACGGTCCAAACCCGCACCACAAAACCAGCAAAGCTCTGTTGGCACAAAGCTGGGCTTGCAAGCTGTCTGCAGTGACTGGAAAGATGCTGTTTCTCTGCAGTGGAAGTGGAGGTGACAGCCAGACCAAGGGGATGCTGGCACACACACACACACACACACACACCTCAGAGAGCCTCCCTCAAAGCACTGCTGACAGCAGGACCTGCAGGTAGAGCTCTCTCCCACCACACTAAATGTGGCAGCAGCACATTTCTGTAGGTGTTTCATTGAATCCAAGAAAGAAAAACTGCATGTTTACAAAGTGAAAGCCATGAGCAGTTCCTTTTCCAGCATTCCCTATCCCATCCCTCCAAAGACATTCCCAACTAAGCAGCAACGTGTTATGAATCAGAAAACGTTGGTGCGGCATGAATCGTGGAAACTGCAGCTCTGCTGAGTGCAAACACAGTGACACATCATCTGCAACACTTATAGGTTGCAGAGTATTTTTTACAATTGCCAGATGCATGTGCTGAGTGGAAAAGCAAATGTGAAACCTGAGCGGCCCAGCCAAGAGTCACCCTGGAGTTTGTAGAGACCCATTAAAAAACTTATGAGAATAATCACATCTAAACATTATTATGCAAAACTAAGTTTTCACTCAACAGATTATGGCAGCTCATTCAAAAGGAGATATGTAAAAAGACACAAAAGGGAAGGAAATTAAAAGAAACGGGAGTTTCTGATCATAATAAAAGGCATCGAGGAGAGAAAGATAAATCCCAACTGGAAAGAGGTTTCGAAGAATGACGAATAACAGTTAAAGTCTCAACTCTACCACCACTTTGGAGGCAAATAATTTGTATCTGTCTTATCATTTGCATATAACGCACCACTTTTTTCTACATTGGCATATTCTGAGGATTAGTGTTTGTTAGATTAGTTTTCCATGAATACAGTGCAGCATCTATAGGCTCAGAATATAATCCAATTAATACAATCATGCATACACATAGGAAATGATTGGAAATTTCAAAACATACAGACTATGTAGCACTGTCTGCCCCAGGCAATCAAAAACTATAATTTACACTTCAAGTAGGAATGGGAATAATTTTAACATCTCAATTAAAAAAAAAAAAATTTGGAAAATTGTCTTGAGGAGATGTGCCTTTTGAAACTTTAGGATTCCTATTTTTCAGATTTTCATACAGCCAGGGGGATTAACAGATGCAGCCAGAATCTGAGACTCAGAACTATGTCAGGAATTTGAAATAAATTATTAATCTCTGACAACTCTAGAAAAGGCTGAACTCAAGCAACAACCTCATTTATCTCCTTCTAAACACAAACCACTCCCAGACCCCCAGCTGAGTTTGTGCAAACCCAGTAATCCCCCACAGATTAGTTCCCTACTGAAAATGCAACACGCAGTGGACTCCAGACACAAACTGTGATGTCCAAACTGTTATCAGAGGCAGTGAATCTCTGACAAGCACTGAAGTAGGGCTTTCTAACTACCCTTGAACTACCTCTCACTCTGCCCCTACCATACTGCAACAATTATTCAGGCGAAGGGGTAAAAAAGAAAAAACAAAACAAAACCAACAAAAAACACGTGAATTTCCTAAAGCTAATTTTCAGAGGGGAAACAGAGGAAGTTCCCTGTGGCTGTTGCCACAAACCAGGATGCTCTCCTGCAGGGTCTCTGCCTCCTTACCAACTTTATAACACAAATGGGGTTTCTGAGTACATGGCAGCAAGTTGGCAGGTTCTGGCTGTGGGGTGGATGCTCTGTGGGTTGCTCCCCTGGTGATCGCCCTCTCCTCACCTGCCAGCATGGGCAATTTGGTCAAGGCATCTTGTGCATGGACAAACATGAAATTTGGAGCAGCCTGGAGAAAAGGTCACTCCAAACATGGAAGTTTTCAGGTTTTTGCCCCAAGAAGAAAGTGTCACAAGAAGGGCTGCATGTAGGAAGTGGGGAGCCATTCAGATATGTTCCTGTCCTTGAGCTACGGTGCCCAAAAAGCTCATGCCAGTGCATGAGTGCTAACAATCTGCTGAGTTCAGTGAAGCTATGAGAAGATACAGCAGCAGAAAATCTGCCCCTCTGTGTTCTTAATGCCCTCACCTTGCAGCCCCATTATATTCATCATCCTCTGCTTTGAGACTGATATGTTAATTACACAGTTCTTACAAGCTCTGCTCTGCTCTTCCACTGACTCAAAGCCGATGTGTAAAATAAACATAAAACTAAAAATAGGTAGGAACAGAGCTTGACTGTACATCCCACTAGCTGGGGAAGCAGTCTTTCTGTATAGGTGATCTGTAAGTAGAACTGAGTAGGTATTTCTGGAGGTGTGGAGCACACAGAGCCTTCACTTGGAGCTGCTCATGCCAACACAAAGGATGGTGTTACTACTTGAAGAACAGCTTGGGAGACAGAGCTCCTTTACCTCCATTCCTGCAAATACTACTCAGTGCTTCCTTCAGATTTTTTTTTAAATAAGCAGCTCAAAATATACCTACTGACACACTGATAGGAATTTTAAATTCTTCAGCATCTTCTCCAGCCCTTAACTTTGTGTGTTCAAAAGCATGAGGACTCACTTCTCTGTTTTTTTTTATTAAAATGATTTTTTTTTTTTTGGGTGCTGACAGGTTCCTTCAATGTCCCCATTTATCAAAAGCCCTTTTTCCTCTTGACAGTAGCTTTTAAGAAAATACTACTGCCACTGTGGAACACACAGGTTCCTCCACTGCTTCTCCTGCAGCTCCATGTTTCTTTTCCAACAAAGAGCAACATTTGCAGAGCTGCATACTAGTGTACATCAACCCTTACAATTTTAGCTACTATATCTGCTGCTCTGCTGAAAGTCTCATGTCTTGGCATGACTTTGCAAGAGCCCCTGTTTTGATTTAAAATTGAGACTTTTTTCTAGCTTATCTCACTGGAAGTTATAGAATACATTAAAGAAAACTTGAATGTTTCAAGAAAACTTGAAACTTCAAAATGTGTCAAGATTAAAAAATAAATAACTGATAAAATAAGACAAAAAATTAAAGAAATTTCCAGTGACTTGGTCATGACTTCTACTATCTGGGGCTGACAGCAAAGCGGACAAGCTGTCTGCACACTGCCTCCGAATCATGGCAAGCATTCCTGCAGGCCCCATGAGCCAGGGAGCTCAGCACCATGAGAATTACAGCGATTACAACCTTCTTGTGAAATCACAAACTGAAGAGAGGTACAAAGAGATTTAAATAGAATCAGATGAATCATGTGAGAAAGGTAGAGCCAAGCTGCGAAACATCCTCTCTCTTCTTGGCTCCCAGCCTAGGGACTCAGTCTTGCCATAACAGCCCTTCACAGATTATCTAGCAGCAGAGCGTATAAATCTCCTTTTATTTCAAAGACGTGGGTAATCAATACCCTAAATAAGACAAAAACATGACTCTCTTTAGAAAATTGCTTTCATGATAGAAGACAGGGGATAAATATTCCTAATAGGTACCTACTTGCTTTTAAATAATAATAGCATCAGCTCAGTAATGTGAGATGCCTCAATTAGAGCCCCATTGTGCCATGAGATGTACAAACAGGTCAAACTGGTTCAAGCTATTCTTGTGATAATTTTCAAAAATGAGAAGATGGGAAACCATCAAAATGCTGAATGTGAAACCTCCTGTAGTTCTGTCAGACATCTCCAGCTGAGGAATCCCAAGGAAAAAATGAAGCATACTGCTGGGACAGGCAGCCCTTGATAAAAAATGAAGAATTCAAAAAATTAAAAGCACCACAGAGTGATTTTGCATTAATTCTTGTTTCATGGTTTGCAAGGATGAAAGGCAGCAAAGAAGTGTGATTGGTGAGGTAACTCCCTCTTTTGATAATGCACACACAAAGACACACACACACATGCACACCTTGCCCTCTTCCCACATATGGTAAAGAAAACCACTCGGCTTTGATTTTCGTAAGTAATCAAGTGAGTCACATCTAGCCATAAATTAACATGATTAATACTGAAGAGCAATCCACTACTTTAAATTTGCCCACTGGCAGTTGCACACAGAGATATTTTCAATGTTTTTTTAGTATAATTTTGCAAAAACAAAACCATCTCTCATCCTTCAGCATCTGAGATATGAATGAAAGGTGGTTTGTGCCAGCAGCCTCCAACATTGCAAGGTGGCATTTCCCAGGTCAGTTTTAAAAATTATTTTGAAATACTGTGATGGAATGACTTTCCAAAACTCCTTTGATTTTGTTGCCAATTACGCAGATACTCTGACTGTCTTTATCTTCTCCAAAGATAGCTTTGCATCCCCACTACGTAAAGTAAGAGATGTAGAGCCTTCAACACTTTACAGATATAAACAGCCTTCAACACAGCTCTAAAGATACTGGAGCTTTACTATACAGCAGCAGCTCAAGGTTCAGCTATTGTTAACATCAGAACCGATAGAAATCTTTCCTCTGGAAAACAACCATGCAGAAAACTGGGCTTCTGCCTAAGGAATACTTTCTACTAAACTTCTGTTTTCTATTGAAAAATGTCAGTGCACTAAATCCTATATGGAGCACAGGTGTTAAAAGCTGCTGCAGTAAACCTGGGAAACTATTTCCATGTGCTGCTCATGCTCTGACCTCAGGGTCATATCCTGCATCCCTCAAAACCCTGCATTAGGTGCCTGTTTGGAATGGGCTGTGCTGCTTTACCACAGGAGAGACATTGGTCTGCCCAGGCTAAAGAGAGGAGTGGGTGCCTGAAGAACCTATTACATATAAAACTCACAAAGTACCCTGGCAGTGTTTCAGAAGCAATATATTGAGGTGTTAGGGAAAGTACTTCATCAAAACCTCACAAACTTTATATGGGGGGAAAAAAAATCCCTCCATTTTCAGGTCCAATTACAATCATGAGAAGCTTATGTGATAATAGCACTGGTGCCAGGTAAAAAGTAGATAGGAGGACCTGCCTGGGGGAGTTTGTGATCTAAGCATTTCACCACCGTCTGCCAAAGTAATATGCAAAGGTATGGTATGAAAGATGTAAGCAAATGCTTCCAATTTGTATATCTGAAATATTATTACGAAGTGCTGACTCCTCTCATCCAGTGCCTCTCAGCTGCGTAATTCTATGTAGAAAACAGGGTTAAGGAGTGTCTTCAGGGCCAGGAAAAGACTTCACTTACAGATCAACTGCAGATTCCACACCTTAAGTATGCTTGTTAAAAAAAAAAAAAAAAAAAAAAAAAGGAAAAATCTACACGTAAGGTTAGCAGCAGCAATGGAGCAAACAGAGAAATGGAAAAAAGAAGCATGCGCACAGACATAAACCAGTAAGGGATAAGGGGGCTTGAGGATGCAGGGGGAAGACAGAGGGAACCATCCTCAGTAGCTATAGAGAGGGAGATGAAAGAAGAACACTGGTAGGTTTTAAGGAGATGGGTAAGCTCTGGGTGGAAGATGGGAGCCTGGCCAAAGCTTCTACTGCAGATGGTTTGGGACATGAGAACAGGAGGAGCCAAAGTTGATCAAGGGCTTGTGGCATGAGGTTCAGGCTGGAGAAAAAGCAGTATGGTGAGGTACAATGTTTCCAAAACAGCTTCTTTTGTGAAGACCTCACTGCAAAACTGCCCTTAGCTTTCCACACCGAGCTCAAGCAACCTTGGGCTCTCTTCAGCTACCATCTGAGCTTCTGTTTGTAAGGTGATAGGAGATGATGTTAACTTCCATAATGGCTTTGCAGTCAGGAGATCCCCTGAGTTATGAGCATCAGACCTACCAATCCTCCTTCTCTGGTCTTCCTGGCAGCAACCTGCCAGGAAAAGATGCAACCTGATAGGTCTCCTACCCATAAGACTTATCCTTCACTGATGCCCATGACAGATATGAAGCACACAGCCGGGCAGCAGAAAGCAGTGCTGCTGGGTCTTAGGGACAGAGATCACCACACATTGGTGGCCAGGAAACCTCTGCATTCCAGCGTGCTGGAACGCATCCAGCAGCCCTGACCTCAGGTCAAGGAAAAAAACAGAGAAGCTTGTAGCAGCTTTGTTCAACAAGAGGCTCTTAAACTAAGAATTTAAGAGAGCCTCGGGTCTATCCTAGCAATGGAAAGGTTCAGCTTTGCCATGAGATCTGGAGAGACCACAGCAAAACAGAAACTGTACAGAGAGATCTCCTAACTCCCATGTCAATCCACATGTGCAGTGAAATAATTCAGAGAAGGAGAATAAACACAGGCACCTTTGGGAAGGAACAAAATGACACCACCACCATGAAAAAGTTTTCCTGCAAGAGGCTTGGTCCTTTCCCACTCCCAGCCCTGTTTTATGAGGAAGGAAGCGCCAAGCACCTCCATCAGAACAAGTAGACTAAATCACAACTTCTTCCTCCGTGGCTGAATTCAGGTCATGCCTCAATGATCATTAATCCTGGCTCTTTGCTCTCACTACCCATTTGATCTGGATCGGCCCAGGGCACATAATCACATTTAAGATGAATTAGCTAGAACACATGATACAGAGTTTATGCTGGCCTCATGCCAGCTGTGGGAGGACAAACGACACTCGATCCTGCATAAAGCCTGCCAGGACAAAGTTTCCCCAGTGCTGTTTTTGGAACAAATGTGAACTGGCAGAGCCACATCGGTCCCCTGGAACCATTCCTACACACAGACCGGTTGCTCCGTTTTTTCATGCAGTTACTCTTAGTCAGAGGCAGACTGACTAAGCCTGAATTCATTACGAAGACAGGGTAATCAAACTTAAGACTCTTAGTCAAATCACATCTCAGACCTTGCAGCAGAGCAAGTGAGGAGGCTCTCAGTTTGCCTAAGCTAGGTGTAAACAAACACATGGTGCCTCCACAGATTTGTCTCCTTCCTTGATGGGTCTGCCCAGGGCATGTCCCACGACTCTCCAGTAGTACAGCAAGCAAAGCCATGCTCTAACTCCTCCCTCTGCATTTTGGAAACAAATTACCCTACCCTTTTGGGAGCATAAAAGAAATCTGGAATACCGTTTATTGACACACAGTTAATTTAACCTGCAACTTTAATATTGAGTTTCTGCACCAACAAACTAAACATGGGAGGAGGAGGTTGGATAAGAGATCTCCAGCTCAGTGCTTCCTGCTCTATTGCACCAAAGCAGTCACCACCAGCTGCCACCTCAGCTTGAAAACATGCTCCCAAAACACCTGCTGTGCATGCCAGTGGTAACCATTTTAAAATACCATATATTGTATCATTTTAATGGAGCTCAGCATAGCAGTTAGCTCAAGTATAGAAAACTGGATAGTCTTCAAAACTGAATGTGTACACAGACAGACAACACAATGTACTGTTTTCCCGCTAAGTGTCTGGGTGACAACATCTACACACGCCATTACAACATGAGCTTGTAACCAAAAGTTTTGATATTCAGATTAAAAATGAAGTTTCTTGAAACAACCATTCCACAAGTTATCTTCTACTACATGCAATTAAACTGTACTCAAACTTCTTGGATTGGATCCCTAACAGATAACTAGGAGGAAAACAATAACGTTCTAGAAAATAAAAGCCCTCGGTGCCTCACATGGGAATGCTCAGAGAAGTGAAACAGTTTGAGCAAGGCCCTGAACAGCCAATTCTGCCATTCTCCTTGAAGCAATGAAAGGAGCAAATGGAAGAGAAAGGCTGACAACCTGGTTTATCACCTGGCCTCCCACTTCACCTTGTTCTTTGCTTCAGTTTCCCTTTCCCTAATATGATAATTCACTTTCATCCTCCGTCTTGAACAACATAATTCTTTTATTTCTAAGGTGTGCTAACATTTCATTATTCCTGCCAGCTGTAAAAGAAAGCTTTCAAGGACTTTGGTGAAACATCTTCTGTTCTAGCCTAGCTGATTCATGAGATAATCTGTTCTTAATATACACAGCCCTAAGCCTGTAGTGCTGAAGTTTTAGATCAGCATAATATTTATTCCTTGCTGTGACTCAGTGGAGGCTGCAAGAGATGGTGGAGGGGAAAAAAAGAGAAGTATTTTTATAGCAGGTTATTTTTATTAGAAAATAGTGTGTTGTATAAAAACAGCCTTATTGAATTGAGGTGTTCAAAGCAATTCCTGCAGAGTAAGATTATAGTGAGCAGAGTGTGGGTGAGAAGGTCAGAACTGCAAACTAAATGCAATTTATTCCACCATTGCAGAAATCTAGGAATGTACTCAAAGGTAATCATAGCACATGTGATAAAAGTATCTCACATGCATAGATGTACATCCCACCACAGAAATCTTCAATTGTACTCAAGAGCAGTTACAACAGGCATAGTAAAAAGTGTGACTTTTAGTCTCCTTACAAAATCGTGTGTAAAATGATTTTCAGTACAAATTATTAGAACAGCTACATGGCTAAAAAGACTAAACTAATCATATGCTTATATAAAGCATTTACTGAAAAAAAGGAAAGTATGTGTCTGGGGATGTGTCTGGGAGTGTCCATCTGTATCCACAGTAAAGCCCAAGACACAAAGGAGAATACCTTGGAAATAAAACCCAGGTGGTACTTTAAGGTGAAACAACAATAAAACACAGTGGAAGCAACAGGTATGGGGATTAAAGGCAATGCAAAGGGGAAGATAAGCCATCTGTAAGATGCCCAGGGGAAACAATGAATGAGATCATACTGAAATTTTAGCTGTTTGGATGCATGGAATCCAGGTGAACCATTTCTGCAGAAAGAATGATCTCATGGTCACTAAAGACTGAGCTCTCCCTGTCCAGTTGCTACCTGCTCATGGCTCATTTCGGATTAATGCTGTCTGCTACAAACATGGGCAAGGGAATGAATGTGTAACGAGGGAGTCTCATTAAAAGCAGAGTTCATCTGCAGTGCTCTAAAAACAGGTGATGAGAAGAGCATAAGAAAGAGCAAGAGCAGTATGCAGTTAAGCCACCAGACCACCTAAGTGCTGTCTTGTATTTATGTGAAGACTGCCCTGCTTTTTATTCAAAAACAAACTGCCCACCAGCAACGATTTTGACCAGTGGCTTTAACAAAATGCAGCCAGCCAGAGTAAAACAAAACAAAAAAAGCATTTATATATATCAATTCATCAGTAGTTACCCAAGATCAAAGCAAAGGAAGATGGGGAAGACTGGAAAATGAAGTTTTTCTCCTTTATTCTGGGAAAAGAGGTTTTTATCCATTATTCCACAGCTCATCTTCTGAGTGGCAGGTTCTTGTCCATACAGAGTTTGTGGTTTGTCATCTCTACTCATGCTTAGCCTTGCATTTTTCTGGTAGAAGTTAGCTGTGCCAGTCTTGCCAGCATAGATGGCACACCCATCAGCAAAAGACTGCACAGACTATGTAAGCTCCACTGGCATTTTATCACGTTAAAATATCTGTGAGCCAAACAAATGCAAGAGTTACGTTAACAGAAATTTCTACTCACCCATGTTTTCATCCGTTGTGAAAAGAAAGGCAAAACAAAAAGACTACAGATGTGAAGATCAACACTGTAGAAAAAGACCCAAAGAAACTCAACACAGGGTTGGTTTCTTCAAAGAACAATCCCTTTCTCTGAAGAGCATTTGTAGAATAGTCAGATCCCAGTCAAAAACTAGCATTTCCTGCAACTAATCAATTCAGTAAAAATTTTTTTGACAGGCTTCCTTCAAATGCTGCACATGGTTTGGCTGCATTTGGTTTCAGATCATTTGAGCAACCAAGGAAGAAAACAGACCAACTAGACTTGCTCTACTGAAAATGAAAGATGAACCAGGAAACTGATTTATTTTTATTGGAGAAAGAAACAAAGACAGACAAACTGACCAACCAGCCAAATCAGGCAACTGGCCAAACCAATTATTTGTGTCTTGCCAGTCATTTCACTCCACTTTCTCTAATAAAACTAAACAGCCCTTTTATACAGTTACTTGCCTAACAATGATGAGGCAATCCAAATTCTTCTGGATTGTATTCAAACTAATTTTGAATATAATTTTATATTCTGTTAATTTTTAAAAAGAATGAGTTGGATGCTTCCAGGCCTCCACACTTGCTAATACCTAATAAACAACCAGAGTGAAGATGACTTGCAAGAGAATGCATCTTCTCAGCTGATGGAGACAAAATTTGGCACCTCTGGCTTGCTGCTGGAAAATGATTTCCTCCACAAACTACACTTCAGTTGTTCAACAACCCAAACCAGAACGATACGGTAAGCTTAAGTTCAGGAAGATTGAAGAAAGGGATGAGATCCTACTGGACACAACCAGAGGTCCTGCATCTGATTTACGGTCTCACAGCTTGAGAACATACCTCACTAGTGCTGCTGCTATAGTAACAAAACCAGACTGGTATGCAGATTTGTGGTAATAATATTTGTTGAAAGAGTTTTCTCAGTTGCATATTCATGCATCCGCCTCTTGTTTTTTCCTTTATTTTATTTTTTTTTTTTTTTTTTCCTTTTTGGCAAGTCTCTGAAGAAGATCACCATATGAAAGCAAGAAATCCAGAATTGGAGTGGGAAAAAAAAAAAAAAAACTTCTGTAAAAGCTTTATAAGAAAAAGACATAAAACTCTGCAGTTAATTCCTAGAGATTAGGGACCAAAATGTTAATGGTTATTTGGGAACCTCCTAGGTATTTCAGCCACCCTTTGGGATGTGACCTGGAGGCACAGTTCTCCCAAACTTTTAGAAATATCAGCAGCTTTCTAACTGAAGCTGTACTGAACAGGATCTGAGGGTAAGAGAGCAAGACTTGTTTTATTCAAAGCCAAATTCCTATGGCACCAGTGACTCAAACCTTTATGTAGCAGCTTTCCTTTAAATGCTACAAACAGCCCCTTATTGTACAGTGAAATTAACAGCAAAACTCCCATCACCTATATACATAATGTTATCTGTGTGCTTTTGCCCTTGTGTGGACAAAGAGTAAATCCCATTTATCATACCATGGACTGAAAAGAGTCTCCTATTTGGCCTTAATTCAACAAATCCCCTTACCCAGAAAAGATCTCCTGTACTTGATGGCAGTATATGTGCTAATGATCTGAGATCTTAAAAATAACCCTTAACTATCACAACATTAAGGGTACAGAGGTTAATTAAAAAGCAAATGAAGACACTCCATAAAGGCAATTCCAGTTACTCTGACCTGTAAAGGCATGCAATACTTTTGTTCTGGGTATTTGAAAAACATTTTAGTTAAATATTATCATGGCCTCTTTAAGAACATAAAATTTAGCAGAGACATAAGGGTAGGCTTTTGTTTCCAGTGGAGCTAAAATGGGACCATTTTAATCTAATATTTCAAAAAGAGACATAAAATTGGGAATCAGAGAAGTGAAGAATGGCATTTGTCTTTACATACATGTTTTATGATCACATTTTCAGTATTTTCTGCTATGATGCAAGATAATTCATCTGTCACTTTATTCTTTCATTTCTATTCTGTTTCTGTAGAGCGTCAAGGAAGAACAAGGCCCCTCCACACCTCCTCACACTAATTATCTTTGTTGGTGCTGATGTCTCACCTACACCTATAAGCCAAGAAATGTGAATCTTTGACATTCTGAAAAAGGGGAATGGAGATCCATGCAGCTGATCTTTGGTTCATTTCCTCCACACAGGCCCACCAGCCTAAAATTCAACCAGTATGAAAAAAACACCTTTTGTAGACTACAGATCTTTAGCACATAAGAAGAGAGAAGTAAGAAATGGCATGGCTTTCTGGAGTAGGGAAAAATACTTCAAGCTAGCTCAGAGAAAAGGGAAGACTCATCACATACAAGACAATTTGCCTTGTTCATCAAGAAGAAATACAATCTCTGCTCTGCAGGTTGCTTTTCCAAGGCCAAAAAAAAAAAAAAAAGG
The DNA here is from genome assembly GCF_003957555.1 of Calypte anna. Taxonomy (NCBI): domain Eukaryota; kingdom Metazoa; phylum Chordata; class Aves; order Apodiformes; family Trochilidae; genus Calypte; species Calypte anna. The sequence continues at coordinate 122,538,519 of NC_044244.1, forward strand.
TACCAACACTGTTCCTACCATCGCACCGACTGCAGTTCAAAGAAACAAGCTATCCACCAACACATATCTTTGAAGAAAAAAAAAAGGCACTATGGCTCGGTGAAGAAAGTCTGAGCTATTTCTTCAAGCTTTTTATACTTTTATAAATAAGCTGCAATAATCGCTCTATTTTGAGCACATTAGTTTTCACCTCCAGTCTTATGGCAAAGTACTAATGTCTCCTGGCAGTTATAAAAACTTATCATGCCTCTGAGATATCAACCAGTTTGGAAAGGTGAATGTGGTCTAAGTGTCCATTAACAGTCAGCCCCCCTTAATGAGACTGAGCAAGAATGGTGATAAAAGTGGGGGTAAGCAAGATACTACACTAAAGTACCCTGAGTCTGGCTGAAATTTTTAAAGCTAAAGGTGGCACTCTGGCTTCTTTTCCTCACCCCCAAAGAGGTCAAGAGCCAAACCAGGAAATTATAGAGCAGCAGGATTAACATCTGGCACAGGAAACCTTTAAGGGATGTGACATGAGAACACCTGGAAATACAGTTTGATTAAGGACAGCCAGCATACATTTAGACACAGGAGGTCATGCTTAACTAACCTGCTGGATATCTTTGAAGATAATTCTGCAATGGCAGATAAGAAAAACATGACAGATGCTGTAGAGCACACTCAGATTAGATTTTCCAAACAAAGTTTTGACAAGGTCCAGCATCAGAGCTGAGTAATGGAGACAAAGAGAAAGTTACAGATTGCAAAGTAAGAGGATAGAACAGCAGCTGTGGAGCAACAGATAAAATCAGATATTGGGTGGGAGCTTTATACTGTGAAAATGGTACTCAGTGCAGGGGTCAGATTTACAAGGGTTATCCCATCCCACTTGCCCCTAACACTGTTAGCACCTCCCAGGGAAAAATGTCCCCACGACCAACACTGCCTTTGATGAGGGCTCTTAGAGAAGTGATGAGCAGTGGCTTTTAGAGTCACTTTTGGTTCACAGTACTGAGTTTATACTTGTACACTGGTGTGTACACTTGTACACATTATACACTGTATACTTGTACACTTGTATAAATACAAGTTTATACTTGTACACAGAAACACTGAAAAGAATATCTTCATTTGGTGTTCTAGCTCTCACGCTAGGAAACAAATCTAGGCTTAACACCGTCAAAGCAGAAGAATTTGGTTCACTCAGCAAATGTAGCTCAACACAAAACCCACTAAATAAATTAATCCCTGAGAAAGGAATCAGGCAAAACTGCATATGCTAAGTACCATAACGACATGACACTTAGTAGAGGTAAGTTATTTTAAGGTTTATAGTGGAAAAAACATAATTAGAACCATCAATATATAGCAGAACATCAGAGAAGAAAAAAAAGAAAAGTTAAATTAAATACAAACTTGTGTTAGTAGAGATACAGCAATAACAACCAGAAATCAATGGCTTATGCTGGACATAGAGGTTTAACAGATGCTCTGTATTAGTCATTATATCAGTGAGAATATTATTGCCTCAGAGGGTGCAAAAGCAGGGCAACAAGAAGTGAAACCAGATCTTGGCTCTTACTGGGTCCTAAATTCTTAGGTGGGTGAAGTGAGGGCATGTTATGTTTATTCTCATTGGGAAAGAGAATACTTTGATGTGATCTAGTAGAAGACTTTCAAAATCATGAAAGGGGTGCTCAGGTAGCCTCTACCAAGCTAGGGTAGAGGAGCAGAGGGGAAAGAAGGGAAGGGATGTCAAAACAGGCTGCAAACATGTCAGATAAAATATCTAGGAGTAAACAGGGAAGTTGTCAGGCAGAACTGCTTCAGCTGAAAGATAATAAACATGTGGAACAAGGTACCAGGGTAAGCAGCTGAAATGGCTGTATATGAGCTCAAAAGACACCTGGACTTGCTTCAAGAGAAGAGGATTCGGCGATTTTTGTGAAAACCAGAATGTTGGGATTGAGATGCTCAATAAAACTGCAGGTACACCAACCAAAGTCAGGGTGACTGAAATTCTTCATACTGTCACACACTGCAAAGCAGAATTCCCTGTGTTGCTGCCACACCTTTACCCTAAAGCCACAGTTAAGAGAAATACCTTCACGTACAAATCGTTGCTCCTGCAGCTTCTTTTGGTCAAACCATAAAATTCAGAAGAGCTCTTCTCCCATATACCTCGAGGATACAAATAACTCAAGGCAAAAATGCGCCTCAGGAATGTCACCGAGTCCTACCATCAATGACCTTCTTAAGGATGGGCTACACGTGCCACTGCATTTGCTGTACAGCCCCTCTAAACACTTGCTGAGGTGCAGGAGTAAAGAAGCAACCAGAAACAACCCTGTGCTTACTTTTCAGGGAGAAATTCCCAGTTCTTCAGCCTTTCAAGCCCTGAAGCATTCAGAAGGTTTAAGAGGCAGGTTTCCTGCAGCACCAAAGTTTCCACAAGCCCAGGTTCCCACAGACACAGCTGAAGTCTGCTAATAGCAGGGGGGAAGGATGTTGGGCTCCCTGCTGCTGGGGGTCCACAGCAAGGACTCTACCAACTTCCTGTTTACCCATCTTTTTGTTTTATTGCATTTCAGTTGAAAATGTGAAATTAAAAAATTTGCTGGGCATGTGCACTCCAAAAAGACATGCACTCATCACTCTCATTCTGAGACCAGGATTCAGTCAATGTCATGCTGGGCATCAGCCAAGAATAATTTCCTTGCAATACCAACAGCTACATGATGCAGCTTGGACCAGAATCACGTCAAGTAAGGAGGCTAATGAAAAGTGGCTAAATAAGAATCTTAACTCTTCCTGTTTAAATTCCATCCTTATTTTACAATAGGCACTTCAGAACTAGCTTCAGATTTATTATGAGAACAAAAATAATATTCCATGGTTTAGAAATTTACACCCACCTGTTTAGCTTCATGATATTTCTTGTGGATGAGATACAGTGTGAAGTAACTAGGTGACTGCTTTGGAAATGTTTACATGCTAATAGGAAATTTTTCTAATAGGAAACTTTATTTTTTTTTTATTTGCTGTTAGTTATAGAAACCCTGAGACTGAAACAGGCTTTCTCTTCTGGTATTTCTTCTATAACCAGACACTCTGATTTCTTACTTTAGTAACAATCACTGGCTTCTATTTCATTTTAATATGTTAAGAAAAAAAGCAAACCTCAGAGCTGTTCAGTAAAGCATAAAGAGCAACTTGAGTATCGCAACTGCATACAAGTGGGAGAATAAAACAAATTATGAAACTCTCCTGTCAAATATGAACACCTTGTACTAGTTACATCCTAGCTACCCTAGTAATATCAGGGACAGGATTTAGAAGAATGCAAAGGGTAAAAAAATACATGTGTTTTTTTGTTGTTGTTTTTAAATGTGCTGCCGTTCCTTCAGACACAGCTTAGCTAAGGATGCTACCTTTGAGTATCCCTCAGTTGTGTTTATCTCGTTCATCGAGTGCTGAATGCAGACAACCACTTGTCTGAAAGCCCAGCCAGCATTCTCCTTCCCCTTACAAACCAGATCTGTGTCTCCCAGGTTGCTTTCCTCAGGGTGTCCCCAGTGTTTTCTCTCCAGGAGACCTGCTGTATAATTCAAGCAAGAAAGTCCACTGAGATTTTCTAGTGTGCAAATCTCAGTCCAAGAATTCCTTCTCCTTTCTGATCACACCCAGCTCTACAGAAAAGGCCTTTAAATGGCTGTGCTCATCACTGACAGGGATAACAAATAGAGACCTCTGGGGAAAGTTAGTATTATTAGGCAGGGTGTGAAAACAGTTAACACTATTTGGGATAATGACAGACCACACTCCCCACAGGTGTAAATGGAGTTTTCACCATTCATGGAGAGAGGGAATTTGGCTATTGGAGTATGCTGTCAGCCCAGCCAGCCTCCTACACATATGGAAACTTCAATGAAGTCCATCTTTATTTACAACTGGAGGCAAGTTCCTTCCAAACCCATCTATTCTTTCATTAGAAAGTTCACATCTGAGTGATATTACTGAGATGACCAGATTAAATACCCATCACTCTGGCTGCCTACAGATGACAGCTGCTGGTATTCACGTCAAGACACAATTGCTAAGGAAACTGAATGATGGGCTATGTCACACACTCTTTTGCTCAAATGTGTTGCACTGGAATAAGCAATTTCCAATAAAAGTGTTTATTTTGCATTTGTTCCTTGTTGGTGATAAATTTTCTTAATGTCCACGATTTATTTAGGACATTTGTTTATGTCTTTTGACTGCAAGGACTAGACAATTAATTACAGTTTTCCTGTTTCAAATTATTCACTGATAAATTATCTTCAGAATCATGATGACTATGCTGTGCATTGTGTAAGTAGATGCAGCTCGTGAACTGTTCCTTCTGGCTTTTTAGAAGTCATGCTGGAAGAGAAACAGGAAGCAAATCTCCAGTTTAAGCCACTGAGCAAAATGAAGGACGTAAAGCTGACAGCAACATTGTAAAACAAGATAACAAAGATTAAGTCTAAAAGTGCTTAGGTGGGTTACCATCAATTACACTCCAGGCTACTCTTAACAGACTCTGAAAACAAGAAACAGTTTGATAAATACTTCTGCAAGACAGGTGCCTGGGCTGAAATCTAAAATAATCAATGTCCTTACCACAATTTACATCAATAACTGCTTGTGTGAAAGTATAAATGCACATACACACACATATATCTGCATATGCATACACACACACAGATATATATATAGCTGAAAACAATGAATTAATTTTGAAAAAGAGAAGGAACAGTTTATTGTTCCATAGTGGCATAGCAGCCAGCAGAGAAGCACATCATCTACTCCACATGGCAGGAGCACAAGGAGCCAGCCAGTGACAGACACAGGAAAAGGCAAAGAGCCTGATGAAAGGCAGCATGAGGCTGGAAGAGTTCTCTTTCCCACCAGTCTCCATAACTTTAGGTCCCAGCATAGTGAACAGGACTTTTTTCCCCTCCAAAGCATCTTCTACATCTTTACCACAAAGGAAAAATAGCTTGGGTGAATCAGTATCACCATGGAATACAGCAGAGCTCTGAGAAGGTGGGAATAGTTATAACAAACTCTCTGCATTCAATTTGTTGCTTCCCTACAGTAAAAAGCTCCGTTTATAAAAAGCTCTTTCTTTTAAAGAAAATTAAAACAAAGTACAGAAAAGAATCTATTCTTGCTTATATGCACATGCAGGCTGATGGCAAAGGATAGCAGTGAGAGCAAAAGCCTTATCAAAGTGAAAAAAAAATTTAAAAAGGAAGTAAAAAAAGAACCCCAAACAAACAAACAAATCCCAAGAGAGATGTTTAACTGAACTAGCTGTGGCACAGTATCCAAGTTCCTGTCCTTTCCCACTTCCCTCACTGCTTATTTGGGGCATGACTGTGCTATGGTCTCACCACTCCACCCAAGGGAGTCCCAGGGGATGCACTTTCCCACTCCTCTCCCACAGGACTGGGAGAAAAGTTGTGGGAAGAGGGAAGCCGAAGCCAGTGAGCTACCCCATTCCATTGCAAGTCAGCAGGCTTGACAGGAGCAGGCAGGATAGAGCCATTCCCTCTTGTCCTCTCCAGCGCAGCACTCCAGGAACAGTCTGGCCATGAGACAGGGTGCAGACACCATGCTTGGTGGCCCAACATTGTACCTCTCCATCCTGCCCACCATGGCACAGGGGGAGCAGGAACCCGAGGGCTGTGTTTTGGACATGCCCCCCACCCTGCAGTGGGAAACAGCTGCTTATCCCCAGGGAAACATCGGGGTTTTCAAGGCAGAAAGTCATATGGCAGCTAAGGCACAAGAGGTGTAAATAATCAGTGTCAATAGAGGGACTGCAAGGGAAATGTTCTGCAACAGCAAATTAGCACTTATGTCCCTCATGAAGAGTGCATGAAAAATGTCTCCTCTATTTCTTAGCAGGAATAACAAAAAGCACATTTAAGCATAAGTATTCTCTCCCCATCTTCATAGTTAGCATTTTACAGAGTGATCAATGGTGGCACATCTCCTCCTGTGTGTCCCAACAGATAGTTTAAGGAACCTTTTTAAAATGAACATTTTTTCATTCATACACAGAAGGCACATTCCAGTGCTGCTGTTCAAATGCCGGGATGCAAAGAAACGACCACACAGTTCTCCTATTCAGGCTGCTTTTTAAAATGAAAAGCAGAGTTTTATCCTAAAGTGTCTGTATTTGGCTGACATTTTTCAATTTTCATAGAAATCCACCAAAAATATTCTGGCATCCAAAAAGCAAAATGGTTCAGTCCTGAGCTAAAAACTGAAGTTTTCCATTTGCAAAGACTGACAGATATTGTTATGATCCAAAATAAACTTTCAGCTTTCCTCCAGCAAGACATTGTTTGGCCTTGAGTCTTGCTTTAAACCAGCTTTCTTTTCTTTCTCACCAGATCAGCCCATGATTATATCTCTAAATATTTCAGTCTCTTTCCACAACCCATGCCCTTTGCCTAGCTTATGTAGCACTGACCACACAGAAAGACCATGCCATTCTCCTCATGCACGTGAAGGCTAGCTGGAAAGCCTACTCAGCAGGCTGGAAGGCATGGGAAAGGAGATGAACCACTACCAGAAAAGACAGTATGATTTAATAAATGCAAGTAATTGTTCTGATTATCTCCATTGAAACTGCTTCTATTTCTCGGGGGTGGGTGGGTGTCTGGCTAGAGAAGTTTTCTTTTCCTTATTTTATTTTCTTATTTTTTCTTGTTTCCTTATTTTATTTTCCTCTCCTTTTCTTATTCCCTATTTTCTACAAATTCCATCTCCTCAGACCAGAAAATAAATGTATTTAGACACCTGATGTCCTAGCTCAGTTGCAAAGCTTCCCTTTAATACACATCATATCATGTTGCACAATAATGGGTTAGGGAAGGGATTTCCAGATCTCCCTGAGAAACCAATTTAGTCTTGAAGGCAAAGAAGCTGAATGAACTTACATTACCTCAGACTACACTAATTTCATTAAAACCAAAGACCCAGTCAAGAAACAGTAAGACACAATTCAGGCCTTCATGACAAAGCTGCTTCTCCATTTCTCTGCTGTTTGTACACTTCTGTTGCGTTATTTCACCTCTCTCTACTCCAAAGGACACCAGAAGCTGCAGAATGACTGAGGAAGGAGGTTAGTCCAGAAAATATGAGCCAAATTCTGCCACTTTAAGTGACCCAAGTGTCCCAAGGAAGCTACAGCTCATACAGCTCCAGCAACTGTTCAGCTCTCATTAGATTAATTCATGGGGAAGGGAGCTTGACAAGCCAAAACGACAATGTCTAGAGAACAAGGGAAGCTCAGTATTCCCCTCCTCCTCTTGCCTGACCTGTGTCAGACCTGCTCATTATGCCTAGCGGTGGCAATCAGTTTCCCCAGCTCCAAGGCACACACTCATGGAGGCAGGCACTATGCAATCACTGTGGAAGCAGCTCTCCCAATCCCTTAGGGAGCCATAGCATGGGAATGTCTAAATTTAGGGTATAACAGACCCTAATGGGAGGAAAGTGCAGAGAGGTGAACTAGCTTGCCGAAAATTGCAGGGTAAATCCATGGATTGGTCAGACCTAGGATATGAGTCTCCACCTCCTAACGCCCTGATCACAGCAGGACTTTACTCCCAGTAGGAAGACAGTGTGGGAAGGACAAGTGTTTTATGGCACAGTGCACTCCCTTTCCTAACAAGGAACATCTCATCTTCTTTAAGGCCATGACCTACTCCAGCTCCTAACCCACCTGCTCTACAAACCCCAGGCTGGACCCTAGGGATCTGGGCAACCCCTAGCAGTGGAAGCAATGGCACTACAGTGCCCTCAGTGAGTTGAGGCAAGTCCCCAAACAACTCTCAGGCAGATCCTCTGGCAGCCACTCCAGGGTTAACACAAAGCCATGTTCACACTTCCTTTCCTTGCTCAGGTCTTCTCACACTTTCTTGAAACCTGGACTCTATTGGAAGACATTATGATTTTGGGTGGAGGTGTTGCTCGTGTTCTGGACCAGCACTCGGAGCTTTAGCTTTTCAGTGCAAACCTCTAGAAGCGAGATGGGATTTCCCCACCCTTTGCTTTCCTCGTTAAATCGCTTTCCAATGACTTCTGCAGAGCCTGCTTTGCCTGCAACATGCAGGTCTCCTCCCTTGGCTGTTTCAACACACCGGGAAGTTACAGCCCATCACCTGCCCTCTCCCCTACTCCTGCAACAGGCAGCAGCCACCAAGAATCTCCAGGGAGAAATGAGCTGGGTGGGAGTAGGGCAGCTGGAGAAGAAGCCCCAGCGAGATGACGTGCTGTGCTGTCTGTCCTGGGGGCTGTGGGAAGTGGGTCAAAACCCAGCCGTCACACACCGCCCATCTGTGCCACGCCAAGGAGAGAAATGCAGCAGGGCTTTCAAGGCCAGCGGGTGTTGCCTTCTTAGCGGACTGTGACATCGGTGCTCCCTACAGGCTTGATTTCACAACAGCATAAAAGAAATAGAAGGTGGGGGTAGAAAGGAGGACAGAACAACAGTAAGTGATCTTTTATTTACACTGGGAAAAACAATAAGAAGACCGGAGGGGAGGATCCAGCCTTCTTAACACACATGCCTCAACTCCTGCTGGGCACAGAAATGACCTCCCCTACAAACAGCCACCTCTTCCCAATGAATATGCAAAGAACCCCAGAGGACTGCTTTACTATCTGCCTAAAATAGATCTGGGTGGGTCAATGCCATTCTCAGGCACTCCTTCCAAGTATCCACTACAAAAGACCTTCAGTCATACTAATCCTGCACCAAAGAGTGCAACTTCATCATGTGGATGAAGACAGCAGCAAAAAGGCTGTTGGGTGAAGTAAGGCCACATGAAAAACATCATCTCTAGCATTTTCCACACATATTTTTTTCAACCTTAGTGGTTTCCTTTCAATAAAGCCATTTATGCCTTTCAGAGTTTTGCGGTTTGTTTGTTTGTTTTTGGTGGGGGTTTTTGTGGGTTTTTATTTGGGGTGTTTTTAGGGTTTTGATTTGTTTGCTTGTTTGTTGCATTTTGGGTTTTTTTAATGCATAAGATGTTTAATAATAGATGCCAGCCAGAATGCACAATCTAGTAAATCAATGGATTTTTTTTCACTCCTTCACAGAAAGCCCCACCTCCAGAGCTGATCAAACCAGAAGAGGCAGAGAAGACTGCAGCCCGCTGGTTTTCAACAGATCCCTCCACAACAGAGCAGAAACTTCCTGACAGGCTTCACTTGGGCTCACTGCAAAAAACAGATGTAATGTCAAAGCTCCAGGCTTAGTTGGAGAGGAGCTGACTTTGCTGTTAGGGACTGGTGTCATGGGGCTGAAGTGGTGATAAAGAGTGAAATTACCAGGTGGAGGAGAAGAGTGAGACTTCCTCACAGGTCAGCACTGAATATTAGCAGGGTGATGTAAGGGGGGTTGTTGTGCTGTTCAAATAGCCAAAAGGGCACATGGTGCATGAGATAAGAATCCTGAATTGTAAGTTCATACATATTTGCCTTTACAAAGCACTTGCTTGTACAGTTCTCAGGGGTTTTGTTTATTTTCTAGATTTCCTGGGGTGGCAAAAAAGGGCCAGTTTTCAAACATCATGCTTCCTCTCTCTGAGTAAAGCTGGTGATGTTTATGACACTCAGTGACCTACAGGTATTTAGCAGCTCTACGCAGTGCAGGCCAGTGAATAATTTGCACATAGCAATGGTTAAGCCACTTCAAACTCCATCACTGGTTGAGATCCCCATGTGACCTCTTGCCTCTAAAGTGATAAAGTTTTAAAGCAAGTAATTACTTACGCTTGAGAAAAAAAAAAAAAAAGGTAGCAAAGAAACCCCAAATCCATCTTCTTTGTCAGATACTGGTACTCTGCTTCATTTCATAGCCATTATGTTTTCAAAAAGTAAAACAAATAAAGGAGAGTGCTGTGAATGCCAAGGTTGAAAAGAAATCAATATACAGACCTGCCTAGAACAGACTGTACCAAGACTATACAAAAACATTTTCACTGACCTCCCTCCCTCCTGAACCCTGTTTTGCTAGCCATCTAACTTAATCTGTTTAGAATCAAAGTGAGCAGTGAATCAGATTCTTAAGCCACCATAAATGTGTGCCAGTAGAAGAAAACATCAACCCTAATTTCAATACTAATGTTCAGAAATCCTAATATCAGGAAGACAATGTAGAAAATGTATGAAAAGCAGATTTGATCCCTCCATTCTCTGATTCTAGAGGAGGGGCTTACGGGTATGCCGGGTACCACTGGTGGCTTGTAAGGAAACTCCCTCTGGCCCCTGAATGCCCTGAATGATTATTCACACACTGGTCCATCTCTACCATGCTCACAGGACATACATGCCACTGCAACTGGTCCTCAGAAGTGTTTCTATACCACTGCTTCAAACAGAGTAGGGTCTAGTTTTATGAGTTAAATTTAAGCACCCATGTGGCTTTGCTTATCATTCCCCTGATAGAGAAGCAACATTCATTCCTGGCTGAAGCATTCCTCAGGTGGTTTCAGCCAAACCTGGTGCAAAATGGGGCACAGATACCTGGGTCCCAAAGGTTCAAGAGCAGCAATGCTTGGATGAAGGGTTTTCTTACTGCCAAATCATGCACACAAATCAAAACTCAAGAGGACAACAGAGGACAACATTGGTACTGACTAGCACTGTAACCAACATGTTACAGCAAAGTAGAGAATATATTTATCCTGAAAGACAGAGATTAACTAGTAGGAGATGGGGAAAGGACTGTAAGACAGCAGAAAGTTTAGAAAGATTCAATCAGAGGGGAAAGATGCACAGTCTTTTCATCCCCTAAAAAGGCAGCACATGCAGCAATCTCTATGATGCAGACCAAAGGCTCTCCTTGGCTTCAGAGTTTGAAGGAAGGGAAGAAAGAGCAAAAGATGAAATGGAGCTTCTCTAGCAGGTTACATTGTGTTATGCCAGGGTGCCTTTCAAGAGCTGCAGCACTGGTATCCAAGCATTAATTCCTCTTCTCTGCATCACAGAGAGCCAGTGGCATCTCAGCAGATTCCAACTTCACCTTAGCAATGCCCAGTGGAGCAGCTGCACTCCAGAGAGCATCTCGCTTGCATGTCCTCAAGCTGTCAGTTCACAGCACATCACTCCAACCATCCGAAACAGGAGGCCGGCAGAATGGGGAAGGCTCACAGTGACCTGCCCAATAATATTTTCTGCAGACTGGAAATCCCAGTCAAATCTCATCCAGTCCCAGCGTAACCTTCCACAATCAAACCTGACAAGGAAAGCCAGATACAGAATGCATTTCAAGCCTCACCTGATCTCCCAAGAGTAGTAACTCAACATGCTTGAAGCATTTTGATAGGCTTCCTGAAATGCTTACCTTTGCTAAAGCGACCTACAAATACCAATTTACAGCACATCCTCTATTTCATTTCCCTCAGTTTTGGAACCCAAGTGCTATATTTAATGGGGTTAGGGGACCCCAAAACAAGTCAAGTAAGGAAGAAGGGGAGGAAAAAGCAAAAGCAGAATATCTAGGACTGACTACTAATCTATGGTAGAGATAATTATTCTCATTTGAAGAGTATGTTGACAAATATGTTGTGATGAGGACTACTAACCCTTATAAGAATCTTACCACTATACCCATTAACCTAAAAGAAGGGACAGGAAACAGTGAATTAGCAAAACTGTGCTCTCTGATCTGTGCAGCTGATCCCTGTCCCATCACTGCCCAGCCCCATGTGTGTGTGCCAGTACAAACAGAAAAATGCTTTGTACACAGATGTGATCCTTAACACACTATGTTCTGCTAATAATAAATTAAGGATATTAAAACAGGCCAAACAAACAAAAAACCCCAAAACCCTGGGTTCAGATTCTCAAGCAATGGAAATCAGTGCAACTTCAGTGACACTGGTCAAGTTACACCAATTTATTACTATTAGCCCAATCAAATAGTACATTAAATGCCAGTACCATCCTTGAGTTTTAGTTTCTCTCACTGGGTTCAGGGAAATAGGCTCATTTTTTTTTTAATAAAAACTTCTTCCTCACTGTCAAGCATCTGTGTTTGAGCTCAGTGAAAAAGAAGCAGCAGCAAATATTAATTTTTTAAACGCACTTTTACCATAGTATGTGGAAAAAAATTGCAAGACATATATATATGTGTGTGTGTATGGAGTGACAAAAAAACATCCCACATAAATAGCACATGATGTATACCAGATGCATAACATATATATTTGCATGCATACCATACACACACGTATATGGTATATACATGGGCCTGCTTGTGTGTATGGAGACACTCAGAGCACAGTCTGCAGAGAAGGCAAAGAGAAGTCTTCACAGCAGTACAGACTTTCAGACAGTGCTTCCCCAGGCACCAGGATAAATGTACCTCAGTGACCTCGAAGAACAGAAAACATTCCTTTCTGTAGGGTCAGATGTTGCAGAGCATTCGAGCAGGCATTTCCAGTCCTTCCACATCCTCCAATAAGGTTTTCAGACAGTGCAGTTCTCTACAAAACCTTTGAACGTTCAGGGTTCCTTCAGTAAGGCCTGACAGGTCTCACTCCATCATGTTTTATATTACATTTTTCCATAGGCAACACAAGCAGGGGAGCCAGAGCAGCCTTGTCCCTTCAGCAGCAGGTAAACCTGAGGGGGTGCACTGAGGGACAGCTGCCATCCACCCCGCCCCAGTCCCACTGGAGCCTGGGTGACCCTTTTTCCTGGTGTCATCACTGCCACCATGGGCTTGCACATCGCTCCAGAACAATGACTGATGAGAGCAGGCAAGTGCTTTGCAGGTCAGCAGCAAGCACAGGACCTTACACGGAACCCCAAGTGAGAAATTCCTCCAAAGAAGGATCTGCCCTCACTGACTGTTTCGTTTGTGCCACTTCTGTACTAGCGTGGCCCTCTACATTTATTTGTGCATTGTCAGATGATTTGAAAGGGAATAATTGCAACCTGGGGGATTTCTTTCCAATCGTTAAGTTTGTTCTAGGAGAAGAAGCACATTCTGAGAATAATGCACCATCTCTGTGATGTGTGCTTTCAAATCCATATAATGGAGGCTTCCAGCGTATGTGCAAAAGTCCAGTCCTTGAAGCAAGAGAAAGACAGTTCCTGCATGCTTCACTGCTCCTGAGTTGCACACAACTTTAGATATTCTCATGCTATGGCATCCCAGTAGAACAGTGCTTGGGATGCAAAAAGGGAATAAACACAAGGCAGTCATATACGAGGCACCTAAACATATGCCCACACTGGAGGAGCCTTATCCTTCACGCCTAAGATTAAATGCTTTGCTCCATCAACATTTCAGAGAATACATAACTTTTATTTTACAACAGGAAAGGAGAAGATCAGTTCCACCTTTGTTTCCACCAACTTTTTGCAAGCAACATCAAAGGTGTCCTGGCTTGGGGAGACCCAGATTCCCAACCATGCCTCATATACAGCAAAGAGGCAGGAGAGAGCACCAGAAGGAATGCCAAAGTTTGCCTTTCCCTTTTCAAAATGTTAGTGCTCATTGAACACTAAATTACTTCAATAGCTTACTAAGAGTTACCACCAGCCTTCCATTAATTTAAAAAAATACTAATAGGGGGTGTTTCGAGTGTAAATTCTTTCTGAACAAAGAATGTCCCCCATAATAAAACAGGAACGTTTTGGACCCTGTTAGCCTGTGTGCAAGGCTGTTGATAATACAAAACATACATTTAGTAGAAATTTGAACACTGCAATATGTTTTTAAGGTTGCTCTATAGCTTTGTTCTCTTATTTCTTTATCATTTCAAAGGATTCCCTGCATTTGGTTTTTCCATTTGCAGACAAACTGACATTCTCCTGATATATATTATTCACAGGTTCATGTCAATACCAGCATAAGCAGAAGCGATCAATCATTTCCCTGATGATAACAGTAAATAAATAATGCACACTTTAAGCCTTCAAAGCACTGAATAAATATCAGTTTGTTTTCACAACATCCCTTTAAGCGCTGAGGTAAGTAGTTTAACCATTTCACCAGACACCAGCTCAGAGTCAAGAATGGATAAAGACCCAGGTGAATCACTCTGTATATATTACCCACAAAAGGTGTGTACATAACCTATGGGAAAAGCATATTTTCCCCCCAAAAAATCATTCTGAAGCCAACTGTTTCCCATTTTAGAAGAAAGCCAAGAAGCAGAACCAGCACATGGCATTGCCAAGATGTGCTATCCTTCCCTTTGGATACTGAAAGCTTCTGCCTCCCCACAAACACAGAGGAGATGAGAGACACCACTATCTGCCTTCTCCTAGTGCCCTCTTTCCCACAGAATGTGAGGTTGGAGCAGCTGTGACGCATCTCTGTGGCACCTGAAGACAAGTGCTGCCTGTTCTGTGCCACTCTCCCATGCAGGGATACAAAATTAAATCCAGGAGGAAAAAAACTTTTTTTATGGTGAGGGGGGTCAAACACAGACACAGGTTGCCTAGAGAGCTTGTAGAATCTCCATCCTTCAAAACACTCAAAACCCAGCAGGACATGGCTCTTAGCAACCTACTGCAGCTGCCCCTGCCCTGAGCAGGGGTTGTGCTGGACACTCTCTAGAGATGTCTTCTTTCCTCCTATCTTCTGCATAATGGAGTTAGGATCCCTCATCTGGACTGCTGCATGCTCGTGCAAAATAAATACCAATGTATGAGGATCCCAAAGCATTTCACTGCCTTTCACAGCTAAAAATGCCACCCCATGGCTAGAGAGGTCATCAGCTACCCACTGCAACAAATGGGGGGGCCAGACACATGAAACAAACATACACAGAGGACCAACCAAGACATCTGATTCCAATATACTATGCAAGGAGCAGATTAGTGTTCTCTGTGTTTGGAGGCCTATTCACTCTAAAATAAAACTAGTGCTCATTCTCCAACAATGAGCTGGAATTAGAAATCAAACTTTTTTTTTTCTTTTCTCTTTGTTCAACAGCTACCAGCCAGACCTCATAGCATCTTTCTGCCAGTTTTCCTTCAAAGATATAAAGACTTCCTCTCCATTATATCTTTAGTTATTTCACATCCATTGATCATTCTGCCTGTCCAGCCAGCAGAACAGCAGCAAATAAGCAAGCAAACTAAGATAAGGACAGATTGTTGCCCTGGAAAGCTAGAGCCCTGTGCTGCCTCCTCTGTATTCTTCTCTCCCTTTCTCCCTCCTTCCCATATCTTCTTTCATCCCTAGAGACATTTCCAATAGCAGATAAATCAGCACTTTGAATTCTTCTTCTGATGTTGTAACAAGCTGGCAACTGGCATGACATGTTGTAGAGAGACACGTGTGAATACCTAAGTCAGAAATAATGAGATTTCTCTCTCATATCCAGCGTGAAATGAGAGGCAAACGACATCACTGCTGAAAACAGAGGAGTGCAAGAAGAGGTGTGGGGAAGAGAGGTCGAAAGAGCGGATGTCTAATCCATTTTGCTGACTGCTGTGGATTTCAGAAGAAAAACTCTCTCACAGGCAGCAGCCTGGGAAAGGCAGACTCAGAGGGATGGGACAGTTGCAGAGGACATGTCCCCTGTGGCCAGGCACTGCTGTGCATTGTGGCAAATGAACCAACCCTTCAAATAAAAACATAAGAGAAGAAAGAGGGAAATAAAAGAGAAAGGGGATAAAAGGTCCCAGTAAATCAATTAATGCAAAAGTCTGCTTCAGTTTGTAGGCAGCACTCTTAATTGCTGTGTGTGTTGCCTGTGATGAATAGGGGCTGGTTACCGTTGCACGACTCATCCTGCTTTGCACGGCTGGGAACTGGCAGAATGCTTATCTCTACTGAAAATCTTTAATTATTGTTAAATTAATCAGGGCAGGGTGTCAGCTCTAGGTTCATGCTTAATTACCCCATTTTCTTGCAGCCTCAAAATCCCAACTTTCTCCCTTATCCTCCCACACACACACCCCAGTCCCTGTGTATGCATCATTTTTAGATTGGTCTAACACTAATGCAGGTCCTGTTTACACAGCAATGAGCCATACAAAGATTTTTGAGATTCTGCATTTCCACTGCTTCAGGACTTTGCTTCTTGGAAAGCCACAATGTAACACAAAACTTTGGGAAGCAGAACTCCAGACATAGTTAAAACCACAAGAGAGTGCGTGAATACAGACATCAGAGATCTGGTTGTTGCTGCTACTACCTAACACTGGGTGTGCAACCACTTCCCAGTCCTGATCTCATTCTCTGGGGTGGTAGAGAACCAGGACCATCACCATTCTAAACTATTCATTCACATAAATATAATTTAAAAAAATAATAAAAAAGAAGATGAAAAGTCTTTTGTCTAAAACCAGCAAGATGAGAATCTGGTCCAAAATGTTTCTCTTTTTGGCATTTTGAAGAGGTCAAAAGCCATCAGTAGTTAAAGAAAACTTCTACATCTTTGGAAGAATCCTTCTCAAAGGCTTAAGCCCCTAATTTCTCTCTGTCTCCCCAAAATGCCAAAGGATTAGTGGGTTTGGACTGGGATATTCCATGTGACTTTAACAATGTTAAGCCACAAGTATGTAAAAGATTTCAGGAAAGAGAAGACTGTGCTCCATGAATAGAGAGGGTAGGACAAGAAGTAATGGGAACTATTAAGGAATAATTAAATTGTAGCAGAAGACATCAAGGTCAGGTGTAAGGGGGGAAAAAGCAGTAAGAGTAAGAAAGGCCTTTCCTAGGGAGACTGGTGGCTCTGCCACCAGGGGTTTTTAAGAAGCAAGAAGACAAAGAGCTGTCAGGAATGATGCAGACATGACTTGAAGACACTGAAGAACTTCCAGACCTACAGTGGAGAATCATGCTGGGCTAAGAGGAGAGTAATTACAGATGAGAAAGACAGCAACAGGGACCTGCTCAAAATAGAACCACATTAGCAAATGCAATACTCAAGGTTTGTCCCCGTAAAAAGTCTGTAAATCACTCCCAGCCACACTTGATGATCTCAGAGGTCCCTTCCAACCCAGCCGATTCTATGATTCTATGATCCATTGTGGGTCCAGCCTTTACATAGAACACAAACATGATTCAGTTTTCCTTCGTTCTTATAATGCAAGCACACGGTTTACAGCAAAGTCTGGAAAAAAGGTGCATAAGATTGATCAGTTAATTTATTACTCAAAAAACATAATCGTCCCAGCAGCCTGAGTTTGCTGCTTTTCATCACTATGCAGAAAAAATGAGTTACTTCTAAAATGCAACACGTAACATAATCACATGGCTCCCAACTTTCTCACAGAACTGAAATGATCCATATGACCAAGAACCAAAGGAAAGGCCTGAAAACCAATGCTGTGCTCAAATACCATAAGCAATATTGCACCATTTCAGTATTCTTTTTTAGAACAGTTTAAAGAAGACTTTGTAGAGAGTGCTCAGAAAGTTTCTTCATTATTTTTAGGTCACTGACAGGTAAGCAAGTTTACTGTTTTGAAGAATATATTATCAAGAGATACTCAGCATAAGTGATCTGATGCATGTAACACTGTGGAGCTACTCACAAATAATTTGGCCATGAATCTGAGAGGAGGAGAAAAACCTGAGGTCTCAAATCTCAGGTAGGACCCCTGGTCATTAATTTCTTCATAGTACCCTATGACTTCTTTATTTTTGACTTCTCACTGATAAATGCACAGCCTTCAACCTAATAAAGTTAGGCTGTATAAGAATATGTCTTAGCATAATTACATTTGATAAAGAACCACTTTAGATATAATGTTCTTGTATTACTACATTGATTCTTCCTTACTTCATAAAAATGTAGACAAATGAGCAAGTTTTTATTATCCTAGAAAATAGGCATTGAGCGTTTCATTGGCACTCCCATATTTGTTTAGCTCAGTTTTACATTCATCGGGGGTGACATCATTTATATGTTTTTATTTGCATTAGAATGGCAATTTAGGATCATTGTACAATCCTAGGAATATGTTTCACACTGCACAGCTCTGATCTCTCCTCTTTGCTGGGAGTAAGGAATGTAACACCAACATGAGTGATGCAATAGTTTATCTTTACATGATTGACCTTTTTTCAGCTTCTGACACCTTATTTTGGGAGGTCTGGGGGAAGAGAGATGATGGGAAAGAGAAGGACAAGGCAGAAGGGGGACCACAATGAGTTCACTCTCTGAAAAGAAAATGTCTTTGCTTTTGATCCAGACATGTGAACTAGGAGAATTTATTAGTTAAAATTGGTCTTTAAAAGATATGTTTCAGTCAGCTAGATCTTTTTTCCTCTGAAAGGGAGATATGGAGTGATCTTCTTCATATGAAAATGTCAGGGTCCCACCATGGCAGACAGGGAAGGCAGCAGGCACTCCTACAGCACTCTGATCTTTTTCTTTATGACCAGAGTCATAATTAGCTTTGTTTTCTCCTCACTCCCCACACTGCTCTAGACCAAGCAGCCCATTCAACTCCTGGGTTTCAATTGCCTCTTTATCTTGCCCTTTTTTTGTTCCAAAGACACTTCTTCTAAAGATGACAGGCCTCCACTGAAACAGCATTACCTATAAAGCAACAGAAGCTCTCTCACATGTCAGCACTGTACATACCATCTGATTTTTCAAGGGTCACTACATGTCTTACCAAGAACGGCATCCAATTTCTGAAAATTGCATAACAAAAACAGTGGGTTTCATACTACGAGGAAAGTCTGAAAGGACACATTCGGTTAAGCCAATTCTAGGCACAATGCAAACTATATCAGGACAAGAGTCATGAGTTCTCTGGCTCTTATTAGTCTGCTTTTCTTGTCCATTGTATGCATCATAGCATTATTTCTCAAAAATGTTTTTTAAGTATTTTTCTGAGTTTGTTTACCCCTGGGGCTAGTATTTTGTACTGGGATTCTAGCTCTGCCAATAGAAGAGTCAGATAGCGCATCCACCAATCCTTGGGCTGCTCTGCTTTATTCCCAGATGCCTCTTTAGACTGTAGCATTTCTTATGTTACTGTTAAATAAATGGAGGTGGGGGAGATATGAGAAGGAAGAATAAGTTATATGTATTGGCTTTCACAAACGAGAAGGTGAAAGATGGTTAAACTTCTCCCAAATGGATAATTTCTTAATTATCTGTTTAGATTTTCTGTCTGTCTTACTATTGCCACCACTGCATCTCATTAGGAGTTGTTTAGTTTCAGACACTCACACAATTGTTGTTTTTAGATGCTTTTGAAAATTACTATAATTTGTTTGTTACTTGTGTTAAAAAGGCTGAATCATGAGCTTTTTCCAACAAAAGCTTAACAAGCATTACAGAACCCATAATGAAATTTTAAACTGTAACACTTGGTGGGTTTATTTTTTTAATATTATATGTTCACTTTTTTCATAATCTGGAGGACAACAACCCTACCAAATAGTTACACTTAAAGTAGAGCTCTTAAGAGCTAAGTTATGGTTAACCTAGAGTACTGGATGTAAGACTGCATTACTTTAAGCAGCATCTTATTACAGCTTAAATGTAATAAATCATAGCCATTAGTACCTGAAAGTTATTACTCAAAGGTTAAACAGGATCTTGCCTGAAACCAGATGAGAGTCTTGCTTGACCTTCCAGGACCATGTGTCACATCTCCTGGCTAACAACAGGTTGCACCAGCTATAGCCAGAAGGGAGCCCAAATCCAAAGAAAATCTGTTGATTGCTTTCTTCCATAGGATGAAAATGTGCTTCAGTACTCTTACATTTAGAGAGTGGAAAACAAGAGATGTGAAAATGCCCTCTCCTGGCACTTTTCTAAGGTGGAACCTGAAATGGGGACTGGAGGGTCTCCTCTTCCCTATTCATAACTGGCAGCACTTGCTAGCAGTGTACCAGGCAACACTGTAAATGGCCCCAACCTCCTCCTTGAGCCCAAGATGGATATGAACAGCCCCACTGTGAGGTGCCTGAAGGGCTAAAACCCCAGATTAACAAGTCACTTTTCCTGTGAGAGTACCATGTCCATTTTAGTTTATAAAAAAGAAAAAAAAATCCTTAAGGATTTGGCAAAGGTAAAAATTCTTCCCTGTTTTCAGTCTGTTTGGCTTGTGGGCTTGACAACAAGAATAACAAGAATCTGGGACTGGCCTTTTTCACTGCACGATGGAAGCTGCATGCTCTCTGCAAGCTCTATGATAGGATGCTTTCCAGAAACAGCAGCAGCAACTCTGGGAGCAAAAGGCCTTCAGGAAGATGAGTAATGCAGACAGTGAAGGGAGGGATTTCTGTGGCACAGGGCCCAAACCACAACTCTTTATGAAGATCAATCGGGTTTGGATGTCACCGAGCCTGAATGGAGAATGGGTCCATGTAAGAAAAAAGTGCCAGCTGATCACTCATCACTGTCCCACAGGAGCTAACTCAGACATCAGGCTATCCAGTATCTCTCCTGTAGAATTTGGTGTCAAACCACATCAGCTTGAAAATTATTTCTCTAAGCTGGAACTGACATTCATAGTTCAGAAGAAAGACCGTAAGCCTGATTCATCCTCATTTTATGCCAGAGCAGTTCCACAAAAGTCAGTGGAACCATACCAATGTGTACCTGGAATGGGTCTGGCTCAGAAGTCAGGAAGATCCATTCTAGCTGAAAAGAAGCTCCTACAGTGGTTGAGTTCCTGATGTGTGCAACAGTGCTACTAAGAGTCTGTGCACTGGATTTTTGAAAGGGAAAGATTTGATTTTGTGGGAAGTATAAGCCCCATATGAGACTCCAAACAAAAATTCTGTGCAGAAAAAAATATGACTGGCAGGGCCCTGATTTACTTTGGATCATGGCACTGCTCCACAGCCACTGTGTTTTGGTTGTGCTGTAGCCTATTCAAATGGATTGTTCTGGAAATCATTTCCTGTGCTACTTTTCATGGTAATATTTTGAATTATTAAGCTATGTTATTTGAAATCAGTCCTGTTGTAAGTCTCTATAAGGCTTGACCAGGTGACCTCCAGAGGTTCTTTCCAACGGATAGTTTTCTCTGAATTTAAGATTCTGAGGTTACTTACTCATGATGCTGTTTATTCTGCCAAGGGTCTGTTTCAAACTAGACTCTAATCAAGCTCTCCCTGCTGCAGCCCTCTTACGATAAAGTGCTGACTTGCCAGTTGCTAACAGACCACTAACTGGAGTGCATTACTGCAAGATCATCTCTAAATCCATTCATCTACACCAAATCTGCTTCCAAATCTGCTTTTACCACTAACATTTCTTTTTGTACGGGAGTCCCTTGTAATTTCTCATTATTTAGACATTCCTTGTACTTGAGAAGTAACTGGGATTCTCAAGACTGCCCTCATCCTTTTCCCCGCTGCTTCCATATGGCCTTAACACCTCACACTATTATCTCATGGTAATTGAGAAGGGCCTGATGGAAGCCAGAACACTGAAGTAAACTTAATTTTATTTTTTTTTTAATTAAAAATAAATACACTTACACATTGGTATGGCCAGACAGATGGCAATGTCTCACTTTGCTCCATACAGTGTGTATGTCTATACAAACCCCATATAGAGAGAGTCTGTGTAAGAAGCATTCTTTCCCAGGAAAAGCAGGTCTAAGCCCCAAACCAACACAGCCTGTTCCTTTCTGGATACACCACTCAAACACAGACAGACTACAAGTGTCAATGTACTACACCATTCATGTTTCTCTTGGCTCTCCCAAAGATGTTTTTTACATGGTGTGCCAAAAGTGCTTCTGTCAGTCCGTAGCTCCTCACCACCAGTGCAAGCACTGGAGTGATAAAGTGGGCCCAGATTTATTGAGTGAGGATGGCAGGAGCAAGGGGCTAGTACTTGCCCCTTGCCCACTAGTACTTGGTGCCTTGCCCATGCTTCCCTAGTTACTCAGCTGCCCTCTCAACCTCTACCACTCATATTGATTTCAACACTGTGTACACCCTGGTGCTTTCCAAGCGCCTCTGCCTGGCAGCACTGCTGGCACAAACCAGTTCATCTGAGCTGGGAAACCTGTCAGTCACTATTTAAAAGACATTCCAGGTTTGCGGTACATAAATTAACCTTGACACCTACTGCAGCAGTATGTTGACTTTTCCTGCACATCCAGCTGCACTTGATGGGAGCTAATAACTGCAGGCAGCAAGAGAAGGACACTGCTTTCAGGAAAAATTGTGAGGAAGAGCTTTCAGAGGACATGAAGATGTTCCTTGCAGGGAAGAATTTTTAAATTAGCTGAAAGTCAAACACCCTAAAACACTTACTGCTGTATGCCTTTGATCTTTGATGCTCAGCCCTGTGGCTTGTTGGACATGGCATCTTTATTTCTCCTGCTTGCTTTGTGTAGGAGTTGTGTTTCGTGGCATCAGAGTGCTAAGGGATATAAGTAGAAGGTAGCATTTGTGTAGCCCTCATCATGATTAGCTGTGTTTCTACATGTCCTTTAATTCACACAACTAATCCTACAGATAGTGTGATCTTGATCTTTCACCTCCTTTATCACACTCAGCAAATGAACTAGTTCCCATAATGTAGGCCAACCATTACAAATAATCAGCCAGGACCAAACTCTATAGCTTTTGTCTGCAAAACCAGAATACCTTTGTTTTGCCAAATTCAAAGCAGAGCTACAAGCTAGCAATCAGCTTGTAACATATTTCTAGCAAATATTTTATGCAAATTGTGCCATTATTTTTAAATTAAATATTCCATCAGATATTTCTCTGCTGTTTCAGACTTTGACTAACTTGACTATCAAATAATATCTACAAAATAAATCTGCCACGAATCACTGCATTATGTTTGAACATATTCAAATATAAAGCAAGCTTGAAGAAAACAGCCATGTCATAGCTAGAGACTTCATTTGTGTTTGGACTTTGCAACTAAATCTAGCCCATGGGAAAAAGATACAGCATCAGGTCAGGAGACTCTCCCCTATTTTGCTTTGGTGCACACAGAGCTTAGGGAAGGGATCAGATAACAAACAGGGCAGTATTAAACAAAAGACAGGAAGATTTCTGTGCTTAAGCCACGAGCATATCTCCTGTGCAGAAATAAAGCCAAAAAAGGCAGTAAACTCAGCAGCTTGGCCATTTTCTGGTTCACCTGGAAGAATGGAGCCCAGACCTCTCTTCACAATGTGATGTATCATCTGCTACAGAGACAGTCAAAAGCCATCCCAACAGCTATGTGAGATGCCAAGATATGCAACCAGACCACAGGCACCCCCTCACTGCCTATGGGATGTGGTCACCAGGAGCTGCCATGCACCTGAGCAAAGGCTTCTCGGGCTTGCTGCCAGCAGGCTCTGGAGAGCAGCCACAGATGCAGGCTGCCTTCTGCCACAAGATCTGATCCAGCCTGGAGAGTGCTCTCTCAAAGGACAGCAGGCCCATGGCCAGGCTCACCTCTGCAAATGCTTGTACCTGCCACGTCGGCTACAAATATGCTATGTTTTTCTTCAGAACACCAAGAGTTTGTTTTATTGGTCTAAGCAAACTAAGAAAACAAACCCAAATCACACAAAAAACTCGAAAGCACCTTTCTTCTCCATATTCACACAACAAATTCCGTGTTTCACAGTGGCACTAAACAAGATGGTGTCACTAGGACCAAGGCACACAGAGACAAATACCCACATTACAAGAAAGGTGGGATAGGACTTCTTGCACAGGCATGGTTTAAAACTTGAAGAGGGGAGATTTAGATTAGATGTTAGGAGGAAATTCTTTACTATGAGGAGAGGTAAGACACTGAAACAGGTTGCCCAGGGAGGTTGTGGCTCCCCAATCCCTGGAACTGTTCAGGGTCACTCTGGATGGGGCTTTGAGCAACCTGATCTAGTGTGAGGTGTCCCTGCCTATGCAGGGGGAGGTTGGATCTTGATGATCTTTGAGGTCCCTTCCAACCCAAACCATTCTATGATTCTACAATCAGGAGCTACTTGTCTGCCTGGCACAGCCTCTGAAACAGACATCCCCCTGCTCCTGCAAAGCCTGGCTGCAAACAAGGTCCATTGTGTCTTTCCAGTGACCCATTCTGTTTACTGAAAGCCGACACGGGGTCAGTAGCTTTCCTGTCAGCATCCCAACCCACTTTTTGGCTCTGTGCATCGTTCTCCCCTCCTACCCCATCCCCAGCCAGCCAGCATTCATTTGGATTTATCGTGCAGTTATGGCCTGGGTCCAGACCCAAGCTGGCAGGATTAGTGGAGGACCAGCATCATCCTATTCAGCTACACACAACCTACTTGTCATCCTTTTGGGAACCAGTGACTCAGATGTAACTTTATTGCAGCCTGGCAGCTGGTGGGACTGGGTGAGATGTACGAAGAGAATAATGCCGGCACCCAATGAAGCCCAGAGACTGGAGCAGAAAACCTGCCTGCAACCTTCAATCAAGTTCTGGCATAATTAAATCAACATTACCATTCAACAATTCTATTCCTGGTGGCAGATTTTCACCTTCTGTAAACCCAGACTTTCTTTGAGTGTTTTGTTTTACCAGATTACTATGTCTGAAAGTCAATGGATTACAAAACAAAAGCAAGTTCTTTTTTCTTTTTTTTTTTGTGCTGCTTCTATTAGCAAAACCACTGGAGTCTACCTTTGGGGCTGTGCACATGGTGGATGCTTGACTGTAGCCTTGCCAGCTCCAGGGAAACAGCAAATCAAAGCAAGCACTTTTGCTAGACTACAGACAAGACTTTTTTACAGAGGTTGTCTCTAAAGGAGGAAAAGAAAGAGAAGTCTTCCATCTATTATAGGCAATCTCTCCCTCCTAGGCTGTGGTTTCAGAGCAGATTTGGGCAGGCCCATAGGCTCCCCATGATATCACATTCTTTCCTCCTTGCTTGCTGCCCACTCCCACCCGCCGCAGTACCCTTTCAGTCCTGCTGATACAGCTGTTTTCTACAGGCATGCTGAGACCTGGACCAAGGAAATCATCTGGATGGGTGAAGGAGAAAAAAACTGAATTATAAGTCAGCCTAAGAAGAAAGCAAAAGCAGCTTGTTTGCCTCCATGCAGCAGTGTTTTGTTCAACATGCCTATTCCTTCCTACAGAGCCACCCCTCACATAAGCACGACAGCATCCCTGTAGAGCCCCCCAGAGAGCATGTCCTTCTGGTACCTTCACATACGCCCCAGAGTCCAACTCTGTATCATCTCAGTTACCAAAGACCAAGCCAGTACCAAACTGCAATATATATGATTTTCTCCATAGGTACAGATTTTAGCTCTACCTCAACGCTGGAGATACACATAGAACAGGATAAGGGAAAAGGAAATATTTTCAGGACAGTTGCAGCAGAGAAACTATACACATTTCTCTTCTTATCTCTTCCCAGAATGCAAGATGATGCTGTTACTACATCCCCAGACATATTTACATAAGCGTGCAGTCAACAAAAGCCCCGTTAACCCCAAGCAGTGCCCAATCCCAGTCTAGGCAACTCCAGCAGCTGATCCCCCTTCTCCTTACACATCACTGTTCACCAATCCCCCAGCTTTAATTTTTGTCTGCTCTTCTGGAGGGAATAGCTCCTGAGGTTGTCTCAGCAGCTGTTCTTTGCTTTCCCAAGCAGCAGCAGAGCTCAATTGACCTAATTCCTGCTTGTTTCCCTGCCACCCACAGAATCTGAAATAGCAGCAGTGAAAACTGCCAAGGCGCTCGTCAGCAGCCGCTCTGCCGCAGCACGGGGCTGGCTCACATTCACTCCCTTGTCTGTGGGTCCCACAAGGGTTAGAAACTTTTTAGACTGTAAGTTTCAAAACCTGCAAAAAAAGCAATGGACAATTATTGCAGACAGCTCCTAAAGCAGCCTCAAGGACAAGTGGATTTTTTTGTACCCTCCGGCACATCCTCAGCAGTGTCCTTTATACTGAGAACATCAGACATATCTATTAGTAAAAATCCATGGGTAAGTCTCCCAGCTGCTGTCTCACCTCCTTTTCAGTTAGAGTTTGGATTTGCACACAGGTTTAGACTATTAGACTGATTTTGTTTTCTTCTTTTAATGAAAGCTGGGTCAATCCTGATCATAACTTGAACAAGAACAGGACTTGAATTTGTACATGAGTTCTGCAGTGAAATTCGCTCTCACCTGCCAGGCAATCCGAGGGACCTGTTACCCACTTCATCAGGAGCAATCTCCCTTTGCTGCAGTCCACAGTCTCAGCCATATATATAAAAAATAAAAACCAAACCACAAAAAAAACCATATAAAAATAATTCTTTTCCTCTCATGGGATCACACTGCCACAGCCCAAGCCACACAACTGCCCCAAAATTTAACAGGCTACAAAGCGAGCGGGAATGGGAACATTTAGGTTAATTAGTGTGTGGAGAGGAAGCCAAAGATATGTTAAGATCTGATATGGCATATGGGATCCGATAGCATGTCATTAGAGGTAGAAAGCAATCCTTTCCAGTGTAGCTTTTCAGCTGCTTATTAAGGCTTTCTTTTCAAGCTCCTAAGTGCACGGGCTGAAATTTTCCATGCCATAATTGCTACTATTTGGATAATTAAAGCTTGGTATAATGCACAGACACAAGGGCATTTCCTAACTTCTGAGCGTGTGCCTCTGCAACCTTCCTCTTTCTTTTTTCTTCCTAGTAGAAGCTGAAGAAGCAGGAAGGCTTAAGTCTGTAACCCGGAACATAAGCAAGGCTGGCATTCAACCTTTATGCCTGACAGGCATCAGCCTACATCAGTCAGGGATGTAAACTTCACGAGAATGTATTTTCTGCCATTGCATCTACACGAGGTATCTATGGCTCTTGAGACTCAGGGCAGTCTCAGATTTAAGCAGAAATCCTATAGCAGTCAGACAACAAACATCACAAAAAGTAACAGTGGCCAAGCACTCTCCAAATAATCCCCCTTCCTATACCTTTGGCAAAGGGAGCAGTTAACAGCTCAAAACTTACCATAATATGAAACATCCTTTTGGATTCAAACTGAATTAAATTACACACTGTGCAACATTAACTAGGCCTGCAAATATTTGCAGGATAGTGAGAGGGCTTTGTTCCAACTAAACCTTGAGTCGTTCAGATTTCAATATTTAATTGAAGCTTCTGTAGATATCTTGCCCACTTCCCTATCCCAGCCCTCATTAGCACAATAACCAACAAATTTCATTCATTCACTTAAAACTTGCCAGAGCTTTAAGTAAGAAATTCTGACACAGCTTAAACTCTTAGGAAACCTCAGAGCCAAACAGACTATGTAAAAACTATGACAATTGTATTATTAGCTTCTAAACAGAAGCAGCATGACACACCAAAAAGGAAATCCACAGGCTGTCAGAAGCAATGAGAGAAGGTATTGGTGACAAATTAATGGCTATTTAAACGTATTATTTGTTCCAAAGTGTTAAAAATGAGATTTTTAACTATAATGGCAGAAAAGGTAAGTGGCGTGTCAAGTCCCACATGGGCATGCTGTCTCTCCCAGCTGCTGCTGCCAGCATTTCAAAGCTGTTGACTGGTTCCATTTAGAGACTCCCATGGGTAAAGAAAGACTCAAGAGAATCAGAAATAGGTTTTATTTCTTCCCCTTGGTTTAGTTTAGGCAGAGACATTTTGCTTTGGCTCTGCTGACAAACACAGATGATTAAAGAAATAAAGGTAGAAGAACAGAGATTGACTTACATTAGCACAGATGGACAGCTTGGACACAAATCTAGTTGATGGACATAATTCACTAAGAAACTGACTTTATAACTAGTTACTTAAGTGTTGGATCACCTAAGCAGTACCATGTGGCTTCTTCATCCTAAATTCAGAGTACTGCAGATTTCTGAAGAGGGCTGTGAAAGCAGAAAGTCCTTCGCAATCTGACATTTTTACTGTTCTTCCCATCTTGCCCATTTAAATTTTACTATCTCAAAGAAACAGGAGCTCTGATATGAAACAGCCTGGGAAAATTAATTGGGAAAGATAAAAGCTAAGCCACTGGAAGGCAGAAATCCCTATGTTTTCTGCAAGAGGCACTGTCTTAGCTACCATGCCAGCCCTTTTTTTTTTTTTTTTTTGTTTGGAGTGGGTACATGTCAGCAGGCACGTGCTAACCACTGCTATCATACATGGAATTGATCCCAGACACGTTGCCACTGAGGATATTTGGGGACTACAGGATGGTACTGCTCAGTGCACATACTACTGAAATATTTTCATGGAACTTGCAAAGAAACAGAGTAAATGTGGCACATGCTGGTAGTGCACTGCTCACAGGTAAAGAAGAAACCATTGATTTTTATCTAGTTAAAGAGCTCTCTCTTGAATCTACTGTAAATGAACTGATGGAGACTTCCATGTCCAAAGTAAGTAACTGGCTAAACCCAGCCACAAGACCAGGCTGGCATAGCCAGTGCTTGGCATGGCATGAAACACCCATATTTTGTGTGCATTTCTTGAAAAATCTTCCTGCAGGTCCCTGAGCCTTGGAAGTTGGGAGCAGGAGTGCTCATGGAGGTGGGACATACAGAGCTTCAGAGGAGTTAGACTGATTTCAGAACATATTACAGCCTACGTCTCATTGCAGCTACAGCTTGGGTGCCTGCAAGACCAGGATACTAAGGACATAGACCAGAGATTTCCCTGGTCCTGGCTCCCACGTGCCTGCTGGCACAGAATGAGGCAAGTTTCAGATCCTGCACTGCAGAGGAAGTTTCCTCAGGAAGCTGCCTGGTGTTTGTCAATATTGTGTCGTGAGCAACTCAGTTTCATAAACTCTTCTGAACTGAGGTTGGCGATGCCTGGTGGGAAAAAAATGGTGCATCAGAATATGCCCCAATAACATGTCTGAATATAAAATTATACAGGGCTTTCCCTGAGTCCCCTGTGTCCCAGGGCAGGTTATCTGCAAAGCCTGGGCTACTTCACATATTTCTCAGTGATCTCTTGAGCCTGGAATCCAATGTCAACTTCAAAGTACCAGCCTTTCAAAGCCATTTTTGTCTTGTACCAACATTCTCTACTTATGGCACAGGTCCTTTACCTGGTCAAAACCACCAGAACATCACAGTATTGGAGCATCCCTGATTATATTGACAGCACTGGCATTTGAAAACTAAAAAAAAATAAAAAGAGCACCATTTGAACTCAATATGCTATTGGATGCCAAACAGTAGGAATCCTAGCCTATCTAGTTACTAATTTCTCTTTTCAGTGAATTATATCTTTACACAAAGCCACACAAACCTCTCACATCAAACCTCAGACTCACTAAAAGTCCACACAGAACTTGGGCACTGGGATTAATGGATGAAAGTATGCAATGGTCTGAAAGTATAAAAGAAGAGGGCCTGAGGATGAAAGGGGAGAGAAACTCAGGCAGCATGCATAGGCAAGCACTCCAGCAAGAAATCACACTGTGAAAGCTAGAAGGGGAGTTTAAATTAGAGGAGGTACTGTTATTCTTCAGGTTTGTAATCAAAAGCCTGTGGTTCCAATTAGGAGAGCAAAGATGCCTGGCCAACACGCTATTACCAGCTTTTTGGCAGGCAAAGCCATTTACAGCAACCAGGCTGCCTCTCCTGCACTCAAGTATTTGTTTTTACATTCAAGCCTTCCCAGATTCTTATAGTTCTTGGAACAGACTCCAGCCACACTTGTAGAGGGCAAAGTCCATATCAGATGGATCGTCAAGCAGAACAAAGTGTTATTACTTTCTCAAAGCTGCTATTCAGTCACACCCCTTACATTATTTCTATGAAAATGAGGGAGCAATTTCAATTAGTATGTATGAAAAGAAAAGACTGAAAAAAGGTGATGAGTTGTTGGGGTTTTTTAATGTCCAAGGCTGAAGTTAGTAGTAAAGCTCCCCAGAATGATGAAAACCACCTTCCAAAATTTTGCTTGTGGTCTTCCACCTGCCAACCTGAACATTTCTGGGAGCAATTTGGTGCTGTGTGGATTGCTGGGTGCTGGAGGTGTTTGGTTATACTGGAGCAGAAACAGAGAAAGGGGGGATATTCACAAAGACCAGCACATGCCCTGGGCAAAGTGGAGATCCTAAATTCAGGCTCCTGGCTCTTCGTCCACCACAGGAAGACCTTTTACATCTGTCCCACTTTGCATCTCACTGTGTTCTGCTCTTCAGTGACATGTGTCTTTTGGGTGACTGGTGGACAATCTCCCTTTTGAGTTTCACTTTTTCACAAAGTCTCAGCCCAATGCAAAACTGCTTGTCCTCAGCAAAAAATATTCTCCACTTTTTCTTACATGCTTATTTAAAGCTCCACTTCATTATATTTAGTGGTATTCTGACTTTAATAAATAATAATTGCACACTTCTTGGAGGCTCTGTGCATCTTAACACATAATTAATCCAACAACCAAACCCCATGGGCCTTCAAATCATCATTAGAAAGAAAATCTACCAGCCAACCACCTTGGGGGGGGGGGGGGGGGAATAAAATCCTTTCTCTCCCTTAATTGGTCTGGGAGGTACAGGCACAGCTCTCTCAACCAGATGTCTTCTGCACTATATTCATAGACCTAGGCTCAGACCAAACCAGGGAAATAAATTCCAGAGATGCACAGACCCCACAGAGGCATGCCCAGCCATACCCATCTCTCTCTGCATCACAGTCTGTCAGGTTGAAGTGACAGCAAGCAGAAGGAAGAGGGAGAAAAAAAAAAAAAAAAAAGGACCATCCCTTCTCCTCAAGTCAAGTAAGAATGAAGATGGAAAGGGATACTTCAGGGATAAAACACTACACATGGACATGTACAACTTCACAAAGCTGCTGTTAACTGAAGCACACTTCTCTTCTCCTCAAGGTGGACGTGTAAGGTTTAAGAGATTCTTCAACTCTTTTTCTACCCAACACCTCCTTCAATCTGCAAAGTTAAACTCAATCAACTCAATCTTATTTCCTCTATAGGAGTCAGTCTTGACTGCAGCTGGAGAGCCAGCATGTATCCCTAACGACAGCAGAAGGTTCCTTCTGGCCTACACAATATTATTTATCACAGCCAAACCTAAATGAGCACCAGGGCTGTCTCAGACCTCAGCAGAGCTCCAGGATTAGCTCTTTCCTCATGTACTATGGTAGGTCCTGACTCAGGGAGAACCTGGAGAATTTGAACCTCTTTGCCAGCCCCAATATATGAAAACCATAACCACCTGGGAGCAGCAGCACTAATGTCTCCAGTGGCTGGGGAGCACATGGCCAGGCCACTCAGGTTTCATCCCCCCATGTTCCTCCCCTGGGCCCAGACACAGCCACTGGAGGGTCCCCATAACACAGACATGGTGCAAAGATCTGCAGTCCCTGGTTTCCCCACCAAGTGACTCTGTAGCCCCCTGCCCTTGCTCGCTCCATTCACCTGTAGTCCTTGCCAGTGCCACAGCCCCATCACGGGGGTTACCTCTGCAGGCTCCTAGCAAGTAAGGGCAGATAACTTAAAAGACAGCTCATTTCTTCTGTGTTATTTAAATTCCCTTTCATTTTTAATTTCTGCTAGGCAATGAAGTGAGGTGTAATATGTAATGGATTACCAGCAGGGCAAAAGAAGCAAATATCTAGCTTACTTGTTTCAGAAATACACAACCTAAAAAGCACGGCCTACTCTACTGTGCCCATGTATTTAATCCTTCTGACTAGCACACAGTGTCCAAGAAAAATTTCCTGCTCCAAGAGTCTGCAGCCTGGGACTGGAGCCCAAAGACTCCCAAGAAGCTCCAGCAGCCCGTAACCAGCTGTGTGTCCCGAGGGAATGGCTAACCTGGCAGTGGCTTCCCTTACACTAAATCCTTATTGCTTTAACAAGGTTGCCTGGAAGTGGCCTGAGCAGAAGAAAAGGGAATGCAGCTCTGATCAAGTGACTCATAGAAAGAGGGAGGGAGGTCTTAAGATACTCTTTGGAAAGGATTTCAAAGCTGAGCATATTGTTCCAGGAAATGTTTACAGACTGAAAAAAGAGGAAGTTTTGACTTTCATTGGCTTGTTCTGTTGCAACATGGCATGTTTACCAAAAATCCATAAAGAGAGGGAAAAGAAAAGCTTCCTTCTGAAGAAGAGCTGAGCAAGGAGGCAAAAAGAGAACAGCTCTGCCAGTGGGAGCTCTGCTTTAAAGAACCAGCCAAAAGGAGAAAATGAACTCCCTCCTGGCTCTGCAAGGCATGTTTGTACCTCAGCCCCACAAATGTTTCAAAGAAGAACAAAACCCAGAGTAAATCAGAAGAGGTTCAAGCAAAGTATACTCTCACTGCAGGTTTTAGGGTCATACTTGCCACATACTACTCACTTTACAGACAACAAGGATGACAGTGTTCCTCCCAGGAGATGTTAGTGTTTTCTGGGAGATGGAGCAGTCAGAAGGAGACTATATTTAGAATTATGGTGGGGTTTTTTTTGTTTTTTGTTTTGGTTTGGTTTTTTCTTCTTACAAATTTAACACATTGCCAACAACCAACAGACAAAGCAGGACTTTATGGATGCCCCTGTGGAAGTGTTCAAGGAAATCATGCACCATTTTACATCAGTTGCTCCTATTTTTATTTTTTTTTTTTACAGCTAAGACTCCTTTCAGAATATGGGCAGCAACCTGTGACTTTCTATTTAGTCCTTCAGTTGCTGCATTTTGTTCTGAGCTGGTATCATTTCATTCCCCTAATCTTCTTGGGATGCCTCCTCTTGTCCCCTACCAGGAAGGAGGCTGCAAGATCCTCCTTCTGGTCCCACCAGGTTTTTGGCAGCAGCATCGCTCCAGAGGCAGAGCTCATGCTCCTCCCTGGCCTCACAGAGCTGCCAAGTACCAGGGATGTGAAACAACCAGACTTGAACAGCTCCTCATCCTGACCAAGCTCTTACCTCTCCAGAGAAGTGGTGTCCTCCCACCAGAAAGAGATGCAAGATCAAAGGCATGTGGAAGACCCATCAGAAAGTAAGGGTTGAGACCTGGTGGGTGGGTGTCCCCCTCAAACAGCACTGTCCCCCCCTGCTCTGAAGCCTCACAGCATCTCCCGTTTTTCTCCCCACCCTACGAGCCTAGCTCCAAAGAAGGAGAGCAGCACTTTTAGACAGGTCCCAGAGCCTGTTGGGAGGGAGGAGAGCAATGGAAATAGACTTATCATGGGCCATGACAGCAGAGATCAGACTATCTCTGTCTTCATCAGTAAAGGTGAAATGATGATCATCTAGAATGACAAAAAGACAATGAGCCTGATCCAGAAGGAGTGAAAGAAAATTTGGGAAGAAAGTGAGCATTTCACTCATGGAGATGTGTGCCAGAAGACAACAGCAAATGCAGAAGTCATCTTTTTAATCCTTAGCTCTTTTTGCAAACCATATATATTAATTTTCTTGCACTGCAGGAAGCCTAATGGGAGGGGGGGGGATGTACTTTGTTCTGCAAACTATTTTTTTAAGAAACAGAAGTCTCTCAGATATCAACACTTCTCTAACCTGTGGACCCTAAAGCGGACTAGCTTTTGCTTTGGAAATGAAAGGTCCCTGCAGTTCAGTGACTTAGACATTTTGAAATCTTAACCTATTTGACAAGATATTAGTCAAAAAGCAGTGCCAGAATGTGCGAATTAATAGGACCCATATGTAACTTCTTAATAGTAACCACTCACTTAATCCTGTGTAGCTAATGGTATAACAAAAGAATTAGCCAGTGACATCCACTTAGGAAATATGATCCAATCGATACTATGATTTCTTTTTAACTGCTGAACTCATTTTGACACATATAAAAATGTGGTTTCAATCAGACCAAACTGCACCACAAAAAGAAAAAAGCCTTGTAAAGAAGGCCAGACCTGTGGGCTTTAAACAATGTGGTAAAGTGAAGAATATTCACAACAGGATTGAGACTGGGAGCATGGGGGGAGGAAGTAACTGGTCCCTCAGTCATTATTACCAGCCATGAGATCACACAGACCTTTCATCTTATATTATCAGTCTCCCTTAGCACTGGACATACAGTAAAACATGCAGAGCTGTAACAGGAGGAACAGTCAAATCTCCCTTGCTTTTCTCCTCCTGAGTGCCCTCATTTACATTAACTCCTCAGCAAACAGTAATAGCTAACAGAGCAAGACTGTTACAGTCCTGGTTCAGTGACACTGGCTAACTGGGAACACTAAAAAGATACTCAGAAACACAGAACAAAATTATATAACAACTGACACTTTAGCATTAGTGGAAAAAAAAAATATCCCCCTGATTAAAATATCCCCCACACCCCCGCTCCCCTCCACCAGGGCCACTGCAGTACTGCAGTATAAGTCTTTCATGAGGAAACCCCACTGACCACAGCTGATCTGATTTTCTCTACATCCAAATGG
The DNA here is from genome assembly GCF_003957555.1 of Calypte anna. NCBI lineage: Eukaryota > Metazoa > Chordata > Aves > Apodiformes > Trochilidae > Calypte > Calypte anna. Next base: position 122,572,818 of record NC_044244.1, read on the forward strand.
GAATTGAATGAAACTTCCTTCTGGCAATGGTCTCAATCCAAGCTCTCGACCCACCAAGCACTTTAATTGTCTTGGCTCGGGCAAGACATGTCCCCTAAACGTTGTCCCACCTGCAGTTTTAAGATGGTGCTTCATTAAACTGAATTATCTTTGTGCAAAATGTACAGATTAGCTCCTAGGCTAGCTCATATCCAGAAGCACACCCAAGCACCAACAAAGCCAATCATGTTTGATCCCACGCAGGGACCAAGAGCAAAGCTAACGGAGCCTTCACACACCGACTGAGAGTAATGCACCTCCTGTGCATGGAGAAGGCAACGAGTCAAAACAGGGCCAGAAAGATGACACACACACAAAGCAGTATGTGGTGGATGTGGATATGTCTGTCCAGCTTTATATTTGCATGCCTACCCTCTGACTGTGCTTGCAGATGACAGAGAATATGGCTATGAGCTCGGCACGTATACAAAGTGTTTAGAAAACATACAGACTGTGGCAGTCCATGGGAAATGGGGCCACTTCAATTTTAGAGCTGAGTGTATTGTAAAGACCTCAGGAAGAAGGCTGCCACATTTAGTCCAACAGGTTAGCACTTGTTTTACAGCTTCTGTTTCCCTTGGACCTGCCCTGACGGGTACCAAGCTGACACTTGCAGCCTTTAAGGGAAGCTATCTCTGAGCTGTCCTCAGGGTGCAGTTGCACTGCAGTCACTGCCCTGTCACACATACCCCTCAGCAAGATTTATATTAACTAGGTTTCCATCCTTGTAGTAGCCTGGTGGCAGCACCAGGGTGCTTGGGTGAGGCTGCCTCCTGAGGTATTTGGCCAAACCTTTGAGGTTGTTTTGCAGGCTGCAAGAGTGGGGTTGTGGCAGGCAGACAGCTATCAATAATGATAGGGATAAAGACTTGGTTGTATCACAGTATAATCTCAGCAGGCCTTGCAGACTGCAGGTGGTGTGGTCCTCCCCCTCCTCCTCCATCCATTTTAGAAGGTAAAGCATTAGCACTCAGCCTACCAAACATTAACTTTCCCAAACCAGGTCAGGATCCAAAAGAGTTTTGTCAAAAAAACAACAAACTGCTGCTTTTAAAAAGCTTGGAGTTTCTTGGGTATTTCCTTTCAAAGGTCACAAAGAGCAGGTTTTAAGATTCAAAAACCTGTTTTCCTTTTGGAATACTGCCTACTAGCTTCACAGCTGAGGGAGGATGGATAGACATGAGTGGACTTCTTTGATTTGCTTTCCAAAATAACTATTTGTTCCCACATTATCTAAGTCAAATATTAACAGTAATGCCTTACTCTTGGAGCCTGTATAAACATGAAAGGTAAATGTGCAGATTTAGAAGAGTCAGCTTGTAGAAAAAGACAAGTAAGATGATGACGGATTTCTCTCAAAGAGGTCTTCACCTCTTTGTGAAAAAGAAGTTCTAGGTCATCTAATTCTGCACTGTCTAGAAGCAAAGAACCATTTCTTCATTGTTTTCATATGTTCCTAAGTTATATGCCCCTCCTTATTCACATCTCTCATTTGCCATGTCAACAAGGCAAGCTGTCCTGAGGACGAAATCTTACCAGATAGGATAGCAAAGCTTTCACCAGAGAGAGGGTGTCCACAGACATCAGCACAGTCCAAATCCCTTTCTCCAGAGGGAAAAAAAAAAATAAATTAATGTTTCAAGAAGTGATTTTTGTCCTAGCAGTCAAATGTTTCCTCGGTGCTCATGAACTGCCTAGGACAAAGCTGAGAAATACCAACATGGGAGGAAAGGATTGGGTGATTGGGCTGGGGCAGATCTTTTCTGCATGTACAACCTCATACAAGGAGAAGAGAGGAAAAAGGTTCTGCATGCAGCCTGATGTGCCACAATGGCTGCTGACACTGAGCACACTGCACCAACTCAGCTTCACAGAGCTAAACCAACATACTAATAATGACAGAGATAAAATCCCAGTCAAATGTTTGCCAAAGCTCTTATAAGTAGTAGGAGCCATTCCAAAAGGGTTATTCCACAACTAGTTCAGCCTTGGAGCAGACTCATACTCTGGTGAACTGCAACACTGAAAGGACAATCCCTCTGTTTGTGAACATGGAGTTACTTCCTCTGAAGTGGCCCATTAGTGAACCAATACTGATGTTAACCCTGTAACAGCAACACAGCAGCAAAAATGGAGCAGCAGTATTAGTCACTACACACAAAGGAGTACAAAAAGGTGAAGAGCTGAAGGATTAATTCATATTTAATTTGGGTGAACTATGTAAATTTCAAGTGTGCTCCTCAGCTGCATCTCATCCCTTCTAACCTTACTCATTACAGAAATCCAAATATAGTCTATTGAGTTTATAACTTGCATTTACTATTCACTGCATTAGGATCCTATGTGTTAGCAGAAACTCACACATGTTGGTTGTGTGATGGTTTTATTTATCAATTTATATTTTTCAGTCATAGAATAATGTTCAGAAGAGACGTCTCCACTTTTGTACAATAGGACACAAATGATGTTGGGGGACATCTCCCTCTCTGGCTCAAGAGATTGCAATATACCACAAACAAATCCTGCAATAGTTTCCTTGAGAACAGACAAGGTATACCAGCTTTGTACACATTTAAATGCTTGTTGACATAACTCAGTTCTGGAAGGCCTTGGCTACATTTGCTTATGGGAAAGGCCCTCTCCCATTGCCTTCAGCCACTTGTCACCCCCTACTGCATTTACCAAACAGTATTCCTCTTCCATACTACATCCTGAAAGGTAAGCAGCTTCCTCAACTGCTTCAGGGAAAAATCAGCTGGGTTAGTGTAAATAACTTGGCAGTTCAAGCTGAGCCAGTCCTCTGGGTTTCAGTTCCTCTAAGACCTTTCTACCCCAAGTTTCCATAATGGTTTGACTACTTCAGGTAGGGGTATGATCTGTAAAATTAAAGTGGTAGTAGCACAGATGTAGTTACAGTGATATAAAATATTTCACAATACAGTAATTCATTTCTCCTTTGTGTTGTGAGTGCCTGCAGGAGTCAAAACACATTTGCATTAGTACAAGAACATCCATACCAAAGAGATTATGCCATTTGAAGTAGTCTGCTTTCAAACAAACACTGAAATCATTTGCGAAAAGAAAAACAATACAAAACACAACCAAAAAAGCCTCCCACCCTGCAAGCATTCTTCTCCAGATGTGCTCTGCCCCAGCCCTTTGTACTGGCTCCCCTCTGTATTGCAGTCCCTGTGTAACTCAGCAGCATCTTAAAATCCTCTCCTATGCACAGCTGCTGCCGCCACACAGCTGGCAAGGCAAAGGTGGTGATGAGCACAAGCCAAGAAGATCCCTCAACTTTAATAGCTTCCACCCCCTTCTCCAAAGCAGCAGCAGGACCATAACCCCAGTGGGTTCTCTTCAATGCAGATTGCTTTTTCCCCTTTCCCCCCTTCTCCCTTTCATCCTTTTCCCTGTGTCCAGCAGCCACACTTTCCACTACCCAGCACAAACAGGGGCAGAGCAAGAATGAAGGAGCAGATAGCAGGGAAACTTTTCTCCTAGGCTCTCAGTATCACTTTCATGGGCAAATTATTTGGGAACACACGTGAGGAGCACACGCTGTTTGGACCAAAGAGAAATGGGTTGCTGTAAGCAGGGTGTGTGCTCATTCAATAAAACAAGAGCAAACCCCACAGTCAAGAGCAGTGCCAGAGACACTTGCTTACAAGCAGGCACGAGAGCAGCTTGGAAGGATGTGTTTTAACAGGGTGAGAAGATACTAATGTGCTATTTCAATCCTGGCATTCCAATCACAGCTGCCAGAAAGGAGCTGCCAGATGGGACTGTGGAGAATGTATACAAATTACAAACTTTTCTGCCAATTATCAAGAGAAGACCACCCATCCATTTCATTGGAGGCTCCACAGCCAACACTAGTGACTCAAAAAGTAAGGTTATGCAACCTAAGCCATCCAATCTGGCTTTTAAATTTTATAGTTTTTAATTTAGATTCTCTTGATTAATCCTTCCATCTTCCTTTCCTGCTGTGATGGAAACTCTAATATATCATGAGCAGAAAAGAGAATTGAGGGGGAGAGCAGGAAGAACAAAACTATAAGAGTGATTAGGCCAGCCAGAGTAGGTAACAACAAAAACAATATAAAATGTCAGCAGTAAAAGTAGAGGCCAGATGGATTGGTGGAGCAGAGAACCTGCAGTGGGATATAGGGGTTCTCAGCAAAAGATAATATTTTAAAAAATAGACCAATTCAAGGCACTGTCATAAAACACTCCATACAGAGGACAACACAACACTCTAAAAATGGGTGGAGAACAACATCTTTCTCAAGCTATAGTTACCCCCTAAGCTTTTCCACAAAGGACAGAAAGGGAAGCTGAAGTGAACTGGATAACTATCGGCAGTGAACCAATGGAGTTACTCACCTTGACTTTTAGCTATTTGCAAGGAAACGAACACCCAACAGAATCAAGCAGATTTTTATCAGAAACTATTTTTTCAATGCATCAGTTAAATAAATGAATAAATAAGATTACAGTTTTTTTAGTGGTAGAGCATCCTCCAAAAATATCCAATAACCCCATCCAGTAATTTTATTAATTGTATACTGAGTTTTTCTTAGAGCCAAAGCTCCTGGAGTCAGGCAGCTGAGTGGAAGATTATCATTTTAGTGAGAGTAAAGAAAAAAAAAAAAGAATTAAAAATTAAACCTTGTAATTGTGAAGAGGCATTTAGAGATTAAAAAAGAATTAGAGAAGATTTTAAAATAAACCAAATACATTACTGTCTTAAAACTTTTTTTTACAAATAAACATCAGTATTTAAGACTAGATTTTGACTATTTTGATGTTGCAACTCACTTCAAATGGATTAATAAGATCAAACACAGTGAATATGTTTCTCTGGACGTCTTGCCAGCTTCACATCTCACAGAAACTTATCCCCATCTTCAGCTTCAGTATTGGGATCCTCTGAATTAAAGGGAAACAGGAAGAGCCAAAGCTCTATCTACCACCCCTCCTTACAGACTCTTGGAAAAGGAACTACTCAGAAACAAGTGGTTTTTTTCTGTGAATAGTCCAACAGAGAAAGAAGAAATATGAGATGTCTAAAAAAATCACCTGACAGTACAAAGTGAAAGTATTGGCATTGCTTAGGTACAGTTGATCATGGCAGGGCAAGGAGGGGGATGGCACGAGCGTTTGAGATTCCCTCCAGCCTGAACTGGCTACTACCTACATTTTAGAAACTCTGTGTCTTGTCCCACAAGTTAGCTTGTGGGAGAAATTTTATTTGCAAATAATTTCTCTAAAAAAAAAAAAAAAAAAAAAAAAAAAAAAGGAGGGATTTTCTAGTTTGTGTCTTTAAACTGTAGCAACAATACATACTCACTGATCTCTTTCCTCTAGCAAGGTGAAAGACCTACAGAGTTTTCCTTTTAATGAAAACAAAAGCTTAAACCTACTATTGTCTCTTTCCCTAATCTTTCATCTAATTTTCCAGTCAGTTGTGAACATCTTACTTGCTCTCCCCTCAGATGCTTTTCATCCTCACAGCAGTGAGGATACTATGAAGGAAAACTTCCCCTTAATTTCCACCTCTGCTACACTGTGATAGAGTATGTCCCACTTGCTCACATAGCTGACCTTCCCCCCACCTCACACCTGTGGATTGATGAGGCCTCTACCTAAAACACTTCTAGATCTTGGAGTAAAATACAAGCAGATCATCCAGGCAGTGGTAAATGAGATTTCAGAAAGGGAATATGCCACAAACTCATCCCCCTCCCAAGGGAAATGCCACAACACTCAAGCCCAGGCAGTATCTGCTATTGTGATTCAGTCTAGTACAAGGGAGCATTTGCCAAAAGTAGCATGAATTGATGGCACAATGCAGCAAAACCCCACCAAGTTGGCCAAGTCTCCCTTTACAAAATTATCCCTCCTCCCCAAAACCTGACAAATAAATCAATCTGAAAACTCCGCTCATTCATAAGTTCAGCCTGGTTCTGCAGCATCACACAGACTGTACCACAGTGTTTCTTTCTCTTCTACTGAGAAAGCAATGGAGAGCTCAGTAAATACTCCTTCATGACACAGTGTTATAGCCAAGCTTTCTTCCCAGAAGTGCCACCTTTCTTTTAAACACATTTGCGATGAACAGTAAGGGAGAGAATGCTCCTGGACTGTGTGTCAGATGCAAGTTCTGCTGTCTCAGGTGAAGCTCTGGGACATGTAGTTACAATGGTCAACGAGACTGCCATCAAAATGTGGATAGCATAAAGGGCCAAGGGATCAAAAATATCAGAGTTCTGGAGAAAATAACTGTTTAACATAAATAAGAAGAGAAGATGAGGAGCAAAAAGGTGAAGCTGTTGTGTTCCCCACCAGAGATGCGAAATGGCAAATGCCAGCACCTCCACAAGCTCATGACAAATCTTAGTCTGGAAGAAAACTGTTTTAGAGAGAGCATTTAGAGGTTACAAAAATATGGTGTGATGCATGAGGGATTATAAAAGCAAGACATCTGCCAGGCATCCATGCTACCTCTCAACCAGTCAGGACAATTTCCCACCATTCAACAGTAATGCATTGCAACCAAAAAAATTGCTTTGAATACTGTTATCTTTATTGGAGGGCTTCTGAATAGCTAGGCTCAGAGGGGAAAAAGTTAAGAGATTTAAACAAATTAAGAGTGCAGAAACTATTAAAAAGTTCTGCATCCTATTGTAATGGGCTCATCTGATACCTGTGAGGGAGTTGCAGATCTTCGGAAGACAGTACCTGTCAGGCAAACGTCCTCTTCAGAAATACTGAAACAACAGACCTGAAACAGCTTTATTATGTTAGAGGCACCACATGGGCCAGATAAGCCTTAACATCTGCAAAGAAATCATATTCTTAGGTTGCTGAAGCATGCACTAAAAGTTTTCTGAACAGACTGTGCCTTTTTTTGGCTCTCGCAACATTCAGAGAGCCCCAAGGAAGGTCTCCTGCCTTTCTTTTAAATCTTTGTACCTTTCTGATTAAAATACATACCCAACCTAAGAAAGCAACTAAAAAAATGCTTTCCTAATTTATGTCTTCTGCTAGATAACTAGGCATTCCGGGTTATCAAGTATTAATAACAACCTTTGAGAAAATGCAGAGCTGGCCTAATTAACCTTAGAGAATGGAAGTATGTGTGGGGGAAATTACTACTTCAGTGAAATAACGGGAGCTTAAATTTAACTTCAAGTGGTTTTCCCTGAAGCATTTCATCTCAACATACTTCCTTCACTGGCCAGGCACAGCACTGCCAAAGGTCACTGCACTACCTCCTGAACTATTTCAGCCTTTTTTTTTTTTGCAGACACTGTCTCTTGCGGTGAGGCTGGTGGGGACAGCGGATGGAGGAAGGTGTTGCCAGGCTACTAAGTAACTTCAGGGACAGTTAGTGCAGTCACCGTGCAGTCACACAGGAAGGAAAAATGCATCTTCATGGCCTGTTTTGCTGTTCTCCCACGTCCCTAAGTCTAGCTTATTAACAATCCCTCTGGGTGCTGTCTTCATGAAAAACTTCAAGCAGGTTCTCATGTCATCCTCATGCACAATAGCAAAATGCTACAAGTTGCACAACACGGGAAATCCAAAACAAGCCTCCTCTCTTCTTTATGAAGAATGGGGAGGGAGGGAAGGAAAGTGGGAGGATTGCTCCCCACCCATCTTGTTTTGCCCTAGGCCTCCTATAAGCTACCAACAAATATCAGATTGCTGGCTCAGCTGGAGCATCACTAAACAAGAGATAAGGATTACTTTCATAGGAACTGTAAACCCATCATCAAAATGCCTGTAATTGCAAGAGAAAACAGCTGTCCAAAATGTGGAGTTCTTGGCTGAGTTTTGCCCAAAGCCACAAGTTTTTTGTTTTTCACCTCTCCTTGTTCTTGTTAAAAGAAAAAAATCTACGTTTCACTCAGTTAGTCGGGGCAATTTCATCTGGCAGACTATGTCTCCAAGTAAGAGAACAGGTATCTGCCAATTAAATGCAGAAAGACAACTACAAAATCCCAGATTGTGAAAGGCTTTCAAAGATGATGTCTCTGATACAAGCCTTGCCTCCTTACCTACTTCTGCAGATAGTGTAAAGTGCTTCATCTCTCTCCCTTAGCTCTCTGGTTTATCTACGGTGTACCAGACACACACACACTTACAAGCAGCTTTTCATTTAAAGCAGGGCTTTTGCCAGAATATTCAAATGCAAGAGGGAATGTAAGCTATCTTTTCCCCAAAATTGCCTCATTGCTCTATCCCTCACTCCATACTCTGCTTTCTTTGCACCCAACAGTGACCTAAACTGTTCAGCTGTAAGATCTGGAAAAGTATTTGTAACAACTCAGAAAACAGCTCCTATGCTTTGGTATGTCAGAAGTGCTTGATCTCAGCAGCACACCAGCCCACCTAGGAATAACAAGGAGTCATTTTTCATATACCTTCACAGAAAGGAGGATAAATGGAGGTTCACACCTGATAAAGCAGCCCTCTCAGCCTGTGACTGAGTCATGACGGCTTCTTCAACCATGATAACATGGTATTAAGGAATTCTATTTTTATACCTCTGTCTCCTTCCTCTACAGTTTCATTTTACATTGCAAGCTCAGAGTTTTATTATTTTTTCCTTCTTTAGCCATTTTTAAAACTACGCATCATTTCTACCTCTTGAAATCCCCAGTTACAGGTACAGTTTGTCCTGATCAATGTTGACCTTTTAGTTGTTTTGCAGAAACTAAGTAAAGGAAAGACTCTAGAACAGAGAGGGCTAATTAAAGAGGACAGAGAACCCAAAGGCTGTAAAGACAGCCACTGGACAGATGAAAAATATATCTCCAGGTTTACAAATATGGATGGAAGCTTGCAATAAACAGCTGGTCTATGCCTGACTTAGATAAGGCGATAACAGACCACCAGTGCTATTAGCGAGTCAAGTTTCACCTCCACTCATTTGAAGAAAAGACAAAATCATTCCTGGCCAACAGTTTATTCCTTACGCTTTTCAAAGAAAGAAGAGACTGAAGAGCTGCTGTGCAGGTGAGCAAGGAGCAGAAGGCCATCAAGAAAAAGCCAGCATCCTCATACTGCATTGTATTGTATGTGTCCATCATATTACAAGATGAAAAAGTAACTTCCTGTGCTTGTGAGCAAAAATAGGCATTTGAGTTCAGTTATTACAGCTGTAGCATTCTCCCACTCTCAGCTCTGTGCCTTTTTTTTTTTCCATACCACCCATGACACTACAAACATTTTCCAGTTCCCTTTTTGTCTAATACCCTAAGTCTCTGTAGATCGTGTTTTAACCTTGAAGCTTGCCTACATCAGCCAGATTTGGCATAGTGTCTTGGCACCACTTCATGGCCAAATTGTTGTCCTGGTGCTGGTACACTACCTGATACATGTCTGTATTTCCTCCAGTGTTTGTAAAGCACTACAGGCCTTGTTGTGTGCAACAGGAATCTGAGAAGGACTCCCAGCATTATGTGCCATCTTATACCACGCACTCTCTAGATTTCATTACAAAGAGCCCTAATCCTCACACAGCCATGCCTACATCTGCCTGCTGCTACAGCTATGACACCAGCATGGTGATGAAGCAGCTGTGTGGGGGAATCCAAAAAAATATAGCAAGCTTCTTTCTGTTCAACATGCATTTTGTCTCCCTCACACTTACATTACTTGCAGTAAAGCAAATAATTCACGGTCTCAAATATATATATGTTAATTTTGCTGTTAATGTTATTATTAATGTTTAATTAGTCTTTGCTCTGAAGATGAAAAACAGTGAAGCACATAAGTTAGGCTCCTGCAATTACTGTGATTGCACTCACAAAACCAGCTAATTGCACTTGCAAATTACAACTTAGCTATTTGCACATGTACTTCCGCAGTCTGCCGGCACCACCATGATAACTGTTGCAGAGAGCCTGGAAAAAAAACTTAGGGTGAATTATAGTAATTCTGTGGGCTGTTATTGGGTCCTCATCTCACTTCCTACACATAAGGATTTTCTGATTCTGTTCTCGTGGCACAAGGGTTTTCAGATGATCACATCCCAAGACCTGGATCTATGTGCCCTGAGAGGTGCCATTGCCACATCCATCAGTCAACATCAGCAGAGAGAGGTCTCCGGGTGAGGCAGTGATCACAGGACTTCTCGCTCTGCTGTCAGCTCCAAGAGGCATTGCCTTGCTGCTTTCTGGTGTGAAATCCACCTGGTTCACCCCCTCTGTGGTGCACCCACAAAAAGGTGCTGGCCCTCACTCTCTGGCTTTCAGTGTGCAACTGTTCCCTACCATCGTAGTGGCCCAAAAGCTAGCTGTGGGCTGAACAAATCCAGAGAAGCACAAAAAAACCTCCTGGATACATCCTCTGTGGGACTTCATTACCTGGGCTAAATGACTGCTGCAAAATGTTTTTTTTGATGCACCTGCTCACACTTTTCAATCCAACACTGAATGCTCAGACACTCCACCATATCCTTTTAGGAAGGTGGTGACACCGAGGTACCTTCATCCCTCAACCCCTCAGATCACACCACGCCCTCAGAAAGGAACTGATGGTGCACAAGTGGCACATCTCATTGCACAGAGCTTCCTAACACCTCTGCCTGGCTACACTCAAACCCTTCACACTGTCACAGCAATGCAGAAAGGACTTCAATAGCATTCCTGAAGCAGTGCTGGAGGGAGTCTGCAGTGCCCCTGTGGCACAATTCATACAGATTTGACCACTTATTTGACAGGCTGTTAATTTTTCCTGATGATTCCTTATGAAATGCACATGACCTGGATGTCTGAAGGTAGCGGAAACACAAGGGCTGATAAAGACTTTTTTCTGATGAGCAGATTTCGATATGTCTATTTTGCTGTGGTTGTGTTCCCTAACAGCAGCAGGGCCTTTGAATCCTTTCCCCTCCCCCTCACAAAATTAAACATTTGCTTGTTTTTCTAATCTTGCTATAGATAGCCTCCACAGGTCATGCACAGAAATGAGGACACAATATTAAAATCAATCTGCCCCGCATACTCATTTAAATGAAGGGAAGAGCCACAGAGCAAAACTGCAGGACTGGAATAAAAACCAATAAAGTGCCCCTTCTCTAATTTCTCTGAAGGTCTTTCTAGAGTTTTATTCCCAACAGTGCTCCTCAGATGCCTTGGTTTGCCTGCAGAAACACTTGGTATTTCTGTAGTGCAAATCAAAGGGAATTAAACATTAAAGCACTGTGATAGCATAGCAGGTCTGCTATAGGAGTGAAACTGGTTAACATGGCAGTGAAGTTTATGAAGCAGCAGACTGGACTTTCCCCCTCCTTTCCTCCTCCTTCCTCAGATCTATTTACTTATTTATTAGTTCATTCATGCATCCCTTGGTGCAAAGCAGAGAAATCTTTTTCCAATATAACTCCCAAGTTATACTGGTCTGGCACTTTGTATTTTCTGCCTACTGCAGTTACATACACACAAGCTTCTGATGTGTCCTTGCAGATGGCGTTTTCTCCCTCATTAAACGGCAGCACATCAGCTGAAGGATCCCAAACACTCCTCAGAAGAGGAATCCCTCTTCCTTTAATGGAAGGCTAAAGGGTCCACACGCACCCACTCTGTGAACACCATATTACCACTAATCTTCTTCCATCACAGGGTATGAAAAGCATCAGAGATTCCTTATTCACAGGTGAGACCCTGAAGCACCTTACACTGACTCCCATTCTCTTATCTGACTCACCATGGGGCTGGCAAACTGGCAAACTTGCTTTCTGCAGTCAGCTTTCTGCTCAGCTATTTGTCCTCCCTCCTGACTATGCACACTCCATGCTTGTTCTCCCTTGCCAGCCCTGTGAGATTACAGAATGAGAGAGAAGCCAAGGACTTGTGAATTCCAAAGGGATCAGGCACTTGGACAGGTACCAAGGCTCTACAGACACCAACTCCACATTCAGACATAAGGAAGAAGACTTTGGCACCTGCATTTAGAAACACAGGAAACCAAACACAACCACAACAAAATCTGGAGCTTAAGGAAAGAAATGAAAGAAGTAATTCAGAGGAGCACACTAGAGGCCAGCAAAGAGAATTAATTCCTAAGGCCAACTAAAGGGAGAGACTCTAGCCAGGGCCTTGACGTCCATATAGTAGAAATCTGCACTTCAAATTAAGCCCAGAGGAAGTTTATCCACTGGAGCTGAATAATGAAACCATCATTCAAAACGATTTCATGTAACTTCTGTGGCTGGCTTTTTTTTTTTTTTTTTTTTTTTTCAAGAGAGAAGAGCTTCAAGGCAGTGTAAAGCTCAGCTGTATTAAGGTTCACAAGGGCTAGGTCATCTGGAGAAGCTCTGATTCCCTCTGGGCACTTTGATGATTCTGACTCCCTCTCCCACAAATTTGTTTCCCCCTCTCTGTGTGTCACATCCATGGCTATCAAGCCCTAACCAGCAAGGTCTGAGCAGGTGAACATGATTCAGATTCCATCTTTATTCCCTTTAGAAATATTTAGCAGGTTCTCTAAAGATGCTTTTGATTAATTATTATGCCAGACAAGAAGTTCAAAGCCTGCTTCAGCACTAGTGAACCCATCCCTTGCCCTGTTTTCAAATTAATTTCACAGATAACTTTACTTCAGAAGAATGATTCTGCATAGTCAGTGAAATTGCTCTAAATCTCCATTAAATCTTCCCCCCATAAGTGCAAAAAAGAGATGCAAAATGTATCTGGGGTCATCACCAGCTGAACACCTCAGCCAAATAACATTCAACCATGTTCCTGAAGAGAGGGCAGAGTACACATATGCAGATCCTCACTGTCATTACATTCAATCAGGCCTAAAATATACTATTTTAACACACAGCCACACTGGAAAGGGGAGGCAGGGGGCACATGCAAACATCCCAGCTCAGGGCTTCTTTTTACTTTAACAGAGAAACATAAAGAACTGCTCAGGCAGCAAGCCAGAAAGCTTACACATAACCTTGCTCAGAAACTGGCAGATCAGGTTCCTTTTTGCCCTTATTATTATTATGAGGAGAAAGTATTGTGGAGAGCCAGCACTGAGGAAAACGAGCAACCAATATGCTGTAGTAGCTATACTAATGTGAAGACAGGATGACATTTTATGTCTTAAGCTGATGTATACTTTCTCAAATATTCTTCATGCATTCTCCCTCCACCTTCACTTTCATTTGAGAGCATGGCCACAGCAAATATGCACCATCAATTATTTATTAAAATCCTTGGCTGCTTCCGCTCTGATTTCAGACTACAAACATGACGGTGCCTAGTCAAGATGAATAGGTGCATCACTGATTCAAGCAAGTTCTTCTCTGATTGATAAGCAGTTTAAATGGCCTTCAATGCATACTTACTTTGATTTACATTAACTACCTGAACTCCCAGCTAACACCAGGGTCCCTTTCACCTAGGTATTAGCCTGTATCTGTGAAAAGACTACCCCTCCCCTAAGAGTTTCATAATCCAAACACTAATGCAAAACAGATATAAAGAGGTGAACCAGCCTGCATGCCACCACAGAGCAGGCTACTAGCCAGGCACAGAACGTAACCCATATCTTTTGCCTCTCAATAGGGATGGTGGCATCTTGCCACGTTGCTGCAAGCTTTGCAATAGCTTTCACCAATACTGCTAGTGATTCAGGTTGACCCAGTGAGGCTGGCTCTTCTCCACTGTGTATGAGAAGATAAAGACCTATTAAATACTCTCTTACTATTTCTTTCGTCCCCTCACTGGCTGGGCGTTATCCCTCAACTGAGGTTCTGCAACTAACAAAAAAAACCCCCAAAAATTAGCTTAAGCAGAGGGATACAAAAATATAGAAAAAGTGTATGAGTAGAGATTTGAGGAGAGCATGTTTATCAATCTAGGTATTTAACTTTGGTTTTGAAGTGTTATCTCTCTGAATGAAGGTTTTTATTGACAGGAAATGTTTGGCTTCTTTCACCTTAAAATCAATTCTGAGAAAAGCCTGTATACTCCTCTGGTAAACTGTTGATTTAGAGAGTAACGAGGATAATAACAACCTAACACTATCTTCTCTCTAAAGATAAAAACCAATAAAAAAGCAAGCATCTCCATTTCCCAAGACACCAATGTATATAGTGTGGCTAGTTCCCTTTTTTCACCCCTGTAATCACTGCCATTCTCAGCAAAGTCACAGACAGGAATTTTTGCTAAGCATATTTCAAAAGATCTCTAGATGGCCTACCCCCATGAAGGGCAGCTCCTTGTACACAGGAAACTTCTGCCAAAGCTCAGTTCCAGATATAGATTTATGTGCCATTTATATGCCAGCACTGGGACGTACCTGTTCTTCTTCCCCTTGGGGAGCATCCCAGGGTTTTATACTCTGCCTTTTTGCATTCCTTTTCCCTTCCATTGCTAGCAACCTAACCTGCCACACTAGCCTCAAAGAATACCTGGCTACTATCCAGTGCAGTAGTAATGCTTCATTGCATGTTATTGCACATGCAGTTGAACAGAACCAAATGGAAGTATACCTTTGTTATAACATCACACAGGTGACTTCCATAGGCCAAAGCACTCCATATGTAAACAGTGGAAAAGCACCAAGAACAACTCAGGTCCACCCTTATCACAGACAGGATCTGTTTTGTGGTGTACTGGCAGCATAATTTTGATTGTAAGATTTCTTATCCTGTTTATTTTCAAGAATTATCCAGCTATAAGAAATTTTATACTGGGAAAATACAGCTTAAGAAGCAAGATGAAAGCATTCAGTTAATACAGCAAAGGCCATATTTTGCTGTCAGTAGTTCAGATAGTGACTGGAAATGTACAGAAATATCAGAAGTCTCATTTCAATTGCCCTCTAGAGAAAACTCCCCAAACTTGTTATTTAGCAACAGCATAACTGTGACAGATACACAAAACATGCTTCGTATTACAGTGTCTCATGAGCTAATGGAAATTATTTGCAGGAATGATGGTGGAACTGTTTGTTCCATTGAATGACACAGTCTTCATCAGCATGGTTTTCAAACGCTACAACTCAAAATTAAAAATACAAATAAAACCATAAAGGGCACCACATGTACACAGACCACTGTGGCAGGGTTTTGTGATTAAGATGAGGAACAGGAAATACTTTGATAGGGACAAATCTGGGGCAGAGTGGAGGGAGAGATTTAAATTATATGCACACACTTTTCAGGGATGCAGCACATTCCTAGCCTTACATTATCGAAAAAAACTTTTAAAATATTCAGACATTAGTAGATCAAGAAATTCGCTACAAAGCCCAGTGAATGAGGTATGGCATTTCAGTTGTCTGAAAGACATGACTGCGGAGTGAAGCCTAGGGGAGGAGAAGAGACTTTAAGCTTCACTGACATATACTCCGTATAAAAGGCATGCGAGGCAGACTTTTTGGGTCAGTGGTAATCAGCAAGAACATTAAAGCTTAGCTCCACTGTAACTGTGGAAAAAAATCTCTTTTATTCCCTAATTGCAAAAGCAGTCACAATGGCTGTGGTAAGCAGCCAAGTGATGGGCCACGTACTCTCCAGCCCTGTCCCACTGAAGCCAATGGTGCTACAGCAACCGTGCAAGCAACTACAGTCAGCTTGCAAGAGCCCCAAGATATGTATGGTCCTGAGCTGTGAAGGCATACTCAGTGTTTGCACCACCTGGTTCGGAGGCAGCTGAAGCAGAGATGGATCTGATGAAAATGTTCCTCTGTAGAGAAATAAGATAAATCAGGTGCCTCGAATTGCCAGTGGGTGGGTGTGAGTCCACCTGTGCCTGATTAGGACAGGCCCCTATTGGGCATGAGCAAGGCCAGGGGGCCAATAAAGGTGGAACACACACCCACAGAGAAAAGCTCAGCTCACTCTGGTGTGAGGCATGGAGAGGTCAGCAGCTCGTTGAGCCTCTGGAGCAAGAAAGGCTCTTCCCACTACACTTCTAC
This sequence comes from Calypte anna, assembly GCF_003957555.1. NCBI lineage: Eukaryota > Metazoa > Chordata > Aves > Apodiformes > Trochilidae > Calypte > Calypte anna. The sequence goes on from NC_044244.1 coordinate 122,588,793, forward strand.
CCTGGAAGCGCTGTGTGGTGGCTGGAGTCCTGGAAGAGACCAGCAGCTTGTCGAGCTTCAGGAGCAAGAATGGCTCCTCCCGCTACATTCCTCCTCACCAAAAGCGTGCCAGTGAATGTAAAAGGGCACTCGTGACTGGAACTGAACAAACATGTCACCAGCCCCCTGACTCGCACACCAAGGAATGCTTTTCCAGTTATGAGGAGTTTGGGGTTGCTAATTTCAGCTGGCAAGAGGCTTGCATCACCTGATCAGGTTTGTATGCTTTTCTCCTTGCTCTGTTTGAAATTCTTCAGCTGTTAAAAGCAAGATTGCCCTGCTGACTGTCAAGTCATTTAAATCCCAGTTTTTACTTCCCATTAAAACAGCACGCGATGATAAGAAGCAGGTCCTTACTTTATCCCAGCAGAGATTTTTCCCCTCACATTATTCATTCATGCTATGAGCAATTAAAAAAACTGAAAACTATACACAGCACTTGGATAGATACTGCACTTGAGTATATGTAAATAGGCTCCAGTGCTAGATTGTCTGTTCCTTGGATGGGGTTTCAATTACCTTATGATCAATTGGAAACCTTACTTGGGTGGCACAGGGCTGTTTCCCAGATTTAAAACACACAACTTTAAAATGAGCTTCATTCCTTCAAAGAAGATCTCAAATAACTAGATAGAGCCTCTTCAGAGGTTGTTCTTAAGTGTGGTTTGCTTCAAGAAGTTTAAATCTCAATGAAACGTGTTAAGAAACAAAAGCAGTACTTCATCATGAGAGAGGTAGAACTGAGGCTTGTGAAACACCTTTCAGCATCACACACATCCTTGAAGAGTTTGGATACTCCCTCCTCCTGCCAAGCCCCTCTGGTGCCTGTCTGCTTCATCACTCAGTGCTGCCTTGCTCAAGATGCCTGACAGACCCAAACCAAGTTTGATTTTAAAGATTATTAACAGCAACAGTCTTAGAAAAATCAGGAAAAAAATTCATTAAGGGCTCCCTTTAACTCTTTCCATCACAGAGTGATGAATTTGTTCCCAGTGAGTACCCAAAAGATCTGACTCCAAGACCTGGCAAGAGCACCTTGAATGTTTCTCTCCCCCAAAGCCATCTGACAGGATGCTGCTACAAATATTGATAATTGCCTGCTTGTCCCACAGTTTTGATCATGGCCATAGCTACTTGGAGGAGTGATGCAAGGAAGCTGTCACCTGGCACTCAGTGAGTGGAGAAACAGCCAGGCAGACACACACAGCTAAGGAATGAAGTAAACAATTCAGCATGAAAACAGAGTCTCATAGCACGGGCTCAAAATGCAGAAAACCATCATGGAAAATAACAGGGGAGAAATCCAATGCTTTGCCTCAATAAAAGTGCTTCCTAGATTTTAAGGAATGACCTATATGCACTCTAATTGACAAACACCTCTCCTTCCCTCTGTTCCCGGAGTCAGAAAGCCTGCACACCATCACAACAACATTATAGGCCTCATTTTGTATGTATTGCTAGAAATGCTATGGAAGACTGAGCCTGCCATTCTATCCTGGAAGTAGCTGGTGTTTTGGGAGGCTACCGCCTGGTATTTGTCACCCGTCAGGGCCAGGGTGTCAAGCATATGATTCTGCTGCTTGAGTGAGTAAAGAGGCTCTTGCTGGCCTGGAAGCAAATGAGCAGCTATCCCAGGAGTGTTTTTACAGGACATCAACTAAATATTTAAAAAAAAAAAAAAAAAGAAAAAAAGAAGAGAAAAAAAGAAAAAGTCAAGGATTATGTATGATGAACAGCTGGAGAATGTTAAATATATTTTACTTTAGGTTTGGCAGGGTTTAGTAAATCATGATTTAATCACACTCCCAGGTCATCACTGTAAGCAAACCCTGGAAATGCTCAATAAGACATAAAGAAAGGATAAACAGAAGAATGGAAAAGAGATTTTACCAGGAAGGACACAGTCCTTTGTTATTTCGCTTTGGAGAAAAAAAAAGTGAACAAGTCTCAGAAAGGAGAGATGGGAAGCGATAGGAAAGAACACAATGTCACCTTCCTCCCTCGATCACAGGCACGCCTCAGCTGCAAACCCCTCTTGGACCTCTGGGTGGGACACCCTGCACACATGCACACACAGAGCTGAGGGCTCCAAATTGCTTTAATGTGAACTGCACATTCTTTGCTGTAATAAGACTTCAATGTCAGGAAACACTGCCAGCTTTTTCAATCAGCTAGACAGTGCATAAGCCCAGATAAATTAAAATTAGTTCCATCCACGTTTTGAGGAATACTGTCATATGCTTTACTGAAGATTAAGGCACAAGTCAGTGAAAGCTGTGAAACTGACTTCAGTGGCACAAGGTTTAGCTGTCTGAGCACTGAATTTACCTTATTAAAGCAATTTTAATAGCCACTATAAGTAAGCCAATGCTCTGATTTATTCTTTACTAACACCACTCACACATTTTTTGTGGTTTCATCACCTCCTAGAAGCCAGAGGTTTATAGGTCTGGGCCAAATTCAGAAGCAAGGATTGTAAAATTGATCTAAATTATACTTGGATAAATTATATTCTACAATATCTTCCTAACTTCAAAAGAAATGGGAAAACACAGTGTTAAACTAGAGGTCAAAGTGATTAAGTGTGATTCGTTGCACAAGCCACACCATCTTCTGTCCTCCTATTTATTGCCGAAGTGAATGAAGGAATACAAGAAGGTCCATACTAGGTCAGACCAACAGCCTCTACAGTTCAGAATACTACAACCAGGCCTTTGAATAGGCTTTTAGATGATAAGACATCATATTAAATGAGACTGTGAGACAACAAGGAGCTTGCTCCATTCACTCCACACACATCAGATGTGGCAGCATTTCCCAAAAAACCCCAAAACCAATGGCACTAGCAGTTGACAGAAGCAATGTGCAAAATCATGTAATTAATTTTCTCTGGAGAATCCTGTTTTAACCAACATGGCCCTCTAGGATTTGCTGTAGCAGAGCAGATGCCACTGCATGGAACAGGGCTCAGCAGATCTCCCTTACATTAGTGGATCTAGTTGCTTTAGATTTCCTGTATCTTTTTGGTACCCAAGAGTCAAGAAGAAGAGCTCTCCAGTTGCTCTAGTGCCCATTTCACATAGTTTTGAACCTACCACTTGCTTGCTTGCATGCATGTCCCCAGAAATCTCTCTACTGTACCCATCTTTTCTGGCTTCCTTGGCAAACTATAGTAAATCAGGGTTCCAGCCAGCTGCTTAACAGCATAAATTTTATGTTGCTTTAAGTTCAACATTTCCTCCTTAAATATTTGTTTTCAGAATCCATTTTTTCACTTACTTGCAACTTTTTACATTGTGAATGTTTACACTGTGATGTAAACATTTTAAAATATTTTTTTTTCTATCCTAAATGTTTCAAGGTTTTATCAGAATGTCGCAAAAATTTTGGAGTTTGCATAATAAAATTTTCCACTCTAATTGTCAAATTCTTATTCCACACTTCTTACATATCTTCCTGGGGTTTGTGAAATTACTGCTTCCAGACTATGCTGATGTAAGCAAAGCAAGAAATTCTTACCTTGTGTCTTTTCATTCTCTCCTCTACCCCAAAACAAACTCCCCCCCTTTGGTTAGTCACATGCATGTTATAAAGAAGAATAAAGTCATACAAAATCTTACAATACAAAGAAGCTTGCCAAGCATTCTGTTTTAAAGGACAACAAGAGACCAAGTGGAAGACACTGCTTGATTATTTCTACTAGCTTATCCAGAAAGATTGTTCTAAAAATCCACAGAAGTGAAGTCTTGAGGGCTTTCTTACCTATGTGAGAATGGTATTTTTCTTCAAGCTTACTTCTTCAGGCTTCACAACTTCCAAAGCAAGATGGCTCAGTTGGCAGAATACAACAACACAGTCAAAGGGGGCTCACACAAGCACAGTTCACTGTTCATGAAGACAGCAGATAGGCCGTGCTTTGAAACTCAGATACATGTGAGCTCCTCATATTTAAGTTTCACGTCAGTCATGGCAGACTTGCAGATTACTGGTGCAACAAAAATGGCATGTTTGCAGAATATTATCAGGTTTTCTCTATGAATATACAGATTTCTAAAAATGAACAATCACATGAACAATTTTAAGACACATTCAATTTGTCCTGTCTTGGGACTGCTTGGGCTGAGTCAGATTCCTGATAGAAACTGGCAGGGTTTCTGGAAGGAAGGAAGGTATTAAAGACTGTGGTGGAAGTTAATTGTTTTCATTTAAGCACATTTTAAAGCCTGCTGCCAGCCATCAAGATACAGGACAAGACAAAGCAACTTTTCAAAAGGGAATATTGGGAAACCACATAATAATGGAAAAACCACAAACTGCAGTCCCCGTGTTCATCAAACTTTGGAAAGCAGTGTCAACGAGGCAGAAAGACAGAGTCTTGATTCAGAACCAAGTCAATTTTTCACTTTAAAATCTATACATCAAAAATCAGCAATGCCTGCCCATTGTCAGGACCAAAATACAGTATTTCCTGCCTTTGTGAGCACTAAACACATGGCTCCAGTTCAGATACATAAGGCGAGACGGTGTGTACTGAAGCCTTTCCTCCCAGCTCTGTCACCACAGGCTTGTGGTGGCTGTGGGAGCCTAGGGAGAGAGAAGATGACCTGAGTGGGCTGCTCTATCTCCACCACATCCAAAGGCAGGAAATCAGAGACCTGTAGCATCCGACAGTAATAACAGCCTTTTTAGGACCATCCTCAAATCCTTCTGTGTGAAAAATGGACAAAATGACATCCCCACCAAAATTCAGTGTCAAAATTCCTGGGGATGTCCGTGGGACCAGGACATCACCTATGGAACCCTGGGTGAGCTGAGAAAGCAGTGCCATTGTTTCAACCACCTTAGGAAAAGCAGGAGATTAAAAAACTAAAACTAAACTAAACTAAAATAAAATAAAATAAATGTAAGGGGGATTTGGCTGTGAGGTCTTAAATCAAAAGAAAAGAAAACTCCTTAAGAGAGTGATAAATATCTTTAGTAGCTTTTATCTAAGCATCAACTCAAAGTATTTCCTTGTTTTCTAATTAAAATAGGGATTTGAGTGCCAGAACAATGATCTCTAGCGAAACACTCTCACAGACAGAGGGATCACACCAACTCATTTCCTACTTAAACAATGAAATCCAACCAAGGTTTAGGAGACCAGCATTTGTTGCTATTATTTGAGCTGGCACCACATGTGCTTTGCAGTACTTTGATGTGGCTGCCTTAGGCAGCTCATAACAGGAGTAATAATAGTTTAAAATATAAACAGTTGCAGTTAGCAGTTTGGAAAGGAAAAAAAAAAAGAAAGAAAAAGAAGTTTGAGCCCCTGGTTTTGCAAGCTCGAACCAACACACTGTCTTCTCTGCTTGCAGGGTCCAGTAAAACCAACCCCAAATTTTAATAATGCCAAGTCTGTGCTCCTGAATATAACAGAAGGGAAGATTGGTGCCAGCACAGAGATCCCACTCTGAGCCGGGCAAGTATAGAACAGGGGCAGCTGCAGCCCTGGGCACCTCCCTGGGGATGGGTCAAGGTGAGGCCAGGCCAGGACATGGACACATGAGAGGGAAAAGCCTGATGGGACCTGTGGCTGGGGCAGGGCTGCAGAGAGCTGGAAACCAACCCTGCTGTGGTGTCAGTGAGGAAGGGGCTGAGGACTCCAGGGGACTGACATGGGGTCCTGGGCAGGGTCAGAGGGTTGGGCAGAGACAGACAGGGCCGGGGGTGCCCTTAGGGCCTGGGAACCAGGATTGCACACTTCAAACCCAAGATGAACGCAGTCAAACCTCAGAATCATCCCAAGAGTCATAACTGGCAGTTAAAGGGCTCTGCTGCTGACATAGAGGCTATAAAAACTTCAAATTGCCAACCAAAGTGATAATCATGAAAAAAAATTAAATGCTGAGACAATATTGCTCACATTCCAATGAATGCCCAACACATAGGAGTAGATCATTTTTAAACTCACTGTTTTTCAAGTGCACGTTGTAATGAACATGAAAAAATGTGGTCACTGGAAAGAGCAGCGGTGCATACCTAATGGCAGATATACCCACACATCCTATGCACTGAGACCAGCCAGACATCCATCACTTTAAATAAACATAAAGCAAAACAGACATGCTGAGTAACAAACATTTTCCTGATCCTACACCAGTTCACTTTTCCCTTCTTGCATCTCCTTGCTTTTCCTCTTCCATTGCCATACTGGTCCAGTGCCTCTTGAAATCTGCAGGCTTCCCACCACTGCTTTTAATGGCCTTCAGTCAGACTCAACAACACTTAAGGCCCTACTGTTATGAGAAAACCCCATCAAGTAAGGACTTGCCAGCATGAGATGTGATGTGCATGGAAGGCATCATCAGCAGTGCTTGGAGATAAGGCCTACACTACCTGATACCACTCTGGCAGGGGGGTTGGACTCCATCTTTCGAGGTCCTTTCCAACCTTTAACATTCTGTGATGATTCTGTGTGACTGTGAATCAGGAGATGGACCAGAATGACTAAAATCACAGAAATCCCACTTTATCACGGGAGGACATAGCCTAATCTTGAGTTGGGCAGGCAAAACCGGCTTTGTTTTAATAACTGCAGTTCTGCCAAGGACAAAAAAAGCTGCACATGCCACAAAAGTAGAACAAAGTTAATGTTATTAACACTAAGAAGCAGAGGGTTCCACTGAATCCAAAGTGGTTATTGTTCTTCTACTATCAATCGCTGTGCTAAAAAAAGCCTTTTGCATTTTAAAGCCCGAAGCCAAGCTCACAAGCCGTAAGATTCATAAGATCAAAGGAAATGGTTTATGGAAAAACATAGAGATTTAAGGATATACCAAAACTTATCTATTTACAGGCCTAATCTTTAAAGCACTGATTGTATTATGCAGTCTGTACATGGACAATGCTATTGGTGGTGCTGCTGCTCCAACTGCCTTATCAAAACACATTGGGATGGGGACCTAAATACTGAGTTGTGTAGAAGTGAACCTAAACCGATCAAAATAAGACAGTATTCCTCACTTTCTTTATCATGTTATTTCCAGATAGATGGTATGCATGATATGAAATGCTGGTCATAAAATATTCAAACTCTGAATCATAAGAAGAACAGTTTTAAGCAAATTCAGTATCTTAAGAGTTTTTAAACTTTACAAAATATTAGGGTTTTTTTGTTTTGATTTGGTTTTGGATTTTTGGGTTGCTTTTTTTTTTTTTTTTTTGGGGGGGGGGATGGGGGGAATAAAAAATAGCTCCTAGCATTTGTCCAGATTCCTCTCATTTAGAAATGAGTTAGCAGGAGGAAAGTAAAACAAAAAATAATTATATACATATATATATATAACCGTTGTCATATACAATGGCCAATTTTGAAAGAAAAAATGTCTCAAATTCAACCGATTTTAACTGGTTTTCTTCTATAATTTTCATTTTCTTTGGAAAAAAAAAAGAAGGTACTACCACTGCCAGATATCACTACCACTTTCAGACTAAACAGCAAAATCTACCAAGATCTTCTCTGTAAAAATACAGAAGAAAAAAATACGGGAGTACACAGTGAATGCAGCAGCAAAATTCCTTTGTGTAGGATTGAAAACTGCCTCTTTATTGTTCTTACAGAAAACACAGTAATATGGCTTTCAGAAAGTCCTCTAGATAGACAACCCACCATTTATTTATGTTTTGGATTTATTTTAAAGTGCTGAGAACGGTTCCAAGTAAGTTCACCTTAAAGGGAGACCAAATGCTAATTTCTGTCCATGATTGCCAAGTCCAAGTATTTGAAGATCAGTAGTCAAACGCCCTTGGCTCCTGAAACAGAGTCTGTATAATGTATCAGATGCATGTGTTTGTTTTAAAACAGCAGTTTAGTGCCTTACATTTACTTCCAGGGCTGTGAACCTCTAGAGTTCAAAATATGAATGTTTACAACCAGGCAAGCTAGTAAATTGTTTGTTTTTAAACCGAGATAACTGATGCTCAAATGAGTGAATGACTCTATTTTTTGGCAGTTTAGGATGGTGAATAAAATCACACAAGTTGGTAAAACTGCCCACACTGTCAGCAAGCCAGGAGTCAAGGGCAACAGTTCATCTGCAGTTTTATAAGGTTCCCTTCCATCAATGTTTTTCCAAACAGCATGTCCCAAACAGTGCAGCCTATGCTAGCACAGGACTATAAAGATTCAGAAATAATGGTAATTGTATTCAGGGACAGCAAACACTGTAACAAGGTGAGGACAGAATGCTTTAGCTTCATTTGCACACTCAGCACAGTGTGCACAGCACGCTGCATTTCTCTCCTGTACAGCTTTCATTTAAAGGCAGTGAAGGCCTTATAGAGCGAGTACCTTTGGCTTAAATGTTTCATTCATTCTCATCTTTCTCAGGCCACAGCCTACTCCTAGGCTACCCAGTTTTTCCCCATGTCATGCAGTGACAAAGGGTCAGAAAACAAACTGTAATTTCAATGCAGATGAGGCAAACAGCAGGATTACACTCTTTTTTACTGCAGAGCAATCTCTCTTAATGCCTCAGTGCTTTGAGCACAAAACTCTTTCTCCACTTGCAAACCAAAACAAATACACACACAAAAAAAAAAAAAAAAAAAAAAAAAAAAAAATACAACCCAAGGGGAGGTCATACCATAGGCACAGAAACCTTTGGGACTGTGTCACAAGTTGTGGAGTGGCCATACTGATTTGCTGTCTGTCCAACAACAGCAGAACTCTCAAGCATCTCCCTCATAACAAGTGGAAAAGATCCACGTCATGGCACAGAAAAGGAGATGCATCTGGAACACAACATCACTTACTGGGAGAGGCATCTCAGCCCTTGGCTCTGGCCTGCCATTGAGCAGCCCTGCTTCTTACTAAAAATCTCCTGTTAGGTGGCATAACCCTAGCTGCATCACAGCAATCACAACAGACTCAGTTGCTTCTAGTACATATGGCTGTAACACTATGTTACTGAAATATCTATTAAATACAGCCCTGGACACTAGGAAACAGCAGGCAGAAGCCAATCATGAGGGCTCAGTGTAAGATAAGTACCACTCTGCTCCAAGCTAGGCAGAAATCACACAATGCTCCCAACCCACTGTTTCTAAAGAATAAACATGGTTCCTTCACCCAGCTTATAGGAGGCAACAAGGTGTAAGCACCAGAAAGTAGTGCAAAAAAGAGACAGAGGAATGTTACCAGCAGTTTTCTCAGCAATTCAATACAAAAATTACAACCTAGTCTTCAAGAGGAAATGTCATCCAAAGGGGCCAGCTTCCAGAAAACAATATACACTGATGTACAGAAAGGCTGTTGCAAAGCTTTCAGTCTCCGCAGTAGCAAGGTTCAAGTCCTAGCCTGATTTTGGTCCTGCACAAGGATGCACCTGAGAATGTAGCCCTGCTCTCCATGCTTGTTATCATATTCAAAAACTGCCCATAAACCTTCCTCAGCTATGAAAATCTGCAGAGATTATCCTCACTCCCCCATCACAGCTGCCTGCAGCCTGACAAACGCCCAAGCAAAGTTATCCTTTGAGGGCAAACATGTCCTTCTGAAAGGCCCTCCCACGTGTCTCTTGTCATCAAAGTGAGAAGTACACAGTCACTGGTGGCTGACTGCCAGCTCCAGGCTCTTCTGCCACGGGACATGTGGGCTCATAAAGGAGTTTAGGCCATTCAGGCTCTACACGAGCAATTCCTGGATGTCCAGTGAAGCAAGCTGCCACATTTAACATCCCTAACATCACTTTAGCCTGCATGTCAAGTCAGGACAGACACTTTCTCTCTGCAGTATTTCCCCAAACATTTCAAAAGACAAGTCACACTTAGGGAAACCCCCAGCAAAGCTAGAATCCCACTTTATCCAGTCCTGCATCCACACAGGAACAAGAATACAACTCTGAAAGAATAGTCCTTCCAGTGTCCGTATATTTCTTCCTTTTACCGTTAGTTTAAGAGGGGTAAAAGAAGGTAATTCTGCAGCACAGGTATGTGCTAACCCAAATTTATACAGACTAAAGTATTTTTACCTCCAAATCATTCATCCCACAACATTTATTTTTCCACATACTTACAGTTAAGGTGACTTGTTTGAGCTTAGTTTTCTTTCTTTTTAATGTGAAAAATGCACAAAATTTAAAACTGAACATTTAGGAAGCCATTTATATTAAATAAAGTATCCTACACTGTTTTAATTTTCTTGTTGATATTCATATGGGTTCCTCACAGCACATTTGTCAAACACTGCCATTTACATTAAGGTTTTGGCAAGTATGATAAAATACAAACACAGGCTCTATAAAACCATATTCACAGCACAAATTTACATTTCTAGCACTTGACAGAATTAATAGAGGACAGCAAGGTTGTGTATATTCTGTTTTCTTCAGTTGCTGAAATTGTAGTGAGTCCATGTGATTTTGCATGTCCGAGGGTAAAGATATAAACACTACCCCTCTGACACAGACAGGAGGAGGCTTGTACCTACTAACTAAGCTGTTAGGACTCAGTAAGAAAATAAGTACAATGAAACAAGTAGCCCACTTTCTCAAGAAAAGAAAGATAACACTGTTCCCAAGCTCAGTAGCTCCCATCAGCAGAACATAGCCTCATTTGTTGCTACTGTATAGCCTAGGCATAAATAGTCAGGTTCCATAATTAGTGTCCGTTGTTATAAGGATAAAGTATACATTCATGTCAGAATGGAGAGAAGAAGAAAAAGGGTGGGTGAAGATACTTCTTTCCATATAAAAGAAGCTACTGAGTTTCCGCAGCAGGTTCTGTAGGTGGCCATCGAAACAACAAAGGAAGTTCAAGGGTTCAAAACAGATTTCTGCTGCTTAATACCCAGAAATCTGCATTTTTAAACTCAGTCTCCCTGCTGTGCAATTATGTATGAATTTAAGACTGGTCGTTTTCTTACAAGAGACTGTGTTGTGCAAGTGGGAGACAAAATCAGGTCACTCAATCATGAGAAGTAAATTTCCCCCACCAGCCGTTGCACTCCAGAGAGAGACAAAGAGGGAAAGGCAGACTTTATTCCCTCCTCAGACTTGTCCAATTTCTAATCACATCCTTTGAATACCCCTTCCCTTTCCCTTCAGACTCGGAGACTAACATGGGAACCTAATTAAACTTTAAGTAGCATTGTGTAAAGACCAACACTGTATTAAGATCTGACTGAAAGAAAAGATCAGCCAAGGCCGTCTCTGCAAAATATACACCATCTATTTAAAACAAGGCACCTGTCCTCTCTGAGACTTCTGTTTCTATTCCAGACTCCCTCTCTTTCTTTATTTGCCTTTGTACACTTCATAGTTTTGCACCTCTGAGACATTTTACATATCCACTCGGGGTGTTGACGATGGTCAATATGCACTGGAGGTCATGCCCTTCAAGAGCAAAAAGCCCAGAAAAGAGACTAATCCAAATTGCTGTGCTTTGCCCCATTACTTTAGGACCCTTAAAACTGTCAACAGAAATTCTTCTAATTTCACTGTGGTTTTGCACAGGAAAGGAAATCCAAGGCAACAAAGCCTAACCCAGGATGCAATCTCCCTCCCTCCCAACTCCATGATGAATGTACACACACACACAGAACAGGAGGAGTATTTTATAACTCTGTAGAGAAAAGCTAACCTGTCTCCTAGTGCTGGACCAGAATTCAGCATTAGTGGACATCTCTGAGAAAAAATTTCTATTGCTAAAACCAGCAGATTTCTCATGTGCTTTCACAAGAAGATAAACTAGTCATTAAGTTTAAGGTTTTTTGCTAGAAAGGTATGGTAAAGCAAGTACGTCAAGCCTAAACCATAAGGGTGTTTTTCATTTGCTCCCAAACATTATTCCCTGTGTGATTATGAATGCAAAAAGGTGTCTGGAAGATTAAAGCTGAGAAGAAAAAGCCTCAACAACTGCTCCTATAGGAAAGATATGACTGAGGTTCATCAGCTTTATTTATATATGGCAGTTCTGCTCTGTAAACAATTCCATTACACAGCACAAATTCAGGGTGTGCTACTGCATCACATAGGTTGGTTCTTCTAGGGCTCCCAGACACCATCTTATTTGCTTTATGAGCATTCATTATTTTATCTTCTGTACTAAAAATAAATGTTATCTGACATTTAGATTTATTAGTTCTTTTTTAAAAAATTAATTTATTTTCAGTGACCAGATGTCAACAGCAAGCATATTAATCAAAGGATGTTTAAAAAAAAAATAAATTCATGAACACTAGGCATTACAAAGCTCATTCTGTTTAGTTCCAACATATGCAATACACTGCACTAGATCAAAAAGGAAAAACGAATCAGCAAATGTGTTTCCCTGCTCTGATTCTCTAACACAGCCCACAGTTTCAACCCTGACCCAGTGTAATTCAGTGCTGAAGACCTGTGGACTAATTCATGGGTAGTGAGTCAAACAAGAAAATCAATCACTGGATCACAGTAGTACCCTTTATCTGCAAATGAGAAAAAGCCTGGGTTTTGCCCTTTCTTTCCATATGCAATAAACCCACAAATAGCTGTAAAGAATGTTGAAAGAAAAATTGAGAAGTGTGAAGAAATCTAATAACTGAAGATACTACAATTTAAATACAGGGAGGGATGGGTGAACAGGTATTTAACATGCATGTATTTATTTATCTACGAATGTTAGAAACTACAGCTAAGGTTGCCATGCTTGAACCCTTTACAGCTGCAGTCAGACAAGGTGCATGCTTTTACAGCTCTCCAGCTCTTTGCCTTGCTGGGGTCAACAGGCTGTTTTTTGAGAACTGAGAAAGTAAAGTGAAAGCAGATTTTGAAAGTAAAGTATTTGTTTTTGTTTGTTTTTCAGGAAGTGTTTTGTTTTGTTGTTGTTTCTTTGTTTTTTCTTTTCTGTCCAGTTTGCCACTTTACAGTCTGAAAGAGGCACTAGTACATGGTCTACTGAAAACAGACTTCACTAATTTACAGAGGAAGTATTTTTCTCCCTGCACAGGGCAGGTATCATAAACTACGTTCAGAGGGAAGGGAGATCTCAGGTATCCACAGAAGAGCTATTAAACATCACGGTATGATTCCTGCTGAAGTGTTCTCCTTAAGTAAGTGCAAATGCCAACACTCCAGTCCCAACTGCTGCTTTTCCAGCAAGTGTCCCCCCAATGCTTGTTGGGGGCCTTCTCCCTGAAACCTTCATCCTCCAAGCACTAAGCAAGCCTCCTGTTTCCACTGAATGCATTTCAATGTCTCTTCCTCCCTCTAACTGCACTCACTGGGCAGCATTTTCATCAGCACATTTTTGTAAGAAATGAAAGTTACTCAGCAACTACAAATCCATCTTTCCCTGTGTGATGTGTGCCCTATCTTTCCCCAGCAGTGAGGTATCAGATCACAGATCAGATGCAAGCATGGCACAAATGAGGGAACTGAAAAATTAAGCTCTCCCAAATCTATGCTAAATTGGGGACTGCAGCACAAAGACATCTCCAGACACAGAACTAGGAACATCAGGCTAGGCTTATTAACACTGTGGTGGAGCCAGCATTGCCAGAGCCAGAGAAAGGGTAAACCTGAAGGGTAAAGAAAGCACCAGCAGTATTACAGGCAGCTCAAGGAAATGGTAAAGAAAGGTGAAAACTGGACCCAGCCAGGCCCAGGACCAAAGCTGTTTCATGTGAGGCATGTGACTGCAAAAAGATTGGGAAGTATTAGCTAGAAAAATTAAAAGCCCAGACTTCCAGATTATAAATTCTTCCAGATGGGACCTGTGCACAACTTTTCTTTCTGTCCAATCTCCTCTAACAAAGGACTGAAGCTACAAAACTGATCTTAGATACTATGCATTTATAGTGTATTAGCTCCTCTTTGAATTCAGTTTCAGCAGGTATTAAAAGGAAAGTGTTTCTCTTTCAGTTCTTGTTTAATATTTTCATCCCATTTTGGAAATTGTCTATCATTTTTATCTTTTGATTTAAAAATGTTAATGAAGATTCATGGTCTCCCTGAGGAAAAACAGGTGAGGAGATAGCACAAGTTGGATTATATCATCCTAATAAATCTTCCTTTCACAACAAACATAGCTCTGCCTTCTTGCAAAACACTGTTCTTTAAAGACCATGCCTGCTTTTTCAATAAAGTCTTTCAAGTGTGTTAAAGATTAGCAAATAAATATGGCAGCTAACCAAGATGTTCAGACCTGTAGCATTAGTCACTTATCAAATTAATACATACAAATAAATTAAGGTTTCTGTAGTCTTTACTCACTATGGCTGAAGTAATTGGGATTAGATGGCACAGTGAGGAAAGGCTGCAGCACAGAGCCCTGAGAGATGGGGAGGACAGAGGGAGAAATTTGGGAGAAAGGAGCTCCCAGAACATATACACATACAGACACTGCTGTCAGCAGCCTCCTTTGAGTGGTGAACGATACTGAGAAATGAAAGAAGTGTTCCAGAAAGAGCTTATAAAAATAATTAGTGGCATGAAAAGATCTACAGATGGAATAAGACTGAAGAGGTCTGATGTGTTTAATTTAGATATAAGGGTACATGAAAGAGGTACACAAAGTAATGAATAGTACAGAGAAAGAACTCCAGGATTCTTTAATCATCCAGCTTTGTAATGCAAGAACAAGTGGGTATTCAGAGAAATTAAACCAATTCCAGACATCTCCCAGGCAATAAACAGGTAACCTGTGGAGCTGCTGGCCACATTTTGTCACTATGGCCAGGAATTTAGAAAGAATTAAAAAACAAAACAAAAACAAAAACACAGAAAAAACCCACACACTCTGCCCTGCTCAATTAATAGTAGTATGTGCAATGACAACATAGAGGGTAGAAAAACAACACATCAGAAACTGGTGCTTTGAGGGAGCTATCAAAGCCAAGCCTTCCTTTTTTAGGATACAGCTTTATGTGTGGGCAGTAATTATTAGTTTTTACTACAGAACTTCTTACACTTTGGTTGCACAATCTGGTACCAGCTATGACTTTTCTGATGAAAACTAATTTTCTGAATAGCTGAGGATTGCCATGAGGTTTATGGTAGAACAAATGCTCTTTATCCCCCCTTGGAACCCTCTGCTTTATGCTACCTCAGCCTGCAGCAGTCCAGAACTGTGATGGGGGAGACCCCACCACTGCTACAGCAGGAACACTAACATTTTTGTATGGTTTTTTCCATGGCCCTGGACCACCTCCACAGAGACACTTCATCCCCCTCCAGCAGCAGCAAGGCTGGATACAACATCCCAAACTGGTTGTCATCCTCAAACGTTTTCACAACTACTGGAGGGGGTGTGCATGGACATAACTCCCCAGCTTTTCTTATCAGCTGACAAAATGGGGAAGCTAATATAGGTCTCCTGTCCCCAGCAACAGGTGCAGAGTCCTCCTCAAGTTGTACAAGCAAATTTAAAGGAGTTTTGGGCAGACACAGGGCCAGCTATCTGTGCTCATTTCCACAGTCAAAAAGGAAACCAATTTCTCCCCAGGTAAATGAGCAGAGGATTCAGTCCTGCACCACACCAGCACCTGGGGAGCAGAGAACATAGAGCAGAAGATGCACCCTTGGTACAAATCTGGCCATATGCAATAGGGCAGTTTTTGCCTCCAGAGGGGAAAAAACAAAAAACCGAAATATAAATGGAAATGATCCAGCTCACTGCAACTGCTCCCCATAGCAAGATCCCTCTGAGAAAGGAAAAAAAAAAACCAAAAAGAAAAAAACCCAGAAGTGATTCATGAGGGCATGCAGCTTTGTCTGCCTGAATAATGAACTAAGGGTTGGCCCCTCCACAGCCCCCTGCGTCCTTTCACAACCCCATCAGTCTGAGCTTTGTTCTCAGGCCCTGCTCAGCCATCAGCTGAGGTAGCTCATCTGTCTCAGCAGGACACAGCAATGATAGCAAGGGTTAAATAGCACTTGTACAAAAGGCTGGTATAACTTTATAAGAGGCGAGACAGCTGGTTTGTGTAATTCCCGTTTTCACAGAGTGTTTTCTCTCCAGTGCATCCCCTTAAAATAATTTTTCCCCATGAGTTAATTCACTCACAGGAGAATGTCAGCAAAGCTCCAATTATCATTGACACAATCCAAAGCTAAGTTCACTGTCAAATTCAGACCCGGGCTAAAGCTTTTAAGAGAAAAAAACTCTTATAAAACTCCTCACCATTAAATCACTTAAGGGCAAGGTAGAGTTTGTTTTGTGCATATCCTGTTGGGGTTTTTTGTTGTTTTGTTGTGTTTTTTTTTTAATACCCTTACTGTTCTATGTTCCTAAGAGTTTCCAGATAAGAACATCTGGTTTTAAA
Source organism: Calypte anna (assembly GCF_003957555.1). Lineage (NCBI taxonomy): Eukaryota > Metazoa > Chordata > Aves > Apodiformes > Trochilidae > Calypte > Calypte anna. The sequence continues at coordinate 122,605,117 of NC_044244.1, forward strand.
CAATCTCAGTGCAGCTTTGGAGTTTCTACAGTGTACAATGACACAATCAGCTGCTTTTTATTAACTTATTTGTTTGTGCAACAGCATTGGTGAATGTTCATCCATTCATCGCTGCACATCAAGCAACTGGGGCAGATCCAGTAGCAGGAGTGTTCAGTGCTTGCCAATTCTGGTACATCAGCACAAACCAGTAGCTGAATTACGCTTGCCTTGCCTGTACAGGCACCCACTGAAGGCAAACACACACCAAGTTGCTTACTGAATCCTGTTTCCTCCACATTTTAACAGCTAAAAAGTCAGCTGAAAACCTGTCAACATCAAGGTATTCAAGGTGCTGCTGAATCCTCTTCCCCTTTACTCCCTTGTCTCCAAGATTCTCCCAGGTCATGGAAAAATGCCCTTTTCCAGGGATACCCCTGCAACTATCAGTACAGGATGGAGCTGATTCATGAGAACTTCTGTAAACAGATTTTACACTATCATGCACAGCTTTGCAAAGCTCTAAAATACCATCCCAGAAGCTCTTGGGATTTCTCACAGTGTGAGCTAACAATCTGACTGCCAAAGAGCTAAGGGGGAAGGGGCAGAGCAAAGCAGCCTCTCAGACTGGTAACATGCTGTCTGTCCTGCCCCACAGCTCACTACTTGAAGCCTTTGGTACATGAACCTTCTGTTGAGGATAGGTGGAGGAAGGCACTGGGCATCACCGTCCAGCCCACAGGATGAGGGGGTAGGAGCAATACTGAGACTCACAGGCACAGGATGTGCTACAGCAGCCCTTAATAACCAGAAAGGAACAGTTTCAACGTTTCAACAATGCGCATGTTACCACAGAAGGGTGAAACACTCTTTACCCTTGGTCTGACTGATAGCCTCCTAAAGGCAACCTGGGTCTGTCTTCTCTGCAAACCTTTCTAATGGATCAGAGAGGTGGAATTGGTGCTTATTCTCTTAGGGGATAAATGAAAAAGCATGGTCCTTGAAGCTTTTAATCAAGCTCTTAAATGCTTCAAAGATGGGACTAGAGAGGGGTACACAAAAGAATGAGAAAAATCCCATAAAGTCCAGTTTGATCTCTGTAACTACCCCTTTGACAGAACGATCCTATCAGATCTGATTTTGACTCTTTGCAGTGACTGGATGGGGACAAGCTGCTTGGCTGCTGTGAAGATGCTGTGTGTGATGGAACAAGGGGGTGTTTCAGTGAAAGGCAGGTCTCAATTTGTCCTACAGTGCCTGATGATCTTACAAGTATGGATTAAAGGCAGTTTTGAAATGTCTGGACCAAAGCACTATTTGCTGTCCCTGCTGGAAACAAAAGCACCTTGTAATCATGTCACAAAATGCGAAGTTTCATAACAAGCCCTCTCCCTCTCCCAGTCTCCATCTGCAAGTTCAAGAATGAGGATCTCCACCTCCACTAAAACAAACAAAGCTGTAGATCTGGGTTTAAAAGGTAAAGGGGATCTAATTACACTTTACAAGCCACCTGCAGATCTTGAGTAAACTACTATTTAATTGAATCATTCTTCTGAAATTTTTTTAAAGAAAGATACTGACTCATTATGGTATCTTTGATCCTTTTCAACACAAGCAGCTATAAGAAGAAAGCAATTTTCCTTCCCTAAGTCTTTTCCTATTAATTTCCTGTAGTGTCAGCCTGTTCCAGCAAGCAGTCCCTGCTTGTGCACTTCTCACACTGCTTATCCTTCTCACAAACTCTTTTAAAGACATAGCAGTTCTGATTAAACATCATCAGAACTACTAATAGGGTAGGTCTACTGTCACAGGTGGGTAAAACAGAATAATTTCTAATCCCTACCCAGGCACAAAGAACTACCACGTTAAGACACTGCTTGTGACATTCCCAGCCTCTACTCAAATTCTGGAAAGGGTTGCCTAATAATACATCCTGTTCTGGCCCCACCCCCCCCAGGAATCCCATTCAAACTCCATGTTCCTTTTATGCTGAACATCTCTTTTCTTGAGAGATTTCATACATATATGATCACCTAAATATTCTTCTGCTGGTAAATGGCATCTAAACTGCCTCTACCATATTTGGGAGGAAAAGGAAATATTTGTTTAATAATGCAATAAGGAAATGGTAACAAAAGCAAAGCTACAGCTTTCCATAACAGTAGATTTATTACATTAAGCCTTTAATACTGCAGGAGATTAACAGTGACACGATTCTGTTGTAGACTAGCAAAAGTTATTGCAATTCTTGCAACTTTTACATTAATCACATTTAAACATGCTGCTAACAGATGGGCATCATGGAGCGCTAGGTCTCTGACAAGCCACTACTAACAAGAAGCATGTCTAGGAGATCTTGTGGCTTCTACAGTTCAGAGAGATTGCATATGCAGGCACTTCATTATTGTTTCTGTTGTACATTACCTATCATTATTAAAAAAGCTCATGTCAAATATGAGTAGGAAGGGAAGGGGGAGGGCAGAAGGAATAAAAACAAGACCACCCACACAAAGTTCCTCTAAGTCCACATTTCACATGCATGATTATGATTTTTCCACCACAGAGGCAAAGCATTAGATTCTTCACTGCAAATTTTCCTTTGACATTACTGCTCATCCAAACCTTTTCCCAAAGTCCAGCCACAAGCCCAAGCTGTGAAAAGAGAGCTGCCAGACACTAGCCTGGACAGAGAATGACAACCTGTCCTCCCCTTTCATTAGTGCAGATGTCAAACTCTGGTGGTCTTTCTGACTGAGGCTGGGCAAGCCCCAGAAAAGAACTGCAGCATTAGCACTCGGCAGCCAGATAGAACATATCAGACATTTATTAAAGTTCCCAGCACTGTTTTTTAATTAAACCAAGTCCCCCGGTACAACTTCATCTTCACGTTACTGTAATTAACCAGGACACATTGTCTGTAATGTAAGAAAGCTCAACCTCCTCTATGAACCAGGCCTCAGATGAAAGATTGGCAACTGCAAACTTAGCGCAACTTGAAGTTGGTCCTCAAGGGGCAAGAGCTGCAGTTCTCAGTAATCAGAAACCCTGCACGCTGAAGGAGCACAGGAGAATCCTACCTGAGGGTACTGCCTTCACCAGGCAGAACCACATGGCACCTGGAAGCACTCTTGATGTGGAAGTCTCAGCCCTACAAATTGCTCGCCAATTCTACAAATTGATTGCCATTTACAAAGCAAGACTGTGTACATGGGGTACTTGTACAGTACCTATCACCAGCTTGAGAAGAAGAGATGGGCCACCACCTTGCCACAGAGCTGAGGAACAGAGACATACAGAGCCCATGGTGATACCCACTTCACCCTATGGCATCCAACAGAAAATAAGGGACTCATTCAAGCATACACTTTAGAAGGTTTCCCTGCTCAACATCAAGAGACAGGCCCACCTTCGAACAGGATCCATGGCCTGAAGCTTAGCATGCTAAAACTTGGTGATCTGAATCCCACAACAACCTTCACCCAAGCCCCCATGAGAAGTAAACAGATTAATTCAGGTCCCCTAAGCACTAATATTCTAGCTGCTGGGCCCTTTGCCTCCTCAGCTACAACCTGCAGAGCTGAGCATCCTCAGCCCACTCAGCTGGGACTCAGCACCTGGGGAGGTTTGGGTTTCCTCTTCACATCTACCAGCCATTTATAGATAGCAGCCAAGTCCACCTTCTGTGTTTTGTCATATATGAAATAGTGCACACATAGCCCATCAGTGGAAAAATAAACAGAAAAAATAATGTAATTCCTGTGCTGCCTTCTAAAGAGTTGAGAGGCCAGCTGCTCTATGGGGCCACATCTGGGCAGGGCTGCCTCTGCAGGGGGCAAGTTTTTATAGCTACAGCTTATAAGGAGTTTCTTCCAAACTATGTCACACTCCATGAAACACAGTGGTTGCTCAGAATGGAAGAGATAAATTTGTGTCTGGACAGTTAGATGAGAATTCACTATTTAAGCTACAACCTGTATTTAAGTGTTATTCCAAAGGCTGCAGAAAATATTTCACAGGCTCCATCCTGGCCAAGCACATGTGACTGCAAGCAAGTTTCAGTGTTACTCAGCCTGTAGCACTCTAACACACACCATCATGCTCATCAGGCACATAAAGGGATTCAGCATTGCTCCACAATAGAAAACTTCCTTGCCAGTTGAAAAGAAGACCCTGGTCTGAATACGTGTCTGAGGTGGCTCTTCTCACAGCTTCTCCAAAGAGAATACTCCTTACTCCTTCTTTTACCCTTTTTTTGTTTTTGGGTTTGGTTTTTGGTTTTGTTGTGGTTTGGTGTTGTTTTTTTGGTTTTTTTTTTTGGGGGGGGGGTTGGTTTGGGTTTTTTTTAACTTTTTGTTTCTTTCTTTCTTTTTTGTTGTCATTTTGTCATCTCCCCACTATGCATACATACCACCATCCACAATAACATTATGGAAAAATGACTCCCCTAATGTCAATGTTTCTTCAGCAGCAATGGAGTGCAAAGCAGAGGAGGTTACTTAGGGACCAGCAGAAAAATAACCTTTTAATGAAGCTTGTTCAGGATGAACCTAAGCCTTAGATTCAGACCCACTGGACATACAGGGCAGAATCATCCGAGTTACTTTTTAAAAACCATGTTGTGTGGTACAGCTTCTAGAACACTGCTTCAGCAAGTATGCTTTCAGGAATCACAGCATCACAGAATTGTTTGGGTTGGAAGGGACCTCAAAGATCATCTGAATTCCAATACCCCAGCATGGGCAGGCACAGCTCTTACCAGACCAGGTTGCTCCAAGCCCCATCCAGCCTGACCTTAAACACTGCCAGGGAGGGGACACCTCAGCTTCTCTGGCCAACCTGTTCTGGTGTCTCACCACTCTCACGGTAAAGAATTTCTTCCAAATGACTAACCTAAATCTACCCAGTTTAAAGCCACTACTCTTTGTCCTGTCACTACATGCTCTTGCAAAAAGTCCTTTCCCAGATTCCTTATAGGCTTCCTTGCTTCCTCAGCTACTCCCTTCCCACTGCTAACTCCTCTCTCACACAGTGACACTGACACTGTCCTGCTGAACGCTGCACAGCACTCAGGCCAGGCAGCACAAGCTGCCTGCTAACACTAACTACACACAGGAACATGTTGCCTCAAAAAGCAGCTTGGTTGCAAAGAAGAAGCAGAGGGGAAACATCAGCTGCTCTGAATCCCCAAGGCTGCTAAGCGGTATGTCAAGGAAAGGGAGAAAAAGGGGAGGTGGGAGATACAGTTGACTGACAAGAGACAGCAGACAAGATCTCTGATGTGGTTTCCTGGTCTCTATGAAACCAGGCTCTTCAGACCCCAAACTTACAACCAGAGCTGCAGAGCCACAGACCAGTCCAGAAACTTGGTCAGGACTGCACTTGCATGGGGCTTCCAGGGAGCAGGGGTTCATGTGAGTCTCACAAATGACCACCACCAAAACTCCAAAACACAGCAGGAAAAAGGCTGTACTGATTTGAAAGAAAAATTCAGGTGGGCTTCCACGTAGCTCCTCAAGGTTGTAAAATCTTCCTGTAGTGTTATCAGGGCAAAAATCAGAAAAGAGAGCTCTGTTTTATGCAGATGAAAATATTGGCGTTTAATTTAACATCCTCACACCCAAGGAATATGATCTGAAAGAACAAACAAGAATGACTTTGACACACCAAATATATCTCAGACAAAGAAGTATTGAAGTATTGGCCAAAATTTGACTCAGTCAGCTTCAGCCTTCAGTACTAGACCACTTAATTATGCTATTCAGTTTTTAGCTCTAGGGCTCTGTCCATCTGGCTCACACCACTAGAATCAAGAAGCTACAGAAGAGCAGACTGAAGCAAACAAGGTCAGTATGTGCCAACCTTTGTAGAGAGATATTTAACAAGCCCAAAGTTGGAATGTCTCAAAAGTTACAAAGGCAGAGTCTCCTCTCTTTGCAGTAATAAATACAACTGCAGACTTGCTTCATTTTACCTTTCACTTACCCAGTTACTCACTTGGAAGAATTAACTTCCTGAACTTGGCTGATTTTATTTGATTTTTCAACTTTGTAATATAGCAGGGGCCACTTATTCAAAAGCAAGGACTTTACTCATCCAAGTACAAACAGCATGATTCCCACATTCTTAAGAAAGATGTACCTCACTTTGAGGCAGGATCACCCATTACACCCAGTAGAAGAGTTTATATCAATACCACAACTTCCTGAGTTCACACTAATCTTCCACTGCAAGAGGGAGTGGATGGGAAGAAAGTGAACTCAACTACATGATGCTTTTGAATGAAGAGACAGTTAAAACAAGAACAAGAGAAATCAATTACCTTCATTTTTTACATTTGCAATGAGAGCTGTAGTAGTGAATATTTTCTCCCATTTCAGCAGGTTGCTGCTGATCTAGCTATAAAATTCTCCTCCCCTTTATTAAGCTTTCCTAACCTTAGTGACCAATATTGCCTCACTTCTTACTTCCCACTCTCCTTTTTCCTTTGTGTAGCTATGCGCTTGTGTATACAGATATATATAAAAAGGGGTTTTCCTAGTGACACAGAATTTTGAGGAAGATGCTATCCAAGCCTCTTATTGTTTATAAAGGTCTGCACAAATTTGGCAGACATTTGTTTTATGGTAACAGAACCTTTAATTCTCACAGTTCAAAATGATGCTTCTCAGGTCAGATCTAACCAGTCAGGAAACAAAATTCCAGAAACAAAATAAATAATGACCTCGAGCTGTGATATTTTGCAGATCCCTCAATTTCCTTTAATAATTTGCCATTCTGCTGGGTTCTTTAGTACAGCACTTAGGAACAAGCAGATAAATTAAAAATACTTCTAATCTACATTAATAATTTGTGTAAGTTCCACTTGGACAATTTCATAAATGAATAGCCACAGTATAGCTGCCAAAGGTAGCTGTAACCCATTCACTCATTCACAGACCTAGCACTCGTCAAAGAGAGCTTCTCATTTCTGTACCATGCCTGGAGATAGATGGCTCTGATCTAGATTTGTCCTGTAAATTTTGTGGATATTAGCAGAGGTCCCTAAAAAAGCTGACAGTCCAAGCTGGGTAAAAAACCCAGTCCAAGCTGGGTTTGGGCTGTGCTCTAAACAGGCAGTTTACAATACAGCAGGCTGAGCCTGCTTTGGCTCTGTACGACTGAAAGTTGGACTTGAGGATCTTGAAGGTTGTTTCCAACCTTGATGATTCTATGATTCTATGTGCAGCCAAGACCTGTCTGTGGTCAATCCATGGTCAAGGCTGTCATCCTACACATCTCCCTAGCATTCCAGCTAGCTTCCTACAAACAGATCTGGTCCTGAGCACCATGGTGTACATCTGTACAACACCACCATGACCTTACCCCAGCCCTGCTGCCTTGCTGTAGAGGGATGGGTTGAATGGCTGGCCAGTATCAGACATCTTGCTTCCTGGGTAGCCTCATGGCCCATCAGCAGTGGCCCAGCCCTAAAGCCCTGCCCTGGGCATGTTGGTTGGCCCAAGAGTGAGCAAGTATTAAACTGGTGACATCTGAGTGCAGACTGGAATTGTCTTGCCACTCTGGCTTGCAAAGGGACAGCTTGGAGGCTCTGGGCATCAATTCACACCAGCTAACAGTGATAGAGAATTAACTGTAAATCTTCAGGTGAGCCTGTTAATCTCCATTAGGGGGATTTTGTCCAGAACACAGTTTTTCTATCCACTATCTGGACACCAAGGCTGAATCAAGCCTGTGGCAGCTATAATAGTTGCCAAAAAATATTGCTGAAGTCATGAAGCTCTGATACTTATTTCAGGCTATTAGCAGAGTAATGACAAGATGATTGCCACAAAATATACCTCAGTTAGAGTGCAATTCCAAAGTAAAGGAACTTAAACCAATGGTTTTAATATGTCACACACAATGAATGCATTTACAACATCTATTAAAAGCAGGATATATTTGGGGGAGTGGGCTGATTAAATCTTAGCAGGTTATCGGAAGTTTATTAACTGAACAAGACAGCATCACATTAAAGATAATCAATGTAGAATAAACCACAGCCATAAAAATTAATACTGTTAATTCTGACAATGAAGAGGGTTTGCCATTGTCATTGAGATAGAGGTAAAAGAATATCTGTATCCTCTGCAAATCCATCATGAAAAGAGAAGCAAAGGATAGGATGGCCCAAAAGCAAAGTCATTCATGGCATGAGTTTCCAGAAAAAAATTATTAAAATTGAAAAGAAATAATCAGTAATTCTAGAGAGGAGAGAGAGTAATACAAACAAGCAGTTTAGCAAGCAGCGGAACTAATGAAGCCTGGTTTTCTCCAGCTTTTATGTCATGCAGTGGACTGACTCACATTGAAGAAAATGTGAGTGCTTCAACTGGAGCACTTTTTTTTATTGGGTTGGAATATTTATATGGTATCCTTTCCCTGTGGATTTTCTAGTGCCTAATAAAGAACAAGCCCTTCCTTCAAATGCAGCAGGAATAGTCTGTTCTCTTCTTAACCCAGCAGACTCTTTTAGGATTTCTATACTGTAGCAGTGTAGTTGAAATTGTAGCTCAATAACAGATATAAAATTTCTGAATGGCTGGTGTGAGACACACAGGCATGCCCACCTCCTTTCCTGCTACACACTCACAGTGTGTGCTATTCCTTCAGACTTGTTTCCATAAGAAACCAAGCTAAAACTGATGTCAGAATAATACATCCTATGGGGAAAATTTAACTAACTCCATGGAAGACTTCAGAAAATTTGCTGTTGAGACCAAGGCTTCAGATTCCTGCAGTAGTATTTGTTGCAGTGGTACAGAGTCAACATGAGAGGGGAGATGGGATCTCTTCCTCATGATGAGGTAGGAGCCTCCATGATGATGTTAAGTACAAGAAGGCCAGGGGAGAGATTTTTAGCACAGCCCACAGCAGCAGAAGCTGTGTTGTGCAGCCAGAAGAGGTTTTGGATAAGCATGAGAAATCCATCCCACCAAAAAAAAAAACACTAGGAGAAAAAAAAATGCTTGTATTCAAAACCTGGGCTGTGCAGAGCTACACAGATTCCAAGGTAAGAGCTGGGCATGTGAAAGTCAGTGGTCAGTCCATGATATATGCTTTTCTTTTTGAGGGATGAATTAGTATACACTTCTTGACTATCCTCCACTGAAACTGCTTTACCAAAGACCATGCCTATGCCAACAACTGTCCCTTTTTTCTCTGCAGATAAATATATGCATTCTACAGGGAGAAAAAAATGGAGCAGCGTAGTACCCACTCTGATTTGTGTTTTGAGTATTTACTCATAATTAACCTCTTGTTTAACTTAAAGTTAAATTGCCTCAAATCATATCTCCCTAAATACAGGATACAGTGAAACACGTATCTAAATAAAAAAAATAAAAAATAAAAAAAAAAATTGCCTCTGAGCATCACTGTGAGTTACTGCTTCCTGTCCTGAGCTTCATCATCCACAAGATCCATTTTCTGCAGTCATAAGGACAGACACCTGAAGAGACTAGCACTTTGTAATACTTTTTTGGGGGGGGCAGGTAAATCAAGCAAAATTGAGGCTACACAGAGCCCAGTTTTGCCTTTAAAGCAATCCAAAGCCTGTGGACACAGAGGAATTTTTTATGCAGCCACCGATACACACATCTTGAAGGAGAAGGATTAGCACCTTTACCCTCCAACTTGCTTTCTGTCCAGGCCAACTTAAAGGTCTTTTCACATGTCACCAAGCTAACAAGAAAACTTTGAGAAGCAAGGGGGAAAAGATGCAGAGGCTGGAGCAAGCTATGCATATTTATAGCACAAACACACCGCCCTATGCTCAATCTCCTTAATCACATGCACACACTAGCAAGACGGCTCCCCCAAACTTTCTCAGGGACTTGGTTTGAGCAGCTGTAGTTCAAAGTCCAACTGCCTTGGCAGCTGAAAAGAGAGAGAAAACCACGGCGGCTTTGTAAGAATTACAGTGATCCTATTAAAAAAAAAAAAAATGTCATTCTCTGCTGGGACTTAACATGGCAGTGCCACGCAGCGTGCACTGAATCCAGCAGCATTTCAAGCACACAGCTCCTGGTGTAATTAAACCACAGGCTTAATTAGGTTCCCATCACTATTGCTTTCTTCCTGCCTTCAGCCAAGAAGGTATAAGAAAAGATTGTCCAATACAGATACTGCAATTTAAAGTCTTAACTTAAGAACACAGTGGGTGTATATCTACTATAAAATCTATCCTAAAAACATGCCAGTTGTTAAACTAAGCAGTGCATTAGAAGCAGTTAGATATAATGAGAATGTAAATGGGAAGTATTCTAGGGAGATATTTCAGCTAAAAACAGCACACACTGTATGCTATCTTTTATTTTAATCATGTTCTAAGCCCTGCCTTTTTGAACTTTTTATAAATTCTGCTATCTCCCTTTGCAGTTACTTACATATTGGTATATAAATTCAAAGATGAGAAGCAATTAGGAATGAAGCGAAGACTCCCTCTCTTGATGCTAATACATCAAAGGAAGCAAAAAAACCTTCTCTCCACATATAAACTGGGTAACACAAAGAGTTTCTGCTCTTCACAGCTCAAGTAGTTCCAATCGAGAGTCTGATGTCAGCCTCCGATTACATGGAGATGCCAAGTGATTGGAAAGAGCAGCTTTTGAAAATCCCAGCTCTCTGACTCACAAGACCACACAACCCTGAAACGATGCTTTCAAACTGCACACGTGTTATTCACATCAGCCAGTGATATGGCATTTCCCCCATCATTTTGGCCACCATAGCATTGCTTCCAAGACTTCCCTAGGGGTCTTTGCTTTATTTGGGTACAATATGTCTAGGCATGTGTGAAGGAAATGTGTCAGATTTGGGGCTTTTTTAAACAGTCAGAGCTCCCTGCAACTCCATCTCTCCTCCTACCCAGTTTGGAGAGAGGAAGGACTGGGTACTGCCTGTCAACAGCCTGGCTTAAGAATTCTGACTTTACCAGAACAGAGAAGGAGAGGTTGGGACTGGCTCATGCCAGGGAGCAGTAAGGGCTGGCTTCCCTTCTTTTCTCCTCAACTTTTGCATATGTCTGCCAGACCAGCTATAATCTGATCCTTGAAACTGAAGCCAAAGAACAGGTAAACCTCTATAACAAATGTCAACAAAACCTGATTCTGCTGGTCCAGAGCAGAAGTTGAGTGGCACTATTACACTGGCTTTTTACATTTGATTCCCACAAATTCTTCCCTCAGTCCACTGACATTTGAGAACTACGCAAGTGGTTTTTGGAAACATTCTAGCCCCTTCATCTTCCATAAAGGGAAACTACTATCTTTTATGTATGTGAATCAACAGGTGAATGTTATCAGAGTCTGCTAATTTCTTAGTCTCCAGATCTCTCCTGTATCAGCAGGGGAACCAGCCAAAAGCAGGACTGACTCTCTTGGTTTCACTGGAACATTCACGTTTCCATATGAACACATACAATAAATTACAAAGGCTTTTAAATAGAAGCAAGGAGTTTCAAAGGGGCTGTGGGAAGGTATTTCTATGAAACCATCAGATCCACATTAAGCCTAAGTCTCATATGGGCCTGATTCTATCTTCTCTTTATTCATGTGTAAAGGAGACTTCACTGGTCTTAAAGGAGTCAAGCCATTTCCACTAGAATTTTTAACAAACCTACTGAGGACCTTTGTTTAGCTCTTGAGTATCAGCCAGAAAGAAGTTCTACTAATGATTAAAATTACACAGCTATATAGCTGTAGTGAGTAAGGAACCCAACCTGGAGTATTCTTGTGTATCAGGCCTTTTGAACGGCAGACTCCTCATCTTGCAACAAAATACCCAACAGTTCAAACCTGTTACATCAGTTTAAGTACTCGCTGTTGGATAAAAAGCAAGGAACTAGAAAATGACAAAGGCCTTCTATTCTCTACTGATGCTAAAGCAAGCAAAATGAGTTTTGGCAAAAATTCTGAACATTTACATGTATATAACAAGGAATGGTTTCAGAGGAAAATAATCACTGTCTGCTATTCATCTGTTACCACACTGTGCCAGATAAAGCCTAATCAGTCTACCTGAGCAATGGGCTTCAAGAATCTTTCCATTGAGAGTCTCACTGACCTCAGTGAGACAAAGGATTTTACACTCTGCCTTTACCTACAAAAAGACCAGAGGCTGCTTTCAACAAACCAGCATCACTGAAGGTGACAATTTCCAAAACATCACATCCCCGCCAAAACCACATAACAAATTCCATCCTGTTACCTTCAATCATGGGACAGAAAAAAATCTCTCAAGCCCAGCTTCTGAATGGTCATGTTCTTGTGTAAAAAGTCTTTTATCACTATTCTGTAAACAGAGATAAGGAAATCTTTCTCCTAAATGGCTGTACACTAGCTAACTGTGCTCTAGCTAATGCTGTGGTAAGGTGGGGACTGGATCTTACCTGAATTGGTTTTTCTTCCTCTGTTGTTCTGACAGCAGTAAATGTAAGAAGCAAAGCAAATGCTTTGGCCTCCTGCTTCTTTCAACTCCGCTAACTTGCTATCGATCCTCTGCATTTAGAAGCCAAGCACTGAGGAAATTTTCCAACATTCTCACACCCACAGCTTGGGTTGTTTGCATTCAAGGGCAAATTACTGTCAAGTGCACCAGAGATGCAAGTTCTCTAACACAAACTAGTACTCATCAAGCAGGAAGACCCAAAAACCCCCACATTTGGCAAGTAAAGGCAAAAGTCTTTCATTTCCAAAAAGGACAAGTGGTGAGGATGTGTCATGCCTCTTGGGCAGGAGCAGGGTGTAAAGCTGAAGGTGATGGGTTCCTATATCCAGTGTATAACTCAGCTTTTCTTTGGGGGTTTTATTCAGCACCTAATAAGGATTCATCAGTTAATTTGATTTCAATGTACAAAGAGAGCTCTACATACAAAAATGTGCTGTGCTTCATGTCCCCAGGCTACATTAGTGTGTAAACTCAAAGGTGTAACTAGCCTTAAACTCATATATGCATATGTATTTAAAGCATTATAATACAGAGTTAAGGGAAGCTAGAAATCTGGTTTGTCTCCAAGATATTTTTGTGTAAACATATCCAACCCATGGAGGTCTACAGTTGTGTCTCAGCACAACAGAAGATTAATAGAATGAAAATTATACTTTAAATTCTCTAGGATTTTGTGAAGCTGGGATAAAGTGCAACACTTATCTACCCAACTTGCACTTGCTGTTTTTTTTCTTTTAAGATGGTACCTACTTTTAAGGTCTTGTGCAACTGCTGAAGATCTGTGCAAGGATGCTCACCAACAGGTAAGCCTGGGATTGCCTTATGATGAAACTATTTCCTGAGATGGCAGCATTAAAGTTCCTAGTTTCTATTTCAGTAGCAATTGGGGCTTCAGCCTACTAAGTCAAGGAAGAGGAGAGGCATTATCTAACGAGTTTTGGGTCCAACATATGTTTTGTAGAAATGGTAGGATTGTGGCAGAAGGCACATAAAAACCTTACAATTGATTAAACATTTCTCTACAGTGCTCAAGACCCAAACAGAGAGAAATATATCAGTGTGTAAAAACAAAACAAAAAAAACCACCAAAAAACCCCACAACAAAAATCAATCAAACAAAAAAACTCTAACCAAAAAACTTCAAGTAAAATCAAAACAAAACCTTCTAAAATGCACAATGAAACAGACTAAAAGCAAAAGTGAAACTAGCCAGGCTGTTCTCAGTAACAGTCTTCAATGAAATGGAATAAATTAATTCAGAGCCTGAAATGATAAAGAATCTGTTTGCAGCTGTCTTTTTTTCCTGACACTTCATGAAAAAGAGGAGAAACCTATAGGGAAGCTGGCTGCAGAAATCCAGGGGCCTCTGAAGAGCAGGGTGACACAGGAGATCCCCACACTTTGAAGTGGTTGTATGACGAACTGCAAGCACACAGGGAAATCAGGGATGGGCAAGTGGAGCAGTGAAGATACAGCAGGAAACCCCTGGAAACAATACAGCTTTTAGAAAGATTGGCTACTGGTAACATATTGATGCTTTCAGGAAAAAAAAAAAAAGCCTGGAATGTGTGGAATGCTCTGAGATGCCAGGGTGCAAAGAAAAGAGGATCTCCTTAACTAGGCCTTTCAAAATCTGCTGCCTGCTCATTGCTGATTATTCAGAAAGCAAGATGGCTTATATCATCAGTTTCTGAAAAGTACAATATTCCACTTAGACTGCCAGATCTGTAGTCCCCTGGACTGAGAAATCATCTTTCCAAGTAACAATGAAGGCACTGAGTCCCAAGTCATAAATCCAGCACTTCTACATTCTGTATTACCGAGATAATCAAGCATCTAATAATAAAACTGGGCAGTATCCCACTGCTCAGTTCTCTTGCTATTAATAAGAAAACTCTAAGCAACAGCCAGACTGACAACAATCGTCTTATTCCCACATGGTTCTTCTTTAGAAGCAGACCCTGGAGCTGATCATGATGAAAAGCAGTAAAGTACTTGGAGTTGCAGAAGGGCAAAGTAGTTAGTTCAGGAGCTGAGCAGGAAAACATTTCTCAGCCTTGTTTCTCTTCCAGTGAGGGAGTGGGAAAAGATTCGTATTTGCAAGATGCTGGCTGGCCAGAGGCTTATAAGAAAGATGAAAAGGCAAGCAGCATCTGCAGAGGCAGAGGCAAGAAACCTTGACATTTTGAAGATGACCTGCTTTCAACTGCCCAGAATCAGTCCTTTATTGCACCTAACAAGATTTTTCCAATCCCTCTGAACAGCGGCCAAAAAAAAAAAGTAAATACATTTAGCACTAGCTCAGCAGAGGAATTTAAGTTCTTTTCTTAAAGCAAAGCATATCAAGTCTTGAAAATGTTCACCACTTCAATAGCAACAGAGCTGAGAATGTTCTGGCCTCATGAAAATGACAGCAGTAGTGATAAGCACTACTGGAAAAATGCTTTTTTAATTAATTTCAGTTTTATGTTAATATTCCCTTAACAGAACACAGAAGTTTTATCTGAATGAAACAATACATAATTTTTAATACGAGATATAACAGTATTACACAAAACTGTACAATATGCTATCTTCAAGAAGGCTCCTCTCCTGCTGCCTTTCCCCTGAGTATCATCTCAGAGACCACCAAAGAAAGGCATTCTGGGCAAGGGATTGAGTGAAGAAACCCTGTCTAGCCTGGCTCCAGTAGCTCCCAGGATGGCATCAGCCCCATTATTTACTTTTCTTCACCCAGGCTGTGCTTTCACAAGCAAATCTCAGAATCCAGCTGGCTTATGAGGCACAGAGAAAAAAAAGCTTTCCAGTGTCACAGCTAAATATCTAGGGCACGTCTGATAGCATTATTCTCAAATTATTGTGCTGCACTTGGTGTGAGAACATCAAGAATGTCTCACTGTGGTAAGATAGGATAGCCCAGTGGTTTTAAATTGAGGACTTAAAAAAAAATAAAAATGTGTGGTTGGGCTGGGTTACACTGCCATGGTGCTAACATACCAGTACAGGGCATCTCAGTCAATGTGCCAAGCAGCCCAGCACCTCCAGGTTCCTGGTACGTGACAAGTTTGAGGCCACCATTATAGTTGGGTGCAGTGTCTGAGAGCCTGTCACCAATTCATTCCTTGTGGTGCAAGTTAAAAGCTGCAGCCAATTCTGACTTATTCTTAGATGTGTCATTTGGGCTTGACAGACAAATGCCAGCCCAGTGATCACCCCATCTGAAAAATCTTAGGTTGGCTGCTGGTGGTAGAAGTCAGCATGCCTTAATGTGACATTGGTAAAGTGCTGGGCAGACCTGTGGCCACCTGTGATTGCTCTGTTGGTCTCAAAACACTAACTGGGTGCAGTGACTCAAGTGAAATACTGTCAGGAGCCAACTGTGTAGGCACTTCATGCTCAAAACAAACATTAGCATAGTATTGCTGAAAGTACTAACGAAGAAGGAGGTGTCAGCCCAGAAAGGAGAAAGCATGCTAGCATTATACAGTGAGGATGAAGTTTCCTGGTAGCCAGTCTTATCTGCCCCTTGGGAATACTTGGAGTCCAAAGGGAAGCATTGTTGTGGATGTGTATGGTTTTGGGGGATGTGAGAAGACATCCAGGTCCCAGCACTATGTAAATACAGCTGTCCTGGTCTAGCACTGGATGGGGAACAAAAGCAGCCAGAGGATGCAAAGAAGTTGACTGCTTATGCACGCTGGGTCGGCGTGGAGACTTTCACCTTTAAAGCACAGGTAGCACAGAGCTGCAGGGAGAGAAGCAATGAGGACTGGGGGATGTGCCTGCAAGCAGCTGTATAGCTGGAGGCAAGAGGAACACCTTCTGGAGGAAGAGTGGTGGGAAAGCCCAGCACTGTGAAGGAGCCCTTAGCTGATCAGACCGAGGGACATCTGCAGCTTTATCAGCAGCACTGCACTGTACATCGTAGGGTATACCGAGAGAGGGAAGGAGGAGCATCAGGTATATGCAGGGAAGATCGTGAGCAAAAGCCTCTCCTCTTCTGAAGGGAGGATTTAAAAGGAAACAGAAGAATACCAAAAAAGCGGATTCCACATTTATCATCCCAGGGGTAAAGCCAGACTCTCTAATTAAGCACATGACATAACTGTGCTGTAATAGCAAGGTTTTGCACTGCGATTTGAAAACAAGCTGCACTTGCAAAACCCAGAAAGAAAAAAGCCGCAAGGATTAGAAAGGCTAAGCTCTGCTCTCACTTACATTGGTATATACCCACAGTTACTCAGCTTAAAAGACTTACAGATGAGAATGTGATAGAAGGAGTTTCATTTCCTCAGACAGTTCCCTTACTACACCGGCCAAGCCTCCCTCTCACCGCAGTTTCCAATCACAGCCCAGCACTCTGCTCTGATTACGCACTCCCGAAAACCTGAAACCACAGATAGCCTCCCTCGGTCTGATCTACAGTTGATGTATATTAATGTAGCACCAGCAAAGTCACTCTACAGCTGCTGAGGATCTACTTTAAATACCACTGAATACTTAAGGCTTGAATCTGTTAATCAGTACAGCTTCACTGATCCTGGAAGAGTTACTTATATTTCCAGACAGCTCCAAAGAGGAGAAAACCCAAAGCACCATTTTTTAAATAACACCTTAAATGCACCTAGAAGAGGGCATGCTCGAATTTACCCCAGCGTAAATTCACTTAACTGTGCTCACTGGAGATACCTGTTATTTAGAGGGGAACATCAGAAGGCAAAAACTAAGTCAAATTCCCCTTTGAAGCTACTTCGTTTCCTAACCCAAACATTAAGAGGAGGGGATCAACACGAAACTCTGCTATTCCAGACTTCCAACCCATAGCCCTACCTATCAAAAAAAAAAAAAAAAAAAAAAAAAAAAAAAAAAAAAAAACAAAAACCCAACATATTCAGAAGTGCTTGGGAAGCGTATGTGCCAGTTAGAGTACAAAATCATTACGCCGTTGTGAACACGAGCCTTATTCAGCAGAAATCGGCAGCAGTTGGGACTACAGATCCTGTCACCGCTTTCATAGTCTGGGTGGAGAAGAAGGATCCGAGCCCTCACTTCTCATAACACAAGTCGCATATTGCCTTGATCTCCTGCTTTCCTCTCTCCCTGACTCCCCCCCTCCCCGGCTCGCCAGGGCAGCACTTTAAACAGAAATATGTCATTAACCAAACTTCTTTATTTTATGTCCATGAGAGTTAGCTAACGACGAAGCAGCTTTATGAATTGTACTTAAGAGCTTAAAAATTCGATCGGGAAGTCAGGGACACTTCTAAGGGGAAGACACATCTGTCGGCGAAGGGGGCAGGCGAGCATAGGGAGAAAACCTAAAGATGCCTGGGGACGAGCGATCATCTCCATGCCCGCCGCCCCCCCAGGGCCCCGCAGACAGACCTCGGCCGCCTCCCCGGCCAAACCCTTGGCTGCAGAAGATGCGTCCCGAGAGCCCTGCCAGGCAGTTCCTTACGTAAGGCACAATGCACTGACATCATCCCTCCCGCCGGTATCTCCGCGGAGCCCAGCGGTACCCACCGACCCAGCCCGACCCGCGCCCGCCCAGCACGGCCGCTTCCCACCGGCTCCGGCCCCAAACTTTGCAAGGCGGGTTACCCGAGGGGTGGCTTCCCCGGCGGGAGCCCCAGGCTGCGGTGCGCCCCATCCCGCGGTACTTACGCACTGCCTCCTGTTTGGGGTCGAGGCCGCGGACGGCGCCCTGGAGGCCGGCGATGCGGCCGTGCAGCGCCCGGACGCGGCGGTGGGTGCCCTGGATGTCAGCCTCGACCTCCTGAAAGAGGGTGCAGGCGTGCCGGGCCACGTCGGAGAGCTGCCGGAGGATCCGCGACAGGGCCACGTTGCTGACCGAGCACAGGTCCAGGACCATCAGCACCGCCGCCGCCTCCCTGTCCCCGCCACCGGCTGCCTCCGCGCCCTCGCCCGCCGTCCCCGGCTCCTCCGGCGGCGGGTCCCGCGGCGGCGGCTCGGCGCCCCAGCTCTCTTCTAGCACGGAGGCGGCAAGCTGCCGCCGGCACAGCCGCTGCGGCTCCACGGTCCGCTTGGCGAAGGGCATGGCCGAGCCTTCGGCCGGGCTCTCCCGGGCTCCCGCGGGCACTGGCGGGGATCGTTGCCCTCCTCCTCCTCGCTGCCGCCGCCGCCGCTTCTTGCCCCGCCGCCGTCACTCGCGGGCGGCCGCTGGCGGGCGGCTCATCGCCTCGCTCCCTCCCTGCGGGGGGCTCCCCGACTGCGGAGCGACCGCCGGGCCGCCGAGCATCCGCCGCTACTGCTGCGCTGCCGCCGCGGGGAGCCGGGGCGCATCCGCGCCGCCTCGCTCGCTCTCTCGCTCTCGCACGCCGTCCCGACCCGGCGGCGGGTGTGAAGGGGCGGCCCGAAAACCCGGAGAGAGGAATCCCGCGGCCGCCAGGAGGAGCGAGACGCCAAACCTCCTGCCCGGGAGACCGGCGGGGCAGGGGCGGGGACGGGGACCGGGGCGGTGCCGTGAGGACGCCGCCGCGGGGAGGCGCTGCAAGGCCCTTCGAACCGGGCCGGACCGGACCGAGCCGAGCCGATGCCCCGTCGCGTCGCCCCGAGGGGATCGGCGGTGTCGGTGCGCGGGCCACGGCGAGGTCGTGGCGAGCCCTGTCCAAGAGCGGCCGCTGCGCCGGGCAGACCGAGGTCCTGCCAGAGTGGCTTCTTTTGAGCCACCCACCCCACCGCCGCAGCCCATCTCCCCTTCGGTGGGATCACTGTTCAGATGCGAAGAAGGAAAAGAGAGTGACAAAAATGGACCGTATTTAGCAAGACCTGACCGCTGCAGGAGGCTGGTGCCTGCCCAGTGGTGACACTTCTCAGGGGCTCCGCAATGGATACAGTACCCTCCAAAGTCAGGTGGGTACACTTAAGCACCTGACTTCTTAGGAGGTATTGGGAAAATTATAGTTCTAGTCTGATAAGGAGAGCTGTGCCTGATGCAAGACAGCTGAGCTTGCTTACATACATTCCTGAAAATTCAGCGTGCCTAATGAGCAGGCATTTACATCTGAAAGTAAACCGTAAATTATTAGTGGTAAATATGAAGCACAGATACCACAGAAGAAGCTGGAGTAAAAGGAAAGCCAAGTGGTCTCAAATGCAGGCATCCCACAGCTGGGAAAAGTTAGCTTCAGTTTGCCCCCTTGATCTTAACTTGTCATCCTTGCGCACCTGTGTTTTGACACAGTCTGTCATTACACAGCTACACACAGGCAGCTTTAAATTACCTCTGGTCAAGTTGTCTGACTTGCAGATAACTGTGCTGTAGAGGGAGTTGCCACCGGCCCAGTGGTACCCACACCCTGGGCTCAGTGGGCACAGAGGCTTGATCTGGGTCTAACATCACAGAGTATGAGCTGACAAACTTTGCCAGCCCACCTGTTGGCTTTTGGCACAGACAGCTCCTGTACCTTCACACTGTGCCTCTGAGAAGGGTAACACTTTACCATGTGAAGTTAGCAGCAGCCTTTAGTTCAAGTTTCTAACTAATGCTAGAAATGGGCAGCCCCAGCCTTGTGCTTGGAGTGGGAGGAGGTTGCAGAGGCTGCCACTGCCCACCCCAGTCTCCACACCATCTCCCCGTGTCATGGGTAGTCATGGTATGTTATTTATAAGACACTGGAAGGTATTTTAATATTTCACTTGAGATTCATAATGGGGCAGGGGGGGAATGGTTGTTTTATTGCTCCAGACAGCAGCAGCCATCCCAACGGATGTGGGATCACAAGGACTACAAAAGTCAAACCTGTGTGAAGCAGTGTTTCAGAACTCACTGGGCAGGGGCAGGAGCTACCTGTGATGAAGGCAACTTAGGCACTCAACCTACCTCTCTCTCAGGCACCCACCCAATGAGCCACTGGATTGGGCCATTCATAACAGGTATAAGCTTCAAGAGGCAGAATTCAGATTCCACAGCCTCCTGTTTGTGTGTAATGTCTGATCAGCTGACAGGAGATGAACAACTCTCTTTCTTCCCTGGAAAACACCTTGATTCCTGCAGCATATCCCTACTCATCTTCAAGGAAGCTACCAGAAGCCAGCACTCACTCTACCTTTACTTTTCCCAGTCTGTTATTACTACTCCACATTACTCTTCACTCTGTGGCCTCTCTCTTTGTCCCAGACTTGGAAAGATACAGATCATCTTAGGAACACTAATAGTCCCATGCCAGTAGTGTGGCTTCTGTATGCAGCAGTGTGGGGGACACAGTGACATAGCCACATACAAACAAACTTGTTTAAAAGGTGCATGTCCTGCCACACCTGCACATCATGGGGAGCATATCTTCATTTTGGAGGTCCTGTTGCAGTTCCTCCTTCCTTCTGTAAGAGTAGGTGTTGCTATTTTTCTTAGTTTTTCATGGCAAAGACAACAGACTCAATACACAGCTTGGCTCTGGTGCACCAGCATTTTCTACCAGGCAAGTAATGACACCTTAGTTTCCTTAGGTCAGAATACAGCTCCTACCATTGCAGGTGCTGGGGGTTAGGTAGCACCTTGCCCCAGTCACACACCTACTATATGTTTTCAGTCAGTAATATTGGGTGGTACAAATTCAAATTCAGCAGCTTCTCAGCTGCCCCAGGGATTGTTCTTGGTCTGTCTGTTCAACAGCAGACAAGTAAGTAGGACCAGTCCCAAGTATTAGCCATAACCTCACAGGATGGGTGAGAGGAAAAAATATCTTCCATATGGGATTTTGAACACTTAACATTGGGCCTCAGCTCAGAACTCCTCCTCAGAGGGGCCTGTCCTTCTGCACAAACTCAAGGGGCAGCCCAGGGAGCATAGCTTCCTGGGGCTGAAGTTAAACCTCAGGACTAGTGTCCCAGGTATCAATTTGTGAACACAACAGCCTGGGCCAATCCTCTGCATCACTAGGTTTCAAGAAGCACTTAAAGACCTCGGAGATTGAGACGTGTCAGCAAGAATACTAGTCATGAGCACAGATAAGTATGTGAAACAGTTCCATATGTATTTATTTACCACAGCTTTCTATTAGACTGTAATGCTTCCTCACATGAGCTTTATTCCCTGTGTTGATTGCATTAAATTTAGGTTGGGATGCTGCTGTAGATGATGTTGGCTTTCACCAATGGCAATGAAAGACTGCACGATGGTTTGCTTCAGAGACATGTGCAATATGGGGATGGAAAAGTGAGCAAATGATGGTAAAAGAAAGGTTCTACTTGACCTTTCACTGGTGCTGCTGGTGGTAGGCAGTCCCCTGATCGTAACCCTCAGTAGCTGTTGAGCAGCTTCCCATCCCCAAACCACTTAGGCATCCCCTGGCTGCATTTTTTGCACCTGACACCCTTGCTGAGGTACATTTTTGTAACAACACCAGCTTGGAGACATTCATGTTGATGAAGATGGGAGGCAGGACCATTGGCAGATGAGAAGGAATCTGGTTCCTTGCTGCAGAGAACTGCAGGAAGCAGGGATGTAGTATTAGGCAATCTCACCCTATTTAGCAGGGCTCCTCTGGCCTGCTGCAGTATGTCTTGTTCTCCAGTACCAGAAAAGGATGAAAGGCTGATGAGTGATATAGGAAATTGTCATTTCCTCCTTTCCACAGCTGTCAAGAGGATGTCGTTAGACATTATATTAATGAAGTTGTGCCCTTTTGACCATAATACGTCATCTGTCATCGCTGATGCTATCCCCCTAACTTATTTATTCTCAGCAAGCATGTCACAGACAGAGCATTGCCAAACCTGTACCCACTTAGACTAGCAAGAAGTATCCTTGTTTGTAATTGCCCTTCACGGTTCAGTTGCCATTTTGCACTTAGACCCCACAGCTGGCATTTATTGATCACACCAAGGTCACATTAAAGGTAAAAGCTTATAGGGCAGGAAACCAGCACAGCAAGGGCAGTTCACTGCAAATCTGGACCTGCTCATTTCTGGCTCTCAGCCCTGCCAGTGTTTTTCAGCAATTACATATCAAGACCATGTCCAAAACATGGGACATTGGGATTTTATCTGGGAAATAGTTCCTGAGGCTTCCTGACTTGGTCAGGCAAAAGGTTGGGAATTCAACTCTTGGCAATGTATCCTGTGTTCCCCAAAAAACTCATCTGCTTGGGACATAGAGAGGATTTCTTCCTCCAATGTGATCCAGCCTCTGAAAGCAATGCAGCTAATGTTCTGAAGGGCACATTTCCCTGCTTCTAGTTCCTGCTTCCATATAGCTTTATTGGTGTGAACAGCTATACAACTGCTTACAAAGCACACAAGAAACTGCAAGTCCCTTCTAGGAGCTGTTGTGTGAATAGGTATGGATAGATACAAGTATGAATATTCCCTGTTCATCCTTGCCTCTGTGATCACTCACAATACTCACAAATACACAGTTGCTGGCCCTTTGCCACCCCTTCTAAAGCTGTGTAGTCTGAATTTTCTCTTGTCTTCTTGGCCTGGGCACCCTTTTTTCTCATTGCTTTTTGAGAAGAGGAATTTTATGATTCTCAGTAGAGCTGTTTCCCTCACACCTCCTGCTGAGGACACATACAGGCACTAGAACAGTGAGTGTTTCTCTGTGTTAATCTCTCTTTCCTGTCCAATTGGATTTGCCCAGGCATCTGTGTGCTGTCATCAGCTTATACTGATCCAGCCCACTACTGCTCTTCCTGGTAGCTATTCGTATTTGTATTACCATAAACCTTTTTATTCTGAAACTATGACCCCACTGTTTTAGTCACTGGTTTAAGTGGAGAAAATGCAGGGCCTGCAGGAGTGCATGTACCTATAGCAAAAGGTATAATTGGACTCCATATGGTGCTGCAAATCATACAGTGCAGGCAAAACAGAGTTTAAAAACTGCAAGCTAACTCCCTTTCTTCAGACTCTCTTGATTATAGTTGTTATAGAGTTTACTTGCAATCAGGGTAGGGATGACATTTCAAACTGAAGAGTGATTATTAAATTGACACTTCCTTTAAAATGGGCCTGAAGTCAAGGCTGACATGCTAATTGAATTTTGTTAGAAAGAAACGTCTGCTTTAATAAGGAAACTTCCTTATCTCTCTAGCAAGTTCACGTTAAGTGCACACCTACTAAATGTTTTCCATCACTACTACCTGGCATTGCTAGTCAGAAAAAAGCCCTCATTGGAGCATGCTTCTGAACAGCAAATGCTGTCATTTCCTTTGATGTCGGTATTAGGTTCAAATTCATGTATCCCATTGACTGCAAGCATTGGGAGATGTCAAAGAAATAAAAAAGAAAGATGTTCAAATGTTAGAATTTAAGCTTTTAAAAATAATAATCATAGAATAACAAGTTGAAAGGGAGAAAGAACAGTTAAGAACGTACAATAAATAATGGTTAAGAATGTGCAATAAATCCAAGAAATCAAAATGGGAATTTGTGAATTGCTGGCAAACTTCAGGGTCCCCTGCAAAACACTTAATGGTTCCAATTGCTTTGATATGATGGGTGTAATTACCCATGCTGTTATTCTGGAGGCATTCTTGATTTGTCATCTCAAAAGAGGGATATGTAGAGGACATTTTGGATGCTTTTGCTAGACGCTGTACCAGAACATGGCACAGGCACTGCATTGCTAGAGTGTCCTACAGCTCCAAGCTGGACTTCAGGGATGCTCTATCATCTGGGCTGTGTCACCATCTCTTAGGAAAGAGCAGGTGGGTACTTCTTCAGATGACAAGGCTTTCAAACTAAAGGCAGGCTCAATTTTATATAGGAGAGCTCTCC
Source organism: Calypte anna (assembly GCF_003957555.1). Classification (NCBI taxonomy): domain Eukaryota; kingdom Metazoa; phylum Chordata; class Aves; order Apodiformes; family Trochilidae; genus Calypte; species Calypte anna. The sequence continues at coordinate 122,629,324 of NC_044244.1, forward strand.
TGAGGCAAAATTGTCTGTGGCCTCAGCTGCCTCCAACCTATGCATCTCTACAGTCCCAACTAGGAACATTCAGAATGACAGAAAGTTAACAAGGGTGGTTATATCTCAAAAAAACAAAAAACCAAAAAAAACAAACAAAAAAAAACACACACAAAAAAAACATGATAAAAGAAGAGGAAGAGAAAAATAAACTGTCATCTTTACAAGGAAATATAATCTACCCAAGGTAACAGATGGGATATAGAAGATCTTTTTCTTCTAGTGTGAGATCCAGCCACCCTCTTTATCACTCTGACTTCTTAATTGCTCTTGATTTCGTAGCAGTAGGGGTTTAACCTGCACATTGTGGGTATTTTCACTGCTCTCTTCAATTTTGCCTGCTGGCATCAGGCAGGTTGTGCAGATCAAGCCAAGTCTGAATTCTTGATTCAAGGCTCAGTTGACCTCAGCTGACATTTTGCTTGTATCAGGACAGTGGGAGCAACACTAGTGAGCAGAAAGGAAGATTTATTGGGAACAGAAGGTGAAAACCCCATCATCCACAGATGATCATTTGTTCAATATTAACCACTTTCATTTTAACACTTCCTAAAATAATCTGGCGCATGATGATTGCACAATGAACTCATCCTAACTCTCTACCATACAGTCTCAATGTGGAAGTAATTTCAGCTTTCTGTATTCTCATGCCAATCCAGCTTGCAGTTCATGTCAGCAGGTCAAGGCCAGTAAAATGTCACTTTCAACCCTTACACTTACAGTGAAGAACTGAAGAAGGTGCTACCCCAGGAAAGGGCAGGTCAGGTCAGTGCCTCCATGCTTCCCACTGCTTCTCTCAGAGAGGAGAGACTTCAGTTTGGTCAGATGGGTTTTCACCTCACCTGTTCCTTTCTCTGCTGTGACGAGACCTTATCTCACTCAGCCCTGGATGCTGCCTGGAGACCAATCTAGCTTTGCATTTCTGAGAGAGGAGGGTAAGTCCACATCACAGATTTCCTGGCAGCACTTCATGCCAGCCATCCCCCGGAGGTTTTAGGCAAGCTCTTGCTGTTTTGCTCACTGATGTGGATTCCAGCAGAGGAAGAGCAAATCAGGCAGGTTTCACCTTTAAAGACTAGGGAGGGAGAGCATGTGAGGGTATTTCAAGCTCTGTCCAGCAGTGTACAGGCCGCATTCCAGCTCAGTGTAGCAGAAGCTTAATTTATCAGAAAACTCATGCTCCAGGGATCCAAAATAGCAAAAGAGGGAACAAATCAGGTTTGAAGACCACTGGGGTAAGTAAATTCAAAAGCTCATGCTGCCCTGCACGTACTCTTTCCAGCTGTATGATTTCCTTTATGTATAAAAGTTTGTCTGCCAGGAGCAACTCTTTGATTTTGAAAGAAATCAAAATAACAAAAGATAAATAATTACTTAGTAGGTGGGCTAATTCCTCCTTCCATGTCTTTGTCCACAACGGAGACTGAAAGCATAGCTTTACGCTCGGTGGCTTGGCAGTGCTTCCAACCCTCCACCAGCAAAAGGGAAAGGCACCCTAAACATTAATATTTTAACTCCTGCCACAAAGCAGGGAAGGTTGGCTCGTACCCTTGAGCAGGCTGAATATTTTCTACATGTGTTAGTACCGGTACTGAAAGCAGAACCAGCAGCCCAGCTTTTAAGAAGAATCTTCATCCAACATAAATAATTTATAGTTTCAGACCGCTTGTGGTCTCATCATGGTCAGGCAAATCAGCTTCCTGTTCTGTTTAACTAACAGGTAATACTTTAAGTACTCTGAAAATGCACCATAATAAGAAAAGTCTGATGAAGTTTTTTCTGTTTCAAAAGAAAACAAAGTTAATTAGTCAACTGCTCTTAAACCAGAAAAATATGGTAGAGAAACTGAAAAGGTGTCTTTGAGTTTTTAAATAGAGAAGTATGTTAAATAGTGGCATGTCGTTAGAGTCTGCATTTATTTTAAGGATAAACAGAGCTATTATACAGTTACCCACCTACATATCTACCCTTTCTGCCTAATGGGCTCTCTTCCTTGTGTACAGAAAACCCTCCAGCCTTATCCTGTTTACAGCTGAGCTGCAACACACTGAAAATCATTACTTCAGATTTTGGACATTAACTCTGTCTGCTGGCAAGAGGAAAACCTTCTCATATTATCTAATTATGGCTTCAAGCAGCACTAATGAAGAAGTTGCGCAGGCTGGGGCCTGCTCTCTCTTCTCTGGAGGCGTCGACAGCGAGTCTGTGGTTGTGGTCACACAGAAGCTGGGAGGGAAGCTGGGTTTGCCAGGCACAGCAGCACGCAGGGTGAAGCTGAGCACTCCAGAGAGCAGACTCAGACAGAGCCTGGTCCACACCCCCAGCTTATGATTGCATCCTCCATCCATGAGCTTGAGACCCCCATCGGCACCTCCATCCCCCTCTGGCCTGCAAGGCTGGGATGGGATGTGGCTGGGAGGTGGCTGGGCTGGGGATGGAGCCTTCCAGGGATGGAGCTTTCCATGCTTTGGAGAGATGAGGTGTGCAGCTGTGGCAAAGCAGCCACAGCTCGTGGCAGCAGAGCATTCCATGCTGCTTCAGGGGAGCTGCATCTGGTTGGTGGTGGGTGAAGCTTGGGTATACGTCTGCTGGAATCAAAGGAGTTCCCTATACCAAGGTAAAATAAGGGAAGGTCAGGCTAAACAAGGCAGGCTGGGTCTGCACTCTTAGAAAGAACTTGGTGTGGAGATCAATGAGCTTGCTAGTTTGGTTTTGTATCATGGATGCAACAGTTTAGCTGGAAAACCCACTATATAAGCCTAACACCAAACCAACAGCTGAGCTCTATGCTGCCATTCCTGACCTACTACAGATTCCAAAGCTAAGTTGTGTAGGGTTAGTTGTGCTAATTTTCAAAGTACCATTTAAACCATGGCACTGGCATAGATGTAGTCACACCATAAAGAATACAGAGTAGTGCAAAAAATAGATCACTAAGAAAAGTCATAAGAAACTTCACCTACATGACGAGAAAAGAAACCTAGATTCAGATATGAGTTAACTGGAATTTTCTTCTACATCTCATTAACATCTGGGAGGGAGAATCCAGCAAAGCTGTGATTTGTTTACCATACGTGCACTCAAAGGCTACTGCATATCTTAGTGTTCTGGCACAGTGAAAGTTATTTGCAATAATGAATTTTTTAAATTCTTTGGAGAAAAGTAAGTGCATATTCCCTTCCCCCACCAAAGGAAAAGAAAAAAAAAAAAAAAGAAAGAAAGAAAAAAGAAATTGCAAAGTAACATTCAAAGGCTCATTAAAAGCAGCCAGGGAAAATAGATTACAGAGACTTCAAAGGCTCACAATACTGGTTAAGAATCAGTTCTCTTTTTCAAAGAAAATGTTATTAGCTAATCCTTGAAATTTGGTTTTTGGCAGATGACACAGTATTTCCTGCAGGTGCAGAAACAAGAGGGTATTAAAAGAGTTTTGGTAATACACAAAAAACTTCCCAACTAGTCTTACAGTTCCATCTGTTCAGGGTAGCCTGAATGAACCCCCTGATCCCTCATACATGTACTGAAATGCAGAAGCATTAGAGGAGACTCTTAATGTACATGAACCTGTATATCCACTTTACTGAGAAAGTAAGTCTGTTAAAGGAATGTCTTCTTTTTTGTTTTATTTACTTAAAACAAAGAAAAATAATGCTTTTATTACTGATTTTATCAGTAGTATCAGGGGAACTAACAGAAAATACAATTTATAGCAGAAATGCAATTCATAGCTGAAAGTGTGTCTACGCATTGGTTAACAATTTTTCTAATAAAGCACCATAAGCATGCAAAAAAAAATCACTTCCCACCACTTTCCTGCTTACATCAGTTCAGAGGTGCTTTGGCATATTCTGTCCTTTAAGGTCTTCTTGACAAGGTTTCTTGTGCATGTTCTTGTCTGCTTTATCCATGGCTAATCCCAGTTCCCCTGTTAGTTACAAGACCCTGGTTATCAGCAGTATCTCTCTCTCAAGTCCTTTGTTAAGCTGAAATCCTTTGCCTTTGATTTAAAACCTGGCTGTATCCCAGTGACAATTTTCTCACTGAAACTTTCACCTCAAATTTGGCCCAAAGATGCCCAGAGCCATGTCTTACACTTTCCATGGCAACCCATTGCTTGAAGTAAAAAATCTGGGATTAAGCCACCCTTAATAGTTAGCAACCTTAAAAGGAGCACCTGAATCAATAAGGGATGATGGAATAGCAGCAACATTTGCAAGGAAACCCATTCCTGTTTTCTAGCAATGCAAACATTTGTTCTGTTGCATTCTTTTTCAGACATACTGTGAACAACAGTGCTTATAAATCCAATGCAGAGACATGCAGTTGTATGAAATGCAAACCAGAATACAACTGTAGCTCCCGACTTCTAGAAAAGATACCATGTGAGTTTCGTTCATTATGTCTACTATTAAGACTTAATAGAATTAATAATAAGACTGTGTATGTAAGGAGACATAAATACTATTCGACACAATAAACTCTACCCCTTTAATGAATACTTTGCAGCCGTCTCAAATAAAGTATTTTCAATTGTTCTTGGGATCTTGAATATGGTATACAGGAGCTTCTGTTTGCTTGCAAGAGGTAGCTTCTGTCACTCCAAGTTCATCTTCTGGAGTATATTTTGTTCCTACACATGGTCTCAGATATACAGTGCTGACACATAGTGTCAGAAAACTTGACAGAGTTACAATAGTTCATAGAACCACATGTATATCTACTGCAACACAGCCACAAGATACCACATTGAAGAGTTAAACTCATTCAAAAATTATTTGTTTGTCCTGTATCTCAAGTCAGCCTACAATGAACAGAGAAGTAAAGAGACAAGGTACATATTTTGGCCAGAGTGCCTTACCTAGTTTGACTCAGCACCTAGAATAATTAAATATTTTCCAAAATATATTTTTAATCAGCTCTCTGAACTAGCTGGGAGGCCTGAGACACCAAATGAGATTAATGCAGCACTGTTAAATAGGTATCACCAACATTATACAACTGTGTCAAAAAAAAAAAAAAAATCCCTAACCAAATAAAGACACAAAATCCACTAGGTCCACATTTAAATCACTGCACAAGTGTCTTGATTTTCAAAAGCTTCTCTAATTGGCTGTTATTACTCTAATTTTATTGACATTTACATAGATGTGTCAAAGTGCCTGCTGAAAAGCTTAATCCATTATAATACTGTTCAGAGAACAAGAGGGCTCAGAAGATTTAATTTTTTGTTAGAAGAGAGGTTTAAACAACTTGGGTATTAAGGAATATTTATTGCTCAAAGAAAAATAACCCAAAAGTTAGTAAGTGAGATGAATATTTCTGGAAATGCAGAGTCTATGTCTTGAATACAAGGCATCTGAGTAGAGCTATAGTACTTCTCATTTCCTTTGCATAGATTTATTTCCCTGTGGATGACAACAAAATGATGTTGGGTGTACTTCAGGATCTCCCTCCCCTCCCTGTCCCAACACAGGCTCTTCCTGGTGTGTAGAAGCCCCTAAAGGCAGGTGGGGTAAGGAGTGGGGAGAGAGGCTGCAGAAAAAGTACAACTCTGACCTTAACATGAGTCTCTTAACTGGGATTATAAGCATGAGATAAGTATCCAGAATCCCTGCACTCACTCTTTATTTAATGCTGTGTGTCACTGAGTTGTTCATCCTGCTCAGATGAGAATCATGCTCTAAAAATGCCTCTCTCTGCTCTCTGGCTCCTGGACTGCCTTCCTAGTCTGGACATCTCAGTAATGAACCAGTATTGAGAATCAGGTGGAATTAATCCTAATATCTCCCTTCCAGAGAAAGATATGCTCACAATATATCTCAATACCTTCTGTGCTAGGGTAGCAATATAATAGTTTCCAGTGAACTTCCTGAAGTTGTTTGGTTTTCTCATTTGGGAGGCCCAGAAAAAAATGACCCCTGGAAGATTTTGAAGGAGCATGGGATATGTGGAGGGAAACATCAGAACAGAAGAGTGGCCACATTGAATTATAAAAATTATAAAGTATCTGGCTGATTTTATCCTACTAGACAGTAGCATCTAGTTATCACCCATTATGTTCATCAAGAAAACACCTACCTGTTCGTCAACTAGACTGGCAGTTCAATTGGATACTCTGCCTGTAACAATTATGTCAACACCCTTATCCTGGATCATTGTACTTGAGATGTTGGCTAAGATTTTTATGTAGATTTCTCCATGGCTGCAATATTTAATAATTCTAGTTTCTAAATGATACATGCCTGTCGGTATATAAATAAAAATAGTTGTTTGGAATACTTACTCTTTTGCACATATCTTGAAAGCACCCACTGCTGTATAGGCAAATAAAAATGTTCTCAATACCAGAAAAAGAACCAAGGGCATTCCCTCTGGTTTTTTACAGAATAGCCCATGCTACCCCCAATAGGCTCCATTCTGTGAAGAGGCAATGATGTTGTAGTAAGCTGTTGACTGGAGGATGTCAAGACACTGTTCTGATGTGATACAGGATGGAGAATATATAGGACTATAATACTTTTCAAATTGTATCTAATCTCTTATTCAAAAAGAGCTTTTATAATCAATCGAGAGGAAAGAGAAGCATGAGGAAGGTACATTTTTCAACCTTGTTCCTACAACTTCCTCTACACTTGTTACTATTTTAACATTTGTCACAATACTTGAAATCTTACCACAGGCAAAATGTCTCAACAATACTGTTTCTGCTTGAAAACTAGATGCAGAATTCCAGTCCTGTGAGTCTGCCTTGACAAGAATACAACGTTGAGCATTTTAAAGTAAAATCAAATTGAAGTGGCAATTCAGAAAAATTCTTGTGCAGAATGCATTAAAAATTCACTGCAACATCACTGATCAAGCATGAGGTCTTAGGTTACATGAATTGAGTTACTAAAGCATAAAGTGCTCTTCAGAGCTACTTATCTTACTCTCCATAATTAATATAGTACCTTAGATGAGGAGAACAAAGGTTAATGCTTACTCTCCAACAGGGGTCACTGTTGAAGAATAGCCTCTAATTTTTCTTCTACAGAAGTTCAAATATATCCTAAAACCACTGTGAGCAATACATACATCTGATGTGGATGTAGTAGAATTTGATGGGAGCAGTTCATATCAGCTGTCAGAGTGAGTCCAGTGTAAAGTCAAAGTGTGTGGACTAGAGTAAGTAAATTATCAGGTAATTAATACTCTACATGCAAAACAAAGAAGTGAAACAAAAGGACAGGAGGCTGAGGACATGGATTTGACCTTAGATGAGGCTTGGCAGGAATGCTGTAGTCACTGAGTAAGGAGTCACCAAGAAAAACTACCCAAACTTGCCTGTACTTTCAGAAGAAAAGTGGAAGACCTCCAGGTCTTGACACATCCCAGACCCACCAAAGAGGTAATATTCCAAGAGAAAGAGGGAAGGGTTTAGGAGATGGGCTGTGCATTTCAACTCACACACCTGCCACCTAGGTCTCCAGCCTTCCTGGGAGTAAAGAGCAAGAGCCTAAGACAGCTGTGAAATGAGAAACAGAATGCACAGGTTTGGGTTGGCATGAACTGAAGGGTGCATGAGTCTACAGACATAGAATCATAGAATAATAGAATGATAGAATGTTCAGGGTTTGAAGAGACCTTTAGGATCATCTACTTCCAACCGCCCTGCCATGGGCTGGGACACCTCCCACTAGATCAGGTTGCTCAGAGGCCTGTCCAACCTGTCTTTAGAAAATTCCAAGGATGAGGCTTCCACCACCTCTCTGGGCAACCTGTTCCAGTGTCTCACCACCCTCATAGTGAAGAACTTCCTCCCAACTTCAATCTAAATCCTAGTTTGAATCCGTTCTCCCTAGTCCTATCACTATCTCACATCCTAAGAAGTCCCTCATCAGCTTTCTTGTAGCCCCCCTTCAGATACTGGAAGGCTACAATAAGGTCTCCTCAGAGCCTTCTCCTCTCCAAACTGAATGTCCATGGCACATAGCACTACTCCCGTGACTTCAGTGACATCTTCATCCAAGATGACTGTCTGAGCTTCCCTTATTAAACCTTTGATATTAGGAGCTGGTACCAGCCACAAGCACTGAATGGAAAGTGCTATATCCCTGGTGGTTTAATGGAGGAGTTGTTTAATAATGATGAGCAATAAATGAAATCAATACTCTTGTCTTTTTGTATAGGTAGGCTGCTTTTGTACCAGCTGACTGACTGGCCCATTGACTCTGCTTTGGAAACATCAATGTAGGCCTGTACCTCCACAAGTATCACCCAAGCCCTGAATCTCACCCTTCACTACTATTCACTGTTGGTATTAGATTTCTTACTGATCCTGCCCTAATGCTTCAAGTTTGGACCAAAACCTCCCATAAACCTGAAAATACCCCATTAGAGCAGCACGACTGTTACATGATATGCTGTTTCTCAACAGCATGATCTTTATACCTGGCTGTATTCAGATTTTAAAAAGCTATTATTACTCTGTTCTTCCAGAGGACAGCAGCAGCAGGCCTTGGACCACAGGGGACAGATAGAGTTGCAGGCAACCCTTATGTACAGTCATCTACTCTTAAAGGCATGGTTTTAATAGAATAAAATAACCATACGTGCTAGATCAGATTTTTTGCTTCCATAAATCTGAGCGACATCACCAGAGCTCTGCCATTTTTCATGGCTAACATCCAGCTCAGATTTAAAGCTGTCAAAAGGGTAGCAGGCAGCTCTCACTCCACCTGCTGCGTGGAGGGAAGAAGGAAGAAAATATTAGTGGTAGTTCCAGATATAAGGTGTTAATCCCTGCCTGACGAGATTGTAAACTTCAGATTTTTACGATTTAAAGGAACAGTTCCTACCACTGTTAATCGCCCTGAGTAACACTTCACTGGGAAAAAGTTACAAGGTCTGTTTGTTTTGGGGAGTAAACACTTGGTGCTTCAAATAGTGCTACCGAAGTTGGACTGAGTTAGAGACATCCAAAATGCAGACATGTTATTTCTTACCTGCTGCAAACATTTGATGCATTTTTTAGCCTTTAGTCAAAGTCAGCAACTCCACCATACAGAGGAGAAACAGAGAAACGCAGCTCCTTTGTTCTTGATCTGGGACTGAACTCTCCCTTCTTCACCACATAGGTTTGGACATGCCTGCATGCAGGGCACGCCTCCATCTGGTACCTGAAGACAAGGCTTATTATTAGCTACAAGCACAGGAGAGATCAGGATTTCAGGAAAACGTTGAGAGATCTTTAAGAACTGTCATTTGGAGAAATTAACACTATGGAGACTCTGTCATTTTTAGAAATGGAGTCTCTGTTTCAAAGGAAAACTGCTGGCAAAGATCATTCAACCCCTAAGTATGTTCATTTATCTGTAAGCCTTGTGTTCTGTTTGATGCTTGTGTTCTCAGCATCTTTACAACGGCAAGATGCCAGCTCTTTCACTTCTGTGCATGTTTCACATCTGCTATTTCATGTTCTTGAATCTTCTTTTTCCATTGCATCTAATGAAGAAGTTAGATGTATGTCCACCAATATTCACCTGTGGTTAAATACTCTTGGTACAAAAGGAAAAATTATTTGTAATAAAGTATTTCATCTGGAGGACTTTGGAGTGTTGTAAAGAAGATGATGTATGTGACAAAGACAAAATAAAATTATCCTTCTACCCTCCTGAACAGATGTAAGCACATTAGTTCATAATGTACTTCTGTTGCACTCTGCTATAAAATGAAAGTTGGACATTTCATTCTGCTCCAATTTCAGCATCATCTTCACAAATAATACAGAGCACTTCACAGACTTTTCAAGAACAGGTTTGGGTTTGGGGTTTTTTTTCCCCTGTAATGTTTATGGGAAAAGAAATTTGTCACACTACCTTGCAACAGCCAGTTGCTTTGTTGACCAGATGCCAAACTAAACTTCAGGTGTGGATGGCCAGAAGTATGATTTACTTTAATCCTACTAATCCTGAGCTGTTGATTGGTACAAGGCACCATCATCACTGGGTAGGCTTCCCAGGCCTATTATCTAATTCTCTTTGGAGTCATGAGATCACTTTGGATTCTCAGTGTTTACCTTGTAAAGGACAAGGTTGCTGCCTCATGCTCCATTTTCTGCTATAAACAATAATGAGTAAGAAAAATCATAGCCCTTTGCCAGGAAATGCAAAAAACTCAAGGCAGGTGGTTTGCTGAGCCTGTGGATAGGCTTTTCCAGAGAGAGTGGAATGAGCAGAGGTAAGGTTGTCCTCAAGGAGGTTAGCAGTTTGCCTTGTTAATTATAGGGCTCTCTTGTACTGACTTCAGTGTAGCTCCAAGCCATCTTCAGAAGCTGAAATCATACTTCAGCTTAGCTTTGGTTTGCTTAGTGAAGAAGAAGGGGAGAAACAGGACTCCTGAAACATTTTCTAATGGAATTGTTAGGACCACAGTTTGCTTTTACCTGGAGAGGTGTCCAGTACACTTGGAATCAACTGCCCCAGAGGTGGAAACACAGCTCTACCATCTGCCATGGACTGATCCACAATACCCTGGAAAAGGGTGAGGCTCCGGAACATCTACAGTACATCGATGATATCACTGTCTGGAGTGACACAGTAAAAGAAGACTTTGAGGAAGGTAAGAAGATAATTGAAATTCTTCTAAAGGCTGGTTTTGCTATTAAAAGAAGCAAGGTCAAGGGACCTGTGCAAGAGATACAGTTTCTGGGGACTAAGTGGCAAGATGGACATCACCACATCACATACCCTGAATACCAAAGGTATGGCAAGATGGGTTCCAACTCTGTGAAATTTCCGAAGAAAGAGGTCTGATTCCCACTCAGCAGAGCCATATCAATATCCTTCCACTGGAGTTGGAATTCAAAGTATTCAGGCAAATTAGTTGAAATTGGGCTCGAACTAACTAGCTTGGGCCCTATGTTAGGCACCAATAATTCTGTCATGGTTTAACACTGGCCCAGCAATTAAACCGAATGAGAGATGCTTGCTATTAATCCCACCCCAGCCCCCACTAAAGAGAGGAGAGAGAATAAGGTAGAGAGATTTATGAGTTGGAAACTAAACTACACAGCTTTAATGAAACAGTAATAGTAAAAAAGAAAAAAATTACTAAATATATACAAATATACAGGAAGATTGATACCACATTTCCCCTCCCTTCCCCCCCAGTAACTCTCACATCACCACCAAGGCTGCAGGGCAGCCCTGGGAAAGTCCAGGCTGGACTCCTGGAGTCAGCAGCAGTCAGGAGCTGGAGGCAGGAACACACAGATTCAGGCTGGCACGGATCAGGACCACAGGCAGACAAACGGATGGAATCCTCCCAGGATGCTGAAGCAAAGAGGGACAGGTGAAGAAGGGGAAGCAGGAAGGAGTTTGACCCTCGTGATCCCTAAAATTCATGCCGAGTATGATGTGTATGGGATGGAATACTCCGTTTGGTCAATTTTGGTCATTTATCTTGTCCGTTCCTCCCTAAGAGAGGGCTGCAGGTGGGACCTTTTTACTTCTTTTCTCCTTCCGAAGAGCAAAATGTTCCTCAGAACTGAGCAGTGGCCATGGTTCTGCACACCAGTGTCTGGCTGTAACTATAAACATCAAGTGTTATCAGTCCTAGCAGCAGACACTGTCTGAGAAATTTGCTGTTAATTTCAGCAAGTGGAGCTACTTACAAGAAACTTAGCCGAAAGCAAAATTGGAAGACAGAAAATCACCTTTATCCTGGCCCAAACTGGGACACTTTATCTAGGGGCTTGTAGATAAGACTTGAAAGGACAGTAGATGAGAAACAAAAGGCTTCTGAGTTGTAGTTTCACATAAAAAGAAAAGGTGAAAGTTTTAAAGAGGCAAGAACAGCTGATGTTGATTTTTACTTTAAGATGTCTTCAAGGATTAACACCTCAGAGGGGTTTTTTAGGCTGTGATGTCCTTTTTTTTTTTTTTTTGCTGTGTTTATGTCATTACTGCAATGGATCCTGCTCTATTTCTGAGGCTTATAGGTGCTACAGCAATCCAGACTATAGCTGGTAGCAAACAACACAACCTCCTATACAGAATATCAGTATAAAGCAGGTGATTGTAAATGGTTCTTATGATCTCTTTTAGCAATTGATGCAATTAATTTGTTAACATTTCCCTGTAGTCTCACAAAGAAGCTGAACAACATGGAAATAGAAACCTAATAATAAACGCAAGTTGTTGATTCATCTCATCCCTAAGACATTATCCATCATTTATACTGAACATCTTCATTCATCTTAAAGTAGAGCTGCTTCTTCTATGGGTGCTCAATGCATTCTTGAGACCATGAAGTCTTTCCACATGCAATAAAACATGCTACGCCACTGTTACCAAGACAGAACTTAGAACCATGTAACTGAGGTTAATTGCTGTAGTGGTGAGATGTGTAACACTGATTACCATCTCCATTTACTGGTCTCCAGCCTACCCAGTTTTTGTCACTCTCCAGTGGAAAAGGTATTTATTTATCTACAGAAGTATTATTTGCAAAAATATTAGCTTGAGGATTGAAAGATGGCTGTCTGTCCTTTCCAGAGTCCTGCCTCCCAGAGCTAGGTTGTCATAAACCCCATGTTTAGAAATTGCTACCTGGTAGAAATGTCATAGAATCACAGAATCAAGAACATGCCGAGTTGGAAGGGACCCATCAGGACCATCAAGTTCAACTTCTGTGCCTGTGTTGGGCATCCCAAGAATCACATCATGTGCCTGAGAGCATCATCCAAATGCTTCTTGAACTCAGGCAGCCTTGGTGCCATAACTGCTTCCCTGGGCAGCCTGCTCCACCACTTGACCACCCTCTGGATGAAAAAATCTTTTCCTGGTATCTAACCTAAACCTCCCCTGATTCAGCTTTCTGCCATTTCCCCAAATTCTGTCTTTGGTCACAGGAATGAAGAAGTGATGTCAAACCAAAGTAAATAGGTGAGAAGCAGCAGCTCCTAGCTAACTCGGACTTTGGGATGCAGCAGGCAGCAGAAAGAAATGTCTGCACCTGGGAAAGGCTGCTTGGGTGGAGCAAAAGAAAGTGGCATCCTGGCCTGTATATCTTAGCTCCTAAAAATGTGGTGGGTTTCTCCACTGCAGGGAGTAGGCTCCTGGAGACAGGCATCCTACTGGTACTTGTAGGCCTGACTGTGCTGCTGAAGTCAGTGGAAATCTCTGCATCTGTAAGTGCAAAGTTGATGCCAATGAAAACACAAAGAGACTTTTACCTGCTGTGGCTAGTAGACCAACAACAATTTTCACCATTATGACACTTCTCTATTATATTAGAAATGACATCTCTGAATACCCTTTGTTGTGAAAGAATTGTGCTTGCAGGGAATTATTACAGTGGGATCAGGGAATTGCTCCAGCAAGATGACTGGACTTCTTTTAATATTGCTTTCAGAGCAACTTCACTGGTGAGCTCATTCTCCCCTTGACAGTGGGCAACTCTCCATCTGTTCCCACCAAGACACAGGCATCTCAGAGATCCCCCTGGTTGTCCTAGCTTCTTGACTTCTTATTATATACAGCTTATGCTTCTGACAGGTCACATAAATAGTCTTATTTGAAGCAGACCTGACAATCTCTTAATGCTTTTCTAGGTTAAGGTTTCAAAAGAGCTTTCCCTTTAATTTAGTTTATGGCAGCACTGTATTTCACAGCTGGTTTTAATGTATTTTTGGAGACTATATGGAATCAGTACTTGAGTTATAAGGTATGTATATCAGATGGAGCCATAGCCACCATTCCCTGGCAAACTGTTAGATCAAATGAGCTGAATCTCCTTTACTTTATTGCCTAATTAATTCTTGAACGATCACTGAATTGCAGGCGTGGGAAACTTGCCAATTTTTGTCCCACTCTGTGTCGGGTTATGCCAGAAAGAGTTGGAAAGTGAGGGTTTTCTTTAATCTGGGTTCAGAGAGGGAAAATTCTAGGTAGGTGGGCAGAGACTTCTTTTGCCTGCTTGCACAAATGAATAGCAAGAGGAAGCAGATCTTCAGCCAAGGTTCAAAGTCTCCAGGGAGGAGTAAGATCCCACTGGGGATCAGGACGATGAAAACAATCACGTTTTTCTGTGCCAGCTTGCTGCTAAAAAGGATGGACTTGATTATCCACAGCTGAGACTTCCTTGGATGACTAGATCTTTTGTGATTTTTCAAGTACTATCAGAAGTGGGATGACAGATTAGTTGGAGAGGTAAGTCATGGGCTGCTGAAGATGGAATCGTGGCACAGAAAAAAAACATTGAGCAATGACCCTGAGGAATTAAAGAAAAAATGTATTAGGAAGAAGACTGTTGTTGGCAGAGGGACATTAAGCATGGGAACATCCACAAAAAGCTTTTTGGGTTTTTTTTGAGCAACAATTGCCCATTACTGAGGCTATATCCTGGTTTTGATCATAGAAGACTCTTTAAGCCACATCATAGGTTTATTGATTAAATACTTTTTCCAGAAAAAACCCCTATTTTTTCTACAGCCATGTGATTTCAGGAGCCCCTGACAGGCTACCCAGAGCACACAGCTGAAGGCCTCACTTCTACACTTCTTTTCTGCCCTACAGCCTGGACAATGAGTGCTCTGTATGGACAGAGCTGCAGCTAGGCTGCTGAAGTGCTGTGCAGGACTGAGTAGAAGGGCTGCTTCCATCTTTGCTTTCTGTGCAGGACAGCTTGGGTACCAGAAGTTGGATGATGTGAGCAGCCAAGCACATAGTGCCCTGGGTAAGGAGTGACAGGTTTGTAGCTACCTAGAGAATCTCTGCACAGGGATGAATCAAATCTGTTAAACACACCTTGAACATCCCAGCAGGGAAGAAATTAGAACATATATAAAAACTAGTGGGGTTAGACCAGCCATTCACTCAGTGCTGTCTCCATCAGTGACAATGGTTGGAAGTGTCAGTCAAGGAGAGCATAGGAACCTACTTGTTTTCCCTTCGTATTCCTTCCATCCACAGCTCATATTTTTAGGATGCCAGAGGGTATATCCCAGGCTCCTGCCTTTAGTGTTTGTATATGTGATTGTTATCCCTTAATTTGCTCCATTTATCTAAGGCAATAAGGTGGAAACATTGTTGGCAAGGAGACCAGTTTATAAGATGCTGTGAATGTTCTATCTATGGTTATTCCTGGACTGAAAGATGGAGTTGAAACTCTATGAATGAATGCCACCACTTATACCTAATGTGTAAATAAACCCATGTCAGACCTCACTGTGAGTTTAACCGAGGTCATCGGCACAACCCACTTGTTTAAATGAGTAGAATAAAACTACCAGAGGCTAATAGAAAATGCAGGATCTGAAACCTAGTGGTTGTTTTACATTTGGATGGCAGGCAATCGGCTTTGAACTGCTATCTTGGGCATCAGGGAGCTTTTCTTTTCCAGCAGACCGAAGTTCCTGGCTAGGAGTCCTTTGGAGGGGTAGGAGCTCAGCGTTGCAGCAAGGACCAGCAGCAGATCCAAGGAAAAGGCCCTGTAACAGTATTCAGGCTGACTTTATTTTTCTGACTCTTTCTTGACCTTCCAACTAATTTCCAAATTGTCTCCCTCCAAGTATCACTGTCCTTTTTCCTTGCACTTGGCTTTGTTTCTCATGCCAGCATCACTCCTATGCTACAAAACCCTCTGAGGACTTGGTAGTGGTCTTCTCGGAAATAGCATGGAGTATCTCTATGTGGATGGGAACATCTGACCTGGAAGACAGGGGCAGAGAGGGAATGCAGGCAATGCCTTCCTTCCAGTACTTTGGCTCACATCTGTAGTGGTTCCCTGGGACCCACCTTCCTTCACAAGCTGTCTCTGATGGTCTACCAAAGCAAACTTCTGCAACAAGAAAAACTGCAACAAGCCCCACAAAAGCGTTCATAAAAAAAAACAAAACTGGAATGTAACAGCTCAGCGTGTCTGAACACATGCTAGGAGAGTTAGACCCCAGACAAATAAATGGGGAGGATAACTCAGAACAGCACCACAGCATGCTGGTTACCATTACTGCAACAATGAACACCTCCAGTAGTTTGTCACTGCTCTCATCCCTGCATGACATCTCTGATTTAAGGAAAGCCATTGAGGAAAACAAGCCTGTTCCTAAGTAAATGCCTGTTGGCCACATAGGGGTCACATTTCCCAGGGATCACAAATCAAACAAATATTGATAACCTATTAATCCTATTAAACTATATTAAACCTATGCAAAACCAGAGCTGGTCCAAAAGCCCCTCTGGCATCCAGGGGATAGGTGGTTATGGAGTGGGAATTCTGTCTTAGTGATTCTCTGCTACCATGGCTTCTCTAAAGGCCAGAGTAAGGAGGAGACTGAGCTCCCATGTGACAGGGAGCCCAAGGGAAGGTGGATGCCTGTGAGACAAGTGGCCCATGAGAGCACATGGTGAAAGCAGGAAAAGAAATGTGCTTGTTCTTTTGCTGTCATCATAGTAAAAATGGTGGTGGATCTAGAGAATGCTGGAGAAACCTATTTCTCTTCAGTGTTCAACATACAAGATGAAAGGAATTGGTTTGGTTTTACTGAAATATTGACTCATCAAAAATTGAATTGCCAAAGGAGCAAAATGCTAACTCTTCTGGTATTTTTGAATGTAATTGTGAAGTCTTTGCATGGAACTGATCTGGACAAGGACAGTATTAGATCAACTCTACAAAATAATCCATTTCTTTTATTACGATATATATAGGAAAGTCCTAGGGAAATAACCATGCTCCTTTAAAGAGAAATCAAATGAACATAAGACTATTCATGTGAATAATGTAAATCATCATTTCAAGGCTGCTTTTCATACTGAATTCATTTGTCCATATTTCCAAAGCATACCTTCCCAGTTCTTTAACACTGTATATACTTAGCTGTGGATAATTCATCCTTGGAGCAAGGGTTAAGGAGCCCCAGCTCACAACCAGTGTCCAGACAGTGAGGAAGAAGTGACCAGGGAGGGTGGTGGAGAGCTGTAAAGTGGGGCAACACCAATTCCCCACCCCAGGTGCCAAAGAGCCCAACTACATTGTGCTCACCCCATTCTATCTGCAGAAAAGCCGGATGGATAGTGGTGGGCACATTGTGCTTTGGTGGACAAGGAGGCAACATCACATCAGGCAGGGCTGCCTCCACCCTGCCCATGGCTCCTGTGAGCAACTTCAGACATCCCTTGTCCTGGACAGCTATGGGTACTGGCATAGCTTGCCTCGTGCCAGCATCACTGGCAGAGGTGCTCAGGACTTCTTACTTCCCCAGTAAGCCCAGTCCTCTGTGGTTTGTGTTGTGATAAGCTGCCTGAGGCAGAACAGCACAAGAGTGCAGCTGGTGGGCACAAGGAAAGCTTTCACTCAGGGAGCATTTCTTTGCTTTGGCTGCCAAGCTCTCTGATGCGCCTGCAATGCTATAGCCTTCATTGATTGATATAGATCAGTGTTTGTATGCTCAGCTTGCATCTGAATTTTTTCCAGACCCACAAAGTTACACAGATCTGGCTGATGTGTCTGAAGCTGACAAACTTTCCTCTTTTCCTCTTCTACATGTAATACCTGGCTGCAGGTGATTACTCTGCTAATCAACAAGGGTGGGCCAAAAAGAAAAGGGGAGAGGGGAAAAAAAAAGTGCTTTTAACTCAGACGTAACCTCCAGGCACATAACTCAGGAATCACCATCTCCCGAGAGGCTGCTTGCCCTGCAATACATGTGTTTATATTTCACATGGCGTGCCATCTCCTGCACATTCTTTCCAAAGAGTTAAATGCAGCAGAAAATTATACTTAATATTTTAATAACCTTTAACTGTGAACCCCTAGCCTCACTACTGTGTAAAGGAAGAGATCCAGGAAAAAAACACTTACAGGGGAAATTTAAATTAGCTCTGCAACTTGCTTAAAATTATTGCAGACTTTCAGTGCTTTAATGAAGACAGGCTTGGGTCCTTGGGCTTTGTTTGTACAGAGTCATCTGGAGTTATAAAGCTCCAGCAGATGCAAACCCTGTAGCATCTTTTGTACCATAAACAACAATGCAGTGCCACTCCCCTAATGAGCATATTCAAGAGTTAAAACACAAGGGCGAGGACTTGTCACACTCTGAAAAAGCTTCATGCCCTTTAATGCCCTGTGAGAAGGACCCCAAATCAGACCTTTAAGCCTCTCTTACCCTTCCTTATACATTCTAGCTAACAGGAAATCCACCCAGATCTTCATGGCCCCATGGACACCATGCTAGCAAGGGGGCAGAAGTCACACAGACAGCAGCCACCAGCCCTGGGGAAGAGCTTTGGACAGCTCTGTTGGAAGGAGATTCCTTTTCCAGGGTCCTGTGGACTCTCAGAAGGACCACCCTGTGTCACCTCCTTGGCAAGGAAGCATAACAGCTCTCCATTCCAACTTCTTAAGAGCTGGGTAGCAGGAAGCGAATACATATGCTTTTCAAAAAGCCTTTCCCTCCTCACCCTGGATAAGTAGTAAAAAATCCTGTGAAAGAAATAGGAAGCAAAAGCTGTGTGGAGCAAAGGAAGAGAGCCCTGCCCCAGTGTCACAAGCCAAGCTTAGCAAGTGTGCCAGGTGAGTTCCAAGACTAAACATTTTTATTTCTCATCAGGCTCTCTGAGCAGCTTTGCTGAGACCATCACGCTGCATCCTTAGGGCTACAGCTAATAAGCCACCCACTGAGCACAACTGATTTTCGGGTCAGTTTGCACTACTTTTTTTTTTTTTTTGCAATTACCAGGCCAGACAACCCTCAGAGGGTGATTGTTGAGCATAAGAAAAAAAAAAAAACAATAATTAAAAAATCTTATTGACAGCAACATGACATGCAGCCTCTACAGCTCCTTGTGTCTGAGAGCTGATGGTGCTCAGAGGGCATATACCCAGCATACATCTCTAGCTCCAAGTAATCTCCCTGCTTGGGCAGAAAAGATGCAAGAAGTGTTTCCCATTCATGGGGTACCCCTGGAGGACCACACAAGCACATACCTCTCCATGGCCTAGAGTAAAAAGCAGCCTCCAGCCTTTCACTGTGTCAGCACAAAGAGAAGTTCACATACATATGAATGCATTTGGCTAATCACAGTGGAGGGATAATTCTCTGTATATAATTACATGCTGTACTAGGCAGTTAACACTGCAGGGATGTTAAGTTCTGCTCGTACATAGGCAGGGGGTAGGAGGGATGTTATGAAATGTTCACAGGGCAAATGGGCAGTTTCAGGCATATTTTGCATAGACATTGAGCCAAAATCTGTAGCTAACTCAGCGCAGTCACGATTAAAACCAAAAATAGCTGTTGCTGGTAACATTCAATTTAAACTGTCCCCTTATCTTTGTAATAAACTTCTGTTTTTGCGTAAGGATCTCCATCATACTGATGGCTGAAGCTGCTTGGCTTGCTGGATTATTAAAAAGTCTGGCCCTATGTACCATGCTCACTGTCTCACTTCAAGAAGTTCTGAGCAGCTGTTTATCTCATAGATTGCAAGGGATTAGCGAGTACCTAGGATTCCTGAATATCACAGCAGCTTTGTTTTGAGGCTTTGGGTTTTGAGGCTTTTTTGAAATCTGTGAGCAAAGGAGAAATTTAGAGCCCTTTGAGAACAAGGAGGAAAAATTATAAACCTGAAAACAGGACACGTTTTTTCCCTGTACTCACAACACTGGGGATACAAGATACAGGAGAACTAGAAGTGTTAGCAACTCAACAGCAAGAGAGGTCAAAACCATCACAAAGTATGAGGGTAGTTTCCAAAGATCAGGAGTTGGGCTAGAAAATGATGAGGTTTTAAAAGAATAGAAACTTCTATTCCAGTTTCTAAACCTGGAGAAGATACACCTATCTTCTGTTGTCCTAAGATATTTTTTGCTTTGCTGTCACAACAAGAATCTTAATTCATACAAGTCCAAACTGAAATTCTTGAACAGTTAGTTGTCTTTCTAAGAGACAGCAAATATTAATAGACGTATGAGAAATTCTTATGAACTGGCAAGGCTGAATCAGGAACTCCTACTGACAGAGCAGACCCATACAGAGACAACATGAATTGCTGACTGAAGCCAGGGCAAATCTCCCTATAAACTCTGTGTGAGCCAGTGATTCTCTGTGTGACCCTTGGCAAATTGTTTAGTCTTGGTTTGTTCCTCTGTCTACTCAGCAGGCAAACTGGGAAGAAAAAAAAAATAAAAAAGAAGAATCAGGAGCTGACTGAAAACCAGATGCAAATGTAAGCTAAGCCTTTCCCAGTAAATAAGTTATTTGAAAATAATTACAATAATATGAAATGTTCAGCATATTTTGTGTTTTATTTTATGTATTTACTGCTAGACCCAAGCCCATTTACCCCAAGAGGATGAAAATGATGACAGTTGAGAGGAGGGAGCTGGTGCCAGATTGATAGGGAGAGCCATCCATCCTTGCAGGGAACACCAGACTGCCAAAGGCAACACTGTGATAACAGAGAATCCCATTCAGATTTCCAATCCATCTCATGACTGAAGCTGAGACTAAGGCCAAATGGTTTTCTCCTGCACAAGGAGGGACAAGGAAACTCCTGGGAGACCCAGGAAATGTCCTGAGTTTGTCTCTGTGGAGCTGATGAAGCCCCACAGGGGCCTCAAAGCAAAATCTCCCTATTGGGTTGGTGTGGACCCTGGGAAGTGCTCACACGGGTTCTGCTGGATGACAGGAGACTTCCCCTGAGTCCCTCCTCGCTCCAAAATAACTCAGACTCAATAACTTTTCAGAGACACAATGTAGGAACCATTTGTTAGAGCTAGTTTTGGGCAGATGTTAGGGACATATTCCAGAAGCAAGGGGGAAAAAGGTCATCACTTTGGAGTTTTGGGTTAGGTGGGGTTATGGGCTTTTATTTGTGGGGTGTTTGTTGGTTTGGTTTTTTTGTTTGATTGGTTGGGTTTTTTTGTATTGGTAAGGGGGTATGACTTTTTGTGGTTTTTTTTTTTTAGCTTTGATTTATTGCCAAATTTTACTTACTAGCATTTATTTACTGCTGTTGGCAGGCTGAGTGTGCACACTGCCTAACAGATTTATCTGTAATCCTGCTGGGTGGTCACTATTCTCGTGTTGTAAGATTAATTGTGAAGACTCTGAGGGCATTTGGTATTGGGAAGTTTAAGCTATTTAAGTAAAATAATAATGCATATTTCTCCATGGTTCCATCCATCTACACTGGGGAAGTCGGGGTCAGTAACAAACCAGCAGTGCAACCCCTCTGGCTACGGGGAGCAGCAGTGGCTATCACAGAGCAGAGAAGGTTTATATACCTTATCAGCTCATTCTCCAGGCTCAGCAAGGCAACTCAGTGCTGAAAAGACTGAAAACTTGCCATGCTGCTCCTTTTGCCCCTGTGGGAAGGCTGTGGCTATGGGGTAAATATTTCACTCTCAGAGATTTCCAGACCTATCTAAATATAGGCACCAATGAACATGCAATAGGTCGCTGGCTTGGAAACTCATATCAGAGACCTCAAAAGGATTTAAATCTTCTTCCAACACCTAAACACTATTGATTTCTCTTGGATTGATCTGGAGGTCAGCACAAAATTCCCTCCTGGGGTCTGTCCTTAGAAGCCAATAATCGATGAAAAAAGTGTAGTTAACTCTTCAATTGCTCTGGTTTGAACCAAGCTTTTCTTCTTGCCCCATCACAGTGGTGAGTGTGGGAAACTTTCACAGAAAGCACTTAGTGAAAACCCAGTGCTGTACTTGTCTCCATTTGAGTATCAGTGGTTTGGACTGGGAGGGAAGTAGCTGGCTCCCACCCCTTAATGGCCATCCAGAAATCACCAAAAGCTATGAAGTGGAAGCACAAAACTTTTGGTGCCTACAGGTTTGCTGAGCTTCACACAGCACCTGCAAAGCTTGCAGTGAGGAATCTTATTGAGGGAGCTCCACAGCAACATTATGGCACAGCAACTGGGCACCACGGGGGCTGCTGGGGACACCATGGTATGCTACCAGAGGTGAGTCTCACCAGTGAGTTCATGGGAGTTCTCATCCCTGGCAAGGTATGGTGGAAACAAATGAGAAGATACATACCACATAGTTAGAGTACTTGTAATTATTGTGTTTTGGGGTTTTTTAATAGTTCTTAGGGTGAGGAGATAACTCCACTTTAGAGAATATTTTTATACTGACATAACTCATGGATTTTCACTGGGTAAAATTTAACTCACTTGCCAATTCAAGTATTGGTTTTAACAAACCTTTTACGACTTTGCCAGTTTAGGAACATAGGGTACTGTTTTTTCTGCAGTGTATAGATTGCTGGCTGGGATTTTTTTTCTTTTTATACTTCAGTGACCCCTTTTTTGGCATTAGCATCAGCTCCTCATTTCCTTACAACTGAGTGGGCAACAAGAGCCTAGACTCACAGGGACTGCTGCTAAGCTCACAGGCACACACAGCAAGCAGAAGTTTCACAGTAAAGTGGCTGGACTTCAAACAGCAAATAACCCCCTTCTGGGTTTCTAGTGCTCCAGCTACAGTACAAAAAGGTCAAGTGCCAGTTAAAACCTGCAGAAATGTTCCCTTTCACTTTTAATTCCTGGTCCCACCCTGTGTTACATACACAGTGCTTGCACAGCAGCCCATAGAGAAGGAGGAGCAAGGGCTGGTTTGCATCCAGTGGCTCCCACATCACCTGATGTGGACTCGGACAGCCCAGGATCTCCAACCTCTGTCTGTAGAGTGGAGAGGGAAAAGCTTCCTACCTTTGACCAAGCTGAGGGAGGGTTGTTAGCAAGCACAAAGGCCTGTATGATTCTGTGATGAACAAGCATCCCAGCATTGCTCTTATTCTCTTTCCATAATTCCCCTTTCTGGAAACTTCTCCAGGTTTCTCTGTTGCTGTTCTCCTGCACATCTGCAAATTCAGTCCTTCTCCTGTACAGAGGTTTCCTTGCTCAGATCACAGCCCTTGTAGCCTTCTTGGAGAAGAGATCTTGTTTACTGTCCCTGCAGGTTTCTTTCTCCATCAGAAAGGCACACTTGCCAACTTTGAGCAGGTTTGGTAGGTTAGCCCTTCTCCACAGCTGTCAGGCCAGGACCCGGGTGGTAACATGGTTATCACTCATACACACTCCTTCATTTTTTCCAAGTCTATAAAATTTTAACTAGGCTTCCACACCTAGAAACCTGCCCAACAAAAGCACACCATGGTCAGGAGGGTAGAAAGGCAAAAATTAACTGAAGCAAATTAACTTTAACCAGCCATAGACCACAAGTATTTTTCAGTCTGGAGCAGCCATGGATTACAAGAGCTTTTGAGAGGGTCCTGATAAGGAAAGTGAGGTGAGATCCCCAGCAGACAGGAGATTCCTTCAGCAGAAATGTGGACTCAGTAGTTTCTGACCTGTTGGTCTGTGGAAGGACGTGCCTGGTCCATTTCAGGAGCTGTGAAAGCAAATATTTCTTCTCCCCCTGACAGACTCACCATGAAAATACACTGATTACAAGATTACTGGACAAGATTACAAGCATTGCCTCTTAAAGGTGGGAGAAACTTGCTGAGCACTATGAAAACCCTACGAGTCCACCCATTAGGATGTGTTAATTAATGGCCACAGCCTATCTCGCCCCAGACTGTCAGGGAAATACTGTCCAAGAACCTCCCAGGGGCAGCCTTTTCTTTAACACATGACCATGACCAGCCCCTTTACCTCTTCTTCCCATAGTCAGCCCAGTCAAGAAAAATGGGGTGACAAGGGGCACTTTGATCTCTCTAAGTGCTGGTCAGCCCTGTGGAATCTAGGCTTACAAGTCCCTTCCATCCCCTTTTGAAACTCTGGACATAAAGATTCAGCTGACTGCACTGTATTGGGAACAGGGTGAATGTCCAATGATGGAAATGGAAAAGAGCTTACAGAAAGCCCTAGGCTTTTTTTTATTATTATTACAAAATGACAATATTTGATAGATTCTTTCATGGTCATATCTTGAATCAATTTTAGTGGAAGTTTTGAATGAACGAGGGCTGCAGTAGCTGTTTCATGATAATCGTTGAATGTATAACAACATTAGGGCCAGCAAAGCTGACAGTTTCATGGCATAGCTATCAGTTTTCACCAGAAAAAGAACCCAAAAAACAAAAAACAAACCATGTCATTTTTCTGAAGCACATTTATAAATTCAATGTATGGTTAAATTTCACTCTCTGCCTTTGAGCACAGTGGTTAGTGATAAAAGTAGATCAGAAGCTGGGGAATATAGAATACAGCTTTGCAACACCCAACTCCATTTCCCTTTTTTTTTTTTTTTTCAATAAAAGAGAGAGATATTTTTCACAAGCAAAAAGTTGCCATTGCTTTTTTTTTTTTTTTTTTTTTTTTGCTTTTTTTTTTTTTTAAGAAAAGCCTTTTTGCCTCTCTCAGCAAAACTAGAGCATTCTTGTCTGTAAAAATGTCACATTTTTACCTAGGGCAAATTCATGGAAATTTACAAAGATTTACAACAAGAAGCAAAGTTTTAATTTTCATGATATGCCCCAGGTGAAAATGTGACATTTTTACAGAGAGGAATGTACCATTCTCCTCAGCAAACGAGTATTTTCCTAATGAAATAGCAGTTCAATTTTAAAAGCTGCCTTCAATTACATTTTTTAGAGGAGAGTTTAATGCTTCCATAAAACTCACCCCTTTCCCATTTTGCCACAAACAGGATCTTCCCAGTTATATAGACAGTATTATTTTTATTGCTGTTATATTTAGGATTCTTAATCATGGATCAAGACCCCATTGTGCCAGGCACTGTAGAAAGAGAGAACATAAGGCTGGTTCTTGCTCCAAAGAGCTGAGCCCCCATGGCAAGAGGCACCAGCATGGGGGAGCGTATTGGAAACGAGACAAGGGATTATCAGCAGAAGAGGTTTAGAAGCTGATGTACCACAACCACTTTGCCTCGTGCTGAGAGAATGGGGTCACCACCTATCAAATTGCAAAACCTTTGAATTTGAGCTGAGGATTAGGGATGGGCTTGGAAGGATCTTGCTTGGCTGCAGCAGGCAGGGAAAAAAATGAGGTGCAATGCCATTAATGTGAAATTTTCCAGTTGTCCTCCTGTCAGTCAGATAGTAAGTTTGTTATATATGAAGACAGCACAGATGTCAAATACCAGGACAGAGCACCAAAAAGCAGAAAAGGATTCAGGGTTGTCTGTGGTGTAAGTAACCAAAACCATCCTCCTGATGCAGAAACTGAGTGTGTTGTTCTGGGCTACAACATCATTTATAAGCTTTTTGACATACCTTTTGTCTATTTAGTGCTTCTAAGGAAGGCTGCATCTGGAACATCTTGTTCTGTTTCAAACACATTTTCATTTTTTTATAGAGAATGGAAAAAAACGTATGTCCCAAATCCAGTTCTTCAAAATAGCAAGATCAAGGATCTAGAAAACACGATGTGTGAAGTAAGACTGAAGCAAATGAGGTTGTTTAGTCTAGAAAAAAACAAGTCTGAAGGGAGACAATAACAGTCATTAAGTACATTGAAGTTATCTGCAAATGTGGGGGAATAATTTTGATTATAGGATGGGAAATAATGGGTTTTGATAGTCACGAAAGAGATTTAGAGTAAACAGACACACACAAAAAAATCTAATAATAAGGATGATTAAGCACTATATAGATTTGCTGGGGAAACCATTGCATCTTCATAATTTTTTATTTGCTTTTGAATAAGAGCTTAGGCAAACATCTGTTGTGAAGAGCTTAGGTAAAAGCTGATCCTGCTCTTGGACAGAGAAGGGATCAGATCTGTGGCAGGCCCTCGAGGTGCTCTGAACTACACCAAGTGCCCTGCCAGGGAGGGGACAAAATTTGTGTGCGACACAAAACATCTCAAAGGGACTGAGCAGAAGCGCAGGGGAGAAACTTTGAGACATGCTGGGCAAGACCATCTCTCACAGTACTTTCAAAAGTAATTTGGAAGATTTATGGCTCATAGCATGTAATATATCCTGTGGCACAAGTGATAGCTGGGGACCTTCAGCCTGTATGTATGCTGGAGTGTAAGGAGCCCCTGGCGATTCTGAGTGCTTCCAAGTCTGGTGCAATCTACAAGGTTTTGAGAACATGACAGGCACCCACCCTCTGGTAGCCAAGAAGGTGGCTTTAGGAATTCTTAAAACTTGCTCCTCTTGGACATCCAGAGTCACTCTGCAAATCTCTGCAAATCCAAAGGCACCTCTGCTCTGCAGTCTTTCCCAGAGCTGTTTGAGGCAAGACAATCATCATGCATAAAAGGAGATGATTGCTGTAAGAGAGAGCAGAGAAAGCTGCCCATGCAGGGTGGTTGGAACTAGATGATCTTTAAGGTCCCTTCCAACCCAAACTATTCTGTGATTCTTTGAAATGGGAAGCAGGAAACATGGTTACATACATTGATGAGAAGTACAACCAGAGAAGCTTGAGTACAGCACTGAATCAAATCATAAAAGCATACAAAGAACGGATTCTGGAGACATACAGGAGAGCCAGGAGCTTGTGGTCTCCCAAAATTTGTTCTGTGGTTTTGAGATTTGGGTCAGACCACACAGATCAGAGGGAGTGGGAAGCGAAAAGACCTGCACCACAGCAAACGATACCCTAAAAATTATTTGCAGTAAGTGCCTCAGTCTTACCTGCCTAAAATCCCTTTAAAGTTGAGGAGGAGGTAGAGATTTTGGCTGCCACAGCACGCTACTGCTTTGTCACTTTTGGGTGCTTCTGCACAGCTTTGCAACGGGACTGTCAGGTCCTGAAGGCACATACAGGTTACACAGATACTTTGCAGCTTTCTCCTGTGATACACGAATGTTTATCCTGAAAATGGGACAGAAGCTATTTCACTGTTGCTGGCACAGGAACACACACATGGGCAAGTACCAGCTGAAAGACATGCTGTAAGATGTGGTCATGAAACCTTCTGACACCTTGTCTGCTCCTTGCAGTACAAGAGCACTTAACTCTACAGGGCTTGGGGCTTTTTGTTTTGTTTTTTCTTTGCTTTGCTTTGTTTTCTTAGAGCATTATGATAACACATGGAGACTTCTTGGAAAGACTGACAAAGTTCCTTTGTGGTTCAGCACAGAGAGGGCACAGCCAACAGACAGGTTGTGACACAGAAATCACTTTGGTTCTTGCCCTGCCATTCTTGCTGCCAGCTGCAGCTGCAGCTTGCTGTGGAGACAGTTCAAAAGCAGTTCCCCACCTAGCATAACATTTTACAAAAACATCTACTCAACCATCCTGGCATCACAGATGTGTGTGTTTCTTCACACCCCTCCTGGGATTTGCCTAAGACCAGTGCTGGGGAGTGAGAGCAATGATCCACAAGGAAATAAAACATCTGGAGAACATGCACACAACACCTCATCCCCTCATCTGTAATGTTGCTCTTTACCATGTGTTTCTGCTTGGAGAAAGAAACACAAAAATGAGTCATACAGCCAAAAAAAAAAAAAAAAAAAAAAATAACCTATCCCATCTCAGACCTCTCCAACATCAGGAAGATGATGTACGGAGGAGCTTTCCCTGAAGATACTTTCTTTCTGTTTAGCACCAGCTAAACTCTGGTGACAGGCAGAACAACTGGAGAAACATGACTATAGGCAACAGTGGGAAATTTTCACAAAGTACAACCACAGAGGGACCAGGTTTCCAGCAACCAACCAAGGACGTGCATGCAGCGTGTGAAGCTTCACTGTGGATGCTGTCAAGCAGATTAGAAGCAGGTGGAAGATTTATCTCTGCATACACAGACTGAGTTTCCTTCCAGAATTTTCAAGGGAAGTGTAGGAAAATGAATAATTTCTACGAGGTGTGTATTTGGTGCTTGAGATAACATTTTTCATATAAAGGACGATTATTTTTTCTTTTTCCAGGAAATTATACTTTTTTTTTCTTCTTTTTTGTTTTTGTTTTTGTTTTTGCTTTGTTTTGGTTTTTTTTTTTTTTTTTGGCAGGGCTTGGGGCAGGGGTGCTGGGAGCATTGAGGGTAGTGTGAGAGTGTGAGGGGCAGTGCAGAGCAGAAGTGATCAGCAGGACAATTCGTGTCCAGTGGAGAGGAAAAGACCCTATTTTTTTTCAGCCAGGTGGTCTCCAGATTCTCACTTTGTGAAACCCCTGAAAAGACCTAGATAGATGTGCCAAAGGTATACACACGCACATGAGAGAGGAACCTGAGTGGAAAGAAGGTAAAAGGAGAATAAAATGTTTTTGAAACAGACTTTGACAGGAAAACACTCTGGAAATCAGGTTTCCTACAGAGACGGATTCATTTCAGCTTGAAGCACAAATGTGGTTGCTAGCCTAATCCCCACAAAGCCACAGAGAACTTCCACCAAAGAGTTCATTAGGCTTTGACAAACTATATACACTGGGCTGTGTGTGCTTGCTGGACTCTCCTGAGACAGTGGAAAGTATTTAATATGCAGGAAAATGTCTTAGAAGGGAAGATATCATTTCCTCGTATATTTCCACATAAAGCATTTTTGAAAGACTTATTCATCATTATTTCCAAGCTGCCATGTAGCTCCCAGGAACAGCTCTGACCTTGGATAAGGGTGGGAAATCAAGGCACTCAGCTCTGAAAGCAGCCTGCTCAGCTTGCTCTCAAGTTTGGTGGGGCAGTTTTAAGCAGGAACTTCCCAGTTCAGTGACCATCTGTCTGTGTGTGTGTCTGTGTCTCTGTGTGTCTTAGGTCAGGGAGCATGTTCCTGGTCACCAGCTCAACCCTCACAAAATATTGCTGTGTTTCCTTTCCAGGGAAGTGCCTAGGGCATTAAGAGTTTACTTGTTATCGAGTTACCTGCTTCAGTTGGTTGCAATGGTCTGTTTTCACCCCACCTTTTAGGCAGGGTAATCCACTTCCTGCTGTCAAGGGGACACAAACAGCATTCACGTTTGATCATATTATCAGCATAAGATAAAACAGGAGTGGTTTTAATTTTTTGAGCATTGGTATGACTTGGAGCAAGTCCTAACATTCAGAAATTCTGTAAATTTTCTTTTAAGAGCCCAGCAGGGCTGCTTCATAGAAAACACTCCAGAATATGGATGAATTTCTGAGCAGCCAAGTCCATTTACTATAAGATTTAATGTGATTTTTCACAGTGTGATTTGTGGAAGTCTACATCTCTGGTTGCTACATTCCACCATGATGTTTTCATTTAAAAAAAAAAAAAAATTACTACACTAAATAGCAAAGCAACCAAGCCTTTACTAGGATTGTTGTTTTAGCTTTAGGGACTTGAAGTTTGAGGAGAGAGAAACTTCTTTTGTTAGAGCTACTGACAGGCCTTGGTAAAACAGACAGGTCATTTCTTTGGGTCTAATGCAAATATCATCACAGCCAAAATCTATTTGGCCTTGGAGACCAGGATAAACTATTATTTTGATGAAAAAAATATCATGCCAGGCCCAACCATGAACTCCTGTGGATGTCTATTAGCAAGCTGTGCTCTTAACATCTGATGAATCCTCCCTTTTTAGGCTCTGGTACAACTCAGCAAGTTTAAGTATCTTGCTGAAGTATCTTCAGCCACTGGCATTTTAACTTGAAGTTGGAGGAACACAATCTCCCATGGTGATGAGGAGGAAGAGTTTTTGCAGCAGTTGAGCACCATGCAAAAGCCATGTTGGGCCACGTGCTGCTCAGCTCCCCACAGTTCTGCAGTCCACAGTGCAGGTTGGACCCAACATGGAGGGGTGGACAACTCAAAAATCCACAAAACCAGACTGCCAAGTGATGGGAACATCCTGGCAGTGCCCAACTGAAGAAGAGGATTTGCAATCTCTGCTCTACACAACCATAAATGCCTCAAACCCCTCAGTTGGGACTCAGCCCCCCGTAGACACCAAAGGGTTTGCAGCTCAGGCATCTGTAGGAAAGGATCCTTCCAGAGCACAGTGCCTTCCTAAACCCATACCAGGGGACTTTAATTAGGAATTAGTCTGCTAGAGACTGCAATCTGTAATATAAAACGACACTTGGCTTTCAAACCTGGCGCTCACCCCACCATCCAAGCAGCACAGCTCTGTCTTTGGCTCTGCTTCTGCACCCCTGCAGGAGAACACTGCACAGGACATGTCCCCAGCAGTTTTCAAGTGCTTTTTGGCTGGACACCAGTGAATCATGACACTGCTGGTGAGATATGTAGGGATGGTGTAATCTCCTTGAGGACAATAGGAAAAAATGTCTTTGCACTGTGTTTTTCCCTTGTATGCATGCATTAAAAACACCAGTTCACAGAATCACAGATTTTTTTACTTCTAAAAGAGACTGTTTTCACTAAACTGTTGAGGGTGCTTTTTAAAAAAGTCATTACTTCAAATAGGAAGTAGAACAACAAATGGAGTCACTGAGGTGGAAAAGTAAGAATGAAAATCTTCAGGCAGTGCAAAAATGTGGCAACAGACATCACAGGTTTGCCTCAGTCTCTATCATCAGCTCTCTCCAGCCCTGGAAAGGACAGAGGGGGAGATGAAACCTGTAATTTGAAACCTGGTTTTAGTCAGAAAAATACCTATAACTTTCAGCATCTTCAGCTACCAAAAAAAAATAAAAAAAATAAAATAAAAAAAAATCTAACTAATAGCTTACCTTAAAATAATTAGCTATAAATTTAAACAAAAAAAAATTCAGCAAACAGCTTCTTTTGCCTTCATGAGTCTCTACTTGATGTTTTTCACTATCACTGCACACAGCTGAGACAAAGCTGAGCAGTCCACTGCCTTTCACGGCTGAGAATATTGCCAAAGCAACCACTTACTCTCCACAAGTTTGTAAGAAAAGAAAAGGGTGATAGCCTAAAACTCCCTTCCCAGTCACCGTGCACAGGGCATCCTCCAGAAATCCTCCAGCATTTATGGACAGGTCTGTAGCCCCTCAGATACATGTGGTGACCATTCACAAGCTTCAGCAGCTGTGCACTGAGGCTTTTTGGGTCATGCGGGAAAGGGTGCCCAGTCCCAAATGAGGAAAGAGAGGTTTCAACCAGCCCTCCCAGCCAGGGACCCACCATATCCCTCCTGTTTTTCACTGGTGTGGGCTTGCTCTGCACCTTGCTGGGGTTTAGCATCTGGCTGAGGAGTTTTAGCAATGTTTGCTGGGGTAGTGAAGGCCTGAGAGCAGTGTAGCTGCCAGGGACCACAGCCAGCTCTGCCACACCAAGGGCCAGCTTGGCCATTCGCCAGGATCATAAGTGAAGCAGTTAATTTGCATCTAAATTACTTAGAATTTTAATCAGAGATTAATAAACAATGGTTTCCATAATTATTTATATAGATCACAGCAACAGAACTTCACACAACACAGTGGGCTGGCATTGTTTGCTCTTGGGGCTGCAGAGGGATATGGTTCAAAAAGACAAACTCTCTCCCCAGCTGGAGCCAACTTCTCCACGTGTGGCTGCCTCTTCAGCAATGGCTGGGCCCTTGCTATAGCACTGGCTCCCTCTTCTCCTGGGGTACAGGGAGCTCTGTCTGCACCCCTGCAGCCGGGCATCTCTGCTGGGTCCCTGGCAGGCAGGATGTCACCACTGTCTGCAAGCAGGGCTCAGGCTGGAATCCTCTCTTCCCCATGCTCCTCCTCCTCCTTGCTGGGGGCCACCCTGCTTCTGCATAGGCCCAGCAGTCTTGGGCTGCCATCCAGACCCTCCAGCACAAGGTGACCCTGCTAAACATCCCCCCCATCATAGCAACAACCTTCTCTGCTTCTTCATAGCACATCAAGAAAAAACTCCAATGCATCAGTCTTTACTGGAGCAGGATCATCTCGGTAAACTGTGCCTCTGGCAGCTGGAGAGGCACTGATGAGGGGCATGCACAGACCAGTGGTCATGGAGGAGGGTGAAACCACCTCGCCTCCACAAATACTTCATGCTGAAAGAAAGCATCAGCTGAGGGAGATTGATATATCTCCGAACTAGCTTTAAATGACAGACTTGTCAGTTGATTGGTGCTGTTGATTCTGTCTTTATACCCTCTGGGGGTTTTGTCTCCATGCATGTGTATGCTATAGTTTGGCTAAAAAATAATAAACTAGTGACTGGATTTCAGCCTGGGTAATGGTTTCAAAGTGCAAGAGAGTAGATTTAGATTAAACATTAAGAAGAAATTCTTCCCTGTGAGACTGGTGACACACTGGCACAGGTTGCCCAGGGAAGCTGTGGCTGCCCTCTCCCTGGCAGCGTTCAAGGCCAGGCTGTATGGAGCTTTGGGCAACCTGGTCTGGTGGGAGATGTCCCTGCCCATGCAGGGGGGTTGGGACTAGATGAGCTTTAATTTCCCTTCTAGCCCAAACCATTCTGTGATTCTATCATTCAAGTTCTCTCCATAATCTCAACCATTTAGCTTTGTGCTGCTACAGTCAGTCATAAAAAAAAAAAGAATTTTAAGTCAGTACTGCCAAGAAACTGCTGTGGCATAGAAGATAAAAGAAAAAATAACTTTCTCATTACTTAAAGAAATGCAAGACCAAAAAAATTCCCTGAGCACAGAGGTGCTCTGTTCTGCACAACCACATGAGTATGCTTAGCAGAGCAAGGTCAAGAGTGACTCCACTCCACAATAAAGCAGCAGCTCATTGTCACTGCTTACGGAGCCACATCCCTAAACACTGCTAAACTAAAAAACCTGCTCTAGCAGGAAGGTACTGGAACACATCACCAGTGTAAAGGACACAGGTGTTTTTCCAAGAAACTTGAATTGGTCTGAGCTTTAACTTTCATTTCCCTCAGCAATGCTAGGCAAGAGCAGGCACAGCAAGACTATTTTAGCTTACTTTTTGCTAGTGGCTTGCAAACGGGAACTCAACAGCCTAACAGTTTAACACAGCTGGGGATATTCAGCTTCAATGACTGAATATGTCTGAGATATGTTGTAGTTGACTTGGGGGATTTTACATTTATTCTGCCCAGAGACTTGTTGTAACACTATTTGTCACCACAGGTAATTGTCCCTGCTCAGTCTCTGCATTCAGCAGAGGCTGCTGAACTCCAGATTTCCCTGTCTCTGGGTGAAGGAGAGTGTGTTTTTCAGTCCATCTTCGTGATGGATTTCAAGATTTCTTTTCTAAGGAAAAGAAATCACATAACTTTACAGCTGATTCTGAGAAGGCCTTCTACCCAGGTACAGATTCATAGGGATTAGCAGTCAGGGACAAGAACAGGGGAGAACTTAAGAGATTTGCAGTTTCTCTCTCCCATTAGTAAGTCCCTGTGCATCTTTGGCCACAAAAGATGCAGTTTTTCTCCCCTTCTCACTTCTTCTGACCTGTTGAAATTGTATCTCTCCTTCAATAGGCACCTGCCACTGCCTTTTGCTTCTGAGGCTTTTCTATCTGAGCTACCCCATCTTCCAGCCTCCTCCTAACCACCTCATTATCCTGGGACACTGGAAAGCTACTCTCAACTGTTGAGACCACATCTGGAATACTTATATTAATTCTTTTCTTCTTTTATTTTTTCTTTTTCTTTTTTCTTTTTCTTTTTCTTTCTCTTCTCTTCTCTTCCCCCCCCCTCCTCTCCTCCCCTTCTTCCCTCCCCTACCCTCCCCTTTTTTTTTCTTTTCTTCTCTTTTTATTTCTTTATTTTTTGGGTTTTTTTCCTTTTTTTTCTTTCTCTTTTTTAAGGGGTGGGGCCATTATGATCCTTGTGGCCAGCAACATGAGAGAGGTACAACTGCCTCCTCATTCAGTGAGTGACAGGATGGACACTGAGGAGTCTGGGACCTTTGGGATAGCCCTCTACTCACTCTCATCCATGACCACCATCCAGGAGTGCCACCTGATATGATGAAGGCCTTAGTGCACACACCATGCTCTGCCTTGTCCTCAGTTGCAGGTGAGCCATGCAAATTCTTCTTCAGGGATGGAGAGGTGGGCCCTGAAGAGGGGTCAGCAGGAACAGTCTTCATCAAGCTCCTGGGCTGCCCTTATCAAGGTTGG
Organism: Calypte anna; assembly: GCF_003957555.1. Taxonomy (NCBI): domain Eukaryota; kingdom Metazoa; phylum Chordata; class Aves; order Apodiformes; family Trochilidae; genus Calypte; species Calypte anna. The sequence continues at coordinate 122,663,292 of NC_044244.1, forward strand.
CACCAGCAGCACAGCCCCGACTGGCATTTCATGTGGCCTTCAGTTCTCTTTTCCATACCTATCATGGAGAGGAATGACACACTGGAAAATTTCCTGCATCCTGAATGTAAAAATAAAGTCAAAGTAGGACATTTCTTCCTCTACTTCAGGGCTCATTCTTTGTTACTGAAGCACATCATGTAACAGTTCGCAGTTAAAACCATCAACAGCATGGAAGGCCATACCACAATAGCTTTGTAGTCAATTATTTGATTTATAATTAAACATGCAGAATTTCAGCTTACTGACTGGAAAGTAGGACATGTACTTTCTGTTTTCCTGATTCTAAAAAAAAAGTCAAGAATCCAGGCTGCAGCTTCAACAGCATGGATAATTTCTCTCCTCCAGGATGGGATGTCTAGACAATGAGCAAGTTAGAATAAGGTAAGTTTCAGGATGCAAATTTTAAGTGTTACCATAGCAACAATTAGAAACCCCAAAATAAACAAACGAGTGGCTATGAAGCTCCTTGGCTATCTGGGAAGGCATGCTGGGTAGGATGTAGAAAGTACTTCAACACATAGAATCATAAAACTGTTTTGGTTGGAAAAGACTTCCAAGAACATCAAGTCCAACTGTTAACCCAACACTGTCATGTCCACCACTGAGCCATGTCCCTAAGCACCACATCTACTCACTTTTCAAATACTCCCAGGGATGATGACTCTACCACTTCCCTGGGCAGGTTCTTCCAGTGCTTGACAATCCTTTTGGTGAAGAATTTTTCCTAACACACAATCTAAAACTCCCCTGACACAACTTGAGGCTGTTACCTCCTATCCTATTGCATCTCACTTGGAAGAAGAGAGAGACACCCACTTCTTTACAACCTCCTTTCAGACAGTGTGAGGGAGTAATTAGGTCTCCCATCAGCCCCATTTTCTCCAGACTGAACAGCCCCAGTTTCCTGAGCCACTCCTTTTATATCTTGTGCTCAGGACTCACCAGCTTTGTTGCCCTTCCATGTGGTGACGTACTCCCGGATTCACCAATTTTTTCACAGTGAGACAGTGCCTTGGATCAACTCTGAGGACAGGATTTCCCAGCCACTTTCATTCACACACCAATGCTATGCTGTCCACCCTTTTTCTTCCCTCTTCACCTCCCTCTTGAGATGACAAGGAAGATTTGAAGGCAGTTCTTGTGTCAGAGCCCTCCAAAAGACACAGCACTTCTGGATTTGTCATCTCTAAAACAAAAGACAAATTAAGAAAAGGCCAAATATGTGAATGTCCTCAATCTGACCAACATGTTGGGCTGCTTTCATGTCTGCTGAGCACTTCAGGGACATCTCCATGGTCAGGCCTTGGAGCTCTTCAGCTGCTTTCAGTTTTTATGTGCATGAAGTGATATGCAACCTCTTGCACCTGGCACAACATGCAGTGTGCTGAGGCTCCCAGTTTTTACCCAGCTGAGGAGCAGGACACAATCCTGGATCTATCCAATTCATGCTGCCTTCTCTGAGAAGGAGGAAGCATATCTTGAAGGCTGTTACACTTCCCTAACCACTTCACACAATTAGTCTTGAGGGCCTTTTTAGAAATTCTCTGTAAAACTCTCTCCACTGCTCTCTTGTATGCATTAGATTACATTTGTCTCTTCCACAGCTTTGGAAGAGGCAACTATAAAATCCCAGGCTCTTTCCCTCCACTGGGCATACCCAGAAAGCTTTTTGAGGGCTGCCAGCTCCTGGTTCCTCTGAGACTGCCATACTCATGTAATGAGAATGAATGCTGAGCCACAGTTCATTGTCCAAGATCCCAAACATCTGTTTGTGGGATAGAACTTGTTCTAAAAGTGACTTCCATGTGAACACCATGTGATTTGTGCTCAAGGCTTGGATGTTTTTTCCACCCACAAGCACTGTGTGAAGAGCCTATAGCATCGCTGTAGCAGCAGGAAGACTTCAGGGTGTGAGTGGTCAAACGTGCATATATCTGATGTGGTTTTCTTACCTGGAAAGCAGATTTAGCTATTTATGTAGACAAAACTATCATTACCTTTCCCATACTCTGGCTTTTGAACATCACTGTTACTTATCCCTGAAAACTTTCACCTTTATGGTCATGATACAACAGTGAAATAAGATCGGAGTAGTGAATAGCTGAGTGAATAGCTGTGTTTTCCACCCCTTGACAGTAGAAAAAGGGCTCTAATTGGCCATTATTACATTGAAGCCCTTGTATGCCTGCTTGCCACTCTGCCTTTCTCTACAGTGATGGTGATCTGTTCTTCACAGACAAAACTACCTGATTGCTCACCCAAAGAACCAACCTGCTTGCATGTGGCATTTCAGAAAGGAGACACAATAATATTGCCTCCCCAGGGCATTATTTCAGGAGTCAGGTTTTAGCTTGCTCAGTAACATGTCTGCCTTAGTGCAGAAGTAGCCCCTCACCTCTCACCAGCCCTGCCCAAGCATAATTTCCAAAGGCTTGGATTATTTTGGTATCACAGTGGTTGCACATGCAGAGGAGGTGGATCCCTGCTCTGAGAAGGTTGCAATAACTGGCCATATACTTAGCAGGGGTTCAGTGGAGCTCAGAAGTGTTTTGCCTGTGGGTCAGGGTGTAAGACTGAAAAATCAGTGACATTTAAGAAATGCCAAACAATGCTTTTTTGGGTTGGTTACAATTAGCACAACACTAGAAATACTCACTATGATTAAAATTTTCATACAGAAAAGCAAACATGCACAGAGTAGAAATGACTATTTAAATGGAAGGAAAAAACCAACAACAACAAAAAAGCAAAACAAAAAACCCCAAACCAAACCAAAACAAAAACAAAAACAAAAACAAAAAACCCAAAAAGCCCAACCAAACAAAAAAGAGAAATAGCCACTTAAAAACCATCTATTTCACTTGATGCATTCTTTCTGCTCAAGCCCCATTCCTGACCAGACAACCAGCAGTGGATTTTTTTATGTTTTTATGTTCAGTATACAGAAACACATGCTCTGTGACCTCAAAGATAAAATGGTAGAGGATTAAATAGGGGTTATGTCCAATGTTGCTACATCCACCAGCAACATGAATTGTTAAAAATAAGACCGTTTAACCATAATTTCCTTACTTTGTCATCTGGCCATTTTTCCTAAATTAACTTTTCAGCTGCACAGGGCACAGTTTAAGTATGAAGCAACCAACTGGGATTTTTGTATGACTAAATGTTTTCCCCCAGGGTCTGGGAAATGTCTGCATCAACTCTTGCCAAATCATGCCTGCCTCCCAGCAAGGCCATGGCCTCTTGCTAGGGAGGAGGAGATGTTCCTCTGAGCCCACAAAAGTGAGCATGATGTAGCTCAGGGTGGCATGGAAACTCCTCCTTCCTCCCAAATCCCTGCACAGTCCTAACACTGTACTGAGTATAGATATTTACCTCCATACAGTGGAAAATACATTTCTTCCATGCAGGTCTGTCTGAGCACAAAGTGAGGGAAGCTGCAAGATGCTGCAAGGAGATGCAACCTGAGCTGTAATCCAGGTCTTTTCCCCAGGCCTCTACCTTGTGCTTCCTTTTGAGGCAGGAGCATCACTGTATTTTTCAGACAAACACCCGGACTGCCAGCAGAGAACAGACTGGGTTCTGTTCTCCAGGACAGAACAGAACAGCCCCCGGCTAGGTTTTAGTCTCTGAAAGGCAGGAAAGCTTCCCCTTGGCATGGCAACATCTCATTAGTACTCTGTGAGGACCACCTCATATGCATCTATCCAAGCAGCAATCATGTGAGTTTTACTGATAGATATTTGGTATGACAAAAAAAAAGTCTAAAAGAGATTGGAGTTCAACTCCCAGCATTGCCAGAGTCTTCCCCACACTCCAGAGCTTCATTCAACCATGATTAAACCACATGGGCAGTGGCATGGGACCATATTGGCAGGATAGAGCTGTGGTGCCCACAGGTGCTGACTGTGGCCAGTGGTTCTGAATGCTACTAGCCACCAGCATAGTACTGCCCTTTGCCTTGCCCATGCACTGCCATACTTCTCCCTCACTGGCTTTGGGCTATTTTCTTCAGCTCACCATTCCAAAGAAGCTGTAACCTGAACCCATAACCTCTGGCAAGTACTGAATATTTCAGTTTTGCCCATTCACTGTCCCGTGGGCCACAATTTCTCACATGTGGACAGCAGTTGCCTATTTTGCCTCCCTTAAGGCTACCCACGTGTACCTCTAACACAAAAGCTGATTGCAGGCAACTTTTATCTGGGACAGACTAGGAAGAGAGTATGTGGTAGCCAATTCCTCCCCAAAGCTAGAGATGTATTTTCTTTTCTGTGGCCAGCACGCATGAATCATTTGCCATAGCCAGGTGTCTGAGTCTTACCCAGCATGGCCCAGCAAGCCTCTGCTCTCACTTCAAATATGAGGAGCAATTTGTCTCTGAAAGCATGGAGAAAGCCCAAGTAGTTCTCATCGGTAATTGGCACCAAAAAACTGTTGTCTTTTTTCCACAAGGCTTGCTGGATCTCATTACTGGAACTTCATTTCTAATAGCCACACTGTAGAACACTGACTGGCACATTAAGAAGTATTAAAACTAATGTGGCAAGTGTCAAAACCCAGTCCATGTCGACAAGCCTCACACCTTGATTTTTCATTATGTTCATTCACTTGCAAAATTCGCTTGCTTATTTGTGGGGAGTGTGAGAGCCATTAGGGAGAATTAAAGAGGATCTGCTGAAAGTGAGGAAGAAAAGCTTGAAGCATCTGCAGCGAAGGGAGGGAGGGGAACTTCTGTGTGTTGGTTTAAGGGTGCATAATTAGGACTGCAGACACTCCTCAGAATACAGAAACCATCAGGAATACAATCCTGTAGTCCAGAACCTACCTCATCCTGGAAACACCGGTCTCTGCCATGCTGCTTCTCAGCCCTGGTCAAGGTAATTAAACCTACAGACTGACAAGCATGGCAAAAGCAGGGAAGAATTTATGGAGAGAACCGCTCATGTTTCGTTATCTCCCGGTGGAGCTAGCGAGGGATTTAGGCTGATTACAGGAGCTGCACCTCATCCTTCATTCCCCAGCACCTGCCTCTCTTAGGGGCTCTCATCATATAATGAGGAGTGACACAGCAGTGTGAAGTGCCAGCCCTATCTAATCGGCCCTGTCATCGCCACTGTCACACGGAAGCACTGTGGGAGATAAATTTAAGCCCGACCGCTGTTTTGAATGATTTGGAGGTGGTTTGTTGCTATTTTTATGCAGATTCTCTGACAAAGAGGGTGGAGGAAAACTGCTGAGCTATCGACCATGAGAAACAACTCCAGTTAATTAGTGTTTCTGACCCATATTCGAAGAGCATGGTGGTTTTTTGGGGGGTTGGGTTGCTTTGTGTTGTTTTTTTTCCCTGGGTGATTTTAAATCTAACAGGTTTGTGTCTGATGTAGAGGACTTGCTGAAACCCAACACCTGGGTTGGGGATCTGCCTTGTGAAACCATTTTTAGTCTTCATATCCAGCTTCCCCAAATAAGAAATAAGCTTTGTTTTTTCAAGAGTCAGATATAAACTCAATTTCAAGGAACCGTCTGAGCTCACATGAACAACTGTACATAACAAAATAAATGCACGACTGGGCATTTTTTTTCTTTAAAGACTGAAGTTTCAATTTGATTCTTCCAAGAGATTATTATAACTGACTGTGGGAAAATGATGATAAAGATGCATGTAAAGTTCTTTCATAATACTTGCACTGAGACATATAGTAAAAGGAAAAGAATTCCTCCTTTGTCTCTATTTTCTTGCGTAATCCTTGGTGTTAAAGCTGTGATTGTATCTCTAAGCCCTTTTCTTAACAATTGCTGGTTATAATGCACCAGCCACGTTGGCACAGATAATAACCTCAAGCCTGGCTCTTCAAAGGTTTACACCCATGTTTAAACTCCAGTATTGTTAACATCCCCCTTGAGTCAAATGAACTGCTCATGGTACCAAACACTCAAGCCCACAACTGAAGTCCTGCAGAAGGACTGGAAGTCATAACCTCCCAAGTGGCCTCAGCCTTACATCATCTGGGCAGAAACCTCCTCACCGTCTGACATTTGCAGAAGTCTACCCACACAAAAACAAATGGTAAAGTTTTGGCCTCAATCTGTGGCAACTTAAGCAAAAAAAGTTAGAAAATGTTTTCACAATTATTTTCCCTGAGCCAATGAGAGGAGTGTTTGACTGTCTATGGTGCTAACATTCATTAGCATTTTGGAGCATACACAGCCTCTACATTGTTTGCAGTGAATGCAATTACTGTTTGAAGGACTGAGAAGTGCAATCCATGGAATCTAAACTCTCTGGACCCTCTCCAGTCCACAATATCCCCCCACATGTGTCTGTAGGACAGGCTGCTGCAGTGGCTGTGCTCTGTTCAGAGGTCATTGGTGCTGGTTTCCACAGAATTACCCTGCAAATGGCTGTGCCCACAGAGGGGTGCTCACAACTCTAGAAATACTATATCCACTTCCATCCTATTGGGAATGTTGGGAATTGCAAACAAGGGCACCAAGTGGCACACTACCCTGTCATCAATGTCACATCAAAAACAAAAAAGAAAAAAACACAAAAAAGAAAACACTTTTGAGCCATACATGCTTTCTTGTGGAAGACTAACAAGGTTCCCAGTAATCCTCAGATCCATACTGCTGTTTAAGCAAACAAAGTATGGGCAGACCACACGGGCTGGGTACCAAACAGTTGAGATGCTCCCAGGCCAACAACCATGGAGATTCTGCAGCTTGCAAGTCTAAACATCCAAAGACATTTTTTGAACATGTAGAAAATCAAACTTGATCCTTGGAGTGATGAAGTTTGTTGGCTGACCACAGTTGGAAGGTGGAGCCCTTTCTCTCATCCCCAGTCTAACCTGCAGCATCTGGACTATGACTGGATGACAAAACCCTAGTGCTGAGCTGAGGGACGGGGCTCTCTTTAATGGAGAAAACATTTGAAGAGATGTCATACTTTTTTCCAGACAAGGAAAACAGAATGATTTGCCTTTTCTGAATGTGTGTTTTCTTTGACCATGTAACATTTTAAAAGAATATTAATGCATGGTCATTTTTGGTAAATCTATTATTACAGAAATATTTAAATAAAAATATGCAAGCTCTGCTCCTACTCACCTCTGTCAGTAACTTCACTGAATCAAGACTCAGCACTAATCACCAGGTCAAGATCAGCATGTGGATTTTGGTGTATCATTTCAAAGAAATAAATTACAATCAGATTACAATGGGCCCTTAAGGCCCAAAGACAGATTCTCAGTCCCTGCCTTGAGAGAAAAGAAAAGCAGAACTGTTGTCAGCAGACTTAAATTCCCCATGCAAGGCTCCCTATACTCACAGGAAAATCCTAAGGGCTTCAGAAATCAAAATACTTATAAAAAAACATTTTTAGGTAGGCTTGCTCTTCTCCCTTGTGTCTCTCTTGTGCTTGGGGTATGATCTCAATTACTCAGAAATAATTATAATGTCATCACAGTTGATCTCCACTTGCTGGCTTGCAGGTGGTTAATTCCAGTTTAACAAGGTTATCAAATGCATGTTTTAGTGCAAAATATCTCTGTACTTTTCAGAGTCTATCCTCTGAATCAAAAGAGATGATTGTGCCAGAAGTTGTGATGTGTTGTGCCAGTTGCGAGCTATATCTTGATCTATGCCCATATCTCTACAGATTAAGCTGCACTGGAGAAAAACTTTCATTCGTAGCATATGATCTACTCCACACAGAGGAAAAGAAGTAATTTAAGGTGGAATCCATGTTTATTTGTAAATGCAGAAGTTACCAGGTGGGGAAGGCAGACCATGGTGGGGGCTAGGACTGAATAAGCTCTCCCCTCAAACGCTCACAGAGCTAAGAACTCCTTCCAGCAAGCAATCTGTTAAGAACCCATAAGCTCAAAGCTGGTTCCCCTCTCCCCACTCTTTTCTTTTTCCTTTAAATCCAACCACAAATTTTGAGTGGGCAAGGAATAAAAGCAGTGGCTTTAAACTTGAGATCTGTATAACTGTCTTTAAGCCAACGGGTAGAAATAGGTGACAGTGACACCTTTAACATCTGGTACAAAACTAAGTTATTCTCATCAAGTAGGAATATTCAAGCTATTCCCCTGGAGAGATAAGAAACTGCTTCTGCACTGTCTTAGGCAGAAGGAGGAACATGATTTAGACAAAGTTAATCCAAATCCAGGCATTCAAAAAGAAAAACTGAGAATAATAATTTAAATGGATGTTAGCACATTGATTTTTACTCATACTTTAAATGAGCCTAGTCTATTTTGGGATCACAAAGTGTAGCTACATAGAGAGAATAAACTGAGGAGGAAGCAGGGGACTTTGGGAACAGCATTGCTGTCCCAGGAGAGTCTCCTCATATTTGAGAACATGGCCATAGTATATTTCAGATGACCCCACCAAACCATTATATTTATCTCCTTCCCAGTGCCAGACAAACAGACTGAAATAGGTGATGTACTCGGGCTGAAGTCCATGGAGACCTCATTAACTACTTCTTGTGACTGTCAACAGAAAATCTGAGGGTAGATTTTCAGTCCTCTGAAATGGATTTGTTTCAGAAACCTTCATTCTCCTCGAGTCCCTCCACTCAAACCTCAGCATTAAAACTGAGTGGATTAGACAAGCACAGACAGCTTCATGTGCTGCACTCTTACTTCTGAGGCAAAGGAAGAAACAAGGATGACTTGGTGAAAAATTAAACAATTCCTATCATCCCCTTCATCTTCTCATAACGTTTTCAAGACTGAGATTCTTGGCTCCCAGAGCTAACTTGCTTTCTGCCTCATGTGCTACCTTGACACAGGTTAAGCCTTACCTCCCTGTCCCCCTGTACCAACACTGTGAGAGGCTTGCTGTTCTTATGTGGGTTTTTTTGGACAAACTGTACTTCTTTTGTAAAAAAAAAAAAAAGATAAAAGTGCAAAAAGCTGAATGATTACCCCCTTCCATGGATATTGCCACAGTACCGATCTCTATGGTAAACAAGTTGGTAAGGGTTAAATTCTAAATCAAGGCTGACTCAGAATGAACTGCAGAAGCATGGAAGTATGAAGGATACTTTGAAGACAGCTCTAGGGGTTCATCAGCTATAGGAAAAAAGGAGTTTAAAAAAGAGCAGAGCTACACTGGTTTTGAGTCAAAGTTTAAATATTTTCACATCCACTTGCAAGGACTGAAGTTGTTTCCATTGCCTGAAAGCTGATTCAACACCGAGTGTTGCTGGAGGGTCGCTTTGAATGGGGACAGCTATAAGATTAGATTCTGCAGAGGGAAACAACCTCCAGCAAAGGTGATCTGTGTGTATAATTTAAAAGGGGAGATTTATGAGAGGCCAGTGCTGTCTCCTGCTTTTACACAATGTATGCCAGTAAATGTCAGATCTCTCAGTGTTTACATCTCCACACAAGCAGAACACCACTTTCCTGAGCTGCTCCTTATCACTTGTATCACACTACTGTGATTAGAAATGATAACATGTGGACCATCCAGGCAGTTTACTGAATTGTAATACATTAAGGAACAGGGTCCATCCTTTTTTCTGATAGCCACTGATTCCTAAGAAGGAACAGCTCACCCTGGGGGGATTGGGGTGCAAATCAATAAATGTATATACTCACTTCAAACAGTATGTATATCATAAATCCTTTCTATGTAACTCCATAGAAAGCTACATTCCTGCATTCCCCAGTGAATTTAAACCCTATCCCCTTTTGCCCACCTTATGTCTGATCAGAACTGAATGGCTCACACCATTTAAGACTCTCAGATTCTGTGTTCCCACTGTTATGTCTCAAGGATAGCTCAGTCTAACATGCCCGAAGCAAATTTATGGGTTCTAATCTGCCCCAAAACCTGACAGTTTGTTCTACTGTAAATAATAGTGTTTTCCACAGTAGCTGATATATTACAGCAAAGATTTGCCTTTTGGGGGACCAACCCCAAAATACTTGAGATCTGCATTCAATTCTATCTTCAGACAGGTAATGGGAATCAAATTCATTCCTATATTGAGTTGGATCATACAGTGCAGAATAGCTCTGTTCACCACAGAAAATTTGAAGTTCATTTGGCCAGAGAAGAGGATCCAGGCCCTGCTTCAAAAATTATCTGTAAATTTCATCAAAAATCTACCCTCTCTGTGGCAATGGTAGTGTCTTTTCCTCTTCTCCTTAGAGAAAGACTTTTTTTCCTCTCTTTCATGGGCTTTTTAAAGACTTACAGACACTTACTGCTAGGAGAGGGGCTGAGGACTTTCCATCTAAAGGCTGAAGCCAACATCTCTGAGAGAGACAAGTGTGAGATGTGTCCCTTTCCCACTGGCAAGAAATGTGTCCTTCTTTTCTAATAAAAATTTGAAGCTGAAAACTAAAGGGATGAGGGTCAATGAGCTGCCTCAGTTCTGCAAGGAAGAATTCTGTGTGCAGTGCAGAGCTCACAATGATCTTCAGTATCTCTGCAGGCTCTACAGACCAAGGAGCTCCTGCTAGTGGACATCACTGCTTAAGTTGCAGTTTTTGGCATTGCTGTTACTTTTCCATGCAGCCCAGCAACGAGGTGAGGGATGAAGCATGATGATCCTTTGCTCAATTCTCAGAGGTTATCCCATCCTGAATTGGCCTTCAGCTAGTGGGCTTCTCACTCTGGCACATGGTGGCTACTAACTTGGTCGCTGATCTCTCTGGTGCCCTGCTTTGCCTCACTTTGGTGTACTTTACAGTACCCATCAAGATGGATAGATCTGCATACCACACACACTTCACCTCAATGTCTGTAGCCTGAAGCTACTGGGAAGTTGCCATGGGCAATGGGGAAGTTGCCTATGTCTCTGGCTCCCAAGTTAAAGATCAGCTTGAGGAGATCATAGAATCATAGAATCGGCTGGGTTGGAAGGGACCTCAGAGATCGAGTCCAACCCTTGATCCACTACCGCTGCAGTTACCAGACCATGGCACTGAGTGCCACATCCAGTCTCTTTTTAAATATCTCCAGGGATGGAGAATCCACTGCTTCCCTGGGCAGCTCATTCCAATGCTTGATCACCCTCTCTGTAAAGAAATTCTTTCTAATGTCCAACCTAAACCTCCCCTGGCACAACTTAAGACCGTGCCCTCTTGTCTTGCTGAGTTGCCTGGGAAAAGAGACCAACCCCCCCCTGGCTACACCCTCCTTTCAGGGAGTTGTAGAGAGTGATGAGGTCTCCTCTGAGCCTCCTCTTCTCCAGGCTGAACACCCCCAGCTCCCTCAGCCCCACCTCATAGGATCTGTGCTCGAGTCCCTTCACCAGCCTGGCTGCCCTCCTTTGGACCTGCTCCAGGACCTCAATCTCCTTCCTGAACTGAGGGGCCCAGAACTGGACACAGTACTCGAGGTGTGGCCTTACCAGTGCTGAGTACAGGGGCAGAATCACCTCCTTGGACCTGCTGGTGACGCTGTTTCTGATACATGCCAGGATGCCATTGGCCTTCTTGGCCACCTGGGCACACTGCTGGCTCATGTTCAGCTTCCTATCAATCCACACTCCCAGGTCCCTTTCTGCCTGGCTGCTCTCAGCCACTCTGTCCCCAGCCTGGAGCTCCCCATGGGGTTGTTGTGGCCAAAGTGCAGGACCCGGCACTTGGCGGTGTTGAACCTCATCCCGTTGGAATCAGCCCAACTCTCCAGTCTGTCCAGGTCCCTCTGCAGAGCCCTCCTGCCTTCCAGCTGATCGACACTCCCCCCCAGCTTAGTGTCATCTGTGAATTTGCTGATGATGGACTCAATCCCCTCATCTAGATCATCAATAAAGATATTGAACAGAACTGGGCCCAACACTGATCCCTGGGGGACACCACTAGTGACCGGCTGCCAACTGGATCAGCACCGTTCAGCACCACTCTCTGGGCCCAGCCCTCCAGCCAGTTCCTAACCCAGTGCAGAGTGCCCCTGCCAAGCTGCGGGCTGCCAGCTTTTTCAGTAGAATGATGTGGGAGATGGTGTCAAAGGCCTTGCTGAAGTCCAGGTAGACTCCATCCACAGCCTTCCCCTCATCCACCAGTCGGGTCACCTGATCATAAAAGGAGATCAGGTTGGTCAGGCATGACCTGCCCTTCCTAAACCCGTGCTGGCTGGGTCTGATCCCTTGCCCATCCTGCAGGTGCTGTGTGATTGCACTGAGGATGATCTGTTCCATGACCCTGCCAGGCACTGCGGTCAGGCTGAAGGGCCTGTAGTTTCCTGGGTCTTCTTTCCGTCCCTTTTTGTGGATTGGCATAACATTCACCAACTTCCAATCATCTGGGATGTCCCCAGTGAGCCAGGACTGTTGGTAGATGATAGAGAGAGGCTTGGCAAGCTCTTCTGCCAGCTCCCTCACCACCCTTGGGTGGATCCCATCTGGTCCCATAGACTTGTGGGGATCCACAAATCTATGCAGGCACCTGGCCAGGAGCCAGGTCATTTTCTAGAAAACTCCTCTCTCCTCACAGTAAAGGAGGCAAAAAAGTCTCAGCAATCTTGCAGCCCCGATACATAATGTCCTGATATTGGCACAGACCTTCTTTCAATATGAAAGCTGGGTTTGGTCTTCCTTACCTGGGGGATCATCCCCTGACTGTTCCCACAGTGCAAGTCAGCTCACATCCTGAAATCCCCTGCATACATTATAGAGAAAAGATCACAAGGGAAACACAGATAAACACACAAGGTACCAGCTGAGGCAAATGCTGTTTTGTGTATTTAATAATCCAACTACACGATGACAGATAATTTAGAAAAATATCCACCTTAAAAATCTGTATCTAAACTAGCTTGTAATGCTGGCTTATGAGAAGTTCCTCTCAAGTGTTGACCCTCCTTCTATATACTGCAGAAAACCTAATGTGTCACAGTATGTCCCTCTCATGATGCTAACCCTTGGCCCTGGTGAACAGATGTTACCAGTAACATAAAAACCAACCATAGTGGACTACAAAATGCTAACCAGTTTTATCTTCCCTCCCAACCCTCTCTTGTCATCAAGACCTTCTGACACTCAGCAGTTTCCTCCATTAACAAGAGCCTGGTGTGCCTGACTCACACTGGGGGCTTCAGTCTTTATTCATCTTTAGTCAGGAATATTACACCTGTGCACGTTTACACATCATTACACATTTGATATCTAGCCACTGATCCCTGCACATACACCAATGGAATGACAATGAAGGTGTCCCATTAACTGCAGCTGGAGTAACCATGCATGGCCAAACTAAACATGTGAAGAAATTCTTGCAGAGTTAAAGTCTTAGGAAGCTAAAGCAATGTGGCCTGATTTCCCAGAGAGTCTGCTCAGCGCTCAGATCTCTTGTTGAATTCAAAGGAGCTGTAGGTTCTCAGAACTTCAGAAAATCAGTCTGTGCCAGATTTTTATAACAGAATGATGCCATGCTGCACTTAAAAATAAACATTTTTTCCCCTGCACTCTCTCTTTGTCCCATTTTAACTCCCTTTTTTTTCCCACTGGATTTTATCCATAACTTTCTCAGCATGAGCAAAGGAAAGAAAATGTGCAAATTTTGATTAGAAAGTAATCTTCCACCTATAATGTGAGCAGGGCTTTAAAACCCAGCAAGAAAGTTTTGCAAAGCCTGTTATACTTAGTTACAAAATAAATATGCAAACTATGTTACCATACTCTTTATAAATATCTTTCAGCTGTTCTTTTTAATAAAGAAAAATATGAAGTATTCTGTATTACTCCAAGTTTAAAGTAGTTCAAATGTTTGGTCTACCAACTTTGACAATGTCCCTTTAAGTTTTCTGATTTTGAGGAAGATCTAGCCCTGGGGTTTTCTGGCTTAGACACAGTACTTGTCAAAACCCTTCAGACTCTCTTACTGAAGTGGCTGATGCTGAGTGGTGGGTTTTTTTCCTTATGATTCTATGATTATTATTATTCTTTTTATTTTTTTTTCCAAAATGTCCTAATTTCTATCTCCAATTTCATGAGAAAATATGATTGTGTCAGAATTTTCCTTTGGAGAGAATTTTCATTTTATGGATCTGATAGATTTTCAGTTTCATGCTTTGATTTGAGGTTTCTGAGATTTTGTTCCTCTTACATTTTAGTCTGCTAGCCTGTAAGGCTAGGAGGACCTATTCTTAAATGGTTAAAACAAAAGCTTTTGCATCAGGAGATCTCAGTTCTATTTCTGGTACAATCTCATGATTTGCTATGTGATTTCAGTAATATGACTATATGAGTGTGTGCTTGTGTGTATGCCTGTGTGTATTTTTCTGTCATCCTATAAATACAAAAATTATGCATTTAAATAGAAAACTATATGTATGAAAGGCAGGAAAATCTTACCCACCCTATTTCTATTAATGCTTTTGAATATTTTAAGTTTTTTGGCTTTGAAAGACAAAAAGATATTAATACCTGTGAGCACTATGGTATCAGTTTTCACATTCTCTTCAGCAGCAGAGTTTTGATGTATTTAAAACTAATGCTGATTTTGCCAGAGTCTCCACATTCATGCAATATCCTAAACACATTACTTGGGAAAAAGAGGTAGGAAGGACTATAAGCTTCATGAATGAAAACACAAGACCTGTCTGCAGCTTTGGCTTTTGCTTATGTGGTTCCTAAAACAAGTTTAGGGTTCTTGGTTAGTATGGACTGAGAGACATCTCCCACAGTAGCTTCAGCCAATGACCAATGGGCATCTCAGAGAGGGGGATGGAGAGAAATTTAGGTGCTTCAGTTCTGCAGTATATCTCCTTGGGAAGCCTTCAAAGGCATGTACTTCTAAATAGGGAAACAAGATGGCAAATTTAAAAAGACTATTTTATTAGGTGCCAAAAATGTAGATACAAACTTCATGTTTATGTTGGCGAGATCCCTATCACAGAGATGTATCTGGCTTTAGATCTTCAAAAGTCTTTCATATGCTACTCATCTGGTGGCCATAAGTAGTTTTATATTTCTGTATTCATGGGTGAGGAATTCCTTACTAAAAAAGGCTATCTGAGTTTTTTTTTTGCAAAAAAGAAGTCAGACCAAAGTAGATGACAGATCAGCCTGTTGAACACTGAAAATATTGCTCCATTAAAATTGATTATCAGCACTCCCAGCCAGGCTCAGAAGCTCTGTGCTTTCAGGCTGTGTCATGTATTTGTAGCCGAGCCCAATGCTTTCCTCTTCCAGCTGTCAAACACAACTGGGAAAGGAATCTGGAAAGCCACATTTCGTTTCACAGTTCAATTATGTTCTCATTTATGAATTAGATAGGAAGTATGGGAGTATTTACAGTTTGGCTATTACCTGAAATGTGATCTGTGTAATTGGTCGTATCATTCATATTTATTCTCCCTCAGACCAAACAATTCCAAGACCATAAAAGAAGTTTCAGTCTTGTCCCACCAGCCTTGCCAGTGAGACTCCCCAGGTGATCACTATCAGATGTGTTTTCACATGATTTTCATTTTACAGATTTATTTTCTGGCCAGAAAGAAGATAGGAAAATTTATCTACTTGAATGCTGGTGGAAAGCACATAAAAGGAGATCTGATGCTATAAAAGAGAATTTGCTATTGTCTTCAAATAGTTTTTTTAATCATCATTTTTTCATTCAGAGGTGATCTATATTCTGCTCACACAGAGATTATCAGCTCCGATGAATGATCTGATTCCTTTTCATTCATATTCATTTGAAGGAGAATAATGAGCATGTAAGAAGAAACGTGGCTCTTCAATTTCTGGCTAAATACCCAAATGAACAAAAGTTTGGGGCATAGGAGAGACTGGTTCAAGTACTGTCAAAAACTGAAAGCCAGAGGAGGTTGTTCTGGGTCCTGGGGAGAGACAGTAAGCTCTTGTTGGTGTGTTTACACTGTGTCTGCTACAAGGGGCTAGAGCACAAGGGCAAGTGGTGCTCTATGAGAGAAATACTTCTTAGTGAAAGATATCATATCTACAAGGGGATAAGCTGAGAGGGAAATAAATGTGGAGCAGGGTATAAAAACATCAATTCAGAGAAAAATGTGTACTCTTTTAAAGATAAAAAATAATGTGTTTGAATTAAGCAACTATAGACTGTTTCAATAATATTCTTCTCTGAAAACGTACTGCAAGAAGACTGTGACACCAATAAGTTGTTGCTGGTACCAGTCTCTGTCTCCTAGGGAGGGAGCAGATACAGCAGCATCCAGCTCGTGGCAAGGGCACAGAGCTAGGGCAGAAGGACAGCAGTGGCATGAGTGTGGCCCTTGAGGGGGGACTTCTTAACCCACAGTTCAGGTGAGGAATTTTACCTTCAACGGGGGAAACTGAAGTTATCTCAATCTTGCCAAATTCAGCATGAGACAAGGGTACAAATATGAGTGGTTATTGAGAGCACATGTATCTCATATTTTTACAGTAATTTATTGCACTGTAACTTTCTGAGTACTACTCTGCATATGGAAGCAGATTTCGTTGTGCTATTTTATTTTTCTTGAAATACAGTCTTTTTAATGGTTTGGTTGGTTTAGTGTGGGAGGTAGCAAGCAGGGATGGGATTGCACTGGGAGAGGGTTATATACAAATCTGGTATTTTTTGGAATGTATTTCATACTTCTTCTCAGCCAGCTTTTCTTTCGTCTCAATGAATTGTGTTCAAAATGCCAGGCAAGATGGGTGCAAAGAATTCTCATCAAAGATGCTGCAGTTCCCCAAGCCTTGATGTGCCCCACACACCAGAAGACCTGGGTGCTCAGTGTTTGAACAGCACTGCTCACTACAAGTGTCACACTTCCTCTCCCATAAATGTGACCTTTTTTTGTCTCATATGGCACAGTAAACCCTTAGGGAGCCTTTTCCCCTCCTGGCAATACACTTGCAATTTATCACTCTCTGGTAAGACTTCAACATCATACCAAAAAAAAAAAAAAAAAAAAAAAATCCCAGTAGCCTTTAAATTAGAGAAATGGCAGATGAACCAAAACTCTCTTAATTTCTCCTCCCTTTGATGTCTTATCTTCCTCATCACCATCTAAGCCTCAGTACATTTGCTTGTTGAAGGAATTTATTGGGCTGGTTTATTAAAAATGCATGTCTTCCAGAAGGGTCCATACTCATTCCTCTGCAAAAGGAGATTCTTCAGATGAAGCACTGGGTTTGTTGTCTTTGGCAATACCAAAGACAGATGCCTAATAGGTGCTATTAGTTTCAGAGACAGAGTTAAGAATCACAGAAATGCTACACCACTCAAGTGTTGGAAAGCTGGGAGCAGGGTTACCCATGGGCACCTCATTATCCTTTTGGGTAGGAGCAATTTTATTTAATGTTGCCCATCAGTAAGCAGTATTTGCTTGGAGGGAGCCATGCACCTTCTCTCTGGAGTCAGTGGAAGTATGGTCATCTGAAAGGGCAGTGTTCATCTTTTGGTCCATGGAGGGACGAGTGTCAGGCTGTCACCACAGCATTCTTATGATGGGATGCTGTGAGCCTGGAAGGTGTGCAGAGATCTGTGAGAGTATTAGGTCTGCCACAACAAGGCTGGGGGACAGCTGCTGTAGATGCTGGGGCAAACTGTCCTGCTAGCAGTGGCCAGCACTCCTCTGGAAACACATTATAGAGCAGGGGGTTCCCAGCATGACTTACAATGTCAGTGATGGGGGGACTTGGCTATGACAAACTGGGAAGGCATGTGATTTGATAGCACAAAGGCACCTCAGATTGTTGGGATGAAGCACCCTGTGGAGGTATTTGCAGCTCCAGACAAAATTAAGGGAGCCTAGACATCCAGGCAGAGCTGTACTCTTTGCTTTCAGATGGCTACAGCTGGATGAGAGGAGCCCCGCTGGTGTCTCAACCCTTTCCAGCCTCCCTAGGTTTGATTTCTCCCTTCTTTTACTGAGTCTGCTGGGAAATGAGCCAAAGCCACACAGAGCTGGATCTGCTCCTGCTGTTCCTCATGTTCCCACTGTTCATCTCCAGGGCATTGGGTTGGCCCTTCAGAGGAGATGAGGCCAGCAGGGAAATTTGGAGCTTGATCAGCTTCTTAAAGGAGGGAGTTTGGATTCAGGGGACTATTTCAAGCCCATCCCCACCAATGTTTGCTAAAATAATAAAAACTCAATTCTTTCCATTAGCTCAATTTGCATTTGCTATGTTGGTGGTCTCTTTTTCTCCTCTTCCTTAAAGTCTTTCCTTATAAATTTAATCAAAACAAGTTTCTTAGATTTTCTGAGTGGTTTCGGTACATTTCCTGACCGTTCTTTTACTTCTGCTTTACCTTTCTGCCTCTATTCCTCACTGCCCTGCAAGGACTGTCCATGCAACGCCCTGAACCCAGCCAGCCATGCCCCTTCAGTGTTTCCTTCATAAGCATTGAAATGGGCTGAAGTAGGCTTTATTTTTTGACAGAGGAAGGCTAGAAGGTGCCCCTGTGCTCCTCCAAGGGAAAGACCCCTTTTGCTGACACTCTGCTCTGATTTACAGCTCCCACCCAATGTGCCCAGCAGCTTCCCATCACCTTTCCTCTCTCTTTAGGTGGCTTGTTCACAGGCGGTGGCTCATCTTGTCTGTTTTGTGGTACCTTACAGGCTAGGAAACACACTGTGTCACACTGATGGATGGTGCTGGAGGAGGGAAGTGACTGCTTCCCTGTGTCTCAAGCCCAGGCCAAGGTGTGCCTGCTATTTGGAGGTTGGGGTGCAGACACCACCACTGCCCCTAGCACCCAGGGTTCACTTTCCAGAAAGGTCCACATTACTTCTCCTCCTTCCCTGAAAAATTACAACCTACATTTCTGCATCCTTTTCTTTCCCTCTGGCTGAATGCCCTTTCTTAACCTTGCAGGAATGTGAGTGTGTACTAACCGGAGGATATGTATTAAACATGTCAACCTGTGCATAATACCATGTGAAGGTGCTTATTTGAGACACTGGGGCATGAAAACTACGGTATGCTGCTGGGGAGCAGGAAAATTTGTTGGCAACTTTAGGCCTGACAACCAAGCTGTGGGAGCAGCAAGGAATAGAGGCAGAGAAAGATTTGTGCTTTGCCCCTGTATTAACTACCAGGAACTTATTTTTCAATCATTAACTTCTTATGTAGAACCTCCTTCCTCCAAAAGCTGCAGTTATTATGGGGGGAGGGAGAGAGGGGAGTGGAGTGCCCTTTCTGTTCCTTCTTTGTTTCCTTTTAAAAACCCAAAGTTACATATCCTGTGGAGTGTTTGGTTTGTTTCAAAAGCCCCTGCAACAAAAGGGCTAAAAAGTGTCAGAGACAAACCAGAGCTTGTTTTTTGGTTTTTCTTGTTTCACTGTGTTCCAGCAGACCAGCTGCAATTTTTTTTGTTGTTTTTGGTTTTGGTTTTTTTTGTTGTTGTTTTGGTTTGGTTTTTGCCTTCCATTGTTGTTTTTACTGTCAGTGGCTTTACTGCTTGATTTCTACTCGGACATTGCTTGCAGGTGTACCTGTAGTGATAAATCAAGGCTGCCCTCAGCTCTTTGATCTCAGCCTTCAAACAAGGAAACTGAGCGTTTATCTCTCTCTTTTATCCGAGGTGGCTGTGTACTTTACCAGTGCTAATGAGTCCAGTCTCACAATACCAACGAGACAAGCTGTAGGTAACTATTGTCCCTACTTAAATGGAGGTGAAGAGAGACTTGCCCAGCATGGCAAGAAGGCAGCAGTGCTATTCGAACAACATGTCACTGACTGCCAGCACAGGCTTTCTAAAATTACTTCCCCCTACTTTGATAATGACATGGGAAGAGATATAGCAAGCCCCGGTAGGTGCCATTGTTACTTTGCAGATGGTAAGACTGGTCATAATAAAGAGAAAAAAACATGCTTCATCTTTTGAGCAGCTTTAAAATGTAGTTCTATAGCTTCCCAGGTTATATATAATCACTACTCAAGCTTACTGTGCCTGCTTACCTGCCATGCTCTCTTACTAATTACTGCCAGACCTCAGGACATTTTTCTCCTGGGAATTAAGGATGTGTATAAGAGACAGCAGGAGTAAGCCAAAAAAGAGAATGGACTATGTCATCTCCCTCTTACAAATTCAACACTTGTGTTGTGCCCTGTCTATTGTAGAGCATAGTCTGTGGGAGCACCCTGGAGTACAAGAGATGTCAGCTTCATGGCTGGGGACACAAGAGCCCTAAAGAGGCTGAACTATTTGAAGCTGCAGGACAAACCAAGAGGAGGAGGAGCTGGGTTGCTGGCAATGGGGAGGTCATTTTGGTGGAGTTGTTGAAGCTCTCCCACTGAAATGCAGGTTCCTTAGAGCCCCACCAAGAAATGACACAGAAGTCAGTTCTTGGAGATCACACAATCTAGCAGCTGTTAAATGCAGATAGTTTCAGATACACTGCTGGCATGTTTTTCCATACCCTTCAGAATCTATAATTCCACTTTTAAGAAATGCAAGGTTGTATACTCCTTGTTATGGTGCGAGCTGTATCCAGATATAGCTTAATGCACTTCTGTGCTTTTAGCTGGAGGGTTTGGTTCCACAAGACACCTTGAGCTGAATTAATAGCTCATGGCTCTGCTGTTTTAGTGAGTTGAATTGGCTTATCTTACAACCAGGCAAGTGCCAGAGGCTATGCAAGGAGATCTGGGGAGATGGGAAGTTTGTGATGCCAACTGGGATCTGGAGGAAGAAACAGATGGGGCCTGGGGATGGAGGGGAATAGGGTCTCCCTTCTTGTAGCAACACCTGGATACTAATTCAGCTCATCTATGGCCAAGCTCTTACTGAGCAGAGAGAGATCAACCAGCAACTGTGTCTGGACAGCTGAGTCACTTCTACAGCTGCAGGGGGAAAGCTGCTGAAGGGTCTCACAGCAAGCTCCATGCTTCAGGGCATCATAGTGAGGATACAACAGCAACCTCAGGAGTGTCAGCTTGGAAGTTTCATTACTCAGGAAGAAGAAGAGGTGTCTCTATTATCAATCACCCGCAACAGTATTAGTATTAGGCTAGTGCTATAATCCCACAGCAAGGGTTGCACATTTTAATGTGTGTGCTAAAAAAATTAAGGAAAAATAAGGCAATGAACATACGCATACATGAGGCAAGTTGGTATCATAAAGTAATAAATACTTAATGAATGATGCTTTCAAAACACAACTCAAGAAGATAATGGAAAGGCAGGAGAAAACGCAAGTACAGCAGAAGCTAACAGGACAGCTGTGAAGTTCCTAAGCTAGGTCTGAGAAGAGGAAGGTAAAGGGAGGAGCTGGTGAGAAATTTCTACTGATTTCTGTCTCTAGAGTGCCTCATAAAAACCCACGTAGCTCAAATTATTTCATTCCAAGATACACATTATAAAGACAAACCTATTATTAATGGAAAAATTTGCTGATATGAAAGGCAATATGGGGTTGATCTTGCTCCTGCCATGTCTTCTGAAATGACAGCGGAAGACGTTTGAATTGCCTCTCAGTGCTAAGCAGCAGTTACTGACTAAGGAGATTTTTTTAATTGAGAAAATTATTATATGGCTTTTCCATGATAATAAAATTCTTCATGACACTCATTAAAAATGCTAAGGCTTCCCATATTGCTGCTGTGCCCTGCTGGGAGCATGGTGCTCTCCTGGTGTTCAAACAAACCCAAGAAATATGTAGAGTTGGTCATATATTTTCAACATTTTCACAATCCTCCTTTAAGAACTTGTGACTGGAATAAGCCCAGGAGTGTCCTGATGCTTCTGGGCTGATTCTTGTGCTGCTAATCTTTGCTCCACTATTTTTAGATAATTTTCCAGTCTGCCTGCTTTTCGGTTATTTGCTTGAAGTGAAGGTTTATTTATGTGATCCAGAAGCATTTGCTATTTGCCTCAATGTGTCTTTCTGAGCCCTACAAATGCTTTCTGACTTAAGCAAGCTCAAGTGCCCCTTATCATTTGCTCTCTGCTGTGGAGGAGGTCCCCACAGGGAGCAGGACCACCAACCCACATGGTGCTGCTCGGGGAGGGCACAACTCAACTCAACCCTCTCCCTCGCCCCACCCACACACCCCTTATGATACAATAATAATAAAGAAATAGTAGTAACTATTATTTTGAATGTTTTGAAAGATGACCTGCTCCTACAATAAAAGCACAAATGCATTTTCATCATACAGCAGTGTCCCTGCATGCAATTGAAGGAGGTCACCATGGCACGTGGCAGAGATGGGGGAAGGTGCCCTGGAGAAGCTACAAGTTGGGTTTTGCCAGACACTGCCCAAAAACAGGTACACAGCTAGAAGTCTTGCAAGCCCAGGCCCACTGAAACCCGTAGATGTGCAGCTGTTCAATGAACTGCTGCAAAGAACAGGGCAGAAATCACAGTCCCAGAGCCAGGGTGCCATGTCCTGGCCACCAGAGTCCACAGGTGCTTTGTTGGTTCCATAGGATCCACTTCTGCACACAGAGCAGACAAAAACCTTGCCAAGGCCAGTGAGGTGCCCCTCTGCTACAGCCCTAAGAGGAGGAGTGTGGCTGGTGGGGGATCTCTGTTGTCTTTTTCACTATCCAGATTGCTCCCAGACTAGAAAATAAAGTTTTATTGCTCTTAAAGCTCTATTACCTTAAAAAACTGGGAGATTCAGAGCTACCTTCCAGATTTGAAGCAGGAGATCCTTGGGCTGTAGCCTACACCAGGGAATGTAAGAGGGTCAGTCTTGGTACTGCCACTTTTTGAACCAACACATGAGGTGCCAACAGTGTGTAACTAACATTTTGCTGTGTGGGGGAGGGAAAATTTTTTTTTTATAAAGACAGGAAAGCTTTTCACCTTGACTCTAAACTAGGACAACTTAAGGGCTCGTGTGACATTTGCTGGAGGAAATACAGTGAAAACAGAGCTGTGATAGCAGAGATGGGCTGGATGGCTTTTTTTGCCCCCATCTCGGAGTCTATAGAGGTGTGGAAATCTCATGGTCAAACACAAGCATCTCTGTGGATATTCACAAATTGTCAGGTTTTGATCAGCAAACACCACTGAGTTGTTTGGCCAGGAGAGTTCAAACCCACACTCCTCTGGTAAAAGAGGTTCATGCTTCACGCTCTCATGCAAACTTCATGGGTTTGCACATCTAAGAAGCGGGGCTGCCCTCAAGGAAGAAAGAGAGGTTTATCTGAGCTGGCATTGTGAACAGCACTTGGGTGCTACAGCTGCCACTTTCATTTAAGGCCAGCGTGAGCTCATGTGCTTTACACAAGTGAAGATGCTGTGGGTCCTGCAAAAAAAATCAACAGTTGCTGACAATGTACCTATGGATAAGCTTAAACCCAGGCTATTCCTTGAACACTGAACTCCACTGCAGTGCTGAATGCTCTTTATACAGGATACTGAAGGCAGAATCTGAATTCTTACAGCTAAAGACTTGTTGAAAAATTGACCCAAAGTAGCCAGCTAAAACCCCACAGTAATTTGTTTATTTTGGGTTTCTTCCTTTCACATTTGTGACTCAACAATCTGGCAGCAAAAGGAGTCTGCTATTCTCATTATACAGGGCAGTGTGTTTAAAGAAATTGGACCAAATTATGTCAGTTATGTTGACCTTGCCGAACTACCCCTTCCAGCAAGAAATTGCATAGCCAAGATAATTTCTCACTGTTAAATAACCCTAATTTCCTTCAAAACCACAAGTGCATTTTGCCCAGAAAAGACTGGCTAGACCAGCAGGATGGTGAGGCCAATGAATGTCCATCCTCTGATCCAGCATCTGCCAATGTCCTTTGCTGGGCTGCCTTCGGGACCTCTCTACCTCAGGCAAACCTTTGCTGTTGGGCCATGGTGCCTATAGGGTTTCACAGCCAGGGCTTTGCACCACTGAGACCTGATCCATGCCTGACTGCAGGGCTGGGTGCAGGCTCTGGGAACCCCAGTGTCCCACCTGGTGAAGCAGAGAGGGTAGGAGCTTGGGTCACCTTCAGGGCTGCTCTGTATTCTGGTACTGCAGTGACAGAAGTCCCAGGAGCAGATTATATCTTGAGAAAAATGTGGCTGCCTGTGGCATTACCATCTGGCTCTGCCATATGCAGGTACCCCCACTCTGAGAACAGGAGCCCGGAAAGACAGGGCAAAACCTCTGAATGGTTTTACCATACTAGTAAAGCCCTTGCTTTACCATACCAGGTAAAGCCAATGCCAGCAAAACCCTCCAATCAGACCTGATGGGTTAATTAGCATAACAGTGTTCCTTAGTGCATCCTCAGTATTTTCATGTCCTTAACCTCCACACCTGGAAGTGTTCACTGGAGGCCACAGACTTGTAAAATATTTTACTGCAGAACCTCTTCATCCCCTTTTTCCCTTATAGCCTCCTTGCTCTTTCCCCCATAGCTCCTTTGCCACCTAAACCTGCATCCTGCCCTCCCTGCTACAATTTCCTGCTTGGCAGAAAAGGATGTGGGGGGTATTGGTTGGCAACTGACTGAATATAAGCCAGCAGTGTGCCCAGGTGGCCAAGAAGGCCAACAGCATCCTGAATTGTGTCAGAAATAGTGTGACCAGCAGGACTAGGGAAGTGATTGGTACACTGCACTGGTGAGGCCACACCTTGTGTTCAATTTTGGGGCCCCCACTACAAGAAGGACATTGAGGTGATGGAGAACATCCAGAGAAATGCAATGAAGATAACGACATGTCTAGAGAACTAGTGTGATGAGGCGTGGCTGAGGGAACTGGAGTTGTTCAGCCTAGAGAAAAGAAGGATGAGAGGAAACCTCATCACTCTCTACAACTACCCAAAAGAGGTTGTAGTGAGGTGGGTGTTTGCCTCTTCTCTCAAGTAACAAGTGATAGGATGAGAGGAAACGGTCGCAAGTTGTGCCAGGGAAGGTTTAGATTGGATATTAGGAAAAATTTATTCACTGAAAGAATTGTAAAACACTAGGACAGGCTGCCCAGGGAAGTGGTGGAGTCACCATCCCTGGAGGTATTTAAAAAATGAGTAGATGTGCTTAGGGACATGGTTTAGTGGTGGATGTGGCAGCACTAAGTTTACAGTTGGACTCAATCATCCTAAAGGTCTTTTCCAACCTAAGCAATTCTGATGCTATGATTCTGAATACCTCCTGCTGTCTACTGCACAGCAATGGGTCTGCTTTGGGCTTTATTCAAACAGAAATACTTCTGTCAAGGAGTGGTTGATTTGGGAAGTGAGTGACACAAGGAAATGGGCTCCAGACAGCAAATTCACTTGGTTTTAGAGCATGAACTCAGCTTCAGAGAAGCAGGGTGATCCCTGACATAATGGGGATTTATAGAGCATGTAGTATAGAGCTTTTAAAGAGCATTGCAGCTGTTGGCACAACTATATTTTTTTTGTTTTCCAGTCCCACAATCCATCTCAAGGCTCAATTCTCTCTTTGGCAAGGGAATCCCACGGTGGGAGAGGCAGACAGCTATTGAAGAGGAGAGTTGGAAGAGGTCTGTTCAGCCCTGCCTCTCAAGCACCCAAAATAACCCAACCAGTTTCCAAGAGGTGACTAGCATCAGAAAGGTCAGTCTTGGACAGGAAGAAGAAATGAGGACCATGAGATACTGTGCCTTTGAGGATATCTAAAGCAAGAGCAACAAGGGCCTGAGGACAGGTGGTTGGATGAGATGGGGATGTGCAGATGGGCTGATGGAAAGGAAATAGCCAGGAACCTGCTGAAAATCACCCTCGGTATCTGTCCATATTAACAAACCAAAAGCCTTTCATTTTTCAAAGCCTCTCAAATTCAAGTCCCTTTAAGACGGGCAAATTAGGGCTAAAGTCAGAGGCCTCTTCTGAGAAACCTAGACCAGGTTTACCCAGTTTTGAAAAAAATAATCTTATTTTGAAATTATTTGCGTTTTCATCTACTGAGGATTTTTCTAATGTTTTAAAATAGTCGTGGTTTGCATTTTTGGAAGAAACAACATCAATATTTTTTTTTTTTAATTTGGAAATAAAACTGAGCTTTCCTCATCCTCCAGTCAGCCCTAAATCAAGGATTAAGCAATGTGCAGTGCATTTCTTATTCATGCCCACTGGACCTTTTTTTTTTTTTCACTAGAAGGCTATGGCCTTTCCTCTTGAGCTGACATTACTCAGCAATCACCACTGATGCTTAAAGCTACATTAACATTTGTGGCAGCAGCTACTTCTCAATGAAATACCCACAGTTTAACTGGAAAAATGCCAGTCAGCCTCCAGTCCCAGTACCCACATTCTGTGAGGCTGGTTAATGCCCATGTTTATGAGTTGCAGCAAAAGCAACATCTGATCAACCCTCTTCCTGGAGAGGTGGCTTGGACACAGAACACCAGCTGTATCCCATGGAGCTTCTTTCATTGTGGGAGCCTGGACAGCCAGAAGCTAAGCACTGGGAAGGGGAACTGGTTTAGGTCTGGAAACACCTGACCTCCTGGAGCCTCATGAAGAGAAAGTTCCTGGAGGTGATAACAGTCTGATTGAGGTTCTTGCTGAAGTCGCTTGTCATTTAGAGTTTATCATGGAATTGGGAATTTGGCCCTCTGTCTCAAGAGGGTTGTTAGCTTGAACTGCATTTTCTGCCAAATCCCCTAAGTTATACAGAGCTCCAGTGTAAGATCTGGGGAATTTGTCAGCTTACTGAAGGGGAAAAAATCAAAAAGAGGGAAAAAAAATAAAGTTGGATGTGTTTAAATAAATAAAATACAAACCAGAGTAATAAAATAATTATGTTAGATTCTGTATTATTTGTTGTTATATTAATTTTATGCTTCCCCAACAAATTCAATATATCACAGCTTTGTATATTAAGAAAACAATGCAATATGGAAAGCATTAAGGAAGTGTTGTAGGGGTTGTGTTAGAGGAGGGTTGCTACTTTTGGCTGTCTGAGAAGCTGTCTGGAGTCAAGGAATGTGCATGTCAGCTGATTAAGACCACAGAAGTGATTAGTGAGGCAACATTTACCAAAGCTGCATGCCAATGCACGTCTTTACTTTAAGGAGTTAATTGCCTCTCTCAAACTGTGGTTTCAAGATATCTGTAGACCTGGGAAGAAAACCCAGTGGCACTTTGCACTTGATCCATATTTTTCAAAAATCATTTCACAACTACAAAGGGTGGATATGTCTCTTTTTAATTCCTGGTGAGCAGTTTTATGTTGAGGCAAATGGCTACATCCATGAAGAGCAAGGTAGCTATGAACCACCTGAGTGTTTACCCATCACCTATTTGCTACAACTTTTTGACTTCTGAAGTGTACTTCTCCAAGGGTTCAAGTGCGTGTACAACACAGCACCTTCCACTGAAGCACTGATGTGCAGCAACCCCTTCAAAATGCTCTCCCAGCCCGAGGAGCAAGCACTTGCCACTCCTTCCTTTAACTGATGCTCTTCCCATCCCTTACTGCTAAACCTGAGGGAATAGGTGGGATCCAAAAATTAACAGATCAAGATTTTATAGGCTGAAGGAAAAGAACGACCTCTTGTTGAAACTGCTTTGGCATCTTCATTTCACCTACATGAGGGAAGCTGTAGCACTTCTGCTTGGCACCACGGCCTGTAGGCATCCTGGGGGGCACTGAGCACCCTCAGCATGGTGGTTCTGTTTTGTGAGCTGCCCTGGGGAGTCTGGCTGGCCCCAGCAGCCTCATCTCTCACCTGGACCACAGACTGTCTGCACCAAACCCAGCTACTGAAATTTCAGCTGAAGCATCACCCCATGAGAAAATTGGGTGGTCTTTCAAGAGGGGAGGTCCCAGGGCATTTCCAGCTTTTAGAGATCTTCCAGAGCAATGCCCAGCCAGACCATGGAAACCAGGCATGAGACAGATTTTTCCAAATTAGATGTATCTGCACAAGGCAATTGCTACCTACTGTCCCCCACTGGTGCTCCTGGGGGAACTGCACCCTGCTTACCCAAACTCAGGGTCTGCAGGTATTGGTCACTGCTCTGCAGTCCCCAGGCAAATTAAAATCAACAGAAGTCCCAGCCAAACAGAGGAAACATAAACAGTTGTTCAGGTCAGCTGCTCTGGTCTGCTCACGTTTTGCTCAGCTCCCCATATGCTACAAGCCACAGTGATAGATGACAGACATCATCTATAATCAAGTGGGTCTTTTCCTTCTATCAGTCCTACCTTGGCTGAGGCCAGCTGGCTCTGAGTGAAGCCTTCACCTCAGCCAGCCTTGAGTAAATTACCTTCCTCTATAGCCCTGGGACCACAACACCAGCCCAGGTCCCAGCTGGCTGGCAGGCAGCAGAGGCAGGGTAAAGCTAGCAAGCTCAGCCAGTGCCTGGTGAGGGTCAGTCTTTTCAGATGATAGATGCTGGAAGCTACAGCCATGGCTCTAGACACTTTGTGTTCCTGCCAATAGCTGCTCAACACAACTACAGGCTCTTGTGAGAATCAGGCACCAGCAGGTTTAAACTATAGGCAAAGTCCTTCATGATCTCATCCAAATTTAACCTGAGGAAAGTCAGCTTTGGTTTGCACCAGCACCTACAGATTCAGATGTTTATTTCGGTAATTCTTTTTTTTTTTTTTAAACAGCTGGGCTTGTCTTCTCTAGGTATGAGTTTTTCTTGAGATATTCTGCATTTAATTACCAGCTGGGATGGAAAGGCTGCAAGCACAGCTGTTATTGCAACATTTCAGTGCTTTGACTTTCAGGCCCAGATGGAATGAACTGTGTAAAAATGAGAAATCAAGAGTAAAGCAAACTTTCTCAAACTTTCAAAACAACTCCATGTCAGAAGCAGCCTGGGATGGATTAAGTGTGCACACAGACCAGCTGAGCCACTGTGGTGATGAGTCAGGGCACTATGCTGATGTGACACCATGCTGGGGTACTCTGCAAAAAAAACCAGGGAAAGGGCTCCTCAGCAAGGGAGGCTCAGCCTTGGCCTGCCATAAATCTCTCTGCAGGGCTGGTGAGGATTTCTCTCTACCTTTATTTGCTCACATAATCTTAATTCTTTTCATTGCTGGAGCCCTTTGCAGATAATGATGTTATTTGCAAAAGAGAGTATATATGGCTATTGAGTGCAGGTGTAGGGGACAGTGTGGGCTCCTTGATTTGCTGGCTGCTATGGCACTGCCATCATTGGGGGCAGGCATGTACCTACACGTGTGTGTGTTTATCTTACTGTCCCCACAGTGTCCAACAAGTTGGACCCTCTCTAATACATTGATTTGAAAATACAAGTGCATGTTCAAATGGAACTTGACTTTTTGTTTGCAGCTGAAACACTCTT
Source organism: Calypte anna (assembly GCF_003957555.1). Classification (NCBI taxonomy): domain Eukaryota; kingdom Metazoa; phylum Chordata; class Aves; order Apodiformes; family Trochilidae; genus Calypte; species Calypte anna. Next base: position 122,692,513 of record NC_044244.1, read on the forward strand.
TTGTGACCTCAGCAGGTTTAAACTTTCTGTTGGGAGGAAAAGAGCTAAAACAAGATACCTGCCTCGCAGGCCTCCTCATTTGCTTACCCTTGATGTTACCTTTCAAAAATGAGAAGTATGCCTGCACTCTTGAGTGCTGTGAGGGTGCAGTGTCCCTCTGGCTTGCTGGGTGCATTCAGCATGGCAGAGGCCACCTGTATAATGAAGAGAGACCTGCTTGTGCTCCCAGCCCAGGCCATCAGCTTTTGTTTCACATGCAAAGCTCACAAGCAGGGCATTCCTCTTTCATGCCCATTGCCATCCTCCCTAGCAACTGGGTGGCCACCTCCAGCACCACCTGTGCTGTGCTGGAGGTGCCAAGGCTTCAGGGTCTGGATTTGCATGTCAAAAGTAAGGGTGATGCTGATGTTAGTTTTGGTGAGACTCCCTCACCTGCAGCAAGTTTGTCTCAGACATTCCCAGTCTGTGTTGGTATTCCAGGATCTGGGGGCTTCTCTTTCCCACCCCCTCCTTGGGGCCTTCTCCCACACTGGGGCAAGACCAATCTCTCCAGCAGGACACACATCCTTCCTTTCCTGAAGGGAAGGGTACAAGGCCAAGGCAGAGAGGCTGATGGTGGGGCTCACCTCCTTCCTTACCAACCAGTTAAAAACCAGGCAAGAACTAAAGATCTCCACTTCTGGCAGTCCTGCTCTCCACATGCCCACCACCTTTACCTCATTTCCCACTTTTACTGCCCTCCTGCCAGAAAAAATGACCTCAGAGCAAGCCAAAGGAAGGGATTGTTTTGGGTTAAAAAGACTTGGATTTGGCCAGATTGGTGTTAACCCATTTTTTGTCCTTGCTCTGGGTGGCAGCAGGGCCCACAGGACATTGCCAGGGTGGGAAGAAGGAGCAGCACTGCACAAGGAGCTTAAGGACCCAAACTTGAGCTGGGCTATGGCGAGGTGCCCACAACCCTCCTGTGCTCACCAGCACAGTGACACTGCAGGAGCTGCCTCCAGAAGGCTTCCTCTGTCCCTGGAAACGCAGAGGGAGCCCAAGAAACTAGCTGACACCAGAGCTTTAAGTCTTACCCAGGTGGAATTAAGGAAGGTTAACCCCACCTCTGATGGCTTCCTGAGGCTGTGGTACAGAGCATTTGAATCCAGATTTCCTTGGCTCCTGCCCTAATGCCTGGGCAATCTTTCCTCTCCAGGAGCAAGCATCTCAGAGCCAGATGCTTCCCTGCAGTGTCAGTGGCAGATAATCACACACCATGACAGTAAAGACAGCCTCAAGCACTTTTTCTTCTCAGAACTAATCAGATTATTTCCTCAGGATAATATTTTACTAATGCAACTGTAACCCTTTCCATTAATACCTTTATTTGCAAGTGGCTGCCTGTCATGGGCTTACAGTGCCATTCGTTGCTCAGGATCATGGCCGGCAAGGTTTACCACCTGCCCCTTGTCAGACTCGCCAGTAGAAGTTTTCCAGTTCTCTTCCTGCTAATGATGAGCAAAAGTTCAGGCCTCCCTCTTTTCCTGCCAGATTGTTACAAAAAAAAGAGGAATGGTGTCCTGGCTCGCCTTGGGGGGTCAAAGAATCCAGTCCAGAAGCTTAAAGGAGTGGATTTCTAGGAAGGCAGGATTTCAAACAGCTTTGTGGAGTGCTCCTCGTTGCAAGAAAATAATCTCTTTGGCTGGCTCATCCCATATTAGCTTCCTGATTCATCCCCTAGACTCCTGAGCCAGGGCCTTCCATACTTCATTAGTTCACTGAGCTCTGTTGCACCTGTCACACACATGTTATTAGGTCACTGCTGATTAAATAATTCGGTGTCTCTGAAATGACAGTCCTCAAAAAAAGTGGGTTATGTGTCGAGGGCCATCCTGCTTGCCTCAAGGAAGGCTGGTGGCACTGGCCAGTGGTTTTGGGTTGAGAGACTTTTGATGGAGAAGGAGTTGCATGATCAGGCTGGCTTTGTCAGAAATATAGGCTGGGATTTCTCTGGCCCCAAAGTGTTTGCAGAACAAAGACCACTGCTATCCTGTCTCTCTGGGGCACAGAACAAGGATTCTGTTTCATGGATTTTCCCATAGAAACACTCAGATAAATAATGATAAGCTGCTGCCTAAACATGAAGTATATGCAGGGTACAATACAGAAGCAAAATACAGCAAGGAATGTCTTGTAATTTGTTTTATAAAGCTGAATATGGTAGTTAATACAGAAGTGATGTTCCCATTTCTAATGTGACAATATTGACCCAGTGCTAATCACAGTGACTAAGAAGTGACCTTTGAAGATCATTTAGTCCAGCCTCCTGCTCAAGCAAGGCTACCTACAGCTGGGTTTCCAGGACCATTATTCAGGTAACTTCTGAGTATCTCCAAGGATGGAGTTTCCACGGACTATTTGAGCCACTTGTGTCAAGGCTGCCACCCTCACAATAAAGGCATGTATTTTGGTGTTCAGAGGGAACCTCCTGTGTTTCAGTTTATGCCTGTTGCCTCTGGTCCTGACACTGGGCACCTCCTCATAGTCCCAGACACTCCAGCATCCTACTCAAAGAAGGTGAGCTTTGGTGCTAGAGGAAAATACAGCTTGTATACCTTTTTTCCTTTATGCATGTCACAATTACTAAACCCTCCATCAGTGGAAGGAGGTTTAGAAGAGACCTGGAAATGCTCCTTCTGTTTGTAACAACAGGAACTCCACATCCAAGCATGTCACCATGGCAGCTTTCACACTCTGTGCTTGATGACAGAAGCCAGACAGGTTTGAACAAAATACTAACCATTTTGGCCCTTCAGACATTTTGATTTAGAATAAATTAAAACCGAGTAAAATAATTATGTACTCCTTGAAACTATTTTGTTTTGGAGAACAAAAAGGAGTACACCAAAGATATTGGGGTTGGGTTTTTATGGCTATTGCTTACACTTTGGATGCACTGCTTTGGGACAGTAGCAACGCTGCTACATGTGTATTAACAAGGGAGCACCGCTGCTGTCTGCTTGCTCTCTCTGAGTCCTGGCTGCACTTCTTAAAGCTCCAGCTGCTGGAAGCAAAGGATTAAAAAAAATAAGCTTAGCTTTAATTCAAAAAAAAACCTATAGTCAAGCATTAAAAAGGTAGCCTGAAAAGAAGATCCAGGAGCCTGAAGTCACATTAAACAAAGTTCCCATTTAACTTTTAGTTCCTGCTGGTTTCAAGCCCACCTTGTGATTGTGATACCTGGATCATAAATTTCAACAACTGGGGCTTGTAACACCTCACCAGCATGATGCCAGGAAAGTGAAAAACAAACCTGTTTAGAGAAAGTTGGTTTTCCTACTAATTGTTTAAGTCCCTAAAGAACTTCTAAAAGCTAATCTATTTTTATCATCTAAGATGTGCACTTATTTTTGCATTTCACTCAATTTAGACAATGAAAACAGACCAGTCTTTCTGAGTACTGGGGCTACTGTGACCTGCAGAACTGCTGCTTTATACCTTCAGAACCTGCCTACAGCAAACATATACACGCAGCAAGCAAATTCGCATTCCCCTATAGGTCTCCCACTTCCCATTGTATTAAAATTCAAGAACTATTGCCAAAAAACTCACGAGCTACTAACACATACATCTAGGTTGAGGATTAACATAAATAACTTGTGCTCTTCGAACAGATGAGAGGATTATAGGGTCTCCTATTGTGTAGGCAGCAAATAATCAACCTGATTTTCTTTTAGACAAAAGCTAAATTTGAGGCTTGAATTATTGCTTCTTCCCTAATGATAAAAGACAGCTGCACAAGGCAAAATATGCAGTGCTGTCTGAGCACAAAAATGAGAGCTCCTCTCAAAAGGCTTTGCAAAATTCAAAGAGGAGCAATAAATACACCTATTCAAGGGAAATAAAAATTGATATATTTATAAATTTTATTAGAACTAGTTTTTATATCTCATTCTTTCCTACCTTTGATCCTACGTCTTCTTCTTGAGACTAAATAGATTAGAGTGACACCTGAGGATGTAAAATTACCTGCAAAATTGTCCCTGGGAGTTTCCCAAGCTGAGTCTTAGAGTTACCATTACCATAAGGCATAGAGCAACTCCTAAACTTGGGATTCACATTCGCAGGGGATGCAGACAGAGATCCTGTTATCTGGGGGAGTGAAAATCAAAGCACAAGAGGTCGGAGGACAATTTTATCTGCCTGACAAGACACCTTTTTTTAGCACTGTTTTTCAGGGAGATATGTGCTGTCAGTCATCTGAGGCCTGAGGTTTCTTCTCCAGCTCAAGCCAAAACTTTTCCACGCAGTTCTCTGAAAAATAGAGTTAGAGTGGATCTGCCATGGGGCAGGGAGGCTCAGACATACTTTTGGTGGCTTAAAAAAGAATAAATTACTTTAAAAACATGTCTCAGGTTTGATGCAAGCACCAAGAAAAGAGAGTGAGAGACAGATTCACACTTCTTTTTACTCCCTTCTACAGTGTTATTTACAAATTCTCAATACACTATGATGAGCCTACCCTTCCAGGTTGCCAGCTAATGTTTACAGGGCTGACAGAAGAAAATTTTTTAAAAAAACCATATAAACTCCTGGCTGTCATGATACTGTATTGTACAGAGTTTTAGAAATTAATTTCCAACAAACTGGCCCCAATTTTGGCTACCCTGTTTTAAAAAAAAGCAATAGAAGGATGGAGAAGAGTCCCAGAGAGAGGCAGCAAAATCATATTATGACAAAATGTCTGGAAAAAGACAGGCTGAACACATGGAAGTTCCTCTGTCTACACTGGAGAAAAATAACACAGGAAGTGATAAAATACACATCAAATAATGAATGGTAATTGCATAAGTAAAGCAGAAACTGCTGTAAATATGTTCATATAGAGGTCACACCGCTGTGTATGTATTACAGGTATTCCTCTGCCTTGATTTATAGATTTATAGAGAGAAATTGCTGCAGTCAAAAGTGAAGCAGATGCTGTACTTGAGCAGACTGCAGCTTGCTTCAGGTTCCAGAGATGCCAGAAGAAACACCAGCGTCTCAGCCAAGGCAGTGGTCATGCAGAGTCTATTTACTGAACCATTTCTGACATCTTTGGGGTTCTTTCCTTTTCCCCCAACACTTTTTGGCACTGCCCAATGGCAGAGTGACATCCTGCATGAGATGGGCCAACCTGGAGCGATAGCTCCACCTGTTCTGTGTTAGTGTTGCTATTCATCTCAAATATTATTTCTGTAACTTTTCCCAAACCCTTTCAAGAACCTTTGAGTTTCTGCATTCAAAGTTTGAGCCGAGCACATGTTTCCACAGATCATTTTGATATCCAACTTGCAAAGCTACAAATCTACAAGGACACAATCTCCACCCAGTCAGTGTGTCAAGATGACACACAAGCCTCATGGCTCATCACCTGCAACCAAAGCCACATCCAAACCACCAACCAAACCAGAACAGTTGTAAACCCAACCCTGTATTTGCACTCAAGAGCAAAAGCACGCTGAGTCCCTTCAAGTCCATGGGCTGAAAGCAGAATCAGCTGGTAAGCACCTGTGTTCTGCTCAGTCTTTCCACTTTATGGAAAAAAAACAATGAAAAAAACAAACAAGCAGAAAAACCCAAGAAATGGAAAGGTGTATGACAAATTTAGAAAACAAGACAATGAATAAAATAGCAGGAAGAGTAAAGAAGTATAGCTGAGAGTTCAACCCATTAAAATATGCCTTAAGCTAAGTTAAACTTCCTAACTGTGGTAGGGAAAAATCAAACCACATTGTTCATTCTCAAACTAGAGCCTAACCATAGTCAAAAATCTCAGGGCAGGAGGAAGATGCTGCTGACCTGCATCAGGCCCAGCAGTCTGGCATGAGCCCTTTAGCCTGCCACAAACACTCATCACTTATTTACCCTCACTTTGATGTAGCTTCATGTGCACTTAATGGGCAGGTCTAACTGGAGCGTGGTACACCTGGAACTCCAGTTTGCAGTAATCTAAGAATAAGTATATGGGCTTAAAAATATCTGTTACTATTTGCACTAATGTTGGTGATTAGAGCCAATAGGTTGGGGTGAAACATGAAGGCCAGCTCCAAATCAGAACCCCCTAAAAGATGCCTGGAGTGAAATTCCTCGGTGAAGATTATTGCAATAACCAAGTCAGAAAGCACATCCTTGAAGAGGCACCTTCTAACACAATCATCCAGCTTCTTGGAGAGGACTCAACATCTCAAAGCAACAGGTCTGTTTTGGGGTTTTTTTGTTGGTTTTTGAGTTTGTTGCTGTTGTTTGTTTTTGTTTTGTTTTGCTGTGTGGTAAGGTACTAAGCACTGGGAACAAACTTTTTTCCCAAGGAGGGCTCCTGTAATTCCAGAAGACATTTTCTGATTCAGCTTCTGATGAAGCTGATGGCTTCAAGTGACTGATGAGTCTGGTAGCATGGGTTTCTCTGATATCCAAGCTGGTTTCTCTGATATCCCCTACAAGGGAGCTGCTTTTCTGTTGGTAGAGTATGATGTTCCCCAGCACAGCCGCTTTGCCCTTCCCCAAAGGGTAATTGCTACTGGAAGTGCACACCTTCATCACCCAAAGTGAATACTCTGAAGAGAAATTATTGCAAGAACTCACCAATCACACAGGAAGCCATTAGTTCTCATTGGGTATATGGTGTCCCTTGAGAACTGCACAGAGCTGGGAAACAAGACCCAGGTGAGATCACGTGCTGGCTTTTCCCTCTCTTATCTGAGAGTGAAAACTGTAGGAACAATGCACCCTCTGTATCAGTCTGCTGAACACTGGTATCACTGGCTTAACACACCCTAAACCTGTGACAGACAGCATGAACTACTGAATTCCTTAAGTGACCTTTGAAGGAAATAGCTCACATATCAAGTAGCAGTCCCACATCCAAGCCTCCTGATAGCAAGGAGTCCAGCAGAGCTTTTTAAAGCATGTTATTCTGTTGAGTGGGGGTGGAACAAGGTGACAGAGACACTGTGACCTCCATGCTACCTCAGAAACATGGTTACTTTTCCCGAGCCACATTTCCCCTCCACCATGGTCCCACCAGAGCTGACATCCTGCCTCCTTCTCCACTTCCCTCCTGTCATGGGGCTGCATATGCTGTCACTGATCTGATGCTCATCTCCACAGGGCAAAGAGGTCCTGGAGGAGAGCCAGGAGCAGAGAGACATTACCTGCACATTTGCCAGATGTTATATCCATGTTTCACTGAAGACCACAGCACAGTCATGAGTAAGTTCGCTACATGAACCAAGTGTGGGAAGTAAACAAAAATTACTTTTCTGGTGGGAGCAGCCTAAGGAAAGAAATCCCAGCTTTCTCCCATCCCTTGCTTCTGCAAAAAAACAGATGAAAGATACAGCCTTGGTCTCAGCTAGCCCACCACACTCCTGATGCATATGACATCCTCAGAAAGTCCTCAGGCAAGATATTCTTCCCAGCTCATGGTATTTAAGTTAGCAACTGATAAACATAAACCAATTCAGGATTTAACTGGAAATACCAATTTGGCATTTAACATGGGAACTACTGGGATAACACATCTGGGACACACCTGATGCCACTGCTTCCAGATGTGTGCCAAAAACTGGACCCTGAGGGAATACTGGGGACTTCCTACAAGCTGACCTCACATACCCAAGGCCTCCTGCTCCAAAGTGAATTTGAGGACATGCAATGCTGAGGGGACTGGCAGGGGAGGTAAAACACAAGGAGCAATGAGACCACCAGGTAAAAGAGCTCTGACCCAGCTAGGATACCCAGGGATTTTGTTCATTCATTATTAATTTTCCTTTATTCTGCTTTGCCACTGAAGCTATATAAGCAACCCACCTAAGCAGGCATGCTGGTGAGACAGTGCTACCTCGAAAACAGCGGGAGGATGAAAGAATTTTTGAAGCTCCTTCTATTTTTTTTTTTTCATTTCCACTAAGAACTATTTTTCTAAAGTGGGAAGATGCATCTTTTATTTTTTAAGGAAGAGTATTTGAAACATGAATTTAAATACAGAGAGCCAATCTAGAGTTGTATGAAAGCACCCCAGAGTACTATCTAATTGTAAGAACTAAGAATGGAAGAGCCATCTAAATCCATCCTGCCGCCAATGGTGAATAGCTCCCTACAGGATATTTACAAGTTTTTAACGCCTTGGCCTTATGCCTCATGTGCACCAGAGACATACTTTTAGGCCAATAAAACATATCTTGTCATGGCTTAATGCTGGAAGAATTAATTTACTGCTAATTATTTCCTCTTTTATAGCCCCGCTCTTTGGATAGCTGTGACATAATTCTTAAAAACTGCTCTAGTTAAAAAGAAGTACACCTACCTCTCCATCTCCCTGCCCATGCCAGCCAGCTCCTCCCATGTTTTCCTTCCCTCAGTTTCATCTCAGCTGTGATGAGGGGACAAAGCCACTGCCCATGGTGGGGAGGTGCTGGGGAAAACATCTCAAATCCTCCCACTGCTCCTTGGGCATCTCCTCCAAGCAAGGGGCTGCTGGAAGCTTGAAAGGGTTTTTCCTTCGTGGTGGTGCCACCCAGGGTAGAAAAGAGAGCACCTCTTCAGGCTGAATCACAGAGCTCACTGAACTCTTGACAAGGAAGGGCCTGACAAAGTAAAGATGAAGTCTTGACTTCACTGAAGCCTAAGGAAATATGATTTCACTTTAAATAAGCCTCTTTCTGTCTCTCTCGCATACACACAATCCCAATGTTAAGTGATTTCATCTTTCATAGTTGAAGGTCAGCCATTTCAACACTGTATTTTTTCCACAGCAAGTCACAGTTTCTGCTCTCCTGGCAGAGCTGCACAATCGACATCCTAGATAAACCACAAAAAAAGCAAGGCAGCTTGAAGTTATTGGACACTTTTATTTTAACGTAGCACCCAGCTCCATATCACATATATTTTCCAAAATTAGATGGGCATAGTATAGAACACTATACATTTTGCAGCTTATCACGTGGACAGTCTGCAGCTGTGAAAACAAATTGCTTAAATCTGGCTATCTACTTTATAAGTTAAAATTCAAATATATAGTAGCCTCAGGGTAATTTTTTTTTAGATTAACAATGATAATGGCTTGCAATCTGATCTTTTTATATATAAAAAATCAGTAACAGAGTAAAACATAATGCATATCCTCACAGCACATTATCATAGAGATAAATGAAAAAAGCTTCAAAATACATCATCTCTTCTCCAACATACTGTATCTTTTTTTTTTCTGAAAAAAATACTTTAACTCCTCAGTCAATAAAATATGTGGCTTCACGAAGGCCACTCTTCCTTCTTTGTGTATTTTCTTGTCAAGGATTATGTGAGCTGAAGGCCAAAGGCTGATGGGGCTGGAAAATGGACACACCTCATTCCCTGGCTAGCAACTTTCCCAGGCTCTCCTTCTCCTGATCTGGAAGCTCAGCTGGAGGAAAGCAGCTTACACACCACCAAAAGGCAATTTTCTTACCATGCTTCCTGTGGAGGGTTCCAAGTCCCAAATATCCCTTTGAGGTCATTTTATCATGCTAGTCCTCACCACCCGGCACTGGTTAGTACTGGCAGTGTCAAGCTGGGACTTTCTGGGTGATGGCCAAACAAGTTCCACTCTCCAACTTGGATACAGAATTCCCAGCAGCAAAACTACTGCCACACATGTAAAGACAATTTAGATATAATCTTTTGAGTTAAAAAGGATATTCACCAACTTTCCCATAACAGGGCTGAGCTGCAATTTTTGCTACATCAGCAAAACCCTCTGGAAGAGAGAACTGAGAACTGTCTGGAAAGAGGTGGTAAAGTTTCCACAGGACATTGATCATGAAGGATTAATGTTTACTTACAGATTGTTTGTTTAAAGAAACGCCAGTGAAATGGAAAGTGTTTGCCTTGCTTAATTACCAGGTCATTGTTTATATCTAAAGGCTTATATAAAAATGGCTTGATCAACAAAGGCAAGCAGTCCTTGCACTTGTCTGAACATGTTTCTTTTTTATAACGATTTTCATTTTTTGTTTGTTTTGTTTTTTTCTCTAAACAGATATTTCATGATATGAACATGAACAGAGCCATAAAGAAATGCATTATCAAAAGGAAGACACGTGAATGCACAGATACATTGAGGAGGATCTTTACCTGCCCCAGGTAGTCTTGTCCCGCAGACAAAAATATTTAATTATCCAAACCAGAATAACTGCGTAAAATTGAAGACTTAGAAAAGGGCACCAGGTTCATGGTCTGCACATCTGCTCAGATGCTAGGAAGCTGTGTTCCAGCTCCTGTTCCCAGTTATCCTCTTCCTGGGAATGTTCTCCTCTGCATAAATACTTACAGAAACCATGAACTGAGGAGTGTGATTACCTCATGCATGGGAAACTTCTCTCTTCCCTTGGTTGGGCTGCAAGGTTGGACAGATGCCCTTGTTACTGTTCTGGGTCAGGGTTATCAGAGGTTTAAAGCTGATTTCTCTCCTGTTGCTCAAGAAAGTGCCATGAACATTGAGCAAACTGCTTGTAAGGTCTCCATTTCTAACCAGACAGCCTGTCTTGGGTCAAGAAACATCTAGGAGCATCTCCTATCCAAAGTTTCAGAAAGTAAAGGTTGCTGCAAGAAACTGACTTTGCTGTACCCACATTAAAACAAACACACACCCAAAGCACTCCAAAACCTCACATCAAAAAAAACCCCAAAACAGTACAAAACAAAAACATGCAAAAAAACCCATCCCAAACTGTTTGAGAAAATCTGTGCTAATGGATTTAGATGTGAATTTTGACAAGCCAGGGTCTGTTAATAGTAGCCATGAGTGTGGCTTCATAAAACAACTGCCAGAAGCACTGTCATAGCTTCCTGATGCCTTCCCCTGTCCCTCTCAAAATGCTAATAGCTTCCCAAAATCAAAGGCACTTTTTCATTTTGCATTGGCTATCATGAATGTTTAAGTAATGAGACAGATGAAACAATTTTCTGCATTGTACACATATACACTGACATTTCTTATTGAACACTTTGCTTTACTCTCTATGTGAAGTACTGTATCATAACCAACATTTCACCAAAGAGAATACAAATCAATTCACACTCTAAGTCTTGAAGATGAGTGGAACATTTGATTGCATCTCTAAAAATGCAAGAATGGTTAAATTTTAAATTTATTAAGATCTGTGATAGAGTAATAACTGAGTAAATATTTCATTGTTGGCTAACCAGGTGCCCTAATTTCAAGTGAATGAAAAAAAACCCTGTATGTTAGACGAGAGACATTAAAAGAAAGACATAGAAACCAGACTTCTCCACTCTTCCTTTGAACAGCATTTATTCCATGAATAACCCAAGTCAAATAAATAAGGGGTTATTATAGAGGAAGCTCCTATCAAACATGAAAAAAATCCCTCCACTGCCTTAAAAATACAATGTGCACACTTCTTTGTAATCATTGAAAAGCCTTCCTCTAAAAATCACCCATAAAATAAGAAACAAATGTGCCACATGATTACTTCCTATTGAATACCAGGGGCTTATTAACCCAAATGACAATGTAAGGACTAAAAAGCAAAGAGTGAGCACTGAACCTCAGCAAAATCTCAGGAATGACTCAGCGTTATGAACATAGGAAATAAATGACGATAAATTCTGAAAAGTACCACTACCAGCAAGGGGGCAGCGTCTGTTTTGCAGCTTCCCAGAAAAGTTTGCAGTTCTCGTGTTTTGTCACTGACCAGGAATGGCTGTCTGACCCCAGCTATGCAACAGCAGCACAGAAGAAGTTCCAAATCCAGACGAAGGGTTGTTGCTTGTTACCACAATGATACTTAGTAGAATCAAAACCAAAGTGTTACCAAAAAAAAAAAAAAAAAACAGATTTCCAGTAACAAGTTTGCAAATTATTATTTTCAATTTCAGACTTCTGGATCCATGTCACACATCCATATCCCTTTCAGCAAAAGCTGGCAGCTTCCTTGTCACTTCAAACACTCCCAATGATGTCTCTCAACAAAACATTTGATTGCTCTGGTGTCCTCCAACACCCCACTGTAGCCTTTCCAAAGAGAAGCTACCCAGCTGCTTCCAACTTGCTTCTCCATCCTCTCAGCCCTAGGGCCACCTTATCCTATAGCTACAGGGAGAAAGCATCACACCAATGATGGTAAAACCATTGGTAATACGATTTTACCTTTTACAGTGGTAAAAAACTGCTGCACCACGTCTGCAAGGCAAACGCATGCACTTAAATTAGGTCAGTGAAAACCAGGATATGAAACACATGCAGCGTCACCTTTAAGAAGGACAGCAGGTAGGTGACACTCCCTGGCAATGAAACATGCATCGTATCTATAGGAGGAACAGGGCTGACATGGCTGTGCCTGAAGTAGCCCAATACAAGAGCATTGGCCCAAAAAATAAAGTGACATTATTTTTAGTCAGCTTCCACTGCAAGAATAGAGACTAAAGCCAGTGACTGCTGCATCCATGGAAAAAATTCCCATGACATTCAGTTAGCCCTGGATCACACCCAGGTAAAAACTGAGCCTTTGCTTCTTCATTTGGAAAACAGATGGGCATTACCAGCTTCATCCTATCAGCAACATCTCCAGCAAGGTGCAAAGAAACCCTTAACAAAAGGCTATTATTTCCATCACACGTTTTATAACCTTACATACAGTACTTTTGCTACCTTCCTTATGCTGGAAATACAGTTGTTGTATGCATCCTCAAAACAGATCAGCAGTTATTAAGACAAAGCAGACTACTACAAACATACGTACAATAGCTTTTATAAAAATGCCCAGAATGCATTTTAACCTTGTTAGAAATACAGTTGGTAAAAAAAGAAAACAAAACACTGGCAGCTGCAAGCAAGTGATCAAACACTGGTGATAGGAAATAGTTATAACTCAAAAAACAGATTTCTTTTTTATTTGTAATTTCCAAAATAATTAAATTTTATCCTTTTTTACTTTTCTCTCATATGATTTGGACTTACAAAATACAACTTCTCTAACATCAAAATACATCCATGATTGCATAATAAACAGCGCTAAGAAAATAATTATCTGACACATGATTGTAGATAAAGACTCTGTACGTCCAGCGAGTGTTATTCCTGTAGTACATTACTGCTGGTACTCTACCATGATACAATCCTACAGGAATCAGTAACATCCAGGAGCTCATCTCAAAGGACAATATTTAAATTTTAGCAGGAATTCAGGAACACTGTACCTCTTAATGATCAGGACAGGAGGTGCTGCCAGAACGAGTATAAATCAGGATTTCTTTACATAAATAAAATACTCTCAGGTTACTGGTTTCAGTGATAAGCTGCATTTACACATTAGGCTGGGAAGAGGAAGGAAAGAAGGCAAAGCATCTCCTAGCTCAAAAACGTCTGACAGTCCAAAGTTTGTTTATCTTTTTCACCTGCAAAGGCAATTTGCTCAGCGGGGGTTAAGGGAGACTGGACAAGCTGGTCCTTCCTGCCACCACCATCACCTTGGTGGAAACTCTGCCCAGCCACACTGCTCTCCTCTCCTTGCAAGGACGTTGGGACACACGCTCCACTTCCCCTGCTATACAGCTGCTGCAGGAGGTCATAAGACAGTGACGGGACGAAGCTGCTCCAGCTGTGTCTCCAAGGCAATCCGTTCCTTGTGAACCTCCTGCAGGAGGAAGGAAAATGCACTGTAACTTTGGGGATACTCACATGCACTGCTCTGCCCTGGTAAACTCTCAGGCATTAAATGGAGGCTTGGGGTTCTGCCATTTAAGAAACTCTGCTTGTGATCTCAAAACCCTGCACCAGTGCCACGCAGCCACCCCACACAGCCACCTCCTGCCTCCTCCTTACAGTGGGGCAACACGGAGGCTCCATTTCTTGCTAAGATGAAGAGGAGGAGTAGCCATCCACTGACCAGAGGAATATCTTGGGATGCAGCACCCAGGCAGGCTCACAGCACAGCCTGGGAGTGAACCTAAGCGCTCCCCATGCCCTGGTGCACACTGTGCTTGAGGGGTACTGCCACATCTTCTGATCCCCATAAAAACAACAAGGCTCTGCTCCATCAGAGAGCTTCCAGGAAGCAATACGACTTGAAGGACAAGTTCAGTTCTCTGCTCTTGTGTTAATTCAGGCAAATCTTTCTGTCTTCACATTCTTCCTTCATCCTACTGTAAAATACAGGTAACTGTACTGGCCTGTTTTGTGAAGATTAAGTATGCTGAAGATAGTGCAGAGAAGTAGGTAAGACCTGAGCCAAAGAATGGTGGCAACGTGTTGTCATTAAAAGCCTTCATCTTCATGCTTATTTCAATCACTGTCCTGTATTTTGCTATCCTTTCAGTACAGAACATTCACCCTACATTTCTTTTGGGAGATGCTTGAAAGCCAGTGAAAAAATTATGTTGAAGCAAAGTTTAACATGGAATCAAACTTTCACCTTGATTAAAGAAAAGTGAAACTGGGGGTCTGTTTCCAGACAACTATGTTCATAATAGGCAAGGGAGAAAAAGCTGTAGCAGATATAAAAATAAAGTCTGTACTAACTTTGGACTGAGAAAACACTAAAATCATATTTTTAGACACCAGAACTGATATAAGAAAAAAAAACTCTTGAGAATATGCTAAAAGACAAGTCAGCAGACATTAAAAATCAGTGTTATGTGTTCACGTAAAGCAAGGTGACTTTATCTAGTCTGTGCATATCAAATGTCTGACTTCAGGAGACACTTATGTAGCACAAATCACCAGAAGACCAAGATACAGCTGAATTGCTCTTCTGCAATGAGTGACACCATCACATTATTTGAACTTTTCAGATAAAAAATTTCATACTTCTGACTTATTCTAATTGCCTGTGGAACTGCAGACCCATAGGCTATAACTTTTTCCCAAAAGCCTAATCCTATCCCCACACACAGTACAGTCATTCCCTTCCAGAAAGCAGGAAACAATGCAGAAAGTTTCAGCTGAGCAGATGAACTTGATTCTGTGCTGGAGGTGACATGTAACTGATCACAGGGAACTCTGTCACCAATTTTCATTGCATTCCTTACCTTCAGCTGCTGCTGGAGCTCACTGTTCAACCTGGCAAGCACAGCATTGGCTTCTTTGTTTTTTCGTATGGCGGTCTGAATAGCCCTTTTCTGCTTGGAAGACTGTCTGCCAGACAGATAAATACAAAACATTTCAATTAAGAGTCTCACCAGTGGCTGATGCCAGAGGACCAGCCATTCATTTTGCACATCTGTACTCTATACACACTGGATTACAGTTCAAAGACAAGGTACAAACTACACATTTAAAAGAAGAAAAATGGAACACTGAAATGAGATGGCTGAATCAGGTAGAGTATTTGAAAGAAAAATGGGCACGCTTGTTAACCTGAATGACAGAGACATTTTAGGTTGTCTCAATTATTTCAGAATCACTGCATTCTGATCTTAAGAACAATCCCTGCATATCTGTGCATATTGCATGCAGCATCTCTGCTTTAGCTGTTTTCAGACATTCGTAGAGTTTAACAATTCAGGATTGGTTAAAAGGGAATACACAACATATTCTAAGTGGAAAGAAGATTAAAATACTGTATCAGATTTTGGGGGGCACTGCTGATTCTGCATTTCAAAAATTAATTTTTTATTCATAGCAGCCATTTCCAGCAAAAACGTCTGATGCCACAAAAAGCAACAGGTAGATGGCTTATGGACTTTCCTCGTCTCTTTTGATGCTTACATAAAGGATTTCTATCCTATTACTATTATTACTCTTTAGCCCACGGTAACTGGAGTTTGGAGTTAGGCAGACAGATACGAAGAGACAGCTCTTTACATAAGGACCAACCTATTCCAAGAAGCAGAAGTAACACGAAAAAGGCAAGAAAATACAGAAAATCCTGGCTGAACAGACAAGCTCTTCAATGACAACTGTGATCTAACAAACACGCCTGTTTTACATTAGGTCTCCATTAGCTCTTTTCTCTTAACAGAGCTGATGGCACTGATCTTTGCAACAGGATCTGTTTCACAGCACAGGCCTGTCTCTGTGCAGTTGTCTTCCAGTGAACTGTCACTTTTCTGTTTCATTATTTTGCTTCCATCTATTCTCCATAGGCTATGAATAATGATAGGGAAAAAATAAAGAAAAAAAAAAAGAAAGGAGGAAAGAACAGGGTGATATACTCTCTGGTCATCTAAACGTGTTAGGAAAAAAATATAGACAAGACAGGACTAAGCTGAGATGAATTAAAAAATGCTGTTTTCTTCATTTGAACCTCTATGGATTATGCACTCCCAAAGCACAAAATAGCACTTTAAGGGCATCCTAGAAGTCTTATTACTTATGCTAATCTCCAATTACACACCACAGATTAAGCCTACTGATAAAGAGTTTGCCAAGAACTGCTCCACTGATTTGGGCACCTTGGTTTTGTTCCAAACTGAACCAGAAGTCTTTCCAAGGCTTCAGGTGAAATTGGGCTATCATGTTTGCACTCTACTTCAGCTAAACCCAAGAGGGCTTCAAGTACCTCTGCTTACCATTTGTACAGCCCCTTCTCTACTGCTATGAAATAAATACATGGTGAAATCTCTACAGGTCTTTGTTGTTGATGGCTTCCTTCAACAACTATATTTATGAGACTAAGAAACACATGCTGAGGTTTGACAATTATCAAATTATTACAAATGGTCTATGGCTCAGCTCATACCAACAGTGAGCTCATTTCCAACCTGCTTTGTGATGATGAAAAATTGCAAGGATATGACCAACATCAGGCATTGCATGACTCAGTTGCTTGGCATTTATCTGGCCATATCTGTCCACGTTTGAGCAAAATCCAGAATATGGATAGAAGGCAAAAAAACATACCCACAGAGCTAAAAGTAGTCGTGTTAGAAAGGCTGGTTAAACAGCTAAGCTTGCTCTTTACGCATGTCTCCCAGATACAGAGGTAGGACATCTTTGAAGAGACTATCAATCAAATATTATCACATTATACAGTCACTACTGACTTAGTCTGCATTTGAGAAGGCAGATGTAGATTTCGGAGAGCTGTATCTTCTGAAGCATTCTAAAAACCAAAACTCTTAAGCACAAAGCTATGCAAAAAGCAAACCCTGCCACACCAGATCTCACAGTGCAGTTTGGCACAGATGGTACAAGTTTATTACTTTTGGACTGGGAGGTGAGGCTTGACTGCTGGCAAGGAAGAAGTCACATTTATAGTGGGAGAATGCTCGGGGGTTTCCAGCCCCTGTGTCTCTGTCCGGAGCTTCCTGCGGGCGGGTTTGGAGGGCGGCTGAGCAAGAACAACCTCCTGCAAGGGAGAGACACAGAAATGTTCTGTCAGGCTGTGGGCATCCCATGGTGAGGCTGGGGAATCCTTGTGGCACAGACATTGCTGACAGCTGGCCTAAGATTTCATAATTTAAAACGGTACAGAGCTTAATTCAAATTTTGTAATAGCCCCTCAGGATTCTGACTTTGAAAAAAAAGGAACAATAACCCCTCAAAGCCCTTAATGAATGAAAAATGAACCAAAACAAGATTTTAAATCATGGTCAGTTGGTAAAAATCAATAATCAGTTACTTGCATCCCAAATTAATACCTCACCCATCTGGCATGAAGTCTCTCCCTTCTCCTCCTCTCCCCTCTAACATGAAACAAGCCTGAAAACAGCTTAGAAAGACTCATGTATAAAATAAAACATGCAGAATTAAGATGTTGGAAGTGTGGGAGGACATTTACTTCTCTTAATAAGTTACATCGGAGAGATAAGTTTGGTTTTAAGTTGAAACAAAAGGTCTTGATTTTTATGCCTTTAATGGTGTTTTCATTAGCTTAAACTAAGACATCCTTTCTTTTGCAATGAGAAACAGTTTTAATGAGTTAAAGCTGTTTTAAATCTGAAACATAAATATATCCGTTTCAGAATGTTTTATTAGATCTCTTTTGCAAGAAATGTAACTATTACTGCCCCATTTCATGAATGAGAGAGCTAAGACTTGAAAAGATGAGGCGATTTGAAAAAGGACATTTAGTGATACAGTCAAGATCAGAGACCAGATTTTATTATCACTAGCACTGTGCACTTTTTCCCAGGCCAGACCATCTTCATGACTGTTTTGGCCAAATATTAAAAAAATAAGTTAAATGAGGAAGCATTTAAAGACCCAGCAATCATAAGAATAAAACAAAAAAACCCTGAAGTAAGCAGCCTGACTCACCGGAATAGACCACTGTGATACAGAATGAAACCAACACAAGGCCATCAATAAATAGTTATTGATAATAAACATATTAACATAAACATCAATAAATAGCTATTAGTTATTAGCAGGATTACAATTATTTTATTAGAGAAATCAGAAACAAAGGATTTCAACATTACTGAAAAAAAAAAAATCTAAAAATGAGTTATTCTGATCAGGACATCAGCACTGCATAGATCTCAGATAACACTGTGCTCTGAAGTTTTATGCATATGTGTAGCTCCCTGGAAAAGCAGAACATAGGGCAAGTGAGGAACCTGTGTGTGCCTTCTACAGCTATAAATTGGGGGGATGCCAAATGCATAATCCCAGACTGCCTGCTTGAACTGCCAAAAACGTACCAAATCCATAGGATAAATCCTGCTTCCATGTCAAATGCAATACTGATAGAAAAAAATCCAGTACTCAAAAGCAAAGCCCTCCACAGGTGCTCTGGGGAAGGCTGCTGTCACATCAGGCCTTGGAAGGTGGGTCAGCCCATGGCCTGGGCTGCTCTAAAATACTTAGGGAGCTGGGTGGGATGAGGGCAAGCATGAAGCAAATGGACCACAAGGATTTAATTTCCTCAGGAGAGCTGCAAAGCAGAGCAAGGAAGAAGCAAGGTGAGGCTAAGGAGTAGCATGCAATCAGCACAAGTGGAATGAGAACATTGCTCTGAAAGCCCTTCTGCATGTAGGAAATGGTAACATTTGTCTGTGCCCCCCATTAAGGTAAGAATTATGATGATGCTCCCTGGGCAAGGCAAGCACAGTAGGGACATCACCTGCCAACACATCTTGGTTGCCCTGAGCAAGGGTCTCGTTCCAAAGCTCCTCGCTGCAGGAGGGGTTGGAGAGGAGAGAGTCTGCATTTGCCCCCCATCAAAAACTTCTGCTGGCTGGGCCTGGTGGAAGGAGGTGGTGGGAAAGGCTCACAGCCATTGCTAAGGCCAACCCATCCCTAAGCAACACCCTGTGAAAAAGTCCTATTGCAATTCCAGTGTTTACTTTATTCTAACAGTATGTTCATACAAAAAAATATGTTAGCAACTGCATAAGTTAAGCAAATTTCTTCCAGTCTTTACACATTTAGTAGCAGATTCTGACCTCTAGCAGACAGGTGTGTTTACATCAAAACCCAATCCTCAATCACCGGAAGCAAGGAGTGTGTCACAATTTGGAAGAATTACAGCAAGACAGGGGTCAAGTACAATCAAACTCTCTTTTGTCTCCCCTAAGGCTCCACAAGCCCCTATTGATTTGAAAGAAATGGCAAGCTGCCTCTCAAAGCATGTGCATCGATGAGAATGTACTAAGAGCTTTCTTAATGATTTATCTCAGCTGATGTCACAAGCAATCCCAGTTCTCCCTAGGGTCTTGACCTCCAGAGAAGGTAAACATGTGAAGACGTAACCTTAACCCCCTATTTAATTGCTTTAAAACTTACAACAACCCCATTTGTTGATGAAGGCAAATCACTCCACAATGGTACAATGAGTGCAGGTCTCACCTTTTTTGCTGAACTGTTTTCTTCTGCCTGTGATGGGGGTCTATTCAGCTGAGGATGTAATTCAACCTCAGATACTGGCTCTGTCTGTAACAACAAATCAGTCATTGCTACACCCACAAAGCGATGAGCAGTCACATACAATAAAGTCAATGAAAGGAAACATTACACACAAAAGAAAAGTTTCTTTAACAATTCAGCAGTAGGGGAAATGGAGATCTAGGGTGACAGCTGAATGGATGACATATGTCTTCTGCAGATTTCTAATGAAACCAGTTTCTTGCATTTTATTGTGCTAGGCAAATATGAGAAAAGGTTTTCTGTGAAGCATTAGGAACCATGTCTCTGCGTGTAAATGACCTAGTACCCACAATTTCTTCTAGAGTTACCTCTAAGGCCTGAATACTCAGAGAAACTCTAATGGGGGTGGATAAAAGCCAGACAGATCTTGGTTGCGCCCTGTCACCTTATCATCTCCTGAAGCTGATGAAAATTCATCAGAGTAAGCCCCTGTCTTTGAAGTTTGCAAGGCTGGAATGTGAAAGTCTGAATTATACCAAAAATTGCAGCAACTGTGTTACTAAAAACACAGTCATAAAAGAAGCCAAGAAAATCTTTCCTCCTCACAGTTCATACAGAAGCAGAGCTGAACACTCACTACATAACACAGGTCTGCTCTTCAGCAAAACAAAACACCCTCCCCCAGCATATGTGACTGAGCAGCAAATTAAAACAGAGGGTTAATCCTTTGCTTCACCTCTCCTGAAACCTCTCAGCATCTTGAGATACTTCTTGAGGACAGGGCACAACACATCACCCTGGGGAGGGCACCGGGATTTGGAGCTGTTGTTCCGCAGGCAGGATGCAGCAAACAAGAGTATAAACATGCTGTGGCTGTTTTCTGTCCAGGAGGTATGGGCTGGCTCCAAGTCAGGGAAGGCAGGCAAGAGCAGGAGGCTGAGGGCACTTGGCACTGGCAGATCGCCTCTTCTCCTCTTTCCTAACTTCTGCCAAGTCTGAGCCATGCTGACAACAGCCCCCAGGCAGGAGAGGCAACCTGCCATCCTGCTTTCTCTTCAAAAAAGGCTTGTTTCTACACAGGTGAAAGCTTGCATTTAAAAACCAAGTTCAAGGCAGCCCTGAGAGAGGCCAGGATTTTAGCCATAATAATAATAATAATAATAACAACCTGTCACACCTGAAGAACCTAATTTACTGATGCCAAGAGATTTCTGCCTGCGCCCATAAAGCTCTGTAGAAATCACAAGTTTCTCAGTGCTTAAAAGCAAAAGTTAAACAAAACCAACAGAAAGCACATAATTTGGCGTGTGTATTTTAAAAATGAGGGAGTTTTCATACCACTTCCTCTGTAACATGCACACTACCAGCTGTACAGTAAGATGCAGGGAAAAAGTGGTTCTGCCAGGTTACTGCTGTTCAGCCATACGGTATGGAACATGTGCACAGTGGAGAGAGATTTGGGATTTTTTTTAAAAAAGCATGTGAAATTCCTCAGGAGAGGAGGGAAAGGAGTTTTGGCTGACAGGATTTCTCTTTCCCCATCTTCTAAGTGTGATAGAACTGCAGTGTAAATGATGGTTTAAAAAACCTCAATTACAACAAATCCACCCAGTAAATTTCCAGTATTATTTGAATATTAATACCTTAAATATTTGGATTTCAATAACTAACACTTTAATTCTGGAAGGCTTGGGTTGAAGTTCTGCTTCTATAACTAGATTTCTGGTACACAGAAGAAAATGAAATGGAAAAAGCAATCTTTTTTTTCTGTCTCCAAAAATCAAAGACCTTTGAAAGTCCATTTAATGCAACAGACAAATATCAGCACTCTGAATAGCCCATAACCTCCCTGACTTCTACAACCACTTTTTTATGTATTTGAAAGAAATGAAAGCTTTAAGCACTGGTAGCAGTAGCTGGGCAATGTCCATGAGGCTTTCAGGAATGATTTGGGGACAGCAAAGCTCAAATATTTAACAGAACCACATGATAAATTTCAGCCCAAACTGCATCACTTTGACAAACCATTCATTTAGGGACAGCAAGAGCAAACAGTCTTTCAGAGTGCCATGTAATATTTATACTATCAACTATAGCTTTGCTGCACAACACAGAGAAATGATGGAGATATAGGAGAGCCAGCTCTTTATGACCTTTCCTGAACAGAGAGCACTAGATTACCCCCTAACCTGGCCAGGCAGGAAGTCTCTGGCGTTCACACTGTTGTTGGATGCTAGATCAAACCTTGTATCAAAAGCAAGAATACAGGAACTTGTCCCACAGAATGAAGAAGAAGAAAAGGAGACCAACTATATGTTATGCAGAGATAGAATGCAGCTTTTCAAGAACCAAAGTGTTTAAACAGTGTAAAGGCAATTAAATAGGCCAGTACTTGACAATGTTAATTTTAGATGAGCAGGAAAACTGAAATCACAGTACAACAGAGGACCCCTTTTTAGTGGTCTAATTGGAGGAAAATATTGCTTTGAACTGAAAGGAACTGAAAAGGGAAAAAAAGGTAAACTTGTTCTGGTAGAAGCAAATAAAAATCAGAATGCTGACATAAAAAGGTCTAAGATTTCAACATTTTCAATGGTTTGATATCACAGTTCCTACTGACACAGGACACATTTTTTACTAGCAGAGTGCTGTGATGTGGCTGTCAGCTGAACAACTGTGGCAACCACTATCTGAAGTTGGGCCACTGGGCTGGCTACTCCTCCCTGGTGCCAGGGTGAGGGTGGCAATGCTCAGCATGCAGCAGGCAGGTGGGAAAAATAAATAAACGGTTCCATTTGACAAAGAAAAGAAAAAAGAAAAAAAAGAAAAAAAAAAAAAAAAAAAAAAAAAAAAAAAAAAAAAAAAAAAAAAAGAATTAGTTCTGGTGGTGCAGCTCATGTCTCATGAATAAACTACAAAAGCCAAGGGACTGTTATGTCCCTAAAGTGCCACCTAGTGGCATGTGGGACAGGTAATTTCATAGAAACACAGAATGGTTTGGGTTGGAAGACACCTTAAACCATCTAGTTACAACCCCTTTGCCACGGAGGTCAGGGGGAGTTGTGTGGACACACAACACCTCCTACTAGACAAGGTTGTTCCAAGCCCCATCCAACCTGGCCTTGAACTCCTCCAGGAAGGAAGCATCCACAGCCTCCCTGGATAACCGGTGCCAGTTTCTCACCACCCTTGCTGGAAATAATTTATTTCTCATACCTAATCTACCCTCTTCCAGTTTGAAACTGTTCTCTCCTGTCTTATCACTAAATGTCCTTGCAAAAAGTCCCTCCATAGCTTTCCTGTAGGCCCCTTCAGGTACTGGAAGGCTGCTCTAAGTTCTCCCCAGTTCTTTCTCTTCTCCAGGCTGGACAACTCCAGGCACTTTCAGAGCCCTTTGCTTAGAAGAGAGTACCAGAAGTCAGCTGTCAGCACTGTTCAAAGCCTACAGTCAGAGCCTACCCCAGAGGGTGGGCAGACAGCCTGGGCTCTCTGGAGTATCTCTTTTCCCTTCCTTGCAGAAGCCAGGTCTGTGCATTAATGATCTGCCAGCAGAGCAGATGTTCTCCACTATGAAAGATCTCCATTCCTCAGAGCCATGTGCCTCTGACACAAGTGCCGAAGCGTAAAAAAAAACCCAGGATGCTGTTGCAAGGGATTTTGTTCAGGGACTGATAGCATGTACAGGCTAAAAATCTTTTGTTATCTGCAGTGTGCATCAATGCAGAGAAGGCTTGCTGATACAGCTGACCCAACAAAATCCTCTAGGCAAGGCCTGAGAGGATTTACACACGTTTTAAAAAGCTGGCACCTCCCCACAATGACCCTATACAGATTTTATACGAAAAAATAACTCCCTCTTTTTCTTTTGGCAGAGGGATTCTTCAAATTTCCTCCCCTTCACTGATTTGGACAGAGAATGGAAATCAGTCTGTGTAGCCTTCAGGTCATGGGCATAGTGAGAATGGCTCCAGGATACTCCCTCTAGTCCAAGCTCCCATGGAGCTTACTAGACTATGAGGAAAAAAGTGATCCATCAGGAGTACCTGAGGTTGGTTCCCTTTAATTCTTCACTGTTTTTATACCATGCTTAGTATAGTCTCTGGGCAACTCATTTCTCATTCAGAAACAGAATTAAACAGGCTCACTCTATCACAGACATAAATGTCTGAAGTTTTCCCACATTTTAGAAATTCCTCACTATTTTAATATTGGGGTATACATACTTCATCACTGATTTATAAAACTGAGAATTTATGCAAAGGAAAATTCACAGTTACATTAGTGAAAAAAACACCTAAAAGTGCATCTTATTCACACCCACAGAACTGAGTAAGCTCCTGGCACAGGAAGTGCTGCTGTGCTGGTATGGCTGGGTCCACACCCAGGGTTACAGTAGCTGGGTAATGAAAATCCTGCTCATATGTACTACCAGCAGTGTAAAAGAGAATTTGCAGGCGAGGCTCAAGAGTATCTTGGTTTTGGGAAGAAGAATAAGTGACCACAGAAAAGTGCAAGATATTGTCCTATTCCAGATCTCATGAAGAACTTCTCTTTGTCAAGACCAAAGTCCAGTTGTTTATAGGTAGTATCTCCTTTTTACCCAAAGCAATCTCTTATCACCTAGGAATAGCCATATCCTCCTCATTCTTCCAGGTAGCAGCTAAAACTGGCCAACAAAGTTTCTGTACAACGCCCACAGCCAGAGGCCAACCTGTGGCCAACATTGAGCATTAGAACAGATAGTTCCTCATCATTAAGGAGAGCATTAGGAATCGCAAATGCTCCGTATTTCATCGCATGATCCTTGATCAGCCATTCATGATCTCCTCCCTACTCCATGTGATGATACTTAACAGTCCCTTTCTAAAAGAATAGGTTATGCTCACTTAAGCACTAAGTGCTTGGAAAGCCTCAGATGAAAGATTTTCAACACTATAAGAGAACACATTTCCGTAACAACCGGTTCTTCGCTTACATATCCAGTTTTTTTGCTTTGCAATGCTGGATTATATGGAGATTTCACACCCACTTTTCAAGACAATCCATAATTGATCTTCCAGAACAGAAGGTGTATATGGAACTTTCATATTTCTATTACCTGAGAGCCTTTTTGCAAGAGGTGAAGTATATATTAAATCTTTCCCACAATTCAATCTCTCCCACACTTACGCTCTGGGCTAACTTTACACATGGAAATAGACCCATTGTAGTCAATAGCACTACTCACAGACATGAAATTATCTCTGTGAATACACTGAGAGAGCCCATAATCATTACCTATAAAGTGCCACTGCTTAGGTTTGCAAAAAAGAATTGTGAACAGCTTATCTGTAAGAAGAAGTAGGATACTAAATATGCTCAGTGCTCAGTATGGGCCCACCGCAATCTTCAATCATCTCTATGTAACTTCATTTAAGAGGTATTTTGCTCCTTTCTAAACATTCATATTTTTACTCTTAATGCCAATTTCTACAAAGTTGAGATGTCTCAATTCCAGCTTCTGCGAGTATTGTGTATTCCAAAATGAACCATCATTTTTTTTTATTGCTTGCTACAGAAACTGAAAATGGTAAGACAGAAAGAAAACTCATAGGGATGCAAATGCAACAAGCTGCCAGGCTCTTAAGTGTGCTGGGTGCTTTCTCAGCTCTGTGCAGCCCTTAAGTTTTGATAAGCTTTTTCTTTCCCCAAGCTATCTGAGAGCTGGTGATAAGACTGAGGAAAAAAGGCTGTAAATACAAACAAATTGCTGCAATGTTCAGCCCATTCGAAAGGAAAGAATAGGACCCAGATGGAAGCATTAACAATCTGTTTTAATACTCCACTTTCAAAGAAAGGGGTGTGTGCATTCCACTAGAGATACAGGCATTGGATTATCTTTTTTTTTTTTTTTTTTTTGCTATTATACTAAGCTTGAAGCCAAATTCAAACATTATTACAACACATTTTAATTAAGATATTTGCCCTTCCTTCCACACCCCCAGAAATCTCTTTAGAAATTATTTTATGGCATCCATCAACTACTTCCCATATTCAAATTTAACTACGCTACTTTCCACCACTTCTTAAGCCATAATTTATTTTGTCTGGCTGTTTTATATTTAATGTATAATTTTCAGGAGAGCAAGATAATCCACTTGTATTTATATTAAGGTGGCAGATGGCAAAATCTTTCATGTTACGGAAGACTTCCAGTTTTATTACAGTTATAGGCTTCTTCAGTACCTATCACACTGATTATACAACATATGTTACTGTGCAGCCAAAACTGTGGGGATGATCAAAAAAGCCCACCCTCTTTCTGTACTGTAGTTGTAAATGCAAGGTAAAGAAGTATTTATTTGGATAAATAGAAAATGGTGGTCTGGTAGAATACTATCATGTATATAAATATTATGTTGGCAAAATCAGATTTAAAAAAAAAATTATTTCTGTAACAAAAAATAAATCCAGGTGTTCTGCCAGCATTTGAAATTCCTCACATAATTTTACAGAGAAAGGCTGCACCTCATCTGGATGAACGTTTTTTCAGAACAGCTCTGTAACAGAGATAAAACGAACCCTACCTAATCCTCCATGCATCTCTGCTTGACCCAAAGCTGCTGTCTGTGGGGGATGCTCAGACAAGATCTCAGCAGAGAACCTGTGGGTGGCCATCCTGCTCTGGAGGCTGACAGCTCTCAGCAGCATGGAGGGGAGTCCATCCCCACCCTCCTGGCTGCAGATGAGGATGGGCACAGATAATTGACTCTTACAGCCCCAGCCTGAGCACACCCCCAGCTCCTGGCCCTCTGGGGATTCAGCAGAACAGGGAGGCACGTTAGCAGAGACAAGTTGTTGAATTGGGTCCCAGTTTTCACTTACAATTCTGGATGATGAATGGCCAAAAAGCTTCAAGGGATTGTGAAGTATCAAGTAACATTTGGAGTGCAGAACATTTGATATGTTAAAAAGAGCAGTAACTTCTCATTCCAACAACAAAAGGTGTCTGTGACTGGGTATGGTGACCCATGCATCCTCACTCACATTTTGTTTCCAGGATTTCACCAAATCAACAACATCTAAGGTAACAATGGACACTAAACTGATAGCCTAACACTCATAGCTCACACAACTAACTCTTACAACAGTGGGATCTTAACCTTTAGGAATGCAGCATATTCAGGACACATCAATTCGATAACAATAACAGCTGCCTACCTGCTCCACTTCACTCAAGCACTTTGCCTTAGTCCATAATTTTTTCAGCACCTGCCATAACTGCCAGCCTGGAATAAGTGGGAAAATCAGGTCCCAGCATCTCCAGAAATACAAATCCTGCACAAAGCAGTGTGAATTTACAAAACCAACAGGTTTAAAATTTAGACTCTGGGAAAAGACTACGAATATCGTTTTTTTCAGCCAAGATGTACAATGCTTTCTTCCAGTCCCACTGCTTTCAAATCCCCACAATACAGAATAGGCAGGATTGAAGATATGCCTCTATTACTGGACAGAAAGGTACTGAAATAGAGCAATTTAAACAAAGGAATGTTGATCTAATTGGGCAATGTTACAGATAGCAAGCTGATGTTGGATAAAATCCTGAAGTTATATTTGCTCTTCAGTATTCATCAGTAATTCCTATTAGTATAAATGTGCTACTGAATCTGTGTAGTAGTGCAGCTGTGGTAAATTACTTCTTTAGACTTAAATGACATCAGTAATAAAATATTATTTTGTTTTCCATTAAGAAAAACAACAGAGGCTTATACAAGATATGCATGACCACCCAAAGATATTCTCTATCTGAAATCTCTGTCAGTACAAATAAGCTACATTTGCTATTGTGTTCCTAACGTGATTCTTGACACCTCCAAATTTTCTGTGTACAGTTCTGGATCTGCATAAAAGTTTTGGGGCCACCTTTATGCCACTTCTCCTTGATGACTTAAATTTACCATCAACTTAGGAACATTAGATCTGGAAAAACTACCTGAGCTACTGAATCGAGTCCTCTGCAAGCCCAGAAGAAAACACAACTGGTATGTCAACCTACAGGTTATCTGTTCTATGCATCATCACTCAAGGTGGAGGGATAACAATAGGAATGACACAAAAACCCTAAAAACTAAAAAAAAAAATTTTTTTTTTAAAGAGTGGAAAAGCCATAACTATAGCACATCTTGAGATGTGAACAAGAGAGGTAAGGCACTGACAATGTCCTAAGTCTATACAATAGACTGCAGCATATTAAGTATTTATGGTCCAAAGAAATACAGAAACTGATACAAATAAAATTATCCTGAAATCCAAGTAGCTGTTTCACACTTCCTAAGTATGAGAAGTGCTACTAGGCATTACAGAAGGTGTCAGTGAAGTAATAAACAGTCATAAACAAAAAAGTAAAACAGTTCAAAATCACATATTATACAAAACAAAATTCTAGGCATATGCCCGTTTCTATACATAATCTTTCCAAGTGCCCTTTATAGAATTTAGGCAAAACTTGAACTACTTTCTTTTTTCAATAGGAACATGAGGTGAGAATTCTAATAAAGCATTTCATACTGCATTTCACAATATTTTACTGGAAACATCAATTCAAAATGGCTCTCAGCCCAGAGAGATACAAGTTGGCATTTGGGTTAAAATATCCTAAATTGGAGATAATGGTGCATTCACATTCTGTAAATTTTATTTTGTCCATCTTTATTTATTAGATTTATTGACAGTCACCACAGGGACCTCAGATGAAAGTACCACTGCATCAGATAAATGTCTCATGAAAGCTCTGAAGAAAACTTGGGTTCTGTTTGTGGACTGATACTCGCTTTTTACAAGGAGTCATATGGAAAAGACAAGAGGTAACAGGTGCAAGCTACTCCTGAGGAGATCCTGGCTGGACATTGGAAGAAAATTTTTTACTTTGAAAATAATCAGAGACTGGAATAATCTCCCCAGGGAAGTGGTGTATTCACTGGACATTTTTAAGACTCAGCCTGACCAGGTGCTAAACCCTGTCATCTGAACCATGTTCCTACCTAGAAAGGGTGGAGCAGATTATCCTTGAGGTGCCTTCCAACATGGCATTCCATGATTCTATGATGTCAACAGGAAGCTGACTTTGGTAATGGAGAAAAATCCCAAGATGGAGCTACCATAACCTTTTACAGGCCATCAATAAAGAAAGAAATGCTGAGTTCATCCACCAACCCTAAAACCCATCGTGGAGGCAGGAAGAGATGTAGGACACTTGTAAAGGTGTCTACAATAATGTTTTCCTTAAGGTTGAAACAAATTCTACTAAAAACAACAGCAACCCAGGACCAAAGTCAAGAGGCCATGTCTATACTGCTATTGACAAAACTCACAGGAGGACTTTCTACTCCACTGAAATATAACACTTACCCCTTGGCACCTCTCTTCTGTGCACTTTGGCCTTTACATCTCACAAGACCTTTACTCTCACTCTGAAGAGCCAACTGGTCCAGGCTGCTTCTCCAGCCATCCATAGAAAATTGCAGTCCTCAGAGAAATTATTTCCCTCTCCTCCTCCATCAACTCATTTCCAAAGCTGAGCCAAAATAATCACACCATGAGCATACTTATATGGTGCACAGCCACCTGAAATATGCGAGGTTCACTTCTTTTCCAAGCTACATTTGTCATTCACAGTGCTTAACTGCAGGCATATAGCAGAATGTTCCGGCAATAATAAAAGGGTTTTCAATAACATTGTTGAAAAATAAATTAAAATAGAAATTTAAGAAGAGTTTGGTAAATCTTGAAAGGGGAGAAAGTTGAATGTGTCATTTCAGCATCGTGGCTTTTCTTCAGTTCTTGATCCTGCCTCAGTTTTGAAAGCAGATCCCTTCCTCCAACTTCTTCATGCTCTTTAAATCAAGGGCCCCACTGGACTAATGTAATCCATATGCTTACTGTTGCTTACATGCTCTTCGTAAAGGTCAGCTCAGCTGAATTATAACCCCATCACACAGACTTCCCTACTGTCTGTTACCTTTATCACAGACAGGCATGCTTGGAGATAAAAATAAACAGCAGGTGACAAGCGTGAAGTTTATTGTGTTTTCAGGAAGTGGTTTTATGTATATTTTTAACAGATACCAGAACAAGAATATTTGATAAAATACCTTTTAAAATACTCAGAAATTAGAGTAAATAGAAGTGATGCATGTAAGGAAAGGATCAGCTATATATTCATGTTTTAACAGACACAGAGGCCACTTGCCACTGCTTTGTTTTTTTCTTTCAGAAAACAGACTTTTGTATTGGAGATGACTGGATCTAGAATTTCACAGGAGAATCTGCTTCTGTTTAGCATTTTAGAAAGATCCTAGATTTTCCATGGCCAAGAATAGGATGAGCAGCTGGCTTAGTATTTACGATGTGGTAAGAACGTTGCTGGACATTCACAAACAAACATATCTCCTCACTGCCCTGCTATGGAAATGCAAATCTATCGCAGGAGAAGAAAATGAACAATTAGAACAACCTTGCTTGAAAAAAATGGGGTTGGTTTTCTTATATTTACTGCTTTTTCCAATGGCAGCAGAAGGGCTTTTTGTGCATGAAGCCAGTTGCTGTGGCAAGTCCAAGCAGTAGCAGGAGGGCCAGCACAGATGCTGCAGGCTCAAGGCAGAGCCATTCCATGGGATCAGAGGAAGCCAGAGGGAAACACTGCTCTCCGAGAAGCAGTAGACCAAGCAGGAAAGTGATGGGTGCACTAAGGAGCATTATGGTCTTAGAGGCATGGCTAATGCCCTAGTGACTGGGGGAAGTATGACAGCTCCAACCAGAACATGTTACAGACCTCAAGGTGAAAACTGCACTCAGGTGCTTAAAAATGGTTGAGGAGAAGAGAACAATGAGCTACTGGTGAAGCTGGGGGTGGCAACAAGCTTTGTAACACTCCTTTTCATAAGCAGTGTGCAGCAGGAGGTGCTCAACAGTACCCAGTCAACATCTACTATCAAGAGTAGATCCAAAAGTCAAGTGAGGACTGTTTATGGCCCAAGGAAGGTGTCTTACCAAGTTTTTATATGCAGTGGGTTGTTAGCTCCCTTATGGGCTTGTTTTCTATTACACACTTCACCTGAAGGAGCAATACCTGAAGCATGCTGCCACCAAAGACTCAACAGAACCAACAACATAAAAAGAACAGGATGCTGATCCTCCATCATGTACTAAAATACGAGGTATTTGGATGCAGAAGACACATGAGTTAGTAAATTTGCATAGTCCTGTGGCTGTGTGATGCAAACAAACAAAAACTCATCCAAAAAGCAAAACAAAAGTACAGCACTAATGGGCTGAAACTTGATAACATAACTGACATCCCATTTAGTGTTGTTTTTTTTTAACCCATGGGTGAAATACACTTTTACATGCCACAGCTCCCTTAACAGATGCCCTGTGAGCATTTGAAGCTTGAGAAGCAAATAGCTAGTTATCAAGTCCATACCTTTCAGGCATGAAACCCTTATTAGTCAACCAGACTTACTAGCCTTTAATTTCCAGTATTTTCTAGTGGGTGCATGTCAGCTGCACTACAAAGAGATTTAATTAGTCTGTAATTTTGACATTGCAACACACTGGCTAGACAGACCAAGGAAGGAGGACATGTATGGAACTGCAGATTTGCACTGATTTGGAAGCAAAAATAATTGCCCCGTGCAAGCCAACTTGTGCTAACCACTACAACAGTAGCATAAATAAGTAAATAATACACAGCAAAGTGCTAAACGTTTGTCCATACCTGAGATACTGAAGGTCGAGGAGGCAGTGCGGGCGGTGGTGGAG
This sequence comes from Calypte anna, assembly GCF_003957555.1. Classification (NCBI taxonomy): domain Eukaryota; kingdom Metazoa; phylum Chordata; class Aves; order Apodiformes; family Trochilidae; genus Calypte; species Calypte anna. Next base: position 122,724,089 of record NC_044244.1, read on the forward strand.
GCAGCCAGCCAGACCTCACAGCTGAACAGTGAGAGAAGAAATTAAAAAAATAAAACAAAAAACAAACAAACAAACAAAAACAAACAAAAACAAACAAAAACACAAAAAAACCACACACAAAAAAAAAAAAAAAAAAAAAAAAAAAAAAAAAAAAGAGAAAAAACCACATTAATTTAATTCCAAATAAAACCAAAATTAATTTCCGTGATAATTTATAATGAAGAGCTCGTATTCAACATTTTAATAACAGGAACCAAACTTGATCTTTATTAAGCAAACCTGTTTGAAACAACTCCATGAGGAGTGACCGAGTAGTGATTTAATTGCTGTAAGAACCCACAATGTTATGATAAAAAGCAAGAGATGGAAGCCAGTCAGCCACAAAAGATGCAGCTAAGGCAATCCAATTCTAGTTACAGAATCCCAGAAACAGGGTCTGCTTGTCCTTGGGACTTTCCTCTTTGTCATTAATATTATTGCCATTTTAAAAAGTGATGCTTTACCATTCAACGTAGACATTAGCATTCAGTCCAGATAAACACACTACTTGATGGAGTGAAGCTTTAAAAAGAAAACATCTGCCATGGAATTAATAGGACAAAAGCCTAAATGAACCAAAAAGAAATCCCTTTCTTTGGCTTTGTATTTGTGTGTTATCACTCACTGGAGGTATTTTGGAGGGAGGAGGAAAGCCCTAATGGTGAGTTTAAGCCCCTTCAACACAACTCAATGTCAGCTTTTAGTTTGAGTCAGCACAAAGGGAGGGTAGCAATCATATAGGTCCAGCCACTCTATTTCTCAGTTTCTACAAAATATCTAAAACCCAGCATGGGACAAAACTGCAGACATCTGCAGAGAGGCGGGCTAGACTAGCAGAGACACCAGCCAAGACGAGAGGGAGTCCTTGGGTGGTTTACCCTCCCCAAGCTCCTTTCCCACTGAATGCTCAGCACTTGCACAGATATCAGATAGCCCATCTTGCACTAGTAATTTGTGCAGTAAAAAAACCCCAAACCAATATTAAACTTAGAAATGCCTTTTACCACAACAGTGCTAAGCAAGCAATTACATTTATACACTTTTTATTTCCCATGCATATTTTTGAAAGCCACAAAGACCATTGTTAACAGCTTAGCCATTAACATGTTTTTATGCACCAGGTCTTAAAAAGTCTACAGGGTTGAGAATATGAAGACAAAAGATATGGACCATTAAGGACAACAGTGACATAAGAGTAAATGTGTGGATGACAACATTAAGAATAATCATAATGACTATGTACAGCAACAAAGAGACTTAAAAAACACTGGGGCTTTTTACACCTTTTGTATCACCCTCTCTTTAGTCAAAATGTAGCCTAATATCACATAGTGCCAAGGAAAGAGGCAAAAGAACTAAAATCCAATTTAGGGTAACTAAGGGAGACACTTGAAAGTAAGGGAGACATTTGAAAAATTATCTTCATTAGAACTCTTTTTCTCCTGTGTTTAATTAGTTTGGTTTAGAGGGCCACCATAATAAGAGAACAATGTTGCCACTATATTCTCCATCTCTTCTGTGCCACTAGTCTCTAAGGAAGGAATAGTCCAGCAAGAAACACTTCTTTCCTTTAGTCTGAACTTCAGGTTATTACACATTTATCTGAGCAATGGCAATGGTTTTGGCAAGTAGAGCTAATAACAATAATTGCCAACACCGTCTGACTCAAACACCAGTGCTCTGTAGGTCTTAGTGGACAAGTGGACACATGCTCAATATGGTACCTTGATCTTCAGGAAACCTTGTTGGAGCTGTGCTGTGGCACTCCAAGAAAAACACCTGCATGCCCATCACTTTCCCACCACCACCAGTGACTATCACTACGAGGGTGTCACTTTGCTCTCCAAACAGCTCTAATGTCACGGGAGAGCTTCCTAAGGAGCCCCTGGCAGCCCAAACACATGGAGGGCACAAGCATGGGAGCTCCCCCAGCCCTTCAAAATGTGCAGATTCCCTTCAAGGGGTTCATCATTTTTCTGTGTGCTGTCTTATGCTTCCAGAGGCCCTCAAAAGCTTTAATGCAAGAGCTGCATCCACTGAGAACTGGCCTCATCTTCCACTCTGAAGGATACAACACTTTATGTCCTTGCTCACTGGTTCTTCCAACACTGTGATATATCTAGAATAGGAGCAGTGTAGTCTTTATGTAGAAAGATGCTGAGAGAAGATGGAAGATGAAAGAAGAAAAGACTTTATGTAGAAAGATGCTGGAAAAGCATCTCCTGAAGTGGCTGCACACACTGTGAAACCCTTTAAGTCTCCTGAGATTTGGCCCTTAAAATTCCAAAGGGAAAGGTAAATTTTCTGCAAGATGGTCATATTACAAAAAAACAAACAAAAAACAACAAACCCAAAACACCCAAACAAAACCAAACCAACCAAACAAAATAACCTAAAGCCCACTCTTTCAGATTTCAAAATATAACATGTATGAATTTTGCATTAAAGAAGTTAGATGCTTACACCATGTGCATTTGACCCAGTTTCCTCTTTTTAATCCTTAAAATTCTAACTTAAGCTACTCATGAAATATTCATAAAATTCCTGCTGTTGCAGAACATCTTCGGCCTGTTAGAAGGAAATTATGCTTATGTGAGCACAATTGCTAGCCAAAAGTTAGTTGAATTTTGAGGACTCATTATAACTTACAAAAAAACCCAAAACAACCCTCACTTTCTTTCCCCCGCAGGGCACTGAAAAAAAAATTTAATGATAGATGCTTTATGCTTCAGTCTTCTGTAGTGTCACTACCCTAAAAGAGGGCAATATTAGGATATATTCATAGATTTTTATGTGTATCAGCAGGTGAATTGCACTATTAGATTATTTCAGAATGCATACCTGCCTGCCTGCCTTCCTGGATAGTCTGGTTTTTGATGTTAAGAGACAGCATTACTACATTAGCTCTGAAAGCAAACCCAAACACAGGATGACATCTTTTTCCAAAATGAAAGCAAGTACCTTGGGACCCAGCAGCAAACAGACAAATGTCATCCTTCCAGGTGCACACCCCGGAGCTGGGATAAGCTGCATGCCATAGCTCTTGGAAAAGAAGCCTTCACACCCTGAGCAAAAGCAGAGGGAGCTGGAAGGAGCAGGATGAGCATCACACACATCACCTGTTACTGAGCAGCTTGGTGTCATTCACACCAGGGTGAGCAATGTACAGCAAATCTCAGAGAAAGCACTGTGGAAAGGCCATTAGGGTACTAAAATAAAGTGGACTTAAGCATATCCAGCATCCATATCACATGTAATCCTGTAAACTACAGCATTTTCATGCACTAGTTATTCTCACAAAGATAGTGGTAAGGCTTTCAATTCAAAAATCACAGGTCTTTACTTAGTGTGTTTACACTTTAAGGCGGATTATCTACATGGAAAGTTTCCAGGACCATTTTTCTTCCCTATTTTGGCAATTACAAAGGTCTTATATCACTAACAGGGCACCACACTAGATAAAAAAACAGGTTTTCCAATCTGAAGCTAGATTAATATTTTAAAACAAATACCAGGCTGTAATGCTACACTGAGAACAGGTCATGCCGTCCTATCTGGACATACTGCTTTTCTTCTTGCTTCCCTAGCAGACAACACCAAATGCCATATATTACTCATAACAGAGAAAAATATCAATAAGGGTGACCAACCAAGTAGCACTTTTACCTGCCTTATTTGATCTAGGAAGAAGAGGCCAAGGAAAAACTAAAAAAAAATCATAGTCCAGTCAAACCTACGGGAAGTAGGTCTTTAACTCACCAGGCAGACCAGCAGAAGAGGATGCCAAACTCAAGAGTGGAACAGATTTAGGTCCTTGAGATCCTTAAAGCAATGTGAAAGAGCAATGCACTGCAGCTCTCTCACCCAGTGACAGTCATTTGTCCTCTTGTTTCTGAGTACTGAAAAGAACTGCCACAATACACTGCACTGCTGGACATACGTTATCTTTTAATTAATAATTGAACAGCAGCACATAAAACTACATTTCCTGAAACATTTCCATGCCAAGTACTTTATTTCTGTTCTTCATAGCTGTCTTCATTCTTAGTTTTATATGTCCATCACTTAGAAACCTGAGAATCATCTCAGACAAGTGAGAGCTGCTGGTCATCATCATCTGAACACTTTCATAAGCAAGCATCCTGAAAGAGGGTGGTTTTCCTAGGTCAAGGGCCATTTTGTACCTTTCTTGCAAAAACGAAACAAGATACTGCCTGCCAAAGTAGGCTCACCTTATCTCACATCAAAAACCTACACACCTTTCATCCCATGACCAAAAGGACACCCAGAGTTTGGTTGCTCCTCTTATTCTGGTCACCATTCCCAAGGAGGCCAGAGCTGTTTCTCAGCTCACACAAAGGCTGCAGCCCTAACCAAATGCAACCTAAATCCAGGCTGACCAGGATCCAGATGGCCTAAACCCAGGTTCTTGGTTCTATTCTGCTTCCCCACCACCAGCTCCCCTTCTGCAACTGGTTAGGGACCATCCCAGGACTTAAAACTGGGGAAAACTCTGATGAGGTTTCCTCGGTAGAGTCTGGCTGATGTGTTTCGTATTTTTCAAGTGGATGCTTCAGCACTGTTGGATGAAGGGAGAGGCTGCTTGCATGGCAGATTTACAGCAGTCTACACAGCTGCAGAGCTTTTAGCTTCCAGACCAGGTTTAACAAAAAGATCAACCAACTCATTTTATAAGGAAACAAAGGATCTGCAACAGATATAAGCCAAAAGAATGAATTATTCTTCAGTTCCCCAAACTACCTAAGGCTTCAGTTCCTTAAGTAGTGGGAAACTGGCATTTTCACCCTTCTGCTTTAATGATACTTTGAGAGTTTTCTGAGATTCTTTTCCTCTTTTGTTGCCAAGGGCGGACTGCAGGATAGTTTTGTGCCAAAGCTGCTTTCTGTTTACCTCCATCTTACAAAACCTCCCTTCTTGTTCATGGAAACTGGTACTTGGATAGCCCATAATAACACTGTCTGCACTCCTTCGTTTATTTACATTCCTGAGAGCAGTGTTAGGTGATTGTGAAACAACTGTTTTTCAAAAGATTTGATTTATTAACTCTCACTAGTATGTCTGCAGAAACTTGCAACAACAACAACAACAACAAAAAAATATATAGCTGGAGCCAGGAATGTGAATTTAATGAAGGATTCTAGTAAGGTAGTTGTGAAATATTTATTCAGGGATCTATTTCAATAATCCTTACTAATGTCTCATCAGAAGGTAATAGCAACGTCAGAAAAGATTTTAGGCTTCTGATGTTAATTTTGTTATCAAATTTGTAAAAGGCCTCTAGAAAGCATTGCCAGCACTCTCTTCCCACAGCTTTGTGAACCTGCTTAACAGCAAAGCCTCCTGTGTCACAGGCACCTGATGTTACCAACACACTCTTGTTACAGGTGTGCTTTGTGTGTTTAACATACAGAGAATATCAGTCATAACCTCAACTACACGGAAAATTATCCAGGTACATTTGAAGCGATTAGGAAGAGACAGAGTAAAGCTTTAATTAATGCTTCTGCATTAGGTGTGACTTTGTTTAAGGACACTGGTGTGCTTAATATTTGATTTGGGCCACTTCCAAATCAAACAAGGAAGAAGCTCAAAAAAGTGCTTTTTATGATGTTTTTTTCTAAACACCCTACCCATGAAATTCAGCATGTTTTTTTGCAAAGCTGTGAAGCAATTACCTTTTTTTGTGAAAAACTATTTTCTGTTTTGAGTCCTATATATCCACAAAATCTGTATTTTTAACTTCCTTTCCCTCATTTTCCCTAAACCACTTAATTTCCTAGTTACTGTTTTCTCTACCCCTTTCTTTTCTCTGTGTTTATATTTAGGGACTGTTTCTCCCTTCTGCCTTCCCCCTGAAATGAAACTATTCAGAATTATAGATCCCTCTCACTTCAGCTTTTGCTTCATTTTCCACCCACAGGGAGGCACAGTCCCTTCACCCACCTCCCACGGACCCATGTTGCCAGAGCTTCTCTCACCTCTGGAGATCCCACTGGGAATGCTGGGGCCTCCTTTACATCTGTGCCAATCTGTTCTATGATGGGCCAATATTTTTCCATGGAACAGAGTAACCCATATGGGATCATGAAAATAGGTCAGTGGGGCTGGCAGGCCTTGCTGAGAACATTTCAGCTTTAGCAATATTCAGTAGAAAAGAGGTTTTAGATTAAGATTTCATTATTAACAAACTGCAACAGAATGAAAACAGACTGCAAACCATTTCTTGATCCCAGAAAAACTAGGATTAAAAAAAATAAACAGGAAAAAATAACTTAAAAGAAGTTTCATTTATACAAATTGGCAAGAAAGAGTTACACTTGAAGGACTGGTAAGGTTTACCCCAGTTTGCACGCAAGTACTCTCTGGACTCAGTCCTTATAGACAGACACAGAAATTTAAAAACACAGAAATAAGTTACCCCATCAGTTGCCTATCATTTGATAACCATTTATCCTTTTATGTCCTATTTTCTCCAGTCTGTTCAACCTTAATTATATCCTTGTCCAGTATGGCCAAGAAGTTACATGGCTGAAAACACATAAATCCTTCATAAAAAATTCTAAAAGGCTGAGATGCGTAAAACTCTTCCATTCAAATCAGAGTGAACACATTCATATTTTATTCAGAATAATCTCACTTCATATAAATTGAAGACGACCAGGAAAAAAAAACAAAACAGTAGCTCCAGTAACAGATCAGAAGCTGAATAAAAAAAAAAAAATTCTGCTTCAAAAAAGAAATATTTGTGCAACATTTATGCTTAGAAAGCATTTTATAGTATTTTCACTACAGTAATAATAGTGCCAGAGAAGACTAGTAACAGCAGCTTAATAATGTGTCATCTATGGTATATGCATAAAATACATTTTTAATTTAAATTGCAATTTTTGTTACAGCCCTTACAACCAAAGTTATTAATTTGACTGCAATCAACTCAATATAGCCAGCAACATTAGAGCTCTTGTATACTGTGCAAATGATGATCAGCAAAATGGCATATTTTGCTGATGGTATTTGCCATTCTAAAATGAAGGTCATTCAGAATTGTCTTTTTTCTAATTTAGTGTTTTGGTCTGATTAACAAACACAACACAGTAGCATATAAAACAGAGTAGTACTACAGAATGAGTAAAATGCAGTCCTATTACCCAAGAATCTTACCCAAGATTTTACTTAATCAAGACCAATACGACAGGAAGGAGAAGAAGGAGTCCTGAAAATTAGTTACTCGATTAACTTCATCAGGATCTAAATCCAGCATAAAAAGAGGACACTAGTACTCTAGGCCTGCCTTGTCACTTGAGCTTTGAACCAAAAACTTAGTTGAGAAATCTGTATTTATGGTGACAAAAGCAACACAATCCCCTGCATAACCCCTTTAAAGTTTGTCTTCAGTAAAAGTCACGTGCATTTGGGTCACTAAGCTAAAAACCTGATGTATCTGAAAACGGCATAAGGGTAAGTATTTGGACCTATTTATATCAAAATATGTATGACAATGGAGAAAGAATAATTTCAACTCTCAAGGTCCTCTTTCCTACACAATTACAGAACTGTTTTATTAAATAAAATTTGGCTGTAGTAGGGCAAACCTGAAAAAAACTAAGATATCTCAACACATACCTACTATTCAGAAATATCTACACTTAGTAAATGAAACCCAGCAAGCCTGCACATTGAAGGAAAGGTTGTGCTATTTGAACGAAGTAATGAAGGTTCGATGAACTAGAGTAGAAGCAAAAAGTTTACCACTTCAAAGGTTTGAAAAAAAGGGTACTGAACACCAGTCTTCCTCTAACACTAACCAAAATGAAAGGGTGCAAGGAGAAGCTTGTACTTACTTTTGCAACAAGAAGTATCACTTTAAACAGTGTAGAAAATATGTATACAAAGGGGCACAGAAGTGATGTAGAGACACATTTATATCAGAGGAATGCTGATGCACACGAATAAACCTGTTTGTTCCCTTGTTCTTTTTCTATGAACACCACACAGAAAGCAGAGGGGACATTTTTGTTTTCTTGTTTTGGCAGTGATCACCGGCCCAGCAGGGGTAAGGAGAGGTTACAGATCTGATTGTAGTTAGGAATACATCACCCATAACAGAAAACACTGTGCTTACAATAAAATGCTAATCAAGCGTGGTACTTAATACCTCACATTCTAAAAGGAAAAAACCCAAAAATAGTAGCCAGCACCCCAAAGGAGTGAATGCAGGTTACATGAGTACTTGCTTACAAGCCCATGTAAGTAATGGTGCCTGCATTCCACACGTTCCTCACTGCAGGGACAGCCACAGCAGGAGGTGAGTTTCAAAAGCAAATGACCCTTCAGTGAAAAATTCATTTGTAAATACTTATATAGCTATTTTGATGAATTACAGAGATATTCGATCTTCCTTTTATATCAACATGGAACTACACTGTTGGTGACAAATACGTTGTTTCATCAAAGCAGAATTCTCTTCTCCGAATAAGTATCCTTTGTTTTACAAAACTGTTAACTAAAAAGAAGTTATGCAATTCAGAAATGAAACTAGATGGAAAAAAAAATGTATTTCAGAGCCATCTGTATCGATCCAGCAAGACCCAGACTGCTGTCACTGTCTACAACTGTCCAGAAGTAAAATATTTAATAGGTATCACAGGCAGGAAATGTAACCAAAAGGCCAGAAGTCAATGGATGTATTTTTAGGGCTTAAGCTGGGACTTGTCCCAGCCCCACAGTTACCCCCAGACCCTAGCTTACAGATGCTATCAAGGGTAAAAGATGGCTGGGGGCCTTGATGAAGGACCACCGGGCTCTGAGCTGCAGCAGTTTTGGCCACCTCAATACCTGCTCCCTAGCCCAGATTGCAGGACAGACAGAAGAGCACAAGGAGCTCCAGAGAGCAACTAATTCTTCAAAACCACCTTTGCAAACAGTGCAGGAAAGTTTTGCAGGCTACAGGCTCCCAGTTCTTACTCTACGAGCTCTTGTTTTGTATCTGACTAGACAGTGGGCTAGAGAAGAAATGAAGATGTATGCTGGGTCTTGTATGTATTTAAAATTACATTTTTGCTTCTACTTAAAACCTGCTCTTAGTCTTTCCAGGAATGCAGAAAAACTCAGCCAAATATTTTAAGATGTACATAGGCCACATGCCAGAGATTATATATTCAACAAAATAAATATATTGAGAATCTAGCAGTGCTTAATTCTTCTCAGATGCTAACAAAAATATTATACAGTGATAAAAAAAATTAGAAGATATGTCTATCTCTTAACAGAAATTCACACATGGGTGTTTCAGAACATGGGGTTCTTCAGCAAGTTTCTATTTTTTTTATTTTTCTAAGTAGACACTAACTAAAGTGTCCCAGAACAACAACACAGCTATTGAGTATGAATGAAGGCATCTTCTCAAGTGCAGTTATGTCTCAGTTCAACTATTTTAAAGCGCAGTTTCTCTGGCTATTATTACATTGCTGGGCATCCCAGCCATCAGATAAATGTTCTCTGTGTATACTTCCCCAGGAGAGAGGCATGGTGGAAGAGATGCCACCTATACTTCCAGGTAGATGGTGGCAAACATGACATAGCAGCAGTAATGAAAAACAAGTAAAAGACTCCCCAAAAATCCAGCACTCGCAACAAGGATCTGTCACAGACTCTGACTGAATTCACCAGAAGAGATTTTTCTTTTTCTGTCCTTTAAAAACAAAAAAAAAATATGCTCCAAGCCACTGGTGGCTTTACAATTAAAGAGATACCTATAGATCAATGTGACCAAAAAGCAACTGAAAATAAAACTCAATACTACTGAGCACTCCTTTTCAGGTGTGGGAGCAAACTCACAAAACAAGGATTATTTGTGAACAAGAATTAGTAAGACAAAATGGACAGGGCTCTGAGCAACCTGGTCTAGTGGGAGGTGTCTCTGCCCACTGCAGTGGGGTTGGAACCAGATATCTTAAAGGTCCCTTCCAACCCTGAAAATTCTATGATTAAAAACTGATGTATCAAAATGGGATTATTCTAATCATGTTGGATACGCTCTGAAAGACACTAAAATGGTTGATTTTACAGCCTGTTTTTCTGTACTGACACTAGGCAACAAAGTGGTGCTAGAAGGGATGGTCATTCCAACTAATTTTTGTGGTTCAACTGTGACAATGAAACTATTTTTAAAAAACTGAGAAATAATGAAGGCAGGGAGAAAACATCAAGTAAAAATTCAGTCGAGAGTAAATTAGGACAGAAAGTAATCAACTGACTGGGGTAGTTGTGTAGAAACACATCAGACTCAATATTCATGCCAGACCATTATCCCAATAGCCAAAAACCTACACAGTACAAGACCACCATGTCATCTACATTTCAAATCTGTAACTGTATTATCTGATGGCAAACAGAAACTATTCTACCTTCATTTTTTATACTGTCATCAGAAATAAGAATACAGCTTGTTATTATACAACTGCATGTAATTTATTTCACACAAACAAGCACTCTCTTTTTTGAGAGGTTCTTTGGTTTAAGGAGACAGTGCTCAATCCCTCTGTCTTCCTGCAAACTGTCTTTTTACAAAGTACACCAAATAAAGAGTTTGGCTACGAAATAATGACCACTCCCTAAAGAAGGATAATCTCCAGATGAAAAAGCCTTCCAAAAATTATGAGACTGGAATTTCTACTGAAAACCAACATCAGCAGGGAAAAAGATGGAAAAAGGTGAGGTGATCAAAACAGAGGTAGAAAAAAAAGAAAGATGTGTAAAAGCACATTATCAATAGGCTGTTGCAGAATAACAATTATTTGGGGCTTAATGACAGGGAAAAGTAGGCATATGTTTCCTAATAGAATAAAGAACTGAAAATATGACTACCAATGCAGACATTTTATTTCATAGCAGAGTAAGGTAAATGCACCATGGTACTTGGGCATACTGGCATGGACTGACTGAATCCCCTTCTTCTGATGATGCTGATTTATTTGAAAATAAATTTATTAATAAATTAATAAATATTATTATAAATTTATAAATTTGATATTTGAAATAAATTTATTTGAAAATAAAACCCCTTCTTTGGGGTGGGCTAAAAGTTATTAAATAAGTCCTTTCTTTAATTTTTCAAGGCTACAAATGCCACCTTATTGCTTCCCAACATTTTTGGCACAAAATGTAATAGTTCCATTAGAGGAAGATGACCACCCCAAATATTCAGTACTGATCAGGACACATTCAAAAGCATAAAAAATGCCAGGCCAACACCTTGACAGGTATAGGAGGAAGCTGGACCTCTGGGAGATTTTCCACATTTCTGAAATTTGGTGTCACCCCATACTTCAGGTTTTGTCATCCTAGAGCAAATTTTTATTCCAGCTATAAACAGTCATAAATTTGAACCAAATACAATTAAGTTTTATAGGGCGACCAGAGCACTTTCTCTGTTTGCAAGTAATCAACTGCCTACTGTTACGTAATTACCCCATTTCCTGTGAAGAAATCCTGTAAAAAGTATTGATAGGATGAGTAATCCTTTCCTGCACTCACTGTCAGTTGGTCAAGTTGCTCAGAAGAAATAATTATGTTACTTCAGAAGTAATGGTGACTTTCAAAGGAATCCATATCAAAAGCAAGATGTTACTCTTCATTCACAGAATGACTTCTTGAGAATTTACATTCTCCTTTCATTTGCATTCCAAGAGAAACTTAAATCCAAGTTTATTTCCTTCCAGTTATACTTTTTTTATCTGGACTCTGAGAGGATATGCTGCCTTAGAAAATGTGTACTTGGCTCTGCTTGGGGTTTTATTTCAATATATAATTAAATCAAAATTGGATCCCTGAACAGGAACCACAGAAAAAGTCCACGAATTGCTCCTCTGTGTAAGGCAGGGGGAAAAAAAAATAAATTTATTCTTAGTGAGTTTCAGGGTTCAGCACACATAGCGAGACTCTTGAATTCTGTCTGCTGTTTGCACAAAAAAAAAAAGCCCCATATAGCAAGAAGTGAAACTTGTTTCTACTCCAACAACCACAAAAGAGAGACCAGTTAAAACATTCCTTGACACAGCCAAGCCTTGGCTTTCTTCTGAAGCATAAACATGACCATGTTTAACCTAGTCCTTGAACCAGATGATTGGTGTGCACCACACAAAGCTCCAGTCTGGTTCAAGGACACCTCTAAAGCACAGTGATGCTGGGCGACTGCTACTCTGAACTAACAGCTCCTCTTTCCACCACTCACTGTGCAAGGCAAAAAGGATTGCTCAAACAGCAATGGGCTGCAAAGGATTTTTCTTTTAGTTCACTCCAGTTACTATTCTACACTTTCTTTCTCTCCCCTAAACACGCACCCATGTCAAAAGAAATTACCCTTTCTTTTTTACTCAAAGAATGGTTTCTGATTGGCCCCATCCATATGGAAGACTTCTACATCAAAAACGTTTGCACATGAGAAATTTTGTTTTCTCCCAGTTTAAATACTAAGGGTTTTCTTTCTGCTTCTGAGCTACAAAAAATTAGTAGTAATAAAAATCAAATATATTCTAGTTACTGATTAGAAGTGTCTAAACAGCCAGACTAGTTATAAACAGTCAGTGATGACAGACTACCATATGTGAAGCTTCCCATTAATGTGCCAAAACACGTTATAATCACCTTAATTATAGCAAATGATTTTCCCCCTCAGTGGAGAAGTAATGCCAGGAAGTGTAACTACTTCTGCTCTGTAGTGTATTGCTGTCTATAGCAAAGGCACACATAGCTTATGCACATGACCACCAAGCATTCATGCAAATGGATCAAATTGTTAAATATGCAGCTAACCTAAGTGGTCTCAAAAGAAGGAAAGAATGCAAACTTTACCTTGTGTGTTTTGTTGAAATATTTTGTTTAGATCCAAAGAGGAGGCTCTGGAATGTGATTTCTGTGGCCTTGGAGGTGGAGTAGGGGGCTCTTCTCCCTTTTTCATGGCATCTTCTATTGACGTGCTAGAATATGACCTAAGGAAGAATGGGGGAGGGAGAGAGTAAAGCAAAAAATATTTTACTTCAAAAATTCATTTTAAACAACTATACAGAAAAGCATCTAAAAATACAGTGACCAGAACTCCAGTTCACGGTGGAAATTCCTTGTCCTACTGACTAACAGTTCCCTTTTATAACAACACAGATTTATCTGGCAACAGAGGGACCTATGTGCCTGGGAAAAGGAATGGGTCATGCTTATAGAGCTGATACTTTAATAGAAAAGGCTTTAAAAGAGCTTCAGGTTGTTCTCATGTGACTTTAAATGCTGATACAATAATTGTAGCAGCTATTTTGAATAAAATCAGTAAAATTCCACCCTCCCTCCTCTATAGTTTTTATTGCCTTTCCTAACTGAGAGGGTAGTGTTTATACAGGTACAGTTTCAACCTACCTCTTGCAAGTACCTCTTTTGTCTCTCATATTATCCCAACTATCATAATAAATTTTTCATTGCAAACAGCCATTTGATTCCACAAAGCCAGAAAAAACAAATGGCTCCAGAGTGACCAAAACTGGTTAAATACATGTCCCATTACAGCTTCCTACGCTCTTCCACATCCCATTAATCCCAATGCAGTGCATTTGCTAAGAATTTTGATTTTGCTGAGTAGCGTCCAATATTTTTAAGCTGTTTTAGTTACTATTTTTTCTGCAAGACCAAGAGCTTTGTTCAAAATGAGCACTGACAATGCGAGATGTTACACTTAACTGTAACGCATTATGCATGACAGGCAAGACCAAAAACACATTCAAGTAGAACAGAAATAACTCCCACTAATGGGAAAGGGATCAGCTTTTTGCCAAGCACGCTGTTGTCAGGAAACAGCCCTTTAGCAGGACAGACATTTGGCAATGCTGAGCCTATGCTTCTTTCTGATACAAACTTTAATAAACACAGGAGTGAAAGATTGCTTAAAAAATGACACGTGACACAAAAACCTCTGCTGATGCTGAGCTTTTTTATCTTGGTAGAGTTCTGACTGCAATAGCCCTATCATGTAAAACCCAACCTGAGCCCCCTGAAACAACTGGGAAAGCTTCGAACGAGGATCTTAAAGGTTTTATACTTTCCCTATCCATACTCTGCAGTGTATATTTCACTTACATTACAATTGTACAACCTAGCACTTTAAAATCTTTCATTTGTTTGAAAGATCAAGGTAACACCTATCAGGCAAAAACATGCCAGCCTCAGCAGTGCCAACACAGAGCCCTGCGACAGCGAATCATCACTCCCAGCAGGCAGACCTGGCACTTAAAACTCAGCAGCCAAGAATCTGCACAACTGAGACAAGAATTCAGGCTCCAGAGCTGAGAGCTGCAACAGACTCAAACTGCAGCCTCTGCTGGTCTGGCACATCTGAAGACAGAGAGCCTCAAGGTTACAGGGCTCTCCAGGCAGGGCAAGCACATCAGAAAGTCAGGGTTCAAGGATGTGTTTCCTGAGTTCAGGAATCTTGAGTTTCAACTTCTGCATTGAAGCAGTGACATACAGTCATATGTGAGACAGTCATATGTGACACAGCAGTCACATTCAAGTGACTTCTTTCGAACTTGTGGGAGCGTTTGCTATTTTATGAATTTTGGCATTAAATAATTTTAAAATACATTTTGCATATTTGAAATTCATGATTCAGTAACATAGCAGGAAATTTTAAAACAGTAAGACAACTAAAAAGCTTTGGCTAGAAGCAGTAAGATAGCCTGCAAGGCAGTTCAGTTCCTGGCTGTAGATCCTAAGAACAGGGGAGGATGTAGGTCCTAAGAAGAGACTATTTCAGTCCTCATTCATCATACATATAGCTGATCCTCTCTTATTAGCAGGCTTTGACAAACTTCTAAGAAGGGATCTGCTCCTGATTTTACTCTCATTACCTACGTAAAAGAAATTAAGCCCTCCAACTAGTACACACAAAAAAGGTTTGAAGGTGGATGCACAATGTCTATACAACAGAATGGTGAAAAAACAAAGCCAACACACCATCCATTTACAGAACAGTATTTTCTAGGACAGGTTTCCCTTTCCTTTCAAATATTCAAATCCAGTGTCATTTCTTGCATACAACAGCATAAGTCCATAAGCTTTTCCACCACACCCAAACCAGCCATAGCAGAACACACGCAACAAAAGGATTCACTCACCCACATCCACGAGCTGAGCTACTCTTGCTCTTTCTGTGAGAGTGTACAGTTTCTCCCTCCATTGGCAACCACCATGCAAGTTTCAACAACACAAAACTGTTGGGAACATTCCCCACGATGGGGTGGTCCCTGCTGTCCCACCACGACACCCCTGGGGCAGGGATGGAGGCAGTCACCACTCCCATGAGCAGCAGGGCTGGGCAGAAAGGCAAAAGTCCCAGCACCTCATGACCAGAGATCACAGGGCTCTAGGCAGTACTTATGTAGGGTCTACAGCTTACAGACCTATCCTAGTAAGTATCTTTTATCTGAGCTGGACTTCCAGCACAATGCCAAGTAAAAATAAAAAACAAAGAATTAAATATTGAACATCAGTTCTTACACCTTGTGTCTAACACCAGAGAAAGGTATGGATTCTGAAACAGAAATGAAAGCAGTACCTGGAACGTGGTCTGGCTTTAAGTGCATGAGATTCCTGAGCAGCTGAAACAGAAAAGAAAAAAAAAACTGCTAAAACTTCATGTTTTAAATAAATGCCCTCATCTGCATCAGTGTTCATTAAAAATGTGAGTGTTCCAAATGTGGATGTGAGAGTGTGCTCATCTCACATGAGCAGCGGGGACTTATTTTCACTTCTACTTCCCCTTTGTTTCTGTAGTGTGAAAATGTCCCAAGAATTTAAAAGCCCACACATAGTCACAAATTCACCCATTACTTAGGTAACCAAAACACAGGAAAAGTAATAATGATGGGTCTGATGGCTCTAATCTGTACTCCTGAATGTAACTGTGATAAAGCAACATCAGGAATAGCATAGACTTAGCACAGAAAACACCTTACTTGTAGTCCAGGCATTTGGATAAATTGCAAATATCCTGCCACATGCAGGTTTAATGTGATAGGAAAACAGCATTGCTGACTTACCTTCTCTGGTTAATTCCTCACAGCTGTTCCTTGGTTTATGCAGTCTTTTTGTGACTTTTCTGTTACTCTCTTAGTAACATCAGATAACTTTTGAGAAAACATCTGTGTGACTGCTTTCAAATTCAACCCACTGAAATATCCTCAAGGTATTACAGCAGCATCAATTGTCCCAATGCACACACAAAGTGAATCCTTGTATTTTCCCATTATTCTGCTTCAGAGAAGCAAGTATGTTATGGGGGAAAAAATAAATCAAAGGGTTTCTAGTTCCTTCAGATATATGCCTACTTCCAAGTCAGATACTTATCACGAGCTACTACACAGCACTACCTGAGAATACAAGAGATGCTCCAAAACACAGAGCTACCTGTGGTAGCAGCTGGCAAATACTGACTTTTAATGGCTTG
Organism: Calypte anna; assembly: GCF_003957555.1. NCBI lineage: Eukaryota > Metazoa > Chordata > Aves > Apodiformes > Trochilidae > Calypte > Calypte anna. The sequence goes on from NC_044244.1 coordinate 122,740,638, forward strand.
CACTGTACTACTGCTCACATTTCTCCCCATGGGAGGCTTTAGGCTCACAGAAGACAAGCAGTGACACATGGCACATGTACAGCCACACACTATTTCTTCATAAAAGAAAGTGCTTTTAGAGTCACACAGTGCTAGCTGTGACTTTGGATGGAATGAATCCAAAAGCAGATGGCAGTGACACAAATGACCACTTATAAACCAAGTTCTAGTAGATTATTGTCACCAACAAACTGGCTCACAGTCACGCAAATTTCTGTGCAACAAACTCTCCCTAGAAACTAAAGGGGAGAGAGGGAATTATTATTAAATAGGCAGTGGTGATAATCCTCCTCTCTCGCTGTATCAAACTCCCAGAGAAGACAACTTCAGACACTGCTTCCCTACAGCGATGTGACCCAATTTTCCTAGTGCTGAAATTGCTGATTATTAAATTACATGCACAATTAATAAATAGATGCCTTTTAGAAATAGGATGTATAAATCCTTTTCAAGCTAAGCCATGTTTAAGAACCTTCAAATTTTCCTTTTTATGGAGACCATAATTCTGTTCATATTTCTTTTAGAAAGTCTTTTGTCTAAAAACCTGCAGGTAAAACTGACATTCAGACTCTATAAGGACATCTTGTTGAGGTAAACAGGAAGGCACACAAGGAAGAAAGTATCCTGAAATGCCTACTAATAAAAAGGATAGAACACTGACAAGGATTTTCTTTTAAGCTTTTGAAAAATCAGAAAATTCAAGGCTAGAATTACACAATACCTAGACTTAGCTTTACCTTTTGAAAGAAGTAGTACAATATAAAAAAAAATTATAAAGCAGGTATTTATTATTTGGACATATAAATAATTTTGGCAGGATTTGTATAAAAAGTGAATTTATTTTTGTACACTCAGTCTGTGCATACTTTGCATTTGAAGTGCAGGATTATACATATATACAGTGTCATCATTTAAGACAATGCAAAAATATCTATGCAGTTTTTGAGTTTTCTATATTGCTATTGCTCTGGATACCTAAGCTTAACTTACATGAAAGTGAAAAAATAAAAAAACCTAAAGTTTTTGAGTAAATTAATTACATTTATTTAAAAGTTTGAACAATTCCTGGTCTGCTGAATTGAACAGCTTGACCTGCACTAAGACACATAAAATCATAAACTTATTCACTCCCAGGAGAGTGTGAAGATTCTTTTTGGGTGTTTAAATGTTCCTCGTGACCCTATCCCAATCAAAGAAATAGAGTCTAAATCACCCCACTGCCTCATCTCTTAATGGTGACCTAGGCAGAAATGTACAACTTGAATACTCACAGATTTGCTGCTTAATCCTTTAGAGTCTAAGGCCAACAGTGATCTTGCACTTAGAAGCCTAAATAAACTGGCCAGATCAGATAGTAAGAGATGCTGAGCATATGAAGTCTTTACTGTTTTTTCCAATTTCTAGTCCTCCTGGTGGCAGAGAAAACTTTCCCATAATAAAAGACAAAACAATCATCCTTCCAGAATTTACATAAACAGCCCAAATCAATAATTGAAGAAGGATGTAAAGTTTCTTCTGCTTCATCCCGAGTTTTCATCCCGAAGGGCAACGATTACAACCTTTTAGAATGATGACCAGTTCTGAAATAGCTGTCCCATTACCGTTCTGTATCTAGCTCACTGCACAGATAAACATCTTTATTTCTAACACTTTACTTCTAACTATGAGAACTGCTTGCTCAAACCCTCAATGTGCAGGGCAGCAGGGGTGAAATCTCTTCAGTGACAGGAGTCACGATGATGAGGCAGAACTCTGCCACCATCTCCCTTGGTATAAGAAACACAGCAACACTGCATCCAGAAGACCTCCCTGCTTAAGAGATGAAAGACATGAGAGAAAGAGGATAGTGGCACAGGAGATGTGCATATGACAGTAGGTTGTTTTTTTTTTTTGTCCTAAGTGTACTGAAGATGGACTTGCTTAACTGAAAATAAAACTGCATTGGGTGCTCCTGGGCAAAATGGGAGGGAAGAGTACAGAACCAAAAGTCTCACAACCACCCTCCTCTCCCACTGAGAGGGAAGTGTAAGAGTGTGTGTGTCTGAAAGAGAAACAGCAATCATTCAGGAATAGGAGCTGAAGATATGAAATCTGGCAACTGCTAAATATTTGGGGAAAAGCCAGGAAAAAAAAAAAAAAAGAGTTGGGAAATGAGGCATGCAGCTGTTGAGCAGCCACAAATAAATCGAGCTGTAAGACAAAACTGCTGTGACAGACATGTGGGGTAATTTTTCTTAATCAAGGATATCTTTATCAGTAAAAACATCTATGCAAAAGGAGAAGAAACTAAGTCCAAATTTTAGCTTGACTGGGACCACAGAAGGCTTGCAAACACTTGAACCACCCTAGGGAAGAGATTTACGAAGGGGAAGGCCAGGGAGGTCTGACAAACTGAACTGAATGCATGGGATGTTTCTGGAGCAGCTAAGTAATTTTGGCATATACCATTCCAGAAATAATATTTTCCACTGTGACAAGAACAAGGAATATATGTTGGATTTGAAGAGAGGAAAATCAGGGGTGGTTTCAACAAAGAAAAGCCCTCCAAATCAAAAGCTGGTGTCAGTGCTTCAAGTGCCCCAAGGTCTGTGTTTCCAAAATGCTATCTAAACTTAAACTCAACAGATAATATGAAGACTCAGTTTTTTTCAAATATACAGGATGTTTCAAAATAGTTACTGAATTCTTATTCCATACTTGAGAGGAGGTTATATCAAGATGTACAGTGTTTGTGCTCTGGAAACTTGTTTGTAGTACAGAAAACAACAATTCAGACTGCTTAAAAAATGCTATGGTAGAAAAAACTTCCCACACACGAAGAATGCACATATGCTAACAACGAGGGAAAGAAAGCAAGAAAACGTTTTGACAACCTGTACTATCAAGTTTAATTTTGCAAGAAGTAGTCCTTATGAGGTAAAAGCTAATTTCAGTAGTATAATAGCATGAGAGTAAAAGGATCTTAAAAAAAAATTAAGCAAATTAATTTAGGCTCACCATGATATAAAAATATTTGATTGAAATTTTAACAGAAGAAACATGTCAATTTTTTTCTTCTTACCTGTTTTCACACTCAAGTGTTGAAATTCCTTTGGTATTGTTTTGACAGGAGTTCTTACTTTAAGAGCTTAATAAAAAAATAAATAAACACCAACAATGAGAATTACTTTGCATGTGTGCATGCAATATTAAAAGGTATCAGCTCTGAGAAAGCAGCATTTCAACTGGTATTGCAACACAATAATAATAAGCATCCTTGACAAAAAAACAGAGGTAGCCAAATACCCTTAGAACACCCAAGCACTCAAAAAGTAAGGATTTTTAAGTGCGTAAGAGTTCTGAACAGAAAAAGCCTATGCCCAAATTCCCAAGCAATCCCAATTTTGAGAACTGGGCAGGTTTCGTGTCTAAATCCATGGACTCCTGTTTCAGAGATGCAGTGCTCTCAGAAAGACACTTGGCAGAGCTGGGACTCACCTCTCCCCCAGGTGACAAACCTGGAAAGCCAGGGCACACGAGAAACTGTCTGCTCTTGGCAACACAAACCTCAAAGGGATTCCCCAAGGAACGTCACAAAGCACTGACAAAGACAGGGGTAAAATTCAGGCAACCTTTGTACTTATTCACCTTCCACCTATGCCTATGCATCCTTTCTTAATGACCTCCTTAAGGCATTCCTAATGCATTGTGTTGTATTTTAATGCACACAGTATTATAAATGACAACTTGGAATGAAGTCTCCCATCTCCATCTGCCTTAACAAATAAAAAATGTGGGAAGAGTCTGGTTCTCAGGATCAATTTCTATTTACACTATCTTCCACATTTAACTATATTATAAGCTGACAAAGTAAAGCTAATTTAGTTGTACAGTTTAGAAAATTCAGGAAGATATGCTTCTACAGTCCTGAACTACAGTTTCTTGTCTTCTAGGGAGATCTCCTCAGTCCAGAAAATGATCTGCTCATTTGTCAGAATAAAAATAAATGGCAGAACAAGAGGATTTGGTTTTTTGGCTGAAAAAGCAGGAACCTCTGCCATAAATACAGCAAATCTTCAGTTCTCAAGGACCGGGATGGGAAGCAACTTCCCATCTGACCTAACATGTCAGCTACAAAGAGCAAAGCTACAGTTCTTCATCTACACAGGGAAGAAAAAAAGATCCCCCACCTAAAAAACTAAACCTGCCCTAGGTATACGAAAGCAATAACCTTCAAGGTTCAAGTCCTCCTCTAGTTCATTATGAATTTTACAACAAAACAAACCTTGTCAACAAAACATGAATTTCTTGGAACATGCCGAGTTTTCAAAATGTTTTACCAACACTCATCAACTCTGACAACCTTTCTTTGAGCCAGGGACACTGGGAATCTACCAAAACACAGTCAGACCTGAGTGTGGAAGGTGATTCAGGAATGTGGACTACCTGGTCTCACAGTTCTAATGTAACCTCAGCTTGTAGACAGCTGGGAGGTCATCCTGTAGAATTCTTTTTTACTAATGTATAATCCACAGCTCTGAGAATAGGGCAATAAAAGAGCCACGATTGTTCTCTTTCCACAGCTGAGGGGCAGGAACAGCAAGCAAAAACCTGAAAGGTTAGGGAAAGGGTATATAAAAGAGAGGATTGTGTGATGTTCCACTGCTGATTCTGGAGGCCCTAGTAACTGCTGAGTGGAAAAAGAAAAAGACCACTTTAATATCACATGGTTTGCTGCTGACAGCTTTTGAGTGAAATCCATATATCTTTAATTTGCAATCCACTTTGTCCAAAACTTTTATTTTGCAAGAAAATATTGGGACTTTTTTTCAATTGGAATAAAAACTAATTTTGAAGTGTTGGTATTTCCTGAAAAAAGAGAAATCCAAAATTTGACACAATGTAGCCTTTAGTCTTACAAAATTCCTTATAACAACAATTAAAACTTTGTTAAAATAAAAACTGTAACATTAATTGTCTTAGGACTAGACATGTCAACTTAGCTGCTGTCAATTTATAAGCAACGTGTTGCTTTTAGATCTATGGCAACACATAGCCAGCTTAGAAATTCAAAATACTATTGCTTTTGTCAGCAAATATATGGAATAATACACAGAACTTCATCCATAACAGTGGAAAGGAAAAGTGATTTATTTGAATACCTTGTTTGTCATCTTTCTTTGCATCCTGTAACAGGGCAGAGTTATCAGGTGCCTCTTCAGCTGATGCCTTCTGGAAGAAAGGAGAGGTATTTATTATATTAATGGGCACAGTGCCCACGTATCCACAGTCAAATATTTAATAATACAGACCAACACAAAAAAAGGTGGTATTTTCTCTTGCACCATGATTTGCTTTGCAAAATAAAGAAGCATAGAGGACCTTAAAAAAGACAACTATAACTGCTTTTTAAGGTACAGCAGTTCCACACCAAGAATTTGGTTTGAGAATCACTTAAAAATAACTCAGAAGGAACTAAAAACAACATGGAAGGAGAAACTTCTAACAACAGAGTTAGAAGAAGACAACATTCTGTGTCTTGGTTTCTCTTTGGGTATAAAACCTGTGTTAGGGTTGAGGCAACCTCCAGCCCCTGCAGGAGAACAAACTCCCAGCTGCACTGCAGAGCCCAGCAGCTCTGTGTCCAAACTCTTCAGGCTGAGGTGGCTGACCCTTGGATTACTCTTTTCTTCCAACATACAGTCAAAGAGATGGGAACAAAAGCAAAATTTCACCAGCACTTCTGCTGGAGGCCCACTCAGGCCTCTGATGAAAACAAAACAGTAAACTTCACCTCTACCTTATTCCTCAACTTTTTTTTTTTTTCTCCAGCAACTTATCACACAGGCATTTGTTTTTCTTCTAACTTCTGCTGCGTAGCTCACAAGAGAGAACTAGGAACAAATTCTACTACCGTTGTCTCTAAGAGCAAGGATACACACTGAAGCCAAAACAAATATAAAGCAAAAGTCAAAAATACCAAACTTCCCTAAATATTAAGCGATGCTGTTTTGTCTTAGTGAGCATGGAGGAGGCTGGGCCTAAAAATGGCCTGATATCCATTGGGCCTAAAAAAATTAATCTACAAACACAGATTGTGAAGATATTATAAAAAAGCCCACAAAAATCCCAAGTCAGTAATTCAAGAAGGCCAATTCCACGTGTGGGATTTACTAATGCTTCTGAGGAAGCAATGTGGCAAAAACGTGGTGGCTTAAAGACTCTGAAAATGTTTGTAAAAAACCTTGCATCTAAAAATAAAAGAGTGTCAGACTAAAGACCTAATTCAGTGCGTGCTTGAATTGGTGGAATGACAGATTTCAAACTGTGAGCATAATATTTCTGAGGGAGTTTAGAGGAATCCCAGCCGGTCATTTTATGCATATAGTGTGAAGCTTTGTGGTTTATATTTAAGCTTTTGGCAATGACAAAGCTTGTGAAAAACAAACAAGGTAATTAAAAGAAAAAGAAAATAAAGAAATAAGAAAACAAAACAAAATGGTGGGAGGCAAAAACTTGAGGGAAAAAAAAAAAGACAAAACAAAACAAAAGACTGTCACCTTGTCATTCTTTAGCATAAGATCAGCAGTCTTTGCATGTTTCGTAAGTTTAAAAAAATCTAGTGTTCAGTTGACCTGTCTCCTGCCAGTATTTTCTTTATGGATGTATTAAAAAACTGTTCTAATGTACTACAATACTGTAGTTCAGCAGTGACAGTAAGAATGGTCTTCTGAAATTAAATTCAACAGCCTGAACAGATGAAAGGTGAAAACAACAAAGACATGGGGATATGCATAACTGATTGCATTAATAATATAATACTTTTTATGTAGTGATGAACTATCTAAATTATTTCTTCAAGTAACCAAGCTACAAATTAAATTGCAACAGTGAACTACTGCATTTCCCAAAGAGGGAGATGAATTACTGATCTTCCAAATGGTACTCATTCAGTGTATTAGTTCTGAACATAAAAACATCAGTTGAAAAAAAAGTCAAGTAAAAATCTTTCTCAAATCAGTTTTGAGAAGAGATTTCATAGTCCATTAATCTTGGGTAACAAAGGACCAAGATAACAAGACTTTGAAAAAAACTAATTGAGAGCTTTGCACTGCATGTCTAGCACGCAGACAGTGAAGAAATGGAGCAAAACCAGCCAAAGAATTGTAATTTAGTCATGTAACACAATTTGTGCTTAGCCAGCAGGCAATTATGCTACAGTCTCTTTTTTTTTTTTCAACCTAGCCATAAAAAGCCCTGGTTTTGCAGACGTCTTTCCACCTTGCAGAACTTAGAAACAAGAGCAGAAGATCCAGCTGTCCCCTCAAGTACATTACCTGCCTACAAAGACAGTAGAGTAATCCTGAAAGTTAATGGCAGTGATGGTGAGAATGTCTCAAGGAGAACAGCACAGAGATAAAGCAGAAGAGGTCTGAAAGCTTAACTACTGAAATTCAAATTAAAAAGTAATCATGAAATGTGAAATGAGGCATTTGTTGCTTGTTTGGGTTGTTTACTCACTAGAGCTATTTAATAATCACTGTAATATTTCTACTATTATCATCTTCACCGCATCAGAAAAATCACTCTTCACATGCACTGAAGAAGAGCCAAAACACAGACATTTACTAAGACATTTGTAAGACTGCATCAGACTACTGCATCAGGCTACTGAAATGCTACTCTACTTCTAAGACACACAGGATGACCCTGAAAGCAGTATTTCTGAGCATTCTGAAATGTATAAGGGAACATTTTAATCTCGTGGTCCCAAAGGATGTTCTACTAAGGAGCAAACTTCCTCATAATGTTAAAATACCCAAAGATCATTTTGCATATCTGGGTAATGACTCGCAAAGCCAGTATCCTAAAACAAGGACTCCTTATACCACGGACAGAGATACTGAAGTAGATCCTGAAGTCAAGATGTTACATACATTTTTTATTTACATTTTATTTATTTAATAATTTAATTATGGGTAAAACAGATAATTATATTTTTACTTTGTATTTTAACTATAGTTTATATGTTATATCTATATTTTAACACATGTATTTGAATATGCACATGAAAATGCAAGTGAAAAGAGAAGATGAGACTTTGGGACCTTGCCTACTGACAAAAAGAAAAAAGCATCTAAACAGTGGTGTGACAGCTTGTAAGCAGAAGACAAAAAATTCCCTCTAAAAACTAATATCCTAAGCTAATACAGCGAGCTAACCAAAATACTCAGTTGACTCTTCCTGCAATCTGGACATGGAGTAATATATGGACATACATATACATGCTGACATCAGTGAATGAGTTTTCAATGCAAAACACCTTGAATTTTGCTTCTTGGACTTGTTTAAACTGCAAACATTCTCAAGGGACTGATGAGCTTTGCTGCACAATGGCACAGTGCAGACACACCAGTGCATCATGGCCTGTGCCACAATCTCACAGCCTCCTTCAAACCAACCTCCAAAAGTCACAGAATTACCTTGGCTGGAAAAGACCTTCAAGATCATAGATGCCAACCATGGGCTAACACTGACAAGACCTTAACTAAGCCATATCCCTAAGCACCATGACTATACAACCCTTAAATACATACCTCCAGGAATGGTGACTCCACCACTGCCCTAGGCAGCCTGTTCCAGTGCTTGATAACCCTTTCAGTGAAGAAATTCTTCATAACATCCAACCTTAAAAATTCTTCTGTGGTAAAGGATCTGCCTTTACTGTTAACAGTGCTACCAGAACAGCCACGCTGCTCTCAGTTCCCAGAGTAAGATACTGCTGTTCTTTGGCTGAGCTGCTGTACAAAGAGAAATACCACCCAGGGAGACCACACGTATTTTAGCAGTACCAAAAGATAAACTGATTGCTTAAAGCATTAGCTGCAGCATTGCCCAAAGTGAACATTGCACTCTGCAGCAGCTTAGGAGAGTCTGCTCAGTGGTACCACTGCTGAACTGAATTCTATGAGGAAACAGCTGGGTTCAGGCCCAGGCACTCTCCAGAATAATGCATAGGGAGGTAATAGATAGAGAACAGCCTCACCAAGCTACTGTGACATACCCTTACTTTTTAACTTGGAAGCAGTGTCAGACAGGCCTGTAACTACAATTAGTCTGCCACTTGATTCACTAACTTAAATACTAAACCCTTAAGTCCCACAGCATATATATTCTGAGTTGCAATACCCAGTGGCCATGGTTAGTTCAGCTTTACAGGATCTTTAAGTTTTTTAACCTCAGTGATAAACTTCTCCTTAATTTAGTTTTGCTTGCAACAATCTTCCATCACAAGGCTGGTATCTGTTGTGATATTGCTACTAGGGATCTCCATTCTTCCTTCAAAACATTCTTCCCAGCTCCTTACAATTACTACCTAGACATCTAGATGGTAGTTCCTTAGACTATGAGAAGTTGGATATTAAAATGGAGACTGGATTGCTTAGAGCAGAATTATGCACTCCCATACTGCACAAAATCAGGCATAATTTCCGTCTCCAAAGAGAAAGTACAAGGAATCAGAACATGACTTTTTTTTTTTTATCATCAAAACTAGGGGAGCAATTGTAGAAATGGAGCACTGTAAATGGAATAAACACTCAAGAACAAGCCAGGAGTACAAAGTCTGCATATGAAGTCTGGTATTTTGATTAATTCATATTCAAGAAATATTCCACCTGAGCACTGTCACTGTGCCACCCCTCCTCCTGCAGCACGAGGTCTTCCCAACATCGTTGCACCCCAGCACAGGAGAGACAAATGCAGTCCAGCAGGACATGAAGAGCTAAGATGTGTTTCTTTATGAAGAGCTAAGATGTGTTTCTCTGCATACTCCAGCATACACAAGGCTGGAGTCCCTCAGTGATTACTGTGAACTCTTACACAGAAATACCTTCTGAAAAACCCATTGTCCCTTTCCACACATTGAATCAGTTACAGAGAAGGGGTTTGAGATGGCTTTATGAGAATAAGAGGCTCCTGAAGTCCTATAGAAGACAGACAGTTCTGCTGCTATGCATACCACAATCACTGTGAAGTTGTGCTATTACTCTACAAGGTAACTACCTTGGTTACCTTGCCTTCCTTCTTACCTCTGTCCGAGCAAAGTCCCGAGTTTGCTGACCACCTGGCAAGGACTCAGAGTAGCAATCAAATAGTGTGCAATCACGGATGGGCTTCAAAGAAGCTGCAGGGAAAAGAAGAAAAATGAAAACAAAAAAACCCAAACAAAAACCACAAACAAAGAAATAAGAGATATGCCAAGCCTTAGGTTAAAACATACTTCTTAAGAACTTGTTTCAGCATCATTTTGCCCTTCATTTCTACACATCAGAACTATCTATAAGCCAGGACAAACACCATGAAGATTATTTTCCATCTTGTATTTTGAATAAGTCAATGTCATGAAAGGGATAGCATGCATAATTTCTGCTGTAGAAATAATTGTGAAATTTGAGTGCAGTGAATCTGAGTAAACATTTCAGGACAAACAACAATCAGTTCTCTGTGGAGATAGATACATATATATGTATTGTGTATCTTCATGATGCACTAAAATCGATGGCCAGCAAAAAGCAAGGACAATAAATGCAGAAGATGCTTCATCTTAAACTAAACAGCATAGAGAGCAGGGATGGGGGAGGAGTAAAACTAAATCAACTATCTTCACTCAGAAATATTCACAAGAACCTCATTCCTATTCCACAATCTCAGATCCTTCTCCTGATGCAAGTCTGGGATTAGTTAACCTAAGCTGGAAAACAGCTTCTCCTCAAGGCCAATATGTGGAAAAGCAGAATAACAAATTCTCACATCAAATTTCTAGTTTCTGGCTAGCATCTAGTTTATCTGAATACAGTAAGCCCTTTGAAATATCTCATATTTACAACACAGTGTGTTACATACAGGACAAATAGCTTTACAGATTCTGGAAATTAGTTTTAATAAAAATTTTCAGAAAAGACGGTGGTGGGTCGAATTGCTAATGGAACTGTGCCAGGATAGCATTTGGCCCTGAGCTTGTAGTTTACAGAACAAGCTATAAAACTATCAAGATTAGTTCATTCTTCAATGGTCTCTCATGCTCCAAGTAATTTTATTTTAAGCTTTAACATTCTTATCAGATGAAAATAGCTCACTTGAACTAAATTCTGACTCATTCTGAAACTAATACAACAACCTAATGAAAAACAGGTTCCAGTAATCGTCACTGGGTTCCTAACAAGCCAATAAAAAAAAATAAACCAAATTATGAAAACATGAAAATTAAAAGTTTCTCTTGAAAATCTATTTTGACATTATAGATAAGTGTATGAGGCACTTATTGCTTACTTAACAGTTTGATTTCAGAAGTTGATACAAACAGGGCTCTATGCTTTCTTGTTCAAAGTGTTACAGTGTGTTGATATCTTCTGCTGTTTATTAATGCAAGCCTTTCAAAAGACATATCTGAAACCTGACCAGGCAGCAAAACAAATGCAAGACATTTTCAGACCCTCAAGCTAACCAAAATTAACATATTAGCTGAGGTATTTAGTGTGCCCACAAAAAAACATGTAGTCTTTTCCCCTGTTCCTTATAGATCAGCTTGAAATGCTTGGCTGCATGCAACACCATGAAACTGTAATCATCTAAGAAAATGGTAGTGCTGAAAGAGGCAAATTTGAGAAAAAAAGAGGACTCCCAGGGAACAACCACAGCTTGCCATACTCTTCTTCTCATAGGCATAATGATACCCTACCACTAGAGACAGTTACTTACACAGTAGTTTTACTCAACAAGAATCTGCATGGAGGATCTTACGAGGATCTTACAAGCTAATTTATGATGAGAACAGGCGTGAGAGTAGCAAATAAAGTGGTAGTCCTGGAGGGAAAAGGGTAGTTGTAATTATGAGAAGGGAATGTAATTAGAGAGACAAGAAGGGATGAAGACTTGGAAGTGCAGGTTTCACACAAGCTTCTCCTTTTGGATATGAAGATAGCAGATTATAAAGAACATGACTCCTCCAGAAATTACTTCACAAATCTGATACAGTGTGAACATTTAATTTTCCTAACTACAGCTTGATTCGCTCTTTTCCTGTCTTTTAATATATGCAGTGTCATAAAATTTAATGGAGATTTTATTAGGTCTTAAATATTATCCCTTAGCACTGTAATTATCATCTGTGATTAATCCTCCTTGCCCTAGAAAGTCATGCACATTTTTTAGATGGAGCAGTATATATTTCAGTGTTCATTTATAATTAAAAGAGACATAACTGAAGAGAACAAATGAAAGGGCAGGTCTCTCGTTGCAAACTGTTACTGAGCTATGTTGTATTTTGGATTACTATATATTCTTGGGCTACACAAAGTGTTGTAATCCCCCTGTCATTACTGTAAATTACTTATAGAAGAGTCTGCAGATTACATGAAATGAATCACAAAAAATTCAACCTTTGATGCATCAGGTAGCTGTATCTAACAAAATATATTAGCATAAAAAGTTCTAAACCAGTCCAGTATTATTTTCAACATTTTCTTCAAGAGACAGACACTTAAAGGAAAATTCATCAAAACAGTTAAAAGTCATACAGTCTTGTAAGAAATATTTTGCTACTCGTCATCAGCCACCACTATTGCTCTAATGGTACCTGAAGCACACTGGAGCAAAGAGGTAGACATTAAAAGGCAGGCAGCATCCCTTCTTCAGCAATAGTCTCTTAAGCACAATTAAAAACACCTGCCTGAAAAAGCAACCAGGGAGCCATCAGGCCGCATACCACCCCATCCCACCTGCAGGAACAAAACCTGTCTCAGGGGCACATTACTTTTCTGAGATGGCTACAGGAACACAACCTACTGCAGGGACATTACCTGTTTGGAGGTACTCGGGCAGCAGAGTCTCTGGCAGCACCTCTGGCAGGGGGTAACCATTCTTCCTCGCAACCACCAGGTGGAAAGCGGCACAAAACTCCGGGAGTGTCAGCGCCCCGTCACAATCCACGTCGCTCAGCTCCCTGTGGGTACAACAGGTGTGTGTGTTCCAAGCTGCTACCTCAGGGAAAAATGGGTATGAAATGTCATGGGGAGATAGAAATGCAACTTTGAGAAGGGGTATTTCAGAAGACAAGCAGCTCTGTCACTTGCACTTGGTCCTAACTTATACATTTGTCTTGGGAAGATGAAGCAAGCTCATTTTCTAATACTGACTTGTCACTTTTTTCTTTTTTAATAAAGTATATTTTTTCTTATACATCATGGCATATAGTATTATAGTATATATAACATGAAATACATACCCTGTACTTCCAAAGGTGAAATTAACTTTCAAACGGCTGGAAACGTTTTTGGCCAATCCATGCATGATCTCAAACCAGTTAAAGCAAAAAAAGTTTAAAATGGACTTCAGCAATGGTTACCTTGCAACTAGCCTCAAAAAAAGAGCTAAATTAATGCTCTTGAAAAATTTAAACAGTATTAACTTCTCATTAAAGTGGTTCTCTTTTTAATGCTCCTCAAACACTAAAGCTGGACTTGAGAAATTCAAGAATTCAATTTTATAAATTAACTAACTTTGCCAGAACTGGGTAATTTTATATCATGAACACATGGACTAAAACAAATAAACATATAACTTCCTGCTCTTTGAAAATAAGGCATTTTTCAAGCTGTTGAGATTACAGTGACAAAGACCAAGACATCTTATGTGTTTACCCCAGCAAAACAACCTGATAACATCATTACAAAATAATAATTATTTACTAAAAAGGAATATTTTAAATTTGGCACAAAGAATAGCTTATGTCAGGAATAGAAATAAAACATATTTTATTAACATATTGGGTTAGTCCACTCTTCTTCGGTAATCTTAAATTTAAATTCCAGCATCCACATCCTCCAACACTATGTTTTTTCAGTTTGGGGTTTTTTATTTATTTTCACAACTGACAATCTGTTTTGAAAAGATTCCAGACATATTCTTTGACCCTGACAGATGTTTAGGCTCTTGCAAACTTTTTTTCTCATCTCTCTTCATAAAGCCATATGTAAAGAAAAATCTCTATCAGAACTTCTGATCTATGTTTAAAACTGGTCCTCCTAGCCAAGATGCAAGGATGACACTGAATCGCAAAGTCCCATATTGTTTATGGAAATATAATACGACCCTTGTCAAATGTTATCACGCACAGTTCCATCCACAATTGTTTCTAAATAAGCTCATTAAAAGGAAGTGTACTGATTCATTAGAAAAGCACTGATGAATTATGTAGCCGTACTTACTAAAAATTCAACATTAATTAGGCCACCTCTGACAAAATACAGCTAGGAACATAAAACCAAAACCACATGAAAAACATTCCAGAGGTGCTTCTCCCATGTCCCATTTCATGAAAAATGGCAGTTCACTGAGCTAATGATGCTGCTTACAACATACTTAAGAACAGGTCTCAGTTATACATCACTGTTTAAACCTTCCCAGTCCTGCTGAGTAGGAGTCCATCTTTTCAGAAAACAAGTAGTCATAGGAAGACTATGAGCACACTGCTGTTTGGACCTGAAAATGATTCTGGAGGTAAAAGCAGTAATTATAACTGAAGACACCTTTCAAAATTTAACAATTATTTTTGACTTTAAGTGTATTTTTAAAAATGGAATACACATCCCCAACACTATTACAGTACTCACCAGATATGAGAAAGCTCTGGGATGGGGAGTTTTGATTTTGTGAAGAAATTCTTTGCCACAGAACCTGTTGGGAAAGCATAACTTACCAACCACTGAAAATTAATTATCTGATTATTTACCTTTGGTCAGAGCTGCCATGACAGAAGCAGCTGCTTACTTTACATCCTACAGACGCTCAGATTAACTAGATGCTAATACAGCTGTTGGGCCATTTGTTGTTTGTTGAATGAGAGAGAAAGCCAGACAGAGTTGTTGACCTCATTTCCCCATTCCCTCCATATGGGAAAAATAAATAAAGGAAAACACGATTCAGCACTAATGATTCTTACTAGTATAATTAGTATGTCATCAGTGATGACATAACACAGGCAAAAAGCCTTGCTTCACCCAGAAGCCATGTGTGTGGCAGTATAGGGCCACAGTGTCTGGACTGATCTCCAGAGACACTGCTTCAGCCATCACTTTTCCCTGCAGAGGCTCAAAAATTATGGAAAGAAAAACAACCAAACACACACAAAAAACAACAAACAAACTGAAAAACCCTAAAAAAATCCAGGACATTCAGACAGCACATAGCTATTGTCCTGCTGCGGGCATTTTCACTCACCCTGACACAAAAAACCTTCTCCTAGCTAAGAAGTCCACTTCTTCACCATGCAGGCTTACAAAACATGAGGCAACATAAAGTACAGACTTCTCAGTCTACACTCCTCTGCCCTTGGGCATTCAGGCCTGGTCGCTCACTGCAGTAGCTAAGAAAAGCTGTCACTGAGGCAGGCCCAAGACTCACCTAGCCCAGCACGTCCTCTCCAACACTGGACACCAAAAAGAAGAGTGCATGACCACAACAAAGCCACACAATAATGGCTCCAGAATATCCCTCAGCCTCTGTCCACCTGTGATTCAGGAACTTTCTCAAGCAAGGGTAGCAGTTAACTGCTGACAGATTTTTCAGTCACAGATTTCTCAAATAATTTCCTAAACCCAGACAAACCTCTAGCATCTCTATCACCCTGAGGCAAGCTTCCTGTAGTGGAACAGAGCAACCAGGTGCCTCTGATCATCAGGAAGTGGGTGTGAGCCGCTATCAACTCCACCTGTGCCCAGTCAGGGCAGGGCCCCTATGGAGCATGTGCAAGACCATGGGGCCAATAAATAGTGAGGCTCACACCCACTGAGGCGGCTCATTCTAGAGCTAGCTTAGAGAGCGGCTGGTTGCTTCCATAGCAGCAGACCATCTTGCTAGTTCCTTGCTGTGGGCAATAGACTCAAACCACATCCTCCAAGTCTATACTACCATATTGACACCTCGATCTCGGACTAGAGACTCCATTCCGGTTACAGCTTCCTGCTGCTTAATTATTTTACAATGTTGTGGAAGCTCAAATTCACCAGTAATAAACACTCAGTTTAGATGTTCAAGGGCTGCCTGAGAATCTTGCTCAACACAAAAGAAAATGCACAACTACCTGAGAGGCTGCATATGCCTATATATATGCATACACAGTTACACCCATAAACAACACTGTAAGGAAATACAGTGTTGTTGAACAATCATTTTCTCTTTCAAGAAAATCTTATGAAGGACACTTAACTGAGGAAAAGAACTGATGTAGCACTAATTTCTGTCAGCAGCAGGCAATTTATTTCAACTTTTTTCTGGATCCAAGCCTCCTGATCCCCAGTAACACAGCAGGGCTCTGTAAAGTTGCCTCAATTTAAAAATGGTAGCATCTTCTTTGCAAGACTGACTGCACCTTCCTGAAGTGACTCCTCTCACTAGCAGTCTGATTGTCCTATTCAAGATGGAAATACAGTCTCAATGTGCTGTCAGCAACACTTCTACCAGGTGTGTGCACTCCATGATTTGCTTTTAATCACATAAAGGGCAAAATCTCAGTCCCTCAGAGGTCTGACTTCTGTTGGCACTCTGTTGTGTTGACATACAACAGTTCACTGCTTGCTTCATCACATAGGATGCTGCCCTATTTCTGCTGGAAAATCAAGTACAACCCTAAAGGTTTTTTCAGCTCAATATACACTGGAGGTGTGTTCCATAAATATGGTGGATCAAATACAGACACAGCTCATTTGAATTTTTATTGAATTTCCAGCATTTCTCCCTTAGATGTAATTATTTTCTGAAATCAAGAAATTTAGGGAAAAAAACCATAATGGCCACAATACTTGTTTGCTCTTTGAGTTGTCTGCCTTTAAAAAAGAAAATACAATCAACTTTTTCTCATAAACTCACTCCAGAGAGAAAAAAACTAGTTCATTCATCTAGTTAACACTTCTCACTTCTCAGCCTGGTCTCTCTACTCCACACACATGGAATTTGGTAAAAATTACCTGAAATAAAGGAGTTTAGGTCGGGCTGCAGGGACCTGAACTGGTTGATGTAGTAGTCCCGTTGCTCCTCTGTTATCCTCCAGGGGTCATCTGAGTAGTGGGTGCTGCTGTCCTGCTGCTCCCGCTCCACTGAAAGAGACTGAAGGGAGGGACACTGGCACCAGCTGCAAGCAGGGGGCCAGAAGAGCACTGGGAACCTCAAGAAACAAAATTCACTCTCTTCTATTAGCAGACATGTAGTTTAAAAGGACAAGAAGCAGAAATGGCCACGCTGATTACTGTTCCACTATTTGTCTATTAAAACAGAGGTTAATGTTAGGTATCTTTACCCAGGCAATTAAGGGAAGTTTTACACAGAATCACAGAATAGTTTGGGTTGGAAGGGACCTTAAAGATCATCAAGATTCAAACCCCCTGCATGGGCAGGGACACCTTCCAGGTTGCTCAAAGCCCCATCCATCCTGGCCTTGAATACTGACAGGGAAAGGTCATTAACAACCTCCCTAGGCAACCTATTCCAGTGTCTCCTGGTGAAGAATTTCTTCCTTATATCAAACTTAAATCTACCCTCTTTCAGTTTAAAACCATTACCCCTTTTGCTGTCACTACTCTCTGGTGAAAAGCCCCAGCCCAGCTTTCCTGTAGGTCCCTTCAGGTATTGGAAGGCCCCTATAAGGTCTCCCCAGAGCCTTCTCTTCTCCAGGCTGAACAGCCCCAACTCTCATCCTGTCTTCATAACAAAGGTGCTCCAGCTCTCTGAACATCTTTGTGGTCCTTCTCTGGACCTTTAAATTTGCTAAGAATCAAACACAAAACACCAGTTCTGAAATACATCAAAAGATCCCTGAACTAGGCAATATCATAAAGCTGTAAATTAATTTTCATTTTAAAGAGATGTACAAATGCACCCAATTTCATTTCAAGTTAGCATGGATTATGTGATTCTACCTATAGATCTTTTCCTGAGGCTCAGGTGACATCTTATTATAAGCATCGGGTGCTACACTCTAAGGAAAAGGTACTGAGTCTCTGAGTCTTACATATTTAGGAAAAAAGATCTCCCTTAGTAGAGCTTTGTCCTTCCTTAGGGCAAATTACCTGTCTGCATAATAAATGCACAGCAGGCATACTGGAACACTGGATATATTCGCTTTTGCAAGCAGCAGGAAAACATAAGACCCATCTCATAAAAGCAAACAAATGCCCAGAAATTCATTTATTCTGTTTGAGATGAGATTCAACCAACTGGGGTGGAAAAAACAAAATATGCAGAATATTAGACCATAAATTCCATGCATGTGTTACACAGGGCATTCTAAATCAAGTAGGAATCTGTGAAACCTCATCTGTTTTAAATGAAAATGTTTCACTTTTGCTAGGATAGCCCCACTTTTCTTTTTTTTCTTTTTTTCTTGAGAAGTGAAGATTCTCAGTCTAGTCTTCCTATTTGGTGTTTCTCATCCTTCTTAGCTTCAGCAATTTAATTAACTGGATTATTTACTTTGATTTCTCCTTCCCATCAGCTTTTTAATTTCTTTTTCATATATTAAAGAGTACATTTCAGCTTCCAGTATAGATACAATTTGCAGAACACTTTTTACTTTGGAAGTGAAAAATCATCCTCTTTTCTTCCCCCCTCTATTGTTGTATTACTAGTACCACTAAAGAAAAAGCTGCAACTCATTACCCGATTAAGAGTCGAACAGGCAGCTGCAGGTTTGGCTCCATAATTCCCTGATGATGGTCCATCTTGCTGGTGAGTAGAATGCCTGACTTCATATGGAGCTACAGACATTTAAAATTAAGTATATATAAATGAAAGGATAATAAAAAATATTCTAGCAGGCTAAAGGAAATAATTAAATGCCTCAAGATCAAAAAATCTCATTTGTGAACTTAAAATCCAAGTCCATTCTGTCAAGCACCTCCCAGATGAAACTGGTACCATAGTATCAAAGTCCACTTCGTCTTCTTCAGCAAAACTCCAGCCACACACTTGTCTTTCACATTATATCATTCTTCTTCAGATACTACTGACAAAACCCACCAGTTACATATTACTAGTTAACAGAAATTATTGGTCACCATGTTTAATTACATATTTATATAGCCTGATTATGTACTTATCCATTGGAGATACAGCCATACGTAGCAAAAGAATCCATTACAAATGAGAGTAACTGAACTGAGCTGCAAAAAATATGCCCTGACTGATTTTCTATACTCTTCTTCTCTTTTACCTAATGTCTGTTGAAAAATCAAAATATACAGCTCATCAACTGACATTATTTGGAGTAAAGTTAGCAAAGAAAAATAAAGTTTACTTCTTTTGCTAAAACACGTCATTGACACTCCACTGCAGCAAATATAGTAAGTGGTGACATAATACCATGTTTAAGAACAATGTTTTAAAAATAGGCCAAGTACACAAAGGCAACTCACTTGCAAACCCTTGCTGAGCTGAGAACTTCTGCTGCCAGCCTATTTAAAATGTACAGTTTCATAGGACAGTCTCCATTAGACAGACAGAACTTAAGAGTCTTAATGGGAAGGAATACTAAGAAAATCTTAAAAATTTTTAGTTTAGGAAGACCTTAAATATTACACCCCTAAGCCCCTCATTTTCCTAAGTGGTCTTATCCTCTATTGAGATCTATTTTTGTTCCTGTATAACTAACTTCTAATTTTTTCTTTTTTTTGAGGGGGGGGAAGGAATAAAAATAAAAATTAAAATATAAAAAAACAAACAAACAAACAAAACAAAACAGGAAGGAAGTTGGGAAAGAGGCAGATGCCCTTGGAGAGGAGATTTAGGGACAAGGCCACACTGATGTGTGTTTGCTAGCAAGAAAAGCGTCCAAAACTACCAAGAAAAAAAAGACTATATAGTCATGACTGCAGTGTGAAGGGCTGCCCTTGAAGACAGATTGTCCACCTCCTGCATGCCCACTAACCCATTGGCTTTTTAGACCCACACTTATGAGACCTAATCTTAAAGGCCAGGAAGAACCAGTAGGTCACTTAGCCTGGCAGTGGTACAGCAACAGGCATTAATATGTTACCCACTTGCTCCCACTGAGAACACATTTAGCTGAAGTATCTCCAGTAGAATTAAAAAAGGAGAGATCCTTTTTCTGGAATACAGAAGAAATTTCCTTTCCGTAAAATAACTATTTTGTTCTACACCTCTAGGATTTTATCACCTTAAACATTCAAGTGGTTGAATAATTAATTTTAGAAGAAGTTGATTGGATTGGATGCTACTCCCTCTACTCACCTTCCATAGGCACTGATTCAGTGAGAAATTTCACCAGAGTTTTGACTGTAATCAACTTCAGAAGAAATAACAAAAAAAAAAAAACCCAACACCCAAAATATTCAAAATAATCATAGCACTGATAGATAAGGAGCAGAGTTCCAGAAAACAGCAAAGCACATGACAGGGAACACAGTTGGCTGCTTCCAATGGCTGCCTCCTACCTGGCTCTACAGCGTGTGGGCTCTCTGCCACACATCCCCTTCACTGGAGCAGAATATGTGCCACAGCAGAAGACAACCTCACTCGAGCTGTTCATTTCAGAAGTCACCCATCAATGCTTTGATCAGTTATGCTGAGGTTGGGGAAAAATCCCACCTCTGAACAAACAGCAGTTAACCTAACCAGCACATGAATGGCTGTGACTCAATACATCCCCATGAAGGCCACTTGATAATGCTGAACACACTGTTATCATGGCAGTAGTGAGTTTCCAGATGTTGTAATAGCTCTGCTTTTTCACTCATTTCTATAAGAGGGCAACAAGTACTGAACCAGTGTGTTTGATTCCTCACTCACTGCAAACACACTGATTGAAAGCAGGTGGGATGCTACACCAATGCCTGCTACTGTACCACCTTGGTCACCAGATGCTGCAATCAGGTGAGCACAGATGCCTTATATAAAACAGGAGTTTCCAACACCTTAGTAAAACTGGCTTCTGCCCCACTGCCTTCTCACTAATATTGGGATGTTCTGCCACCTCCTATAATGGCAGTGAGATCAAGGACAAAGCACCTATGTAGTGCCTTATTTTCATCTGTTTTGCCTAAGATACATTGTGAGACTGTTTTTATATTCATGTCCTATTGTTATTTTCATTATGAAACGGGAATGATTATTATCCTTTCCTGCAAAGAAAGGCTCATAGCCAATCCGAAAACCTATACAGCATGTACTTGAATCAGGAGTGGGCTTTTCTTCCCCTCTAATGAGACCAAAAGCATCATGCTCTTTGACAATACTCACAAACACTGTCACTGGGATACATTGCACAGAGTCTTGTCAGAGATTAGGCATTAGCATTTATTTGAAAGCAGTGACATGTAAATCTAATTTACCAGAAAGTAAAAAAAAAATGAACAATCAGAATAAAATTAGATGACCGAATTGTTTTCCAAAATATAGGTCAAGTTAAGCATTAAAATCATTAGGCTGATGGTCAGCATGTGAAATCTGGATGCTTCTGAGAATTTAAAAAAAGAAACAACTGAATACAACATGTGCAACCCCACTTTTTATCCTACCTCCATGCTGCTGCTCCAGCCCACTTCTTGATTTACCATATCCGTAACTTAAGGGTATTCTCTGGTAAGTAGATGGAGAAGCAGGTGGTGAGCAGATTGGAGACATTGATGGAGACTTGGGTTCCTATTTCAAAAACACACCAACACAAAATGGAATTCAGAGATGACAGCAAAACAACCAAACAATCCTGCACGGCAATCTGAACATGAACAGCACAATGGACAAAGAGAAAGCAAATACTGTAGTTCCCTGAGGCCCTTTACTTCCAAGAAAAGGAATCTTAAAAAAAAAAAAAAACTTGGTAAAGACAGAATTTGGTATTGAGCTTTCAAGAGGTAAAGCATGACAATGCTACAGCAAAGTTTTACAATGAAGAGCTTAAGGTAATTTACTTCCAAAAGATGCCTGCAGAAGTATATGTAAGAAAGCTTAATGTGAGAGGGTATCATTTGAATTTGCTTAGCAGATTTAGGGTGAGTGCATTTTTGTGGGAGAGAGCATTTTTTATATCAAACACTTTAAAAAAATTAAAATATATCTCCACATCGGTATTTTAAGCACTCTGTGGATATTTAAGAGTTACTGAGTATCTATCCTACAGTGTTCTCTTTACCTTCACTTACAAATTGCTGAAGTAAGTGATCCTGAAACAGTTTACCGCAGAAAGAGGAAAATGTAACACAACACAGATAACCTAGATGGAGCCAGGGATTTGAGGGAAGTATTCTGCTTCAGTGTCAGTGCAAATAGGAGTACATGCTGTGCTTCCTCATCCTGTTATTCCACCCATGTATCTTGTCATCATCTCATTCCTGTTGGTTGACCTCAGGCTGGGAACGCTGTTACTCATGCCCTGTGATAATGCCCTGTGATAAATGTCTGTGTGCACGTTACAGGAAGATAAGGTACCTGCCACCAGGCATTTACCACACAACCCAACACGGTACCAGAAGAGAAGGTGTCAGGCCTGGGCAAAATTATGCAAATTACAAGTGACTTCACAGCGCAAATTTATCTGAATAAGCACTCTCAAGTCTCCTAAATACAGGTAATACACATCTCCCTGAGACAGCTTTATTAAACTGGCAACTCAGAACAACAGACTTTGGGATGTTGTTTCTCTGGGAACAAAAGAAAAACAGGTTTTTTCTGGACTGCTCCTAGAGGAGATTAGAATAGAAGAAAACCTGCTGGCATCACCCCACCCAGAAACAGTGCTCCATGATTCAACACCTTTTCTCCAACTGAGGATTTCTGTAGTGACTAAGCACTGTAATGGCCAGGAGAAATTGCTCACTTTCCTGTTCAATTTCACGGACAGGTTTCTATTTGCTGCTCCTCCCCTAGTCGTCTCCAAGAAACAGTGATAGCCTAAATAGCAGGATATATAATAATGTAGTATTACTGGACTAAGTGGCAGGGTATATAATATACATGTAATAGGCTATTACAGAGCTGACAAGCTTTATACAAGCTCATACAGAGAACTGCCTTCAGAGATGCAGCTGGGATGCATCAAAATCAGAGCACAGCCTCAGTGGGGATTATTTGCACATCAGGAGTTCATCTTCTGTCTAGCACTGCAAAACTGAGTGTAATCATTTACAGGACCACAAAAGGAGGACGTATAATGGCATATTGGTCTGAAGGAGACAAGCCTGTTACCTGTTTGTCCCCTTCATCTGTTCTTTTGTAGGAATTTTTTTCCAAAGTTGCATGTGGAACCTGAAATTTAACTCCATGGAGTTCTGCTGGAGTCCCGTAACGTACTTCACTGTCATTTTTCAGCGCCACAAACCGCGGCAGAGGCAATTCTTCATCAAAAGAGAAAAAAATTTAATTGAGACTAGAGAACAGTAAAAGTACTTTAAGCGGTATCGTCTTCTAAAACCAGTTAGAAGTTTATCTTTAAGAGAGTACTATTTAAATTTTGTAACATTTGTAAATCCTGTTGTTATTTTATGTCCTCATAAAAATGTGAATGTTAAACAAAGCTACATTCACTAGCTTAATATATAATCTCTCCATGCAAAGAGAAAGAAATAAGCCTTGTGCACATTACCAAGGCAAGTGGCAAACTCATTTCCTGCCTTGAAAACGTTGTCTGTAATGAAAAGAATAGTTTCCCAGAGAAACTGTAGGACTGATGAATTAATCAGTCAGGATCACAGTGTCCTCAACACTGCCATCGTAAAAGGAACAAATTAGAAATGGTTGGGTTCAGAGATCATGCCAAGGCCTGATGAGACGGCTGTGTCAAAGTGTCCCACATCATGTCTGCTCTGCAGAGCAGAAGAGTGACACTGTGTGATAAGTCGTGATTATTTTGAGGAATTACCATTTATTTTTGTGCACAGTCACCCTGAAAGATCAACACAATTAGAATTAACAGAAAGCTCAAAACTGAGCAAAGCCATACGTCACCTCTGTAACTATTTACATCTGCAGGTACTACCAGGAAGAAAAATAAATCAGTTGGAGCTTGATTTACGCTGCTCATCCCACTCTAAAGGCACTCATACATTTCAAGAGAAAACATAATTAGCACCAAAAGTGTTTCACTAAGTAAGCAGGATATCAATACAAGGACTGCAAGTACCCTTCTTCACTCAAATCCGTGGACCATCCACACGTGCTAGACTTGTAAAACACACAGTAAATATCACTTGGTTCAGGTTTCTAATTCTTTTTGTTAGGCTTTGGTCTTCTGGGGGTTGTTTTGTTGGTTTTGTTTGTTTGTTTCCAAATTACCATCCTTAGAAAGGACAGCGATGCAAGAGTGAGTACACAACCTGTCAGTAAGGAAGCCTGACAGACAAAACCAGGCCACCACGCTTCACACCTGGTTTAAACTCCCCTGCCAGTGAGGCACCAAATCAAACCATGCTGGCTGCATCTGATCCCCTCCACTCAGTCAGGAGTTCTGCACTGCAGGAGCTCAGCTGAGGTCTGCACATGCTTGCAAGTCCATCTTCCTGCCTCAGGATGGGGCAGACCTGGGAGCCCCATCCCTGCACCTTGTAACACGGGTCAATTTTACATTTTATTGCCTTTAGCAAGGAGAACAGAGCAGAAAATGCACTGGGAGCAGTGACCTGATTGGTCACTATGAAGCTATGGCTAAATCCTGTTTCCTCCCTCCTCTCTGATCTTGCGGCTGGCTGCATCACTGTCTTCAGCAAGATGGTGGCACACACTCATCCTGACCGTGGCCTCATGGCATGGAATAAACCATGAGACATGGGCTTAAGCCTGTTCAGGCTCAAAAAAACCCAGATGTTTTGAAGCCTGAGCCCTGCAGAGGCAGAGCATGCATCATCATGGCAGAAACACTGAGTTCCTTCCATTAAGTTGCTATCAAGGTTTAGCAGCTAAAAGGGAGCTGCTTTCTCTCCTCATTGCTCGAGTTTGATAAGCCTCTTTTAAGAAGCATTTTTCTCCAACAGTAATGGTACATTTAATGTTACTGTCAATTCATTGGGAAGAACAAATCTGTTTTGTATTACATCTAATACATGCTTTCATGCCTACTGATAGAACAATTACAATTTTTTAAGCACTACCCATTTATTTCAGCAGGATTACTTTTTTAAAAAGATGCAAGCTGCCCTGAAGAGGGGGACCCCTGACCTGCCCATGGCCCCTGCAACACATCTCCACCCAAAGCGGCTATCAGCTCCCCCTCTGCACAGCTGTCAAGACAGGAGGCTGAAGGTGAGACAAAAATGCATGCCCAGCACTGATCAGCTGTCATTCATGCCATTCCTTTGGTAATGCCTCTTCCAGACAGGAATGTCATCTCAGCTTTGCCATCCACATAATTCACTGCAATTTTCTACCAGTCACTTAGAGAATGCAACATGACCTCCTACTCCTTCCCTGCTCCTCAAGATACAATTGTTTGTTTCAAAGACACATCAGAAGGAAAGTTTACCACCGCAGAGAGCTGACAAGCGCCAGAGAAAGCAAGAAGTGCCTAGCACTGCAAGCAGAATTTCCTACTTACCATTCTTAATACTCTCAATCTGTACTGGGAACCCAGACTGCGCTGCCGCAATTAACTTCAAAGCAATATAAAACTGAGCAGGACCAAAATAACCCACACGCTTGGCTCCACAAATTTCTGTTATCTGAGAGAGAAGAGAGACATTGTTGGTTAAATACACTTCACTCTTCAAGGGAATGTAACATCTCTATATAAAGAAAAAATTCTTTAAAAATGCATAAAGCTTGTTGTATTTAAAGTTTGCTATTAACCACATTCTTTTCAACTCAAGACATTGATGTGTGATCACATTTCCCTTAGTAAATTGAACAGGTAGCTAAGCTTTTCAGCTGCATTGCTGGGTAAGTAGCACTGCTATCATAAAACACCTTACAGGCTTTGATACTACGTAGGATTTTAAAAGCAGGGGAAATTATAACTTTTTAAGTACACTGTCCATCATGGAAGATATGGCATTCACAGAAAATGGTTCTTAATATTAGCTTTTATTAACAACAGTTCAGGCAGTTACTGTAACTGGAACACAAAAGCAACACAAGAAATGCTCCATTGCAGTGCTTGAGCAGAAAGCTTTTCTTTGTGAAGAATTAACACAGTCTTAGCACTGAAGCTTAGTTTCTGTACATACTTCAGTGTCTGCTGTTTCATTTCACCCAGTCACCCCTATGAAGCAAACAGCTCCACGTTCACAAGCTCACACAACAGGTTAACAAACAACAGGTTTCACAGGCATCATTTCTCCCATGCAGAGAGCTCCCAGATTTTCCCAAACCTCAGCCAAGCACCGAGGTTAGAACAAAGCCCCATCCACCCCAGATGTACAACTTCATCTTGTTTTTCTGAGAAAACACCTAGATTAGCAATGTTTCCTGGCTGGTGAGGCACATCGCCTGCATACAAGCCAACAACAGAGCTGTGCCAATTCTTCATGGCCAAGTGCTGCTCTACAAAAACTCCATCTGTGGATCACTCCCAAGATACAGCAGCATGACAGAAACTATTCCTATGTCATGTGTATGAGTAAACATTACAAATTAATAATCTACTTTTTTTCCAATTTATTTTTATCTGTGTGTACACACATACACACGAGTGGAAAAATGTCAGCTGGAAAAAAAATGTTTTGGTATAGTAATTCTTACTAATCAAAGAAAATTATTGTCACACGAACTTTCTCCTCTGGATGTGGCTTCTGCTTTGATTGAATGAGCTCTGGCTTCCTTCTTTTGCTGTGCATTTTGGAGATGCATAGCTCAATTGCTTGATCACAAGATCTATCAAGCAGCTTTCTTTTCTCTTACAGCACGATGAAAAGGGATATCGAATCCATGTTCAAGGACAGCTTCAATTAACCAGCAGCATTTGCTATTCCTTCTCCTCTACATATCCTTTCTCTGAAGCCACTCCAGCTTTTTTTTTTTTTTTTTTTTTTTTTTTCTCTCTATTGCTGGCCTTCCTTATTTTCCTGTGGGAATGCAGGGCACTCGGCATCTGCCAGAGATAGATGGTGCTGAATGTTGAAGCATGATTAAAAACAGGAGCATGCTGGGGAGGGAGGAACAGGTGGAGCCAAACTCTTTGGAGGAGAGCTGTGCCCTGCCCAAGGGAAGGGAAGGGAAGAAGCGAAGCACAGCACACCACATCCACCTCAGTGGATGGCATAATGCAGACCCCAGTGCTGCAAAGGGCTCCCTGCTGCCATAAGGACCAACACTATGTCCCCTGTGGGATCCCACTGCACTAGTGGGTTTCTCAGCAGCAGCCTGCCAGGGTCCTGGGGCAGGAGCTGCCACCAGAGGTGGCCAGAGGAGGTCCATGGGGCTGCAGAAGCAGCGCCTGACTGACTGCTTGTGCTGGGTGTGCTGCCGGCACAGCCGATCACAGTGCAGCATTGGTACCATTTCTGAACTCCAAAGCAGGCACTGGCTTCCTTTGCCTCATCCCTGGATGCTCCTAATTCACACCCTACTGCCCACGCCTCCCAGTCCTGCATGGTCCTTCCCCACACCGGCGGCCCTGACTCTGCCTGACCCAGAGGTGCACAGCACAGTCTGTCAGATTTTGCTCACACACTGTGGCCATGGCCCAGACACCTCCTCATGGGCACAGCTGCCCAGGAACACCAGACCCTGACAGCTCTGGGGACACCACCACCATGGCAGGTATGCCAGAAGCCACAAGCCAGGAGTGTGTTGCATGTCCCATGCACAAACCCCAGATCCTGGGGAGAAGCAGATAGAGCACATCTGAGCTGAAACTCAGTCTGGGTACACAGCCCTGGCTTGTTATGGGACAGATTTGTTAAAAAAGTGCTCAAGAAGGCAGTTTTCAAAACCTGGGCACCTGGAGGGAGCGTGGGCACTCTCCTCCTGTATCACCCACAGAGAGCACCTACAACAGCAGCTGCTGTGGCACAGAAAGCACAGAATCACAGAATGGTTTGGGTTGGAAGGGACCTTAAAGATCATGTAGTTCCAACCCCCCTGCATGGTCAGGGACACCTCCCACCAGACCAGGTTGCTCAAGGCCCCATCCAGCCTGGCCTTGAACACTGCCAGAGAGGGGGCAGCCACAACTTCCCTGGGCAACCTGTGCCAGTGTCTCACCACTCTCACAGGGAAGCACAGCTTCCTCATGTCTAACCTAAAGCTACCCTCTTTCAGAGGCACGTAAAATCCTCAGGTATACAAGGGTTGTATCCTAGCAGCACTTTTTTTTCTCACGTTGGGCTTCTGTCCTTCCTGAAAAGATACTGAGAGTTAGCTTTCTGTACCTTTTTCTATACTTTGAAACATTAAGGTCACTGAATACTGTAAATGCTCTGCATGCTCCCCATAAGGAAACATGAACATTTTATTCTGATCAAGCATATTAGAAACTTTTACCAATGATACACTGTGTCTCAAACATACCCTGTTATTTCTCAAGCACTCATACAGCCAACCAACCTGAAGCAGTTTCTCTGTAATTTTGCTCTTTGAGGGTAAAAACAAACCTATTTTGTAGACACAAGTTCCTCTGTGTTATTTGTAGAACTAATTACTCATCTTTGTTAATGGTTCAGAGCAAAAGTTGTAAGCTGAAAGAGTTGTCAAATTGTAGGTATTCACATAGATCAATTGCATGTACAAGCATTTACTCTCATCAGGTTCCATCTGAATTAAAGGCACCCTATATGAATGCACTAGGATATTCTGCAAGCTGAAGCTAGACTCTTTCTCTAATTAAGTAGAGATCAGTTTGGAAGCAAGATATACGAGAATATCCTCTGAAACACAGGAAAAACATCAGTTCTGCTTTCATTCACCTGATATTTAATAACAAATTCTCTCTATCCTTTCCTGCTGTCAGTTTGGGTTACATACTTTTCAGCTAGTTAGCAACTAAAGAACTGAAACTTTCTTTTCATACAGTGTTAAACAGACTGACATGTAAATCAAAACAACTTGCATACCTTGATACTTCAAGGGATTTCAATCTGAAACTACTGACAGTCAAGTTTCATTGCAATGTTTTAGGATTTCTAATTCTTCAACAGCAAACTAATCCTCCAGTGATGGATGAATTATTAAAGAAAAGTTTGATGAGTAACATGCTGGAAATAATTTCTCCTGGTAGCAAGGTACAGTAAAGATCTTGCTTGCCAAATGTAACCTCAGGATAATAAACAGAATTTGTCAAAATTGATCTATTCAGTGTCTTGCAAGGCAAGAACACAATGCTGAGTGTACTAAAACCAAGTTTACATTTACCATGAGGTATAAGTGTTTACATGATACATTTTCATAGGTCATTTGCCAATTAAGAAAAAAGTTAATTCCACAAAATATGTGAATACACCATTTCTCAGAGAAGGATGTAAAGCTGTAGTGCCTAATCTCATGTTTGTTCTCTGTCAGTCCTCGAACAGCATCTCTGTTCAATTGGATTTCAGCAGGTAGCTTTGAAACACACATTCTGTACAAAAATCACACCACCTTCTGTATCAAGGAGCCAGAAGAAGGGGAGAAAGAGCTAAGATACAGATACCTGTACACCCTTCTGACAAACCAGAAGTTTTTGTGTGGTTTCTGTGGTTGTAAAAATATATTAGGTTTTGTTTTTGTTTTTTTTTAAGAAGAAATCTCCAACTCACCAACATTAAAATTTAAAACGCACTTACAAGCTGTTTGGAGAAGAGGCTGCTTTAAATTACTGTTATCCATGCAAACTCCTAATACAGAAGTTTTGCATCTTGAGATACTGGAACACAAAGCAGATTTTTGTATTTATTATCCACTCACTGACATGCTCTATCGGCTGACAGTGAGTGTTATTTTTGTAATTGCTCCTTGAAGACATCCCACATGAAGCAGCTTTTCCCAGTACAATCTGACATGGTTCCAGCCCTCCCTAGTTCTCTCCAAACAACTTTCCACTGCAGCCTCCAAGAGCACTGACCTCTCAAACACCCTGGGCAGGTCTAATTTCAATTGCAAGAGCTAAACTTCAGGAACTGAACATGAGCCTAGAGCTGAAGTTTGTTTTCCATAAGCAGAAAAAGAGGTAAACCCAGAAACAACTATTCCATAATCCTATGGACAGGCTGAGATGATCATCCTGCAGCCTCAATGGAAAGGTTTTCTGCTGCAAGGCTGGAATTTTTGCCTTTTACATTTAGCCATTAATGCTGCTATGGCATCCTCTGTATCGAACTGGCATTCAATTTTGCCTGTTCTGCCCCCCTGCTGGTACCTGCCACATAGATGGCCACTGCCTGTCATTTGTGGGCAAACATAGTCCAAAGGTGCTCCAGTCCCTGTGAGGGTTAGGAGAGTCTGAAAGGAACACATGTAAGCTGCAGATGCTTTCAACTCAGTAAGAAAGAAAAAGAAAATGAGCATAACTGGCTCCTATGTTGAAGGGCATTTTCTCACTGCACCTTCCATCTCAGCCCAACAGCAAAAAACACGATTTTTTTTCTTTGTCATTGCTCAAGCTATAATGATATAAAAAGTTTTTGCAGTTCATCAACCACCTCTGTGTTTTAAGCAACATGTTGAAAAGCTTCTGCCATTAACCAGTGCACACCTCACCCAAGGGTCTCAGGGGGTGACAGCTGTGATGCCACAGCTCAGATCTCAACCATGGAGCAACACCTGGCTCCTGTCTGGATCAACCACCCTCTTATAACTGTTTGAAAGACAAATATTTCCAGCAGTGGCTTATCAAGAGCTTATCTCAAAAGTGTGTCATGCCTCTGACCCACTTAACCCCCCCCTTTTTTTTTTTTTTTAATGGTGTTTACAGAGTCTTTGATCTGCTTGTTACAGACAAGTTTTGCCACATTCTTAAACAGGTATTTCTTTCTGAACAGATCACTGTACAGCTATCGGTATTGCTACCTGGAGCCTAGGGCTGCGTGTCTATCACTTCATTATTTAAAAGAAACTAGCAAACACCACATGCTGGATCCAGGAGGATTACTGCCTGGGAAGGCAATAGGAAGAGGAACATAACAGAGCAGTTAACCCACCAGAAAAGAGGAAACAGATCAGCTATAGATTAGGTTCTTTAGCTCTGATCCTTCTGTCAGTTGTGTTTCTGTAGCTATTTTATTTTGTCATCTTGTCTCTTAAAACCAGATGGTTTATCTATTTTTAACTTTTTTAGACATCAACTGAAATGCTTACTAAAATCTTACTATTTTGAGTAAGCGTGCTTCCAACACCCAAAACAAAAGGAATTAAAAAGGCATTAGTTTATGAAACATGAGGCAACACATACATAGTGAATTTTTAAAGACCTAACTACTAAACATGCTTGGCATTTAAGCTCTATAGGATCACCACTTTACACTGAAGAACACCACAATTTTACATTGCAATATGAGCTACTGACAAACTGCCAAAGCTTAGCAACTTCAGTTCATACGAGTAAAAAAGCAGAAAGCAACAACCTCCCTTAGGCAAAAACCTACGGATAGCACTGCCAGGGCTTACCCAAACTCTCCCCTCCTGGCACAACCCAGAGCCATTCACATCTTCCTGAGATGGCACTCAGTGTGCCATGGCACCTTTGCACATCTGGGGGAAAGCACTTCAGACACAGGCAATCTTTCCAGCAGCGTCAAGCAGAACATTTTATGCTAACACTGAGAAAAAGCAAGGCTTATGATCACTGAATCACACGAAACAAACACTAAAACGCTTTTCACACAAATCTGAGACACACATTTTCCTGCCTAACAGCAGAAATATTTTATATACTGGAAAAAGTTGACTCCTGAGCAAGAGGTTAAACAAAACCAAAAATGCAAACACAACTGCTTGCCATCAGTAAAAGTTCTGTGAGTGGGCAGGGCAGGAGCAGGGCAGTCATACTCCAGGGTCAGTTGAGTCCTCCCTCTTGTACCTGACAGCAGCCACCTGCAGATGCCTACAGAAACTTGAGCACACAAATCTTGCAGCACTTCTCTTCAAGTGGAAAGACTGGCAATGCCAGCATCATACCACAAGTTACAAAAAATACTGATGTGAATTGTGCAGCTACCAGGACATGTGAGTCAGCGTTGTTAATCAAAGCATTTCAATTATGAAGGAGTGTCAAGTACAAAAGCTCTTCCAGGGAATAAATGCTCCTGATGCATGCTAATATTTTAAATCTTGAAGTGTACCTGAAACAAATTCCATCTCCTATGCTCAACCTTTTGTCTTTAACATACAAACACTAATGAATCTTCTATCTGCATGTGAAGTGGAAAAGTGGACACTTTCAACTAATGTCAATCTTGTTGGGAGGCTAAGAACCACCATTCCTGAGAATTATCTGACAGTCTCCATGCCAAGTAAATTACTTTCATTATAGCAGTGCCTAGAGAATTAGGTCAGAGGCTGTTATGTACATTTGCTGATACTTCATTCTGTCCTTCCTTTGAAAGAAAAAACTCACATCATCTTCACTAAACACATGACTTTAGGAGTGTGGAAAAAGCCTGCAGGGGTGAAAGAGATGAATTATTTTCAAAACCTCCTTGGCCTTTTTCTTCTTACTGTATGAAAAATGAATTCTCAGAAAGTATTCATTCATCTAAAACTGTTCTAGCTGTGTTTCTTTTTCACTAGTTTGTATCAAATTCATATTAAAAAAACCCTGACCAGGTCAACAAATACAGCTTGTGCAAATAAATGGATATAGGATTATGAGTGAAATTTTAATACAGCTTGTAACAGTAGGAACACAAAAATAAGAACCCTGAATGCAGCTTACTTTGAATTTACTACCTCAGCATTAGGATACCAACAAGTACACATTTTTATAAAAGTGTGATTCCATTTTTTCACTGAACGGTCTTTGTAAGTAATCAGTTCCTCAACATCTGGATATGGAAACACACATTCAGGAGCTCGTTCTCTGAAACGCTGCACACACAACCTTGCCAAAATAACTATTAAGAACTGAAATCCCATGGAAATCCGCAGAAGACACAGAGTTAGGTTATAGATATTTTTTCTGCTTTTCAAATCTTACTGTAGAAGCAAGGGAGTAAGCATAATATCTCAAGTAAAATGACAAGTAAAGAGACGGCACACCAACCCATCCCAACAAGCAGATTGCAAGAAGCTTCCACAGGGCTTCTCCAAATTTCTTCTGATGCAAGTCCCTGTCAAGAGCATTTCATTCTCTTGGACATTAGACATGAGTTTCATAAAACCCATCATACAGATGGTTCATACTATACATTTTTATACATTGTAAATATGCTTTTCTAAAGGCACCAGTCATTCCAATCATTTCTGTTCATCTTCCCCCTCACCTCTTTTCTTCCAAGAAGGTGTCCAGGGACATAAAACAGAGAAGGTCCAGGATGTGAGAGAAGAGAATCCAGACCCTCTGGCTCCTGCCCACTCTGCAGAGACATCCCAATCCCCCTTACTCACAAGTGACTGACACTGGTGATAGGAGCTTGATGGAGGCAGGAGATAACCACCCATATAGGAACTTGGCCAGGACTGGCACCAAGCCAGTGAAAAATACACATCCCTTTCTAAAATCTTAGTTTTCTGAAAGCTGAACTGAAAATAGTATCTAAACCTCACTCCGAGCTGGAGAGTTCCTGTTTAGCTCAAGTCCAGACCCCTTGTTTTGCACAGGAGCTGTGCGAGTTTCTTTAAGAATGAAAATACAGGATGATCACAGGAACATTAAGGAACAAAAATGTTTTCAACAAGGACAGATTTTAAGGAAAGGCAATATATCCTTTTGGTTTTATCATGTTAGATGACCGCAGCAAGCAAATTGTTATTTACTTCAAGGCACACTTTACACAAGCAGCATTTCCATGCACATATTTTCATCTTGAGAGTCCATTTTCACTGACTTAAAGTATGACACTCATTTTTAAGCTCGGATTCATTACTTAGATCTAATGACATTTATTATGGACAAATGCATTTCAACATGTCTATTTTTAAAATCCATTCATAACACTATGTATCCAGAAAATTGAAATTAAATGAAACTTGAAGCTCACCTAACAATGAAACCTTGGTAGGAAAGGTCTCCTCAGTGTGCCCAAGTTTTCTGGGGTTTGTTTGGGTTTTTTTGTTCTTTTGTTGTTGTTTTGTTTTTAAACACAGGAAGAATGGTCTCTCCATAGCTCCAGTTCAGATAGGGTATAAAACATAATTTGAGTTAAAAAGAAAAACTGAAAACACTGAAATCTGATAATGCAGCATGAAGCCATTTATAATGCACGACTGCTCAAGTCTGCCTAAAAACATCTGACTGAATCCTGTAGTTTGCTACTCATCCAGGAAATCTTGATCCTACCTTTCGTCAAATGCCAGTCCCTTAACAATGTTCCAAAGTCTGAAAAGCCGATGATTTTTTTCAGAAGAAAAACAAGATTCACTGGTTTGGGTTGAAGTAATTTTCTTTGCTTACGTCAAAATTCAGTGTGAGTATTACTCATAAAAACCAAGTATGTACTACAGAAAAATCCACATTTTTATATATCATGACAAGTTGATAGACAGGATTTACCTTGCTCTCTGACCTAACTTACAAAGCCCAGCAACACAACTCCTTTTTGTTCTCATGTTAAAATATTATAATGAAAAGCTTCAATATACTGATGCAGGTTGTGAAAACACCGTTCCATTATCCATAAAGAAGATCACCAGTCACACATAAGGTGCAAAAATAACTTCAAACAGATGAAGTGACAAGCTTAGTGCTCAGCAGTGAGGAGCTAACATCTCCTGAGCAGACATTATAACATTTAATTAATAGAAAATTAAAATATCTTCTCAAATTTGAAGACTCTAAGGAAAACTATTGGAAACGCTTACTAGATAAATCCTAAAGTTCAACTACAATTAGGAAAATAGGCAGAAAGGCCACTCCACAATCTACTTTGTGAACGTATAAAAATTAACTGTCATTAGAAGTCTCTTTTGATACTTCCACTGATAGCCAAGGTCACACGAAGATATAAGACCTTTACAGTTAAATCTTTACTTCCTCCCTCATTCAATATTATTGTTTAAAGACTTAATTCTGTCCTAGTACACCATGCTGCAATGGGAAAATCTCAGAGAACAAAGCTATTTGAATTGCCATCAACCATCAAGAGGTCCTGTGGACTGCCTACAGACACTGCTGCTGCTGCTACAACAGTTGCCTTATTATTTCCACATTTCTTTGCAACTACAACAAGGAAATACTTCAGGAGTTTTGCTCTCAGATGCTCTGCCAGGATAACTTTACAATCTGTTCCATTTGTAGGCGTTTTCACAGCTGAAAGCATACCAAGAGCAACCAACAGTAAAAACCTCATGGCAGTTACTGTTATCTTTACATATCCAGGCAAAAACATTTCTCTACTTATTTTGGAAGGCAGACAGCCTTTTCTTCTTTCTCAGTGAGCACACTTTTACTTCTTGATGGATGCAACCACTCCGGCCACCATTGCAGTCCTGAGGCACCCACTTCTGAGCCAAATTAGATGTAAATACATTCTTTGCCTCAGTTCATAATTAAAAAAGGCACCTTGCTTGCTTCAGCTCTGCACGAGGCCAAGATGCTCGGATGCTGAGCCCCATGGTTTAGCTCACAGTACATCTGTGGGATCAAATGGGTTGTAGATGACAAGAGACTGAATACAGAGGGCACCTAAAGTTGGCTAGAAAGATCATAGAAAAATATCTTACCTTTATATTTTAACATTTCAGTGATGGTTCCACATTACAGTACAAGGCCCGTGGGGAAATTCAGAATCTTCTGGCTCTAAAATTTCTGCATAAACATGAATCTCAGCTGTTTGAGATCTAGTACACAGGAATTTACTACAAGTAATGAGGTAGTCTGGGAAATTAAAAAGCCATAGGGAGGGATGGCTCAAGATACAGTCACTGCAGTCACTGGGGGAGACAGGAATAAAAAAAAATCCTCTTGGCCACTGTCAGTATTTTATCTCAGTTTGGCCAAGCTTGTTCAGCCACAAGCAGCAGTACCATCTCTACCTGCAAGCACTTTGTGTCATCCTTTGTGTTTCCTCCCACTGACTCTTACAAATTACTTGCCTGAAGCCCCAGAGATGCCCAAACTTCTCCTTCCAGCTTAACCAGGGCTGAAGCCCTTTGCAACACCCTTGGCAGCTCTGGGGACAAGCTGCAGGACAGTACCCAAAAGCACGCTGTGGGCTTTCACACTTCATGGGCTCATGCATCCAGACAGAGGATTTTCAGAGCAGTCTGGAAAGCCCCACACTTGGGAACACACAGGCAAAGGGTGTGACAAAGAGTTCAAGCAAATGTTGCTCAGCTTCGGTCTAAAATAATACATTCTAAATTAATTCAGGTTTCCCTTGACTTCTTGGACAAACTCTTTAATATGCAAGAGAGGTAACCACCTTCAACAGTTAGTTGAAGAGCAGTCTTTAAAAATAAGCAGAGGTGGCCCCAAAATGGAGCCAAAACCCGAGTTTTCTGCAGCCCTGTGGAGCTGTGGATAAGTTGCACGACTGCCATTATCTCTGGCTACTCATGGGACCCACAGGCCACCCTGTCAAAAGCCTTAGCACTGCCACCTGAGAAACAGTCCCTGACCCCACCAAAATACAGTGACCCAAACCCAACTGGTGACTGATATGTAGCAGAGCTGGCCAAAAAAATACAGCAGCAGAGTTATAAGCTGCAGGTTTCTGGATTTCACTGCAGAAAGCCTGGCACATGGATCAAAGCAGGATGGCCTCTCCCATATGAGACTTGGTTCACAGAGAGATTTTCCTACAAGACAAGACTTAAGTTAATTCCTCTGGATCTGTTTTCAGTGAGCCTTGGTTTCAGTAAAGAAAAATGAGAATAAAGCTTTTCTTACATATTGGTGTCTAACATATAAACTATATCCATGTGATTCCCACTGAACCCAAGAGGAAAATTTTTCACTATGGAACAGTCAGACATTGGAATGGTCTCCCAGGGGAAGTGGTGAATTCCCCCACTTTGGAAAACGTTAAGCCTCAGCTTGACGGGGTGCTGAGACATATCATATAAACAATAATATCATAAGGGTGGAACAGATGATCCTTGAAATCCCTTCCAACCCAACATTCTATGATTCTATGCTTCTATGATTATTCACCATTTATCACCAACCTTTTAAAATCTGGCCAGTCCAATACAGATGAGTGCTTAAACACATTCAGCTCAGCAACACCTTTCTGGCTGTTTCCATTGGTCTTAACCATGCAGAGTAACTGTTAAAACCCAAATATCATATTATCCAAAAATAAGTATTATACCACTTAAGAATCACAGGTGTCTTACAAAATCTTCCATAGCCCTACACAAAAATTATATTACCCAGCATTAACTTTTAGCAACACGGGTTTAAAGACTCAGCAAACTGTTTAGCAAAACTACTCACTTGGTTTTCTTAATCCAAACCCACTCATAAAATCAAATTCTGTACATTAAAAAAGGAGACCAAAAGTCATACGGAGTGCTTTAAATTACATCTTTTCAGAAGTCCCAGAGGGAACGACTGATGAAGCTTGTTTTCCAAGACTTGGTAGTGGAGCAAAGATTCGTGCAATTTAAAATTAATTGACATGTTGTTAGAAGCACTGCACTATACTGAAATGGGTATAATTCACTGACAAGAGAGGCAAGTCTGGAGCGAAATTCTGTCAAAGGATTTTCTAACTACCTGATCTGTGGCAATTTGTGTGGAACAGCTAAGCATGGTTCATTCTGGAAAGGCAGCAGTCACTAATGGTGCAGCCCATTTATTTCTCATCTATCACTGATACTGCGGAACCCATCACACATCACCGCCACAGAGATTTCTGCTCCACCTTTCTCTCTTCAGATAAAGAGAAGGACAGCAGAATTCGTGCTTGCAAGGAACTGTCAAAAAGTGCTTTGGACTGCTAAGGTTTCACCAGATTCTGCAGGTGTCTGTGCAGCAGTCCTTTCCCCACACAGGCACCACACCAGGGAACTGCGCAGGCTTGCATGGCTGAGGAGAGGAACCCAAGGGCTGAGATTCGCAAGAGGTATGCAAATCCCTGTCTAATTCCTAAGTCATTGGCACAATTTTCAACAAACATTTATGGCTCAAAATAGCAAATTAATAGGGAAGAACTTAACATACTGGGTAGAGAAAAGATTGCTGATTTGCTTGACTCGGTAGAGATGGGTACAGCAGAGAGTGATCTGTAGCAAAGGCACTAAATCACTGCAGGAGACAGATACTATGTGCAAAGCAAGAAGGAAATGTCCAATAAAATTTCTGGATTTTTTTTCCAGTAGTAGTTTTCCACACACACTAATTTTAAGAAAGATTTTCACTGTTTTTGAAACAAAATACTACAACTCTTTCAAAAATTCCAGCGTGTTCTTCCTCCTCTTACACATTTAAGTAACATTTTGCCATCTTTTGCACTAAAAAAATGAAAGCTTGTATCCCTGCCTTTCCTTTCCAGAGGTCCATTTTATATGGATATGAGCATAGCTATTTGGGATCCATCTGTCATTTCACACAAGGTACACGAGCTGGCATTTATCTTCAAGCCTGCAAGAAATCCTCAAACTGTCAAAAGGGACAGTTCACACACCAAGCATCACCCATTTTGGGATGATATCCAAACCCAGGGCAATAAATATGCATTTGCCTTTGGAAGACAGCTCCAGACTTCTCTTCACAAAGCCTTCTAAGCTGTATATTCAGTGCTTAAAATCTGCATCAGGCCATCATTGAAAGAAAAGGCATGGGAATGGGAGTGGGATGCAGTGGGAAAAAGTGGTCACGTTCTAGTTCCGTGCCATGCCGTGCCACTAAGGCATGTGTGAGAGGAACTCACAATGTATTTGAAATGATAAATTATTCAGAGTTTGTCATTTCTGTGGTCTTAATGCAGCAACTAACAACATGCTTAATTTATTATACCTCCATTATTACGGAAAAAAACCATCACAGCAGGCAAGGTATTTAAAAAAATCAGCTGCAAGGCTTTTATGACTCTTTCACAGGACTTTCTGGAGTTAATCTAGAAAAACAAAAAGACATCTGTACACATTGCTACATGTTAGAATAAAAGAGATTTGTAAAAGCTTGTCAAAAGCAGCTTTTAAAAATACCAGTTCATTTTAAGCATTACTTTGCTTCAGTACTGAAAATTAAGTCTATGCACTAGGACAGTGAATGAACTATTTAGCAATCATTTTTCCTTTCAATTGCTTTATTTGCTCTCTTGTTTAACATTTTATATTTAGGCAGAAGCCTTTAGATGAATTATTGCTTAAAAGTAAATGAAATGAGCTCGTGTTGCGTGCCAATTCATGTCTTAAAGGCAGCAGCCTCTTTTCCTTCTCCTAACATTCTGCTTTACACTTTGCACAATTTCTGCACTAACTGGAACAGGAGTCCTGCGGAGCAAGTAGTTTATCATACAATTAAACCCTAAAACATGTTCACAAAGGGGGGCCAAAGTGCAGCAGATTTGCAAAGAGCAAACCCACAGAAGGCTTTTGATAATTTTAAATTTCTGCAAGCACGTATTCTTTGTATGACTGTATTTCTTCTGTAAGATCTGGAAGATTTCTCTCTCTGAGATTCACATAAAACAGCCCTATGTAAATTCAGTGGGAAAGCTCACAGTCTAAAAACTCAGTTTCTCAGCTGCTTTGTTAGTTTGGAGCTTAACTGAGAGTGAGCAAAAGCATTATTACTTAGCACATACTCTTTCCCCTATTTTTCTTGCCGAAACCTCCTATACTCCTGAGAGTACAGAGCCTCCTAAGCTTTTAATTCCCTCATTGCTTTTGCACAGGAATCTGTTGGCTTAGTAGACTTACAACAACCACTTTGTTAAGCAGAAGCAAGATAACAAGGAAAAGTCCTACTTCTGATGCTCCCCATCCCTCCAGTCACATCTCAAAGATTGCTCTACCGACCTGCTGCAGAAAGTATCAACAACTTGGGATGCTTCAGATTTTATTTTACAGGAGGAAGTTAACTTACTTACTTATTTGCTACAGTATTGCTACATTTCTTCACTTGAAATCTCTAAACTGTGGCTTAGTGTTATTTTACTGTTGAAACTAGGTCCTCAGTCAAAAAGTGGTCATGGGTTTTTCCACGGGTGTGAATACTTAACATAAATTTAGATGGCATTTCATCACTGGCTTTGGGGGTAGGCTGAGAGGAGGAAAACATGGAAGAAGAGTTGAGGTATGATGTTGCTTTTTTTTTTTCCTTGCCTGACAAGTTCCTGAGACTTGTGTATGGGCAGAGCAGAAATGAGTTTTACATCCGTGTTGCTGCATGACACAACCTCCACGTAACCAAAGCACCAAACACACCGATATCCATGACCTGCTCCTCACTGCAGGCTCACAGCTCATGAGAGCAAACAGTTTTGTTTTCCTTCCTCCCTCAGCTTCTTAGCCACACCAGCTGAGAAAACTGTTCTATAATACACGTAAAAAGCATTTTCAACCTCAAAAAACAAAGCTTCACACTATACCAGAAGCACTTTTTTTTCTGAAAACAAACCAGCGTATACATATTTTTACACAATTTCTATCTGGCTCAGATTTTATAGAAAATGTTACATCATCATAAAATTATTTTAAATTTATAAATTATTTTAATTATAAATTATTTTAAAGTTATGCCATTTTAGTTCTGAATTAAAACAACTTTCCTTCTCTAACAAGTAACAAGAAAATTAAATGCAACACTATACAGTAAGAAAATTTTTAAAATATTTGGAAAAAAAGTATTAAAGCATTTTCTCAGTATGTATGGCAGGTACAAGAAAGAATGAACTCACTACAATTTTAAAACCATGGCTGGGATTGATGACAAAATTATGAATCTTTGTGCCATTTGTACCCTGCAAGCACAAAGAGAGGTATTTACTACTTACAGATAAAATACAGCTTTGAAGAACTGTATGCATGTGGTTTCAGGTGATCTTGACATACATACAAAATCAGTGTGATTTCAGTTCTTCCAAAAGAATACAAACTGTACTACCATTTACTCTCAAACAATGAGGAATACCTATATATCTATGCTTTATTGGTATTTTCCTATGCAAACAATCATGGAAAAAACATGACAACTGCAAACATTCCATTAAACAGTAAAAGCATGCAAAATGCCACAAATTAATTGGTGCTCCCCAATTGTTCATATTATTATTATTTTTACCAGAAAAATCAGATTTCGTGCCCCTTTAGAAACCTAATGGTTTAGCTATGCATTTAATTTTTCCAGACTGAGAAATATGGAAAACTTTTTGTTCACAATGAACAACTCATGCAAAAAACAATCCAATTAAACTACAGTTCGTAATGGAGTATTTTTGTATTCTGTACCTTTCTTTTCAGTGTCACAATATTTGGGCACCATACCCTAGGCTCTCATTGTTTTTAAATCCCTCAGAATTGCTTTCATAATTCTCACAACACATAATACCTTTGTCTTCATACTTCAGTGTCAAAAGGAATGAACTCAGATTAAAAAAATACAGAAGCTTTTGTCCTTTTAAATAAGAAATTATAGTGAGGTACATAATTATACCTATTGCACATGAAGAATACAAATTTAATTTGTATTGCATAAGAATAACAGATTTATTTACTTTTTCCAGCTTACTAAAAAAAGCTGGAGGCATTTCCACAGAGTATTAGACTTAAAAGTCTTGACACTCCTCACAGGAAATTAATTTTCTACAAAAACTTTGGGAAGGATTCCATTTAGATTCCTGTGCAAAATATCTACAGTCTGCTTAGGTCCAACTCTACAACACGGCGCACAGAGCGGAGTCCATACAAAAAAACCTAACACATTGGACAGTTTGATGTTTAATGAAACTTTGAGAATGTAAGTCCCAGAGGAGCAGAATGGAAGGTAACAAAACAGTTTAAGAGTTTAACATTTTTCCT
Source organism: Calypte anna (assembly GCF_003957555.1). Classification (NCBI taxonomy): domain Eukaryota; kingdom Metazoa; phylum Chordata; class Aves; order Apodiformes; family Trochilidae; genus Calypte; species Calypte anna. The sequence continues at coordinate 122,782,692 of NC_044244.1, forward strand.
AAGTCTCCTTATTAAACAATCCATAGTGATTTTTTTTTTTCATGGCAAGTGCTGGTCTGTAAGTCTTGACAGACATGCAAGATGGCAACCCTCCAACTTATCTTGCCCCCATGAGCTTCATTTATGGCTTGTTTTCCATGGGATGAACAAGAAAACATTTCCTACTCAACAAGACATTTACTGTTAATTCATTCCCTTACAGAGGGACCAGGTTTTGGGGTTTCTGTATGTTGTTTTTTTTTAATAGAATGGTGCCAATAGTCCAATGAGGGTCCTGTGAAAACTGGCCTCTAATACCAGCCCTTCTTTTCTGGTCCACAACCAAGATGGGTTTCAGGGGCAAACAGCATACATGACCAAAACAGGAAGCCACATGTAGGAGGAACCATGTTTTTAAAAGGAGAATTTAAATAAATAAAAGAAAAAAAAAAACAACAAACAAACCCAAACCACTTGACAAACACATCATGCAACCCAATACACCATTGCAAAGCATCTGTTAGAACCGAAACGTCAAGCCTTCCTTGGAAAGTATTATGTTTTTGTGAACATCAGAATCTTCATGAACTCTTTATGGATTAGCCATTTGGCGTGAGGGGATGGTCTTGGGGCACACAACGACTCAGGACACAAATCACTGATGGATGGTAAAGATTCTGTAGTCAGAAGGTGCATTTTGGTTTCCTTCGGGGTTGCAGTTCCTGGCACTGTCCAGGCACACAGCAGACCTGTGACAGGGCAGCACAGACCCAGTTCCCCAGCACCACCATTCCACAAGGCCTTTGAAAACATTCTGGTATGCTCAAAGCCCAAAAGAAAGCTGCAATGAAACTCCCTCTTCTCTAACTAGTGCCCATATGTTTTTTATTGTTATGCCTGATATAACCATTTGTACCATTATCTATCTTATTATCAAAGTATATCTCAAGTTTCACAGAAGGAAAATTTTTTCTACTTTCATTTTTCCAAGACTTGCCACAGAAATGCCCAAATGTGCAAATGAGAGTTTGAAACATTGAACTAAAAGGAGGCATGATAGTAGCTGGCTTAAAAAGGGAGAGGAATAATCTTTTCTTATCCTCTGTAGACAGTCCATAAACAACGTAAGACTTAAAAACCAAATTTTTTAAACCCAAAGATAAGGCAGCAGTAGAGCACATTGCCTATAAACAGTAGAATTATCACCAGGGATTAACAAATTGCTCATGAATAACACAGAAAAGTGATTTAGCTCAGGACAGGAGAGGGTGTCTAGGGATGGTCTGAGGACCTTTTCAAGCCTATAAATAATCCAGCCTCCTACAAAGATGAGGCTGATATATGATATACAATATCACACAGCACCAAATCCTCTCCCTAATATTTTTCAAAGCCCACTTGCTTCAGTGTCCATTTGGTTTGAAAGAAGGGGAGAGGTGCCAGAGAAATTCATATCCCAGCCTTGGATTTTCACAGGTCTCAGTAGTATGGCAGATGCAGCTCAGCCCTTTCTCTGTCCTGGCTCAGCCATCGAGCAGATAGAGAGGGCAGGGGATGCTTTTGAACCAGTTCATGGTTGTGCTACCAGTGGCCCATGAAAAGTGGTACACAGCACTCATGCTGCCATGTGCCTTTCTCCTATTAAAAAGGCAGTGTGCAAGGCAGGGACAGCACACCAGGATGACTCTAGGATGAGAACCCTAATTCCTGCTGTAAAGGAAAAGACTCTGTCCACCTGTCCCTATTTCAGTTGCTGTTTCATGAAGAAACTACAGAAATATCATTTATTTTGAGTGGCACCTGACACCTCCTAAAAACTCAGATATGCTTTTGCTGATTATCCTTTACTTCATTTCCTGGCAAACCTTGAAAAGTAAAAATTGCAGGCAAAGTCCTGTCTCAGTGTGCAGCCTCTCTTACTGATGATCAAACCCTCTGCCTCTTGTATATTAAAGGGATGCACCATCACTCCTGACTGGTGCTCCTCTCCACCAGTTTCCTCCCCTGAAAGCAGCAGAACCAGTTAAGGAAGCAAAGAGCAGAGAAATGTCCAGACCTAGTTCACAGGGGTAAAGGTGTATGTGGCTCTCTGCTTGGGTCCTGAGCAAAAGCTTAGCCCTGGTGCTTTCAGAACATGCACGATGATTGCTCTAGACTCAACACCCAAAAGGTTCCCAGTAGACTGGGCAAACTGGTTACACACAAGCATACAGGATTTCACAGCTTTCCAAGAGAGCAACAACCTGTACTTCACAATGTCTTTGACTAACATGTTTTTATGTGTTATGAAAAATTGCAGCAATGTGTTAATCTTAAACAAAAGCATCTATATTGAGCAATATTCCTCAAAAACCTAGGTAAGAATGTGAACAATAACGTCTCATTTCAGAAATTATTTTCCTTTGAAACACTCTTTCAAGAAAAGCCTGCAAAAAATATTTTGTGTAGCTTAAGACCTTAAACTCGTTTACAGAATGAAAAGGTACAAGGTCAAAGTTTGGCTCACAATTAGATATTGTTAAATATTTTTTTCCAAGATCTAGTATTGGCAGAAATGCATCTGCAATGCGATGAATAGTGGTGTCTGTTATTTTTAAATTCCACTGGAAACAGTTGTGCAGTTTTTGTACAAGAAAGTATTTCCCTGCAATAGTTATACTTAAACATACTGTAATGAAAGTTTGAAAATAAGGCCTATTTTCCTTCCAAAAAAAAAAAAAAAAAACAAGCAGCAGAGACACAGTAAGAAATTAAGGCAAGGCTATTACTCCATTTTTTCTCATAATAAAAAACCACTGAATTTTGTAGAGAGAAATATACAGAAAAACCTGTAAATGCTTTCAGAAGGTGATATGAGCCTCTTAATTAAGAATGGAATAGAAAGGGAGATAATTAATGAGATACATCCAAGGCAAAAGAATATTTAGTGTTAAGACATAACCTGTATGTCAAAGAGAATTAGGCAGGTGGCCCCTCCTCTGCAACCAGCACAACAAGGAGAGTTCCTGTGCCACAAGCAATGAAACATCCCGAAGGGACACCACTGCTAAATGGTCTGGACTTGTTAGACGTGGCTGGAGGAACTAAAGCCTCCTTTCACAAATGAGCAAATGGCAATAAAGCCGAGTATTTAATTTAGAAGCAGCTATCAATTGCAACATGCTGAGCTGGCACATTGAATGTGAGGAGGCTCACTTGGTTGCTGTGCCAAGCATAATCCACCTGATCATCTGAATCCCCAACATAAGATGAGATGTCACTTGGGGGGACGGGGAACCAGAGCCTAAGTACAATTAATTAAAAAAATATTTTAAATAAATAAAAGAATGGGCATGTTCTCTCTAGGTTGGGCAGAGCTAAGCCACAAAAGCTTGAAACTCTAAGAGAAAATACTGGCACAAACAGAGTAAAAATAGTGCTGGCACAGCATCTTCAGCTTCCCAGTGAGTTTATAGGACAGAGAGACAAACAGCTCCCATAGCCCAATAGTGATCAAATTTAAGCTGCAGGTACACAGGTGAAAGATGCCTTATAAAAAAAGCAGCATTAGTAAGGAGTGCATGCAAACAAATACAATGCATGGCAAGCCCTTAGGGGACTACATTAAACCTCTCAATGGCCATGGCATATTTAATAGCCGTATAAATGAGAATCCATTTCCAACACATCAATGTTGAAGCACTTGCATTTTTCTCAATGCCAGAAACCAGGGAGGCAATAGCATTCAGCTCTAGTTTTAAGGAAATTTTCTCACAGCAATGCATTTTTGCAAGACATACAATTAAAAAAAAAAAAAAAAAGCCCTAAGTAAAGCTGACAAAAAGAGCAAGAGCACATCCCTTCCATTTCTCTTCCCACTATTTATTTATTTCCTGGCAGATGCAGAGAAGTGCTGAACCAGCAGCTCTCTTGGCTGGTGGAAGTCGCCAGCTGGAACCAAAGGGAACAAAAAGCAGCGCAGGTGGAGCTGCGTGGGAAGAGATGGGGAGAGGGAAGGAGGGGGTAGAGAGGGGCACAAAAATAGGGAAACAGAGCAGATACAGAGAGATTCACCTCCCCTTTTTGCTCCTCTTCACTATCATGGTAACTTTAAAAAAGTTATTCTACATCCATCTTCTACCTCATGCCCACACCACTGTTTAATAATCATTTGTTTCTCATAAGAAGTTGCCTCTGAGCAGAAGCCAACAAATCCCAACTTTCTCTGCACCTTTGTCTAGAGGTGACTTTCCCCTACGTATTCTTTGATGTTTAACACAAGTTGAGTTCACGTTGAGCCCTTTCCCTCAGCAGGAAAATGAAGTGTTTTCTTTTAGCAAATGGCATGGATTTTTCATGTAACTCCTAGGAACTCTTCAAAATCTCTCAATTTTCTGTTAAATTTTGTTGAAATAGTTAATGGGTTCAGAAGTTATTACTGGGCTGAATTAACAGCATCATCGCACAAGCCTCATTTCTTTTGAAATTCAGGCCAAAAAAACTCTAAACCTATGACATGGGAAACTGGCAAATTTTGGATTACATTAAGAAAGATGCAGTGGAATAAGCAGCAATAAAGAAGATCATCTCATTTTTGTGCTCATTTTTGAGCCAAAGCCATGCAGCTATCTATAAGAAATATCAAGACTTTCCAGGCATATAAGCTTGTGATTAGCCATATAATGAAAACAAAAAGATCATTACTTGCTCGGTCATTCCCAGCAGGAGATGAAACCTTGTGTTGCATAAAGAGCAGAGCAGCACATTAAACAAGCCTCTGATGGAGAACCAGAGGAAAGATACCTTTCCTTTGGTATACATTACACATTCAGAAACTCAAATGTGTCTTCAGCCATTTGATCATTTAATGGTTAATGAGACTGATGGGTGTTCACAGAGTAATATAACCAGCTTTCACATTCTGTGTGAAATCTTGGTAATAAATGAACTACTGATGCCACAAAGGGCTAACCTGAGCATTCCTACTGCAAGCAAATGAGCACTTCTAACATTGCACTTTTCTTGTGGTCTGCCAAGGAGAACTGCTAACTCAACAGAGAGCGGAGAATATCCTAACAAGGTATGAAAAGCATGGAGATGCAGACTTCTAACAGAAGAGAAATAGCAGCAGCAAAGCAAAAGGCACGTTCTACATTTCACAGGACTGAAAGTCGTATTAGGTTAAAACTTTTCAAGCATAAACTTTAGGACGTGGCTCGCTATGACAATGTCATTCAGCTTGTGATTCAAACCCAGCTTTCTTTGGAACTACACAACTCCTGTTTCATCATAAAACCACAGCCCCAGCCATCTTACAGCAATGGTGAGCTGGTTTTGAAATGGCTTAATGAAAATGGCTGTACAGTGTTGCTTGCAAGACGTGTTGTCTCACAATAGCTATTGGGAAGCAAAGCAAAATTTCAAGTATTTAGAGCTAGTCCAAATAATTTCACTGCTCCAAACAAAGTGCTTCCTTTTGCTCTGCAGAGTAACACAGAAATCATGCCACTCAACAAGACAGTGCTGTGGAATCTGCAGAAATACTGTTCTGGGCAAATGCCAATTTGATCATAGGATGGTCCAGCCATTATTTGCTTAAGGCACTACACATTGCCACAATTCTTCATATGGACAGGAATTAGGAACACAGAAAATGAGACAGTGGTACTCATCCACTTCTTTAAATGTATTTTACATCTACAGCCCTTGACACATGGCTCCTCTTCATCAAAAAGTCAATCATTCTGAAACTTAACTTACCCTGAGTGACCATGTCACTAAAAGGACCACCCAAGTACTACTGGGGGAGGGCTAGCAGAAAACAACAAAAAATTTTCACAAACTTATCCTCTACGTTTGCCCTTTTGGGTATTTCCCCTACACAGAGATGTTTAAGACCTGTCCTTCAATATCTGAATAGAAAACCTTGACTCCAAATTCAGAATGCCCTATTTTGCTGCAAGGCTTAGATTCAGTAGTTATATATTAAAATAAAGTGCTAGACTTAAAAACTTTACCTCTTGCACAATTCCCTGCAAACAAATATATTCATGGCAAATAACATAGTCTAAAACCAGCTAATGAGTATCTTCTATGGAAAAATATTCCTTTGGAGAATGTTCTCCTCAAAGAAAGTCCTAATATTAGATCAAATAAGATATATAATTACTACAATACAGCAAGGGGGGCAAGGAGGGGGGCAAAGAGAGAGAGAAGGAAAATAAGGGACTGATAACTCGATGTAAATAATAAAGAATTATTTTCCTGCTGACATCATCATTGTCCAGTACTGCTTTCTCTTGTCCTGACACAATATTTGTTCTGGCCAGTGAACCCAGAGCCTGTCACACTGTGAGGTACCAGGAGCTGCGACATCGTCACACCCAGGCTCCTCATCCCAGCTCCTTCCTCTCACAACACTCAAAACATGTTTTGACAGGCAGGACTTCACAGCTGTTCTATTTTATAAGCATACTACATCTCCAGAATAATAATTTAGTGCATACTGTTACAGTGATGCACCTCCATCACATACCAGGTGGAGAAAACAGAAAGATGAAGCTCTCTCCGTTTATAATTTTGGCAGCATCGCATGAGAAACTCAACATCAAACCAGGTGAGATTTTGGTTCTGTAAATTTTTGTTTGATTGATCTGCGGTGGTTTATTAGCTTTGGGGTTGGGTGTTTTTCCTATTGATTGGCTTTTCACAAGACCACTCAAGGACTCTGTAGGAAGCTTGACACGTTGGCGTAATTTTAAACCTAGGTTCTCTTTTGAGAGGTTACCAGACTCTGGCCTGTTTCACCTTCTATCTGCAGCAGAAATTCGTATTTATAACCTGCTCATCACCATGGTGCCTAAAGAATCTAATAAAAACCAGAAACAAGCAGCTTCCTGGTTCCTGGCTTTTATCACTCAACAACAGAGAACAGCAGTTAACAACATAATTGGGATTTATGTATTTTTTGCCTTCTGATCTTCTCTCAGTCCAGCTACATCCCAATACCCTGGCCACAAGGCTGACTCACATTTCTCCAGTCTCTTTCAAAACCACTACTTGTAATGTGAGCCACTGCTGTCCTTCTTCTACTACCTCTCCAGCTCCCTCATCTTCAGGTAAGATCTCCATTTGTCTTACATTCCTAAAATGGGAAACTAGTTTCAGCCCATCTGCTCTTTATGCTTCCTGTCAGAACCATGAGGGATTCCAAATATTTACCAGAAGGACAAAAAGCTGCTGGGAGTCATGAGCATCACAGTTACCAAATCCAGAAAGGAATCCAGGCAGTAACCCTGAGGTCAGACCACAATGACCTACAGAAATATAGGTCATTATCACTTTGGAATAGCCTTGTATACAGTTTCTTCCTTTTACACTGTTTAAGAAGGGAATTACTATACTTTGGGTTGAAAGGAAAATTTTCAGGAACCCTTTTTAACATTAACACTATATTCAGATTTTACAAAAGAGAAGAATAGACAGCTGGGATGCACAGGACATATCCACATAGCTAAAGAGAAGAACATTTCTAGCAGCTACAATCATCCAGGCCTTCTACAATTTTCAACAATGATAGAAAAACTCATTCTTTAGAGATCTGAACATTTGCTTTACTCTTCTGAGAAAAAGAATTAATTATGGGCAACTCTATGTGACAGATCTGACACTCGGCGTCTCCCAGTCCTCCTGAAAGCAGTGAGCAGAAAGTGCTTCAAGTTGCTATGAATCCCAGGGGTTAGTACATGGGAAGCAATGAACACCACATGTGTAAACCCTGACAAATCCTCCCCAGCTAGATGGAAACCACCAGACCTAGTTATCTTGAACTAGACTAACTGAAAGAACTGCAAAATCTTGAGTTTCTTTCCCTCCCCCAAAAAAAAATTTAAAAAAAAAAACCAAAAAAAAAAAAACCCAAAAAAAAAAAAAAAACCAAAAAAAAAAAAAAAACCAAACAAACAAACAAACAAACAACCCACCACTTAGATTCCAATAAGCCTTTCAGATTTCTGCCAGGAAATCAAATGTTTTGTTCCAGGTTGCCCTAACACAAAGGTACCATGAAGTCTTATGGAAGCTGTAGTTTTGCTGTTTCACACCCTTGGAGTTCTTCAGCAGACAACAGTTTTAAGGCAGCACAGTCTCCCTTCTAACAAGCTGCCTGGCCATCATCACTGCTCCATGTAATGGCTGTTAGTCTAATGAACAGAAAGGTTCTGGGTTTTTTTTTATATTTAAGATGTCACAGTGCTTTAACCTTCATCAATTCAAAACAAAAGTTTTTTTATTTAGCTCAAGAGATTATAGGTAGGTGTTCACACCTTTCCAAAGCAACTTCTCTTGCAAACATTTCTCATGGTTAACTTTGTCCTAGAAGAACAGAAAAAATTGTCATTTCCCATAAAAATGTAGTTCTGGCTTTTGTTCTGCATTGCTGACAGCATGAGACCCTACTAATACAGAAGAAAACAAAGATTCCACGACATAAGATTCATTTTTGCCACAAACACAATTTTCCTACAGACTTCTCTCTCATTTCCAAGATATTTTTTTCTAAGATGAGCTTATTTCTTTTCTTACTCCAACAGTTACTGTGATATGATTTTATAGACTGGCTACTCAACCTATTTTATCACATTTGGAGTGTTTCCCAAGTTCGTTTCCCTAGCCCTTACAAAATACAGCAGGGACTTTAAAAGGCAATGCAGCAAACACCAAAAACATTACTCTCTACAGCTGTGCAGTTATTGTAATCTATTTCACAAACCAAGACACTTCTTTTGTTGAGAGTTGTCGATTATTTTTGTAAGACTGATCAAAAGACTTAAGCAAAAGTGTACTCTTGTAGCTAACAACAACACATACAGTGCAAGTAGAAGACCCTTCCTGCCTTTTCTGGATCTTATACCCCATTTACCTCTAGTTTCAATCAACTCATCGCTTGGAAAAACAGCTTAATTTTTTTTTCTCTTCCACACCACTAAACAAAACCCTAAAATTATCACCATTTCACCCAACATGCTTGCACCTTATGTGTTGAAATGCATCATTCAGCCAGTAAGAACGTACTTGGTGGTGTCTAAACCAAGCATTCATCCTCAATTTGACTACAGAGCACAGGACTTCAAAACAGCAACTTCAGAGTCAAAGACAACATCTTCTCCAGTGCCCATGCTGAGTACACCAGCATTCTATCACACATTTAATATCACAACTTGTAATTGCATTTCCATCTGCATTAGTAAAGGAAAGGCAGCCAATGTCTATGAAATAAAGCTGTTCTTAGAAAGGCTGCAATTATTCAAAGAGGAAAGAAAGGGCAAAAAAATGACATAAATTCATAAATCACACTGTTGAGTTGGTTTTGTCTCCCTCCCCATTTATTTTTACTTTTGGCATTTGAAAACTTGAAGAATGTCACCTTTTACTGTTCCATGCTATTACTGCTGGTAACAAAATAATTTTGAGTATATCTGTTAGCCCATAGCTCTCATCCTGTTTTGCAAACTATTAGTCATACTGTTTCACTCTGAAAGACCATCATCTTGCCTTCCATAGGACACCACTATATAAATTATGCCAGAAGTAAATCATGAATGAAATGTGAAATGTTACCTATGCTAAAACAGAGGTAATGTTTCTGGGTGCAGAAAGGAAGACTCAGAAGAAAGGATTTTTTTTTTTAAGTTAATTAATTTCAAGAATTCATGCCAAAAAACACGTGAAATTAATAATAATAGTAATAATAATGTTACAGACATTTGCTATTGAAAGTAGGATTCAGTTTCATGACTCATACTGTACTGAGCAAGCAGACACCATGGGCCATGTTCAGACAGCTTAAACTCAAGCTCAGTCACGTGTTTTCTATTAGCTGACCCAAATTTTCCACCAAGCCAGTGGAAATCACGAAGACTGAATACAGTGCTTCATGTATGGCCCTGCCCAAAGGAGCAGCTCCCCTCTACCTCCCGCCAGAGAAGAGGACACACCAAGGGGTATGTAGAGATGACAGGACTACGCAGGTGCATGGGTAAGATACTGGAAGAATGATTTGCAGCTTTTTTTTTGGACACCTGTCACCCAGTCCAAAAACAACTGGCAGCACAAAGCATCTTAACCTCCTCAGAGTTTGCGAGGAAGATTCATAGAAGAAATAAGTTTTTCAAGACGTAACTCTGAAGAGATCACAGAAAGATTTCAGATGGAAGGGACCTTAAAGAGCATCTGGTTCCAACCCCCCTGCATGGTCAGGGACACCTCCCACCAGACCAGGTTGCTCAGAGCCCCATCCAGCCTGGACTTGAACACTGACAGGGATGGAGCAGCCACAGCTTCCCTGGGCAACCTGTGCCAGTGTCTCACCACCCTCACAGGGAAGAATTTCTGATCTAAACCTACCCTCCTGCAGTCTGAAGCTGTTATCTCTCATCCTATCACTACATGCTCTTGTAAAAACACCTCCTCAGCTTTCATGTAGGCTCTCTGCAGGTACTGCAGGACTGCTATAAAGTCTAAGATCCATATTTTTTGTTTGTTTGTAATGGAACTATTAAGTTATTTTTCTAGATACAGATCTACCTCATCAGTCATCACCAAAATGAGACTCTATTTTTTTTCAAATAAATATGGTAATGATTTTTATTTTTCCAGTGATTAATATTGTAACACATATTTAAGCAACCATGAAGCTTGCTATACACCTTAATTTTTATTTTGCAAGAAATTTGCTCCATTATCATCTTCAATATGAGATGCATCTACTTATGTAGGCACATGATATATGTAAAGTTAAATTTAGATGAAAGCTGGAATTTATTTAAAAGTACACAGACCACCTTCATCTGCTAGAAAACAAAACCTACACATTTCTTATGTATACAAACATTTAGAAGATAACATTTCTTTACTGAAGCTTTTAAAAGAAAAACAAATATAATTTGCAGTTAGTGATTTAGCTGATTATTTCTGCTCACAGTGTCCTACCAGAAGACAGAATGAATGGATCTTGTCCCTCCACATCCTGCCACCTTGCCATCATATCTAAACTACAGAGGAAAAAGAAAACAAAATAACACTTCCCAACAGTGTTCCCAGTTTTATGTAGTGGTCACTGAATAACGTTCCTGAACACACTGGAAGAAAATATTCCCTCTGTTCAGGAAGAGGGAATTACTATTTGTCCACAGTTGGTTTCCTACTATAGCAATCTTTTCTAGTTAATTATCCACTAACTCAGCTGTTCAATCATCTGACTGTCTTCAAAAGTTGAACAAGCACATCTTGCTCATTAATGTTTTATTTTACCATACTGTGGGTATGTTTAGACATTAATGCATCAAAGAACCTTGCTTTACAAATATTATATCAAACGTACTTTCATAAAATTTTAAATTTAAATAAGTTATTTATCCTCATTCCTTGTCACAGAAATGCTTGTTCCACCTTTCATGAATTTAGCTCGGCTAAGTTCTTCAGCTCAGTGAAATTCATGTGTTCAGATTTTATACCAACCCTCTGTTGCAGGGGGGTCTGGGCTAGAATCCCCCACTGAAGTGGTTGGTGAATTCTGTGTGCTACCTATCCTTTGCAAAACAGATTGTGGAAGACATCAACCAATCTGTATATTAACATCACAATACAGCATACTGTTGTAGATACATGCACAATTTAAAAATAAAACTCAGCTGCTTGGTGAATCCGGTACATCTCTATAAGCACCATGACAAACCACTTATTTAAATAAAAATAAAAACCATTCTTCATCATTACTGCTTCATACTGCAGCAATCTCACATGACAAAAGCTATTCATTTTCATCCCAATGGATCTTTTTCCTCTATCCCTCCTGTAGAGTTATTTTAAATCACTGGCATAGCAAAGCATTATTTTATTGGAAAATAAACTAATTAATTCATAGTTGGTGGTAATGAGGGCTAATTACTGAAGGCTTCAGGCCCTGAACAGGCTAATTTTGACTACCCTGCTGAATATCTATGACAAGCAGACCTAGGAGTCTCTGGTTTTACAGACTGATTTGAAATGCATCTGGCAAGGAACAGTTTCTACAAATTTTCTTGCCTGTATCTCAACGTTGAGACTCCCAGAATTACTGATCTCTCAAGTAGTGACTACTGAACGATAGTTTAAACAAGAAACAATAACTTAAAGATGTACAAGGATCTCTGTTTTTTAATGGACTATATCATCAAGATCACTTCAAATGAAGTTTTATACCCTTTACTCTGGAATAGTTTAGAATTTATAATTAATAGTCATGATTTTCACATCTGGATTTTGCACGTCCCTACTTTCATAAACACAAGTTTGCTTGTGATCTAGAATGACAATGACAGTTTGGGGGCTGCATCCAGAAGTACTGACACCAAAACATCAGCTGTCCTTTCCTCTTCTTGCTGTGCAGCTTACACGATGCTGTACCCACCTTCTCTTTCTTCCTAACTCAAAGGTGTCAATAGCATGTAGTTTCTTCACGTGTACTCTAACCTAACATCACTTTTTGATGGATGTACTGTTAGTCAAGACAGCTAAATCACATTTCCTGCACAGTAAAATACCAAATTTTGTTAAGGGCCACAATAGAGTAAATTTCATCTTTTACAAAGTAACAGCAAGTCCAAATTTTCCTCACTCAAAACATTTCTATTTTAATTGCGACAGTTCTTACTCTTTTTTTTTTTTGGTTGTTTGAGGCAGGCAGTTAATCCCACCCCAGCTATCATGCAGGTACTAATTTACTCTTATGGAATGAATAAAATACTGGCCTTTTTCCAAAGAAAAATCAACTCTAGCTTTTTTTTTTTTTTAATCTATTCGCACTGCTGCTTTTTTAACACAAAAATACAGTTAAACTCTAGAGTTGTAACTATAGAGACAAGGCATGATAAACACAAATTAACTCACAAAGCCTGTGGAAAAAAAGCAAGATCGTTGGTCTATATTTCCTATTCACTCAGAGCTGGAAGAAGAGTCCCAGCTAAAAAAAATGCAACTTCTGTGTAGCTCCAGCATCACACAATTAGTACTTGTCATCCCTGGAGCTCAGAATAACGCAGTGTGTTCATTTGCAGAGGAAGGAATACATTTTCTTAAGAAAATTTCATCTCTGTGCTGATAGCGTGAGTCCACAAGCAAGATTAGGGTTTATAAAAGTGGGAATTAAAAGATATCATCAGACAACCAGGTAAGAACCAAATAAGTCAGAAAATAATGAAAGAAGCATTTCAATGCAAATGTTGAATACAAGCCTGCTACCTAATTTCTTAAGACAAAATCTTCAGGGACCACAGTAATTAAAACCAACAAACAGTGAAACTAGCACAAAGTGCCTATCCTTTGTTGATCAGCAGGTGATGTGTCTATAAAGCAGTATTTTATCTGAAATCCAGGCAGGCACCAGTCTATTGGTACTTGACACACGTAACAGATGCACTTTGGGGTCCTGGACTCAAAGAGCAGAGGCTGTATTTACTGACAGCCAGTTTCAAAATGGAATCATGACTGATTTAGCACATACTCTCAGGGTCATGGTGATTTTTTTTTCTCCTTTTCTGGGGGAACGAGGGGGAGTGTTGAGAGTTGGATACAGAGATCTTAGAGGTCATTTCCAACCATAATGCCATGATTCTGCAATAGCCCAAAGTAAGCAAACCAGCCATGACCAACACATGTTGCCCACCCGTTAGTGCAGATTATTGACATTCCAACACACTCAGTGAGCACAGTCAAACAGATTCCTCCAAGGAAAAAGCCAAAACCCGCAGAGAGAGTTTGCCTTTGTGGGCACATGAACCTACTACTCCTTGAAGGCCATCAGCTGTGCCTTCTGCCGCAAGGCACAGTCACTTCTCCCTTCCTCCCAACTGCTACCTCTGCCTGCCTTCTCCCCTCCTAGGAGGTGTTGCCTATTTTGATCTATGTAACAAAGCACACTTTGCTTCAGCAATATTTTTTGTGGCCTCAGTAAGTTCAAAACATTTATTCCCTTCAGGGTATTTTTTTTCTCTTTGCATAAATCCAGTTTTTTTCCCTTTATTAGGATCCAAAGCATAGGGAACACCATTTTCAACTTGAACAACATGGGTAAATATAAATCTGGCTGATGCTGCCCTATTTCTTCTATTTCTGGCAGTCTCCATAACTGCATGGCGCGTGACTAGTTTGCTCCTTCCTCCTTTGACATAAACATTGTAACAAATAAAAACAAATTTATCTTGGACCTTTCATGCAAGAGATTATAGGCATTTTACAGTTACTTTGAGAGCCCCTGGTGAAAGACTTGCCACTTGTTCAAGTCTAAATAAAATCTTAATGGTTCTGCCTTTAACCACAATATATGGCTAGTGACAGACTCGGTACACAAGGGAGGTATGATTATACAGTTCACAAAAAGCACAGTGTTCTGCCCCTGTTGTTCCTCCTCCATCCTGTGAAGTGTCTGACATTTTTAATTTCAGTACTAACTTCAACCATTTTTCCAGGAGTGCAGTATTTCTCACTGATTGCATTCTTCAGTCTCTTTAAGGAAAGTTACACAGGTACCACCTCTGCTGCATCCTATTGCCCAGCAGAATAGCTGGCTTTAATGAGCCTGGGTGTAATGAATGTGTTCAATCACTTCATTCTTCACAAGACCTCGGGTGCACACCATCTGCTCCCACCAACACGGCTGCTCTTGGATTTTATCCATTTATTCCAGTATTTCCTCTTCTGGCACACACTCTCACATTCCCTACCTGCTCTCTGTTACCTAGCCTCTTTCACCTAAATAACCTCTCAGATCCTGCCAGCTAACATTAAACCAAACAAAACCTTGCCTGTTTGGGAAGACACATCATTGCTTTTCCCACAGGAACTGCCACATTTAACAGCAGTCTTCCAGCCAGGATGCACCCACATGATCTTTGTCTGGACGGCAAACCCAGCCATTAGAGTTAAAGAAGGTAGAAGGATATCCCGTGATGCTTGTGAGCAGCTTTCTAATCAACAAAAAATCTCAACCAAGGACTATATAGAGAAGGGCTTCTTCTTTCTCATAGATTTACCCCACTTATTACAGAAGAACAAATCATTGAAGACAGCAGCAGTTCAAGGTTTTGCCTTGGCACCAAATGCCACTTGCAGATGCAAAATGATCCATAAAACCACTCCTCGATGAGAATAAAAAAAACTGTAAATTGCACATCATTTACAAAACCATCCTCTTGTTATAGCCCTGGGAACAGTGCTAAGTACCTTCTAGACTGTGCAGGCTCTGCTTAGTAGGAAGTCAGGATGAGTTTCCAACTCTAATCTCCCCACTTCTGACACTGCAAAACTCAGCATGACTCAGTGAGTCAGAATGGATGCCTACATATTAGCACTTAAGTGTGACTGATGGGGGTTTTAAAAAGCATTAAAAAAAAAAAAAAAGAAAAGAAAACTTTATGGTCAACAACTACTTCAAAGAAAACATATTATCTTAACCCAAACAAGCTGCCTCTCCCTAAAATCAGTGTTCCCTGTAGCAGAAAAAGGGGAACTTATACCACAAACCTCTGTGCCTGGTTCCTATAACAGGTAGAATGGTAGGGCTTTTTAAACAGAAACTATTAAACTACATTTTTGCAGAATGATAAAAGACATACCAGCCAACTACTTCAATCAGTGTTGCAGGGTTTTCCCCTATCAGAACATCTGCATTTCCGTTTTATTTTTAATTAAAAAAAACAAAAACACATCACGTTAATTCATTTTTTTTCTTAAGTTCTGGTAAATTTTAGTAATAATATTTGGACAGTGGGTGGGTTTTGAGAACAGGCACTCTAATCGTAGAGCAGAATGCCACTGTAATTAGTGCCATATAAACAAGAGGGGGAGGGCAAGAAGGAAGAAGAAAAACAGCCCCTGATCCCACAGGCCTTATTATCCAAATATTCCTGAAGCCAATTACAGGCTTGTTTGCCAGTAATATTCTCCTCACAGTACAAATATACCTGGAAGTAATCTAAAATAGTGGAAAACAACAAGAACATTAAAAAAAAAACATGCTTTAGTCACACATTACAATCAAAATTATTCCCAAAACAACTATAATAATATGATAAATTTCACTTAAATAATAGGGTAAAGAACTACCCAGCAAAAAGAAGAGGGTTTTTTCTATACTTCTTTGGAAAATGACGTGACTAATACTAAAGTCACACAAATTAACTAACAGGGCTTTAAAATCTTCTTAAATATGCCTTATTTGAAATTAAATACCCTCTTCTTCCTCTCTGGTGCTAAATCTTACAAGAAATCTCTTACTTTCACCACTCAATTCACATCCAAGGCCACAGTCTGCCTCAAAACGAAGCAGTGCTACAGTACTGAACATTTTTGTTTTGCACATCTGGTAAACAGTAAGTGAGGAAAACCACCCTTGGCATATCATCATTTTGATGCAGAATAACCCATGTA
This sequence comes from Calypte anna, assembly GCF_003957555.1. Lineage (NCBI taxonomy): Eukaryota > Metazoa > Chordata > Aves > Apodiformes > Trochilidae > Calypte > Calypte anna. The sequence goes on from NC_044244.1 coordinate 122,799,114, forward strand.
ATATTCATTTATAAAAGTCATTATGACTTTCAGGCGTTGCCCAGGTATGAGGATACTTCAGCTCAGTTTCAACTTGACATTTTCCTGCTTGATAAAGACAGGCTTCTGAAGACAACAGTTCCTCAGCTCTTGTAAATAAAAATAAAATAAAACGACAGGATTACCCTACCTCTGTTTATTTTGCTGCCAGAACTATGATGCAACTACAGTGCATTACTCAAATTACTAATCCACAGGTGGAAGAGACCACAAGTCCAGCTCTTCCCTGTGGAAGCTGGATGGCACCAGCCTTTTCACACCCTGACCAAGCTCCTCAAAATTTGGGAGGATTTTGCCAGGGTGGCCTCTGTTGGTGTCCTCTTCTGGGGCTCTGCTGCTCCAGAGGTAGGAGCGGTGGAGAGAGCCTCTTAGTTCCTATCTAGAAGTGTTTGCTCTCAAGAACCGATATATAAATACCACAGAGACATTTCACCTTCAGGTTTTTTTTTTTCATCAAATCAACTCTTGAAGGGAAAAAAAACAAACAAAAAAACCACAAACAAAAAATAACCAAAAAACAAACAAAAAAACCCCACTAAAAACCCCAAAACAAAACCACAAAATAACAGAACAGGAATTACACGTGTCGCATGTCCTTTACAGATCTGCCAGCACAGATGCCTACATGGTAGTGGGGGGGGCCCTTTTGGGGAAGTTGCTGACATTACCGATCTGACCCGGCAGACCGCAGGCAGACGCCAAAGGGGCTGCGCGTCCCCTCCCGCTCAGCCCGGTCCCTCTGTGTCAGGGCACAGAACAAACAGAACGTCGCCTCTCCCTAACACGCAAAACACCTGGAAAAGAGGGACAAACGCGACCGCTGAGCACCGGCACCACCAGCAGCTTCTCTGAAGAAAAGAACACGGACACAAAGCAGCCCCGGACACCGCCGTCCACGCCGCCGCGCTGCCGTGCGGAGCACAGCCCGGTTCCAGCGGCGTTTTGGCGCCGGCAAACGCGCTGCTCCACGCCCGCCCGAACCGCTCTTAGCTCCGAACCCTCAGTGCTCAGGCCGGGAGGGGAAAGGGTGCCGGGACACCGGCCCGCCGCGCAGCCCCTAACTTTCTGCTCGGGGGAAGAACCTGCCCCTCTCCCGCAGTACCGAGGCAGCGGGTCCCCTGTCACCCAACACCCCGCCACACACCCAAACCCCGCAACTTCGGGGCGAACCGGTCGCCCCCCGACCCACCTGGTGCAACGTGTCCGGGGGCAGCTGAGAGGCCCGGAACAGCTCGCCCACGCTGCTGCCCCCGGCGGCCGCCTCGGGGGGTGGGCAGCACCGCGAGAAGAGCTCGGAGTAGCGCTGCTGCTCGCTCTCGCTCAGCGGCAGTACCAGACCCCCGGTGCCGGTACCGGTGCCGGCGGAAGCTGCGGTGGTGGCGGCTGCAGACCCCCCCGCCGGCCCCTGCTCCATAGCGGGGCGGCGCAGGCAGAGCCGCGGCGGGGCAGCGGGTGCCTGGCCGCCGGGGATGGGGGGAGCAGGGGGGCTGAAGGGGGAGGAGAGCGGAGGTGTGGCGGGGGGCGGTGCCGCGCTGCGGAGGGGAAGGTGCAGTCCCCGCCCCTCGCCCGGTGCGGCCACAGCCGCGCTGGCTCCGCAGTGCCGCGGCAGCCGCCACCGCCACCTCCCCCTACCTCCTCCTCCCTCCGGCACGGCCCCGCCTCTACACACCCATCCACCCACCCATCCGCCGCTCTTCTCAGAACCACACAGCGCAATGTCCAGACCCCGACGACCCCGGTTTCCCCCCGGTGGAGGAATCCCCTCACGGTCACCCCGTAGGCCCATGTTCGTCCTAGCCTGACGTCTTTGCGTCTTTTTTCTTTTATTTTTCCTTTACTTTTCCTTTTTTTTTTTTTTTTTTTTTTTTTTTTTAAGTTGGCTTAGTTTTTATTCTGAAGTGCCGCGTGTGTCGCCGTCCGCGGGATTTGGCCGCTGCGTTGGGGCAGAGCATCACCGTGCCAAGGGGCAGAACCAAGGGGCCCTGCGCTGCGGCCGCTGGCTGGGTTCCGAGAGGGGTTCTGACATCGCTGCTTTGGCGACTGCGCTCACAAAGCTCATCAGAAGTCGTTTTTCTACCCAGACGGGGTGGGCCCTCATCAGTAGCATTCCCAAAAGTTCCTCTTCATTGCTCCTCTGCCAGCAGCAAACGCTGAAAATGTTGCCCTTACAAGTCGACCAACTCCTTGAAACTCAAGGGAGGTCATGACCTAAAGTGGAAGGGCTGGGTACACCCCAGTGAAGAGAGTATTGGTGGGTCTCACGCTGCTTTTCAGGACCTTTCTTCTTCAGGGCATTTCAAGAAATAGGGCAAGCAACCTGAAGGTGATGCTTGTGGACATTGATGACCAGCAGAAGAGCAAACAGCTCTACTGAGACACCACCTGGCCCAGGAGAAACCAGATGACCCACTATCCATTTGCAATGCTGCATCATTAGCCACACTGGCTAGCATTGCCACGTTTCTAAAAACAGAACATTCAGGAAGCCAATATAATTTATTTTTTATCTGCTTGTTTACTATTAATTCTGGCAAAATACAAAAGGCAATTGTAATATTCTTACATAAATGTTTTTACAGGAAAGTGTTAGGTTAGGTTTACACTTCAGTTAAGTTTGCTATCATTTTAATTTATGGTCTGTAAAGGCAAAAAAGTAATTTGCTAGCTCATCACCTGTGTCCTTGTTAACCAAGGCCTGTTATCTCTTTTTAAAATCTTTTCAAAACTTTTTCGTCCTCTCCATGCCATGCTTCCTTCTCACCTACACAAAACATGCAAATCTTTAATTCCTCTAAGCCAAAATCAAGATATCTGCCTAACTTTTCAACATGTGGAACGCTGAACTGGTTAATAGTACATTTACTGGCAGATGAATCCTTTAGGATCATCAAGTTCAGACAGAATGAATGGTTTAGGTTGGAGGGGAACTTAGAGTTCATGTGTTTCTAACCTTCCTGCATGGGCAAGGCCACCCTTCACTAGACCAGGCTGCTCATAGCCCATCCAACCTGGCATCACTGTTGCCAGGATGGTGGCAGCCAAAACTTCTACAAGTTATGTTTAAGGATGGAATGTTATGGAGAAATCTTTGTTCCTTTAGGGATAGTGTGCTGTCATGGTCTTCTTTCATTTTGAAGTGCATTGTTTGGAAGGCGGGCAGGTATATTGCAGAAACTGAAAAAAGTGGCAAAGACCTGAAGTAGCTCAGTAAAATGCTGTGAGTCCTCTTAAGAAGACTCTGCAGAGCAGAGAGTGAGTGACCCCAAAACTGCTAGGTTCTTCACCTGGAGAGTCCTAAAATGTCATTTGACCTTACCTATATCTTCAGTCAGGTGGAAGATATTTGACAGAGGACATGGTACCAGCCATGTGAGGATGACTCAGGGCTTTACCCAAGTATTGCCATATTTAACTATATGAAAATAAAGCAGTATCTTCAAACTACCTTATGGAGGAACAGCTGTCTTGCAGCTGAACTTAAGCAAGAAAAATGTTATGCTGGCAAGCAAAGGAAAATACTGTTGACAATTTATATTAATTGTGCCTTTTCCAATGCCTGAAGATGCTCACTGATAACTGACCAGCTTAGTATTTGCAATGCTAATGTCTCATCATAACAAATACTCCCTCTCCAACACCCCAGCAGACAGTTTGACCTTTACTGATGTGTCAGCCCAGCTTTTTAAGTATTTCTAAGGTGGATTGTGGCAGGAAGAAACACCCACTGTCCCAGAACACAATAGTTTGTCTTACTAGCCACACCTTTTACTGCAAACAAACACAGATGTGTTTTTTTTTCCTTTACTGGCTGTTGTTTTTTTTTTCCTTTAGACAATTTTCTCTTCTTCCTTGACCTGTAACACTTGCATTCCTCTCTCCATATGTCTCACTGTCATCAGAAATGACAGAGTGGCTATGTTCAAAAGCAGTCTACCCTGGTATTGTATTCTCCAACCTTCACTGAAGAAGTTGAACCTCCACAGGCTGAGGAAGGCAGAGGACCCCATCCCTCTCATCTCAGCAAAAGGCATGAGGTGTGAGCTGATCACACCTGACAGGGGAATACAGGGACTGTTCAGGTGTCTGCCTGCCACCTCTGGATTACAGCCATCCTTTAGCACTTAGCAGTGCCTACCACACTGACTTACTCTGCCAAACCCAATACTTACAGGGAGTAAGTAATCCACCTTGGGTGCCAGAGCCACCTTCAGTATAATCCAGTGTGCCTCAGTTTCCTCACTGTGCAATGGCATTGGTGGTCCTTGCATGCTTTAAAGTTCTTGTGAGGGTACAATAGTTCAGGCTGAGAAGCACTTCATGGTACCAGAAGCCACAGGAATATCATAGGAAGAGGATTTCAACCTTCCTGTTTATGGGGAAGTTGTGATGTCATGACAGGTTATAAAACATTTCTATAACTGAGAAACACTACGTACCAACAAATCAAAGCAATTCAAGTATTTATTGTTTGCTGGAAAAAAAATAACATCAGTAAAGTAAACTGGTTTGAAATCTGACTTATCAAATTTTGGTTTAGATCTGTGTGTGGTCCTCCTTTCCTCCTCCTCTCCCCACCCAAATAATAATGCAATGACTTAGTCTAAACCAAGCCAGCAACAGCCCTGCAAACAATTGTGTGATTATGTGTGGAAGGGAAACCAAAGTTATAGTAAAAAAAACCCAACAACTACTTCCAAAGATATGCTAGTAGGAATAGTAGTACTTTATATGATAGTTATATTTTTCTTCAGGATGAAATCATCAGTATAAATTGTAATGTAGAATAAGACATATACTATATAATCATCAGTAACAAATTCCCTCCCAGTATTCTAGTATTTCACGGATCCTGGGAACTGTTTTTATATAAGTGGTACAGCCAGGGACTAGTCACTCAAATTTTATATTATTTCACTTGCCTTAGGATTCAGATCATGTCAAATGTGTCCTGGTCCAAAGACATGAGACCTGACCAGCAGCTGCTTCCTGTTGATGATGACAACACCTCACATATCACTGTGTGAAGCTTCGGAAACACAGGCAGATGGTTGGATGGAAAAACATAATTTAGCTTTTACCAAATAAGGTTGAGTGAATCTCACTTTTTATTCCCAGTAACAAATATTTTTCTTTACTCTTTCTGCAAAATGAAAGAAGACTTTGATGACAAGCAATTGGTAGGGCAGGTTTCTCAGCCACAGCAGCAGACAAGCTGTAGTTTAATTTATTGATGCAGGTGCAAATACTCTTTTTATTCTTTGCACTGTTTCTTGCATGATGTTCCATCTCTAAGAAAACCATCAGAAATGGTTAATTAACTGTAAAATGTGGTTGTCTATTTTCCACTTTGTTAATACCTCTAATACTTAAAAAACACCCAAGGAAAAGTAGCTGTTTCATAGCTCTGGCCTGTTCATTGTTTTAAAAATTTAGATAGAATCACAGGTGAAAACTGCCTTCTCTGAGCAGATTGTGGAAGATGCAGTTCATGTCACTTTTTTCTGTAAGCAGATGAGTACATAATAGAGAATAACAGTTGGTGTCATAAAAATATTTGACAAATACCCACTTATTTATTATTTGTGTGGGAAGGGAAGGAGGACCACACACAGATTGAAGCTATACTCTCATAAGTACAAACTTAAATCTGGTTTACGTAACTGACATTACTTTTTCTAGCAAACAATAAATACTTAAAATGTTTTAATTTACTGGTATGTAGAGTTTTTTAGTTACAGGAAAGTTTTCTAACTTACAGTGATATCACAACTATTTATGTTTAGAAAAATCTTTTACAAAGTCTTTTTCCAAAGATTTAAGCAAGTGGTATGACCTTCAGTGGTGTAAGTTTAAGCCCATCCACACATCTTTGGAAGAGCATGACCTAAAAGAGAATATAGATTTTCAGCTAACTTTCCAGGAAAGTATGGTTTCATTTCCGTTCATTTCCATGAGGGCCCCTGGCAGTTTATTTACTTTAAAATAATGGCTTCTCACAAAATTTTAAAAAAATACAGTATTATACATGTGTATTTGTTATTTTTTCCTTTTAGTTTTAAAATATTATCTTCTTAGTTTCATGTTCTGTAGATGCAAAAGGTCATTCCTCTAACATTTGTGCTTTAACTTTGGAATTTCACAAAGCCTTTAGCAACTATTCAAACACCCTGTTTCAACCAGAATATACCCAACCTTACCAAATCCCAGGGCTACAGCTCCTAGAGGTCATATCATCAGGACACTTGAAAGCCTGAGCCAAGAAATGCTGCCAGAGTAAGATCTACATGATCCTGGAAGTCACAGCCAGGAAAAATAAAAACAAAATAAAAAACAGATCTGTAATTGTCCTCTCCCACAGACATAAGTTAAAAGACTGATCTTGCAGTATATCCTGAAAGTTAAATGTATTCTTATGAACAAGGAATAAAATATATGTCAGGCACAAGGGGTTATTACAAGAACATAGATTACAATTAAATAAAATTTCTTAGTGTTTCTTAGTTCTTAGTGGCAGCTAATATTCCATGGCTTGTTTCTTTAAAAAAAACTCTTACTGGCAGCCACACTCTTAAGTGAAAAATAATCACAGAAAGGCACAGAGGCATTAATCATTACAACAAAGCCGTTAATGCAAAGCAAAATAAATCGTTTCTCATTTGAAGAAATAACAATTAAGTAAAAAATCCCAGCATGTTCACTCTTCTGTGTGTCCTTCAACTAACTTGTCTCTCAAAAAATTTACCTTCAGACTCAGAAAACAGTTCTAATAAGTGTTTCATTATGAGTGTTTCATCATTCATCTACTGACCAAAAAGGGCATTCAATGCTGCTTCTGCAGTATCATGCTTCGTGTGCAGTTTTGACCTAAATAAGGTTCCTTTAAGGCAAGTAGCATGCCCTTATGCCTTTTCCTAGTTACATTTTAACACAGCAAACAGTCCACATTGTCCCCTAATGAACTCATGAACTCAATGTAAACCACAAACAAATCAGCTACAATAAGCAGTGGTTTCTGCTGTTAGCACAGGCAGTAAAGATATGCCAGCAGTAAATTCTGTTTACAACTCGTTTTCTCCAGCCACAACGATGTCATTGCAATTGCAAGTGTCACTGCAGGCATTTTCTGCAGAAGCATGCAGTGTGCCATAAAGCTTGCAACCTTCTGGTGACAAAGCTTTTCAGCCAGCATCAGCCTGAGAAGGGCTGTGCTTTCACTGCATCACTCATTATGCAAAAGCTGCTGTAACTTCAGCCTGGCCTGCAATGTGATAGCAACCTCCAGCTCTCACATCTCCCCTGCAAAGTTGGAGAAATACACAGCTGGCTCATATTCCCCAGCAGCCAGAGTTGCACCTCCCTTGTCTGCAGCACCCTGCCATGGCCTCTCTGCCTCTTGTTAACCTCTCTCCGAAGACAGGATTTGTCTGGAGCACACAGTAAGGCAGCAGGGATGGGATGGGATGGGATGGGATGGGATGGGATGGGATGGGATGGGATGGGATGGGATGGGATGGGATGGGTGGCACAGCTCCATGATGTGCCAGCCACAGTCTGGTGGCACAGCCACTACACTGTCATAGAATCAGAGAATAGCTTGGGTTTGAAGGGACATTAAAATTTGTCTAGTTCCCACTAGACCAGGTTGCTCCAAGCCCCATCCAAACCTCATAGTGAAGAATTTCTTCCTAATACCTAATAAAAATCTGCCCTCTTTCACTCTGAAACTATTACTCCTTGCCCTATTCCTAAGGGCATGTGTACCTAAGGCCATGTCTTACCTAAGGGCATTCCTAAGAATGGCCTGCTTAACAGTACCTCTCCATGTGGAACATTTTTTCCCTCCTCCCACCTTTCTAAAGTGACAGCAGATACTTGGGATATCACTTTTAAAGAAAAGAAACCTAAGACACCTGAGTTTCCCAGCAGTGCAGACGAAGGTCTTCTCATATTCTCATACAGGCCATCTCTAGCAGGAACAGCCTCTGACTGTCAGAGCCCCTGAAGCCACAAACAGAGGACTGCATAGGAAAAATCCCAATGTCACAGCTAGCCCAAATATCATGAGCTTGTATATGGTCAGCAGTCTGCAGGGGAAGGGACCGTGGGGGTAATTTATTGCCCTCCCCTCATGTAGAAGGCAGATCTGCAGAGCTGAACACCAGAGAACCCACACAGATTAGAGAGCTGGACATGGGCCACAATAAAGGCAGAGCACAAGATGGTTTACACCATATCCCCAGAACTGTACTTCCCTTGGAGCTTCTTGCATCATAGATCAAGATGCTCTTCCCAAAGCCCCCTTCAAGCTTCGTTTCCAGCTTGCAGATTCCAGGAGGGAACAGGGCTGCCTGACCCCCTCCTCACAGGGTACTGCCAACTTGCTTCCTCAATCACTCATCTTTGCTACAGCAGCTTCACCAAAGTTGTTCTTCATTTACAGCAGTGTGAGGAAAGAGATGGCTTAGATTGCAACTCAGGGGGAAGTTTAAGTTAGATATTAGAAAGAATTTATTTACCGAGAGAGTGATCAAGCATTAGAATGGGCTGCCCAGGGCAGTAGTGGATTCTCCATCCCTGGAGATATTTAAAAAGAGACTGGATGTGGCACTCAGTGCCATGGTCTAGCAACGGTGGTTCGAGGGTTGGACTCGATGATCTCTGAGATCCCTTCCAACCCAGCCAATTCTATGATTCTATGATTCAATGTGCTTAAAGTCCTTTATAGGTTTGTTGTTGAGGTATATAAAGCCAGGATTTAAAATAGGCATGTGATAAAGTCTAAAATAAAGATTAGTACGTACATATGTACATTTTATTATTTATTATTTTATTATTGTACATTTACTGAGCCAACATCGTGTTGATAACTAAAGAAAATCTCACCATTTTAGTTACCGGTATGCTTATTGCTATTATTGACTGGCAAGAGCTAAATATTTTCAGAATGCTATTTGCTTTTCCATTTATATATGTTTTCCATTTTCTCCCCTGGTGTAAAAATGCCAGGCAGTTGACAACTGACATATTATTAACCTGTACGGAGATTAGATACTGAATCTCATTATGGGGGAGAAGGAAGATGTGTGTAAGGAAGATAAATTAGAGTCTTGTGACTGAGGAGTATATCTTATTGAGACTCAAAAAAATCTGGTACTGCTCCTACCTTTGTTACATTTGCCATGTAATCCTGCAGACATTCTTTGTTAGTAACACAAAGAAACTATTTTCTAATCGTACAGCTTGTGAGATACAGGCAATTTTTGTTCAGATGCTCTGAAAGGGTGATGGGGAGCAAATAAACTCAGTGTAGGACTTGTTATCAGGAGATTATTCCTGACTGACTTTGGAGCAAATTCAGGTGTGATGACAGGGACTAATATGAAGTAAGTTGTTGAAATGCAATATTTGATTATACTTGGCTTTGCAATTATTTCATTTTTCTATGCAAACAGCCAGGCTCCACAATTAAATTTAAAGATCCCATGCAGGAGCCAGACCTGTGCTAGCTGGGTCAAGGAGTCCCTACCACTACCTGGTTTCTGCTGCTCCTCCTTTTTTCCTCACTGGAGAAGGACAGCATTACTGAGACAAGTCACCTGCTACTCAGGGTTTTTCAACCTTAAAGTCTCTCTCTCTTATTCCCTCTTTCTTTCTGGGAGGGAAGTGGGAATAACAGGGAGCATCTGTCACTGCCCAGCCACTCTCCAAACCATGACAGATTTACTGGCACGCAACATGGAGGGCCTTAACCCAGCTAGCACTTCAACCAGACAAACCCCAACAGAGCTTTCTTGGGAGCCATTTTATACTGGGCAGCAATGGAAGAAGCTTGCAATGGGGCTTCTCATGGAGAAGCAGAGGAACACAACACTTACAAGAAGAGATGTAGATGGAGGAATGATTAGTGACAAAGTAAAAAGGAGAGATCAGGTTTTAGAAGCATCTTTCAAATATAAGAAGGAAAGAGTACCTCCCATGTTGCCCTTGGCCTGTTTCATTTCCCTCTTCCGAGTGATCGCACTCCTCCCTGTCCTGGGTGTGGGTGACTTGGGACCTTTCCTATCATATCTCTCATACTCCTTATCAGTGATTTACCACTGTGTTCCTGACCTTCCCATGCTGAAGAAAGGGAGAAATTAAAGAAAGAAAATGAAGATGGGAGAGGAGAGGAGAGGAGAGGAGAGGAGAGGAGAGGAGAGGAGAGGAGAGGAGAGAGAGGAAGGAGAGAGAGGAGAGGAGAGGAAGGAGGAGAGGAGAGGAGAGGAGAGGAGAGGAGAGGAGAGGAGAGGAGAGGAGAGGAGAGGAGAGGAGAGGAGAGAGAGGGAGGAGAGGAGAGGAGAGGAGAGAGAGGAGAGGAGAGGAGAGGAGAGGAGGAGGAGGAGAGGAGAGGAGAGGAGAGGAGCAGGAGAGGAGAGGAGAGGAGAGGAGAGGAGGAGAGGAGAGGAGAGGAGAGGAGAGGAGAGGAAGAGGAGAGGAGAGGAGAGGAGAGGAGAGGAGAGGAGAGGGATATCTATGCACAGAGATGCAGGTTGATCTGTGCCTTTCCCCCAGGTTAGCTGTACATGAGGTAGATGTGATTAGGAAGCTGCACTGGTGCAAACCATCCTCCTGCCCGCTCACTCAGGCAGCTCTGATCACAACACTGAGGAGCTCGTATCTGCCTGCACGGATCCTTCTGGACATACTCTGTGTCCCCTCTTGTCATACACGGCTGCAGAACAAAGCAATAGATGCAGGCTTTCCTGTTTACTCCACTGGGTGTGGTGCATCAACCCCTCCTGGCCCTAAAATTAGAAAAACAATTAAAGTTGGGCCACAGGATGTGTAACTACTCTCTCTCACTTGATGGGTTAGATGTTTTACAATTATTTTCTGCAACAACACACCGATGCTGCTCATAACCAGCATTACAATCCCTGCTGTTTCAGTGGAAGAACATTGCAGTGAATCTCAAGATCAGTCTGTCCTAAAAAAGCACAGCTACAGACAAAATGTTTTACAAAATATTATGGTGCTAAATTGAAGCTCCTGGGGATATCTGGTTCTTTGGCTTTAACATATGAACTGATTAAGCAGTGGCAGTCTTGGGAAACCAGTAATGGGATCTGATGAAGCCACAGAAGACCCAGAGAACAGCAGGGTGGCTCAAAAGCAAAAGCCCTCACTACTGGAGTCCCCGCGTTCCTGGTGAGCATGGAATTTTTTTTTAGCAAGCAGACAATCATTTTTGAACAGTTGCACTTTTGAACACTGTTGTACTTTCCACACAGTGTAAATAATAAACATTTAGGAAATTTTGCCTTCTCTAAACCTAAGGATAGCTTAAGGGAGGAACATTTCCAATCTGTCTGTCAGGATTTAATGAGTGTACTTACTCGAAGTGTAATTGATTTGAAGGAGTAGAGAATTGCTCAGAGAGGACCTTGGGGGGATTCTTTTGTTGTTGTTGTTCTCATTTATTTTTCTTTTGCTCACTCAGGGTAAATAAGAAAAATGGAGTGTATTTGTGTATTTGTAATGCACAAAGAAGTGTATTTATTTTCTAAAAAGATTATGTTATTGGTGTCATATTTATTAACTTGCAATATTGGGATTAAACAATATATATGGCTATACTGAGTTTTGAGGGTAATTTTCCTGTGCTTTGTAGCAAATTTGATTCTTTCTTGTGCTAACCCTTGTTACATAAACACTGTGAGGTAATCCCATACCCTGAGGGCCATATCTCTTCAGTGTGCTTAACTTTAAAATCTATTAAGGACTACTGAATTTACATAGCTGCAAAGTTAATTGTGTGCAGGGTAATGGCCTAAAAATTTACTGCAAAGTAGACAGCACTGTTAAGATTTGCAATGGATGAGTGTGCCAGAAGAGGCCTGATCTCAAACATTAAAATGTCATTTTCTCTTTTAGCGAGCTGTCATTGAAGCTTTAATGGAAGAGTGCATCCTAAGCAAGGATCTAAATGAAAAGTCATCAAAAAATCTAACAACTTTTCCACTTAGAAGAAATACCATGTAAGGAAAATTAAATGCAAAGAAAAGAGAAAGCCAAAAAGAATAGCTAAGCAGAATGAGTGGGTATGAGTTTTGCAAAATTCTTCAAAGTTTGAAAACTATGTGGGGATTTTAAAATATGTAGGAATTTTTAAAGTATATAGGAATTTATCAGCTTTCAGACAAATACGTTTCTCCTGTTATCCACATAAAAAACATTTCACCAAGGGGAGTAAAGATGCTGGTATTGCATGGTAATATTAGAGATGCTTGAAATTTGCAGAACAAAACCAATCTCTCCAGGACATTCAGTGAACAGATGTTCAGGGGCAGTCTGCTGCTTGGAGTACTTACAAATCAAAACCATATGAGAAATGTTATAGCTGCTGATGTTCTCAGGAAGGACAGGTTGTCTTTTGTGGATTTTTTTCGTGTCATCTCTACAAATCCTTGATTCAGAAAATACCTGATAACTTATTCTGAGAACCCTCAGAAGAGATATGCAGAATGCAGACGGCAAGTAATTTAATTATCATCATTCTTAATTAAAATAAATTTTTTTAAATTAAAAAAACAACAAAAAACAAACAAAAAACAAACAAACAAAAAAAAAAAAACAAAAAAACAAGAGAGAATTGTGAGAAGTAGGGTTTCTAATGTGTGGTTTTTCTATATTACCTTCTTGTATGGATACTTGGGTGTCCATAAGGGCTTCAAGGAGCACCACAGACTATCCCCAGTGAGTACTGTTTAGTCTCTCTACTTTCACAACACTGGCAGAAAACCAAATTCTTCTCCTCTGAAGACTTGAAGGCATTGCCATTAACCCTTTCTTGCTGCAGTCACTCTTGTCAATGCACAGTGATCTCAAAACATCATTATGAAAATACTTTTTTCTTCATTGGTAGAACCACCACTTTTCTCTTGCTTTCTGTGCTACTGATGTCCTGACGATCCCTCTTTCCTTTTCTGAAGTTCTCTCCTACAAGCTGGGCAGATGGGTATTGCCAAAATTCAAGAAGCACTTGCTTGTAGCTTCTCTTGATTATCTGTGAAATTCAGCATCATACATAACTGGGAGAAAAAGCTGCCACAGCAGCTATTAGTCAAATCCTATGTTATCAGTTAAATTAAAACTGACAAAAAACCTCAAGCTCAGGAAGAAGAAATTAGCATCCAGTTGGCAAGGCAGCTATATTAAACCAGATATCAATCTTGGCAGCACCAGAATTAATTAAGAGTAATTGCAATCTACTTCTGCACTGACGAGAGCAATTTTTTTTGTGATTATGTATTTTCTTATCTCTGTCTTTGAGCCTTTAAGATTATAATCACATGTTTAAATGTGACTTTGGTTTGATAACTGAAGATGGTATCTAAGGATAGATGTCATTGTATTAGGACTGTTCTAGATAAAACAATGTACACAAAAATAAATGTTGAGATTAAAAATTAGGAAATACCACAAGTAAGATAGCCTACACAGTGTTATTTCTCTCCTGTTTTGGGTAGCTGATAGATTAGAAGTAAAATTCAATTATTTTATATTCAGCTATATTTGCTAAATAGTGAGGGAATTCAGCAGATCATCTGCTGTTTGGTAGATACAACCTTACTCTAAAAATATGCAGAAGCATAGAGGTGCACTCTATTTGTTATTAAATGCTTATGAGAAAATGTTTAGCAATAAAACTGTAAAGAAGAAGAGGTGAAAGTATAAATCATGATAACTTGTCTTCTAAGCCCGAGCTCTCTCCACACGAAGGACACAGTTGATGAAATAAAGGGCAAAACCTTGCAGTGCCCCCACTCTTACAAACCTCTAGAGTGCTACATAAGTTTAGCCAAGCTGTTTGTGTGTAGTGCAACTTCTAGAGGTATGGTGACTTTCCAACCATATTTCTACAGGCTGGGGACAGAGTGGTTGGAGAGCAGCCAGGCAGAAAGGGACCTGGGAGTCTGGATTGCCAGGAAGCTGAACATGAGCCAGCAGTGTGCCCAGGTGGCCAAGAAGGCCAATGGCATCCTGGCCTGTATCAGGAACAGCGTGGCCAGCAGGTCCAAGGAAGTGATTCTGTCCCTATACTCAGCCCTGGTGAGGCCACACCTCGAGTACTGTGTCCAGTTCTGGGCCCCTCAGTTCAGGAAGGATGTCGAGGTCCTGGAGCAGGTCCAAAGGAGGGCAACCAGGCTGGTGAAGGGACTCGAGCACAGATCCTATGAGGAGAGGCTGAGGGAGCTGGGGGTGTTCAGCCTGGAGAAGAGGCGGCTCAGGGGAGACCTCATCACTCTCTACAACTCCCTGAAAGGAGGGTGTAGCCAGGTGGGGGTTGGTTTCTTTTCCCAGACGACTTTCAACAAGACAAGAGGGCATGGTCTTAAGTTGTGCCAGGGGAAGTTTAGGTTGGATATTAGAAAGAATTTCTTTACAGAGAGGGTGATCAAGCATTGGAATGGGCTGCCCAGGGAAGTAGTGGATTCTCCGTCCCTGGAGATATTTAAAAAAAGACTGGATGTGGCACTCAGTGCCATGGTCTAGCAACCGCAACGGTGGTAAAAGGGTTGGACTCGATGATCTCTGAGGTCCTTTCCAACCCAGCCAATTCTATGATTCTATGATTCCTAAATATGGCTTACTTGTACTTCCACAATGAAGAGATGCCATCAAGAAAAAAAAATTACTTTCTTTTGTCACACTTTTGCACATCTGTGCAAATCTAAATAACTATGTAGCCAGTGAAATAAGAATAAGGCTCACGGTTGCTGCAATGAATTATACTCTGTAATTGAATCAGGGCATGTGTATCACAGCTCTGAAATCAGATAAAAATGAGACTGTTGTGTTCATGTATAGCTGTGCTGATATTACTGGTTTCCTCACGAGTCAAGATATGTATCAACATACTGCACTAATGATGGGGCTGTTCTGTAATGAAATATCTCTCAGTAAAGAGCAGTCACAGTTAAAGAAAGAGGAATAAAGAGGGGAGGGAAAGCTCAGCCACTCAATTTTTTTTCGATACTGCTCAAGACGTGAATTGCAAAAAAAAAAAGGCTCCTAAAATATCTGAATATAGATGTCCTCACAGTCCTCATATTGTCAGCTCTGTTCATTTCTCTCCATTGTATCTGTTTTCCCCATTCTGCTGGTCTTTTCCTTCTGCTGCTTGTCAGCAGAAGCTGAGGATGTTACTGTCTCCCAATATTACTTGGGAAACAGATGCTTTTCAAAGCAACATCTGTGCTTCAACAAAAAACTTTAATTTTCTTTAAAGTTTTACAATGAGATAAAGCAGCTGGAACAGTTTGGAGATAAAGGAGCTCATGAATAATTCACTTGACATCTCTGTACTGAAGTGTGGCTATCTGCATTAAACAAAATTGCCTCCTGTCAAGGGCAGTGAGAGGGTCTGGGGGGAAGGCAAAGTTGTTTCCACTTAAGACCCCAGAAAATGATGGTGGCAAGGTGGAACTTAATGTCAGTATCATTTGACAATGTTTTTTCAATATTACCCTTTAGATCATTTTAATATAAAAATCATCTGGGTTCAATACTCTGGAAAGCAATGCAAAGGCAAATTTCAGCAGGTATGTAGGTTGCAAATGTTTATGTCCAGTGAAAAAGAATAGATTGTGAGTGTTTACACCGGTGGCTGAAATCACACACTGCAGCGTATGAGGTATTTTATACATTTTTTAGTATGAAGTGGAGCTGGGGACCATCCTAAGTGCTACTGGGAGGTGCCTGGGAAGGCTCTGCCAGTGGCCCAGGGCTCCCCCAGCGCTTGCTCAGCAGGGCTGGTGCCCTGGGGCTGGGCAGGGCTCCCTTAGGATCCTGCCAGATCCTTGGTGTACCTGTTCCTCCTGAGGCAGAGCAGAAAGTGTGGGCAGTTACCACCCTTGCTGCTGTCACAAGGGCAGCTTTATGAGAGATGGCTGCTTTGGTTCATTGTGGCAGAGCAAGAGTGATGATCCAGGAGTGATGATCCTAGCATGGGGTGAGGGTGGAAGATGTGGGGTCTTTGAAGGTGAAGAAGGCTGCTGGGGAGGTCTGAAGTGACACAAAAGTCCACTGCTCTCCTCCAAAATACCTGCCTGCTTGTTCCCAGGAACATTTCATCTCTCATTTCATCTCTCAAGCAAAGCTCCTAAAGCTCCCATAGCACAGAAATGCTGGCAGGTTACTGTTGGCAGGTACAAAGGAGCAGGCAGATGTCTTACTTGAGCAGCCAACTATGTATTTAGTCAATTGCACAGAGAGAAAAGCTGGGACAGGGCCTACAGTTAAAGAATGGTCCTGAATTGCCAGCAGAAGCAACACAGCCCTTCAGTCAGGATCTGCCAAGAGGGGGATATGTGGAGAAAGCCATTTCAAGGTATTTATGAGGAAATTTTAAAAGTTTTGGGGAGCTGGTTGAGAAGTAGCAGTGAGATACCTCCTCCCAACCAGGAAATCTGCAAATGAGTGTGGACTAAAACAGGCTGAGAGGCTACAGACTAGTTCTTCAGAAGATCTCCACATGTAGACAGCTGCTACAGAATCACGAATGCCTTGTTGATGTTGTAATTCTCACCAGCAAAGTTGAATATATTAATGTAGAAAAAGGCATTCTTATTCCACACATCATTTTGGAAGAATCCTGTGTCAGTAGAGCCCCCTGGGGAAAGGATATAAAATCCTCATTAACAAATAGTTTCTGATTTTCATTCAGCTCTGCTGAATGCATAGAGAAGTTGGCTGTGCTGAGATAGAATATGTGCCTATGCTGCAATCAGTATGTGACTGCAGCTTGCAGGGACAGCCTAGAGCTAATTTCTGCACAGATGATTTGGAGAAAGATGTTGTAACAGGCTGATGAGGATAGCCATGCAAATGTTACCTGGATTCTTAAATAAGCTTTGCAGCCTCTGCTGACCCATGTGGCAACACCTTCTGTAGACTCCCTAGCTAGCCTTAGGATAGCTTCTGTATATCTACTTAAGTTATACTCACATCGTTCCCTTCAGGGTAGAGACACTATGTGCTATGTGACCTGACCATGCTCCCACAGATGGTGAAGGAAAGGTGAATACTGTGAGTATAGTATCACTAAAAATCTCCACTGAACATTTTTTTTTCTAGTTTCCACCTTTAATGATGTGTACTTATGTATATTCCAAGTAACTGCAGCCTTCTAGACAAAGTTTCTGTATTGAAAAGAGAACTCTTCTATCTGCCCCAGTTAGATGCAAGGAGCATAGCTGTTCACACTGGGCAGCTTTTGGCCAGATTTCATGATACCTCTTCTGCTTGCAGACACTTTTTGATGACAGTGCATCCCTTCTATTTTGAGTTCTCTCGAGCCTGGTGCAATGTGAGGAATTTTGCTCTCAGTGATTCAGCTGCACTGCTGTTAGCAGCTTTAGTGCAGCCAGTGCTGCCAGCAGAACCTCAGGAGCAAGGGTAACCCACATGGTGCCAAGAGGAATGCAAAGCTGTTGACAAATACATCTCTAAGTACTACTGACTGTGAAACAGGGATGGAAAACTTCCTGCAGCTTCCTTGGTACAAACGTGAGTGCAAAGTCATTCCTTGGGTTTTCAGATTGTCTAGTTGGAGCAAAGAACACCATGGGAGGCTGCTGAGTGATGCAGTCTGGCAATGTTCCAATGCTAAAAATACAGTGCAAGATAATTGATTTTTCTGGGGAGTGTCTTCCTCCTCTTATTTTTTTTCTGTGGATTTTATGCTGTGTGTATATAGTGCTGAATGGGAAGTGTAGCACCTCTTTTTTCACTCAGGCTCAGCAATTCTTTGGTCTGGTGCCTTTCAGTTGGTGCATGGTTTTGCTCCCAGCTACATTTCTATGAAGGTGTTTCATGGCCCTAGGCTGCTGTCAATTACAATTTATTAAATCCTATAGAGGCCTTTACCCATTCTCACTGATAACAATTGATAGTCTTGGGGAGAAAAAAAATTGTTTCATTTTGAAATCAGTGGACTTCTAGCGTTGCATTCTTCATGCAGATCTCTAACAGCATTTTGCTAGCTGCATTTCAAGGCAAAATATCAAATAGTATCTCCAATACAGTGGAAAAGCCAAAGTTTTTCCTAAGCTGTTTCCTGAGTGGCTAATGGTCATGGCTTTAGAATGAATGTAAATAAGCAGCCTATCTATTAATTACTGTGATAGCAGACTAGAATTCCAAGGCTGATACACTTTTTCACTGAAGAAACAGTTGCAGTGATTTAAGATGTTGTCAGTCCTCACCCCCTTCCTTCTCAGACCCAATTATTTTTTCCAAACCTCCTGCAAGGGATGGTTAACTGTTCCTAAGACAACATTACATGAAATATGGAAGCTCAGCATGAACTGCCTCTCATAGTGATTCGGGTTCAGTTACAAGACTACTGGATTTCACATCAAACTGGCTGAAGTACCATTTTGCTTTACTGATTCAGGAGAGGAAAATGTGGAAAATGTGGTTGTGCTCACCTCTGGCAAAAGAACAACAAAGAGATGGTCAATAACAACTTATATTCTTGTAAGTATTTCTTTCCTGGATGTGTAACTGAGATCTATACTACAGCTTTGCTATGTCAAAGGGAATAAACCCAGAGTTAAATTCTGCAGCTGATTACCAAGTTAGTTATTACACCAACATTTATTTTTAGTGCTGTGTAGTTTTGGTGACTTTTAACTGGTTGCAAGCCACTCCAATAAACCTAACCAAATAAACCAATTCTTCATAAGAGTTGTACAAGAAAAACTATTCCTCCACAGTCCTCTATTACTTGGCTGGATGCATTTACTGAAGACAGGGCTCTATGAGACTGATTCAAGCCAGGATGACAAATTCCATATTGCAAATGGCAAAATATTTTCCATCAGGCAAAGGAAGTCAAAGAACAAGCAATAAAAGGATCTGTATCTTTCAGAAATAGATCTCTTGCACGACTCCAGTCTTGTGACTACAATTTGTTGTAATTTGAACTGAATACTCTTTATTTTCAGAACATTGGTGTGAGCTTGTCAATAACCTGCAGTAATTTTTAAAAGTATCAATACCTAGTTAATGTTAGAAGAAAATAATACAGGATAGATTTCAGAAGGTAGTTTTCAAAATTTCTTCACATAGACTAAAAGTGGACAATTTGGAAAGAGGTACGAAGCGTTTTATTCTGCAGCTGACCAGGGACAGTACATCTATACCCCTTAATATCTGCAGCAAGGAGAAACACTTTGGAATACTAAGTATTTGGCAGACTCGTGCTAACCATCATTAAAGTGATTTTGTGACTTGATTGACTGTCTGAAAGTAGTTTGAACTTGAGTGTGTGTCTTTTTTTTTTTCCTGTTAAGTTAATAAAAAGTATTATTTGTTCATATAATCTTTGTGTCTTCATATAAGTTGTGAGGCATTCCCCCAAGGGCTTCTTTGATACTGGGGGGAGTAATGATTGGAAAGCAGAAGTAGTAGTCTTGGGTCAGAGGCAAGTATCCAGGCATGTGAAAGGACCTTCAGTTGACTTGATTGCAGAATGATAATTATTTATGATCACATTACATCTCTTGAGGTAATGCACTTGAAGGCAACACTTCCATGCAGCACTGAGATTTCTGAGGCCATACGCCCAGATTCTCAGTAGTAAGCTGAGATGTATGATGAGTTTCTTTGCAGTGAATGGTGTAAAAACATGTTTGCCATTACATGGTGTAAAGATATGTACAAGGTATCCCAGAATTGGTCTAGATGTAAGTGTGAAAGCCTCAGGAGAAACAATTGAGCAAAACAGCAAAGCTACTTCCCAGCCATTCCTTTTCCTGTTATCTCAACACGAGGGCAGCCCACAATCATAAAGATACATGGGATGAAGAAGCAAACAGAACAGACAGCAACTTTGTTGAAGATACATGGAGGATAAAATAAACAAGGTTCTGAAGCAAAAATGGACTTCCTTAATGTGTTTGCTGTTCTCTTGAGCATAGTGTCTCAGAAATTCTGATTCTTGTCTCGCAACACTTCATTCATAATTTCAAATTCAGGTAATGGTGGCGGAGTGGAGGTTTTCCAATATACATGGCAAGACAAAGTTAGTTAATGGTTTTGAAAGTAAAATCTGATAAATTTATGTAGAAATGTATGGCATGATTGCTTATGCAGAGTAAGGGCTGGCTCTGAAAACCCTATTGGTCCCTTGCAAATCAATATCCTGAACTGATGTGACCAGTTTGGATGACCTTACAGGTATGTATGGCAAAATGGCTGTACAGATAGCGGAGGACATGAATTTCTGTGAGTTTTATTCTTTACTTTCTGTTAGGTCAGACTACTTGAGTTTAAAATTTCAGTTAGAGATGAACATGAACAAGAATTTAAAGGTATTATTCAGTAAAGCAAAGCACAGGAGAACTTGGTTAGAGCCAAACTCTTTGTACAGCCACTTTGTGTCACTTAGTGTACCAGAGGGACAGAGATGGCACTGTCACACTATTGATCCAGGTGATACTGTTAGTGATGAAAGCCACTGTAGTCTATATTTAAGATTAAAAGATTGCCCCTGCTTTAGCTTATGGGAAGTATCAACTTCACATTTTTAAGCTAATTCTTAATTTCTCTTTGTGTTGTCAAAAAAAGGAGTAATGTCACCTGGATGTTCCCAAGTAAAAGAACACCTCTTAACCTTCATTCAGAGCTGTTTAAGGAGTGAGAGTCCCTGGATGTAATAAGCCCCCCTTCCAGAACCAGAGAGGGAAGAGTTATTTCTGAAAAAGATATAGAGAAGAACAAGAGCAGATGACCAAGAGAAAATTAACTATCTGCATCAACAGTTGTCAGCCTGAGAGACAGCACCTGCAGTGGATATAATTTGCTTTAACATCGGTCTCGCAGTCCTGTTAGTCCCTGTTGCAAGATGAGTTATAAAGAAGATAATCTTTGCTGGCCTCAAAGCTGTGAAACAAGATGCCTGGGAAAAACACAGTGATTACATCAGTCTTTTGGCTCATCTTCATGTGGTTTTCCTCCCTCTGCTTGCTAATTCAAATGCTGGTAGGAAGCATTGCTATCTTGTGCAATATTGTATTATGGACTTATTTAATGAATTTGTCTTTTTCTTGAGCAAAATGACGAAGAAATTTGCTCACAGTTCACCCTTTGGCAAACAAACCATAACTTAGAACATTACAAGAGACAGCATCTTTTAGCTTCGGGAGCTGTGTTTCTTCCACATTCCTTTGTTCTTTTCACACCTGCTTCTTTTCAGGGAGAAATGGACAGTCTTGGAGGAAAGCAACACCCACACACAAACCCTGATATTTTGTTTGTCCAGTTGCCCACTTTCACAGAAATCCACCCCCTAGTGTAAAGCTCAGGTAGGTAAGTCTGCTGCAGCTGCAGAAACAGATATACTGACTGCTTCAAGCCTTCACTTTCCCATGAGAAAATTAATTTGCAGCATACTGTAACCCCTATGTGTACTTCAGCATTACTCTATGCAATAAAAGAAATATTAGTTGCTATGCAGCATACTCACTCACATTTGTAAGGAGTCCCCTCCTCCTTTTCTCTTAGTTCAGCAGCAACTATTGTGGCGAGAAGGGTTTAGGTTTTTTTCTCTTTTAACACAAATTATTTTTGCTGTTTAGAATTTCTGAAGTGATCAAACATGACCCTGTTAGCCAGGGTCTGGTCCAAGACCCATTCTAAGTCTGTGCCTTATGCAGAAAGATCACCTCATAGGTATTATCAAGGTCCTGATGCATTCTGAACAGTAAGAAATGAGAATCCTGAATAGTGTTGCACCTTCCTGTATGGCAACAACACCCAAACCATCTTGCTACCCAGCACTCAGATACTTCAGCTGATTGCTTGCTTTCCTCTGAGACAGTAGCTACTATGGCACTTCAAGCTGTTGTTAACCCAGAAAAAAAAAGGGGAAGCTGATGTTTGAAAAAAAAAAAAATAGCTTCATGGCATATTGCCACGTGCTGCCTTACCCCACTTGGAACAGCTCTTTACACAGATGTAGTTTTGTATCTTTATGCGAACAACACACTTAATGCCATTATCAGCTGCTTAGAAAAATGCTATTCAATACAATGCATTTTAAGTATTCTATTCTATTAAAATAGTTTTTTCATAACAGTCTCAATAGTTTCTTCATAACACATTTTTAAAGTTCTTCTAAGAATGAATTACTGGTGTGGCTTGACACTTGTAACATGAGGTTTAGTATTCTTTTATCCTTTCTTAGGAGGGGGGTTCTGGGTTTTTAATTTAAGGATTACTCTTTTTCCCCTTTGCTGTTAAGTGCCTATAGTGCTACTTGTTCCTCCTGTATTACAAAGGCTGTGCTGAGTAACTGCTCCTGGGATTTGTGTTGACAAGTGGGGAAATTTATTGTCCTAAATTCTTGTAGGAGTTCAGTCCCAATCCAACAGGGATTCTCCAGGGATCTGTCTCTCTGACCACCACGTCATTCATGCGTAAAGCCTCAGACACAGCACTACAGCAGAGGCTGTGGGTAGCTGTATCAGTTCAAGCACAGGGAGGAACCAGGTTTCACCTCCCCACAGCCTTCCTCTTCCCTGTGGCTGACTGTCAGTGTTACATTACCCCTGAATGACCTGTGGTTAAGTTCTTCCCTTTCCTCTCCCGGAGTGTATGGAGACGGGAATGTTTTCCACATTTCTGCCCATCTCTTTTTGTTCCACGTGTTAACAGAATGTCTCTCTTCAGAAATTTTCTGTGGGATCTGAAAATGTGCTAGGCCTTGATAAAACACATGCAAGATCAACAGTATACTGCCCCTAGATATTTCCACTGCAGAGCCAAGTAGGTGGGGAGGAGAGACTGATGAATGACTCTATGGCCACACATGGGAAAGAGGGAAAAGTGTTTCCAAATGTTCCTTAAAAACCTGTAACATATTTTTTTTAAATCTCTCATTTCAAGTCAAAATTGCCTGAGATACAATTTCCGACTTTCACTATCTTTAACTGTTTGTTTCCATATGTGCCACTGACAAAATGCTGAGTAGGCATTTAGGATTTACCTTCAATATGCCATTTTAGCTTACAAGATGCTTACTGTCAATCCAGACACTGTGTCCTGAAATAGGTGCAATTTCACTGCAAATACTAAGCAAAGCATATAACACTACCTTGGCAAATACCACTGAGGCATTGCAGATGATAGGGCATCAGCATACTAAATAAACGTAAGCAAAGAACACTCACATGTCAAAAAAGCTATATTAAAAAAAAAAAAAAAAAAAGTCTCTTCACTAGCAAATAGTACCATGCAATAGGTGTGGATCTTTAGTGTAAAGCAACAGGATTTAAGGAATGCAACTTCATGCTAAATATTTCTGCAGCTTTAAGAAGTTATTTTACATTGTATCTTATCTGGTTCTGTACATCTGACCCCCTTATTAACAGATGGAACTTATTTCTGACTTAGTTCAAAAAGAATGCAATTAATGTGCTCTGTGACCAGTCTGCAGTGGAAACCAATGTGCACTAAGTGGGGGTGTTTAATAAAATACTAATGCTAATCCTGGAAGTCTTACAATCGAGATTCTGGAGCAACTCTTTTGGGAGGCAAGTTTATTAAAAAAAAAAAAAAAAAAAAAAAAAAAAAGCAAAAAGCATTACCTGAAAATCTATCTATTCCTTTAAAGTTATCTATTCCTTTTTTTCTCTTTTTTTCCTACTTGCTTATTTGACCTGGGCACAGCTCTACTATAAGCATAAATAAAACCCTTTGTGTTTCATTCAAAGCCTTTTTCTGTATTACGTCTCCTACCAAGAGGCTGCAACTATGAAAACTGCTTATTTTGCTCAACAGTTTTTGTTACCTTGCACCGTCCCATTTTCCTGTATCCAACCATCTTATTCTCAAAATCTAAGAATACAGCAGATCTTCAAGGTCAACAACTGATGTCTTTCTGTGGTGTCAGTGGAATGCTGACAGAACCAGGTGCTGTGACTGTATTATCCAGATGTAATGGTAAAACATAACTAATAATAAAGCTGTCCTGGCATTCAGTATAATGGATCTGAATCACTGCTCCAAAAAAGAAAACAGGTTATTCACACCCTACTTAACCTAGCATGTGCAATGTATTTTAAAGTGAGAGATAGCCAAAAATGACTTCTCACACAAAAATATGTGATCGTGTGGTCTGCACTTGTCTCCCTAAGCTTCAGCAAAAAAACCCCAGAACAGGTTCTTCTTGAGAAAGAGGGCAGAGGTGTTAACAGTCATCACTGCTCTCCTGTTCCCCCCATGCACCTCACAGGAGAGACTAGAGAAAAAACACAAAACAAGAAACCCCAAACTTTAGCATTCTGGGCATGTGGCTAGAAACTTGAGCTTGTATTAGCAGTCAGCAGTTCTGATTCCCTAAATTACTTTGGCCAAGTTCTTAGGCTGTGTTTACATTAGATTTCCAGCTGTATGGAGAAGTCGTTCAAATATGAAAGCTTAGGTTTTTCTAAAGCCCTTAGTGTTAAGGATTTCCTCAGTTGATGGATGCTCAGTCTCAGACACCACTTAAAAAGTCTCTCTGCAGTATCTCAAAACACAAGATGCTTTTAAAACTCAGGTTTTATTTAATTTGATCCAGTTGTGCTGTCTCTCAGCAAAGCAGCAATTCTGTTAAAACCTTTTCCTATAAAAAAATCTCTTTGAAGAATATTTTAAATGCATGTTAGATAAGGTCTCAATGGTGTCCCATGATACTGTGAGTCCCTGCCCTCATATTTAGCCCAGTTGTCTCCCACTGACGTCCTAGTTATATATCCCATTTATGCCAGTAACTAAGTAGAACTCTTAAGGCTTTCCTCCCATGCCAGTAAAGTGCTAACACGATTGACTTGCACAGCCTGTGGTGCAATCTCATGATTCATGCAAACTAATCTGAAACCAGAGCCTGAAGGGAGCCATTCCTGCTCTTGCCCTTTGGCCATGTGCTCCCCTTGCTGCCAGGCTGAGGACCAGGAAGACATGCAGTGAGCAAGCTCAGCTTGATCATCTGGCTGAAACACAACTCTGTTAAAAAAAAATTTAAAAATCAACCAGTCTGAGGACCTCATTCAGCTCCCCACTGACCACATGAATGTCAGCACTGACACGAGAGCAGGGGCAGAAGAGTGACCTAGCTAAAGGAGAGACCAGGTCCACCTCTTTCAGCATTATTTTGGGTTTAGACTGGCTTAAGCTATCTGAAATTCATTGCAAAATGGCATTAACAGCATAATGAATTTTGAACTGGCCTACAGGGAACATAAAACAGAATGGTAATTACAGAACATGTTCAAGTGCAATTCTGACTTGACAGGGCACTGTCTTTCTTCCCATTTCTCAAGATGTGGCTATGCCATTTTAGACATCACTGGGAGAAACTGGAATAAACTAACACTGCAGCAAAAGTTTAACTGATGGATACTCCTCAAATCCTTGGGTACTCTCCAGTTTTAGAACTGTCTGAAAAAAGGTAAACAGGCACCAGTAGATGGTGTCAGCAGATCTTCCATCTGCCTGTTCCTTCTTCCCTTATGTGATGTCCCTACAACACTGTGAATCCACACTTAATCTGACCCCAGCCTCTGCCTCCCAAAGTAAAAAGCTGTACAGCCATCTGACATAACACCTATCCATCACTACATGCACTGTGAAGTACTGTGGTTCTCAGTATTCAAAACACTTGGAAAGAAGACAGAATATAAAATTTGAGATCTCTAGAGCTTTTGAAGACTGCATCTGAGTTGGTCTGCCATAATGACTAAATCAAACATAGCAAGCAAAAATCTTCATTACCACAGAAACAGATTGGTGCGCTAAAACAGCTTGGCATGATTCTTGTCTCAGTGGATTCACCTCTGAGGTATCCAGAACCTTGAAGATAATGCCATTATTAATCACTTTGAGTCTCAAAAGCGTAAGAGTGAAGAACAAAGAGAGAAACCATATGGTGACCTCAGAGAAGACTCTGAAAAAGAAGGCCAGGCAGCTCAGGTAGGGAGAGACATTCCCAAAGATTAGAAGGCAATAGTAGAGATCACTTTCCCCCAATGAATACTTGTAGAGGCTTTTAAGCCCTAGAGTGGAAGTTGAAGAGGAAATGGATTATAATATACATCTCCCTTTCACGTTCTTTGGCACTGAAGGCTTAGACACTCCTGTGCCTCATGATGCTTCAGCGCATTGCTGAGAGCAGCAGTTTGCCTTGACCCCTTTCCGTATAACTGAAAACAGCAGCTTCTGGATTACAGTCTCCTCTAATTTCTGTGGCCCAGAAACAGGTTTGGAACTACCCCAGTCCTGCTCCCCAAGTTCCCCCAAGATCACAAGGAGGGAGTCCAGGGCAACAGGTAACAAGGGACTCCACTGAGCCAAGTACTGGAAGCTTCAGAGGTTAGATGTCTCCTTCCATTTTATTGCA
This sequence comes from Calypte anna, assembly GCF_003957555.1. Classification (NCBI taxonomy): domain Eukaryota; kingdom Metazoa; phylum Chordata; class Aves; order Apodiformes; family Trochilidae; genus Calypte; species Calypte anna. The sequence continues at coordinate 122,825,581 of NC_044244.1, forward strand.
AAATCCCCCTGCTGGAATGCATTTAAGCATTTATACTTTTAGGAAAACAGATTGCTTGTTGTCCAAATTTGAAAGTCTGTTGCTCCTATCAAAAAGCCAAAATATTTTTTCCAAAAATATATTCTGTGCCATTTCTTTTAATACCCCTACAGGTCTGTAATAACCTGTCCAGGCCAGTATTCTGCAGGAGTTCAGCAGGCTATACAGTGAAGGCACATCTGGTATCCTTTTGGAAATGTATAGCATGCACACCAGCACATACTGCAGCACTGTTTGACAAGATGACCTGTTAAAAACTACTCAGATATTCTCCTGATCCTTAGTAATTCTACCAGTTCCACTACTCTGTGTGAAATTTATACAAGTATACCAAGCTAGTTACATAAATGTTGAGGTCTATGCCTCACATAATTTACCTAGCACTATATATGGAATAATTAAAAAAAAAAAGCGTAGAAAATAGTAAGTAAATGCCAGAGCACAGAAATACCCAACAAGCCTAGGCATTAAGGGAATGCTCCCATGTCTATGGCAAGCAACAAATTCATCAGGGTGGGGTTTATTAGTTTGAGCTTAGTGCAGTGTTAGTGTTATTTTGGGGGGGTGGAGGGGACTTATTAAATGAGAACAAGCTGACTTTGTACATTCCAACATAAAAATATTCTATAACAAAGGTAAAATACTGCTTATTCCTGAATACTAAAGGAATGAAAAAGACTGCTTTAGGATTTCTTCTTATTTGCAACATGAAGTTCAATACAATCTACCATGGCTAGCTGAAAGTGACAAACTTATCCAAAATCATTAGTTCCCCATTACAGCAGGGAACAATCCCACCTAGAAAGTGCAAGAGGAGTATTTGTCAGCAATGCTGGATGTAACCTGAGTGAATGGTGCCTTCCTCTAAGTACGGACATTCCTACAAAAGTACTTTATTTGTTGCAATGTGAAAGCTATCATTTGCACATGGCTATGCAGGGTACATATGTTGCACATCAAGATAAAACACAGCCAAGCCTATTTAGAAGTGAACCACCAGAGTCATGCTGTCATCAGACAAATCCCAAACTGAATGGCACAGAGAACAAGAAAAGTCTATGACACTGCTACAGCTCAACATTTCCTGTGACAGCAGGGTATTGGTTAGGTGTGATTTATACTGGGAAGATAATAATGCCCGGGTAAATACAAAGAAATATTGGATGAGCTATGTGGGAAATAAATATGGTCTCATTTCAGGAAACTCTGAATGGATGTTTGCATCAGTTAAACCAAGGAGTGGTTTTCTTATCTGCATGTTTGATGAAAACTGTGCTTTAGTCCAAGCAGGCTACTGATACTGTGTGATGGCAAGTATATTAGGCATTAAGAATCAGATAAGAAATAATTAAACATTAATATTATACAGTACCAGCTAAGGCTGCTACTTTCACTTTACAATAGGCAATTCTGAACTTTTATCCAAACTGGATTTTCTTTAAACAGTTTTCAGACTGAGAAAGCAATTCACAAAAATACCTACATCTACTTGATGAGTTGTGCCAAGAACATCCATCAGATCTTCATAACATGTAAGAAACAAAAGCATCAGCAAGCCAGCTAATTCTTTGCAGGGTAATTAATCAGCATATATGTATCCAAGCTAAAAATTAGTAAGTGCATATAATTCTGTGAAACACGATGCAGCACACACAATTGAGGATGCAGGAAACATTTATTTTTTTTTTTTTACTGAAATGAAAATCCGGTATTTTTCACTTAGGTTTGAAAAAAAAGCCTAACTTAATAAAATAAAGCTTGTGATTCAAGTCACCCTCTTACTTCAAAAGCAATATATCGTACATTTTACATATACAGCAAGTGATGGAACATCAGCCTTGGATAATTACTTTTCTTACAAAGCGTGGGAATAAAAAGATGTGTTTCAGATGTGTGGTCACAAATATGACCATGCTGATGAATTGCAAATAACCAACCTATAAGTTGATGATGTACCTTCTTTGATAGCTATACTGTTTATAAATTGTCTTTTTTTGTGACACTCTCAATTGGGAGGAAAGCACTTAATAGTAGGATTTTTGGTGTGTGGATTTAAATTAAAAGAAAATGTAGCTGTGTGCAAGTATATTTGCTAACAAGGTGAAAAGAACTGTGCTGGTCATTCACCAATGATTTTGATGTATAGGATAACAGCTTTTGTTCACCAAAGTTAGTACTAGTCCTGGCAGCCCAGTAGAATCCAACTCAATTTGCAGATCCTAAACAGAGTCTTCAAAAATGTGTGGAGGTTCAGGGAGCAATTTGTAGTTCAGCCAAACCCTATATGACATCTTTGAAGTAAAATTTTGTTCATCATTTTAGGAAACTAATTCACATTTTCCCCAACATATCCCAGGTAAGCTGTGGCAAAAAAAAAAATAAAATACTGCTGATTACAGCAAAAAGACAAAACCAGCATCCCACATGCTCGTACAGGCATGATCTTTCAAGAGGCCATGCAGTCACCCCGCTTTTAGAGCTAACAGTGGTCTCTTAAAGCCAGGAAGCCTGACAGAGATTTCCTTTATCCCGTATCTGAGGTTTAAGTGATCAACGCTCTGTAACAACACGCAGCCTCTGAAAGGTTCAGTCTTCACTCTCCAATGTTTTAGGAAGGCCTCAGCACTTTGAAGGAGTAGACACATACTTGGCAGCAAATACCAAAACAACTAGTAAGCGTTGCCAAGGCAAACTGGTAACACATCTTGTATTATCGAGGCTCTGTGTCTGTGTTAACACACTCAGGCACTCATATGTAGTGGATTATTTTGCAGCTGCCAAAGAATTTAACAAGATTCGCATTTGGAGTAAGTAAGCCATGCAGGGCTTTAAATTCAGTTTGTGCAGGTTTGAGAGGAAAAATGATATATGTAGTTATTTAGCTCCTTCACCAAAAGATTTCTGGTTTCTAACACCCTGGCCAAAAAAGCAACAGTTCATTAGGGAAGTCTTCCTGTTAGAGGAGCTGGCTGCTTACCTCAGCTGTCTTTCCTGAGTCCTGTGCTGCAACCTTCGGCTGCTCTTTCCACTCTCTGAGCTCTCCAGCCTTTCCTAGACATAAACATTTTCCATAACTGGGTTCCTTGTTTGAAAAGCTGGAGCCCAGACCATAGAAGGCTCAGCCTATGAAGAATGCCTTCACAGAGGGAAATTAAGAAGTGCCAGCTCCTATTTGGCTGCATTTTCCCCTCTCTCTCCTGCCACTATCTGTAGCTGAGCACAGTGAGTTACACTTCAGGGCTAATTTCCTCCCCTTCGGGGGCTCAAGGCATATGAGCTGTAGTAATGCAGGATTCAGATCCTTGAGTTTAACACTGAAGCAAGAATTCATCCTAAGACTCTAAGTCAAAACATGGTAAGAAAACCCATGCAATTTGGAGGCAAAAAAAGTTCCTTTAAAAGTTTAGAGGGATTTGGGAGAATCTAACCTGATTCCTAACTCTCTGTACATTATTCTGGTGGAAAGTGTTATTAGCCACCAGAAAGATGTATCTTTGTTAAGACTGTTACCTACTGCAAGAATTTTTTGTTTAACCTGAATAGAAAATAGTAAAAATCAATGGTCTTTTGGATAATGGTAGCTGAAACAAGAAGCAAGAAAAGCCAGGCAGGCATGGTGGCAAAGCCACGTTTGACTTGTGACTGCTTAAAAGTTGTATCACTCAGTACAGCAGTCAGACACTACCACTGAACCCTATTAGACACTGTAAAATTTAAAACTCTTGTTAACGCTGACTGATGTGACTGAGGATTCAGTAATGCCGTTCAATGCCTCCTGTGCCTTAGCTGCAACAAACAGTTCAAACAGCCATTTCTCCTGGGAAAAATAAACAGCATTCTGTTACCTTCAGCACTATTGCTGGAAAAAAGGTGGCCTTCAGCTGTGGCCTCTAGCCATTTTTACTTACAGATTGCCAGCTGTAATATAGGATTAGCATCTATGTTTTCAGTCTATTCTAGGGCTTTAGACATACTAAATACAAGTCCACTGCCATTCTTTGCTGCAAAATGTTTGTTTCAGCAGACCTGATAGCTGCTGGATCTCTATAAGAAATGTCTATTTTACCACCAAAGCCACAGACATCTGTATATGGCAGAGGATGGATCATGCTGTAGCTGTCGTTTGGTTTAATTGCTGGGCCAGTGTTAAACCGTGACAGATTTATTAATATTAAAATAAATATTAATAGTGGTGGCCTCCACAGCTCCTACTCCGGGGTCTGAGCAGGGCCCTGCACCCACAGACCATGTCTGGCTGCCCGGCACCACAGCAGCCCAGCACAACCCCCCCTTCCCTCTGCTTCTCCCCAGCCCCTCTGGCTTCCCCAAAATCTCCTGGATGAAGCTGCCTCTGCTTGTTTCCACAAGGCTAATTTGTAGTCTTCATTCCTGACAGGATCAATTTTTTTTAGCTGATGTTAAAGATGTGGGCTGTTCTTTCTTCTTTTGGTGGCTAAATTGTTGCTATTTCTGACTGGTGGAAAAGCATACCTTGCATTTTGTATTTTGGGTATTTCTATAGAAAGTCATTTGTTTTCATATCCTTCTCATTGACAGAACTGTCCTCCTTTCTGAATGTACAGTCAGCTAATGAAAACAAATGAATTATTTACATAATAATATTACAGTTCCCATTTCCCAGTTTCTACTTCCAATGTGCAAGGAGTGAAGCCCCGTTCGGTAAATCACCCTTAGAGTATCATTAAAAAGTAGTGCTGTTAAAAAAGAGTATTTTTGCTCTTCACCCACTCCCGAGCATTTTGGAGATTTTACACCTCTAGAATGTTGACTTTTTATTTTATCTTTCTGCAAGGGGGACAAATGTAAATTATACTTGTGGCCAGCCTTTCGGTACTCATCTCTCACAGACAGTACTAACAGTCCTTCCCGGTCTGGCTTGCAGCAGCACCACGTCCGTGGCACCACCGCTCCCGTTACTACCGCTGCCCCCGGGGGCACCGTTCGAGCAGAGGAGGCGGTGATTCACCCCGCTATTGTACAGCTCTTCTAGCGGCCTCTCAGCACCCCGACGGCCTCCTCCTTATCCGAGAAACCGGGGCAACAGCGAAACCTTGGTGAGCGGAACACGCCGGGCAGCCCGTGCGTATAAAGAGCACCCCATGCCTTCCCCGGGTGCCCCGAGGCGCTTTCAGGAACGGGCGGGCAGCTCCCACAGTAGCACCACGAACCAGAGGAGGAATCAGCCCGACGCCCGTCCGCAGGCTCCCTGAAGCGCACTCGGGAGCGCCGCTTTACCTCCAGCACCCTCTGGCGGCAGCGGGGCGCACAAGCCCCACAACCTACAGCCCAGCGCCTCCGCTCCGCAACACCTAACACCGAGGCCGTCGCACGGACGCTCCCGGGCACAGCCCCAGCCCCAGCCCCAGCCCCAGCCCCAGCCTCAGCTCCAGCCCCAGCCACAGCCACAGCCACAGCCACAGCCACAGCCACAGCCACAGCCTCAGCCTCCCGCGGTGAGGGGATTCAGTCCGGGCGCTCCCGGGGCCGGGAAGACCTCTACGGCACCCACCAACGCTACTCTCTCCCCGACCGCCACCACTCCCGGGGCCCTCCGGGACCTGAGGGCAGCTCCGCCCCGCCCCGCCCGTCACCCGCCGCGGACGCCCCCTCTCCGCGTGCCCCCCGAGGCCCTTCCGCCCATTCCATTGGCTGCTGCCGTGGGCGGCGGTGCCGCGCGTGCGCCGTGGCGTGAGTGGGAAGCGGCAAGCCCGCGCGCGGCGGGGTGGTAACGGCAACGGCGGCGGCAGCAGCAGCAGCAGCGCTGTTGGGGGTCCTCACTGGGTGCCCCCTCGCCGGGCAGCCCTTCACCGGTGGCCCTCGCTTTCCGCCGCCCTCCTCCTCGCCACCGGTAGCCGTTTCTTCCTGCCCTGTTCCTCGCCTCGCCTCGTTGCGCGCAGGCGCACCCCCACAATGGCGAGCAAGGAAGGTAGGAGACCTCCCCCCCCTCCTCCTCCTCCTCGCTCTCCCCGGCCGGGTAGTGGGTGGGGTGAGGGCGCTTGTGCCCGGTGGGACTTCGGTGCTCCGGGGGTGGGGAGGTTGAAGTTGTCCTCGCCAGCTGCCCCTGAGGGCGCTTCGGGACCCCAGCCCTCCCCTGCCTCCTCTCTGGTGTAGCTCCGGCCCCTGGCAGCACCCCTCTTCCCACCACTCGTCTCCGTTCGAGCGGCAGAGCCGCGGCCCAGGTTCATCTCTCTCCTTTCCCTCAGTGCTGGAGGACACGGTGGAAGAACGCGTCATCAGCGAGGAGTACAAGATCTGGAAGAAAAACACCCCCTTCTTGTACGACTTGGTGATGACACATGCTCTGGAGTGGCCCAGCCTCACGGTGCAGTGGTTGCCTGATGTGACTAGGTGAGAGAAGGGAAGAGAGCCCAGCAAGGTGCCAGAGAGGCACAGGGCTCAGGTGCTGATTTGCTTGGTTTGCAAAGCCAGAGCAGAGGCTATGTCCAGTTGCTTCTTCCACTGCTCGCTCTTTATTAACTTGTCTGCTAAGTAATTTGAGGATAAAACCCAAATATCAACAAATCGAGAATAATTTGGGTTAGAGTCCTTTCTGAGCTTGTAACACTTCATTTTGCATACAACTTAAACGCTTCGGGTATGCAGAAGCTTTCAGTTAAAAAAAGTCACAAGCTGATACTTAACAGTACTGTAGTGTTGCCTAGCAGACACTGTGCAGAGAGAAATATTCCTTGGTTTATTTATAAAATCTATGTACTTTTTCTCGAGGACCTTTTTTTCTTGTGTGCTGCAGATTACTGTTCCATAGAAGCTGGAAGCTGTAGTATCTGTTTCTCGGGTTTGTTTTTTGTTTTTTTTTGTGGGTTGTTTGGGGGTTTTTTTGTGTAGTGGTTTGGTTGTTTTTTTTTTAAGTCTGGACTTATTTAAGAGAACAGTACTTAGGCTGGTGCTTCACATCCTGTTTCTGTCCCTGCTCACTGTTGGCCTCACATACTTTAATTTTCCCATTTTTCCACCTCCCTCTGAAATTTGTGGGCTTTCTCATTTCCTAAAGAATTTTGAAATTGAAGATAGATTCTGTTCATGTGCCAGATACTGCAGAATTTTATTGCCACAGTAACCAGTCAGGGCTTGATTGAGGGAATGAGTGGACAAGGCCTGGATTCTTCATGTTGTAAACAGGACACAGCTAGGTTTAAAAATACCTTATGTATGAAGCTCATGCAATAACCAGAGGACAATGTCTTTTCTCTTTAAATTCCACCTTACATATATGATGTTAATCTTACTGGTCAGATGGTTACTTAATTTTGCAGACAAGAATGTTTGGGGAAGGTATTGAGAGATGTGAGCTAACTAGTTGTGACATGGAGAAATCGAAGTGGGAATTTGAGCCCTTATGAGGAACACTTCTGCTTGCCTCGTATTTTGCAGATTGACTTAATATTCAGTTTAAAACCTGGTATTTCCAATTATCCAGTGTCAAAATATGTAAGCCATTTAAGGCAAGGACTGTCTCTTTGTATGGCACCTGACATGATGGGACACCTGTTTCTTATGCAAGTAAGTGCGTGTGCATTGCTGTGTTTTTTGTTCTGTTTTGTATTTTTGCCCCTCAAATTGTGTGGTGATACTTTGGAAGTGGTGTAGTAATACCTTAAAGTGCTTGATTGCCCCAGTGATTCCTGCTTGCTTAAGTTCATACAGCTTGATTAGTTTGTTGCTTTCAAGAATGCAGAATTAGCTTGGGTTTGACTGTATGATTATTTATTTTTCTTTCCTTTCAGAGATAAGGGACACTGTCCACTTGCTACTAAATGATCCATTTAACTGCCAGATGAGAAACTTGATTCTAGTTAGCTAAGATTTGTGCAGTTTAAAAATGAGCTTCTGAAATGAAATAAGTAGTGAAGGTTGTAAGAGAAGTAACTAAAACAAGTTACCACTTGCCTTAAGTATTTTGTTTTGTAGAAAGCAGTATAGATTGCTTTCTAAAATAATACTGTGTCACTGCTAGGGGAATTAAAGACAGCAGTAGGTCATAGTCTCACCTTTAACTACTGTGCAAATAGCAATTGTCCCTCTCAAGCCATAGTGGCAGTGGTTACTTATATGTTTTGTCACTCTAGCCTTGCTGCTTGTATCTCTGCTTATGTATGAGTTTAGTTCTCTTTATAGGACAAATCTTTTGTGACATAGGAAAGGATCTTTTACACAAGTCTCTCTTTTCTAGCTCACTCAAGTTTGGATCTTGAATGTTATTGATGCTAGCTATCTAACTGGTGCAACAGAGCACTTACTTTTATTCTATGCATTTATTATTCTAAACAGGCCAGAAGAGAAGGATTATGCTCTACACTGGCTGGTTTTGGGAACACACACATCTGATGAGCAGAACCACCTGGTTGTTGCAAGAGTCCAGATTCCCAATGATGATCAGTTTGATGCCTCACAATATGACAGTGAGAAAGGAGGTGGGCAGTGCATCCATTCTTACTATATGTTTTAGCAGCAGCATTAATAAGTGTCCTGTGTAATGGTATTCTAACTTTCTGTTTCACACTAATTCCAGAGGATTAAGAGTGACTAGAACTGGGAAACTTGTTACTTGAGAGTAATTTAAGTAATGTTGTGATATACAATCCCTGCTAGCATTTCTGTTGGCTCTGTCAGTTGTGAAAATCAATACCCATCTCCTGTAAATATGAACTCCTTCAGAGCTTTAATTTCTACTATAGAGGATTCAAAATACCCAGTGTTAATACTGTTGTGCTACATGGTGGTAGTTTTTAATTTTCTTTATTGTATTCTGGTGAAGTGCTTCTTGGAGTGGAAGAGATGCATGAAATGCTGTTGAACCCATTTAAAATCATTGATATGATAAACTGACCTTTTCCTGACAAATGCAGAGTTTGGTGGCTTTGGATCTGTGACTGGCAAAATTGAAACAGAGATTAAAATTAACCATGAAGGTGAAGTAAACCGTGCTCGTTACATGCCCCAGAATCCCCACATTATTGCTACAAAAACACCTTCTGCAGATGTGTTGGTATTTGACTACACTAAACATCCTTCAAAACCAGGTTAGTCCGTTTCTTTGAAGTTAAGCAAAATGCCTCTTGTTGTCAAAGGGTAAACTTGTATTTAACTGAAACTAGGAGGAGAGGTGATGGGCTCTGGAAACCAAATAAGAAAGCCCATATCTTCAGTGTCTTTTAAATGCCTAGTTATGCTCAGTATTATAAGAAAAAAACATTCCTCTATGAGGAATATGAAATAACCAGTTTCAACAGAAACAAAGTTCTTGGGTGGTAATGATGCTCTTGCTGATTGATATGCAAGGTGAAGCTAAATGGAAGCAATTTCCTCTCTTTCAGACACAAGTGGAGAGTGTAATCCTGATCTTAGATTAAGAGGGCACCAGAAGGAAGGCTATGGTTTATCATGGAACTCAAATTTGAGTGGACATCTTCTCAGTGCATCAGATGATCATGTAAAAAACCTCTTTTTCACTAGTTAAAAAACAAACCCGCAAAAAAACCAACAACCAAACCTTAGGGTTAGTGTAGCTGTATATTGTAATGTGAGGAAGCTCCCACTTCAGGCTGTAATCAACAACCAGTTGTTGATTATGATCTTGATGAAATTAGAACAGAATGTTTTTGTAGTTATCCGCTGGCAGAAGTTGTTATATAACAACCCTTTAAATTGTCATGCATCTGAGTTCATAAATTAATAAGACTCAAAAAAATCAATTGAACTACTAGCTTCTAAGTTTCTTTGTGGGCTTTAAAAGTGTAAATTGCTTTTGTGACCTTATAAATAATCCTTTGGTCTTGAATTTGCAGAAAACTGATTTGTAACTTTGCTCACTTCTCACTTGCGGCATATTTAAATACCACTTTTACAAGAACAAAGAACTGTTTCAGGTGTTGGATGGGATTGTTTCTGTATTTGAAAGATAATAGTCAGAGACTGTGTAACAATATGACTCTTATTTACAGACCGTGTGTTTATGGGATATAAGTGCTGGACCAAAAGAAGGCAAAATTGTTGATGCAAAAGCAGTCTTTACTGGGCACTCAGCAGTAGTAGAAGATGTGGCATGGCATCTGCTCCATGAATCTCTGTTTGGATCTGTGGCAGATGACCAGAAGCTGATGATGTAAGTTTGGGTTAAGTGGTTTCTGGATAGTGCCTGCTGTGTGCTGTCAGTGGACCAGCCCAGAGCACTTAGTTAAAAAAAATCTTAATTGTGGAGCAGTCTAATGTAGCTCTTCAGTGCAATCAACTACAGTAATGCTGCAGAATACACTGAAATCTGCATGTCATTTAGTGTAATTACATTATTTGAAAATAAAATGTAATTAATGTTTTACCAGCTTCCTAGTGCCCACTGCTCATGTACAACAGACACAAAATCCTGAAAGGTTTTTGAATAAAAACTGTAGATTCAGACTTCGGCTTAGTAGTAAAGTAGTCTCTTAAACTAATGTGTACTGTAGTGAAAAAAGATCCTGTGGGAATGGTAGTGAAATGAGGCAACCAGGTGCCACTAATTGCCAGGGAGTGAGCATGAGCTTGTGTCAAGGCTTTACCTTTTATTGGCCCCCTGGTCCTGCTCATGCACAGTGGGGGCCCACCCTAATCAGGCACAGGTGGGCTTGACACAAGCTCATGCTCACTCCCTGGCAATTAGTGGCATCTGGTTGCCCCATTTCACTACAGGAATTTGTTTGTTCACTCTCACTCTCTCCTCCCCGCTTGTCACTCTCCCCCAAACCCTTCATTGCCAACAGATGGGACACAAGATCTAACACCACATCCAAGCCAAGTCATTCTGTGGATGCTCATACAGCTGAGGTCAACTGTCTGTCCTTCAATCCTTACAGCGAGTTCATTCTAGCAACAGGTTCTGCTGACAAGGTATTTACTTGTGCATACTTTAGCAGTATTTTTTATGGTAGTTCTGTAGCCATTACAGTAAAACTTTCCTGTTGCTTCTCCCAGACAGTGGCTCTATGGGATCTTCGAAATTTAAAATTGAAACTCCATTCTTTCGAGTCTCATAAAGATGAAATTTTTCAGGTGGGTAAACTTTTTTCTCACAACCTGTAACTCTAATGTATAAACTAAAGCTTAGAAGAGTACTGACTAGGACAAGAACATGTAAATTTTCCTGTTATGACCAACTAAAATAAGTCATTTTGCTAAACATTAAATATGAATTTTGGTTCAACAAATACAGACGATCTTTCTACTTTTCCCCACTTGACTGAAACAAATAGTTCACAATTTCCTCATAAAAAGATGAGAGGTTGCAGCTACCCTCAGTACAGGTAAAAGATTTCTCTAAAATGTCCTGCTCTGAAGAGGACTTGGGTTGAAATCTAATATGTTTACTTGGCCTTTTTAGTTGGTGCAAATAACAATGAATTTTAGACAATTACATTTCATGATATGCTAAATCTATAACAATGAAATGGTATTAGGTATTAAATATGAGAAATCTTAAGACTTCAATGTGCTCTGTTTGAGCTATGAGATATCCTTTGTGCTGGAAGAAACTGAGTTACTGAAAATCAGTGGCTAGGTGGTGGTTGTTGTTATTCAAGGTGTGTTTTGCAAATTGGCAGCCACTGCAGTCAAGTTGTTTTCTTTCAATAGGTTCACTGGTCTCCTCATAATGAAACAATTCTTGCTTCAAGTGGCACTGACCGTCGGCTTAATGTATGGGATCTAAGGTGAAGAGAAGTATATATGGAGAGATGGTTAAAAAAAAATAGCAGACCTCCTTTATTAGATCAGCATAATGTGTTCTCTAGCCTTCCTTGAATAGCTTGGGCCTGGTCTTTCGGGTACACAGGAGAAGCAGCACAGTACTTCTCTGTCAGGATTTCTTGATAAAATTGTTTTCTTTTGTCTTCAGTAATAAGGGATTTCTGCCTTCATGTGCTTCATAAATTAAAAGCTATTTCAGTAATGATAATGCCAAACAATTGATGCTTTGTACCTGAGGCTTAGAGTTACTTGATAGTGAGAAAACCAATAGTAAAAGCAAATATTGAAAATTAAGGCTAGTTACTGTTAAAACTGGCATAGGATGTGATTTTTATGAATAATAAAGAGTATAAACTACTTTCTTACAGTAAAATTGGGGAAGAGCAGTCTGCAGAGGATGCAGAAGATGGGCCTCCTGAGCTGCTGGTAAGCTTCTGTTGAGCTTTCAGTCTGCTGAGTTATGCTGTATGGCAGTAGGGTGTCTTATGACTGCACTACTTCCTAAGTCTTAAGTTCTTAAGTCTTTTCACCTCTCCAGGTTTCAACCCATTGCTGTAACTTGCTCTGTTCAATTCTGAAGGCAGCAATTTATTTTATTTTCCAAATCTGTCCTGCATGTGTTTTACACATCTTTATTGTTGAATATGCTTACAGTTTGGCCATGTGCTTGTCAGTACCATTTTTATAATAAAATGTGTAAAGCTAAGGTGTCAAATTGTTAATCCTACATTACTCTGATTAGGTTCCTTATAGCCAACCTTACTGATGGAAAAAAATACAAAGGTTTGTGTTGTCTTTTGCTTTAGTAGGAAACAATTAGAAAAGCTTATAGTTTGGTTTCCTCCTTTCTTGTGTAACTGTTTTGAGTTTTGTTATAATTAGATGAGGGAGTATGTGTAAATTATGGCTGGATTTCACAGCCTCACTTTGTGTTGTCACCATATTGAAGATGTCAGTCAGTTGTTGCTGTAATAAAAAGAACTGTACTCGTAAATGCTGCCTCAGCAATTGTGGATGTGTGCATAAGCAATGAATGGAAAGTGCCATCTCACACCTTCCTTATCTGCACTGTATATATCTAGTAAGAAGTTTTTCTTCTTTGCATAGTCAGCAGCATAATAAATTTAACTTCTGAATCTTGGGGCTTAATAGATTTCTCTGTACCGATGAAATGGCTTACTGAAGCTTCTGGGGTTTTTTTAACAGTTTATTCATGGAGGACACACTGCCAAAATTTCAGACTTCAGTTGGAATCCTAATGAGCCTTGGGTAATCTGTTCTGTATCAGAGGACAACATAATGCAGATATGGCAAATGGTGAGTGTCACAACAGCTCTTGAGCTTCTCTGAAGCTTGTTGCATGAATGAAAGTAAAATGACTGCTTCTTAGGACAGCTTGTCCCTTCAGTGACTGAACGGAGCCTGTCCCCTGTATTTCTTACGCTCTTTGATTGGAGAGTAAGACTTTCAAAAGAAAACAGACTAAAACAACCTGAATAAATCCAACTGCTAGCTAATTCTTGACTCCAAGTTGTAGGTACTAATTAGCATTAGGAATAAATGTGGCAGCTGCAAACTTACATCCAATAGTAGGCAAGACTTACTCTGCCCCCTCCCCACATGCAGACTGTGAAGCAAGATGCCTTCTAACCCTCCAGTTAGTTCATGTTACCCATAACTACACGAGTTTGATCAGTAATCTTATAAATGTGGAATAAAGTCACTTGGGAATAATTTAAGTTAAAAAAATGTAAGATTTAAATGTGTGTGACAGGTCAGGATTCTGGGTTTTTATACCTGTTCTTTAACTTATTTTTTGTGTTCAGACTGAGGTTGAAACAAGTTCATATAAAATATTCATGGTAAGGCTAATGGCTAAATGGTGATGCTTATGCTGCTGAAATAAAGCAATGTGAGAAGGTAAGTGCTGAAGTCTGGCCACTGTGTTTCACATTCCTAAATGTGACTGCCACTCAAGAAAAGGCAGGGAGGAGGCCTCTTTGAGGTACACATGATGTGTGTGCCTCTTGGTATTACATGTGTTTTTCTTCTGTTTTTTCTGGAGCGTAGAAGATTGTTTAAAGACAATTGTGCCTGCGAGTTGTAATGTAATGTTTTGTGTCTTTAGGCAGAAAACATTTACAATGATGAAGATCCAGATATAGCAGCAGCTGAACTGGAGGGTCAAGGAAACTAACTTTTCTTCCTTAAGGAAATACTGGGTGTGACATGGGAATATAATTTGACTACTGTATACATTAAAAAAAAACAAACCTAAAATACCCCGAAACCCCGAAAAACCCCCAAAAGCCTATGCACAAAAAAAAACCCAACAACACAAAAACTCCCTGAACAAACAAAACAACCAAAACAAAAAACAAACAGTGGACAGAAGCATCAGAGGCATTCCAGACAAATGGGAAAAGTCTTCATTAAAGACATAATTGGACATAAAAAGGTTGTATAGTGAAGTTGTCATGGGAAACCCTTGGGCACCTGGAGCTATTGAGCACTGTACAGCAATTAGCTTTTTGGGAAAATAAGAATGACTTAATACCGATGTCTATATTTTTAAACAAGCTTAGTGGTTTTCTGTAAATAGTCAAATACTCACTCTTCCCACATAAAAAGCATGCAAAAAAAAAGTTTTTATTAATATGTAAAAAGAGCTTTTCACTTTTACACAACACTTTTGGATTGGCTTTGCATAAATAAAATTTATTAATAAAATGTTTGGAGTGCTTCATGTCCATTGATATCAGATGAATGCCTTCTTCCTGATTATAATTTATTTTCTGCATGGTAGTAAAGATGTGTAGTTTAATTTGTAACTTAGTCCCCAGTTAAAGGTGTGAGGAGGCAAAAGTTGTCTTGATGTGAAAACTTGGAATAGATAATTTAGATCCTTGACAAAATAGAAAGAGGTTGGGGTAATACATGGGTAGGGCCAGCCATACTTGTAAAGTTCAGATGCAAACCTTGTGCAGACTTGGGTTGGGTTTTGGGTGGTTTTGTGGTTGGTTTTTGTTTGTTGGTTTTGTTTGTGGATTTCTTTTTTGTTTGTTTTTTGGAGTGGTGTTGGAACCACTGTTCTTTAACTTTTGCTTGTTATAGATGCTAAGCTGGCAATGTGGGTTGGTGAACTGGTATTGCCTTTGTTCAGTTAAAGCTCTCCTGTGGCTTTTTCTTAAAGTGTGAGGCAGTGAGGGAGGTGTCAGGATGCTGGTACCAAGTGCTTCCTCAGTAAGTTTGCAGACAACACCAAATTGGGTGGGAATGTTGATCTGCTTGAGGGTAGGAAGGCTCTGCAGAGGGACCTGGCCAGGCAGGACCAGTGGCCTAAAGCCTGTTATACTGTGTTCAACAAGGCCAAGTGCCGGGTCTTACACTTCGGTCACAACCCCATGCCGTGCTACAGGCTTGTGGAGGCGTGTCTGGAAAGCTGCCAGTCAGAAAAGGACCTGGGGATGCTGGTCCAAATCCAGCTGGATATGAGCCAGCAGTGAGCCCAGGTGGCCACCAGCATCCTGGCTTGTATCAGGAATAGTGTGGGCAGCAGGAGAAGGGAAGGGATGGTGCCCCTGTACTCAGCATTGGTGAGACTGCACCTCGAGTGTTGTGTTCAGTTCTGGGCCCCTCACAACAAGAAGGACATTGAGATGCTGGAGTGAGTTCAGAGAAGGGCAAACCAACCCAAAGAAGGGTAGGGAGAACAAGTCCTGTGACTAGAGGCTGAGGGAACTGGGAATGTTTAGTCTGGAGCAGACCTTATTGCTCTCTAAAACTACCTGAGAGGAGATTGTAGGGAGGTGGGTGTTGGCCTCTTCTCTCAAGTGGATAATGGCCTGAAAGTTCCACCAGGAGAGGTTTAGACTGGATATGAGGAAGAATTTCTTTACTGAGAGTAGGTGTGTGTTGGAACACACTACCCAGGGAGGTGGTGGAATCATCATCCCTGGAAGTATTTAAAAACCATGTAGATGAGGCACTTCAGGGCATGCTCTAATGGGCATGGTGATACAGATATTGATAAATATATTTATTTTACGGGGGGGGGCAGGGATGTTGAGTGTTGGATGAGGTGATCTTAGAGGTTTTTTCCAACTGTGACAATTCTGTGGTGAACATTCAGTCAAAGCTAGCACTGTCTGAGTCTGAGGAGGCAGTTAGCTGGAACTTGACTCTAGACCTCTGTGGTTAAGCATTTTGTTCCTCAGGAATGTGCTCACCTCTATGTCACTGAGAGGACTGACTTTTTTCCAACATGCTCTTCTGATCATCCTCTCCAGCAGATTATCCCTGTGCTGGTGCTCTGAGGGAATGGCAACAAAGCTGTGAAGGTATTGCTTACTTTCCTGTTGACAGCTAAGGGTCAGTCAGTTAAAATAATCAATACCTCTTGATGAAATCTTGGCAGGTGCAAGCAGGCCAGCAGTTTTCTTTTGTTTTCTTTTCCTTGCCTCACAGGAAGGGCTCCACAGTGATGCCCAAGGGGAACTCTGGATACTTGGGATGGTTTTAATTTGCAAGTGATGCAGCAAAGGATAAGCATTAAACATGCCAAAATTTGTGGATGGTTTTTGGTCAGGTCCAACTTCCTTTTGACATGCAGCTCTTTAAAAGTAGGAAATTAAGAGGCAAATGTCCTGACTGGTTGCTACTGGAAAAACAAAAGTGCTTTCCAGAAGACTCTTCCTGGCAGATGTAGGGCTGTGGACTGTCACACAGCCCCTCCTGTTGCTGGAGCTCTTCAGCACTTACTTCAAGGAGACTACAGGCTGCTTTGCACAGGCATGTCCAGGGTAGTTTGTTCCTGTTATTAGCGATTCCAGCCTTGTGTGACTGTTGTTAAATCTTTGTTACTGAGTGAGAATGTGCTGCTCCAACTGCTATAGGTTCTAATTTGCAAGTCCTAAGCATTTTTTTTAAATGCCTGAGTATGGCTGTGGAACACTGGAATGTCGTAATTTTTCAGGCTCTTTGTCAATCCGTTGGAGTGGCTTAATTTTGATTTTCAGAAGTGATTACTCCACAGTAAGTAGATACTGCTTGTGTGTTGCAGTTTATAGTAAAAAATAATGGTATTTGAAGTTTAAGAAGGTCATAAAATAGTCAGTGTGAACAATCACTACGGGTGATATTTATTTTTGGCATTAGACAACAGTTATTTCACGTGTACTTACACAGTAACAATAGAGCATACTGATAGTATTAAGCTACTCATTCCTGTAGGCTGGTACATGGGAAGTGATTCTTTCCCTTTACTCAGCCCTGGTGAGGCCACAGCTTGAGTCCTATGTCCAGTTCTGGGCCCCTCAGTTCAGGAAGGATATCGAGGTCCTGGAGCAGGTCCAAAGGAGGGCAACCAGGCTGGTGAAAGGACTCGAGCACAGACCCTATGAGGAGAGGCTGAGGGAGCTGGGGCTGTTCGGCCTGAAGAAGAGGAGGCTCAGAGGAGACCTCATCACTCTCTACAACTCCCTGAAAGGAGGTTGTAGCCAGGGGGGGGTTGGTCTCTTCTCCCAGGCAGCTCTCAGCAAGACAAGAGGGCATGGACTTAAGCTCTGACAGGGAAGGTTTGGGTTGGATATTAGGAGGATATTCTTTACCGAGAGGGTGATCAGACATTGGAATGGGCTGCCCAGGGAAGTAGTGGATTCTCCATCCCTGGAGGTTTTTAAGAAGAGACTGATGTGGCACTGAGTGCCATGGTCTGGTACTCACAGTGGTAGTGGATTAAGGGTTGGACTTGGTTATCTCAGAGGTCCTTTCCAACCCAGGTGATTCCGTGATTCTGTGCTGAAGAGAGAGAAAACCAGCATGCATCCTGCCACTGGCCTTTCTTGTCAAGGGAACTGTGTTATTTCCAGAAGTGCAGGCATGACAAAAATAAAAGAGGTAATTTAAAACTAAAATGATCCAATTTAGGGTGACTTTGTAATTTATTCTGAACACCTCTACATTTTATGCGTTTTTTTTCAGCATAAAGGATATCTTCTTTCTAAAGTTTTTCAGCCTGCACCATGGAAACCTATATTCTTTCACCACTGTACTGAAATAAAGCAGGAATGACAGTGGAACTAGGAACTATGTTGAAAATATTCTATTTTATTTCAACAGATGTGTTTCCAGAATTGAGAGATAAAATCTTTAGCTATACTACCTCTTCACATTGCTCTGAGGACTTGTGAAGGGAGAGCAGCACTCTTGCACTCTTCTAGCACTGCCATGTAGTGGGAGTTCATTACTAGTAAGGCCAACACATTACTGGCACACAACGCAAATTTTTTTTCCCACTGTTTTCTTCTTTCACAACCTGCTGGTTTGCATCAGTATGTCCCGTGAAGATGGAACATGAACAAAAGTACCTCTGGGAGGAGTTGCAAGTGGTTAAGAATAATTGATACTTAAATATTTTAGAAGATTGATACCTATTCAACAGCAAAGTGGACAGTGTGTGTAACATTCCTGTATTGTGCTTCAGTGAGACAGAAGGCAATTCAGGGCTTTTCTTGACCAGGTGTGAAGAACTGCATCTGTAGTGAAATGAGGCAACCAGGTGCCCCTAATTGCCAGGGAATGAGCATGAGCTTGTGTCAAGCCCACCTGTGCCTGATTAGGGCGGGCCCCCAATGCGCATGAGCAGGACCAGGGGGCCAGTAAAAGGTAAGGCCTGAATCACAAACTCAGCTCACACTGGAACTCACAACCTCGGCATGCTTGGCTTGTTACTGCTTCTTTCAGCACCGCGCTACCTTCATTGCTCCACTAGAGCTCATCACTGTTAGGGTGAGGCTTCTGAGTCTCGAACCCCCGGCCTCGGCATTGCTTGGGTTTGCCTGTTACTGCGTGCTAACTGGCTGTGCCACTCAAGCCTCACCCTACCCTTTTATTGGCCCCCTGGTCCTGCTCATGCGCAGTGGGGGCCCACCCTAATCAGGCACAGGTGGGCTTAACATAAGCTCATGCCACTCCCTGGGAATTAGTGGCACCTGGTTGCCTCATTTCACTACATGCATTTGCTTTTATTGTAGTATGCAAGGCCCTTGAGCATCAACTGATTGGTCCCAGGCCATTTTTGATACATAACCATGTGGTTTATTCCCTGATCCACACTACATTTTATTATTATGGGTGCGCACATGGTGCCTTTTTACTTCAGTACTCTAACAGCAGAACAAAATGTGTGCTTGTTAGCTGTGTAGTCACTGCAGAGAAGCTGTTGGTCAATGCCTACCTTGTCCTTTGTTTTCCAGCCACTAGTAAAGTCCAGTGTGGTAGATTCTTTCACATTCAGCCTTTGTCATTTCAGTTGGCTCTCAAAACACCCAGTTACCATTTGTTATCCATGTTCAGCCATGCACAATGTGTTGGCTCTTGCCCTTAAAAAAACCCTGCTTATTTTCAGCTTTTAACATCAAGCCTGCACAAAAACCATGCCCCGAAGAAAAGGGGTAGGAACGCAGACAGTGAGTAACCTTCAGGCAGGAAACAGCAGAAGAAAGCCAGCAAAGGTTTTGATTAACAGGCAACACGACAAAGTTGTACTGAATACTGATGAGTAAAAAAATCAAACTCAGACAGCCCCAACAATAACATGGATTAAATACCAGTAACATATCTTGGACTTGGCAGAACTGGGGTAGTTATCTGGACTCTTGACACCAGGACATAAATTTGGTGGAAGTAGTGAACTCCATCAGTGTGGAATGTACTGCATGGTTGTAGTTTAAGGCTAAAAACTGAGAGACTTGAAATGAGAAACTAATTTCTTCAGCTTGAGCAAGTATCACAAGATGTAACAGGATATGTAAAGTTTTAGGTGCTGTGGTTACTTCCTTGAAGCGCAGGGTGAGCATTAGGAGCAGTATTCTTGCCATAGTCGTGAAATTCAAATGAAGCCTGCTTTTAAGACTCAGCTGTTGCAGTCCAGAAGGCACACCTCCACAGCCTTGTTTGAGAAAACAAATCTCAAATTATTTTCAGCATCAAGCCCAGAAGATATCAAACAGTTCAGAAGGAAACAGAAGTCTTTGCAGGCAGCACAATAGCCTTAAATTACTCAATAATTCAGGCTAGATGTGTGCCAGTCAGCAAGGTTAAGTATAAGCCAGCATAGTTAGACTGAGCTAGATTTTGAAAGAAGTATTTGTGTCTTCTAACAGACGTGTCTAAACAAGTAGAAAAAAGTGGATAATGGGAAATTAAATTCAGAAAAGTACCTGTGAGGAATAACTTACTACAGGCCTTAAAAGCAATTATCAAGTACATCAAACACACTTGACAGTCTGACAAGGATGAGAAACCTTCCTAGCAACAGACTGAAGGGCTGAGAATGCAGCTGGTGAAAGAGGTTCTCACATCAGAGCTACTCTTCACAAGATGTCTTCAGTAGTCTCAGATGTGTGTGTGTGCACATACATGAGCATACAGGTACATTAACAAGAAACTTAGCATCTAACACAACAGAAAAATTAAAAAAGGACAAGATTCCTCAGCTATTTACTTTAGTGTATAACAAGTTCTCTAGCAAAAGCTTCCAAATCTGACCAGTTTCTCTAAGGAATTTAGGAAGACTAGAAAGATCCATGGAACTACTGACAGGTTTGGCTTCTGTATCAGTATGCACTGTAAGCAAAGACAGCAGCAGTAGGGATGGTTACAGAGGGACAAAGGCAGCAGCTCCTGTGGGGTCAGAGCTCAGATGAGAGGGACTATTTTGAAACGTACCTGGACGCCCAGATCCTTCGTACAGCTCTAGAAAAGGCTCAGGGGTAGAACCTACATTTAGCTTTTATGAAATCAGTATCTTTAAGAAAGTGAATTAATACTATCTTCAGAGTCACCAAACACATCATAGTATTTTATTGTACAAAATTGTATGCTACCTAGAAAAAAGTAGATGTGAAAGAAAACTCAGCGCCTGATCTCATACATTTAGGGAAGTTGCCAAATGTTATGGAATATGCCAACAGAAAAGAAAATGGTACATTAATAACAAATGACCTTATATTCATATGACAGAATGGGGAACACTCGATGCAAAAAAACAACCAGATTTTTAACTGAAACCCCGACATTTTCCACACTGTACCCAACTAAACTCTGGTAGACAACCTTTTGGAGCCAGAAGGCACTTACAGAATTAAGAGCAGGCAGCCACAGGTTCAGGCAGAGCTCACTGAGCTCTGACTTCTCCTTCAACTTGGGACACCCCCAAACTGAAGCCTGCTGGGTGAGGGTGGCAGGCACAGCACTTCACCTACCACCATCCCTGTGGCTTGTACTGACCAGCACTGGTGACATTCAGGTCATCAGCAGGACCCTGTAATGGCACTTTCTGTAGGGCATTTCACTTGAACAATACACTTGAACTCAAATTTCACATCTTTTAATTTTTGTTCTTGAGTTTTCAAACAAATACAATGAGTTCAGTAGATCCAGTTAGAAGACAGGAATACGTTAAAGAAAAACTCAGAGTCCAATATATTAAGCATACTTATTTACTTAATCTATACAGAATCGAGTAGATAAAATTTCAGATTCACATTAGTGAAAAATCTCTACAAAATGTTTTTGAAAAGCAAAACAAAGACTGCCTGTTCATTTATCATTTTTCCTCATGAAAGCAGACATGGGTTGTAAAAATAAAGCAGTGTGTTTAGCACAAACTAGATTTCTGCATCACTTTTTTTTCACAGTTATTTCCATCTACAGTCCAAAGAGGTAGATTTTCTGCAACACCTGAGAATTGAACTGTAACGTAACCAGGTGTAATGAAAGGAAGGACAAAACATTAGAGATACAGCCCTAACTTACTTGTGTATGTACACACATATTTGGGTCTTGTATCACAGATCATTTCACTTTTTGCAGCTTAATCATGGTGAAACTGTCAATCAGGCCCCAGAGTTTTGACAACCAGATATACTGCTTTCAGGCTCTATCAGTTTAAAGCCCAGGTTAAAGTTTAGGGTAGTGGGAGAAAGGCATTAATACACATTTCTTTAAAAACCCTACTGAAGCCAATTTGGCTGCAGACTGGCAGTGCAAGAGCCTGCTGTATGGCAGATCAGAGTGCTGAACTTATCCCTTATATAAATTTGGTTTTTAACTTTCTTTTTTTTTTAAACACTCAAAGCAATGCATGAAACTCTTACTGACTCATTTCAGGAAGCCAAGTATAGCTCACCTTTGCCATGTAAGTTGATATGATACGGGTATGTTAAGGGTAGGAAAGAGAAAAAAAAAACAAACTATCCCCATTCTAAAAGCCTCTCACTCAGGGCACTCTGCTTCATCTACATATTAAGTCAGTAACAAATATATTTGTATTGCCGTTCTATACATCTGTCATGTCTCTAAAAGCCCTTTAAAATATTCTTGAAGCAGGGTCCCAAAATTCACTCTTGCCTCCATATAGAACAAGCAATATATAAAGAATTAAGAGATAAAAATGTCCAAATAATAGATTGTAAAAATAGAAAACTGCATGTCCTACCTTGCCAAGGGTATGATGCATCAGATACAAAGTTTTTCACTTTTCCTCAGGAAAATTACTTCAGGCTTTGTGTTAGCTGGAAACCAGTTCTCAAAACATCTATTTTTTTAAGTTTGATTCTTTATAAAGCAAGTAATTTGAAAAGCAAGTCTGAAATACTTCTTCCCAGTATTTTTATGCTATATGCTTAGGATGATTAACATTTCAAAGCTGAGTCTAAACCTGACTGCTCCTTGCTACCTTCTTTAAATTCCTGCGTTGTGCTTGGACCACGAACACAAACCCCACACAGATCTCGGATGGCCAGCTTCCCCTTTGCTCCACCATTTAAGAAATGTCAGTTTTGCAAAGTTCCTCTCAGTGGTCTGAGCTAAAACACATTTATCAGTCTTGACATCACCCTACTCTCTTCCAGAGACAGCTACTTTATTTCAATATACATTACTACAGGAAAAAGATCAGGAGCTCAGTGCAGCCTTAAAATTCAAGTAATTAATTTAGCCACTAAATTGTCAAGGGCAATGAGGGTAGGAAGCTCACTGAGAGATGTGCTTGATTCAGAAGTCCCCTCCCAAGTAAGTGCAAAGAACTTTTAAGTACCAGAAAAGGCTACACATGTTCATATTTCTTAAATGACAGCAACCAAAACTATAAATATATGGGAACTAAAGGGTAGCTTGTCTTGCCAAAAAAAAAAAAAAAAAAAAAAAATTGGTCCTAGTTTCTCTCAGGAAAAGTCAAAATGTGGCTACTAAACTTTCTAAGAAAAGACTATATAGTTTAAGATTAATAAGGGAGTTTTGCTTGTGGTACGTTAGCGTAAGAATTTAAAGTACCATCTTCACCAGATAACCTAATCAGGAAGCCACTATGCCAACTGGTAACAGCTTCAAGACTGAGTGTGCAGGAAATTCCATGTTGTACTTCAATATGTGAATCTACATGTTCTATTGTAACCAATATATGCTTAACTAACACTTAAATACATTGCATTAAATACATTGCATACAAGGCTATTAGAGAAAGCCTATATGCCAGACTTGCCTCTTCCCCACCTACAGCAGTAAATGTCTATTTTCCAGCCCTTCAGATAACCCAGAGATTCACTTAGACAGCAATGGATATCTCTAGTTAGGATAACCATGTGATGGACACACTGCAGCTAAGAGGGAAGAACACGACCAATATCTGTGCAATAGGCTACACAACTGCAAAACTCCACTCGGTAACATTGCTGTGTATTTTCTCACACTTCTATATTTAGCTTGTTCACAGGTAGGGCAAACAGTCCAAAATAACCTTTTACAACACAACCCTGAGAAGTCTGCAAAAAGTTGTACACCCTGTTTCACCAGCTGCAAATTAATGTATTTCCAAGCCATTTTTTTTTCATACCACAAAGTACATAAAACCCTTTAAATGTATCTTTTACTGTATTCTGGACCTTTACTTTTCCATTCATATATATGAAAACATACTAGAAGGGAGAGCTGACAATTTTTTTACTGGCCATTAGACATCCTTATGTAGATAAATTTACTAGAAAAATTGGTAATCCTTAGTATACTGAGTGGCAAATCAATCAACAAAACCAGAATGCTGTTTTTAAACCAAAAAAGTGACATTCTGTCACTGTTTTCCTCGGAACGATGTTGTATCTGTACAGTCTTCCATGACAGTGATTTGTGTTGTGGGGAGGAAACGCACATGCATCCTTTTATGGAAAAATATTTTCTTTTAAAAAATGAGGCAGATGTGCAACACAGTTGTGGAAAATTTATAGTTTAAGCTATTTAAAGCTGCTATGCAGCTTCCTGTACCACATAAGTCCAGTAGTTCTAAGAAAATACAGATATGGTAGAAAAAGTAAGAAAATTTTCACCACAAAACCAAATAGTTACCACCAACAGAGAAAGTTATACACAAAATATATCTCTCAATACAGTGTTTACACTTCACTTTAGTCTACAGATTCAGTGCCAGGAACAGGACTTGTTGAGACAGTCTTTTCGGAACAATTTGCCTCACGCGATTCCTCGCTGGGTTGGATTCCTGGTTCCGTGTCAGTGGGAGCTGCCAGCTCTTCGTGGGAATTGAGTGTGCAGGACTGCAACACCTGCACAGCCAGATCCACATCTGCTTCTTTGAGAGAAACCTGCTCCTTAAGGACTTCCACCTTCTCATTCAGCTCGTTCCTTTCTGTCTGAAGGGCTCTGCATAGCTTCTCCAAACGCTCCAGTTTTATTTGAAAGCCCTTGTATTCTTTATCTCTTACTGTTTTCTGAAGGACAAAAGAAGATAAAAGCTCTGTGATACAAATTATTTTTTCCTTAACAAAAAGAATCACCACTGTTTAATTCTGAATTTTAAGTCTTAATTAATCTAGTAGGTCAAATTCCGACTGCACAGGTAGGCTCAGCATACTTCACCACCACAATGCAGATGGTTTGCCTAAAACTGGAGTTGCAACAGATACCTCTAGAAACAACTACATAACTACATAATGCTACTTGTGAGTAAGGGCTGAGTATCAGTGAGGATCATGACAAGAGTCCCATAAGCAGTCAATTACAACCCAAATAATGGCAACTATTTGGGAGCAGAAGGGCATGCAAGTGGGAAAGCTACAATCCAGCAGCAGAATCAGGTTAGAAGGTACCATGCTCATGGCTCTCCTTAAAAGAGCAAAGACAAGCACTGCTATAGCAGAACCTCTATAACCTAGTATGATTTAACAAAATCATATCTAACTACTTGAACTAGACATTGGACAGTGTAGGCAGAGCTGCATGCCTGTAGCCTGCATGGAAACTGTTTTAACTCCTCTTGCTGGACTAGAATTAAGTAATGGCACCTTATGACCTCAGAAGCAGCAGCAATGCAGGTAGTAATCTCTTACACACGGGTAACTTTGTTTGTGCCTTCTATATTTAAAATAGATTTCTGTTGCAGCACTGATTGAACTTTGCTCATCATACTAAAATACAGCCAATTCCTTCAGCTTGTATGATTTCATACATGTTGTCCTACCAACTAAACAGTAAGCGAGGAAGGATGAGGATAATTTGTGTGTCTAGAGTTTAGATTTCTATAGCAGTTTTTTATTTTCAGTGTCTAAGGAGAACAGAACCATTTACACAAGAGAAAACACATGGCAGACAATCCAAGAAGGGGTGTGCATTATTCCTGATTCTCTAAATGTGAAAAATTCTATGAAGTTCTGTGGGATACAGACTCTAGTTTATCCAAACTGCTGCTTAAAAGGTATTAATTACCTCTTCAGCCATTTGCAGGAGAGCCTTGTTGTTGTTTTCCCATTTGGTACGCCACACTATGGTTTCCTTTTCCAGTTTCTTAATCTTCTTTGTCATCTACAAAAGAGAAATGAGACTTAATTTTGTGGCTTGCTTTGCAATGTAAGTAGATTTACATGAGTAATTCTACCTCTGTGTTACTTTTCAAGTCCAGTTCAAGAACATGTTATTTTACGGAAAATTATTTCTGCACAAAATCAACCCCACAAATACAGACTCTGCATTCAAAGAAAACAAGACTGATTCATAGAACCAGACTATCAATGTTCAACTAATAGAAAACCTCCAGAAAATAAATTTCAGAAAACATAAGCACAGCCAAAAAAGACAAGTCTTACTTACCTTTGATACAAGATTGAAATTGGTATTTTAATGTTATACAAGTATTGCAAAAACCAGAAAAAGTACATTTCTTGCTATCATATGAAAAATTCTTATGACTTAAAAAATCTCATAACACTCCATAAATTTTCAGAAGGCTGTTAAAAAAACCTGTTACAAAATCTAAAGTGAGATCCACTAATGGCATGCAGTTTAATATTACTTTTTTATTTAACTCTACGTAATCCTCTAAGTACCTTCTCCATTTCTTGCCTGAAGGTTGTAAACAGTTCATTACTTTTTGCCATGGTGGTCTGGAATTCTTCAAACTTATCCATATAAAGGGAAAGCTGTTGGGAAAAAGGAAGGAACATTAATCTTAAAGCTGTACACAATACAAAATATTAAGGTACAAGGAAAAAATAAACTCAAAATAGTAGAAGGGGAAGGGCTTGTATTTTTTTTTTACTATCCTACTATTTCCATTTGAGGAACATGCAGAACTTGTCTGAAAACATGCCATTCAAACTACTTAAAAAAGGAAAATTCTATGCTTATAGAACAGTAGTATACACTAAAGAAAAAAGGCTATAGGTTTAATACAATGTTGGAAGACATCACAGTTCATCATTATCTCATTTTTCCTTTTCCACCAAAAAAACCAAAACCAAAACCCAAATAAAAACTTTGTGGACTTTAACATAGAAGGAGTTCAGCACATGGCTAGTGAAATTACCTTATGAAAGACCTACCTTTCCATCTTAATCAGACAAAGGCTGACTGATTAACAACCAAGGCTGAGACAAAATAAACAGAAATCAAAACACACACTCACAAGTTATGCAATCCGCCCAGTAAGCAAAAATCATGCAAAGTGAATACTGACAAGGAATTAATTTAGTAGTGAAAAACATTACATTTTAACAAGTGAATAGCATTATCAATGACAAAGTTTTCTTGCACTGCACCACAACGTCATTCACGAAGAAGGAACTGCAAAAATGTTAACAGCTTTAAAAAAAAAAAAAAAAAGAAAGTATATGCTTATTAAAACAATTTATCAGTACTGCGATTTGATGTTCTGAGCATACGTGACCACTTACTAGTAGTAACTTCTTACTCCATCTGAAGAGTAACCACTTAATCTTAATTCTGACACTGGGGGCTGCAGGACAATACAATTCAGAGCACAGAAGTACAGTATTTTCTTCTAATAGTAGAGGAAATTTCATAACAGGAATTAAACTACCTTGTCAACAGCATGACTGCCATTATTGTGAGTGAACTCTCTAGTCAATGTTTATTCTACAAAAATTTTTTGGCCCCAAGAAACCACAAACTTTTCCTATTGTTACAATTAAAAAGCATAAAAAAAACAGTGGGATTTTAAATAAGGGGTAACCAACTTGAAAAAAAAACCCATAAAAGACTAAGTGCAGGAAAAAAAAATCGTTGAGAATCTGGATAATAATGAGTCCAAGTCATTGAACATGTGATTACACTTAATTACATATATACACACTTTAAATATAACTCTGGGAAAGCCTGGAAGAGAATTAGGTACAGCAAGTGTGAATAAAGGACATGAAACGGAGCTTGCAAGGAAATACACGAAATTCACAAAATTGAAGCAGTAAGAGACACAGACCAAAAAGAGTAAGTCCTGCTTCTCAGATGCTGTTAGCTGAATCTACCAATTCCCTTTGACTTATGTGGGCTCACGTGGCCAGTGACTGCAGGCGATCCAGAACTGCAGCACAAAAACTGGAGACCATCTCTCCACTCCAGAGAGGATGTTGCTGTAGCATTTACAGCAAGAAAATGAAGATAATATTTTTTTTGTGGATAGAGACACCTGAATAACTATAAGGATAAAAATGACATTATTGCTCCCAGAACTTCATGACCAGACAGGATGGAAACTTAAAGGAACAAATTCTAAAACCTGCATGGTAAAAATTCCTACCCAACTCTTTATAAATGACAAGGGCCTCCCTGTTCCTCAACAGCTATAGAAAAAGATAAAAATACCTTCAGAAGACACAGCAGTCCCAGAGAAGCCAAAGAATGATAAAGAAGTAGCCACAATGAACAGATAATCTTAAGCTTTCATATATTCTAGTGTTTGTAATACTAATGCTATTAAAGGAAAGGGATTTAGTGTTCAGCACCTGCCAGTAACAGTACTCTCCATTTCCAGGTGTACTAAACAAGATACAGAAAATGCCACATCTTTAAGGTTTATACTTCACTGTTAAAGAATTAACTACTGGAAATTAAAGACTTAATTAAAAAAATACCAAGTACTTTTCACAAGTAGTATATTGCATCCGATGAATCATAAATTGTAGGTATTTTCATATGTTGTGTTATGTTCACTACAGCCACAATCTTGTTTAACATTTTGTTTTTTCATAACAACTGTTATTGAAGAGCAGTCCATTAAAAAAAGCATACTTGCTGCTTCAGCTGAGCTTCCTGTTGCTTCATCTGCTCACATTTGTGTCTGGACTCAGTAGCTTCTTTTAGCAGCTAATAAAAAAAAGGCAAGAAAGCATATAATGAAGAAAGTACTGGTTAATATATTAAACAACTGTGATTAAATGATTAAAAGTGAACAAAGGTTAACATCACCTAACCACATATTCTCACATGAGTTTTTCACATACATAATTTAAAGCATGTGATGGCATGCAGAAGTTATTTTTATAAAGATATTTTTTTAATTGGTAGCATGAGTCAATTTTTCTATTTATGTAGCAAGTCTGAACTGCTAAATATATATGAGTAGTTAAGGAACTCTACATAATCTATAACTGTTTTGTAACCTTTCAAATTTATTTTCCACCTCAATTTCTCCAGTCACTAGTATTAACTTTACAATCTAGTTCAATTTTGCTTCAACTTGACACTATTTTGTAACTCATCTTCAAAGAAATTTTTATCAGAAAAAATTTTTATTTGATAAGCAAATTATTGCTTAATAATATGGAACCGAACCCTGGATGGTAATTTTAAGATTATGCAAGAACAGCAAGGCTTTTGCTTAGAAGTTCCAGATACATAAAGAGCACTGAAAAATCTTCACGTAAGTGTTTGTTGAAAGCCAACTTCTTGGAAGACTGCAAGTAAACTGCTGATTATCAACATACAAATAAAACATCAGGCAGAGTTCTGAGGTCATATGCTCAGAAGACCATATGCTTTATTCTGCATTTGTTATTTCTTATTGCATAAAAACAGAAGTAAACCCACAAGACACCAAGATAGTACCTCTAGTGTTTAAGCTCATTACACTTCTCATTTTAAGAAAAATCTAAGTGATACCCAGCACATTTCTGGGGAAATTCAAACAGAAATATTACTTGCCTGGGAATGTGGGCATCATACACAGGTACACCAAACTTTCATTTCAACATCAAGACTGAGATTATTATAACTTTCAAAAGACAGTCCCCCAAGTTTTCTGTATTTGCTTTAAACTATGTAAAATCTACTTTGGGCAGGTTTTGTTATTTCCTTTAACAAGCACAGAATTCACTTACAAACTCTCGTTCTCGCTGATGTTTTTCCTCTGCTTCTTTAATAAGTTGAGTAGTTTGCTGAAGTTTGGCATCCACAAGTTGCTGCTGCAGTTCTTTATGTTTGAATACTTTATCAATATGCTAAAGGAAGAAAGAAAATTGTGTTAGTCAAATATAAGCAGTGCACTGGTCAGCTAAGGTAAGTGTACATGTTTGGGGAGATGCATGTTGTTGAGAAGTTGCATGTGAAAGAAAAAGCACCAAAAGACTGTTTTATATGCTGTTGTTCTCCTGCTATCACCATGTGTTATAGCTACACATTTTTTGTCTTTCATGGAAGCCAGATGCATATTTTATTAAACTGGTACAATACTGCCAATCACTTCACATTCCTGTAAACAAGTAGCCTATGTATTTTCTTCTAAACTTAAAATACCTGTAGTCCTACGTGTATTTTGTTACTTCTAAAAGCTCTAGTCATAATTAATAAAAGCAACCTCAAAATTAGAAATGTTTAGTTTATTTGGCTGATGTTCCATAAATGTACAGATTCATGCATTTTTGCATGCAAGTATTACTCCTATTTTAAAGCAGCACAAGCCAGCTTCCTACCTTTTCTCTGCTTCAGATAACCTCATGGTAGATAAAATATTGCAAAAAGAACAAAACCAGCTGAGAAGCAGTATTCCAAACATCCTATGCCAACTAAAAACTAACTAATCTTCACTGTAGTACTCCTTGAAGCTTAGTTCTCTCCTTGACAAGAATTGGCTGTTTTCCACTACTGTGGCTAAGTCTGGCTAGCTCACACACTGGTGCCAATTAAAACAAGCTCCATTACCCCTAAAATACAATCACTTCTGTGATACCAGTCCAAATGTATTCTTAAAGCATGATAGGTGATTTTGATTTTACACCAAAAAGAAGAACCACATACACAAAGGAGACTGCCAAACCCCCTCAACCTTAATGAACTAAACCAACCAGGATAGAGTAACTCTTCTAGCCATTCTCATTCTAATGAGAAATTATAATTTAGAAAAACTTCAAATACAAATATAGAATCATGTTGAACACAACTTTTGGAAGCCATTTAGTCTTTTCAAATGAGGTTAAACTGAACCTCTCTGGCTCAATTCAGGGGATATTCTATGAACATGCAGGCCTATTTTATGAACATGCAGTTCATAGGTTCTATGAACAACTTATTTCTATTCAACCACTTTCACTGTGAAAGATCTTTTTTTTCAGTGCATCTTTAATTTAGACATACAAAACCAGACAGGAAAAGGCATAAATGGGCCAATCAACTACTTCATTTTTTACAATAGTGAAATAAAATGAGTAATTCAAAATATGTATTAAATGTCTGTAAAGAATAAGGTTTTTTCCTCCCCTTGAAATAAATATCTGATCCTTACAGTCAAGGAACAACAGAATCCCATTAGAAGCATAATATAAGCACCTCTTCTCGCAGTGCATACTGCTCAATGAGTTTCTTCAGTTTTTCCCCCAGTTCAATGTTTTCCTGACGGAGCTTGGCATTATGGATATCATGCTGTTCCAGTTGAGCCTGAATTTCATTCAGTGTAATCTGGAAGTGGGCAGTTGCTTCCTTCCGTCTTTCTTCTTCTTCTCGTGCTTGCTGCATGTTTTCTTCCTTTTATGAGAGAATATTAATGTGTTCAAGCCAGACCACGTACCTTGTTCATATTTTGAGTCAGGAACAATGGTAATAATTCACTTCTGGAAAGTTTCAAGTTCCAGAGAGCCAGAGCTAATATAAGCCATAATCATAATCTGCTATGCTGACTACACATAGAGCATGGGACGAAGAATCTAAAAATTCCAACACATTAAGAGAATCTTGTCCTTAGCACTATGAACACTACTCAGAGGCTGGTTATTACAAGATGCTACATGAATATCTTTTGCAAGACTAAGTGCTGCTCCCGTGTTAAAATCATCATTGAAACTACAAAGACATTTCCTACAGATAAGAATCTCTTTGCTCTCTTCCATTTCACTCCTATCCATTATATTCTGGCACAATTATGCATTTTTTGATAACCTGCCATTTCAAGCTGTTGTTATTTCACTTGTGCTATTGTTACAAGCACTGCACCCAGAAACAAATATGACAAGATCACATTCTGCAACTATTATGATCCATGAACCAGTCTGAGGGGAAAAAAATACAAGTGACTTAATTATCCTCATATTCTTTATCTTAAAATCAGCTACACTTACAGTACATGTTACCCAGCTTCTGCAGGTAGAAAAGGTATGGGCAAAGTGGCAGGCAAAAAGCAGAAGTCTTGACCTTAAGCAGTAATCAGTAAGATTTCCTACTAACACTGTAATTTAAGTAAATTAAACTAACCTTCAAAGTTTTGTTATGACGCTGAAGCTCCCGACAGAGAGATTCCAGTTTGCTACGTGCCAAAATGGCCTTGCTATGCTCACTCTGCAAGTGGACTTTCTCCTTCACAACTTGTGCTTGCTTCTTCTGCAGTATCTTCATCTGCTTTTGAACATTCCGGCTCTCCTCCAACTAACATTAGAGAGTATATTTATTAAATAAACATAGGTGAAACAATCTTTATGCATTTAGATGAGCAGACTGAACAAACCTTTAAACATTTCAGGTGAAAGCAAGGAAGCAAAGTAATTTCATTAAGACCCCCAAGTTGATCTTATAAGAAAACACACAAATTCCAACTTAACAAACATTTGCCTTTGAGGAAAAGGGACCATGGATCTGTTGACCATGGAGTATCAGCTTATATTCAGCTGCAGGGATAGGCCTATCCTGAGAAAGAAGGATGTGGCAGATACAATTAAAAGCCAACTGAGACTGGCTTTTCAACAAGTCACAACTTTTTTCCACTCTCTTATCTGTAATGTACACATAGCTGTTTATACAACTGGTCTTGTTTTTACTATCAAAAAGAAAAACCCACTGAACTGTGTACGGAGTTTGTTCTTGTCAGCACGAGCTAGTACCAAAGGAAGCACTAATTGATACAAGCTCGTAAAATGCTAAGGTATTTCAGAAAAGAACAGATAAAACCAGTAGCTCCTCACAGATAAAGTAAAATACATTTAAAGCTGCACAGCCCAGGCTCTGATGACTTAAGAGACCTGTAGTCTTAACCGTTTTAACAGATTTTTTATCTTATTTCCTTTAGGTTGTTTAGATGGCAGATGAGAGTATTAAACTTTGTATACAGTGCTGACTTCAACATCTATTCTATGAATACGTAGTGAATGCAAATTTCTTGCATTATCTAGGAGTGAGTTCCATTACATGTGATTTTTGGGCTCCCCAAGAAACCATATTCTTTTAGAGTTTCTTCTATTGTAAAAAAGGTAACAGTGTTAAATGTAACATTGCTCTGTTTAAGATAGTGCCTCAGCCTCAGTACACCACAAGAAAACAAGGCTGACGTTGAGAAACATCACCACAACAGAGAAGAATACAATGCTGGTTTTCTGAAAGAGCTCAAAATAATGCTGAAGCACAGAAGGAAGAATAAATAAAGTTAAGCACCTCCATGAGAGCAATGCATTAAATGTATATTTAATCTAGTTTAGAGAAAGTAAACGTTAGGGAAATGTTTTGATATCCAAACAGTAAAAGCCCTTTCCTTGGGTGGCCAGAAAAAACACTGCAAGTGGCTGTGCTATTTACAAATACACAAAACTTCAGGCCAGTGTGAGACATATCACCAAGGATGCAAACCTTCCTGCATCACAAACTGATCTCCTGATAGATTCCAAATTAGGAAAAAAAACTGTGGAAGATCTTTTGCCAGGAGAGAGGCTTTCCTACCTTTATTGTACAGTCCTTTTCATGAGACACCACTGAAAAACCTGACAGTGAGCTTTAAAGATGATGAATCTTTAAAAAAAGAAAAAAAGCATTGTAGGTGCACTGTCATAAACAGTTCAAACCTCTGCTGGCATTAAAGCTGACACCTATGCCAGTGGTTCACCACCACTATCATGAAGAAAAGAATGCATCTTAAAAAGAACACAACGAGATCCAACCTAATTTTAAGGGGAACAGAGTACCTCTAAGACTCACTCAGCTAAAACAGAGCTACTGTTAGACCCAGATAAGCTCCCACCCAACTTCCCAACAGTTCTAAGCATCATGGAGAAAGCAACTGGTTTTCTGTGACTGTGACTATCTATGGACTGTTCACCTATAGACCTATGCTTACTCTACCTATAGACCACTGATCCTCTCCCGAGAAGGGGAAAAAACATAATATGAACACATCTGTCCTGACTGCCAAGCTTCTTGAAGGAAATTACAATTTGTTTGGTCTAGGTGTTCCCTAATTGTTTTGAGATGTTTCCTTCAACAAGAAAACTCAAAGATGGTGCAAACAGTTTTCCTTCTGCAGAAACAAGGAATTCATGCCAACCAAGCTCCTCATGCAGGCCATCATCATCACCATTGTGATTTGACATGGGAGCTCTTCACTCAAATAGAAAAGGCATCACATGCACAAGCAATTGCTCCTAAGAACTAACTCATTTACAATATTTTCTCTCACAGTATCAAAGGTAATTTTTAGGTCAGCTCCTCATCCTTGACTTGCACGATGGAAGCGTTATTTTTTTTCTGCTGATTTTGAAGGAAATTCACTCATGTGAACAAGAGTGTGCATGTGAAAGAGAGCAAAGAAAAAGCTAAATCCTAACAGACCTCCAAGGAGAAGTCAAGATTTCCTATACAGAACTACCATAAGTCTATTCTTAAGCAAGAAGTATTGCCTCTGAGTAAAAAGACTACCCGCTAGCTCACCCTCAAAGCTCTGGAGACACTATTACTCTCAAAGGAAAAAAAATTATTTCAGAAGCTTTATGCCATGGTGTGCAGCCATTATGCAATTTTCAGAAAAATTTTCATATATATGTATATGTATATATATATTTATACATATATATAAAATACATGACATCTACAGGAGGCAGATCACTTTTGGAGGTTTTTTCCAACATTTTTTTGAAATGTTTTTTTTTTTCTAGCTATTAATTTTTCTTTATTGTTGCATTTATTTTACATGTACAAATATGGAGGGAAAGCACATACACATGGCATATTCATTCTTATCTGTCCCTATCCCAAGATGAACTAGTGAAGCATTTTTGTCTCCAGACACATTCTGAAAAATCAACACATGTGCCTTCCCACTCCCCACCCCCCAGTTTTGCCATCAATTAATTTAGAACATAAGTTATAATTTCTCCTGCTTGGGGGTGGGAGTGCATTTTATGATCAATTTCTCCTAACATTTTTCATTTGTTAGTGAAGAAATAGATGCTTTTCCATTAATTCCTTTGCATGATCAGAGCATGTAGCAAAATTAAATCTCGATCTTTTCAACTTTCCCTGTCCCCCCCCCCCCAAAAGAAAAAAAAGAAAAAAGAGAAAAAAAGAAAGAAAGAAAAAAAAAGAAAGAAAAAAATCACTAAAGGGTTAAGTATCACTGATACTTGTTATCCAAATCTGATTATCACAGTATGTTTTCCCGTTTTCCTAAAGGATATAAATTATAAAACACTAGCACAAAAGCATTATAAACAGACAAAAACTAAGAAAATAATTACTCCCAAAAGAAATTCTTAGCTTTTCTCTTAATCCTAATGCTATGGTTCTGCACGAAGTTATCAAAAAGTTACCATAACCTATTTTTGCTTTGGATTTAGGCAGTCATGTAGAAGTGAGATGACAGCATGCAAGTTTGGCTGAAGCAATACTCATAATAAGCCTGAAAGGTTTTTCTTTCACTGTGAAACATTCAAAGTTGTTAACTGTCCTGTATTAGAAGTTCTTGCATTCCACAATTAATATTAACACATGAATAACTCCTGCTATCTTTATGAATTACTTACCAGATCAGCATACTTCTTGCACAAAGCTGCCAGCTTTTCCTCAGGAGTAGAAAGTGTGTTCAAGGCTTGCATTAATAATAGCACTTCTTTTCCTATGAATTGTATGAAAGACAACCATATTAAGAAAAAATATACCAGAAAAGCAGGCTGTCTTTAGAAGTAAAATATAGAACCATGAGAAATTAGTGTGACTTAAGATGTTCTCTGGTTTGATAGCTGCATAATCCAAACAGATGAAAAGGGAAGCCATCACAGCAAGAATAAATTTGTTTTGCCTATATGCCATTACATAACTTGGATAGCAAAAGTCACTTTTATCTTAAAAGCCACAGGGTGGGGTTTTTTTTGTTTTATAATGGCACAGATAAAAAGAAAAATCAAAGAGTGAAATTTAGAATGTGAAGTTTTGCTAGTAAAGGATATTCACAGGAGTTTTTAATAAGCCTTTAGAATTTTAGCATCAGCACTGAAACACTACAGAACCAAATTTAAAAATTAATCCAACAACCGGAAAGTTAAAAAAGCTGATTAGTGATTACCACATAATTACTGTCAAAGTGTCTGTAAAAAAATGTTACCAGCAGAAAAGGATTCTTACATAGGCATTAAGAATTATCTTTTCCTAAGAGAAGTGTACCTTTCCTCAGAGTATCCAGGTAAAGATTACAAGTTTTGGCTACAAAGTAAACTTGAGACAGCTAAGAGGAACAGCTTTCATGAAAATATTAAAGCCTTTGAAAATCAAAATGACAACAAGAACATACCCAAAGTTTTCTCCTTGTGTTTTTCACTCTCTGGATCTTGTTGGCCATCAGGTGGATCAGTACGGGCTTCTTCTCTCCCAGGAGTCTCCTCACGAGTCTCTTGAGAGCAGCACGAGGTTCCCAGGTGCTTTCTGTTCTTTGTGATACACTCAGCATCTTCCAGTGTGCCCCTGTTCTCCAGCCCGTAACAATTGGGCTGTGCACGCTGCAACGCCGCACCAGACAACTCATTGCACTTGCTGTTCACCAGCTGATCCTGGTTATTCATTCCCATCTCCAGAGATCCGGCTTCTTCCATTGCACCACCAACCAGCTTCAGAAGGGGAAGGGAAAAGAAAATTGTCAAGCAACTGCATTTAAAATTAAACCTTCCACCTTTTTTCTGCATCGACAAGAGTAAAAATCCACCGTTGTTCAAGCCGATACTCATGGTTGTTAAGAGAGGAATATAACAAAATGCACACAAAATGAGACTGTAGAGCAATGAAACAGCACACTACAGCCCAAAACATTAATTACTCTGTTATGAAACTACTTCAGTAACTTGTTATTCCAAAAATGTTTATATTCTAGAATTAAAAGTTAACATAGAAATCTGCTCTTAAAACCCCAAAGCTATCATCCCAACTATCATCCCTGGTAGTTCTTAAAAATGTATCTCACACATCAATACTAAATACACTAAATTTAAAATTCAAGAAGAGTTTAACTAGCTTTATGTACTGCCATTTAAAAATCAGGTACAGAAATTGAGGCAATTGACACAACTATTAAAAGCAACATTATTACATATTTATTTCAGAAAACTGGAAGATAGCTTTAAATTAGCTCAAGAGACATACAGTAAGAAGGGTAAAAAGGTAAACCCGTTGGGAAGCCTATAGAAATTTATTGTTTCAATAACACACATAGGATAATAGTTTGCATCACTTCAATAGGAATGCAAAATCTGATTTCTGCTCAGCACTGGTAAAAATCTGTTGTTCCAACAAGAATGATAAACAGGTACATAAGCACATCAACTTTTGAAATGTTAAAATTAACATCTATGAAATCATCCAAAGAAGTGAATATTAAATGGCTTCAGATTTGGAATCCTACTACATATGATTTTTAACAATAAATTATTCCTGCACAATTAAACAGAACTTTCTCAAAACATTTCTTTAAAGCTCAAAATGTTTAATAATTCAATTGAAAAGTTAAACATCACCAGCTGCTTTAGCAGTGCAGTGATATGTTCATATTATGGAACAGAACACCTGATGATGCCACTCTAACTTAATAAGCAGCTTATAAAGCAGAGTCCTCTCTCAAACACCAGAACATTCTCAATTTCTAGAAACATTTAAGACTGATGAGAATTTCAAGGGTGTTTGGTTGGGTGGTTTTGTTTGTTTGTTCAACTAAATTAGGGAGGCTGGGACTCCAGGCAACAGACAGAGGTAACTGGGTATTTTTTGCTGTCCATTTGCAAGCAATCCACATACAGTGTGGATACATAGTTTAAAAATACAAAAAACAGAACTCCATTCACATTGCTAAGTAAGGTGATCATTCTCACTGATGCATTTTCAGTGAAATTTAGTTTCCCTAAAATGTCACAAGGAATTATAAAACAGGACTTGTTCATATGCAGTTATGTTGTAAAGCACAAATTTATTTCAGATTGTTTGATCCTTTTAACATTAAAAATGCTCTAGTTCTTAAAACCAGGAGTTTGCACTGGGTTTTATACTCTGTACAGATAGACCATTTTACTCTTCTTTGAGGTTGGAATTAGCCAGCCTCAAAGAACAGCCAATGCTAAATGGCCATGCAGTAATAGAATCTCTGAAATAAATAACCCCAACATTTAACAGTTGACTTTTTCAAACTGTAAAATGCTTTTTTTTCCCCTTAGATTGTCTTAAAATGTGGGTCTTCCACTAACATGTGAAAGTCTTACCCCATCAAGTTTAGGGTCAGCTAAACAAGCAACAGATGCTTCTTAAAAAAGAACAAGAGAAAATAGGAGAGCTCACGTAACCTTTTAAGTACCAATGGTTGAAATCATGGCACAGATCTTCCCTAAAAATCATGATTCACACAGAAGCTGAAGATGCTGTGCCACCTTACATTGACAAGACAGTAAAGAGCAAAGGTATCTGAGCCCAACATGATACCACAGTAGAACTGCAGTTGAAAAGTCAAAACTTGCAGTTTTTCCATCACACAGAATGCAAACTTCTGATTCAGATACTTGTGCCTAAGAAGCCTGGCAAAAGATACAGAAAGTCTGTTGGTTTGGCTTGATATTTCCAACCTTTCCAAAATGCATAAACAGACTCAAAATTTTCTGTTGAAAGCAGAGCACAAAATTGCAGGGACACCAAAAAGCAGCTGAAAAAGCCTGACCATCTGAAGCTGTGGTTGCACACTGAACAGTGGCAGGACCCAAGCTGCTCTTGCTAGCATTTCATTCCTGCCTCTGTTTTGCTAGCAACATTTGTGCAACTTGTTCTTAATACTCTTTATAGCCAGATCAGTACCTCAACC
The DNA here is from genome assembly GCF_003957555.1 of Calypte anna. Taxonomy (NCBI): domain Eukaryota; kingdom Metazoa; phylum Chordata; class Aves; order Apodiformes; family Trochilidae; genus Calypte; species Calypte anna. Next base: position 122,864,252 of record NC_044244.1, read on the forward strand.
CAGTTCACTGCACAGCAACAGGCAATCCTGCCAACCAGCAGTGCTAGCATGATGGTTGGAAATAAGCCAAAGCACTAGAGTCACTAAAAAACAAGTCAGTCTAATCCCAGCCAGAGCAAAGAAGCTGAGCAAAAACCCACCTTATCCTCACCATAGGGATGTAGTTAATACCGACTACAGAGGTCACTGTCAGCAAGGCATCCTTCATGAGAAGCACTGCTTCAAATATAGAAAACCCAGGAATTTTCACTGGTTTTCATCTGAGAAAACTTTACTGTTTCTGGGGGAATATGACTAAGTCCTGGCAGAGGCATACATGTGACCAGTAAGTTACAAAATGCCCACCCCTACTAGCAAACCATGACAGTAACCCGAACACCTGTCAGCTCGAAGCTAGCAATTAACACGCATATTCCAAAGCATCTGGAATTTTCACAGAGTGAACACAACCACCTCATTAATTCAGCAGAGCTTTTTGTAGAACTCAAATTAGGTGTCAGTCCAATTCTTCACTGACAATAATAATTTCTCAGCTCTGAGTATTCTCTATCTTTGCCCAAAAAACCCATGTCAGATTTTCAGTACTTGAGTCTCAAAGTCCAATAGAGCTGGTTTGTGTACAAGTGTCTTGTACATCTCAAATCTAATTGAGAATAACAGCAATAGAAAAACCACAGAACTTCTCAACCTTCTTTTGGTTTTCCAGTGAATGTGGAACAAATTCAAGCTTACCGAGAAGCAAGCATGCTTCCCTGCAAAACCAGAACTCTTTGTTACACATTTTTTGTAATAATATCTAATTTTCTTAGCTTAAATACGATAAAAATTTGTGACACCAGGCTAGAATAATGTATTTAAAGAAGTGGTTCTACCAGCAGCTAAAACAACCTGATAATATAAAAAAAAAAATTTAAAAAAAGACTCAAGTTCTAGGACTAAATCAAGGTCTAGTCCATAAGTTGCAGCAAGACTGTCCGTAGTGGCACAACATAATAAAATCCTAAGGTATTTAACCCAGGTTACACAGTGGTTTTTTCATTTTAAAAAGAGAAGTTTGCCATTGCCTGGCAGGGGCCACAAACACTAATAGCTGAATAAATAATAGCCTGATTATGAATTAGAAACAATTTTCTATATTAGGTGTCACTTCAGGTATTAAAAATGTAACTAAAACTCTATAAACAACCTCTTAGATTCCATTTTATTCTTGAAATAGTTTGCCAACAGATAGTTTCAGACTTGATCTGTATCAAGCTTCAAGTCGGAGTACAGTAATAATAAATGTCACACTGAAAAAACACTAAACTATATTATTATCATTGAAATTGCCCTCCCTCACTGAGCCAATGGTCAGAACAACCCCTGACTGTTACCTCCATCTTTTCTAATGTGTGCTCATCAGACGGGTGAACTTCGTTTAACATTCCAGCCAGAACAGAGCACTTCCAACAGCACATTGTGTAACAGCGCTGATTCAGTACTGACTGAATAAAAGCAAAACAAAACCATCCCACCAGAGACCTTCTACTGAAATCACCACTACCTTTTCTAGCTGCTACCATGCTCTCCCAGCTTCCAGCTGGCTTCCAACCTCCAGCTTCTATCTAGCTTTAAGGATAGGTGGCTTATAATCTGGCAGATCAGAATTGGATTGTTACATACCTAGAAACATTTTTAGTGAGAGATAAAAAGATGAGGTTGCATAGATAATGTGCCACTTCATAAGATCACAAAATCATTTATCAAAATTCAAAACTCACACTAAAAGAAACTATAATTAATAGCTGTACCAACACCCTTTTTCCCATGCATGCCAAGACATTACCCTAAAAAAAGGCACTGGCATTAATCTATCAAACCATCTCCTGCACTCCCCACAGTGGCAGCTGGCCGGTACTGGGAAGACTTAGAAGCTGAGCCTTTGGAAGTGCTAGTACTTCAAAGAAATACCCTGGAAGCTTTAGAACAAACATATGTAAATAAAACATTTTCACAACTGTAAGACAACCTAAATATATATCCCAGAAAATGGGGTAAACAAACACAGAAAAACTTACTTGGAAAAGAGGTGTGTAATATACTTTTCCTCAGTGCAGATATTAAAGAAAACTTATATTTTAAAATAACTGTATTGTGCTGAAAAAAAAAGTTATTCTTGGTTGTAAATTAATTCATTAGGTCTCCATAAAAAACCCCAACATTTTGGGGTCTGAATTTTATAGCAGGTGCACCTTCATCCACTGGTGTAGCCACAGTAATTCAGGTGCTTGTCACTACAAGACTTGCTTATTAAGGTTATTTCTCCATGCAACACTTCCCTATACTGTGCTCATTGACCTAAATGATCATGCAGTCTAATTACACCTTTCTGAAAACCTGATCACCTCTGAGGTGCCATCCCTACTGAACTAAGATTTTAGTTGTGAGACTAGAAAGTAACTTCAAACAAACATTTCACCTGCTTCTGTCATTACATTAAAAATTATATTCTATGCATTCAGCTATCTACTTTCAAAATACAGGACTGAGGCACCTGCAGTATTGCTCATCTTTAGTTTCAGTATTGCAAGGTTTAAAGTGCCAACAAAGTACGAGGACCTTAAAGAAGTATCTACTTCAGAAATCAGTGTTTTATCTTTAAAAAGTCAATCCAGATCAACTCTAGTAGATTTCTACTATTAATACTGATGGTCTCACATTCAACAGAGTCTTTGCTATTGGTTCACTTACATTCTCACATGACCCCTGCTTAATGGTCCTTACTTTTTTTCCTGTTCCCATGCTTATCACTCTTTTTGTGGTCCCACAACACATAAAACATTCCTGTTTTTAAAATTTACCTCAAACATTAAGGAAAAAAAGTTGAGTTTGTCTAGTTTTTCATCTCTGTGCTCTGAAAAATTGTTAGGAAGATCTCTTCCCTCATTTAAACTTAAAACATTAAAAACAATTTCCTATAACTCTAGCAAAAATGTCACTGGAGGAACCCAGAACTTAAATGGAAACTTTCTGTGCATTTATATGCAAAGTGCTGAGCATTTCATCATCCCTTCTTTAATATAAGCATTTGAGACAGGTGCTAATTAAGAAAACATTTAATATAGCATGAATCACTTCCACCAATGAGGTTTCACTTCCCCTTTGCTGTAAACCTAATAGTTTTCTAGTCATCCACAGCATGTTTCTGGAAAAAGCAGGGTAGACAAGTTCTGAATTCCCAATGCAAACAGGTCACAAGGAAACTAAAAATAAAGAAGCTCCTGTGTATCAAGGCAGGGGGAGGGAAACCTGCAAGAGATTGCTGAAGAAATTTTAATTCACAAAAAAGTTCAAAACAAAAATTGCTTTATACTTCCAGTCATATAAAAAAAAATCCATTCTGCAGAATTTTATATAATAACATGTAAATGCTGGTTTGTTTGTTTGCTGGTTTTTTGGTTTTTTTTTTAAACAACATAATGATTTGCTTTCATTGCAGACACTTTAGTCACAAGCCATTTCCTAGTAAAAAAAACTTCAGAAAACACAGAGCAGAAGAGATGGGTTTCCACTGAGTAGAACTATCTCCCTACCCTCCTAAATCTCTCTCCAACAGCCAAAATAAACAACCACCACCACCACGCTGGTCATACTGCATACAGTAGTAGAATTACAGCACATTTTCGGTCTGTCGCTCGGTGTCCAAGCACACAGATTTTAGGCTTTTCCCTACACGGAACCGAACCAGAAATTACAGAGAAGTCACCGAGGAGGACCCCGTCGCTTTCAGCGTCGTGTCGGCAGAGAGAAAAAGCCATTTTTGCCTTATCGGACGATAAGGGGAACAACTCCGCCGTCCGCCTTCAACACACACCCCCCACACACCGGAGGGAATTGGGGCAGGCAGGGGGAGACGGGGACGAGCAGGGGGGGGCGAGGGAGGCAAGCAGGAGGGGGGGACGGGGACGGAAAGGGGGCAAGCGGAGGGGGAAGGAAAGGGGGCAAGCGGGGGGAACGGGGAAGGAAAGGGGGCAAGCGGGGGACGGGGAAGGAAAGGGGGCAAGCGGGGGGGGGACGGGGAAGAAGAGGGGGCAAGCGGGGGGGGGGACGGGGAAGGAGAGGGGGCAAGCGGGGGGGGACGGGGACGACGGAAAAGGGGGCAAGCGGGGGGGGGACAGAAAAGGGGCAAGCGGGGGGGGGGACGGAAAAGGGGCAAGCGGGGGGGGGACGGAAAGGGGCAGCGGGGGGGGACGGAAAAGGGGCAAGCGGGGGGGGGACGGAAAAGGGGCAAGCGGGGGGGGGACGGAAAAGGGGCAAGGGGGGGGGGGGGACGGAAAAGGGGGCAAGGGGGGGGGGGGACGGAAAAGGGGCAAGCGGGGGGGGGACGGAAAAGGGGCAAGCGGGGGGGGGACGGAAAAGGGGCAAGCGGGGGGGGGGGACGGAAAAGGGGCAAGCGGGAGGGGAGGGATAGGGGGCAAGAAGCAGGGGGGTGAAAGGGGGAAGAAGGAGGGGGGAGGAGAATGGGCAACAAGGGGGCAAGCAGGGTCTCTGCTCCTTCCAACTGTGCCTCGCACTTCAGCCACGCCGCTCTCACCGATCCGTGAGCCAGCAGCAGCAGCGGCGCCGCTCAACGTCCGGGGGACCGACGGTGCCACCCAGCAAAGGCCCCGCAGGCCGCCGGGCCAGAGCGGCGGACACACGGCGGACCCCTCGCACCGCCCCCCCACACACCCCCGGGCCCCACCACGTGCAGCCACCGCTGCTCCCTCCCCCCCCCCCCCCAACGGCCCCACCGCGCGCCAGGCAGGGACCGCCCCGCCCCCGGCCGGGGTGGGCGGAGGGCAGAGGGGGGAAGAGCCACCCCCTGCGCCCCGCGGGGTGATCGCGGATCGCCGGGGGCGATGCCACCCCCCCTCCCCCCGGCCCCTCTGCTCCTCTCCCGACGCACACCCGCGGCTGCAGCGGCGGGTCCTGTCCCGGGGTAAGCGGAGCGGAGGTTGGCCTGCCCAGCCTGCCAGCAGGCTCCGGAAAGCGGAGGAGGCGGTGGGGAAAGCGGCTGCCCCAGCCCCGAGCGCTCGGGCTGAACGGGCGCGGAGCGCGGAGGCCGCGTGGGGAGGGGGGGAGGTGGGGAACGAAGCGCCAGACGCCGGCGGGGTGGGGGAGCGCCCTCCCCTTTGGGACCGTCCGCGCCGCCCTCACCTCCGGGCTGCCGCTCGGGGCTGGGGCCGAGGCCGCCTCCTCTTCCTCCCCGCCGCTCCGGTTCTGCCGGCTCCGTCCCGCCGCCGCCGCCGCGGTGCTGCCTCCTCCGCGCGCTGCCTCAGCTCCGCGCGTCGCCATGATGTGACGGCAGCATCCAAACAAGCTGCCGAACCCAGGGACACCGGAAACTCTCCCGGCGGGCCCGCCCCTTCTCCCGGCGGCAGCCAATCGCCGCGCACCCTCCTGCCCCACGTGGGAGCCCCGCGCCCTCCCACCCGCCTTTCCCCCGCCGCTGCCGGGGCGGCGGAGTCACTCGGGGGCTCCGCGGGAGGAGGCGGACTCCATTTCCCAGAATGCTGCGCGCCGGAGCGCACCGCCCGACCCCGCGGATCCCCGCTCTCCGGCCCCAGCAGGGGCTGATGGGAGCGGCGGCCGGACCTGCCGTGGGGTCTGCTGGGAGATGTAGTCCCGCCCCGGAGGTCTCCCAGCGCTGTTTCGCGGCGGGGCGGCTTTGCTTCCTCCCGGTCTCCTCGGTTGTGTTCTGCCTCCCTTGTAGCTCTTGCTGCGTGGGTCGTGTCTCTGAGGATATGGCCCGCTCAGCCGTGACGTGGTGTGGTTCCCCGGTAACGGCTGTTGCCGCCCCAGCTCCTCCTGCTCCTGAAGAGCTTTGCGCAGGCAACCGGGACCGGGGCTGCGGATGGAGCAGCTACCTGGGACGGCACAGCTGAGTCCCGAGCCCGTCTTGTGAATATGGCCAAGTGCCACGGCCCGAGTGCCTTAACCAAGCCTGGCTCCTCTCCACATGGCTGCTGCTGCTGCTGCTGTGGGTTTTAAGGATTGCTCCTCAAAAAGAAAGGAAAAAAAAGAAACGACACGTGCTGAAGGGAAGAATGAAGCTGCTGGGGGCATAAATGCAATCCCGGGAACCCCCCTGCAGTTCTATGTACATAAAGGGCCTTGGTCTTCTGGTGGACGGCACTGGAATTACCTAAAACTGATGTATACAAACAGCTTCCATTCGTTTCTTCTTTCCAGGGAAATAGTTGGAACCTCTTCATAATATGAGGAGAGCCTTTATGTTCTTATACGTAGTTACGGAATAATAGCGTCACTTTAAGCCTCTCTAAACACTTACTACTTAAAAGAATAGGTGGAGTGGGTATTGGTGTTGACTATTCAAGTAGCTTCTTTGAAGCAGAATAATTTTGTCCTTAAATCCTGAATGTTTACTTACCAGAACTACTCAAGATGAAAAATAATTTTACATTTTTGGATGCCATCCTGACCTTCAGAGTGAGTTTTTCTCCCCCAGAATAAGACTCGCTCTCTTACAAACATGCATAGTGCTGGTACAATTCTTGCAACAAGAAAAAACAGCCCCTTCTCTTCCCCAGCAGATTTTTTCCCATGCATCCCTTCTGGTTGAAAGTAGCAAGAGATCAATGCAAATATCCTGCTTGATCTCAGTAAGGTTCATGCAGTCCTTAGGTATGGTTTTCAGATTACTTTTTACTTCCCCCAAGCATTATTTGAAAGTTCATACATGCAGTAAAAAATAATTTACTCTTGTGCCCTCCTTCCCCTCCCCCAGATAGGCAGTTTTTGGAACCGAAGTCTAATTACAAATATGAACTACTTTTGGAGAGAACAGAAAAAAACAGCACAGAGTTCTTGCTGGCTGTAAGCCTCTACTATAATAAACTTCATTATGAGGCCTGTTTTGGTGAATTTAGGTGCCAGAGATGTTAGCACTCATTGTGCAGCAGACACAAGCTGTTCTGTCAAAGGGGATGCAATTTTCTTCAAAAAAACTACCAGATGTTAGAGAGTCTATTTCCAGTAGTAATTCTTTTCACACTTGAACTGGCAGGGTTGTTTTTTTTTTTTTTTTTCTTTCTGCTGATACAATTATGCAGATCAATTATAAACGATTTTGGAAGAAAGAGTAAGTACTGCTTCCTAATAAGTCAGTTTTTACCAGTTTTGGGGGTTTAGAGGATTGCTGCAGGCACAGTAAGAGACGTACAGTCAAACTCTCAACTCAGTCACACATCTCTGGTGCACTGATGGCTTGCTGTGCCATTGTCTTCTGAAGAACACAAGCGTGTTATTGAACAAAATAACTACTGTTAGCATTTTCAGCTACATTTATAGCTCTCTCCATGAGTTCTTGCTAATTGTTTTCCTGCATAAATGCATTTGCCAGCAAAGTATCAACAGTTCTGGAAATTCCTTTTCCACTCCAGCAAGTAGATACCTGTTCTGACAGGAGGATGAGAACATTTTTGCTGTTGTGCCCTGTCAGTGACCCTGCTGGAGATTGCTTCTGCAAGGGAGGAACAGTCATGGGCTATCTACTAGGAGCAGACAAGTAGATATTCCACCCAAATGGCCATTTCTGAGGAGGTGCTTAATTATGGGGCACCAGAAGTGGTGGTCTCATGTTTTGACAGGCAGGAAGCTGAAATTTTAGGAAAATTAGTTCTTTTATTATTATTATTTAGGATATAACTAAACTTCCATTGGTAAAAATCTTTAGTCATCAATTTTATAACTTTTCAGGGTAATCTGTATTTTGGGCTACAACCAGATTATGTAGCTATTACCATACTTAAAAGTAGTCTAACTTCATGAAGCTCGTGCACATCACTGGTCTCAAGTTCTTTGCTGCCTTTATTGGCATGGAGACAATTGAGAAACCATGAAATTGAGCATTTTCTTACAGCATTGTTACAACATGCAAGGCAGTCAGGAAACTATTGAAATGCAGCACTGAATTTAATTTTATCCTTTTCATCATGATTACTATCATGATTGCTTTCAGCAAGATTTTCAAGAAGCTCTGGGACAACAGAATTTTCCAACCAGTTTGGGCTGGAAGGGACCTTCAAAAGTCATCTACTCCAAACCCTCTGCAGTGAGCAAGGACATCAACCAGAGCAAGTTGCTCCAAGCCCTGTCCGACCTGGCCTTGAAGGTTTTCAGGGGTGGGGCATCTACAGTTCCTCCAGGCAAACTGTTTCAGGGTTTCACCACCCTCATTGTAAAAAATTTCCCCCTTGTATCTTGTACCTGCTTTTAGTTTACAACCACTACCTCTTGTCCTATCATTACAGGCCCTGTTATAAAAATCTGTTCCCATATTTCTTATAAGCCCCCCCTCAAGTACTGAAAGGCTCAAATAAAGTCTCCCCAGAGCCTTTTCCAGGCTGAACAACCACAGTTTGCTCAGCCTGTCCTCATAGGAGAGGTGTTTCAGTCCTCTAATTATTTTTGTGGTCCTCCTCTGGACCCTCTCCAACAGGTCCTTGTCTTTCCCCTGCCGAGGACTCCAGAACTGGACACAGTACTCCAGGTGGGGTGTTGAAAGAGTGCAGTAGAGGGGCAGAATCCCCTCCCTCAGCCTGCTGGCCACACTTCTGTTGATGCAGCCCAGGATATGGTTGGCTTTCTGGGCTGCAAGTGCACATTGCTGGCTCATGTCCAGCTTTTCACCTACCAATACTGTCAAGTCCCTTTCCTAAGGGCTGCCCTCAATCCATTCATCCCCCAGCCTGTATTGATACTGGGTGTTTCCCCAACACTTGTGCAGGACCTTGCCCTTGTTGAACCTCATGTGATTCATTCTCAGGTTTGTTCAGGTCCCTCTGGATCCCTCAGGTGTGTCAGCCACACCACTCAGCTGAGTAGGAACTGTACTTCTTTCAATGTTGTTTTTCACAGGATGCCAAATCAAAAACAAAAATGAAGGCAGAAGGATTACAGAAAAATACAAACCAACCAAATGAAATAATCCAAACCACCAGTCTTTTGCTTTAAAGGATCCTAAAATTAAATGGAAGCTACTAGGAAAATTGCCCGGGGTCCAATACATACAATGTTGCAAACATGTACTGGTTGAACATACAGCTATAATTAAATAAATAATTTTTAAAAACCAACCCACGATGTCAATCTACACAGGGAAAGGGAAGAGGATTAGTACAGAAAATGAAACCAGCATGTGTCAGCTGGGTGGTGCAGTCTCCTTCAATCTCCTTGCACATGTCATACCTCCCTCTCTGAAAATGAACTCCAAAGGTAAATAAGCGTTAAGACAAGCTATCACAAATTATTGGGGTCACAGAGAAATTCACGTATGCCAAGAATGAGAAGTCTGAAATTGCTCACTTTGGCTCAGGAAAGTACCAAGTGAGACATGATGAAAAGAAAGCAAAGTCAGGATCTTCTGTTTTCCTATGTCACAGTGGCACAATTAAAGCCAGTAAAAAAATTTCCCCCCCCTCACACATTAAACAATTAATTACCCCACAATACCACTGAAATAAGGAACTAGATTAAAAAGGGAACTGGACATTTGTACAGATAAGAATGAGAGCCAGTTACAGGTTTGTCCAAATGTACATTGAGAGAGCACTAGGATACCAACCACCAGGGCCTTGAGGTGAGCCTTGGCTCCCTGTGCTGAGGCAGGTGGTCAGGCTGGGGATCTGATGAACCTGGCACTGCTTATTCTAATGCTGGTCATGTCTTGTTTACACTAGCCAGGACCAGAATCAGGATCCCCAAGCCAGAGGCGATGTGTGTGTCTGTGAGTTACATCTGCTGGTGATGTCCTGCAGCACCCAGAGCAAACAGGTGCCGACCATTCCCTGCTGTACCCCTCAGGGTTGGGCCTGTTGGGCCTCCTAAGCTGGGTTGCTTGCCAGCTTCACTGGGAGTAACTCAGGGCCAGAAGCTGATGGAGAGATTGCCATTTGGCTCAGGGCAAACAATTTCAAGGATCTTTCTAACTGTTTCTAGACATTCTGTTTTCAACATGTGCTCAGACACATCAGTTGACTGGTAGATCCATAGCCAGAGAGACTGGCACTGTGCCCAGTACACCAGCTCCTCCACCTGAAAGAGGATCACAGGCACCAGTATTTTTGCCTGCCTAGGCAATGGTTTCAGCTCTTCTGTTCACATGCTCACAATTTTTTTGACAACCACATCCCACTGAGAAAGATTGTTGTTTCCATGTCCACACTGAATGTCTGGGGAGGCTCCTCCCCACCCCAGTAGCACTCGTACAGCAGCGCTTTCATCCACCCAACACAGGATGGGCTTGAAAGTCTTGTTACACATGGTGCAGATTTACAAGATGGTGATGATGAAGCAAAAGCCAAACTGTTTGATGTTCAAATTGCAGGCATCAAAGTCACAAAAGGGCACATGGCCAGCATTAAAACATCTCTGAAGTAAGTGGGACAAGGAACTGGGTGGGAGCAATCTATTTGCAGGTCATTATTTCTCCTTAGGAATGGTAGGAAATGCAGAGAAACTAAAGCTTTATATGGCTCTGAAACCTTCACATTTGAGTCTGGAAAACACAGCTTAAGACAACAAATAAATAAAAGCAATCGCAATATTAAGGTTTTGTGCATGCATCCAATACAAAAAATCCCACAGTAAACATGGCTTTTTTCATAGCATCATATATCAAAGGAGGTATCAAATCTTTATTCTTTTAATTTTATATATAACACTTAACTAATTGCATTTTCTTTCTGTCTTTCCTTGCCCTGTTGGGATCATTCATATTGAGAAAAAGTAAACTTTCTGCCCAGGTAGTTTTCGATTAAGTATATCTGGAGAGGTTTGTGATAGCTTCACGAATCCCCAAATGAGCAAAGGAAAAACATTTCCAGTCTGTGCCATAAAGAAGTCCAGGCTTTTATGGAATGAAGCTAGTGATTCACTCTTCAAGATAATTTCTGCAAAGCACTGTCTCATTAAAATTGATAGAGTGACAAGTTAATGATAATTATTTTGGATGCTCCTCCTCTCACAATGGTATCTAGTTAAACGTAACAGCTGTAAAGGAAAAGTACAAGATTTTTGAATATATTTAGACACCCTAATACATGTGGGTTTGCATTTATATGTATGCATATGTATACACATAGAGCCATTATTGGGCTATATCGAGAAGAAAATGAAGAAAACGAATGTATCTTCAGACATTTTTGTAGGAATTGCTTTTGGAAATAATTAACCTCAATACAATAAAAAAAATACATCACAAAATTAGTTCTCTATTACTTGTCATCTTGTCTAAAAAAAAAAAAAAAAAAAAAAGAAAAAAGCACAACACAACCCCCCTAATTTTTTAAACAAAGGAAAAAAGAATGATAGTTTGCAGTTTGGAACAAAAATCTACTAATGGGTAACATTAAGGCTAGGCTACTATCCAGTTGTTGTTACAGAGACATCAATCAGAACTTCATGAGATACAGAGGATCAGGCCACGCAGCACCTATTCTAAACTTCTGCTGAATTGAAACCCAGACCATTCTCAGTGTGAGTTTTGACACTCCAGTTGTTGAGCTAGACTCTAGGTACAGTTAGATAGATAGATAGAATTGATAGATAGAATTAATAGATAGAATTGGCTGGGTTGGAAGGGACCTCAGAGATCATCAAGTCCAACCCTTGAACCACCATTGCGGTTGCTAGACCATGGCACTGAGTGCCACATCCAGTCTCTTTTTAAATATCTCCAGAGACAGAGAATCCACTACTTCCCTGGGCAGCCCATTCCAATGCCTGATCACTCTCTCCGTAAAGAAATTCTTTCTAATATCTAACCTAAACTTCCTCTGGCACAACTTAAGACCATGCCCTCTTGTCTTGTTGAAAGTCGTCTGGGAAAAGAGACCAACCTCCCCCTGGCTACACCCTCCTTTCAGGGAGTTGTAGAGAGTGATGAGGTCTCCCCTGAGCTGCCTCTTCTCCAGGCTGAACAGCCCCAGCTCTCTCAGCCTCTCCTCATAGGATCTGTGCCCAAGTCCCTTCACCAGCCTAGTTGCCCTCCTTTGGACCTGCTCCAGGACCTCGATATCCTTCCTGAACTGAGGGGCCCAGAACTGGACACAGTACTCAAGCTGTGGCCTCACCAGTGCTGAGTACAGGAGCAGAATCACTTCCTTGGACCTGCTGGCCACGCTGTTCCGGATACAGGCCAGGATGCCATTGGCCTTCTTGGCCACCTGGGCACACTGCTGGCTCATGTTCAGCTTCCTGTCAATCCAGACTCCCAGGTCCCTTTCTGCCTGGCTGCTCTCCAATCACTCTGTACCCAGCTCATGAGCTGAGGGCCTGAGGTGGCTGCTGTTGTTTGGCAGTGCACTGGTGAGTAACCAGACACACTTCGTTCCATTTTATGTAATACCTATTGCAAAGGAAAAGTCAATAATATCTGAGTGGCCAACAGTTCAAGGATGCATCTCACAGTCAGGAGCTATGCTTCTGTGTTGAGGGTTATTCTTTAAAGGCATGAGGTTAAAATTGACATCCTGCACCTTAGTACCATATATGTAACCCCACCAAACAAACACCAAGACAACCAAACAGCAAGGACAAAAATAGTTTTATGAACCAACTGAAGTGACAAACTACAGAAATTTAAAGTTTACAGAAAACAATCAGGAAGTTGAAAGCTTTGGTTAACTTTTTTTTTTTTTTTTTCATCAGAGAACAGCTTTAAATAATTTAATAAAAACATAGAGGAATATTTTTAACTACACTTTTCTTTATTCCAGGTTTTTATGCTCTTCCCTCTTCTTCCTAAATTCCCTATGCATATTAAGTAATAGCAGCTGGGCTAGAAAACAGGATGCTTTGGTACACAGTATAACTGGAGATGCTGGTATCACAGAAGGTGGTATCACTGCTCTAAGATAACCTAAATGGATCCCAGGAACTATTTCCCCATCCCTCAGAGGTAAATTTCAAGATCTGCAAGTTTAGTTTTCTTAGAAGAAAGTTACTGAGATTTTTTTTCTTTTTTTGCTTTTAATTAATGTTTTGAACAACTGCATTTTCTGTTACATTGTGTCCACAGGTTGGGAATGTACACTCATTATTGGTTTCTTTCCATTTTGTCCTTGATACTGTTGTTTTGCTGGACTTTACCATCTGCACCATCCCAGTGCTTGGAATGATAAGAAAATTCCAGCATACTTGCTTATCAAATACATTATTAAGACACATTTGGACTACTAAGGCCAATAAAATCCACCATGAACATGAAGTCACCTGCATTCATCTCCTGCTCCTGTGACAAGTGTAATGCAGACACTTTGCCTCTTTCCATGGACAATAAAACCCGATTGGCACTTTTAGCAATGAAATGAAAGGCACAGATCTGTCCTGAAAACTGTGCAGGATTACACAAAACTTACTTAGCTTTCCAGGTTAAAACTAGATATGCAGATTTGAGAATATTAAGAGTAGAATTTAATTACCAGAGATCAGTCAGATTAAGCCTTGCTACATTATTGCCTTCTTAAATGCAAATGTAATTAGTGTTGTAGGGTTTTTTTTGTTTGTTTTTTAAGACATATCTTCTTTTCATAAGATTAAAAATCTACAGTTTTATATGTAGGGAATCATCTCTTATGAAAGGTGGAGCTTCACACCTATACCCATTATATAGGCTATGCTTACATGGACAGAAAAGCTGCAGCTTGATGTAGAAACACCATGCAAATATGCATGCCATAAATCTCAAAAACACTATGAATGATCAAGTGGTTTTTAAGAAAGGGGACATGGGGAGCAGCATTTTTTAGCTCTGAGTCATTTTGGGGAGATTTGCTATTATCAGAATAGAAGTACCCATCTTTTTCAAAGGTGTTGAGTCAAACTACAGTAGACAGATCCTAATGTCTCCAGCTTAAATCTGTGAACATCTGTTATTTGTCAAAAGTAAACATTAAGCTTTAAATAGTCTGATCTTTATGAATGTAACAGATTTAAACTTTTGTGGCCTTGACCTCAACTTCTCTTGCATCTATTAACTAATAGTGAGAACCACTATAAAATACAAACCAAGCTCGAGATGATTTGTAGTTGAGAAAGCATATAGTAGTAAAGAAACTAATTTGAGAAATGTAGTTTCAAACAATTCATTTTCCATGAAATGAGAAATACAGGAGGGCTTTCTAAGCTGCTAATTGAGACAATTTAAAATAATCCTTTCTTACAGTTAGCAGCAGTTAAAACTACTTATCTCTTTCCAGTTCCCACGGGATGAATATTGACTGAATAATTACAGTTATAATGTTTTCAGTCTCTTTACAGAAGTTTTCTGCAGAATTATATAATTAAGACAGAGCTTACTGCTTGTAACATGCCTACAATTCAATTGTGCTTAATGTTTCCTATGTAATTAATTTCACCTCTTTTCCTACATAATTGAAATTTAAAGAATATTTTGTCATGGAAGTTTATGAAGTAGATAACAAATAGAATAGCAAATTTTCATTTATATACATACTCAAAATGGTAAAACTACTGAAAACATCCAGATACTGAAGAAGAAGCAAAAAATTTTTTAAAGAAAACTATTTTTTCTTGAAATTCTGTCTTCAGCACTGTGACAAAGTATACTTTTGAAATCTGTGTAAGTCTGAGATATGTTTGCACCTCACTCTTCCCTCCAAATAAAGAGCCAATTTCATACATATCTACAGTATTTAATAAAGATGTCCAAATCAGCCAAAGTTTTAACATTGTTTCAGCATGTAAAAAGAAACATTTAATTTCCTCTCACTTAGACAGCAAAATCAAATGGAAACATAACGATCTTCATTAAATGCATTAAACCATTTTTCTCTACAGGGAAAGGAAGGACCTTAAAATGATATTTTGACAAAAAAAAAACAAACCAACAGTTTAATTGAAGCAGTTAATAAGACTGTTCTTATTTAAATACTTAAATGATTGCCAGTTAATCATATCTGATCAATAATTAATCAGTACTTCCTTTGGAGTCTAAATTAGTATTTTTTTAATAAATTGTCAGAAGTTATCCGATATGGTCTTCTATAAATTCTTTGGCTACACACATTAAGGAAGATAAATACACATGAAAGCTAATAGCTACAAGTACCTTAAAATAGTACACATTTACAGATTATACAGGGATCAGAGTGCAAATGTGACGAGAGAGCTATTTTCAAGGACAAAGTTACGTACAACTCCATTTTTACATCCCAAACAGAAGTCTGTAAGCCAACAAATTGATATTCTTAGATTTAGAAATCTATTTGCAGAGCTTCTTGATCACCTAAAAATCCCTCAGACTAAACTGTTGCCTCATGTAATGTTATCACTTTTAATTAAGACATGTAGTCTGCAGTGTCTGTCTCATCTTTTTTTTTTTAAAGTTTTCTTTTGAAGAATGTAGAAGTTCAGAAACTGCTCATATAAAGAACAGAAATACTGGTTGTATCCCCATAGGGAATTATAATGATTTTAGATTCTTAAATGTCTTTTGAAGATCTTTTGTAAGCATAATATGAAAGCAGAAATACACGGCAGTCCTCAGGAAAAGCTTAGGGTTATAGTGATTTTGTGAAAATGCTTAATTGTCTTCTTGCAGCATTTCTTCTATTTCTTTATCCCAGTTTTCATCTCGCTTTTCTGATTCTGTCACCACCTCATACTCCTGAAGCTCTTGTTGTAATTCCTTTTCCCAATCAGCAGTTTCTTCTACAAGAGATAAATGATGTGTAAGAATTAAATCAGTAATACAGAATGTTGCTTATTTATATAAACCTATATGAATTTGTACTGAAACTCTCTTACAGTCCTTGGACTTTATAGACAATTCTTAAAAATTAAATAAACTTCACAATCAGAAACTTCATCATCTTACTGACCACAGAGATTAATTAATACACCAGCTTGTGTTCCTATGTACATACTATAATAAAAATATAAAACACAGACAGCTCACTTCTAAAAAGCATCCATTCACAAACTCTTTGCCTACAGTCTTTCAGTCTTCTATCAACTGAATCTTCCTTTGTACTTTTAAATCTCTGGAAAAAAATTAAGTTCCTATGTTTGCTGAATATACTGTTACAAAAAGAGTCAAGACCAAATACTGTGGATAATTAAAAAAAAAAAAAAAAAAAGCAGTAAGTATTCTCACTGTGATTTGCAGCTAAGCAAGCTCCTTTAATCAAGGTTAAAGGTAACCATATTTCATACTTGAGGGCAAAAAATGAGTCAGAAGGCATTCCTGTGTTGTTAATCTGTTTTAATTAGCTCTGCCTATCATATGCAAGAGTATGGGGGAGGAGATGGGTGTTTTATGTGTTACATGTTAGTACTTCAACCTAGATACGAAGGTACGTAATTCCATAGTCCAAGTCAGTAAGGCCAGCCGAGATTTCTCTGAACAAATTACACATTAATGACTTTATCTAAACACTTCCATCAAAAAGCTAGATGTAAGGAACCACTTTTACTTTTAAGAATTCCTCAAGCTTGGCTACGTATAGAAAGAAAAAAATTTCAGAAAACAAGATTTCAGCAACATCCAGAACATATTGTAAGATGAATTCTGTAAACTGTATTATGATAAGCATCTACTGATACAAATATCCTCTCATTAAATAGTTTACTGTGTGTGGCTGGAGCCACATCATCACTGAGTTTTTTGATGCTTTTTGCACTGATAGCAATTCTTCTGAATGAAGTAGAAGCCCCACTTTGTTTATTCTCATCATTCTCAAATCTATTTGTTAAATTTTAACTGTTCCAAATGCATGTAAAACTTCTACAGCAGAGGTATCTGCAAGCTCAGTCTGATGCAGATACTGCCTTTTTAGCTGGTGTCACAAGACGAAAACATAGCTCAACTTCCAAATACTGTATTGTACCTGCAAGGATGCCAAATTAGAAAAGAAATATTCATACACATAAGGACTTAAGAAAGAGAAGGCAGGGAAAGGAGCAGGTAGACAGAAAAGAATACTCCACCTGTCATTTTCATAAAAGAGCCACCCAAAAACTGCTAGGTTCTTTGGACTGAAACTCACGGCTAACGTTCTGTATAAGATGTGGTTTGACTGTTGTAAGAATTATCATTAATTTCTGCAGTACTTCATTGCAGGTAGTTTCATACACTTTGAAAACTGAATTACAGTAATTTCTTTTTAAATCAACCTATCTTAGAATTACTGTATTTAAAATACAAAAAGTAATAATAGCTTCACCTTCTACTACTGAAGTCTCTTCTCCTTTTTTGTCTAGCACCAGTTGTTCCATTTCTTTTCTTAGGTCTTCCTGATTCAGATTACAGGCATCAAAAGCATCACTCACAAATTCTGATACACCTGGACTCGTGGAAATCTCTTCCTCATCCTGGAGCAAGACAGTTTTGTATAAGTTTATCCAAAAAGGGGAAAGAATGTCACCAATACGTACTTGTACTCATGCGACTGACTGCCTTTGAGATAGAGTCAGCAAAGAAACAAACTAAAAGCATTACTCTGCAACAACTTCTCTTTATGGGCTTTTTTTCCTTTAGGAATATTTTAGCACAAACAAAAATGTTAGACAGTTATACTGAAAATTATCTGCTTTTCATCCTGGACTCCCTTTTGTGTTAAGAAGTTTAATTGTTTTTCTAATCTTCAGAAACAACAATAAGCTCATAAACAATTTAGAGCAGTACCTAAGACTCATACTAAGTTTTGACCACAATTCAGTAGCAGTTTTCTACACATGAGAGAGGACTGTTTGTTGGAAATCTTTCTACCTTAATTTAGTCTACTGCATTATTACTGGCAAGTGAATACACAGCTCTACTTCTGCCAAGAGTGTTCTCTGGCACTGATTTTACAATCCAGAAGTGAACAAGGGTCATTTTGTGTCTAAGTTAAAGGTTTCTGCAGTATCAAGCAAAACTCTTCTTGTTGTTGCAATAAAATAATGTTGCTATTGCAAGGCACCATTTAGATTTCTGATGCTTAAGCCTGGCAACTGCAACACATGGCACAAGATTGTATTTTTTTGAAGGTAACACTCATCCCTGAATACAATGAGACCCTTCTACAGCATTTTGGAAATGTCACGCTTTAGATTATAAACATGTTTCTAATCTAACTAAAGGAGACTAAAGAAAGTATTCTTCAGACAAAAGTCTGTCTTTTCTACTGAAAATTAGTTTAAAGTATACACACTAAAAATTAATACCACAGCAGAAGAGGAACAGGTTACAACTGTCAGATACTATATTGTTATGGTTTCATAGCATAACATAGTAGGTAATTATGCATCCTTTTGATTAAGTATCAGTTTCACATACTTAGTACCAGACAAAATATAACAGTGTTTTTACCTCTTGAGATTTTATTTGTGGCTTTATTGTAACAGGTGGTGTTTTGGGCCGTACTGTTTCTATCAAGAAAAAAAAAAAAAAAAAGGCAAATTACAATTAAATATATAAAAATTTCCTTTAATCTGCATAGTCATTAAATGTACAAGAAGCATTGTATTTTAAGTTTTGATCAATCCTAGTGGCTAGAGTCTGAATTCAGCTATAGGACAAACATTTTCAACAGCAAAATAGAGAAGCAATTTCCTATTTATTAATTAAGGCAAATTTAGCAATCTTTCTTCATTATGATTCTGAAATTACATCACAGGAACCTGTCTACTCTTCAAAATGATCCAAAGAACAATGTAAAAAGGAACAGCCTGGAACCTGAAAGATGGCTTTTATAAAACACAGATTGCAACACATATAACAACATCTTTAAAGTTACAACGATATAGACTTGGGCATGAACCCAGTTACAGACTATCATAGAAGTTTCCAAAATGCCCTGGCTGGGTACTACTAATGACAGGAGCACTAATTAGCTGTTATGTACACCAGACCGTATCTGTACACACTCCCAAATACACTCAAGAAGAGTGAACCACAACTTGACCTTCTTTCATGCAGCCAAAGGAAGTCACTGAAGAACAGAAACCCTAGAACCTGTTCCCAGTTTTTAAGAAATTTCACTGTGCATTCTGTATTTAGTAGCATGGTGCAAGGAGGAAAACAATTGTTTACAAGCAAGGACAGATCTTGTTTCTTGGCAAGTAAAGGAACATCCAAGTTTTTCTCCTCAGGCAACTGGCTGGGCAGAGGAGAGACAATAAAGATCCAGGTGACTGCATGAACAATTATCATACTGGTCAGGTTGCAGTAGGGATGGAGTGCTTGCTTAGCAGTTCTATTTGTTTAAACATGCAAAGCATCTCTGAGCATGCTGCTTTGCTTACTGCAGTGTGCTCAGCTGGACCCTTCCTGCTTATTCAGCACTTGCTGAAGGGGGAATTTTTTCAGGTTTAATGTTTTAAATTAAGAACAGCTCAAATGAAAATTGCCCTAATTGTCACTGCTTAAACAGCTCATCTACTCAATGCCCACTGCTCTGTCTCATCCTCTCTCTTCTCTCCCTCTTCCCAGTCTTTAGGGGATCAGTTGCTGCACCCAACACCATAGCCAAAGAGGCTCCAGCATTCCTTGCTTGGGAAGCCTTTAGAACAGAGCACCAACTCTTGGCTGTTCAGCACCAGGTGTCCAAAGCACCATGCAAGAGAATTGCCTCAAGCTCCATCTGCTGCCCTCATGCAGAAGTGCCACAGCAGCTCTCTGCTGGGCCAAGCACCAGCCTGATTTGACTATCAGACCATTAAGCACTGTCCTGGATCTACTGGCCTGGCAACATCCACTTCACTGCTGATGTGATCTCTGCCCCCAAGGTAACTCCATTCCCAAGTAAACAGCTACTAACACCTGGAGATGGACTAGAACTTGGCATTTTGTTATAGATCTTACATAGCACACTGGTAGTAAATGGACTTTGCAGAGAGTATGCTGATAAACAACAGTGAAGAAATAACCTTTTGGAAGAATTCATGCTACTAGTCTTTCAACAGTAGCAAATAAAAGGATCCAATACTGAAAGACCTACTGTGAGGCACTTCAGCAACAAGAGCAGAAGACAGCTGCTACTCTTAATAGTCTATAATATAATCCTATCAGGTGGTATAATTAAAAAAAAGGGGGGGGGGGAAAGAAATCCAAGAAAGATTAAATCCCCCCAACATTAAAGAAATTAAAGAAAGAATTAAAATTAGATGAATCTATTTATCTGCCAGTTAGGTGCAAAGGTTTACAAAATCATGACAATTCCAATGTCTTCTTGAGTTGATGGCACCTGCAGAGGGTGCACAATTTGCTCAAAGAAAATTGCAAAAAATGGGACCTGAATATGGTGGGAGTGTGTAATTGATATGACACTATCAGGTAAGTAGGGAACAAGCCTGAATACAGTCTGCACTTAAAGGTAAAGACAAGAGCTTTCTATCGTAGTGAAAGAATAAGTGTAGTACAGTTAAGAGCAGTTCTTTCTCACAAGGAAAAAAAAAAGGTCTCAGCTTCCATACAACTGATCAGTTTTTTTCCACATAATCACATTTCCTCAATTGTTCTTCTCCACTATGGAGAGAAAACAACATACTTACAAAACTACAAAAACAGTAGGAAGATTTACTATCATGTAATCTCAACTTCATTTAGTAACCTGCATACACTTTAAATTAAAGGTACAAAAAAAAACCCCCAAACACAAGTTCTGTGCTCCTTTGCTTAGAACAGTTTTTTGCATTATACTGACCAAAACAATTACATCAGTGTAGTAAACACGTTTATGTTGTGCTACTTCTGTACTATCTTTGCCAGTCTTCCCAGGGAGGGAGCCTTGGTCCCCAAGCCCACTCGTGTGTGCAGGCTGGCAATTCTCTCCTCAAAAGTTAGGAACCTCTGGAGGGCACATGACCTGTGTCACTTCACATGGGTTTCGCCTAGATTTCTTCTGTTCTCTGTGTAATATGCTCAAAGTGAGGCCATGATTTCTTTTAATCTTACGAAGCTGAAATAGCATGTGTGGTGTTTCTGTGATGGACAGAATGCTGTTTAATATGGGGACATGCTGCAATGTTTGATTGTACATAAGACCATTTTGGCACAGCAGACAACTGTCCTAGATAAAAGAAGTCATCATTGGAGCCTCTAGGTCTGAAGTAGATTCTGCAGTGAACCATACTGTCAGCACTGCTTGGAGTTTAACTCTGAGAAAACTACTACATTCATTCGAGATGGGGACCTTGCCTACACTAACACATGCACCTGGAGAAACAGAATGAAGGAAACTGACTGCAAAGGCACACAAAAAAACCTTGAGAAAACCACTAGAGTTCTTTTTTAAAAGATATCTTAAGCCTGACTCTATTATTTCTCTTGCATCCCCTGATTCGCCCCCAGATCCAGCTACCTGCATCCAAGAAGCCAAGACCCACCTGAGTAACCTTAGTTCAGGTTGTGTAAAAAAATTACCAAGTTATGCAAAAGAGCTGTGAGAAGTCTTTAAAGAAATGAAAAAGGTGAAATGATAACCTGAGGTAAGTTTAGAAAGATGGGATCATTAGTAGTGCAAGAACTAAAAGGAGAGCTACATATATTCCTGCTTGCAGAATTTGTTCACATGCAGATAAAAATGCCCAGTGGTTCATAAGAGGGTAAGAATAATCTGTATAAACCGTGAAAGTTACTTCAGTGTAACTGAAGACACCTGCATTAAAGTGGCTTTTTCACCTCAAGGTATCCCCTCAGGCCTCCATGTCCCCATCTTCCACCAATTCTATAATAAACTCCATGCCATTCCATGCCTTGCATGTGTCTGTCCCTCTATCATCAAGAGTAATTCTACCTCCACAGCCTTAACTGTGCCTGGCCTGAAGCCTAAGCAAAAGAACAAGAGCAAACCATATGCCAACTGGCTGGGCTGGCTAGTACCTCTTAGCAGCTGAACCAAAGGTACCACCTACTTCTTTCTGACAAGACAAAAAAGCACACCAGAGATCATTCCTGATCTTAAATTGTTATAAGCCAAGTACAAAATTTAATCTCTTGAGATTTCTGCCCTTCTGACAAAGCTGTCTGAAACTGGAAAATGGTTTAACAGCACTAGAAGTCCCCTTTTTCCCCATCTGGACAAGCAAGTAGGAAATGCAAAAAAAAGTTCAGTGCCCCCTGATGTATGCAGTCAGTACACATGACACTAACTTCATGAGTTGTGCTAAAACAAATCCTTTCCATACCTTTCAGTTCACTATCCTCTTCTCTGTCTTTGTTCTCTTCTTTTCCTACTGCTTGTTGTTGAGCTGCAAGTGCAGTGAGTTGTGCGGACTGTTTAATTAGGGACACCCTGTAGAAATAATTTCTCCAGAACACCTCCTCCTTTACGCTAGAGAGAACAGATTTTGATTACTAAAATTGGAAATATGGCTTTTACCATCTAGCAATGAAATAAAATTAAGTATGCAGAGAGAAGGAGTAGAAATAGCTGCCTTGTGAATAAATACATTATATATATATAATTACATAAAAAACAAAATCCATCATTGTACAAATTCTTAATCTCATGCAAGACAGTTACAATGGACTTCAAAATAACAACCACCACCACCAAAAATGTTACCTATTTACAAAAAGGCTAACTGCATTCCTACTTAACAAGAATGTTGAACTACAAAATAAGCTTTAGGAGCACAGTCTGGGATGGGGCATGGAAGGAGAACAGCACTGAGAAAGCTTGGATCAAGAAACCATACTGGAACAGCCTAACTGTTGGGGCGAAGACCTTATGGATCTTTTAGTTAGGCCCACTAGAAGGCAGTTACAATACAGAGCTTTTCCCACTGCCTATTCAAACACAGTTTTTCTTGATTTCTGTGATGCATTCGTTCACCATCTCTCCATGTGGCCTCTGACTCTCTCAAGCCTTCTTGGGGTGTCAGTTGCACCAACAGATCTGTTGCTGCATTTTCCTTTGTTTGGGAAAAAGATTTTCTATTAATTTAGCACACTGGACATGAAAAAATTTAAGGCTTCTCCCACACTGAAGTCAACAGGGCCTTATTAGCTCTGAATTTCTAAAAGATCACTTCTGCTCTTTCCTCTGGTTGCTAAATTGCAATGTACCTGGCATATTCCACACATTTGAAATGCGTGGAACACATAAAGAGAAAGTACACAAAGAATTAAAGGAAGTAAAATGAAAAAGGAGTAATTTATTAATATTTACAGACATATTAAAAGTGCAACTTTACATAGTTACCAGCAGAAATTACTTACTGTTTGGGAACGAGATCAAACCTCATCCTATTGAGAAGTTCATCTTCTTGTAACATCACCATTGCAACAGGGTACATCTGATCAAAGTCAAAATTAAACTGCACACCTGCTGGAGGATCCCTCAGAAAATTTCGTTTATCCTTTAAAGAACATAATTATGGTCATTAACTGGTATCAGAAAAAGGTTATCATATTTCACACATAAGACCAGCAAAACAATCCTACTTCCTACATAATTCTATCATATCACAAAGTTGTAAAGGCTTTATAAAAATCAAAAAATATATTGCAGGTATAGTTTGTCTCAAGTTGTTACTGAAATAACTATTTGAAGAGGGAGGGGGATAATATCATGCTTGCCCTTGACAAGCTGTGGGATGACATGCTAAGATTAGAGGGATGGGGTGCTAGCAAGGGGACTCAGCCAGTTGCTGGCTACACTGCAGCACGCTTGAAGTCTTACAGAGGTGAGTCAGAAGTTCCCGAAGCAAAAGAAACCAATCAGGAAACACTGCTGAAATACCTCAAAGGAATAAAGAGGTGTTCCTCTAAGAAGGTGACATGACCAGCAGTCCAGCTGAAATGCCTTTGCATCAGTGTATGCAGTATGGGCAACAAACAGGATGACCTGGAAGCCACAGTGCTGCTAGAAAGTTATGACCTTGTTGCCATTACTGAAACTTGGTGGGATGAATCCCATGACTGGAGTGTTGCTATTGAAGGCTACAGGCTGTTTAGAAGGGACAGGCATGGAAAGAAGGGTGGAGGTGTTGCCCTCTATATCCAGAAATAGATAGAGTGATAAGGGGTGCTTCTGAAGAATAGCCACAAGCAGGCTGAAAAGAGACAAGGCAATAGAGGGAACCCTGTGGTTTGTATCTACCACAGGCAGCCCAATCAAGGGGAGCCTGCAGACACAGCCTTCTTACTCCAGCTACAGGAGGCATTCTGCTTGCAGGCCGTCATCCTGGCATGGGACTGCAACCACCCAGATATCTGCTGAAAAAGTAGGATGGTGAGATGTAGATAATCCAGGACACTCCTGGAGTGCACTGAGGTTAACTTCTTCAGCCAGGTAATAGAGACCCCTACCACAGAGGATGCAATACAGGACCTGATGATCAGCAACACAAGTGAGCGAATCAGTGACATCAAGACTTGAGGCAGCCTGGGCTGCAGCGATCATGCACTAATGGGGTTTGCAAAGAATAACATGATACATCACCCAGAAAAGGAAGGTCAAAGAAAGCCTACTCTCCTTTCAGTATTTAAAAGGGGGCCTATATGAAAGATGGGGACAGACTCTAGGAGGTCCTACAGTGACAGAACAAGGGGTAATGGTTTTAAACTAAATTCAGATTCAGACTATACATAAGGAGGAAATTTTCTATAATGAGGGCGGTGAAAAAATGCAACAGGTTGCCCAGAAACACGGTAGAAACCTCATCTCTGGGAACTTTCAAGGTCAGGTTGGACAGAATGTGAACAACCTGACCTATCTGAAGATGTCCCTGCTCATTGCAAGAGGGCTCAACTAGATAGATGACCTTTAAGGTTCCTTCCAGGCCAAATCATTCTACAATTCTATGTATACTTGCACCTGATCAGTGCAGTGACAGATGCTTTAAAAGAAGTATAATGAAAATACGTAATTTAATAATGCCAGTCTAACTTACTTCAGAAAAGAACAAGTTTTAACTTCTCTAACAGGAAAATTTCAAATCTTTCAAGAAACAAAATACTTACTGCTGATAAGGCCAGTATTTGTTGCTGAATTGTCTCTTCGTCATTGCTGTCTACCCAGGGAGGAACTGCTGCTTCTGTAAAGGAGGAAAAGAATTGCATGAGTATTACTTTAAAAAAAAAACAAACTCAAAACTCCTTACATAGAGTAACATTCAATGACAAAAAAACCCCAAGCAAGACAATTCACTGTTTCTTTTTCCTAACCTAAGCTCATGATACAGAAGAGAAACTCAAAGAATTTATCTTTGCTTATCAGACATAAAAAAAATAACAAATGCTCTCTGATCTCTGTTACTGTAAAACTAAAATTGTAGCTTCTTTGCAGTCTGTTCAGTCAGAACTTGCTGCTTCTGAGTTTACTTACTGAAATAGTGCCATATAACTGGTTAAGCTTTCTGCAAATACAAATTTCTAGATTCACTGTAAACATATAAACATTGTCTAAATTAAGTTTTGAAAATAATTAATACTGCATTAATTTTCTAACTGCCAAAAGACACCAATTCCTTAATGATGGAGAAAGATAAGTTATAAATTAATTATACATTACCTTATACAGTAAATAAGCATACTTGAGTTCAGCTGATGTATAGATTTAGAGATACTTCCAAAATAGTTGTGTAGGCTGTACAAAGTGCATGTTGTAGATGTAGAGAAATTTAGCCCACACAGACATTATGATGCATGTGTACCAGTTAACAAATAATAGTTGTGCACTTAAAACTACCACTGCATATTTGCCTATGCACCTGACATCAGCCAGATCTTTCACCCACATGGATTCACCTCTGATGCTAATGCTCCTTTCATTTAGGCCATCTGTTACTCCTTATTTCATCAACCTAGCTACTTATTTTCAGGAAACTTGTAGAAATATATTAACAGATGCCCAAGTTTACCAAAAGTGACAAAAAGATATAAATACAGGCAATGTGACCAAATAAGCAGTCTTGCAAGAAGAAACAGGATTAACATACTAACTACAGACAGTATGAAAAAATGTATCACAACCCACTAAAAACCAGCTCATTTTCAAGATTAACAATAGAGCCATTAAATGTTCAGGCTACCAGAAATTATTGTATTCAGGTAACACACTAAAAGAGATTAGAGCCAATGATGAAACACAACATAGAAAAAAAAATTGTGTTTATTTTCAAGTCTTGGATAGATCCACTGATGTCAATAGTAAACAGATGGGTAATTCAAAGGATTTAGATCACAGGTAATTATAAAGCAAATGACTTACAGGAAAGCAAAAGAGCAATTATGTCTTTAATGTAAGCAGAGCAACTCCTACACCCAAACAAATTAAATGCTACAGTGCAAACCCTAGCCCATGTTTTTAATTTCATTATGAAAATGTGACATCATTGGTAACATTTGAAAGGTAATCAGCATGCCTATTTTCAATAAATATACAGGGTTCAGAGTCAAAACAGTAAGAGATCAGCTCTCCTAACATAGTAAACTTTGAGTTAATTTCATAAAGCTGAATTTGGCTGAAAAAGGCAAATCTGAAAGAAGTAGATAATGTAATACTAGCCTCACCTAAAAATGTCCTTCTCCCATTCCACAATAAATGTTAGATTCCACCATAATGTTTTTCATTAAATAGAATTTTGATAAGATTAGGTTTAGCTATGGCTCAATTATCCAGCTTCCAGCAAGTTTAACCTTATATAATATTATGCACTATCAAAAAATCATATATTACCTGATTTTTTTGTTTGCTGCTCTTGGACAAATTTTTTCTGTTCCTTCTGAAAATCTCCAATAATTGTCTAAAATAAAAATTAAGGAATCACAATTAAAAAAAAAAATCACTCCTCTTGTGTCACATTCACCGTGAAAGTGCTTTCAAATACAGTGTAGTGTCATATCCTTACATGCCTGGTGGCTCTTTTTGTAAGTTAATTAAATGTACTTCTAATAAATCACACATTCCTCTTTACTGAAACATTTGATCTTGCCTCTAAAAGATTAAACTACAGTGGATGATTTCAAAATTATGTTTTTATGTATAGTTTTCTCAAGTTCTTGGAACTGAAAAAAAAAAGGAAAAACTTTGCTGATTATCTGAACATCAGGATGCTATGCATATACAGTTACCACTTTACCATATCACATACAGAAAACATAGACTAACTGCTTAAGCCTATTTACATATGTATTTGAAACATTAGAAACTTAAAGCTGTCCTTAGCCTTGCAGTAAGTTTCAAGAGTTGCTTAAGAAATATATTCACTGTAATAAATTGTACTACTAAAATTGCTAAAGCATGATTTTCAGAAGGAAAATCTGTCTGAAATATCTCTCAGTATGTTTATGTTGTTGACAAATTTTCATCTAAATATATGTTTAGAAATATCCTATAGTGAATTTAGTCTTAAAAAACAGAGAGTTGTCTCAGAAGCTGGTATGCCATAATCTAGAAGCAACTATGCAAATGTTGTTCTGTAGTTGAAAGTAGAGATAAAACCCAGGAAGACAGAAACCAATAATTAAACCACTTGGGAAAAAAAAAAAAAAAAAAAAAAAAGGGAGTGCTGTGGCTTAACAAGGTGCCAAAAAACATTAAAGTTTTCAAGCTAAATCCTCATAAACACCTGGAAAGGTCTTTTTTTTCCTTTCAAAAACCCCACATTTCAATTTAAGATTAACATCAGTAGAGAGAACTACTGTGGTGCCTGTTATACAAATAGATCACTGTGGTTCCTCCTGGTTGTAAGTTATAGGAATTTTTGGTATTTATGGACTAAAATAATTTGTATGGTGTAAGACAAAACCTTTTCTATGATACAGCTATAATCTGTTTCTCCCCTACGTAAACTTATTAGTCAAGGCAGCATTTATCATTAAGGCCAGACTGGATAAAGCTTTGTGCAACCTGGTCTAGTGGAAGGTATTCCTGCCCATGCAGTTTGAGCATTACTATTTGCATATTAAATTACCAAAAAATATTTTTTATTTTTCCTTTCTGATGGGGATCAAAATTATCTTAAGTCTCTAATTTACAGTAGCAGGAAAATAAAACCCTGCTATTATATATAGACAGTTGTTACTAAAAAGTCACAGAAACCTGGAGATAAAATTCGATCCTAACAGGAATTTGTGTCATTTGATGATTAATTTGGAAGACAACATGAAAACAGGAGATGGGGTCTGGCAGCATCTTCCACATTGGACACTCCTGGATGCACAGTCCAACTACAACTGGGTTGATTTTGGCTAGCTCCCTTTCACTTCTCCTTCCAAGATACCCTTGCTAAAAACCACAGAACACTACATAGCACTGAGTGCTGGCTTTTTTTTTTTTCTTAAAAAAACCCCAAACTTTATGCCAAGTTCATGACCTAAAGCATTGGAAGAACACTTGCTGGCACAAGGTAAGCAACTGGAGCTGCCAGACAGGAACAGGGAGAACAAGAGGTAAGTGGCAGTGGAGGGCCAAGGAAAAGAACAGGACAACAGTAAGCTATTTCATTAACTCACTGGGTCTTACAAAACCCATATCTGTATAGCTCTAGAGCCTTAGTATACAATATCCACAAAGATGATTTAATTCTGAAACTTGCTTCAAAGATGCATTTAAGATGCAGGTTATGGCATTCCCCTTTCCACCTGAATAAACTGGGGAAAAAACTCCATCCCACGGATCTCTCATACATCCCCCAACCTCCTGTCTCTACCAACTCTTCCAACCCTTCCTCCTATGTCAGCATTCTTCCTATTTCCCTCCAGTTTTCTCCAGTGTATCTACATCCTGAGGGAATGGAACATATTACTGAGTAAAGGAGAGTGACCATTTTTCAGCCTGTTTAACCTGAATAAATATTTCAGTCATATAATTTATCATGATAGGAGATACCAGCTCTTGAAATACATGATTCCTAAATCCAGACTAAAGAAAGATTATCAAATGCCAGATTACAACAGTAAGCAAGCAGACATTTCAGATCAAGTACTTAGAAACATAATACCTTGTCAATGATACTGTCAATCTTTCCTTCTTCCACAGACTTCTTTATTGTATGTGCTGTTTCAGCAACAGATTCAGATATCTTTTTTGTAGCAGCAGTGGCAAAATTGAAGAGGTAACCTTTCACAGATGAGAAAAGAAGGAGATGAAAAAGATCTTTTTGCAAACTTTACATATCTTACTAGATTTTCTATTTAGATATTTGGATCATTACTTGAAATCTTCTTTCAAATTCATTTAAGCTAGCTTGAGGCCTAAAAGAATTCCTAAAATCCTATTAATCCTTTTCCAGTTCATACTGTTTTCTGTAAATCAAACTTACATATATGAACCTCACTTACCAAGTCAAACATCCCTAAAAGTCCTTGAAATATTGCTTGCTTTCCAATGAATCTGCTGAAGCAATGTAACTTTCTTAATTTCATTGAAGTGTTTCAGAGATATTAAGCAATAAAGTAAATGTAGCAACAGTACTGAAAGGGAATTGTTTTGTTTTTTAATATTTGAGATTGCTTCAGAAGTTTGAAGATTAAAGCCTGCTCTTGATGCTTGCCCTTTTTTGTTTTCATTGTCTTTCTCTTCTTAGAACCATGCAAAACTCCCTTGCTCATTTTTCTGAAGATGTGCAGTCAGAACAGCAGTAACAAATATTATCAAAGACTACCTAGCATTTTTTATTTTAGCTGTGCTGAAGTAAAGAAAGGTGGTAGGGAAAGAACAATGTAGCATGGACAGTTGCCCAGCATTGTTCATTTTCAGTTAGTAAGAACAAACTTGCAAGCAGCAAGATGTTATCAAAAAACTTCAGAAACAGAAAGTATCAGTTTATTTACAAAGGATCTTATAAATGTTGGTATTGTTTATTTCTCAGAAAATGACATGATGTCACAAGCACCTTATTACATTTCAACAACAGTATTATACTGTAATATCAGCTTTATTTTACTGTAATATCACAGTATACACTATGATACAATGTGGCATATAAAATATCCTATCGTTAATGGTAGATCAAATCAATACCAACAAATGCAGTCTAGCCAGACAGTTTTTTTTACCATAGCTTCCATTTATAAGCCACTGGATGGTAATAAACAAACTTTCTTCAGGTACTTGCTAGCATATTAAATACCTGCTATCAGGCTAGACAAACCCTCACATGCTTTAGGTTGCAAAACCCACCAGCCTATCTTCTACAACTTAGATACAGATGTATTATATACACTGTCTCCCTTGGGACAGAAGGGGAAACAGCAGCCTACTGGATTGTTTCCTATCTACTAGCTTTTACTGGTTACTTAATGTATGCCTGGAAACTTCTTCATATGTATGCTACAAATGTTTCATTTGTTTTAGCTGCAAAAGGTTCTCACCTATTTCCTGCCATGCAATATTTTGATACTGTTGGGCAAAGTGGCTTCAGAAAGCTCTGAAGCAAGTCATAAGAGCAAAATGCCTTTTTTTTTTTTTTTTTTCTTTTTAAGACAAATATTGTTCTGAACAGGGTTACTTACAAATCCTCAATCAGAGGTAGTGCTTATCCTTGGAAAAATACTTTGTGGTGGAAAAACAATTATATGTTCTTATGACCACATAGGTTTACAACTCCCCCCTCACCTCCCCTTTACAAATCTATGTCTGTAGTAAGAATATGTATCTAGCAGTATGACTGTTATTACTTCATACCGACAAACTGTCCTAACCTTTAAAATTATGTGATTATGAGCAAAAAGTAATGCAAGTAAAATTCAAATGTGCTAGGAAAATCTTTCTACACAGCTACTCTGGCTGTTGCTCATGCAGCTGTTTCTAGAGTTATCACATATTAAAACAGCAATGTCTAAATCTTTACAAAAAAAGCCTTTCCACCACTGTCTTCTTACTTCTTACAGACAGTAAATCCCTCGATCACTAAACCAAAGTCTTACTTTCACAGCAAACTATGGGATGGACCTTCATATCTGTAGCAGTCAATTACATCCTCTTCCTCTGAAAATTCAGTCTTTTTTTCCCTCCTGAACTTGATTACCAGATTAGGATTGATTTACAACTACCAAAAAAGTAGTTGACCAAACTACATGGATAATTTGTTGCAGCTCAAATAGCCCAAACCAAAGGACAGTGAATATATAATTTCAGACTAATCCTTCAGATGATACTGATCCAGAATTGCATGGCACCAGTAAAAAAAAGACACTTAATTAAGTATGGAGCCATATTTAGGATTAATTTTATCAATGAATCTACAATAGTAACTCTTGTCTATAGCAAATTACACTGTGCCTCATTACAGATGAATTCAAGAAAATCAAACCAGATTTACTTTCTGTGGAAAAGAAAAATCACAGAAACCCCACACCAGTTTATGAAGTACCTCACACAGTAACATGGGAACAGATATTTTAAAAAATGCTGTTCATTTAGTAACAGCTCTGAGGAAGATTGAACTAACAATTGCAGCCGTGTACTTGATCCATATTTTTTGAAATTAGTTTTTTTATCTCCAGTGAGGCAAAAACCTGTGCACAGAATTCTTAGCAACTTAAAAAATATTCTTAATAACTACTATTTGAAGAGAATCTCAAAAATGCAGAAAAATGAAGTAAGTTCCAAACGTCAAGCTTCAGCAATTATATGGGATAGTTCCAGAACTATGAAAGAGATTGGACAAGCTGCATGAAAACCTACTCACTAGAAAAGAATGCCATAGTTCACAAACATCATTTAAAAGAGATATCTGAACAAAGATATCTGAAAACATAAGTAAAAAAAGGACAGGGAAGAATGACTTTCAACACTTTTTCAATGAGATCTTTTTTCCATACTAGCTAAAGAGCCCTGAATTACCATTTCCATCTGGAAAGGCAGGCTTCAGAGCTGGTGGTTTGTTTTTTTTTAATTTTTAAAATTTAGTTATTTTTACTTAAAGAGTACTCTGGTCACTTCAAGCTCGTGCTCCCTATTTTGCTTCAGTATACAAGCTGCACTGAAGTTATAGCTATGTAGATGAAAAGTGACTTTTACATTTGTTGATGAGAGAATAAACATGCTTAACTCATAATCTATCTTTAACTGTTTACAGAATGCTTAGGTTGGAAGATCACCCAGTCCAACCTTTGACTAACACCATAATCTAACTACTAAACCATGTCCTTAAGGAACAGGTCTGCTTTTTAAATACCTCCAGGGATGGTGACTCCACCACTGTCCTGGGCAGGACATTCCAATGCCTGACAACCCTCTCAGTGAAAAAATATTTCCTAACATCCAGCCTAAACCTCCCCTGGTGCAGCTTCTATCCCATTCCCTCTGTTTCTATCACAGTTCCCTAGGGAGCAGAGGCTGTTTCCCTCCTCTCTCCAACCTCCCTTGAGAAAGCTGAAGAGAGCTCTAAGGTCTCCAAATAGTTCAACAAATTGTTTAGTTCAACAAAAGCTTTGGTTGACTGGACAGTGATAAATACAGGTAACTTCTCCCCTACGTAGTATGCATTAAACTGATTTACTTTCACTTCTTCAGTTGCTATCCTGCTCTCATCACAGTGAGGAAGTTTTGCTAAGAATATTAAAAAAAAAAAAAATAGAACCACAATAGCACTCGCCAGTGAAGATACCAAGGCTCAACGAAGCCCTTCAATAAGAGAAGCCATCCTTCCACCCAAGCCTTTTCCTCCCATGAGGACGGCAGAAGCAGTGTGTTTGTGTGTGTGTTTGTGTGTGTGTCTGTGTCTGTGTGTCTGTGTCTGTGTGTCTGTGTGTCTGTGTCTGTGTGTCTGTGTGTCTGTGTCTGTGTGTGTGTGTCAGAAGGGGGACACACCACCTCCCCGCTGCGGCCCTGGGTGCCGGGGGGGAGCGGAGCGGCCAGCAGCGGAAGGGCTGCTTTCTGGCCGGGTGCGGGCGTGCCTCGGGGACAGGAGGTGCCGGACCGCCTCCGTCCCGCTCTCCCGGTGGGTGCGGGCAGGACACTCACTGCCGAGTCCCTTGGCTTGGCTGAGGAGGGCCTCCGAATCCACTTGCTCCTCGCTCTGCACGGCCGGCTCCTCGCAGGCTGCCGCCTCCTCCTCCTCTTCCTCCTCCGCGGACCTGCTCCTCTCCTCGGCGGACAGCAGCTTCTCCTCGCCTGCCCGCTCCAGCCCCAGCCAGCTGCCCAAGCCGCGCAACATGGCGCGGGGGCGGCGGCGGCCGCACTCGGCCGTTAACGGTCACACCCGACGCCCGAAGGCCAGCAGCTGTGTACGCGGAAGCCTGGGCTACCCACTCCTTCCGCATACGTTACTTCCGCCCGTGGCGGGGCTGGACCGGGCCGCGGGGGGCGGGGCACAGGCGGGGCGGCGGAGCCGGCGTGCGAGGTGCGGAGAACGGCGCCGTCGGAGGGGCGGGAGGGGCCGACTGGAATACAGGCACTGACACCGGGTTCGTCCCGGTCCCGTGGCGCCACCACCTGCCTGCGCGGGGGACGCGTGGGCGGGCGGAGGGCGGCTCCCCGCGGCAGTCGTCGCCGCTGGCTCGGATCTCCCTGAGGGGGAAGCCGCAGAGTGGCCGCCCCTCGCAGGCATTTTACCGGCGGCTCGGTGCGGGCGGTGGTTCGGGGCTCTGCCGCGGGGTTTCGCCTTCTAGGGGAGGCGTCGGCTTTACCCCCTCCACTCACCCTCCCCCCCCCAACCTTGCCCTGGGCGTGCGCTTCAATACGGCAAACCAGGAGGGGGTCGCGCAGCGCGGCGGGAGAGCCTGGTCCCGGCTCCCGGGCTGCTGGTCGGGGTGCCACCCCCACCCCCTTCCCGCCCCGCGGCGGGGCTGCCCTGAGGTGCTGGGGCGGGGCACGACGGGGGAGATTCATTCCCGGGCTCGGCTGGTGCTGCCCGCTCAGCGCATAGCGGCCCGTTTGGGGACTGAGGTGCTGGAGCGTGTCCCGGGAAGGGCGAGGAAGGGTCTGGAGCACAAGCCTTGAGAGGAGATTCCGAGGGAGCTGTGGGTGTTTATCCCGGGGAAAAGGAGGCTGAGGGGAGACCTCGTTTTAAACAAGTACGTGGAAGGAGGTATCGAGGTGGAGGTCGGGTCTCTTCTCTGTAGTAGGAAGTGACAGATGGAGAGGAAATGGCCTTGTGTTGTAACAGGGAGAGTTTAGAAAGGATGTTACAAAATATTTCTTCATCAAAAGGGTCGTCAAGCGTCGGAACAGGTTGCCCAGGGAAGTGGTGGAGTCACCGTCCCTGGAGGTATTTAAAAGCTGTATAAATGTGGTGCTTAGGGATATGGTTTTGTGACTGTTTTGTACTGTTAAAGAACTTTTCCATCCAAAAGTATTCTGTGGTGTCCCTGCTGAAGACAATGATCTCCTGTTGATCAGATGAAACTGGAGTAAATTGGCATTCCTCTCTGCTTGTTCTGATTTCCAGTTCCCAGCAAAATGTTTGCTTCCAGTATTCCCTTTTTGCTTTCCCTCTCCTGTGTCCTTTTACAGGTGACTTTCCAAATCTCCTGGCATTCTCTGTTTCTAGTGCAAACGATCATTGTACTTCCTTAAGATATTGGGAAATCGTTGCTGAAATCACAGCAGTGGTTTAATTTTGGTTCTTGTAAGCAATGTGATAGGTTTAAGGAGTTTTGATTTTTTCAAGATTTCAAAATGGCTTAGATGATTGTGAAATATTAATGATGACAACTACATTGAGTGATTTATTAAGGAAGAGTCTGTAACAGAGGGAGTAGGCTCCAAATCTTAGAACTGATGCTATTAATGATCTTTTTCTCCCAATTTAAATACTTCTGATAGTTGTGGCCTTCCTTTTGTTTGTATTGACAGGAAAACAAAACTTTACTAATTAGTATTATCAATCATAAAACCCTTGATACTAAGCATTAGTATGTTCTTGAACTCTCCTGAAGATCCAGACCTTATTTATGTTACTTGAATATAGTAGGAGGAAGGGCTACAATGTTCTTCCACTACCACTTACTGCCAGCATTTGAAGAACCATTCTGCTTTGATTTATAGAGAATGCTATTAGCTCATGTGCTGTTGCGTGTTATTTTGAACAATTGAGGTGCTTAAGTAAGGAAAGATTTTCCTGACCCTGGAATTTTTGCACTGTGGTGAGCCATGCTGTCATTGTTCCAAGATTATTCCGCTAATTAGGCCTTCACAGCTGCCTGAGTGTAATGTGAATGCAATTATGGATGAGATATGGGCATCCTCCTACTTCAGATGGGGTGCAGAAATGGTGGAAAAATCTATGAGTGTGTGAAAGCCAGGTGAAGTGGGAGAATTGCAGGGATGTTACCAACAGCAGTCAACATGGTAGGATAAAAATTATCAGAATTTTTAGGGGATAGTGGTCTCAATCTTTTTTTTTTTTAATGGTTCTGGGTCCCTTACCTTTCATACTTTTATACAGTGCAAGGCGGCAAAGACATATTACTGTCTCTGAGATTATCACTCCAACCTCCCCATTGTATGATTTGTCTAGTATGATATTTAAAACTATGAGCTTTTAGCTAAAAGTTTTAATTATGCAGGCTTCTTAGAACTGAATTTTTAAAGAAATAAATTTTCTGTATCTGAATAGCCATCGTCACCCATGTGAGTACTATTATAGGGCACTGTGAAATAGGATGTTGTAACTGATGAAGCTTTGAGCACCATAACATAGATTAATTTTCATGTTTCTATCTTCGGTGTATAGTTTTTGTGAATATTCAGGAGTTGTAGCTCCTTCTTGTGAAGAATAATTTATTCTGTAGTCTAGACAGGAAAGCAGAAACTGACAAGTTGGTCGTGACATAGCTCTCACAGCTGCTCTATCCATCCCGAATGCGTGATGCTAAGGTGTTTGATAACATCAGGTGTTTCTCCAAATTTGAAACTTAAAGCAGATACAATGTTGTTTTCCAGAACAGCGTCAACTCTCTCTGCATCATTGTACAGAGATGCTAAATGATTATTTTTCTGATTTTTCTCTCACAGTAATTACTTGGAGACAGAGAATGGGTAGACATGTGAAGAAAGGACTCTAGCCTCTTGAGCATTAACGTACTGTAGTATAAATATGTACATTTTTGTTTGGTGCTTCTGTCCTGTTACTGCATTCTATTGATCTATAGGATATTGTAAGACTTGTAGTGAAATACTTGATATGCTGTGAGTCAGAGACACAAAAGCTACTGGAAAATGGTATGGATGGTATAAGATTCTAATTTTAATATATATTTGAAGCTACAGTCACTGTTTTTGAAAGTAAAGCTGATGGGCAGAGAATATGAGTCTCTGGCCAATGGACTAATGGACAGTTTTTGAGCTAGCTTTTCAAAACACATGTGAAATTATTAGCTACTTTACAAGGAATCCAGGGTGAGGTTCATCTTGCCTAACTTGTTCTAAAACTTATCTGGCTCTTCCTCTCACTGGAGAGGAATATGTCAGATCAGCTGTGCCTCTTTGGTACCTCTACAGAGCAGTGTATCAGAGTGGTACCTTTATCCACGGACTGGACTTTGCCAGCCAGCTTACATATTGGTGTATAAGCTGGAGGAGATGAATCCTACTCCTAGAATCCAAAATAGTAATTTTTGTTGTCTTTGCAACTTAAATTCTTTGCATAGTGAGGCGATGTTCTTCCCTGATAGGAATTCCCATTCATCAGATGTATGTCTCTGTCATTTTAGATTTCCAGCTTGAGATCAACGTGCTTGTGCTGATTTTTCGATGAAGTACATCCTGGTAACTGGTGGTGTCATCTCAGGCATTGGCAAAGGGATCATTGCAAGCAGCATTGGTACCATACTGAAATCATGTGGTCTACGTGTCACTGCAATCAAAATTGATCCTTACATAAACATAGATGCTGGAACCTTTTCACCATATGAACATGGTATGAAGGACAGTGCTGTTCCCTTTTGCATAAATATTTTGATTTCCAGTAATGTTTTTTTAATTATTATTATTTTTCCCTAAGAACAGTACTATAGTAATTATTAGTAATTTTGTAATCTGTGTAGCAATGCAAGCTTGTTCCTTGCTGTGTGTTCTCCAGGGCATTTTCTGCTTTAAGTGAGGAGAGAAGAAACCTATTTGTTGAAGGTGATTTTATGATTAGATGCTTCCTTCCTATGAAATACCACTTTGCAGCAAAATCCTAGCTGTAGACCTTGCTCAGTGAATGCTACCTTCAGTTCAACTTGTTTAAAAAAAAAGAAAAAAGTTGGAATAATACTCTAAAATGTACTTGAGGATTTAAGTCCTCCACAGTTACCTGTGGATGCTGTTACCTGGGTGTCAGTGCCTTCTAGTGTGTCTTCATGAGAGTTAGATTAAGTTCTTGTTTTAGTCAGTGAGAAAGTAGAAACCATCAGTGGAGCTTAGAGAGCCAATTAATGATGTAATTTGAAAGCAGATGCTTGGTTTGTTTGGGTAGTTCTCTGAGTTACATTGGTTGCATTTACGACATTGTTGATGGGGTACAGGACAATGTGATGTGCATTTATAATGTTGAATGTTCCTTCAGCTGTCTGGCTTGTTACTCAGACATTTATTAAAAACAGTGGTTTTCAAAGTACCTTTGGCCAATAGAAATTTCTAATTCTTTTTGTTTGTTGGATTTCATCTGCTTACTTTTAAGTCTAGACTAAAATTTTTGGAACTTGAGATAAATGTGATAAATCCCCCAAGCTGAAACAAAAAAAGACCACTTTGTTTTTTAAGAGGATGAAGATCACAGTACATCAGACTTCTCTCAAAAAGCCCAATTTAACTAATCCAGTAGTACTGTTCTTTCAGAAGTGCACCTGGTGCTGCTATTAGGCAGTTGACAGGAAAAGTTCTGCCTCTGCCTGTGGTGGTAAGAATCCTGTGATCACTTGAGATTGTGAGGATGTCTTCCTCCTCTGGGGGAGAGGGGACTGTGGCATTTCATTTCCACATGTATTTTGTTTTGCTTCTCTTCATTTAAGAGTTTCTCGCTGCTTGTGAAAAAGCTCTGGCTTGCTGAGTAGTAAGTAGAAATTCACACCTGCCAGAATTATATACCTCTTTCCTTAACATTTTGCCAGAAATATGATTGATTCAAAGGATTTTAATTTGGTGATCTGCAGTTAACTGAAGAGTTCTTTCAGTAATACACTATTTAATGAAAAATGTCTGTTCCACTCTGCATCTCTTGACTTAAGTGATAATTAAGTATAGTGGAGGAGTATCTCCTCTCTTCAGTGCCTCACAGGACCAGGCACTGATAAATCTTCCACTATGTTGTACATATTGTGTTTTTTTTGTAAAACTAATCATTGGAGTTTTGTATCTTGGTGGGATATATGTTTCTGTCATTGACACTACAGTTTATGTTCACTATGGCCACACCCTCACTGTGGCCATAGTGAAGCAGGTATACAAGGTGAAACAACACTAAGAAATGGTGATCATGTTTGAAGAAGCATTTACATTCATCATGACTTCTTCTTCTGATCCAAGCCTTGGTCATTAAAATAGATCCAAAGAACCAGAGTTTATAGACAAACACATGCATGATAATTCATGCTTGTAAAAGCACAGCTTTCAGCTCTCACATGCAAATTAATGTTTTATTTGTTGCTGCTTTATGATTGCTGGAGATTGTTTTCTTTCTGATCAAGGGTTGCAGCATGCTTTGGAAATGCCAGTTAAGTATTTTTAAGTAATCTAAATATTTTGGCAATGTAACAATTTATTTACAAAACTGTACATGACTGAGGCTAGGCATTCAATGTAAATGTGATGACTTGCATATTAAGTCACAGAGAATGACAATGCAGACTGAGTTTCAGCATGTGTGCTATTGATATGTTGTTATGATATGTCAAAAAAATTTGTTCAATTGTGGATATTCATGCTGTGTGTTTAATAATTTCTAATAATTTTATTGCTTTTCTTTCTGCTTTAACTTTTTTTTTTTCAGGTGAAGTTTTTGTATTGAATGATGGTGGAGAAGTTGACTTAGATTTGGGAAATTATGAGAGATTTTTGGACATCAGTCTCTATAAAGATAACAACATCACCACTGGGAAGATATATCAGCATGTCATTAATAAAGAAAGACATGGTGATTATCTGGGAAAAACTGTTCAAGGTAATATTTTAATTCTGTGAGGTGCTGGTCCATTCAGTCTTCACAAAAGAGTGATCAGCTAGAACAAGTTGGTCCTTGCTGCATCCTGTTATTCCTTTCTTCTTCCGTAGAGATCTGTGTGTATTCTTGTGGGAATGCTGGACCTCTGTATTCAACTAAAGGAGTAATAGAAAAAGGAGCTAGTAGTTTCCTTTTTGACTTTCTGCTCATTTTCCTCCTCTTGCATGCAAAACCTGGTTTGTGGGCCTAAAGTAAGATTGCCTTCATTGGTTTTGTCTTGTAGTTGTCCCACATATCACTGATGCAGTTCAGGAATGGGTTATGAATCAGGCAAAAGTTCCAGTGGATGATGACAGAAAAGAGCCACAAATTTGTGTGATTGAGGCAAGTGTGAAACCTCTTTGGTTATATATCTGCAGTGAACACTAAGAACTCTCTTTGCTACTTACTGTAAAAAGGTCAGACTGAAGTTTTATAGAGAGCAGCAATGCAAAGACACATTTTGTACTTTTTGGTTTGTTCTGAGAATGATAGTGTGTCTTACACTACAGCTGCTGTTTACTTTACTAACTCCCTTCTAGAATAATATTTGAGCTGAGGTGCTGAAGGGTTTATTAATTCATAAAATTAAAAAAGATAGTTATTGCAAGATGAAGTATCTGTTCCAAGACACAGACATTTGACTGACACTCTATGATGTTAATTGTATTGGACAGCCTCTGTAGTATCTGAATTTTCCTATGGGTGGTAGGAGAGGCTATAACATCCTAGCTTTCCATGTGACTTCAAATGTCCATCTGGTTGCTCATGGTTGTTTACAGGAATGTATTTAAGCACTGTATAAGTTAGTTTCCAATGTTATTTTTAAGTCTCTGGACATAACTTCGTTAAACACTTAAGGTGCTGATGTTCTATACAATGGAAATACAGAGTTTTACCCATCCTAAGAGAGTCAGCTGGAGGAAAGGCAATCAGTAATAGCTAGTATTAATATTATAATGAAAAACACAGGAGGTGATACCTGAGAATTTCACAGAAGAATAAATTTGCGTAGATTTAATGCCAGAAGCAACCACCATCAGCAATAGTGTGAAAAGGTTTGTGATCCAGGCCACAGAATTGCTCAGTGTTTCTTATGCAGAAGAATCTGCCTTAATTAAAACATTCTTACTGGTATAGATATATTTTTATAATGTGCATGGCGAGAGTCAAACATTTAATTTAGAAGAAATTGCACAGGAACATAAAACATTAATAGGTGATAGGATAGTAAGTCCCTTAACATTAAGCTTTATTTCTGTTTCCTTCATGGAAGGCTTTTTTTTGCATGTTAATTTTTATTTTAATAGTTTTAGCTTGATTAAAAATAATCTTATTTGGGACTTTATAATGTTTTTCATAGCAAGGTTTTGAAGGAATATGTGTCCCTTATACAAATGTGGTTTTAAGAAGCTTTCCTGGTACTGACTGACCACAAACATGCAATTCTTTTAAAAGCCACATGATGGCACAGAAAGATAATTCTGAAATGCAACTGCTTCACTTGTGCTAAACACTGCTTTGTTCAGCTCTTAGTCTAGTACAGCTCTTCGTATCTTTGAAAAGCATCTAATTTCTGCCTTTACAAATAAGTTTTATCATGAGCTTAGTCTTGGGTTTTGGCTAGATAATAAACATTTAAAGTAGTGTAATGTGAAATAATATTTCAAATTGTCCATATAGCATTTATTGGTGTTGGAAAGCTATGATAATATTGCTAAATGCCTGTATCTTGTAGGCTGTCGACTGTTCATTAATCTGTCAGGCAGGAAAATAAAGTTTTTCTGTACAAAACCCTTCATATCAGCTTAACTTTAGATAAGTTGTTCACCACTTCTAAGGCAGTGAAAATCACATAAAAATGTGCATTATTCAGTAGAACCACACATCTTCCCATGGGAAGCTTATGTGTACAGTATAAAGTGAGTATAAAAAAACTGGAAAATTGCTTTATGTTTTCCACAGGAAAATCTACAGAATAGATAAGGATTCTTTACAGACTGTGCCTGCAAATTTAATTGTCAATTTTTAAAAGATAATAATTTTAGAAAACTTGTTGAAGATATAAAAAGTAGACTTTTTTTTTCTTTTGTTTTTGCTTTCTGCCATTCTGACAGATCCAAGCTTTCTTTTTCAGCTGGGTGGAACCATTGGAGACATAGAAGGAATGCCATTTATTGAAGCATTTAGACAGTTTCAGTTCAAAGCAAAAAGAGAGAACTTCTGTAATATCCATGTTAGTCTAGTACCACAGGTAAGTTGTTCAAATTAATAAAATAGATTTTAGTCTTCATTTGGCTTCATATTTGTTTCCTTCCCTAATTTAATACCCTAATTTACCCACCCACACTGGGGTAAATAAACCACTTCATAAGTACTTTACTGATGTGAGAATTTTTTTTAGTGTTCTGAATTACCAAAAAACCCTTATAAAAACTAAGTTATGTAGAAGACTAAACATAATTGTGATTTGCACTGGAAGATGCTGGTACATCTTGAACCCTATCAGAAAGGCATTCAGATTCTCCAAGGTCTTATTTAAAATTGTATTTGTTAGAGTTAACAGTATAAGGAGGGAAGGATGTGGGAGCCCCAGATGGTGTAGTGTTGAATGGTCCTGATGTGCAGCATTCTGGGCAGACCACATCCGTGGAAGAGATTCTCCCCTTTTGGTCATTTAAACCAATACATAACTTTCTTACAGTGAAGCAGCTGTCTGGAAATGTTTACTTGCAAGTTTTACAACTTGCAATTAATTTTTTCTTTTAAATTGTGCCTGCTTAGTGGATGTTTGTTACAATTTGAGCATTCAAAATATATCTTTCCAGCCTAATGCCACTGGTGAACAGAAAACAAAACCAACACAGAACAGCGTTCGAGCGCTGAGGGGTCTAGGCTTGTCTCCAGATTTGGTGAGTCAATAAATACAGATTTTTATTTATGTGTTATCTAGAAGTGTCCTTGAATAACCTGTGTTCAAAGAATAAGCCTTAGTTTCTCATGAGAGACAAGAATATTAGAAGAAATGCGAAAAACATACTGCCTTGCTTCACTAAGGCCACAGGAAATTGTATTACTCAAATTCACTCTAAGTGAATTTAATTCAAATAACACATTACAGTATCTTGGGACCTTAACTATACTCTTCTTCTGAAGGTGTCTTTCCAGAAAAATCATTCTGCACTGCTAAATATATTCTGAAGTCTCAGTTCACTTTGTGGGAAGACCTAGAATGCTTCTGGCTTCTAACATTCTCTCACAAATGTCTTTTTATGTATGATTAAGACGAAGTAACCCTACCTTAGAAATACAGCATTTAAAAATATTCCTGTTCGGAAATATAAAACATGTGGGTGAATCTTCAAAGTAAGGTTCATCAATTTTTTCACAGAATCTTAGAAGAGTTTTGGTTGGAAGTGACATTTAAAGGTCATCTAGTCTAAGACATCTTCCACTAGATCTGGTTGCTCCTCTTTTTTTGTTTAAAACCCTTGCCCCTTATCCTGTTGCAGCAGGCCTTACTAAAAACTTTGTCCCCATCTTTCACACAAGCTCCCTTTTAAATAATGAAAGGGCACAGTAAGGTTTCTCAGAGAGCCCTCTGTTCTCCAGGCTGAATAACTGAGGTGCTTCAGCCATCTGATCATCTTTGTGGCCCTCCTCTGGACCCACTTAAAGAGGTCCATGTCTTTCCTGTGCTGAGGACCCCAGAACTTGATACAGTACTCCAGATGGGGTCTCTTGAGAGTGGAGTAGAGGGGGAGAATCACTTCCCTTGACCTGCTGGCCATGCCCAGGATATGGTTGGCTTTCTGGGCTGTGAGCACACATTGCCAGCTCATGTACAGCTTTTCACCCACCAGTACTCTGAAGCCCTTCCCAGGCTGCTTTTACTGCCTCTTATACCACATACTATAATGAACCTGAAGCCAGCCAATTTCCCTTTATGCCAGTTGGCAATGGTGACAAGTGCTCAAATCCTTCCATTCTTTCTCCCCAATACTCTAATGTGTGTATTCCCTGGATGCAGTGTTTGTTTTCCTGTCACTTTTCCCTGGGAGCAGAGATGAGACATAAGTAGACTGGAACTCCTTGTTGCCATCTTCATAAACTTTGATATCAGTGAATCCAGGACAGCACAGTTTCAAATGCCAACACAGCCCCAGTCCAAACTGCAGCTCATATCTTCCTGAGCTGCAGCTGGTACAGCTGAGAGACAAACTCTGTTTTTTAAATCTGCTTCAGGAACAGAAATGGACAATTTTACTCTTTTGTGTGAGGCTGGTAGTCAAAGAATATTTTCCATAATTGATCCTGGAAGTTACTGGCCATTTTCCATTTCCATGCAGTCCACTGGGAGAAAAAGCTTCCTATCCCTTCTCAGAAATTGAGAATAGTTGCTGTTTCTGTATAATATTTATACCCTCAGAATGGAAAGATTATTCTCAAAAGTCCCACAGCTAATTTTTGTGTTGTTTTTCTTCCTGAATTTTTTTAAAACTCTTTTCACATTTATAAAAAAGAATGTTTGTAACTACAAAACTAATGGCTTTATAAATAGAAAACATGAAGGATGTTAGGTAGCTTTGAATTGTTGGTGACTTTTACTGACTTAATGCAGCTCTATATTCCAACCTTCAAGGCCTAAATTTCAAAATCCCTCCAAAGATGCTAATTGC
The DNA here is from genome assembly GCF_003957555.1 of Calypte anna. Taxonomy (NCBI): domain Eukaryota; kingdom Metazoa; phylum Chordata; class Aves; order Apodiformes; family Trochilidae; genus Calypte; species Calypte anna. The sequence continues at coordinate 122,908,003 of NC_044244.1, forward strand.
AGATGGAGCTGCTTGTGATTTTTGAAGGCCTTTAAGATAATTGCCAGTGCCTGACTCTTTTTTTATTTCAAATGAATTTTTAAAACCTGCTAAGTGTGAATGTGAGTGATAAAAGGGAAACTGTCCAATCTAGTCACTTTCTCACATCTCAAGTTCTTGCTTGCGGCAGTATTGGTTATGCCAGATGTGCAGTACATTTCTTTTTTCCCTGTTATTTTGATACAGCTGCTGTTGACCACTACAGCATAGAGTGATTACACTGCCAGCAAAGCTGCGTGGTGCTGTTCTAAAGCTGTTTGGGCACTGCTTCAAGAAAATCTTTAAATGGTTTAAATTGGGCAGGGGTCCAAGGTCAAGCAGCATATGGGGAAGCTCCTAGCAGAGCAGTCAGGAGGGCTTCCTTCACTAGCTGTGCTGCCAAGTTGTCTGATAAAAACTTGGCCAGACCTGTTCTTGATACCAGCTGCCTCCCTGACTGGTCCCAGGCTTCCTCAAGGTGCATGCTGGGCCAGTCTCAGCTGTGTTTGTACCAGAGCCTTTCTGTTCTCCATGGGGTGTGCTAAGCTCTTAATGAGTAAGCTGTATCTGCAGATTTAATGGACTTGGTCACAGCATTTTGAGAACCCATTACACGCTTGTCAGTGCTGCCCTTTTCTGTTGAATTGTTCCTCATCTTATTTGTATAATGTTTATTTTAGATGCACCTCGGCCGCTGTTATTGCAGTTTTGTATTTTCAGGTTTATTCTGAAGTTTTTGATTTCTGTGACTCCTTTAAATTTGCCTCAGCAAGTTGGATGATACCATGGTCAAATCCATTTTGAAATCTGATACCATCAAGGTTTATGAGTTATGTCTTCAAACAGTACCCAATTTTTAAGTATAAGTTGTGCTTAATAGAATATAGTGTACAAATTGTTCAGTAACTCTTGTTTTATTACTAGAATGTGCACTAATTTTCCATTATACTTGGCATTATTTTTCTAGAATTTATTGCAAGGGTAGGGGAAGTTAATTAGAGTTCATCAATGTCTGTGTATCATTTCTAGCAAAGTGATCAAAAGGTAAGCTGCAAGTCTGTAAAAAAGGGCTTAATGCATTAAGTTGTTGCACTTGCTAGAAGGACAGAGAAAATAATGAACTAATTAAGTAATCAGTAGAAATATTAAGAGAGCAGTTCTGCAATTTGAGGTAGTTGCCCTTAGTTATATAATGAAAAAAACTTCCAATTTGCACTGAAGCCAGTTTATTAAAATTTCTTTATTGTTAAAAATTTTCAGTATTTTCACAATTCCTGAGTTTTACATGCATCAGCAAAATAATCAGGAAAAAACCCCACTAAATTATGAAATAGTTTTCTCTTCTTCAGTCTCCTTTTTAATGTGATGTACAAATTAAGAATTGCAAAAAGATGTCGAAGTATTGCAATGGTAGAAAACATGCATATAAGCTATGTATTGTTGCTCTAAATTTAGCTGAAAGTATGTTGGTATTACTTTTAATTCATCATACTATTCATACTAACAGAATTGCTAAACTTTAGTTTAAGAGTTTTACAATATTAACTACAAGAAAGGACAACATGAGGAAGCAGTATTACAGTGAGTGCCAAAGAAAGATTCTCCAAAAGAGAAGCAAACCCACACATTTGTTAATTTGTTAATTAATTAATTTCTCCATGAGCAGTATTGAGGATCTTCTATTGGTTAGCCTAGTAAATATGTAAGTTTTTTTTTCCCCGTTTTTACAGATTGTCTGTAGAAGTGCAAAACCTATAGAAATGGCAGTGAAGGAAAAGATTTCCATGTTTTGCCATGTGGAGCCTGAGCAGGTCAGTACTTCAGTATTTTATTTGTCATTATTTAAAATGTGGGAAAGCATGCAAATATTTCTGTGTTTCTATTTTCCCATGCAAGCTGTTTAATTGTTTCAATTGCTTCTACAATTTTTATATCCTGTCACTGTAGCACTGAAAATATTGGGAATGTGTGTTAAATTTTATGTCAGTCATTAACCATTTAAATGCATGTTATGTAAAAAAATTAATAAAAGGAATAGATTTGGAGTGTATGGCTAATGCTATACCTAGTTGTGAAAAGTGTGCAGGTGGTTAGGGGAATGGATAAACCAAGTGTGGCTGAAGCTGGGAGTTTCACTTATGTCCATAAATCATCACAGCCACGTTAAGACTCACTGTGATGGGTAATAGGCTATTGGTGCCCTTTAACACGCTTAGAACATCTACTATGTAGTTATATATCCTTTTATAATTCACTTGTAATCTTGGCCTTAATAGTTTCAGTGTTTAATTGCTGTTCAAATATTAATTTTAATAGAACAAATTATCTTGAATATTTTTGCGAGTGCATTTTACTTTTCAATGTAACAGATGATATTAAAGGGATAATAGATGCCAATAGTTATGCAGTAGTTCAAATATTCATGAGTGTTAACTTCCCTCTATTCAGGAGTGTAAGAGAAGGCTTTTTTTATAATAAGATTCCAGACGAGGACATGGAAGGTAATGTGGCCATTACTTCCTTCCCTTTGCTTCCATCTTAATATCCATGGAAGACAACACCCTTGAGTTAGCTTCTGGAAAATCCTTTGGAAATGCTTTTGTGGTTTCTTTTCAGCCAGAGGCAGACAACTGGAAGTTAAATCAAACAAAAATGTCGTGTGTTTTTCTGGCAGTATCAGGCCATGAGTAAGCATGTACATACTGCTTACTCATGTGCTTCCAACTGCAGTTACTACGCCACTCTTACTGGACCAAGAGTCTTCTGCATAACTGAACTTCCCTGTCAGCTCCTCGGCAAGGAGGGAGCCATCTTCATGGCACTTTTTTTTTTTTTTTTTTTTTTGGTTTTTCCAATGTTCTGCCTTTTAGGATAGAAGCTCATTAGTTGTACCATTCACATCTTTCATGAGAAACTGAATATATGATCCTGGGCAGAAGTGCTGCACTCTTGTCTTGCTCTGGCTAGCTCAGATGTTGATCCACAGTACTGCACTGTGTAATACAGGTGTATCCCAGCTAGGTAGGCCAAGTGAACTAAAGTGGGATGGTGCTAGGTACCATATTGTGTTGCAGCCTTTTTTTTTTATTATTATTTTTTTTTATTCCTGATGTTCAGAGGGAACCTCTTCTGTTTTAGTTTGTGGTCATTGCCTCTTGTCCTATCACTGAACACCATTGAAGAGAGCCTGCCTCCATTTTTGCACACTTCTCTTGTATTTCTGTGCATTGTTGAGATTATCCACCCCTGCCTCTGAGCCTTTTCTTCTCAGTGTTTCTCCACAGAGTGATAGGGAGAGATGTTCCAGCCCCATAATTGCTTACACAGCCTTTTGGGGGCTCTGGACTATTATCAGTATGTCCATGTGTCTCTTGTACTAAGTGGGAAACCCAGAACTGGACCCAGAACTCCAGGTGTGGCCTCACCAGTGCTGGTTAAATCACCTCCCTCAATCTGCTGGCAGCACTGCATCTTCTAATGCAGTTGAACATACCACTGGTTATTTCATGTTCAACTTAGTGTCCATCAGGACACCAAGGTTCTTTTATATCAGCCACTCTTGCAACCTTGGTGTAATTTGAAAACTTGCTGAAAGTATGCTGTGCCCCATTTTCTAATTAGTGAAGATGTTAAATAGCATCAGACCCAATACTGACTCCTGGGGTAGTCTGCTAGTTACCACGTTTCAAATTGGCTTTGTGCTGCTGATCATCACCCTCTGGGCACAGCCATTCTGCCAGTTTTCCTGTCTCTGCTCAGCCTGCCCATATGTGAACAAGTTGTCAATTAGTATCATACAGAAGACAGTGTTAAAAGCCTTCCTGAACTTTTATCATAAGCTAGCTGTGTCTGTTTTGGTAGGTTCCATTTATGTTCTTTCTTTCCCATTTAATATTCTTCAGGCTTTTGAGAGACAGAGAAAAAAGTGTTAGCAGTCATAACTCTTGTGGGGCTAGATGTTTGTATTAAAACTGATGCACTGATAGGCTTGACAAGCTATCTTTGTATAACATTGTGAAGAAGTGAAACACATTTTTACCTTTTGGGTAACTCATTCCATGTATATTTAGTGGAACCTAAAGTATTGGCTGTGCTACCCTGGTTGCTCGAAAGAAAAGTATTTAAAAATTAGAATGTACATAGAATACAAAACACATATAGCATAGAAAAAAATCGAACGTATGTTTCTTATGAAAAAAATTTAGGTAATTCTCTTTTTTTTTATACCTATTTCTTGCTAGGTCATATTTATCCATGATGTTTCTTCCACTTATCGAGTACCGATCCTGTTGGAGGAGCAAGGCATTATTAAGTATTTTAAACAGAGGTTAAATTTACCTATTGATGACCAGCCAAGTGACCTTCTACTGAAATGGAAGAAAATGGCTGACAGGTATTCTAATTCCTGCTGCTTTTTCTAGAAGTGTTTTAATACAAGTTAGGCTTTTAACTGCTATGAAGTCACCAACTGGACTGGGGTCAATAGCGTGCTGCTTGATCAACCTGGGTTGAATGACATGGGTTTAAAAACATTAGCAGTTTTGTGATTTTTAGATCATGTTTTGTGAACTTAAAGAAAAAGCAAACTGTTAAAATGTTTTCTTTGTGTAAATTGGTGTAATAACTGAAAGATTTGGTTTTGACAGATATGAGAGGTTGCTGAAGGTGTGTTCCATAGCTCTCGTTGGGAAGTACACAAAACTAAGTGATTGCTATGCATCTGTTTTCAAGGCTCTGGAACACTCTGCACTGGCAATTAATCACAAACTGGATTTAATGGTGAGAATATTTCTGGATTTTCCTTTCACGAATACTTTGAATAAACTCTACTAGTTTCCATCATTTAAGGCAACCTTAATTCATGTGGAAATTAGGAAATTAATCATGCAGATAAGCACTGCCTCGATGAGCATCTCATTTTTTTAAAGGAAGTGTTTACAGATTTAATTATTTTATTTGGAACTAAACTTATCTGAAAGGAATGCTGTAATTACCTAAGACTGGATCTGATAAAAAAGCAGATTTTAATTGAAAATTTCTATTTACTATCAAAGGTGATTTTCACATATTCTTATGAGAATGCTAATTATGTTAAAGAGATTAGCTTCAAGACAGGATAAAACAGGTAAATTGAAAAGCTGTTGAGTTTCTTTTTAAAATCCAGTGCCAGAAGCTGTTGTTCTTAATTTCATTTAATATTCTGAGAGCTGTGCATTTTATCTTCAGCAGGATTCTAATGATATCACAATTGGGCCATAACTGTAGTTTCTCCAGAATAGCAGTTCCTTGAATAAAGGAGTATTTAGGGATCTAATTTGTCTTATTTTAACGAGAATAGAAAGTTAAGCTACATGGGGAAAAACTGTTATCAGCTTTCTTGCTGGTTTAATTATCAATTTCCATTGTGGAGTTTTGTTGCTAGGGATGGCAATTTAAGGGTAGAAAATCAGGATAGAAGTGTGGATTGTCAGCACTTAATAGGTACAGAGGACATGTTAGCAACTTGAAATAGCAAAACAGTAATAAAATGTCATGAAGAATCATCAGAGACACAGTCCTTTAGAGCAATTCGTTGCATAAGATAAATTGATCAAAATGTGCAGTTGAAGGCTGTACTGCACTTGGTAGGTTTTGGTCTCTGCCTGCCTCTGATTGGAGCAAGTTTGTGTGTTTATGCACTTTGGTAACGTTCAAAGGGTCATTCAAATGTCATCACATAATGAATGTCATTAACATCCAGATGCTGCTAAAGGCAGCAGGCCAGAGACATTGCCATCGGTCTGTCGCCTCAGTCCCTCTACCCCACATAGAAGCAATGGAAGCATATAACAACCAGAGGTGCTTATGTACTTTAATGAAGCATAGACTAATGAATACATGGAATTCCTGTTCACAGTGATATTTTCAGTATCTTTTGTGAAAGCTTCCATAAGCCATGAACACTGAGTTATAAAGAAGTGTCTTGTATTAGAAACCCATTTGCTTGAGGTCACAGGAGTGTTACCATTTCAGGTGATTTCAGTGGCTTGGTGGAACAAGATAACCAATTAGGTTTTGTACCTTTCCATCCTGCTTGGTTCTTAGGGACTGTTAATCAGATGGTGAAGTACTTGCAGCAGCTTGTGATGATGTAGAATATACTTTTCACACAGTTGCTTGTGTTGTTGTGAGCTATGAAATCACCCTGTGTTTTTCTCACTGGGTCATTCTCCTCCTTGTCAGGCCCACTAGTCAGCTGTAGATACAGAACTTTTTTTTTTCTTGAGAACTTCTTTACTGTAGAGAGAGATGGGTTGATTTATTTTCTGGGAAGAGAAATGAGGCCTCTCCTATCAAGAGAAAAGATAAAAAACCCTAGAAACTCCTTATTTTAATGTCCTTCTACTCTTGTCCTAAGTTATCACAGAAACATAGAGTGGTTTGGGCTGGAGAGGACCATAAAGATCACCTAGTTCCAACTATCCTGAATGGATTGGGATATCTCCCACTAGACCAGGTTGCTCAAAGCCCCATCCAACCTGACCTTGAACATTTATAAGGATGAGGCATCCACACTTTTCTGGGCAACCTGTTGCAGTGTCTCACCACCCTCACAGTGAAGAATTTCTTCCTAATGCCAAACCTAAATCTAACTTCTTGTAGTTAAAGACATTGCCCCTTGCCCTATCACTACATGCTTTTGTAAAAAGTCCCTCCCCATTTTTTCTGTAGGCCCCTTCACATATTGGAAAGCTTCTCTGAGGTCTCAGTGGAGCTTTTTCTCTTCTCCAGGCTTAACAACCCCCCACTGGGTCAGCCTGTCCTTGTAGGAGAGGTTCTCAAGCCCTCTGATCATCTTCATGGCCCTCCTCTGGATTTGCTCCAGTAGGCCCATGTTTTTTTGCTCCTGGGGGCTCCAGAGCTGGACACAGTATTCCAGGTGGGCTCTCACAGGAGGGAAGTAGAGAGAGAGAGAGAGAGAGAATTGCCTCCCTTGACCTGCTGGTCACTCTGCTTTTGATGATACAGTTTTGGCATTCTGGGCTGCAGGCACACATTGCTGGCTCATGTTGAATTTTTCATCAAGCAGCACCCTCAAGTCCTTCTCCTCAAGGCTGTTCTCAAACCATTCTCTGCCCAACCTGTGCTTGTACTTGGGATTGTGCTGACCCAGGTGCAGGGACCTTGCCCTTGTTTACCTCATGCAGTTTGCATGGGTCCACCTCTCAAGCCTGTCTTCGTGTTTAATAAGAGGTAACATTTTTCTACATTCTAAGGAGCTTACACATAGTGTTCACTGGTAAAAGAAGTACTCTGCAATTGTAAGGACTAGCAGAATTCAAGCAAACTATGTCTTTATGTGACTAAGAAGCTAATTGGTAGGTATCATTGAAAACAAAAAAAAGCCCCAAAACCTCGCCACCAGAAACTCAGTTTATGGAAAAAATAGCTTATGTTTTAAGGCTTAAGCTGTCTCCTTTGCCTGGAAGGGAAGGGGCAAGTAGTATCATGAAGGAAAAGAAAAAAAATATTTTAGGAAATAGGTAAGCTTTACTCCATAATGTTTTCTATGATTCACATGCACATGTAGCTGGGAAGTACTCAAAGCATTTGGACACACACAAATATGAGAGCAGACAGAATGCATGCCAGAGTGCTGAGAGTCTGGCTGGTGTCATTGTGAGGTCACTCTCCCATCAGCTTTGAAGGGTCATAGTAATTGGTGGAAGTTCTTGGTGACTTAAATAAGGGCAAATGTTGCACCAAACTTCAAAAAAGCCAAAAGGGAGGATCCCAGGAAATGGCAGGTGGTCAGCCTCACCTCATTCCCAGGGAAGATTGTGGAGCAAATATTCCAAGAAGTTGTTTCCATGTGCGTGAAAAACAGGAAAGTGAGAAGAGGCAGAATTAATTGCTGGAGATGTTGAGATTCTGACTGGAAATGACCCCAGGCAATCTCTTCTAATTTGACCTGATTTGGTCAACCCCCTGGGGGTTGGGATAGATTCCTCACAAGGCCCTTTTCAACCTACATTATTCTTCCACTAAGTAGTGTTTTATACTGGCAGCTGCACAGTGGGAAATGAAAATTTTTATATGTAAAATAACCTTGCTTTTAGAAAAAAACCTGAAGTGCACCAAGTCTGCAAATGCTCAGTTAGCTTTGTGTGCAGCTAGTCTTAATTTTGGTGGAGCTTTTGCATTGTCATGTCAATCAATACTTGCTGTACCTCCAGTATGATGCTGGCATGTGGACAGACAAGGGCTTCTACTGTATTTAGTTGCATGTGCTAACCTTATTTTTAGTGTTTTTGTCCAAAGACTCCCTGTGTAATCCTGTGTTCTGAAGGAACTGTTTAATATTGTATGTGGCATCTAGCTCATAAACCAACATCCACATCTGACTGACAAAATCTTCATGCTACTTGAAGTGATAGATGTGCTGCCTCAATATGTTTGGCAGGGAAACCCAATTAACTTCAGCAGTAATTAGCTTCCCAACCATGCAGCATGACAAGCTGTCCTTTTAGTTTATAGTATCGTGTCCTACTAGTATAGAGTAACAACAATCATAAGTAGTTATTTTTCTGTTGTATTTTTGATGCCTTTTGGAGTGTGGAAAAAGTAGAAAATGTTTGCTAGAAGGCAACCCTATCTGGAAAACTTTCATCAGTCTGACTGGTTTCATTTTTCCACGCACAAATTTAAGTTCAGTCATTTCAGGTGATCTTTTTTTGGGGGGGGAAAGACTTTAGAGAAGGATGCTATTAATTATGCTGAGAAAAAGACTAACAAAACAAAGAATCAGACTCTTTTAACATGGAAATTAATTTGGAAACTTACAGGCTTGTCTTAATGTTTTTAAAAGGTGGTTATAAAGTGCATGCTACTCTTCCTGTGGAAGAAAATACTATTTTATTGCATGCTTTTCTTTATTAGTACATAGATTCAACAGAACTTGAACGTTCCACAGAAGCTGAGAACTCTGTGAAATATCACCAGGCGTGGCACAAGCTGTGCAAAGCAGAGTAAGTGGCATTGTGTGTTTTGTATTCCAGATGCACACTGTGATATTTATTTCATGTGATGAAAAATGCTTCAGGAAATCATTTCTCATTGACACTGCAAATGTCTCTCTTAAGAATTATTGCTAGAATTTCAATTTGTATTTGTAAAGGGATGTTGTTTGTTGTCAAAATGCATTTAATTTATTCTGTGTTACTTAGTGAAGTTTTGGTGGTAAGATCCTGGAGTAGTGTATATGTAGCTAGTTTATTTAAGTAGTATGTATTTAAGCAGTGGGAATTTCACTGTGAAGCATGAGGTGATCAGATTAGAACTGAGGTGGGTAGATGAGACAACTCTCCAAATGGAGATTTAGATTTTTTGCATTGTATTTGCTTTGTTATAACCTCAAAAGTGCTTCTTTATTTTGTATGGACTTCCATTGCTGGCTTGATACTACATGTTGGTTGCTTTAAATATGGTTGTCATTACAGTGGAATTCTGGTCCCAGGAGGGTTTGGAATTAGGGGAACAGAAGGCAAACTTCAAGCTATCTCCTGGGCAAGAACAAAGAAAAAACCTTTCCTTGGTAAGATCATTAAAGTCAGAAATTATTGTGGTTTGAAGGTGTTAGAAAACTAATTGATAGCAAGATGATTGTTTGGAATAAAAACAAGCAAACAAACAAAAAACCCAAAAAACCCCAGCAACAACAAACATACACTAGGGAAGGATACTGTCTCAGGGAAGTATATGTTCTGTTGTGAATATTTGCCCAGTGAATAATACCCAGGGTCATAGTCATGTACTACATCTACTGTATAAAGAAAGAAGGAAAAGATTATCCCTAGCCCAATGGTTGTATTTGCTATATTCTCATTTTGTGTGGAGAGCCTTTGCTTCCTACTGTAATTAAATCAGCATCATTATAGATATTAATCAGCATGCAGAAAACATAGCTGTCTTTGGACACATTTGTTATATTAAATAATTTTTGAGTTATCTTACTAGTATATTTTATTATGATAAAGTCTAAAGATTCCATCTGGCCTGTAAGCTAAGTGTTGTTTTAGTAAGTGCCTCTGAAGCTTTGGTTCCTACTCCACAATTTTTATCATTCTGTTAGTAACTACTTTTGGCTGGTTGCCAAAGCAAAATTTGAATCTAGATTTACCCAGGCTTTCAGCTTGTGTTTGTCTTTACAGTAATTATTTGTAAAATAGATGAGAAGAAAAAAAAAGTTTTTGGAAGGGCATAAAGCACATAATTGTGTCAGATATATTTGCTGTGTGGCCAAGTTTGAAGAGTGAGTTTTTTATTGAGCAGCCATTTTTGTTTTAGGTTTTTTGGTAACTCTGTGTATATACACCGAGTACTGAGATTTCTAAGCAGTCAGTCCAAGACAGAACAACAAGTCCTTTGTCCTTTCAAACTTTAGGGTTTTGTTTTCTCTTCTAGGAGTTTGCCTGGGAATGCAATTAGCAGTTGTGGAGTTTGCAAGAAACTGTTTGGATTGGAAAGGTGAGCTGAGTATGCTAGTAAGAATATGATCTGCTTAGAAGAAATTTTATTCTGTGTGTGAAAGGTGTATTTATTATTACAACTACTATATAGATCCTATGATCATTAGATACTTAGCTCTTGCAACCTGATAATTTTTAGCTAAGCACTCTGTGCTACCTTTCTGTAGGAACTCTTATTATGCCGATTGTAGCCTTGATCCAAGCAGTGTAGGAGGAAGTGTGCTTACAGCTGACTTCTAGTTTCTTTCTGGAATGTCAGGGTGGTGAGGAATAAAAAGTGAGAAGTGGTTTTCTCATTTGTTTTCATCAGTTGGAATAGCCAAATCATAGCCTTTGCAGTAGTATTATGAAGAGAATTAATTCACTGATGAATTTCTACCACTAACAGCTAAGATGGATAGGTTTTGGAAGTAGGAAGAGGGAATATGTGAGGCTAAGGTCACATTCTTCCTGTGGTTGCTTCAAAGGTGGTACAGGATGTGTTTCAACATTCAAGATTTAGTTTTAATGCAGACAAGCTCGGGAATGCCACGGAACTGTTAAAAAAAAAAAAAAAGTTGTAGTGCATGTAGAACAATGGAAATGTGTTTGTTTTGAATGTCTGTTTCAGATGCAAATTCTACAGAATTTGACCCAGACACAAAAGCCCCTGTTGTAAGTAATGATTTTTTTTCCCCCTGCATATGTTTTGTGAACTTGTCTTGAAAGTGAGGTGCATCACCTAGGGTGCAAGAAGCTAATCCACAAACAGAGAGTCAAGATATTTTCTTTAATATCATAAAAGGCTACTTTTATAAACAGAAACATGTAAAATTACTTTAATTCTGTAGTATTACTCGTACATGATTGGCTAACTAATTCTTTGCTTCTATTTAAAGTAAGGGTACTTAAAAATTTCACTGTACATGCTCAAAGATTAGGGGTCTTTTTGTTAGTAGTGGTCCTTCTAGTGGTCCTTCTAGGTGGATATTTTGGTATGCCAATATTACATTAATATGCTAATATATGTTAATATAGTTAGTCCAATTAGTCAGTGTTTTCTACCTAGTGCTCAAGGCTATAAACTATGGTAAGTTGTGGGGAGTACTCCCTTTCATCTGTCTCACAGGCCTATTTCTCAAGGACAGGCTGTTGACTAGGGGTCTGTTTTTCTCTAATTCTTGCTGTTTTGATGTTATGTAAACTCTGTTTTTATTCTATGTGTCTCTTTGTTCTCTTCTATGTAATTTTTTTTCCTGAAAATTTCTCTTAGTTAGTAAGCAACATCAAACATACATATTTTGTTAAAAAAGAATTTACTTTTGTATAGTTAAGGTCTATCTACATTTTCATATGGTAGGAAGTAAAGTGGTGTCTATTGTCCCTATTCAGTATTGTTTGAAAAGGTGTTTTCTTTTAATAGCCCTTTACCTTCACTTACTTGCTTCTGTGGTTTTCTATAACTTTATTTTTGTAATTTTCTAATAGTTTCCATAGCTGTAGTCTGATGCTGGGAGTAGACAATAATGATTAGGTTTGCTTTACTAGAAAATAAAATATAAAGGGAAGCTGGAAAGTGTAGCACAAAGCTATTTCTAAAATATAAAAGTACATGAAAGGTTAAAGATTATATGGAAAGCTGTTGAAAAATTCTTGTCTTCACTTTGTATAAATAGCCACTAAACCATTCCTCCCCCTTGTATCTCAGTCCTCCTTTTTAGAAAGATTTTAATGCTGTAGATGTGACAGAACACTGTATCCTATGTCAGTGGTAGAATGTTAGACTAAAGATATTACAGGTGTTTCCTAGTCCAAGATACTATACTATTACATTGTATGAATAGTAGAAGTTAAAAATGATCAATAAGAAGGTTTTTTTTTTAAAGAAAATTAAAAAGAAAACTGTGAGAAATAAAGTCATATCTTGGTGTAAGATGTAGACATCTATTGTTGCAATAAATTAACTGGGTTGCTCTGTGACCTACTGTTTCTGAGTCAATTTCCTTCAAAAGAGTTTTGTTGGTATTTGTAAGTAAAACGTATTTTTTCTAAATCTGCTTAGTCTCTAAGGTGCCAATAGGAGATTTTTAAGACATTTGACCTATTTGTCAAGGTTGTATGCATGGAAGAGAACATCTGGTCTCTGAATAAGAGACCTTCAGAGTTTCAGCATGAGACTTGCTGCTAAAACTTTGTGGTATTTGGAAATGTAATTAGGTGAACAGAGGTAAACTTTGCATTTGACATCAAATTTATGAGTTTGTCATTGTGAGAGGTCTATTCCTTCACCCTTCTTGAATGTGTGTGAAGACATACTCTTTCTCTAGAGGGGGTCAATTACATAACAGAAATATTTTGTAAATATTGTAAATATTTGTAAATATTTGTAAATAAAATGCAGAAGGTGTTGAAAGGTTACCATAAATTTTTTAGGAAGCAAGGATAATACAGAAGACTGATTCTGGGGCATCTTTGTTCCTAGTGCCTTTTATGTATAGTTTTATTTAACTTTTCCTGACTGCATTTCAGCTGGTCAGCTCAGGTACCTTTTTAGGATGCAGTCATATCATGAGGAGGGGGTGAGTCACCCTTTCCAACTCCTGGTTTCTCTCCGTTATGCTAAGGGTTGCTTTCAGTAGCTGGCTCTGTGGAGGTCCAGGCTTAGCTAAAGTCTGGATGCTTGTCTGCTGCAGCCCTACAAGGAGTTTCTTCTATTACAGAAATTGCAGTGTGTATTAGTACACACTTATACTTAGGGCAAAACCTTATTCTACAAATAATTAACTGGGTGATGTACAGTTTGTATTCAAGGACAAGTAAGTTATATATGTTGAAGAGAAACTTAGTTGGACATAAAATTGAGAAAATAATGGAGTGGATATATATGTCATAGAAGATTAATACATTGTTTACAATTGAAGCACCATGTTTGCAGTATGTATCATGGTATTCTTTTGTTTTGAGCTACATTAAAGTTCTGGAATTGGTTCTTACTGATCATATTTCAGCATCTCAATCTGATCCTTGGCATCTCGGTTCTGAGGAAGGAACAGATTTAAATTGTTCCACCATCTATAATTAGACCTGCTTCATAATCTATTTGAGCAGTTGATCTTGTGCTATAAACTGTTTAGATATTCTCTATAATAACAAACCAATAAAAACTGTTGGACGAGAAGCAGATTAGGGTGGCTTGTGAACTACCAAACTGATGTAGATGTTTCATTGTCTGAGAAACTCGTTAGAAACACCCTATCAGCACTGGAAATAGGCTGCCACTTCTGATGCTATTGAGTGGTTCAGCTGACTGTTAACTTAGGACCAAAGCAGTGTACTTTCCTTTTTGTTCCTGGTCCTTTGGAAACTGAAGAGGAAGAAATGCACTGGTGAGGCAGTAGAGTTTTTTTTTGTTTGTTTTCTTTTTTTGTTTTTGTTTTTTGTTTTTGGCTTGTTTGTTTTGCTTGTTTGTTTATTTGTTTCTTTGCTTTAAGAAAAAGGAAAAAAGACAGAAGTTCAAATAGTAGTTCAGCCTGGGAACTCAGAGGCAACTATAAAACACATAGCTAGTTAGGTTGCTGCTTAATTTGCTAAGCATTTAAATAGAATCATAGAATAGTTTGGGTTGGAAGGCACCTTAAAGATAATTTGGTTCCAAACCCCCTGTGTGGGCAGGGACGTGTCCCAGCAGACCAGGTTGCTCAAAGCCCCATCCAACCTGGCCTTGAACACTGCCAGGTATGGGGCAAACTCTACCAGTGTCTCACCACCTTCACAGTAAGAATGTTGTCTTAATGTCTAACCTGAATCTACTCTCTTCCAGTTTAAAACCATTACCCTTTCTCCTGTCACTATACACCCTTGTAAAAAGTCCCAGCCCAGCTTTCCTGTAAGCCCCCTTCAAGTACTGGAAGGTTGCTCTAATCATAGAATCATAGAATTGGCTGAGTTGGAAGGGACCTCAGAGATCATCGAGTCCAACCCTTGATCCACTACTGCTGCAGTTACCAGACCATGGCACTGAGTGCCACATCCAGTCTCTTTTTAAATATCTCCAGGGATGGAGAATCCACTACTTCCCTGGGCAGCCCATTCCAATGCCTGATCACCCTCTCCGTAAAGAAATTCTTTCTAATATCCAACCTAAACCTCCCCTGGCACTACTTGAGACCATGCCCTCTTGTCTTGCTATGTCTCCTTGGAGCTTTCTCTTCTCCAGGCTGAACCAGCCCAACTTTCTCATCAAATACTCAGAATTGTTCTCACCAAAGGTAATAGTTTATTCTAAACGGCATATAAAATATCTTGTTCTACTCTGACTCCCTTTTTTTTTTTTTTTTCTGCATCTATTGAAATTTGAACCCTTTTTTAAAACCTGAGTAATCCTATAACTGAGAATTAGGCTTCCAAAGGAAAAAACAGGTGGCTGAATTAATGAAAAATTATTACTGGCAACTGTCTCTCAGTTGAAATAACACGAGTTTATTGTTCTAGAGAGGAATGTTGTCTGCATTAGTAAAACGTAGTGAGCATTGTACAAGGGTTTTATGTGATTAGGCAATTGTGACTGGTTCTTTATGAACAACAATATCTGTGTAACTGAATGTGCAAATGTAGAGAGTTGCGTGCAGTGCTGAATATCTACTGTGTTTTAGCTGTTCATCAGTTTCTGCTATTATTAGAACAATGTTGCTCAAACAGGGTTCTATAAAAGGACAGAGTAACTTTATGTAGGTGGCAAACTTTGTAAGCCTGTATTGCTTGTTTTAGGAAATATTGGTATCAATTGTATTGACGTGTAAATGACTGCAAATATCACAAGAGTTACAATTTAAAAGACCTTGGGAAAACTAGTAGCCTCTGCATACAGAAATAATTACTTAACAATGTAAAACAGGTAAAATTGTGTTTTTAAAATATTGTAGGGGAAAATTATTCCTAAAGCTGCAAGTCTGTATGATGAAAACTTGAAGAAAATGAGAGCTAGATTTTGAGAATACTAATAAGCTGTGACTTAAAAGCTGTATTTGAGAGACTTGAAGTTGCTATTAGGTATTTTTATTTAGGCTTAAATTTAAAAAGTGTACTATGGAAAAAAAACCCCAAACCTCTGATATGGCAGTTATCTCTATTCACCCTACCACACCATCAAAATGCCCCCTTAAGATTTTGGTTTTGGTTTCTTTTTAACTCAGGTTTGATTTCAGTAGGGAAAACAAGAGAAAGGTACATGAACTCTGCTCACAGCTCTTCAGATTCTTGTTCTTGGTTGAATATTTGTAGGTCATCTTCCTATTAGATATTCTTAAGCTTTGTGCTTTACTTTCTAGCCTTTTGCATAATAGTGATAGGTAAATTTGTACTATTTGCAGGAAGGTAGCTGTTCAGAAAAGTGATGCATTTGCTTGAGAGCAGCACTTGCTATGAGTTTTCTGTTGCAAATGGTAATTTAAAAATTAACTAATTTAAAGAGAAACTGTATAGTTTGTAAACTGCTAATTGAGCTGAACTCACTGGATGACAAAATATTTACTTGTTTTGTTCCATATCCTTCATCTTCCTCTGCTATTAAACTTGATTTATTTTTTTGGATAAGCCTTTTAATTATGTTCTTTGTCAACTTCATTGCAACTGCATTTGGTACTGTTCTAGTACTTTTTCAGAAAGAATTGCTTTCCAGAAATAATTCCTATGCACTTTTTTTTTAAAGCTAATTTTTAATTGACTTTTTTTTTTTTTTTTTTTTTTTGACCTATTGCATCTTATGTAGGATCAGGAAACTTTAGATACTGCTCTGGGTAAAGTAAGTGCATTTTCTATGAACTCGAGAAATTGTGCAGAAATAGATTTTGCCAGTAGGTGACACTCTTATAACATGTTTTGTTTCTTGATGCCCACTTTCTGGGTTGGGATGTTAGTAACATTAAACATTAAAAATGTTCAAAAGTTTTGCAAGAGCAAAGCATGCACTAAAGTTCTGATTTTACTTATGAGTGTAAAGTATCTAATGTAGCTTAGTAAACAAATATGTGTGGGATATATTTCATTTATAACAAAGCATATTGATATTACGGTAAGTTTTTTTTTCCATAAATTAAAACATTCATGAATGTTTTGATTGTAACAGCAATTGCTCAGCTCCTATGCATTTAGGCTTTCCCATTTACAAGAGTAATAACAAAAATATATACTTATGTAAATATAATTTAAAATGAATGTGTAACATTATAGTCATTATACTTAGCATTGTTATACTGATGTTGAAATAAGTTTTTTATGTTTTAAAAACTGGAGCTCTTTATCATTTGGAAGTGTCTGTCTTCTGTGGATGATGAAACTAAACTGTGAGGACTATTGGATAGTGTATACCAGGGGACACTCCTCAGATGGAATGATACAACTTCCCTTTTTTTTGAAATTTGTGATTTGAATTGTTCTAGATTTGAATTGTTCTAGAGGTCAAAATAATAGCTCAGATTCAGCAGGGCTTGTTAAAGGATGCTCTTTCAAGTGTAAAGCGAATTAGAAACAGGAGATTCTGAGCTAATTGTGAGGCAGCTGAGCTAGCACGTGTAACACAAGACAAGACATACTTCTTTATATGTCAAATCTTTATTTATTTATGTTTTTAAATCGTAACAAATCCGTGGGTTTAGGTGTATGTATCATGTAGACGAAGACCAGGCTCTTGTCCTTCAAAGCAGTGATATTCTTCTTTCAGACGCCTTACTGTCCTGTACCAGTTATCTTTTTTACAAGCATCACAAACTCATCAAAGCTGACACTTCCATCATTATTTTTGTCCAACGATTTAATTAAGTTATCAAGTGAGAATGTATCCTGTTTTCATAGGAGAAGAATTAAAAGAAAAAGAGAAGTAAATAAATGATTGCCATGACTAGTTTGCCTATGAGGAATATTGCCAAGAAGTAATGTAGCCAAGAACAGTCAGTGTTATTTGAAGGTGTTGTATGTACCAGTTGTGCTGGTTAAACTAGAAATACAGTGTCTGCTATTGCCTGCCAAAAAAGTTACTACAGATATGATAAACATTTGAGAAGTATCAGGTATTACTGAAACAGGTTACTTCAGTGTTGTGAGTAAATTTGGATTTTAGCAAAGGCAGCAGGTGGAACAGCTGCAGAATGTATGTAGCCACCAATAAAAATTAATATGCATACTGCCTGCTGTTTTATTAGATACTAATTTGGACCCAGCATACACTATTTTTAAATGTGTCACTACTTTCATTCTGCTTTGGATGAGGACCTGGTAGTTTCTTTCCTTCTCCTTCCCTCCTCTTTACTAGGAATACTGTATTCACAGTTGAGTAATACTTGCTACTATGTTAAATACTTGCTAGTATGTTAAATCTAGTCTAAGTTATTAGCTCCTTTTTTGTGTGTCTCTGGTGGAAGTGTGTATAACATTGTGATGCAGTGAGTATTCCGATAACATTCTTGATCAGTTAGTTAATGTAAAACCAGCTTTGATATAATTTTTTTTTCATACTTCATTTATGTGTTGAAATGTCCTGTCCTGCTTTTATGTTGATTCCTTATGGTGCCATATATTTCTGTAAACAGAGTAGATGCTTGAAAATGTCTGATATTCAGACAGAAAGCATCAGTATTGCCTTTCCTGAACACTTCAATTTACACATATCTGGGAAAATGAGTGGGGGTGCTACATTACCTACAGCTAGTATAACAAGTATTATATTTCTGAATTTACCAGCACATTTCCTATTAATTTTTAGCATCTAACTTCAGACATATTTTTAAGGGAAAAAAGCCCTTTGTGTTATTTGGAGTATTTAAAGTTGGTTTATGTCACTTCATGTTAATGAAATTACTAAACTGAATTACTGAGGTTCTCTGAATATCTTTCTACTACAAGTATCTTTCTACTGTGGTGCAACTTCTTTCAGACCTTTAGCAAAAAATTACTTTTTTCAGATATCCAAAACACAGTATTTAAGGATTTGTCCAACAAAAGTATCTAAATTGAGTCCTAATCCAGTTCAGGAAAGGTCTGGCAGAACCTAGATTTTTTTTCTAGCTACAGGAAATGGTATTTGTCTCTCTAAATTGGTAGCATCTCTTTCCTGTTCTAGATATCTTTCTGGAATGGTAAGCCTTCTTTTATTTTGTTGTGGTGAGAACTTAATCTAGGTAGAAATTGGCTCATGTCTCATAAATTTGTCCTACAGATTTACTTTCCTTATGGATTTCTCTGTTTTCTAGATTCAAGGTTTATTTAGATTGAAACAAAAAATATTTTGTTAGACTCAGATACAATATTCTAGGTTAAATTTAGTTTACATAAACCCAAAACAAAACAGCTGCTTATATTTTTGCACTTTATTTCACAGGGCACTATTATAAAGTCCCTCTCCTCAGCTATCTGTTTGCATCTACTCTTAATGTGAATGAAGCTTTACAAGCCAAGCCTTATTTAAGAATTATTCATGGAGGCAGTGAAACCGTTTGGACACAATAATCTGCCTTGCCACTCATAATCTCAGAATACCATTGTATTTATTTCTTTTTTCCTATCCATTTCATAGGGAGCACAATGAATACAGTCAGAGTGAAACTTACCTTCAGGTACTGTGCAAATTGATTCTGAAGTAGATTTTTCAGTCCCCCGATGGACAGTGCACTGGTGCTACCCTCCATTAAGGCGTACTGGGTAAAATACTTGAGAAGGTTATCATTGAGTAGATGCTCCATGTTTCCCAGATGTTTTCTTGATAAATAACTGCAAACAAAGCAGACAATAACAATCTTGTGCATCAGAATTTTGAAATACAACCGACCTCTTCTTCATTGGTTTACTAGCCATGTGAAATAATTCATACTTAACCTAGATGAAAGAAGTTCAGGGTTTGTTTTGTTTGATTTCCTGTAGAATTCAATCAGCATTGCCATGAAAAAGGAAAATGTTTAAGTTAGGTTTAAAGGTTTGAAACACCCGAGATGTTTAGGTTGTACTTACCTCACTCAAAATCCGGAGCTTTCAGACGTATCCAGCAGAAGTGAGAGTCTCAGACTGGGGCAGCCTTTATAGTTGCTTGCATGCTCCACCCTCATTATGAAACTAGCATTTGTCATTGAGTCAGTGCACTAGTTCTATTGTACTTTCAATAGTCAAAAGAAATAGGATACTTTAGCATTAGAAATGAGTAATTTTTCTAATCTGAAATGTGGGCACCATCATCGACCGATGAGCTTGGTGGAGTTTTACTTGGTCTTTAGAGGCCGTTCTGGAGATGTTATCTCTCAAATTTGCTTATTTTACACTTCAAGGTGTACCACACTGAAAGAAGTCTGAAAACAGCTCCCATGGGGATATGTATATACCACTGGTTACTGTAATGGATTTTTGAAAAATGGTAAATATAAATTTCTTTTAAAAAGATCCAGGTAAATAAATTAAATATGAATAAGCTATCTGACCTTTGTGCAAATCTGCCAAAACCAGTTCTCATTTTTTGTACTATTTCTTAGTACAGAAGAGTGATGAATTTGCTCTGGGATAAAATTTTGTTGGCTAGTGTTAAGAATCACAACACTCCATGATGTGAATGGAAAAAACCTGAAGTATTCTGTGAATGGAAAAGGTGAATCTAAGGTTCTGAAAAATGGCTTCTTCTTGGGAACACCTTAATAATTAAGTACTGTGTTTTGCAGGTTTTGAAATCTTGTTCAATTGATGGTGTGTGGGGCGTTTTTGAGTGATACTCAGCTCATGGTTGATGCTTCATGACCCAACATTGCTGCTTTTGCAGCTATTGAGTTGCTGTGGTTTTGTACATGCAACTTAATCTACCTGATACCTGCTTTTGTCATTTTTTTGTCACTTTGCTCCAGGCTTACTTACCAAGTCTTTTGCCCTCTCCATCACTTACAGAGAATGAATCATCACTGCATCATTTATAACTGAGCCCAGAGCTTTGTGGGTCTATAGGAGATGGATGGTTTGGGAGGGGTGTTTTTGGAACTGCAAGTGTATGGGTCTAGTGTTCCATTACAGAAAAGTAGGAGGTTTCCTGAGAAGACTAGGCAAGCTTTGCTAGATCAGTCATGTTAGTCATGATAGACATCTTGCATTAGCAGCCTGCTTGTGTGTGCTTTTACTTCCCCAAGTTTCAAATAAAATAGTATTAGAAGGGTCACATCATAGGGGTTCATGTCCAACATATGTTGGTTGTCTACTTAATATATTCTTAAGTGTCTTAAATAATGGGGACCCCACAACCTCCTCATCTGGTCTGATCCTGTGGTTCCTTATCTTACTATTACATTGTTATTACATTATTACTACTGTCCACATGCCTTGCTGCATTTAGTCCTGTCTCCATAGATATCGCCTTTAGCATATCAGAGAAATCCCTTGTCCTCCTTTTTTACATCACAAATCCTTGCTATTTTGGTCTTCCCTTGGGAGTTATGCTTCTTCTATTTCTAATCTTTTCTTGACTTTCTCCTGTTGGTTCCCATCATGCTTGAGATGCTGCCTCCAAAGCTCCACAGCTTGTTCACCACTCTGGGGGCTCATGGTGTTGCAGTTTTAAATAGTGCCTGAAGCATTTTGTTGATGAGGAGAACCTGTGTGCCATTTTACACAGGGAGGTGACAGGCTATGGCTCTTTCATAGTGGAAGTCTTCATCAGCTTTCTTGACGTTTTATTTGAATCTTGTTTTGGGGAGGACAAATGCACTTGATTTCAAGTTTAGCGTTAAAAGCTTGGCATTAGCTTGAGGGTCAGAGAGATGGGATCAGGCATCTCCCAGTCTTTGTCCAGTCCAACTGAGGGATGAAGCTGGTAATGAAGTTTCTCCCATGTTTGCTTTTGTGGCTCAACAGGCAGTCAGGAGCTACTGCCATTATCACTACCACAGAACCTCTGCTGCTGCTGCTACTATGGATGGTGGTTGCAGTGCAAGCAAGTCTGAGAGTTCCCATCTAGAATGCATTGTATGGATTAAGGCAAATCCCATACACCAAACTGGAACATGAACTACATGGTCAATCATGACCATAAGGTAGTCACAAGTACTTTCCTCTTCTTTTTGCAAACAAAATGAAACCCGAATATCTGTCTCTTTTGCCTTCCCTCCTGTTTTCTGCCTTTGGTAGATGGTGAAAGTGCATGGCCAGGTGATTTGCTAAGACTTCTATTCCCAGCCTGCTAATTTTTCTTGCCTACAGCTCCTGCCTGTGGTAGCCTCACCACACTTAGTGTTTTATCCCTTTTGGAAGCAGTGTCAGGAAGTTGGTGTTCCTGATGTGTGTTGTTGACATTACAGTATTTCCAAAACTGTTTTTTAGGTATTCAAATGGCTTGCCTTTACTTGTGTCAAAGGCATCTTTGTCTTCTGAAGATGTAGTAATAAGACGCTTAGTAGTATGGAAGAAAAATCACATTTTGAGGGATCACAATTCAAAGAATTCAGCAAATTGGCCGTGTTATTTTGTTGAGAGTTCATTAAGTAACACTACCTAATTGCAAAATAGCAAAAAAACCAGTTTTACTGAAATGTCCTTCCATGGAGGTGCAAGTCTGGAGCTTTAGGTGACCTGCTCAAGAGTTGCATAACATTGTGTGCCAAATATGGGGATGAACCCATCCACCTCAGATCAGTTTTGTCCACCAGGCACTGTAATCTGTAAGAGATCTCTGTAAATGAGAGAGTGGCAGAGTTGGGATTTGTAGTTTGGTCTCCTGAAGCTTTGCTCTCTCTCATTTAGACAACAGTGCTCTCTTCAAATGATTTGTATGGTATCTCTGAATTCTGTATCAAAATTAACTACTCTTTTTGACAGTCCTCAGTATGCTGGCTTTGCATAAGTGCTATTTGTAGGATATAAGTGCTATTCTGAAACAGGTACAGCTTATCCAGCACACCCCAACAGTGGCAGAATGATAGCCAAGGGTAAGGAATTCTGGTCACTGACCAAGAATTTGAACAAAATCAGGGGAAGAGAATAAATATAACAGTTGCCATGGTTAGATGATATGTGGCTAGCAGATAGCATTTTATTTATGTGCTTGGTGTCAAGCTTTGATGACTATTCAAGCTGATTCCCAGTGTAGAAGCAGCCGTCCAGATTTGGTTACAGTGTTTAGCTGCTCTTTCTTGGATGTATGAATATACATAATTCCTGCAGTTTATGACAATTCAATTGGGGTTGCCCTGGGCTAGAGAAATTATGTTAGTAAGGATCGTATCCTTTTGGAATTGACATTTTTATTGTGGCTTAGACACAAAGCCTTTAGCAAAGAAAGAACTAAGTCAATGTTACGCTGTAAGTCTGTTTAGGGATACACATCACACACGTGTCCCTGGGTGTGATTTTCCTTCAGTGGTGGTGTCTGCAGATTGAATATTCATTCAAAATTGGCTATTGCTAAGTGTTGCTCTAGTAAACTGCTGGCATATTTGGAGCAAGCAATGCCACTGAGGTTGGCGAGTAGGAGGATACAAGCCATAGGGATGAGTAATGTTTGGGCACCACTGCTAGTAGGAGGAGTGGTGGAGCTTATGGCATCATGGTCATATGGTCTTCCTGAACGTTTAATTAAGTGCTATAGTAACTCAGGTGCCCTTGTCACATCCTTCCTGCCACCACTGATGGCTGAATAGTATGTGAGTCTCTGCTCCTTGTTTACTTTAAATAAATTGGGTTGGTCTACAAGTGGATTTCTGTGCCACTCAGTGACACTGTTGGAAGGGAAAGGGCACCTTCCACAGGGGTGGGGCTGCCACCTGACAGCAGCAACTATCTCTGTCATCCTGTTTAGTGTTCCCTATGGGTTAACACCCTAACCATCCAGTATTTTTCCACCTTCTGTGTATTTTAGTGTAGCAGCACCACTGTTACTTTGTGTATGAGACAAATTACTGTTGAGCTGGCTGAGGAATCTCTGTGATGCTTATGTTACCCCCTGGCCATAGTATAGAAATGTCTTCTGTCAAGGAGAAATTAGCTATAATTGAGAACATGTATCTGTGGCTGCTATGTATTTGGAAAGAAAAAAGAGGGTGGTTCTGTGCCTTACATTGACTTATTTCTTCTTGTGTACTGCTTGTGCATCATCTCTCACTTCCAGACATCAATCATTAGATCAAAGCCCTTTGGTAACTCTGGGTATTTTCTGTAGTGGAACTGGAGAAAGATGATGGGATAATTTAAGTAAATTATGCTGGATTAGGGATTCTATGGACCATATGATTCCTTACCTGATTTGCAAAGAAATCTTGTACAGATGTCAAATAAGTTTTATTTCCTAATGAGTAAAGTTAACAGGGCATATTTGTACAAAGCTGGTTATAATAAGACGTAATATATAAGCTAGTATAAAGAATGTATTTATGTCTGTTGTAAAATACCAGTCCCCATGCTGTATCTGATATAGGGTATATGTGCAATAATGGATCAATAGGAATGTGTGTATATATATATGTGTATATATACTTAATACTTGTACTGTAGGCAATAAAAGGAAAGCTGTGGAGATCCAGATGTCTGCTGCTACGATGATGTGTGTTAATTTTGGCTGTGAAGGCTTTGGTGAGTTCTGCAGAGAATCAGTCCTGCAACTGCAGTAATCTTCAGGCATTCTTGCACCAGCTGCAAAAAGGAAAAGGTTTTAAATTTGGGATATTGATAGTCAGTCTACTACATGGAACCTTTTTCAGCGTGTGTGTTACTGGGTGTGAGGTGTGAAACTGTTTCATGGAAGTTGAGGATGGGGCTGTAAAATCCTCTGTGTGTCACAGACGATGCATTCCTTACGTTAAAATTGTCATTGGTAGTAAAACCTCCAGTGGTGCTGCCTAAAAGGGTTGTCTCATCTTGAACTATATGGGTTATTCTGACAAGGGTTTCTTTGTGACATATACCTAATGAGACATGGAAGGTGTTTCCCTAACCAGAGCTGGGTGGGGCTGAATGATTTAATGTGATGCGCTGCTTGTAGTCAGCTTTAAATTGGTGATGTGCTATTAATTGCAGCTATGTGTGTCAGCTTTTGCTGTCATACCTATACATCTACCAGACAAACTATTACACTGCTGAAGCTTCCTGTTATGTAAATAGTCTGTTACAGGAGATAGTTTTGAGGGAGAATGTGTTTCCAGAAGAGGTTTTATCTTTGCACTTTCTGAACCTTGGCTTATGCAGCAGAGCAATAAGGTCGTTACTGCCACAGCTGAAATTTACAGTCAGTGTAATTACCAAATCCCTAGAACATTTAGTTTCAAAACTCAGATTTGTTGGTTTTTTTTTTTTTTTTTTAATCTTAAGAGTGACCAAAAATGCTTAAATCTCCATCCCAGCAAAAAACGTGGATTTTTGGAGGAGTGGCATTTTGCTGAGTTTTGGGTAGTGCAAAATAAGCATAAGTAAAGGAATGCTGTACGAGGGGCACTACCAAGTTTGTTATTTCTGTGATGATATTAAATCTTTTCTCAGATATCTTCTGACCTTGGAGATGCCTGGACTCTCTAAGTGTCTCAGCTGTCTGCATTCAAGAACCCTTCTTCATTCTGAAAAGGAAGTTGATGAAGAGAGAATTAAGTTCTGTAGTTTGTTTTATAAGCATTGTAGCTCTCAACAATGCAAACCTGATGGACTGAGATCTAGAGGTGCACTCAGTAAACCACATAGGCACATAATGTGGGAAGGCGGCTCAGGGGAGACCTCATTGCTCTCTACAACTCCCTGAAAGGAGGGTGTAGCCAGGGTTGGTCTCTTTTCCCAGACGACTTTCAACAAGACAAGAGGGCATGGTCTTAAGTTGTGCCGGGGGAAGTTTAGAATCATAGAATCATAGAATCATAGAATTAGCCGGGTTGGAAGGGACCTCAGAGATCATCTAGTCCAACCCTTGACCCACCGGAGCAGTTGCTAGACCATGGCACTGAGTGCCACATCCAGTCTCTTTTTAAATATCTCCAGGGACGGAGAATCTACCACCTCACCGGGCAGTCCATTCCATAGCCTAATCACCCTCTCCGTGAAGAAATTCTTTCTAATATCTAACCTAAACCTCCCCTGGCACAACTTAAGACTGTGTCCTCTTGTCTTGTTGAAGGTCGTCTGTGAAAAGAGTCCAGTTCCCACCTCGCTACAGCCTCCTTTCAGGGAGTTGTAGAGAGCAATGAGGTCTCCCCTGAGCCTCCTCTTCTTCAGGCTGAACAGCCCCAGCTCTCTCAGCCTCTCCTCATAGGGCCTGTGCTCGAGTCCCTTCACCAGCCTGGTTGCCCTCCTTTGGACCTGTTCCAGGACCTCAATCTCCTTCTTGAACTGAGGGGCCCAGAACTGGACACAGTACTCAAGGTGTGGCCTAACCAGTGCTGAGTACAGGGGAAGAATCACTTCCTTGGACCTGCTGGTGACGCTGTTTTTGATACAGGTCAGGATGCCATTGGCCTTCTTGGCCACCTGGGCACACTGCTGGCTCATGTTCAGCTTCCTGTCAATCCAGACTCCCAGGTCCCTTTCTGCCTGGCTGCTCTCCAGCCACTCTGTCCCCAGCCTGTAGCGCTGCATGGGGTTGTTGTGGCCAAAGTGCAGGACCCGGCACTTGGCCTTGTTGAACCTCATCCCGTTGGAATCGGCCCAGCTCTCCAGTCTGTCCAGGTCCCTCTGCAGAGCCCTCCTGCCTTCGAGTTGGTCCACACTTCCTCCCAGCTTGGTGTCATCTGCGAATTTGCTGATGATGGACTCAATCCCTTCGTCTAAGTCGTCGATAAAGATATTAAACAGAACTGGGCCCAACACTGATCCCTGGGGGACACCACTAGTGACCGGCCGCCAACTGGATGCAGCCCCGTTCACCACCAGTCTCTGGGCCCGGCCCTCCAGCCAGTTCCTAACCCAGCACAGGGTGCTTCTGTCCAAGCTGTGGGCTGACAGCTTTTTCAGGAGAATGCTATGGGAGACGGTGTCAAAGGCTTTGCTGAAATCCAGGTAGACCACATCCACAGCCTTCCCCTCATCCACCAGACGGGTCACCTGATCATAAAAGGAGATCAGGTTGGTCAGGCAGGACCTGCCCTTCCTAACCCCGTGCTGGCTGGGTCTGATCCCTTGCCCATCCTGCAGGTGCTGTGTGATTGCACTGAGGATGATCTGTTCCATGACCCTGCCAGGCACTGAGGTCAGGCTGACGGGCCTGTAGTTTCCCGGGTCCTCCTTCCGGCCCTTTTTGTGGATTGGCGTGACATTCGCCAACTTCCAATCGTCTGGGATGTCCCCCGTGAGCCAGGAGATATTAGATATTAGAAAGAATTAGATATTAGAAAGAATTTCTTTACAGAGAAGGTGATCAGGCATTGGAATGGGCTGCCCACTGAAGTGGCGGATTCTCCGTCCCTGGAGATATTTAAAAAGAGACTGGATGTGGCACTCAGTGCCATGGTCTGGTAACTGCAGTGGTAGTGGATCAGGGGTTGGACTTGATGATCTCTGAGGTCCCTTCCAACCCAGCCGATTCTATGATTCTATGATTCTATGATTCTATGATTCTATGATTCTATGATTCTATGATTCTATGAATTACTTGGCAATGAGAAACCTAAAATGCTAGTAAGAAACTCGTCCATCCAGCTTTTTTCTTGCTTAGAAATATCTGTAATCTGTTTTGTTGCAAATCTAGGACTATTCTCTGTCGGGGTAATAATCCTATTAGTGAGTCAGAAATCGTACGTTGTGGTTGTCTCAGTCATGGCAGGACCTAATCCATTTTGTGTTCTTACAATTTATGTTACCAGATTTCACTGAAAGGGGCCTGATCTGTCAGTTAGTGATGCTTTCTTTTAATGAAGGGCTGCAGGCTGAGATGGTATGGTGATATGATAGAATACGCATGTGTGCATGTGGGGAAGATGGGGAGTCCTGTGTTCTGGCTTCTCTTTTTAAAATAATTTTGACTTTTACATTAAACAGCAGGAGCTGAAAGAATGACTACTCTGAATTTTTCACCACATGAACCATCGTGGTTATCTTTGTTCACCAGGTAGGGATGGGGCCCTCACTGTGACCCTGTTGCAGCTTTGCTGGCCTAGCTGCCAAGTAGCATGGAATTACTGTAACAGGGCCATAATACTGGGAAAAGGTGCTTGTGCTAGGCAACCATCACCTGATTTCCTTAAGAAATAAGAAGCAGCAAGCATAAAAAGTACTCTTAGGGAGAAAGAAGAAAGAAATGGAGGTAATTTTACTAGGTTTCTTTGGTTCTTTCAACCTCTGAATCTGTTTTGGTTGGGTTTTTTGGGGTTGTTTGTTTGGGTTTTTTATTTTGTTTTGAGTTTTCTGTTTGTTTGCTTGTGTTTTTTGTTTGTTTTTTTTACCTTCAGCATTCTTTAAGAACAACTAGATAAGCTTTGCTGGCCATGTCAGACTCAGCAGCATAAAATGTGGAGGCAGACAAATACGCAGCATAGTGGTACAAACCTTGGATCTCTGTCTTGGATTTAGAGAGGCACTAGTTGAGCTCCCAGTTGCTAATTCTCAGTTAGATGTTTTCAAGCCTGCAATGTAAAATCTGATTATTATTGGTATTCTGGGATACTTTTCATTATCAATGTAAAATGTAACAAAAATGATGTCACAAAGTCACAGCTTTACTTTCAGCATATAAGTCCCACATCTGTTAGCACTTTGATGCTTTGATTTGTAATTATAATAGATATTTGCTAAATTCTTTCTAAAGGAAGACTGTCAAAATGTTCTGCAAGTAAATTACCATGAACAACTTTGCTCCAGTTCTCTCTGAAATGAGAATTTGGCACAATGGAAGCAACCCTCCCAGCCCCTTTTTTGACTAAGTCAAGAGTTACCCTAGGAAATTATGGGAGACCAAAGGTTAAATTAGGAGGAACTAATCAGGCTTTTGAGAAGAGTAGCAGTTTCTAACTAAGAGTGTAGAACAATCTAAATATTTTATATGTGAGTATGGCCTATTGAAAGAAATCAACCAATTTCAACTTACTAAAGACTGTAGTCAAGAAAGCATCATGAAATGCTTATATACCTAGCTTAATTTTAGATTAGCTAATTACCTGTGATTTCTGAATCAAAGCTGAATTATAGTAAATTCAAAGAGTGACAGCAGTAGCAGTTTGGAAGTTCTTAGTTTCCATAAATGCATCAAATGAGCAGTTTATAAACAATTGTAAGACAGAACTTCAAAGAGGGAGGTTTGCATTTGGTGATAAAATGAAATTAATTATGTTATGTCAGTCATAACTCGTTTCTCAATTGTGCTAGTGAGGAACCCAACTGTCAGTTAAATTGAATTTAAAATTGAACCTTAAATCCAGTCTTATTTATTTTAGGTTAGTGACTAGTCTTGCCTTCAACACAGAAAGGCTTTGCTTTTTGCTTTTTTTTCTTTCCTGTAATACACAGAAGTTCACAGCTAAGCTTTAACAAGTTATGGCTTTAAGAACTTTCTTTGCAATATGGGGGATTCCAAAGAGGAGAGGAGTTTATAAGAATATTGTAAGTGTCATTAACTTGTAAGGGTGTGCATCAGGTGCCATGTGGAGGTTGGCCTTATGGCTGTCATCAGTTTGGAACAGATCTGTGTAACCTCAATATACCTGTGTGCTGTATGGCCCTTTGTAAGTCAGAATTGCTGAAACATCAAAGAAAAAGGAGTGACAGTGGTTTTCACCTGAGACATTACTAAAGTGGATCTTTCCCATTGCTTTTGCACACTCACTTTCTACTGTCCATCACATGTTAGGATTAAAAAGCCCTAATTTGTAGTTATGAAGAGTCTGGAATTATACATTTGAAAGTAATAATAATGTGTAAAACTATGTGGTAGTTACTGTGTTGTGGCTAGAAGATAATACACATTTAATTAGCTGTGGCTTCCATTAAGATTATCATTTGGCCTGAGTAATTCCAGAGAGCCTGTGTAAGGATCAGAGACGTAACTTGCCAGGAAGCTGTTAACATTGGTCCTCAGTGGTGAGAAGGAAGCCCAGCGGTTTCTCAAGAGCTTGGGAAAGACACCAAAACCTCAATGTTGCTCAATCTGCAAACCGAAAAATGAGTTTTGACAAATCATAGCAGACAGGCTGTGTCTTCAAGCAACACAGGTCAATAACCATTGCTTTCTTGCCCAGCTTGACTTTGTGCAAAACTTCTTTTATTCTTGTGGCAGAAAAATATCCTAAGCTTTTTCAGAATAATCCATTTTAAGTAGAGATAAATAAGGGTTCTTGCAAAGTTTGTGTTGTCCTGCTGTTTCTCTCACTGCAAATTAGGACTGTAAGTGATGGTATGCAGAAATGAGACAAGTTTTCTAACACCAAATAAATTACTGGTTTTGAAATTCAGTATCACTAGCACCATTATGTACTGAATATATGTATATTAGCACCTTCTAACCCAATTTGACTGCTTTTTTTTGGTGTTTTCTGAGCTGAAACTTAAGCGACAAGATACATTTTATCATCTCTGTCTTCTTAGGGGCCTTATAGTGCTATACTTAAGCAAACTACTGAAAAAAATTCTAAAATTATCTTGTCAGTTGATTTAGTTAATTTCTTCTCCATTTTACTACATCCTTTCAAATTCAGCAAAACCTGGGAGTATCTTCATTTGATATAAGGAATTAAAAGCAAAGAACCCTGCTTTCCTCTTAGATTAAACTGATGAAATATATTTGTGAACTAGGCACAGCTATGGTTATATCACAGGCAGATGTAGGACCAAAAGAGCAGTTGGCCCATCACCTGTCTCCATTGTCATCTATGAGTAATTATCTGTGGGAAAATTAAATAGAGCAGATGTACAGTGATGTCTTCCCAATATGTTTTCTCATTTCCTACAACTTATATTTCACATGCTTTCAAGACAGAGAAGACTGGACAGACCCAAACTGCCAGCACAGACCATAAGAACTACTAAAATTATCTCCTTTGCTGTGTCCTGTTTTCCTTTTGTAATTGTTTATAATATTGAACAGCTTTTGAATGTTACTCAGTGTTGAACTGACATCTTCATAGTAGTCTGTTGTAGTCTGAAGGTCTTGCTCCTGAGAGACTGTGATCAGCTCAAGGCCTGTAACTGTGATGTGAAAGTAAGCTTGTTTTATCCCCTGTACATGGCTTTATATTTGATTCTGTTGAATTTCATCTGGCATTTTGATCACTAAGTTTCAGAGGGTCCTTTTGTGATTCTTTGTAGTAAGCCCACATCTTTATTACCCTCAGTAAATTAGGTGTCATCAGCAGACTGTCACCTACTGTTCATTCTTTTCTTCTTTTTATCAAATAAGTTGAATTTGCTATTCCGTTGGCAATGGACTTTTTAGGATGTCAGGGAGTCAGAGAACTAGGGGGAATGGATAGACTTAGACTGGATGTTAGGAGGGAGTTCTTCACCATGAGGGTGGTGAGACACTGGAACAGGTTGCCCAGAGAGGGCAGAGAAGCTCCATCACTGGGAGTTTTTAAGGTCAGGCTGGACAGGGCTCTGATCAACCTGATCTAGTGGGAGGTGTCCCTGCCCATGGCAGGGGGGTTGGAATGAGATGATCTGAAAGGTCCATTCCAACCCTTAAAATTCTATGATTCTATTAATCTATTAATAAATATAATGCTTCCTTAACACCTTCTCCACCCCTTTGCCTGAGAAACCCACCCATGCAAGCAAGCCTGCAGAAATTGTGTATATAAAAAAATATATATATTAGAAACTAGGAAACATGAAGTAGATTACCTGCACACTGCAGTTTGCACATTGATAACTGTATAAAATTACCTCCAATATTAGGAATGCAATTTATATAGAAGTTTCTCCCACCTAGATAACTGATCAGGTTGTATTAATACACTGGCCTTGTCAAAAGCTTACCTGGAAATGAGTGAGTTTTTGTGCTGTTAGCTGCCTTGTTTCTGAAGTGTAGGAATAAGATTAGGTGTCATGGAAGTCCTGGTTTTGCTAGGTGAAACAAATCACTTAACCTGTCTTATTTTTCTCATACCAAATTGAGGTAATGAAGCATGCATGCCTTTGTAAAGTGGCTTGATACGTGCAAAGAAGAGGTCTGTGCAGCATCTGAGGGCTTTTTTAATAAAGCCTGGTAGGCATCCAGGAGTGAGAACTGGAATTGAATATGTTCAAGATTAAGAAAAACTTGAGGAATTCAAACAGTTGCATAGTTGTATTGCAGGATGTGTTTAATGAGTGAGTGGTCTGCTCATTATGTTCTGAACTATATAATTTTAATAAAAAATAGGCTATTAGCCACATTTTTATTTTTAATACTCTGTCCCCTATCAAATTATTTATTGGAAGTGCGGTAGAAGAATAATAGAAAGATTCCCCCAAAAGGAAGACTTCCTTCTAAAGATTTTCTGTTTTCTTAACTCTGTCTCCTGTCATTGGCTTTGATTCCATACTGTGAAGTTAGGCACTGAACAACACAACTGCATTTTCAGTGGATTTGACAGGTGATTCACTGCATTAGTTCTTGTGCTCTCTGACTCTCCATTCTGCTGTTGGAGACAAACTATTAGAGGTGCAGGTGAAAGATAAAAACTACTTATGTATGGGCACAAGTAAATAACTGATTATTTTGCCTTTGCCAGGTTCGAGCTGTGCCGTGTTGCTCCGTATGAGAGCTCCCTGCATGTTGTGTGAGATTGTGCCACATGGGGACACAGCCTAGAATTTTTGCTGTGTGGCAATATCTTTTGCTGGTTGCTTGGTAAATATTTGTAGCATTTAAATGGATCAGTGCATTATCTGTTGAATTGATCTGTACCTGGCCACCCACACTTTTCACAGAGGGTGTCTGAATCGTGCTGGGTGTGTTCATGTGATGTCATGCTAATTAAAAGCTTACTTGATTTGTGATAGTATGAAGGTGACATTATTCTGTAGCTGTTACTTTCGTAGAAACCATATTGGCAAAATATTTCCTGAGGGCTTTAACCATGTTGTTGCTAAATAAGTAATGATCTGAAAATCCATTTCTCCTCCTTTGTGGCCTGATTGCTAATGGTTCTCCACAAGCATGCACACATCTCCCTGCTTCTCTCTTATGTCCTGGTACATATCTCTTCCTGTCTGACTATATATTTAAAAAGTGTACCATATTAATCTCTAAAAAAGAATATGTAGATTTGCAAAACCTGTTTCGATGATCCATTAGCATACAAGAGCTGCACAGGTACCTTTGTACTGTCATGTTAATTCTGGACCTTCTACTTAAATCCAACTGGTTTAGCTGGCATGGATGCAGCTCTTGAAACCACTTGTCTCTTCATATGGAGTCTGAACTTGACTCCTTCATAAACACAATTAAGGAAAGCAAATTCCAAGGAGTTCTTGTCATTTGATGTTGAAGGGGATGGAGTTAATGTGCTAGGGGGAGGATCACAAGTGCAGAGTTAAATTAAGATCTGGACAGTGGTGTTTATCAGGTATTTGGAGGAGGCAGAACAGACAAAGCGAGACAAGAAGGAGCTTGTTCAGAAGGAAGATATCATAGTTTCTGCTTAAAGTAAAAAAAAAAAAAAAATTTGGATTATAGGTCATAAGTCTTCCACTAGAATTTTATTCCAGGCAAGATGATGTTTGGCCAGCTGAAGCTTTTCTGTGTGGAAACAGGAAACTACTAAATGTAATGTAGGGCATGTACCTCAAAGGATCCCTGAAATGGCTGGTGGAGGTAATTAAGGTAATTAATCTCTGCTATGATATTAATATCTGTCATTCCTTTGATTTTCTGAAACTGTAATGCTGTTGGATATACGATAATGAAAATGCCAAGGTACTTTTTTGCAAGATAATCTGTTCAGACTTTTATCATTGTAATTATCTCCCTATGCTGCCTTTTTTTTTTTTTTTTTAATTCTAATACAGTTTATGGTATGCTTAGGAAATCTTAGAATTAAAAGTCTGTGCCTTGATTAGCATTATGTGATACCTGAAACTTGCTTTAGTTCTTCATTTCTCCAGCTGGAATGAGAAATGTTATGATGCTGGTGTAGGAGGGAGAGTAACCACTCCTGGACTTCCACTACTGCTGTTGATTTCATGGGGGAAAGAAAATCAAATTACTCATTGCTGGGGAGCTTTCCAGAGGACTAGATGTCCATACTGTATGCCTAATGAGATATTCTGCATTCCAATTGTTCTCTATAATTTAGGAAAATTTTCTGGTCATGAAAGACCAGGTAGGTCAAGTTACTTGTATTGTCTTGGGCATGCCTTAGGATACAAGTAGTAGTTGTTAAAATTACAGTGGTTGTGGCAGAGGCTTTCTGCCAAGAAATTCCTTGTTATAGTATATTCTGTTATTAGTCCATAAGATTATTGTTACTAGAATGTCTCAAATTAGTAAATTAAGTGAGAGCACCATTTAGTAATGGAGTGGCTATCTTCAGTCTATACGTCCTTTCATTTTGTATGTTGTTGTTATGGGGATCAGAATGTTACTGGCTAGCAGAGGTGAGGGAACTGGCATGACATTTAAAAAGGAGTTAAACCAAACCAGAAACTTTCACAGAGGCAGAGAGAGGGAGGGCAATATATATTGTGTATATATAAATCAATATAAATAAAATATACCAACATGTCTACATCATAGATATGAATCTCTGTTTAAACAGTAAAAGTGATCCTGCTGATCTTCCAAAACCAGTTACTTTAGCTTGCACAGTGTTGTTCCTGGCTGTGATCCTCTGTGAGATACCATTTCAAAATGCGAAAACAAAAACAAAGGGAAGTGGGTAGAAGGTGTGAAGAAGCATGACTGTACTCTAAATTAGTATGAGAACTACTCTAGGTCTCATCTACATCTATCTTCATTTCTACTAAGTTAACAGCTTAAATGTAAAGGAAGAGTTGAAAACTCTTGCTCTTTAGTACAAATTGCTTCAATTAAAGGTTCTGGTGGTTGGCAGGAGCTGGTTGTTTAGTGGTTTTGCAGAGTGGACTCTGCTGACCTGCTTGCTAAATAAATTAGATAGGTACAAGATTTTGGCATTGGTGGTATAGTAGTACTTATTTTCACAATTATCTGCACTTGTCTACAACTTTAGTAGGATTTATATTACAAAGATATTCAGCAGTCTCTTTAAAACATTTCAATACAAGTTATTTCCGCTACTTTGCCTTTACTTAGAATCTTGGATTGAGGAGTTTGTTGGGTTTTTTTTTTTGTTCTTAGAAGTTAGGAGTCAAACATTAGGGATGTTTTTCTGAGTATGTATGTTTTTTCCTTCTCTTCAGCCGATTTTCATAAGATTTCATAAAATGCTCAGAGATACTAATTTAGCTTAACCTAGCAGAGAGTTCTCTTTCTGCTGTAGAAATGCCAGGCTTTGAATTCTGGTGTGCATTTCAAGAGGTGATCAGTCATTAAAGCTCAGAGTCT
Organism: Calypte anna; assembly: GCF_003957555.1. NCBI lineage: Eukaryota > Metazoa > Chordata > Aves > Apodiformes > Trochilidae > Calypte > Calypte anna. The sequence continues at coordinate 122,942,926 of NC_044244.1, forward strand.
ACCACTAATCTTTGGGCATGATATATGTGATACCCTAATTGGAAGGAGTGGTACTGGGCTGCTTCCTACTTATCTGTAATACATAAATTCCTATAAAGCTCAAATCCTTTATTTCTGTTTCATTTGTTTACTCAGGTATTTTCTTGTGACATTACTAAGCAATGTGTTAGTATAGTTTTTTCCTTCATCTTAAAACCTCAGTGTAATGTTACATTAATCAAATGTGCAGTAACTAAAGCTACTCAGTGAAATCATCTTAAACTGCATGAAGCTGTTAATCTCAGTCAAGCATGTGTTGTCAGATAACAAAAATGATTTATCAGACTGAATCACAAACATAATAAAGCCACTTCTCTTAAACAGAAGTTAAACCACAAAAATACAGTAATGTTTAGATTTGTATTTTTACAGCTTAGATGTATTTGAAGTGCTCAGTAGTGTTTTCGCTTTTTCTCTTGGGAGTCAAGCTCTTGAAAACTCCAGACTCTTTTTAAGTTTCCAAGTACACTATTGTACAGTTACCCTACTATTATTTTGTTCTATTCAAATAGCTGTCTTTTTTGATAGGATGTTTTTCCTTCTCAAATAAATAGAAGAAGAAGATGTATTTTATTTCCATTGTAACAACTGTTACATAATAGCATGTGTACACACGTCTGACCCTGTTACTTTTGTTAACATTAGCCATCTGAAAGTCTCTAATTGATTAAATCTTTAAGCTATCTCTTTGACATGTGGTTGGGATAACTAAAATGACTTCTGCAATGCTGCTAAGCAATATCTGTGTGGGCTTTGCACATCAACATCTACATTAACTTTTTCAATTCACTGTGCTATGCTTTTAAGAGTGAATAAGCACTGTTTGAATAAGAAGTTACACCCTTTGACCTTTTCTGAAGAAAATATTAAAAAACATTCTGCACCAGAAATTCTGTTTATTCAGGCAGAATCCTTGTTAGAGAGTTTTTAAAGCTTGAGTTAAATAAATGGTCAAATACTTAATTCTAAAATAGGGAAAAAAAAATCTCTCTAAAAGAGGATTGCCCAAACTGGAAGATGGTTGGCAGTAACATGCTATGGGATTTTGAGAGTTTAAGAAACTTAAGCTGGTATTTGTTGGTTTATTTGGACACTGTGCTGTAGTTTAGTGAAGAGAGTAGAGGACAGGATTTTTCAAGCTGGCTACTGATACTGTGTAGCTGCATGAATCAAGTATTGATGATATCTGCTTTGATCTTATACGTGATGATTCTGATAATTTTGAAAACAAACATTATTTCAATTACAGTAATGGAGCACTAAGTAGCCTGAAATCTTCAAGTGGCTTTATGGCAAAAAGTTCTATCCTAGAGGGCTGAGTGCTTTAGAAAGGTGGGCAGGGGTTTGCTAGGAACTAAGATATCTTTGGGGCAAGGGAGTAAGGGGTTCTGGCAGATACGTGATCCTTGCACCTTCTTTCAGTAAACTAAAATATTAAAACCCCAATTTTGAATGAGCAGGGAAAGAGTCTTTCTGGTTTACTTTCCTAGTTGGAAGGTGTCAGCATCACTCAGTGTTGTAGCTTTCAGTGTTCTCAGTTTTCTCTTTAAAATGATTGTACTATTGTTTCTAAAATGTTAGCATAAGCATCCCATTCCTAGATGTCTGGGTCTGTTTACTAATGAACCTATGACTGAAACTGATTAGATTAAATCTAGCAAGGACTGACTTCAGAGAACTGATGTAAGAGTCAATAAAATAATGTGTTCCTCTAGTTAGTGTTGAGTCCTTGTCAGTTTGTGTTGCTGGGTGTTTTTCATAGCTGTGTTCAGCAGGGATTAATATTCATCAGTACCTGTCACTTTATTCCCTGCTCCTGTCAGCATTCCCTCTGCACGTCTCGTTTGCTGCGTGTCTTAGAATTTCTTTTCAGTGTTCAATTAATTGTTAGGGTCAGAGCTTCTTAAGTTTTGATCAGCACTTACATGTATAGCAGTTTATTTCATCAGTGAGAAATCATTTGCTTACCAGACAAGGGCAGAGAAAAAAGAAAAACCAAAACCAAAACCAAACTAAAACTTTGCTTCCAAATCTGACTTACCATTGAATTGTTCAAATCAAGCACTACTCCCCTCCTTCTCTATCTCTTCCCCCATTCCCAAACCTCTTCCCCCATCCCCTCCCACCCCCCCCAAAAAAAAAACCACCCACCCACCCACCAAAAAAAAAAACCACAACAAAACAAAACAAAACCTCAAACCATCAAACATAACCCAAGCAGATCCCTCCCTGCCAAGGTAACCAAGATAGATGTATTTCTCAGATTGGCATTGCAGGTTGTGAGGCAAAACAAAGACAAAACTTAATGCTCCTGGAATGATTACTGAAATCATAGAAGGTGGGTTTTCATGGCCTTGGTTGCTTTATGTTTAGCTTCTGGGCTTAGGAGGTTTTCTCATTAGCTTTGACATATTTCCTAACAACAATGAAATGATCCAAGCAGTGAATTCCTGAAAAAGCGTTGCAGTTCATGGGTAGTTAAAGGCACTCTTCATCAATAACATGATTTAATACTGATCGGACTGTTTCATGTAGTTTGTCAGGATGGTTAATTATTTATGTCATGTTGGCTATCTGATGATTTTACGTGGTGTAAAATCCCTGCAGTGTTGGCAATTTCCATAGATTTGGGTAAGAAAGACCTAATGAATGCCTTATGTCTTCTTGCACTCTCCCTACTGATGCTTTTTTCTTGCTTTTGCTGTCTGTTGTTCTGTGCTGTTCTGTGCTTTTCAAAGAACTAACGCATAGTAAGAGCTGATTTATTCTGTGGCAGGAGGCGTAAACCCTTTGAAGAATCTATTCAGTTGCACAGTTGCTCAAAATAAGCACCACTTCAAAGTTCATCTTTGATCAAATTCCGTAAAATATGGCAAAATTTTCAATAATAAGAGTCGCTTTTCTATGCTTATTACTGTCCTTGGGCTTTAGGGCAGCAGTGTCACTTTGCTTTTGAAAGCTTCTTGCACAGACTTTGTTGCAGAGAAACTCATGTAATACATAAACATCAAGGGTTGTGCTGTGATAGTTACTGAAGCTGATCAGAGCCACAGAGAATATCAAAAAGATGATCCAGAGTCAGAGTATCTCTGGGGCAAAAAGGTGAAAATAGTTAATTTTTTTTTTCTTTGTTTTTTCTTTGGTTTTTTTTTTTTTGAAGAGGGATGCAGAGAATGCCACACACCATGATCCAGTTAGCAATTAGACCAAAATATCCTGCCCCAAATTCCTAGTAAGAAAAATCTAAAGCTGAGGTTAGGGAACAGTGTTTAGGTGCTTGATACTCTTTTGAGAATGAAGGAATGTCTCCTCTTGACTTCAACCTTCCAACTTACATTAAAGTGAATTTTTTTGTAACTGGAAGAGAAGCTAATACTTGAGGTACTTGATAGCTCCTTGTTAACCATTTTGTTTTCTTTAAGAAGAGTCAGGAGCACAGCTTGAAAGGTATGTGTAGTATGGATGTACACAAGTAAGCAACTCCTCTTGGAAAACCTGTGTTTTATTTCAGAGGCTCAGTGTTTGTCACACAGAGTCTGCTCTATGCATTGCAACTGCTTCTGATGCCCGTGTCTTCCTGTGGCCACTTCTTCAGGAAAAAAAAAAAAAAAGAAAAAAAGTAAATGGAAGGAAATAAAGTAAAAACAGTTTACCCCTTCTTTTTTTGAAATGATAGGGATTTACTGAATGTTTTGTTATGGTTTTGTCCTTTTCTTTTTCCTTTTTTTTTTTTTTCCTTTTGTGTTTATGGGGTTTTTTAGCTGAATGTGTTGCATACTCCTTGCCTTCATTATTTGGGAGGTAATTAGAGGACTTGAAATATCCCATTGGTTTGATCACAACTTTTGCTCTTGACATTTTACAATGAGTATATAGCTTATAAATAACATTTTGAAGGTATATGATTATACAGAGATAATTGCACAACTGAAATGCATTGGCATAAGGCCAGAGGCTAAGCACTTTCCACCATCCCTTCTAAATTGAATAACTTCACTTTATGAAGTGTATCATAAGACATTGTTTTCATTACTCCCAGAGGGCAAATTAAGGTTAATAAAAACCCAATGCCAAATTATCTATGTGTGAATATTTGTATTTTTAGAACCTTTCTTTGTCAATTACATTTCTCACGGAAAGTGTATATGTGAATACAAATCTTTAGGGCAAAGTTTCAGCTCATGTTTTTCTACAATTTTGAACTGGTTTACCTCTCTAGATAGGCTTCCTCTAAACACACTTGTATTTCGACCCAGCTGGATTTTTCCAATTGAGCAAAACTAAACTTGCTTCTTCCACTATGCTGTGGTTTCTCACATGCCCTGAATCCCACCATCCTGGATTGCACCTGACCTGCATAGCAGCCTTTTGACCCATCTGCTCCAGTCCTCAAAACCATTATTTGTACGTTCTCTTCTTCGAATATTACACTAAACAGCATATTCTTCATACAAGGCAAACCAGTATTTTGTGGATTCTTTCAGTCAGAGAAACCTTTTAGTAAAGGTGAATTAGATAGGAAGTTTTTTTTCATTTTCTGCCTGGGATAATACAAAAATAATCTAGAAATAGCACACATCTGTTGGAGTAGTTTCATTTAGTATTCCACTTTCACAATATTGGATTATAGTCTTGTTATAAGTGCCCTCTTATATCTTCACTCTGCTGCTCTGTGCCATCTCTTCATCCCACTTCCCAGAAAAGAGGACGTCCACTGCCTCAATAGACAGCTGCTCGTGCCTCTTAGTGTAACCAAGAGCATTGTGTATAAAGAATAGTATAAGAAAGGGTCTTGCATACAGGAGTATTTACCCAGGATAATCTTTCAGCCTCTAACACTCTGTGGTTCCTGGACTTGCTTTTTTAGAAATGATGTCTTTCATTGCTTGGTGGATTTTTTTTTTTGTGTGTGTGTCTAGGAATTTATCCTTTTTAAAAAAAAATCTGTGTACCCTTTATAGCAAACATAGCTTTTGGCAGAATTGTCCTGTTGCTAGCATTTTGGCATCTGGTTTAAAAGAAAGGGTTTTTTTTCAGCCCCAAAGTTATATTGAGGACTTAATACATTGCTTCTGTTTGATCTTAACATTAAATGAGAAACATTCACACCAGCTAGTATCCTCAGTCTATTAGAGGCCTAAAACTGAGAGCAAAGCTTTAGGAAAAAACAAAGGGAATTCGTAATTGGGAATGTTTGGACAAAAAGTTAATAACATTACTGTTTATAAATCTATGCAACCTGCTACACAATTGTTGCATTTTTTTGTTCTTGGAAGAAATTGTTCAAGGAATGTTTCTCTACAGGTTATTGACATGCCTGAACACAATCCTGGAGATATGGGTGGAACAATGAGGCTGGGGAAGAGGAGGACTGTTTTCAAGACACAGAATTCTGTTCTAAGTGAGTTACATTTTGCTCTTATGACATGCCCTTTGGATAAGAATTCAGTAAGAAGGCAAAGCAAAAATTCCAAAGCACGTTTTGTTAAAGGACTCAAGCAAGCAGTTGGGTAACAGCTTCCCTGAGCTCATTCACTCCCATATGCATTTACTCAGGATCAGAAGGTAAAAAAAGAAATTAGAGACATCTGGGATTCTTGGTAGAAAGGTCAGTTGGAGTCCAGAAGTTCAAATAAAAAATGACGAGGCTGTCAAAATAACTAAAACGCCTTGTATGGCATTTTAATTATTTGCTTGCCAAGATCAGTGTTTTCTTATTATTTTCTTTCTTATTTTCTTCTTATTCTCTCTCTTGAATTTATAGAATGTGTGATCTTGGGCTTCTTGATCTACCCCTGAAGCATTTTGATGAACTAACCCAACCTCCTACCCATGGTGCTTTTGCCAGACCTGAACTTTGTCATTCCCTAAAGTTGCCAGTGTGCCTTAGCCTTAAATGTCATTTGGCTTTCCTGCCTTAGTCCTCACCTTTTCTTGATGATATTTGTTCATTTGTATCCTAATGACAGCCAGGCCCTGCTTAACTCCAGCACTGGCCTACGCCTAGTCCTGCTCTGGAAACAGTCTTGTTTTGCAAAAGTAAATTATTTGAAAAGAAAATTATTTGAATGCTTTAAAAGGCAAAATAAAAGCAATCATAATTATAAAAAATAAATACATTGATATTTATGTTTGAAATTAAAGTAATAATTGTGTCTTTTTAATCAGCCTATTACACAGTAGTTACAGAAGTGGTGCTGAAAATGTTTAAAAAGTGGTTTCTTGTCCATCGATAAATACTAGATATTTTCTTATATTACCTTAACACTGGTCTGAGCTATTTCTGTGTTTAGTGATTTAGGAACATATCCTTCTGAGCTTTTAAAAATGACATCTACTTGAGCAGGAGACCAAAGTAAAGTATGTATGCATGTTAATTAAAAATCTGCCTTTCTAGAGAATGCCTTCACTAGTGATCTGACCAACCTGGGCAGTACTTTACCTAGGTGTGATATAAATATGCATATCACAATTTTTGGTGTCATATCTGTGGCCTAAACACTTCTTGAAAAAGTTAACAATTACCATATATTGTAACTCTTTGTTAGTGTTATGAAATGTTTAGGTGATTGGGTTTGTCCAAGACTTGTAGAAACCTGTGATAGACTGTTGAAGAAATCTGATTCCTGTTTCTAGTGCTTTACAACTTGAACAGAATTAAAGGTTTTGAAAAAGGTGGTGCCTTAAAATTAACTTCTATACCATTTTTTGTAAACTTTCAGTACTACAAATTTTGCATAAATTCTTGGCAGTCTAGTTCTTGCACCAACCCCTAAGCAAGACAGTAATCCTAATGACATGAGGACAAATTGGGAGCAGAGTTTGAGCCGTGACCGTAACTGAAAGATGTGATTAAATTCTGATTTACTGTATACCTCCAGCTTGTTCCGTATTGCTCTGCAATGTAGAGTGTTCCAGATTGGGCTCAGAGGACTGCAAGAGTCATTTGGGTAATGAGATCAGGAAAACAGGGAAAAACAATATTCTCTGTCACTGAAGGTATTTTGCCAGCTGCCATGCATAATCTATTTAAATGGAACAGATGCTACTGAAAGGCTGTGGAGCTTCTTTCACTGCACCTTTTGCGTACAATTGCTGTAAAAACCTGGAGGATTTTTATCTTGCTTGTTCACTCAAGCACTTTTTTCTTTTATTTTGGGCTTTACAGTTTAAATTACTTTAAAATAGTAGCCTTCAGAATCTAGTCCACCTATCTGGTAAAGGAATGTTGAGTAGGAATCCTGAATAAACACAGTTAACAGTAAGTTAAAAGAAAGTAGTTATCACTCAGAAAAACTGAAAGTTGGATTAAGTGTGATATGTGATTTTTTATTTGAGATTTACATGACAATAAATATTTGTAACAGCTACTGTAAAAGCAACATATTGACATTAATTTATTTTTTGTTGTGTATTTAGGGAAGCTTTATGGTGATGAAATGTTTGTAGAGGAGCGACACAGGCATCGATATGAGGTAAGCACTACTAAGGTACTTCTTGCTCAGAAGTTAGTGATTAAGTAAATGATGTTTCTCTTGGTTGGCACAACTCTCTTGAAAGCCAGTTGGAGATTTCTTACATAAACCAAAATTTAGTAAAGGTTAGGTAGGATGATTTAGATTGGAAAGAACCTCTGTAAGTCTTCTGGTCCAACTCTGTTTGGAGCTGAGCAAACTTCAAAATTAGGCCAGGCTACTCTGGGTTTTGTCCCATCTAGTTTTGAATCTCTCTGAAGAGACAGAGCCCACATCTTCTGACAATCTGTTCCAATGTTTAGCCACTTCATGGAGAACAGAGGTGTTCTTGAAAATGTTCAGTAGAGGGGAAATGTAGTATGCTTTTTCTGTGGTAGAGATGGTGCAGTATTTTTTAGCAAAATGGTCTTGGAGGGTTATGTTGGAGATTTCCTGATGATTCCTGTGAAACATTTGAAAGGTAAAGGCATATAATCATTAAATGCATTGCTTCTTGCCAGTTTGGCTTATTAAAAGGCCTAGATTATGTTCAGGTTTGGCACATTCTTTTATAGCCTAAATGTAGGCACGCTTTAGGCATTAACTCAGAGGCTGATTCAGATCACTTGCTTCCTACCACCCAACTCTCCTTGTATAGCTGCCCTCCTTTGTTTGGGAACATCTAAGCAAAGGTATTTATGATACTGTCGTTTGAGGACACAGGCAAGACTCCTTGATGGACTCCTAGAGTTATCTCTGAGGGAGTTCAGAAGGGACCTTACTCTACATCAGTAACCCCAAAGAGTCCTAAACTATGTGTGCAGACTACAAACTGATTCAGACAATGCTAAGTTTCCTTAAAAAGCTGGGTGGAAAACGTGATGGTGGTAACAGTGCTTGTAGTTTAAATATTTACTGACTTGTTAGAACACCACCAAGGAAATTAAACAGCCCAGCACAGAGCTCCTCAATTTGCAAGAGGAGCTGAACCACAGCTTGAGTCATGACCACTGAAATGCAGTGTTCCAAGAGGAGGTCAGACTTTACGCATACTGTAGTGAGGCTGAAAAACAAGGAATGGAAGCTGCTCAGAATCAGGAGGACAGCAAGCAGAAGGCAGCCTGTCTTTAATGTTTTGAATGTTATGTAGTAAGTTTTAAAATTGTCGATTCATATCTTATTTAATAAGCATGCTCATTTTTACAAATTTATTACCAGAGAGTTGGTAATACTAGAAAGCAAAAGTTTCCAACTCTTTTCTCAGTTTTTTTGTTCATTCTTGTGTGCATACTAAGAACATTATAATTAACTACTAGCATTTGTTAAATCAAAAAAGAAATAGAACTTCAATCATTATTACTTTCAATATTTCAGGTGAACCCAGAATTGACTCACTTCTTTGAAGACAAAGGTTTGAAATTTGTTGGCCATGATACAGAAGGGAACAGAATGGAAATTATTGAACTGGAGAGTGAGTGTCTTACTTGTCTGTAGTACTTTCTGCATCTAATAAAACTGTGTAAACTATAAATTGTTAAATGGCTTTTAGGCACAATATTTAGCTGTCGTAACAGACAATATCATGTTGGGGAATATTGCTGACTCCACCTGCATTTACAATGGATGAAGATGTTGGGAGAAGTCTTAGACTTGTCAAGAATTGTGACTGTATTTAATTATCAGGGAGAAACATGCTTCTTTTCCAAAAGGTCACAATTCCTGCTCAGTGCAATTTGGCTATGTAGAATCATAAAGTGATTTGGGAGGTCATCTAGTCCAACCCTTTGCTTTAATACAGGGCAAACATATACCAGGTTGTTGGGAGCCATATCAGTCAGGTTTTGAGTATGTCTGAATATGCTGTCAGTTGGACTTCAAACTACTCATTACTGCTCCTTGAACCCAGCTGTCCAGCCCTTCTTAACACACTTTGTAGTCTACCCACAGTCCATAGGTCCCAACTCAGGATGCTATGGAAAAAGGATGATATGGAAACCATATCAAAAGCCAAGCTAACATAAAGATAAAGGAAGGCTACTGCTTTCCCTGCATTCAAAGGGTGATTGTTACTATGCTGCTTGTGCCCAGTCCTTCATGTGCCTGAAAATGCCTTGGAGGTGGACTTGTTTCATAATCTTGTCATGAACTGCGGTGAGGCTGATGATCCTATAGCTCCATGGATCTTTGTGTCTGTCTTTCTTGAAGGGTGTGGTGACTGCCTTTTTCAGTCATCAGGAACCTCTCATGATCATCTTGGCCTTCTAAAGGTAACAGCCATAACAGCCATAATGACACTGGCCTGTTCCCTGTGCACCTTCAAATATTCTTAGTCAGGTTGCAATAACAACCTGTGTATGTTGGGTTTTCTTGATACGTGAAATATGTGTACAGGCATTATAGCAAAAGTATAAAAAAGCATTGGAATATATTACCTAGAGAGATGATGAAATGTCCATCCTGGCAGACAGAGACCTTCAACACTTGACCAGACAAAGCTGTCAACAACCTGATTTAACTTTGAACTTGACCCTGCTTTGAGCAGACAGTGAGACTAGAGACCTCTCAAGGTGCCTTCCTATCAGTTTGTCTCCTTCAGTTACTCTCTGTTTAGAAATATAGTATGAAGTCAAATAGAAAGGAAGCTCCTTTCTTTCACAGAAGTGGTTCAAACAGATAAGAGTTTGATACTGTGGGCATCTGGTATATTTGGACGAGTTAAGCAAGTAAAACTTGATGCCTTTTCTAAAAGGTTCTGAAATAAAAAGGACCTATGCTGCATGCTGCACAGAGTAGCTTGAATATAGACACCTATTTATAACAGCAACTGCACCATAATCTTAGAGCAAATAATACATGTGAATTGATAAACTGCTAATTGTTGTGGTGTTCTTTGCTTAGTTTGTTCCTGATAGCTTACCTCTGTTATGCATTGGTGTTGGGAGGCTATTCTGTCTGCCCTGCATGAAACAACTTCTATAGAGAGCACTGTGAAATAAATCAGGCACAATTTTAAATTGCATGTTACTATAAGAAGAATAAAAGCAGCAGTAAAACCTGGAATTATTTCACAATGGACTGCAAGGAGACTCTGATTACTAAAAGAAAACAATCATCCACAGGGAGGAGGGAGGATTGGAGCAGAAGCACAGAAATAACAGCATCCCAGATAGCTTAGGCAAAACTTTTAAGCAAAATAGCTGCATGGCGAATAATCGATGCTTTATCACTGTCTTGTTTTACAGCTTCAGAAAACTAAACTGCATGTTAGAAGTTATGGCATAAATTTAGGATCCAGGTTCTCTGTAAGACATAGCAGCAGAGAGAAGAGCAGAATACTAGATCATATCGTTTATCTTTGTAGAAGAAAAACCCATCTTTCTTGTTATCACCTAGTCTGTTCTGAAGAGAAATGCCTTGAATGTTTGGGATTATTTTGAAAGTTGTTGAATCAGAAGAAATTGGTGGTTAATTTCATCCCGTGTCCTGGCACTAAAGGTGGCTAACGTCAGCTTCTTTAAAATAATATTGAAATAAGTAACAAGTGCTCAGAATGAAAGAGTACAAAAATTTTTTTCCTCCCTTTATTCTTTCGAAGAAGACAAAAGGGAAGCAGGAGCAGTAGTAAAGAGGTGCTTTGTTAGGGATATGGCTGAAAATTTAAGAGAAGATGAAGCAGCATGGCTTGTTTAGCTTATCAGCTGGTGTTGAATGGTGATGATACTGTCATCATTAATCACAGAGGCCAAACTGTGTGGTTTCTTCAGGAAAGAAGAACACCCTAAGAAATGGATGTAAGTTGGCTGTAACAAAGTTGGCCTGGGAATTAGGAAAAGGTTTCTAAGCAGAAGAAGAGAGTATCAAAAGAGCTGTCTAGTGGGAGCACAAAAACTGAAGGGTTGTTATGGTAGAGCCTTCACCCTTTGTACATGAGACTACACAATGCAGATGAATTCAGTAATAGGAGATTGGACTTAATGTCCCAGGACATCCCTTCCAGGTGCAATTATTTAAAGCTTCCCTGCCCAATTTTCTTTGTATTTTGCATTCATATCAATTTCTTAATGTGTAAATAGTTGCTGTATGGTAATTCTTGGCCTTTTAGGAACAGTTTTATTTTTGCCTCAGGTATGTGCATTTGCATGTTCTGAATATACATGCATAAACATATATATCTGTAAACAGAAATACTATGAAAATACCATGATGAATTTGTGGTTGTGTATGTGTTGCCCCCATCCCCCTCTGCCATATTGGTACAGGTTTGTTATTCAGCTTTTAGTTACATTGTTGCGAGCATTTGTTGAAGCAAGGCATGGTTTTTCCTTAATTTGCCTTACCAGGCTTCTGCCTCTGTTTTCAGTTGCTTTTCATGGAAAAAGTTATGGTTCCAGCTGCCTTGCTCTTTAATTCACATGTGCTGATCTGGATTCTGGTCTCCTATGTGGCATCTTCAATAAACATTTTTCCTAAGAGTTGTCCTACTATCTTCTTCCTACATCTTATAATCTTCTTTGATATCTATCTTGTAGATCACCCATATTTTGTGGGAGTTCAGTTCCACCCAGAGTTTTCCTCAAGACCCATGAAACCTTCACCTCCATACCTTGGACTGTTGCTAGCAGCAACTGGGACACTCAATGCATACCTTCAACGTGGATGTAAATTGTCTCCAAGGTAATCTTTCTTACTTGCCTGCAGTTTGATGGTCATGTTTTTGGAGGACTGTACTGTCCTTCAATCTGGAGCTCAAGAAGAGGAAAAAAAGTTCTTTGTGCATTTATTTGCTTGCTCTTGTGCATGCCTGACATAAACCCTGGTGTAATAGTATCTCTAAGCAGTAAGCACAAGTCTTGACTTCCTTTTTTTCAGAAGTTATTAGGGCTAAAGCCAGATCCATACATTATAACCAGGAAGAAGTAAAAAACCTTTAGTAAATTCATGCAAAGTTAGTGGCTTCCTGTGTTCTTTTATAAACTGTAGTTTCACAGGGAAAGAGATTTGCTAGAGCATCACGCAAGGAGTGAAATTCTTAGCAAGTTGTACTTGAGTGATGATAGTTAATGAACACTGATTTTCTTTTGCACTAGCTAACTAATAAATATCTGGTAGTGGAGGCAGCCCTGAGGCAAAACATTTGGGATATTTTATGACTTAAAGAAGGTTTTGGATGTAGATCAAAACTGGGTAATTCAGCCTAACTAAGATCCTTTGCTCTGTTCCCTTGGACACAGTATTTGGTTTATTGAAAGCAGTAATAGTTTCTAACCAGTGTCAACTAATTTTTGTCCATTTCAGTGATATTAATAACAGTTACAGTTTCATGACAGTAACAATAATAAAGAGATCAGAGGGAAGCCTAGAGTACAATAACAATGAAAAAAAAATAAAATCACATAATAATAATAATACAGAAGAGAACCAACTCTGGCTTACTGGCACTTACAATGTACCAAACGCTAATTTTGTGGAGGCTTTTTTTGTTTGGGTTTTTTTTTTGTTTGTTTTTTTAGTACTACTTTTTATTAACATTATGTCCCTTTTTAAGCTAGAAACAGAAATTCATGTTTCAGTAGTAATGGAAAATAGCAAAGCAAGACCAGATGAATCTATGCTCCTTAAGGGTATCAGTTGTCTTTCATAAATGCACTTTATCTTTGCTCACTCTGGCTGATTGTACAGTAATGTACACACAGAGAAAATTAATTTCTGATCTGCAAACTACAGCTTGATCAAAATACTCCTGTAACCTTAGCTTGTCATCGTTAGTAGTCATAACATTTTCTACCTTTTAAAATTTGTGCCAGTGCATTACAAAGGTAAGTTTTTTGTGGTGCATCACAGGAGATGAATCTTCAGTTACAGTGATCTTCAGTGTTTTCCTCTTGTGAGGACTCTGCTTCACAGTTCACTGTGTTTCCCAGGTCCCAAAATCCTTTCTTTTACTGCTTCTTCCCATGAGTATACCTACTTGTCTCTCTGAGATAAAAGAAAAATTACTTTTTTTGAATGCATGATCTACCTGTGTCCTGCCAATTTAAATTTAAATCCCTTAGCATCACAGCAAATATTTTCTAATGTTGACTTTAAATTTCAGCAATCACTGAGTGTGCTGCACTTACACTTAATCAAATTATTTAATAAAAAAGTATGCACAGCTCTTTGCATCTTTGTACAAAAAAACCAAATTAACACTTAAACATTTAGCAAAAACAAAAATTCATATCCCAGAATTTATATACAAAAACAAAAATTTTACCTTTCATTTAGTTACACAGCAATCAAGCAAACCCCTCTGTCTTGATAAAAGAAATAGAAATAAAAAATAAAAATATAAATAATAGAATATAATAAATAGAAATAGAATAGAAATAAAAAATGGAATAGAAAAACATTTTAAGTCTAAGAGAGGAGCATTTTGCAGGGCAGTGCTAATTACTGCACAGCCACTCATATTAAGATACCTGCCTGTTGAGTGGAAAGGATTTCCAATTTAAACCTTTTCACCCCAGAATGCTAGTAATTTCGTTGAACAGTAAAGCTAAGGGATGTCATAACAAGCCTGAAACAAATCTGAGGAGAATATTTTCTGCACACCTCATTCAGCATTGCCTATGTGAATAGTAGTCATTCTGTTGACTACAGCAAAGGTGCCACCTGAAAGAGCCAGCAGATTGAGCAGATTACCTAAAGTAGGCTATTAAAAACACTAAAAAGAGAGTTAATGATTGTCCTGAGACATAAGGAAATACATATTTCAGCGTGAGATTCTTAGCAGGAAATCATTACTCCAGAACATTTTACAGCCCCATAATTAGTATGCAGTATTAGAACATCTGACACCTGGACCACAGCTATAGCTTCTAAGCAAAACAAACAGTAAATTCAAAGGTGCATCACACCTGCCAGGAGAGTGCCCTAAATACATAAAAGTGAGTAAATCTTCTCTTAAATTTTTGTGAGGCCTATTCTAGTAGGCAGTCTGAGAATGCTTACACAAAGGCAAGAGCATGCCTGGTTTGAGACCAGAATGCATCCTATGTGGTAGACTTAGTTCCCAGCAGCTTTGAAGCACACGAACAGTCAAGAACTGAGCAAAGGATTGGATTAACTCAGTGGTGAGCTAGTACTTGGTTACCTGATGTGTTAGTCAGGAATCTACATTGCCCTTGTGGCTTCAGCCTTGTGCTGTATGGCATGACTACCTACCCATCAGACAAAGCCATGCACTTAATTTCCTTGTGAAGGCTTTTTAATCATGACCTTTTGTAAATCTTGCCATGAAAAGACTCAAGTCACCATTTTGTAAGGAGCTGTTGATCTCTCCTGAAAAAGCTGTCAGCCCACAGCTTGGACAGGAGCACCCTGTGCTGGGTTAGAAACTGGCTGGAGGGCCGGGCCCAGAGAGTGGTGGTGAACGGGGCTGCATCCAGTTGGCGGCCGGTCACTAGTGGTGTCCCCCAGGGATCAGTATTGGGCCCAGTTCTGTTCAATATCTTTATCGACGACCTAGACGAAGGGATTGAGTCCATCATCAGCAAATTCCCAGCTGACACTAAGCTGGGGGGGAGTGTGGATCAGCTGGAAGGCAGGAGGGCTCTGCAGAGGGACCTGGACAGACTAGAGAGCTGGGCCGATTCCAACGGGATGAGGTTTAACAAGGCCAAGTGCCGGGTCCTGCACTTTGGCCACAACAACCCCATGCAGCGCTACAGGCTGGGGACAGAGTGGCTGGAGAGCAGCCAGGCAGAAAGGGACCTGGGAGTCTGCATCGACAAGAAACTGAACATGAGCCAGCAGTGTGCCCAGGTGGCCAAGAAGGCCAATGGCATCCTGGCCTGTATCAAAAACAGCGTCACCAGCAGGTCCAGGGAGGTGATTCTTCCCCTGTACTCAGCGCTGGTGAGGCCACACCTCGAGTACTGTGTCCCGTTCTGGGCCCCTCAGTTCAAGAAGGAGATTGAGGTCCTGGAACAGGTCCAAAGGAGGGCAACCAGGCTGGTGAAGGGACTCGAGCACAGGCCCTATGAGGAGAGGCTGAGAGAGCTGGGGCTGTTCAGCCTGAAGAAGAGGAGGCTCAGGGGAGACCTCATTGCTGTCTACAACTCCCTGAAAGGAGGCTGTAACGAGGTGGGAACTGGACTCTTTTCACAGACGACCTTCAACAAGACAAGAGGACACAGTCTTAAGTTGTGCCAGGGGAGGTTTAGGTTAGATATTAGAAAGAATTTCTTCACGGAGAGGGTGATTAGGCTATGGAATGGACTGCCCGGTGAGGTGGTAGATTCTCCGTCCCTGGAGACATTTAAAAAAAGACTGGATGTGGCACTCAGTGCCATGGTCTAGCAACTGCTCCGGTGGGTCAAGGGTTGGACTAGATGAACTCTGAGGTCCCTTCCAACCCAGCCAATTCTATGATTCTATGATTCTATGATTCTTTTGCTAGACGACTTTCAACAAGACAAGAGGGCACGGTCTTAAGTTGTGCCAGGGGAAGTTTAGGTTAGATATTAGAAAGAATTTCTTTACCGAGAGAGTGATCAAGCATTGGAATGGGCTGCCCAGGGAAGTAGTGGATTCTCCATCCCTGAAGATATTTAAAAAGAGACTGGATGTGGCACTCAGTGCCATGGTCTGGTAACTGCAGCGGTGGTTCAAGGGTTGGACTCGATGATCTCTGAGGTCCCTTCCAACCCAGCCAATTCTATGATTCTGTGATTCTGTTTGCTTTTACTGACTCTTACAGAATTTCACTTAAAGAAAGGAATAAAAATGGTGCTTTCTCTGGGAGATGTGTCGTATGAATTGCAAAAGCACTGATGTACAATAAAGCCATCTTGCTGTTTTGTTGTTTTTCCCTTAGCAAGTTTAGCATCACCAAGCTTTATTTCTTCTTTCCCTCAACCAACATCTTTATTAATACCCTGTAAGAGTAGACCACTGTGCTTTAGTGGTATATTTTAATAGATCATATTAAAAAGAGATGAAATAATTATTCAGAAGAAAGACACACTATAAAAAGAGAGAGTTTAAAAACCTGAGCTGAAAAAGATGATAATATGTGTTTCTTTGGAGGAAGACAGTAACAGGCTAACGATAAATAATTTAAACACAAATGTCCACTAGGTGGGAGGAAATGTAAGAAGTGAGGAATGTTTCTAGGTGAGAAAGTGTGGGCAATTAGGACTGCTGCCAAAAGAAAGTTTTTTAAGTCATCAATGAATATGCTAATGGAAATGCTGTCTAGTCACAGAGTAATCTGTTAAGTTCTGGGCAGTTTATTAATAAAAGATTACTTATCAGTTGCATTCAGCAACAGAGAACAAAAGTGTCCAGAGGACAGGAGGAGTGGTGCCTAAAGAAAAAAAAAAACCTCAAAAGATTTGCCCATCTGGTGCTTACTGCCCTTACATTGTCTGGCTGTCTCCCAAACCAGCTGTGTAGGGATGTCTGAGCAAGCACCTATAAACATAACAGGAAACAGCCTGTGTGACACATTCTAGTGTGTGAGGAGCAAGGGAGGTGTGAGCACAGCTATCTCTGGTACATTGTCCCCAACAAGTAACAGCATCATATTTCTGCCATTGGCCCAATCCAGAGGAAAGTGAAGAAAATCTTGTGGCTTGAAGACTTGAACACAGCAGCAAGAGAAGAGCTGCTCCACAAAAGAGGACCCTTTGGGAGCCAGGGATGAGAGCTTTACTAAGGGATAGTATTCTCACCAGCAAGAGTCACTGCCCCAGCTGCCAAAGGAGGCAAGTGAACAACTCCAGGGACAGTCACCAAGTCCTAGACAGTGCAGTGCAGAAATGCAAAGTCAGGAGCTGGGTCAGGGCTCAGTCAGAAAGTTGAGTCAACAAGTGGTACAGGCATGCCTGTGGCATAGCTCAGCCAAGGACTGGGTGACAAGGTTCCTGGGCCTGTGGGTGGAGGAGGCCCCAGGCAGCAATGATCATGGTAGCTAAGACCTATTGGTGCCCTCAGAGCTCATACAGAAAATCACAGAAAATGTAAGGAATTTTGTTCTCAGCCATAGTGGTACTTAGTGATGAACTTAATAACGATTACTTATAGCAGATACATTTTTGTTGTACTGTTGGGTGTTTTTATTGAAGATATTTCTGAGCTAGTCACCCCAAGCCTTTTTCTGTCCTTGCTGTGTGAATGTGCACTTCAAAGGAGTCAGAGAGCTCATTGTAATGGTTGAGTCAGTTAGGACATTATGCCCTACAAACGCTTGCTTTTCTCCATTGAGTCTAAAAACTTTGTCATATCTGTCTCAGATGAAGGTGTCTAAAGCTGTATGAGTTTAATCCCACACATGAGGCTCAGCTTAGGCTTTTATAACACCTCAATATGTTCTGGCATCTTGGTTGTCATTTTTGAAATGCTGGATCCTAACAAACCTGTTGTCCTAGGTCCAGTTATGTGAGTGGAGATGTCTGGCAGGTTGGAAATGGGGAGTCTTTGGTATGTGCTGAGAGATTCTTTAATGAAATGATGTTTCATGGAAGCATAGGATCATATAATGATGGTGATCATAATAAATGGTCATATAACGGTGGTGATCACAGTAAATGATCATATAATGATTGAAGAAATACGCACTGAGAAATACAGGTGACTGCAGTTCTATTCATTACACAATCAAATATGCATTTATTTTAAATTCTTTTTAATGACTCTAATAATTCTAATCATTCAGCTTTATATTGGGGGAATAAAGAATAATAATTGACAGATTTTTCCTCTTGCTAGGAAATCATGAAAGCTATAACAACTGTTTGTTTTAAAGAGACACAGCCTGCACTTAGTGTAATTATATTTATCTTTGATTTGCATTGAGGAAGAAATGCACTTAGTCTGACTTCTGTCTTTTCAGGGAATAACATTACTGTAACAATTGTTCAAATTGCTTACGTATCTGAAAAAGGACTTTTTTCTGTTCAATGATACATTAAAAAAAGAATTTAAAAAGCCCCTCTAAAACTGTGTGAAATCCTTCATTTTTAAAGAATGTTGATCTAGATTTTCCAAACAAAATGAACAGAACATTCAAGGAGTACCCATTTTGTACCTATACCCATTTGATTTTTGTGTTTCATATCTGCATAGCAACTCAGTGTAATTTGGAAGGAAGAATATATTGTGAAGAGAGGTGATGTCTCATTTGTGGTTAATACCACCTGGAGGGTTCTTTTCAGATTACTTACCAGTTGAATACAGTTCATATTGCAGTAAATCCACAAACTGGACATCAGCATTGGTTTGAAGATATAGCACCCAGGTGCAGATACACCAAGATTCATGAGTCCCTGTTTGCTTTCAAGTCCACTGACAGCTTATCTCTTCAAGGAGTTCAGGTGTCCTTGGAGCCCAATTTGTTAACATGGTGCTACAGCTTCTGGGAGTGCTGAGAGATAGAATTCAAGCAACTGAAGCTGTTGGGCTCTTAGTTACCTGAGTGAAGTCCAGGGTCTGTTCCTCACCTGGGGCTTTCACCTGTTTTTCTTGCCACTGTGACCTGCCTGCTAGAGATAAAACTGACTTACACCCAGCAGAACAGCCCTAAAGTAAGGGAAACTGTGAGATGTTATTGCAGAATTCAAGAATGCAGTGATAGGGGCCCTGCCCTTGTCTGGGATGTGTGGTCAGACTTTGTGCTGAACGGGGCAGTATGGGAACAGGAACAGAATTGTCATCAGACAAGTAAGTGTTTTAGCCTCTGGGACAGTCCCCAGCCAAATGGCCCTCAGCTTCTGGAAACAGGAGTTGGGGTGGTAAGTCGAAGAAATGATGGAAGCATCCAGCACTGTGTGGTTGCTTCTATAGGTGAAGCCCTGTAAAACTGATGTCATTGAGTGGGGAGGTCCAATGATGAGAGTGCTGGTTGGGGATCAGCACCCAACTTCTTCAAGAGATGAAGCTGGGCAATTCTCTACTCACCTCATTGCTTGGGCTCCAGATCATTTTTACTTCAGCATCTATCTATTCATACTACTGTATAGGGAGCTTGTGGTTTTGTGGGCTGTGTCTGACACTGGGCAGCAGAGACCAAAAAAAAAAAAAAAAAAAAAATCCTCCTCTGAAGGCTTTGAGCTTAAATCAGGGCTGTCATCAGATTACGCAGCTCTCTGCAATCACAGTTTTACCCTCTGTTCTATGGGCAATTTTTGCTATTTTGCAGTGATGTGAAAATGCAAAACTGTTTTAATAATACTGAATTTTTATTCCATGTTTCCATGGGTACTTTCAGAAAGAAGTAAGTACAACGTCAGTGATGTTGTGTTTGTCTGTGTGCATCTGGCATGCTTGATCATCCTGTTAACAACACTTTCCTCACTTGAACTGTGTAATTGTTTCCCAGCTGGTGGAGTGATCAAATTGAGCATTTCTCGCTAGCCTGATACGACACTCTTCACAAGAACTGCATCAACAACATGTGTGTCATGCAAAGAAAAGGCACAATGCTGTAGGCAAAGTTTTAATAATCATTAGAACACTCAGAATATCACAGTTTGGTACACAGCGTTTTGCTGTAACTGTGGGAGGCTTTTCTAGCAGTCAGAGGTAGAAATTAAATGACTGTTGGTGTCACTCCTGTCCCACTCTGCTAAAATGTCTCTTTTACTTCATCACTGATTACTTTTTTGCTGCAAAGACAAGAGGGTGAAATTCAGGCTACAAAGCAGTGCTCAGTAAACAAGCACCAGCATCACCGAATGCAGTTTGTTCACTGTTCCACGTTGCCCTGGAGATCAAAGATCTCCAGCTGTGGGATTCTGTAGTTCCCCCTGCAACACTGCACAGCAGGCACTCACTGCTGATAAATCAGTTGTTTGGGTGGCTCATGGGCTGCTTGTGTACTTGATGTCTCATTGGGAGATCATGCCCAAAGGTGGGGGCCTTGATGTGACTGGGGTCCCGTTGGCTGGAGGATCAAAGTAGGTGTGGTAAGAATGAGATGGGACAAGACAGGGATGCAGTGCCTCGAGTGGAGTTGGTACCTGAGGCTGACACTGAGGTACTCACACAAATAAGGTCTAAGATCTCCACCTGTATTGTGTTAACCATAACCTGTGCTCTGCAACATCACAGGACTGACCAGAATTATTGCTGTCCAAATGTACTTGTCAGTTCCTTGGCCTTCCCTTGCTGGCATCTGCTCTTGGAAATTCAAGTATCTGGAAAAGAGACTATAGAAGTGAAGTGTGGTAGCACAAGACTGAAGCTGGAGATTCTTCTGGAGAGGTGCACTTGGAGTTAATATAAACCTGGAGACCTAGCAGACAGCTGACTGAAAATGTGGTTAATGGCCACTTCTTTCTGTCCGTCACTGTAATGATTCCTGTTCTTCGCTGTTTTCTTTTTTTCTGGCCATGTACAAAACAATGCAGTTTATTCAGTGAAAAACAGTCTGCTTCTCTCAGGAAACAGTGGAAGGGGATAAAACCTCAGGAAAAGCTGTCAGGATATTGCTTTGGTGCAATGAAAATTATTTAGGTTCTGACTGGAATAGCAAGAATTTTAATGAAAGTATAAATTGAACCATTCTGAGTAAATAAAGTTTTCTTAATTTATTTCATTGGTCAAAACAACCATTTCCTGTACTATAAAAGAACAAATTCCTTTTAGCCTTGCTCCAAGTACCTATTATTCACCATGTTGTTAATGATGGCTGCAGGCACAGCATTGGCAAAGCACAGAATAAATTTACAAGAGCCAAGCAAAAAGCAATTGAACTTACTGTTTATATGGTAGAATATTTTTTTCTTCATCAGTTCTTAGGCTCCAAACTTTCATCCATTCCTGTGGAGAAACATGTACAAATACCAAAATCGAGCATGAGCTTGAAGTAGTTTCCTAGAAATGGGTTGCATTTGAGGAAAGTGTTTGTCATATACATCATCTGGGTTGGAGGGTTTTAAATGCAGTATTTTTTTTCTGGATCCTTCTGACTGCCTCTTGCTTTTAACAGCGACAGCTACAGTGACCTCAGTGATGACAGCTCTCCAGAGAAAGAGTTTTTTAATTCAGAAACAAGCTGAAATGATTCTATGAGATCACAGAAATGGATGATGCTTTTGAGGTAAACAAAATCATTTTGGTACTGCTTTATTACATTTATTTCTTCTAGACTTAGAACAGGATGCACAGTTATCTTGATTGTCCCTTTTGCTTCGAATCCCATTTGAGAGCTTATGTTTCCTTCCTTGCCTGCAGCACTTAATTGTTCTCTTCTGCTGCTTAACGCTGCATTTTTCTTATTAAAGTCTACTAAGTGTTTCTGGTACAGCTTATATGTAGGATGGTGCACAAAATCAAGTTTTGTCAGTATTTGAAGATATAATGAAAACGCTTTTTAATGTTTTCTTTGTCACTTCAGTTTGCAAGTTTGGATCACTTGGAGTACACTGTGGTGACATGACTTTATGTTTCACCTTAAAACTAAAGTGCAGCTGCAATTACATTTGATGCATTGATCCAACAACGACATCCCAAAATAAATACTTGAATTGAAGCTGCACAGTGATAGAAATACAAAGAAGTTTTATAAAATTGTAGGTTTGTTTAGCATAGGCTTTGCCAAAGTGATCTTGGGGTGGTTGTTTTTTTCACCTGTAAGCATGATAGCCCTAAATTTCTGCTCAGTTTGGAGATCCTATTTCCTTTGGACCACTTCACCTCTGCAAGATCACGTCTTGAATCTTAGTTTATTTTTCCTACACAGATTCCCTGAAGTTGTGGCTGGTGTGGTACTCTGATGCATGTGCACTTCTGTATCAGGACATGACTTTCTGCTCTGATTTTATTCCCCTCACATGGTGTAGTCTCTAAGCAGCTGTGCCATGCAGATGATTAAGGCTGAGTATGAATGATACATTTTCAGCCTGATGGTCTCATGATTAAAATACTGGCATGAGATGCTAGGAAATCGGGTTTAGTCCTTAGCTGCAGCAGGAGTTTCTTTCCCCCTCTTTATTTCTTTTCCCCCCTCATGTACCGCATCTTAAAGATAATATTACACTCCCAAATCATGACAGTGCAGAACAGAATGTTAAATGATTTCATGACCTGGTGCATTTCCTAGAGTGACCAAAAACAAGTAGAGGAAATCTTCTTTTTCACTCTTGCCCAGATCCTTCCTACCTGCAAACATTGCTATGTCTCTGTTTCTTGAGACTGACACGTAGTACAGGACAGGCCCTTTTTCTTTGATCTTGCTTTCTCAGTGGAATTTCTGAATGGCAGTTCTGTGTTTGCCATTGCAGTTGTGACTTTTTTGGTGCTTGGAAGAATGTACTGTTGTGATGCTTTTAAGTAATGGTCAGTAGTCAAGCTGATTTGGTTTGAATATGTCACTGGTAGATACTAATTGTATCTAGCAGAAGTATTCTAGAAAGGATTAAATAACTAATTCCAGGTATAAAAGAAGGGTAGAAGTGTTGATTCATTTATTTTTATCTCAGGGTTATTTCTACCCATTAGTCAGAGCGGGATACACATGTAGACTGTATTTAGTTGTGTGGTTTTGCATTATGCCACTTGACCTAAATGAAATATATCTACTTGTAGTATTTACCATAGGATGATTTTGGAGTTAGTCCATGGGCTTAAGAGAAACTGACATAAGCATGAAATAAACTTATTTAGAGAATAAATACTATTAGTAATTACTTTTTTTTTCCTGCTTATTCTTAATTTCCCTTTTTTTTTTGTGACAGAAAGTTGGGAACAAGACACTACTGAACAGAAGAAAGTAGAAGAGTCAGCTGCTTATGGCCCTCATAGTGTCTCCTCCTATACTCTTTTCAATAATTCTCTTTACAGAAGACAGTTCTACTGTGCTGTAGAAAAAAACTGTTCTGTATAAATGCCGTTTCTCTTTAAAAATGACAAAATGTTTGTGCACCTTAGCTGTTAATCACTGTTGATTTTGTCCTATATTTCAGAATGATCTCAGGTGAATATATATTAATTCACTAGTTCACACTGTTCTTAATTTGAAGGATGATTTGATTGTTTTCAGTTTGCCTTAGAATAAAAAGATAAAATGCATTAATTCCTGTGAATGAGAGAGAATGCACTAAAAATGTAATGGAAAGTTGTCTTATCCATGAGATTAGAGAACTGTTTCATTTTTTTTTCCCTGTGAAGCTTGTTGTAGAGATATATTTTTTTACTTTTTTTGCTGTTCAATATGTACAAAAGAGAAATTGTTGCTATATTTCAGCTCTTTGTGATTATACTAATTGATATTGTATAAGAGTCTTTTCACTTTGCTATTATAAGTGATTTCACTTCACAAAAGTTCAAGTTTGCTCTTTCTCCTGAAAAGCTAATAATACCAAATATATTTCTGACCTAAAAAAATTACAATAGTGATATTAGAAGGAGGTTTTGTATTTGTATTTTACAAGAGAGAAAGTAAATGCACTCATGTGGCAGAATGTAATTTCAGCACTTGTATGAAAGTCGTAGAAGGGCCAGTCCTAAACCTGGAGAATGATCTGGGCTCCAGCTGTGCAACACTGAGTTAATTTCAATTAAATAGTATAAGGGGAATTAAGGTTCACCCTTGTTTTCCCTCATCCACTCCACGTGGGGTCATGGGGCTCATTCCCCTGTAGGAGAGAGGAGTGTATTTTAATTTAGAAATCACAAGTTATTCCTCTGCATGAAAACTGCAGACAGCCCTGCAAAGCCAGGAGTGCAGCCTGAGACAAAGGTTAAGGTGAGAGGTTCTGTAGCATGTTTAGGGCTGCATCCCATTAGCAGTGGGGCATTGTCAGGGCTCTCACAGAAGCTTCAGCTTCTATGGGGCTCCTTTTCCTATAAAAAAACCTGAATTTTGAACTTTCATCTTGGTTTTGGGCAAAGTGACTTTTTTACTTCATCAAAAGGTAAATGCCTGTACACCAAGAAAAGCACCAAGTCTCTTATTTAGAGCTTTGTAAACAGTAAGTTTGAGAGCTTTGCATTGCTTTAGAAAAGCTCAGGTTATGCAGCCAATTTCTCTCTTCACTAGAAGGAGCTTTAATGATAAAGAAATTTAAACATTATTTCTAAAGTAGTGTTTAGATTTCTAAGGTGGTTTGCAAACGTGTGCCTTAGAAATAGCAGGTATTTACAGAATTGGTGTCACTGTATGTCTTCCCCAATGAGATACACTGACCACTGGTTTGTAAAAAGTGAAGTGTTTCTTAAAATTGTGTGTAATGTCCAAATGTATTTTTGAAATACATTAAACTATGTTATTCAGAAGTGTTTAGCTACTATATTAAAGAACTGTGGTGCCAATTGCTAATTGTGGTGTCAAGGAGGGAAATTTTCATTTAGTTGTGTCAGTGGTATTGCCCGTGAGAAGCTGTGATTTATCAAAAACAAAACAAAACAAAAAAAAAACCCAAAAAACTGAGGAGACAAAAAGACTCAACCTGGACTGAAGCTGGAAACAGTGCCTTCACCTCTCAGCACCCTTAGCAATCCCCTTCCTGCTGACTGTGCTACACAAAGCAGCATCCTGGAACTACACACATCACTGGCACAAGCTGATAGTAGTAGCAGCAGCATCCCATTTCCAAAACTGCAGAAGGCAAATGTGCCTTTTCCATCCAAATGCTGGGCTGCATTAGGAGTATTGCCAGCAGGCTGAGGGAGGTGATCCTTCCCCTTAGCCCTGGTGAGGCCACACATGGAGTGCTCTGTCCCAGTTTGGGCTGCCCAGTACAAGAGAGACATGGAGCATCCCTCCTGTGAGGAAGTGTTGAGAGTGTGCTGGTTTTGCCTGGGATAGTTAATTTTGGGCATATTTTCTTCATAGTATGTAGGATAGGGCTGTGTTCTGGTGCGTGCTGAAACAGTGTAGATAACACAGGGATGTTTTAGTTACTGCTGAGCAGTGCTCACAGAGTCCAGGCCTTCTCTGCTCCTCACCCCACCCCACCAGCAAGGGAGGCTTTGGGGACCCATCTGGGACAGCTGGCATACACTGACCAGCTGTCTTGCATCGTGCTGAGCAAGAAAAGCTGGAGGAAGAAGGAGAAAGGGAGAGATGTTTAGAGATATGCTGTTTGCTTTCCCAGTCACTGCTACACCTGATGAAGCCCTGCTTTCCTGGAGATGGCTAAATATTTGCGTGCCAGAGCTGGGAGTGTTCAGCCTAGAGAGAGAGAAGGCTTGGGAAGGAAGGGAGGAGAGGGTGAAATCTAATCCATGTGCATAAATACCTGAAGGGAGAATGCACAGAGGATGAAGCCAGGCTCTTCTCAAAGGTGCCCAGTGACAGGACCAGAGCCAGTGGGCACAAACTGAAACAGGAGAGTCCAGCTGAATAACAGGAAACACCATTTCCACTGTGAGAGTGAATATGCACTACCACAGGTTCCTCAGTGAACTTATGGAGTCTCCATCCTTGGAGATATCCAAAAGCTGCCTGGACATGGTCCTGGAAAACTGACTCTAAGTGGCCCTGCTTGAGCACCAGAGGGGTGGACCAGGTGACCTCCAGAGTTTCCTCTGTGAGGATGTGGAAAAGCCACACGTTACACAGAGAGTCCAAAGTCTGAAGAAGTAATTTCTAAGCATGGACAGAAGGCAAATTTTGAAGGTTGATTCTTACCCTTCTGAAGGAGAATGTTTGTGAAGCATGCTTTTGTATCATTTCAGACTTCTCATTTTGTTCCAGCAGCAGAACCTTCAGTGGAAATGTATGCATTGCCATTTTTATGTTAACATCTAATACAGCAATCTAGCAGAGAGCAATATTTTAGTAGTGCTGAGGTGGGACAAGCAAGACAGCCTGCTAATACAGAAATACACACCAGATTTTAGGAAAGTGAGATTGCTTGTATGTTTTCCCTTTGCATGTGAATAATGGAATTTGGATTCTTGTAAGGGGTAATGATGAAAGAGTTGTTCACTTTGGTGTTCTTGTTCCACAGTGGTGTATGTGATTAAAGAAATCTAAAAAGAGCAACATATTTTGAGAGCTTTGATCTGCACTTGTATATTGCCTGATCATGTCTTGATAGACTCAAATCCGCTGCTCGTCCTCAGGAAGCATGAACTGTTGGGCAGGTAACCTAATGGACTAAACTCAATACGTTAGCAACACTGATTAAAACTCCTCTTTAATATATGATTGGAGCACAGCATGATCTGAAATTTTTATTTTTGACCCTGTATTGGCTCAGTTGACTGTTGCTTCGGCACAAGGGCTGTATTTGTAATACTAACTTAGGGCAAACACAGTTGTCTCTTTTGTTCCCAACTGCAGTGGCTGAGATTGCTTCCATACAGCTAAACTGTCACGGATATACTGGACTGAGTCCAAGGAAGGACTATGGAGAGGGAACATCCATCATATGATGAGTTAGTATTGGTTAGTCTGGAGAAGAGATTGCTCAAGGGGGATATTATCAGTGTTTATAAATACCTGATGCAAGGAGAATAAAGAAGACAGAACCAGGCTCTTCTCAGTGACACCAAGTGACAGAAGGAGCAGCAATTAGCAGGAACAGAAACACAGGGAATTGTTTTTAAAAGAGAACTTTTTTTATGGTACAGTGGGCTGAAAACTGGAATGTGTTGCCCAGAGAGGTGATGGAGTCTCCATCATTGGAGGTGTTCAAAACTCAACTGGACACATTCTTGAACAACTTGCTGTAGCTGATCATGCTCTGAGATAGGGGTTGACTGGGCAGTATCCAGAGGTCCCTGCCAACCTCAGCTATTCTATGATTCCATGAAACTCATTTACCTCCAGAGAAGGGGGTCACATTCAGGCTTCCTGCTGGCAAAGGTCTTTGGTGCATGGTAACTCTCAGAAAGACTGCTAGACATCCTGGGACAAAACTGTGCTGTATTTTGGTAGACTGGATGATCACATATCTGTTCCTGGGCATGTTCTACGAGCCTCTATAGTTTACTAGCCTTAGAGATAACTAAACTGCTCTGGGAAGAACTGACTGAAAATCTGTTGGGTGTGGGTGTTGAGGGCTGACGATTTGTTGGGTGTCGAGAAGATATTTTGGGTGTGTTGGTGGATGACACTTAAAATCTTTATTGACCTCATGCAGGAAATGGTCCTGTGCTGATACATCAGCTACACTCAGGTTTTCCCTCACAGAAAGTTTGATAGCTTGGTAGAGTTGGATCAGAGGCTGTGCTTGTTTGCAAACATGGGGAGCAGCATCCGAGTTTGGATGTGGCTGTGGGGTAGGAATTGTACTTAACTGGTGCTGAATATCTCTAGTCAAGTATTACATCTCAGTAGCATTGTGTCCTGTTTCACTGTAATGTTTACAGGTGAAGCCCTTTAGCATCTTGACAAACTTCAACATGTTCTACCATGAGGTTTCTTTCCTAGCTTATCTAGCAGCTTGGGGAGATAACCTTCATGTGTTAATGTAATGCCTGGAGAGGTTGAATCTAATGGGGATGCATATATCTGAAGTTTTTCTGAGACACTGAGGAGGATTTGCTTGGCCAACCAGACTATTCCTCATTAAGGAGTATTTTTGGAAAGGTGGACTGAATGCTATAGCAGCTTGCTGTTTTTCTGAATCCATTGAAGTAGTGTAATGTTCATAGCACACAAATCATGACTTTGTTGATTACAGCGTGGTACCAAAGAGGGATTCCTGCCACCTGGAAGTGATATGGGACTCAGGCATGGTTCTCCTAAATTCCTCTGCAGGCATCTAAGCCTTAGCTTGTCAGGGAGACACTGGAGGTTTTGAGCAATAGCTTGAAAGTAGAGGCTCAGCTCTCTTCAAGGACTCATGTAAGCAGGGATTGGAGCCCCAAGATGAATGAAGTTTTCAGGAAGGAAAAGGTAGATTGGCAATGACTGCAAGGGCAGGGCTTGCTGCCCAAAAGGGTGCAGAGGTTAAGGGAAGACCAAGAGACTTGCCAGCCTGAGCTGACCTCCTCGTGGGAGCAATGTTACAGTTACCATAGCAATGCAAATGAGAGGTTCTCCCAAAACTACTGTCTTGATGACAGTAGGGTGTGTAATTTCAGCATGCGGGATTTCTGAGTCAGCTTGGCTACAGCTGGCAGTGAAGCCACATCAGCACAAAGGTGAGCAGGGGCTGTAGAAGCCTCTGTGGAACTGACTGAAGCTCATTTCCCCCAACTTCACTGTGTGCATCCGTTCAGTGTCCTAAAACTTCCTGAGGAATGGAGTAAGGTGGAACACGTGGCTTTCTCTGGCATCCTGGGGAAACTCACTCACTGCAGCAGAACAGGGAAGAAAATAATAAAATCCTTTCTGTACCTAGGGCTGAATAACACCTCATCTTGGCACACAAGCAGGAGGAGTCTTCTTCACTTGGGTGTCTGCGTGAGAGTCATGAATACATTTCTGTGCCTCAGCATTTTATCCCACGTAACACTTGTTTTTCTAACATGGTGAATTGGAGCTGTTAGCTCTGTGATAGCTTCCAGACAAGCTCTTCCTCTGCCCAGCTCACCCTATTCTGACACCCTATTGTGAGGGTTTGTTCATTTTCCCAGTTACCAGCCTTTGTATTTTTAATGGCAGTGAACTTAGTGTCTCGTGTATTTCTGCCTGCATCAGGTTCTTAGTACTGTTCAGTTTTTTCAGGTATCCAGTTATATCTGAATTGTTAACCTCTTTGTGTTTATGGGGTGAAATGAATTAAGGACTCACCTAAAATATGGATATGAAAATAATCTATGTATTTTCTTCTACGTAGGAGTGTGATATTTGTATAGTTCCCCTAAAATGACTCAGAATGTTCACATAAGCGTCTGTTAGTGATCCAAAGAAAACATCTGTGTTGCCTCTGTTGGAAATTCATTCTAAAAAGCAATTCCAGAGATGTTGATTGACTTTTTTGTTTTTCTTTGTAAACTTTGTAAAGTGGGGGTTTTTGGGGTTGGTTTTTGTTTTGTTTTCATTTTTTTTTAATTGCTGTTTTACAAAAGTGAATCAACTTTTTATGGAGCATGGAGGTGTACCAGTTTTATTGTTCTTTATTTATATATAAGTGAGTCATCTTTAGTACTGTCCAGTTCCTTGCTCTTTGAAATTCCTCATGGGTTTCAGGATCTGCCATTCTGGTTGCACCTCACTGACCTCCTGCTAGAATAATGTCTGTAACAGTGTCTTTCATCTTGTAGCAACTATGTACTTTAATCTTTATGCTTTGATGGTTTGTTTGTATATGAATTTTTTTTCTCTGCCTGTAACATCCTACCTAGTTGAGTTGAGGAAATTGTTTGCCTTATTGGTCTCCTGGTAACTTGTTCACACATATTTGGATCAGAGCCTTGGAAAACATCTTTGCCTGAAGTGTAGACAGCATTCTGTGTTTCAGAAGTGCTCCTGGAAAGGTAAGTCTATCTTTTCTACCTTTATTGGCTCTCTGTTAGTTATTTAAGAAACTTAACAGTTGGAAGCTTCCAGTCAAGTTAACAGTAGCATAGTTTGGATAACCTAACAACTGACTCAAGCCTTGAATTAAAACATAATCCAAAACTCCATATATTTAAAGAAGTAGTTAGAATTGTCTGCTCTGACTTTATGCATAAGCTCAACCAATAACAGCTTCATAAATTCCTGATTTCACAGAGTTAATGTGAGAAATAAAAATATGACCTCAGGTGTCTTTTGGCTTGTCTATCTTTTGCTACCTTTGGGACCTGTTTCTCATTGTCTAAGTCTAAATTAGGAATTTGGAGAAATAATGACAGTTTTGAAGCAAATTTACTCTGTTTACTGGTTTTGATTGGTTTCCCATAGCAATTGTTGTACACCAGACCTCAATTCCTTTTAGAGAAAATAAAACTGAAGATCCATTCCCAATGCTGATGTGATTCAGTTCAGAACCCACCTGGGATGACACACTACCACGGAAGTCTTCAACGTGCATCTAATGAGTTTCTGCCAGTAGGAACAATTAAGTGTTCCTGTGCCCCCCCAAAAATGGTTCTTACCATAGATGGGTGTTGTTTTCACCTTCCCATTGGCCACTTTTTTGCTGAAAGCTTCCTCAAACTTCCACACAGGCATCTTCCCATGAGTTTCTAGGGCTGTATCTCCATGTGAGACCAGAAACCAGGCAGCATAGTACTCCCTGGATGACCTGATCTGTATCCTCTTTGAGCTTGGTAAGTATCCTACTTCAGTGGTGGGACATAATGTAAAATGCAGCACCATGGTCCTTGTTTTAAAATAAGTAAACCATACTAAGCTAAGCACCTGCACAGTGTCGAGTCTGCTAAATGTTGATGCCTATATGTGAGCTACTCACCACAGAATTTTTTATAATCAGTGGTAAAAAACATGTGCTTCTCAGTCATCCTTAGCAGATTAGATGAATCACCTATGAATGTTGCTTTATTCTTGTCATGAAGCATAAAGAAGAGCCTGTCCCAAATGGCTCAGATACCTGTGTTTGCTCAGATTATCCTACTGCTTATGTGTAGGTGCTGAAATGGAGATTAGTCACTACCACTGGTTTATGGTTTCTCACTGACTCCCTTGTTTTGGGGGATCAGGTAAGCAGACTCACCCCTGAGCAGCCTGAGCTTCCCCAGAGTGCACTGTTCATCCATCCTGTGGGCTTCAGACAATCTCAGTGTTAGTCAAGGACTAGAATTTAGTAATTCTTTCCTGTGTAAGCTCAGCCTTGATGCTGTACCAGCATCTCCCTGGTGTGGGTGCTGGGGTATGCCTTCTCTGAATGCCCTTTCTGGGCCCAACTCCATGCAGATGCAGCATGTCTGCTCTCACATCTTATCACATAGTGTGCCTCCCTCCTATGCCAAATAATAATCCCTTTCCTAGAGCACTACCCCAGCATGTAGGAGACATGGCTATTTCCCTCCTCAGTCTCAGGGACAGCCAGGCCCCCTCTCCTTTGGAGGCTGACAGCTCAACAGGGCTAAAACCCACTCAAAATGCTGATGTTCATCACTGTCCCACAGCAGAGGGACCATCTGCAAAGAACATCACTGGTCCTGTACCAGAGAAGCAGCCACTGTTTGATTCTGTATGTTTGGCAATAGGAGGTGCCAAGGGAGAGAGGGCACCTGAGCTCAGGTCTGTGTAGTTATTTTAAGTGGTAATGGAACAAAAGGCAGAAATAGTCATAGAATGGTAGGGGTTGGAAGCGACCTCTGGACATCACTGAGTCCAACCTCCCTGCCAAAGCAGGATCACTATGGGTGGGTCACGCAGAAATGCATCCAGACAGGCCTTGAAAGTCTAGAGGAGACTCCACAACCTGCCATCTCACCACAGGTTGTGGGGGAATCTCTGCCCAGGCACCTGTTCCCCCTCCTTTGCTTCTGCAGCCTGTTGAGTAGGGTTCCATACTGCAGCATTCCTTCTATGCTGGTTCCCTACAAGATGGCAGATTGCTGCTATGCAGCCTATGGAGAAGCAAGGGAAAGCAATCCCTGAAGAATCACAGTGGGGCTGATCTGGATTTGGAGCCCCTGAAGTGTCATGGGCAGACATGGAGCTGCAGCCTGTGAGGGATCCCGGAGAGGGTCAGCTGTGTCTGTGCAGCCGTGTAGGAGCCCGTGTGAGAGAGAGGAGGTGACTGCTCCCGCAGCAGCCGTGACTCTGTGTGCAGCCTAGGCGGGAGCAGTCTGTGCCTGAGGGACTGCACCTGTGGGAGGGACTCATGTCCCAGGGGTTCCTGAAGGACTCTCCCGGGAGGGGGACCCCGCCTTGGAGCGGGGGAAGAAAGAATGTGAGGAGTCCTCCCCCTGAGGAGGAAGGAGCGGCAGAAACAGCGTGTGGGGAACTGACCCTAAACCCCCCCTGCCCCTCCCTGTGCCCTGAGAGGGAGGAAGCAGGGAAGGGATCCTGGACAGGGGACAAGGGAGGGGCTTGGGGGGGAAGGTACTAAAATCTGGCCATGTTTTCTCTATCTCCTTGTGGATTACATGAGCGTTTTTTCCTTCCCAAGTTGAGCCTGTCTGCTTTTTACCCATTACTGCAATTTGGGAACGCAAACCTCTCTGTCCTTGTCTGGATTTCTGAGCCTTTGGATGGATTTTCTCCTCCCTGCCCCACAGTGGGAGTGGGGGGTGAGCAAGCGGGGGCCTGGTTGGTACCAGCTGGGCCTAAACCCTGACATGACGGGCAGGTGACACAGAAACACATCCAGACAGCCCTTGAAAGTCGCTAGAGAAGGGGACTCCACAATCTTTCTGGGCAGCCAATTCCAGTCGTTGGCAAAGGAGCCAGAGCATAGAACTCCCATTTGCTAAACCAGTGCTATAACAAATAGGTTAAAGAACCCCTCTGGCTTCCTCTTTTTGACCAGCTAAGTCCTGAACCCTTTTCTGTGGTGTGACACAGATTCAATGGGAAGAAATGACAGCACCTCTATTTTTCTCTCTAATGGCTAGAACTTGCTGCATCACTGCTTTGTCCATCCAGTTATTATCCCTGCTGCTTCATAGCAGCCTGTGCCAACCTTTGCCTCTGCTAGTGCCAGCCTCAGGCTGAGGAATGCTTATTATTTTTCTCTGCTGGACATGCTACTCATTTGTCTGTCCTGTGCAAGATTTTAATTTAGTTTATTCTAAAAGGGATAGAAGGAAGTTTGTAAACATAAAAGAAAACTGCTTTCAGCATCGTTCCAATGCAAGCACTACCTGGAAGAACTTGAACTCGTGTTCACATTTCTGCCTAATCATATGCCTTGGTTGAGTCTCAAGGTTTGAAAAATTGAATAAGCATTCAAAATTTTGAACAGTCAAGACATTAACTTCTAAGGCTTGTGGCTTGCCTAATACACTTTCCCTTTGTTTAGTCTTGGCACATCTTTTACAAAGTTTGGTCAGTCCTAGTTTAGCATTGAGTATAAAGCTGATTCCTGATGTAAAGTTATTTCTGTGAATGCTGTTTTATTGCTAACATCATTATTATCGCCAGACTTGTCTATACAGACTTACAAAGATACCACTCTTGGAAGCATTTTCTGTCAGTTTTACACAAGCTTTAAGAAAGAACTTTTGACCCCCAAACATTTATCTCCAACTAATTGAAGACACAAAGCTCTCCTGGCTGTGTGAAGTTAGATAGCAGCACTGTATTGTGAACAGGAAAGAATCAGTCTTCCAGAGGGGCAAGAATTGGGAGATTACCTCTGGCATAAATAAGTGAATTAGAGATTATACATGTAATGATCTGCTTTTTATTCTGGGTAATACAGCTCTGAGTTCACGGGGGATCAAAGGCAGGATTGCTTGTTAAATTGAAAAGTATGTAGAAGTCATCCTAGAATTGCTTTAGTTGAGACTTGACAGAAGACTTAGTGGGGCAGGTTAAAGTAATCATACAAAGTTCATGCTTATGTGCACTGCTTAATGTAGCAGTGATGTCAATGTTAAAATTTAACCAAGAGCCTGTGAATAGGCTAAAATATGACTATGTGAAGTAAAAATCTAGGTACAAAATAAAATGTGTAAGTGCCAGTTCCCCAAAACTGAGTTTTCTGCAGTGATACCTTCAGCATCTGTTGGTCATCTTGTCCTGTTAGGCAGGGGAATGAGTGTGAAAGGGGTTAACAGGCTGTTACCCAATCTGCTTGCTTGCTTGCTTCTTTAGCAGTAAGGAACCTTACTTTACAAGAGTGACAATTAATGTAATTTTTTTTTCCTACTGTACAAGCTTATTAAAATTCTGGTAATGTTCAGCAGTGTGTTCAGTAGCATGAGCTTGATAAAGGACCAGGTGTCTTTTGCTGTCTGTGCTAATACCCTGTGCTTTGCTGGCTCTGACACTGGTTAACTCTTCAACTGTTAAGTTGAAAAGGAGGAACAAACTTGAAGAAATCTTCATGGATCTTCATGGATTGAAAAGATTTTTCAGTTTTTTGAGTTTGATTTTCCCAACAATGTAACCTGATCTAAGAAAACTTTACCCTTGGTTCACCATTGCTGGGACAACAATCCTGTAACAATTAAGCAGTATTTTTCTGCTGTGTTGCTTTCTACTCTAGGGTGGTCTGCTTATTCTTTAAAAAAGTAAACAGATTTTTAAGTAACATTTTAGATATTTTAGTATAAAAAATGTAAGTAGATTTGTCATCCGTATCTTATTTATGCTTCTGGAATGGTCCCTTAAAAAGCTAAATATTTGCACTTGTTATCTCTCTGAAAGTTGAAAATTACAGTTTTTTTCCAGCCAGAAAATGATTTGACTCATAATTGTCACAAAATAATTACTGAAGATGAATCCTTAAGTCATTAATTACTAAGCATTTGCCAGTAAATGTTGTCCATGATTATATTCAACAGTGTAGATGTTTTGGATGGGGGACAAAAAGGTGAAGTGATTCTTTACACTGAAAATGGCAAAGTGTAGAGAAACATTGTCAACCAGGTGCCTCGGGTTGCCAAAGAGTGGGTGTGAGTCCACCTGTGCCTGATTAGGACAGGCCCCTATTGGGCATGAGCAAGACCAGGGGGCCAATAAAGGTGGGACACACACCCACAGAAGGCACCTCAGCTCACTCTGGTGCGAGGTATGGAGAGGCCAGCAGCTCGTTGAGCCTCTGGAGCAAGAAAGGCTCCTCCCGCTACACTTCTACCCTGGAAGTGCTGTGTGGTGGCTGGAGTCCTGGAAGAGACCAGCAGCTCGTCGAGCTTCAGGAGCAAGAATGGCTCCTCCCGCTACAGCAAAGCCATTTTTTGTCAGCAGATTTGCTGATAACACCAAACTGTGTGGTGAACTCAACATGCTGGAGGGAAGGGATGCCATCCAGAGGGATCTTGTCAGGCTCAAGAAGTGGGCTCATGCAAACTGCATGAAGTTCAACAAGGCCAAGTGCCAGGTTCTGCACCTGGGTTGAGGCAATCCCATGTACCAATACAGGCTGGGAGGAGAAGGGATTGAGGACAGCCCTGAGGAAAAAGACTTGGGGGTGGTGGTGGACCAGAAGCTCATCATGAGCTGTCAATGTACACTTGCAGCTCTGAGAGCCAACTGGGTCCTGGGCTGCATCAAAATAAGAACAGCCAGCCAGTTGAGGGAGGTGATTCTCCCCCTCTACTCTGCTCTTGTAAGACCCCACCTGGAGCACTGTGTCCAGTTCTGGAGTCCCCAGCATAAGAAGGACACAGAGCTCCTGGAACTTGTCCAGAGGAAAGACACTGAAATTATCAGAAGGCTGGAGCACCTGCCCTGTGAAGACAGGATGAGGAAGTTGGGGTTGTTCAGCCTGGAGAAGAGGAGACTCTGAGGTGACCTTATAGAGGCAGTACCTGAAGGACATGTACCAAGAAAGTGGAGGTAGGACTTTTTACATAGGTGTGTGGTGAGAGGATAAGGGGCAATGGTTTAAAAATGGAAGAGGGGAGATTTAGGTTAGATGTTAGGAAAAAATTATTTCCTGTAAGAGTGGTGAGACACTGGAACAGTTTCCCCAGAGAAATTGTGGTTGCCTCCTTCCTGGAAGTGCTCAGGGTCAGGTTGGATGGGGTCTTAAGCAACCTGGTCTAGTAGAAGGTGTCCCTGCCCATGCAGGGATGTTGGAACTAGATGATCATTAAGATTCCTTCCAAGTTCATCCATTCTGTGTTTCTATGATTTTTTTTCATTTCTGAAACAGTGAAATTTTGCCTGGTGATGTAACCAAAATTTTTTTTTTTTTTTTAATGTAGCTCAGGTTGGAGTTTAAGAACTGCATCAGTGATATGAAGTCAAACACTATGGATGCTTTTCTTCATTCTGAGACTTGCTGTTCTCTGCCTTGTCTTTTGACTTACAACAGAACAGAGCAGGACACCCTATACCGTCTCCCAGACTACCTTTTTCGATAATTAAAAATATCCCAGTATCAGAGAAAACATTATTGTTCTTCTCCATAGAGTTTAAAAATATTCAACTTAAAAAGGTCTTTACTTTCCAAAAGATGGCATTGTAACATTGCCTATTATGCCATGTTTTTCTTACTTTATCTCATGTCATGCACTTCAGGCATCTCATTTTTCACTGTCACTGAGTAAGTGAGATTCCTGAGGAAGATTTAAAGGAACAGGCTTTAGTACAAATAAATATTGATTCTGGCAAAATATTCTTTCTTGATTTTCTCACTTCTCATTGCAGATTTGTGTCCATTTCAGTTTGAGGGCTTACTTATTTATATGTATTTTCTAATATCTCTTACCCAAGGAGCTTTTAGTTATAATTTCTTCTAAAATGAGTTTGAAGTCTCCTTTGATGAATCAGCAGCTGGATGTCTAGTATGCTTTGTCCCACGTATCTGAGATGGACACCATCTCTTCTTAGTTTTATTACTTTATATTACTGAAACCTGCAGTGAAGAAAATGATACCTTTTTATTCATACTATCTGTGGAACCAGAAATCCATTCCCAATATTGCTGCATGTTCTGCTCCTTATTTCCATGACTATGCAGTTTCTGCAAAATCTTATTTAAAGGTAGCTTTAGTATCCCTGACCTGTACTGTAGTATGTGGGATATATATGTGTTCATATATGATCCTGTCTGGTTTAGGATCTAGAGAAGATGTCTTCTTTCTAGAGTGCAGAAGTATGGATTGAGAAACAGGGTTTTATTCCTCACAGCACAACCTCAGGTGAATGAATTTCTTAGTGCATGCCTCAGTTTCCTCAGTTTCCTCTGGAAAGCATTGCGGATGAAAAGCAATGTGCAAGTATTTGGTGAGATAAAAAATTCACGTAAGAAGAATTATTATGGGTTCATACATATTGATCTAATCTGAGATAGGTTTTAGATAACAGCTCCAGGGTCAGATATGGCTCATCTGGATTCAACTGAGAACTTGTAACTACAAATAACAATTGAATTTCTTTCTTCTGTCCATGTAGCTTACATTAATGTGCCCAAAGGCACCATTTGGCTCTCTTCTTCCAGCTAAGCTGAAAATGGTAGGAAAAGTTTATGTTACAGTGGCATTAAGAATTTAATTGCTTAAAGGCTATATTACCACAAAGGATCATCTACTGCTGGCCAACAATTACAGATTTGTACATTGCAGTGAATCTGGAGATGAAAGTCCAGTTTTGGAGAATGGCATTTATGCCATCTGTTTAATAATACAGAATGAAAGTGCTACCACAAGGTAACCATTTTACTTGCCTCAACGAATATATTCAATAATGAGTTTGTTTATTAAGAATTCAATTCCAGAACATAATGCAGAATTTTCCCTCCCATTGTGAAATGAAATGGCACTATTTCCTGCTGAGTTTTTATTTCTTCTACTAAAAAAACCCTACTTATTACACTTAAGCTTTATAAAAATCATGCATGCTAGCCATATTCTTTATCAGGAAATTCTTTTTTAGGGGAAACCCGGAACTTTCTTATTTTAACACAATCTGACTGCCTTTGCTACCAACAGTTTTTTCTTTCCAATTTATTTGTAGGAGACTCCAGTCTGAAAAGAAAAATATATGCTGCTCCTCTTTCAGATGCTGCTTTCTAATTTATCATCTAAGGATAGGCAATATCATGATACATTCTTCTGAGTTTTCCTCTGATTCAATTGCTGCCTCTGCCTCTAAGCCATATCCTTTTGCTTCAGATTACTTCCCACAGCCAAGGAGACTATATCCTCATTCTGCCTTAACTGAAAAAAAAAAAAAAAAAGGAAACTGTGAAAAGTAATTTCCTAGATGTAAAATCCTAGCTTTGTTGGATGCAAATGCTGGATAGATCTGCTCCACAGTTGCCTTGATCTGCTTCTGGTGTAACCATCATGAAATACAGTGGCTGTACTGAGTGTCTTCCATATGCAACCAATGGGGATTCTGCTATGGTAAAGGTTCCCCTCTCCCCTCCATTAAATGGTCGGAAGCCTGAGAACTGCCCATCTCAGGCTGAACACATTTTGCATGTTGGGATCTGATGGTTCTCTGCAGACACTCCCTTGGATATGGCTAAGCCTTTTTAGAAGGTGACCTTGAAACCAAATCCTTATAATCTAATATGGCTTAGTAGCTCAATAGTGCTATCTAATCAGGTATTTATATTGAAAAATAAAGCAAGAATAGAAGACACCAAATATAGTGTTTCTTGCAGTAAGTACCAGAGGAAGCAAAGGAGGAGCAGGAATGTGTAACATGGGAGAATACCTCACCAGTATATCTTATTTTCCTGCATAAGAACAACATATCTAGCAAACTTTGCAACAGCTGAGGTACTAATTTAGTTTTCCCCTCGTGTTAAGAGAGAGGTATGGAAGATGTGTATTTTGGAGCAAGGTGTGCCCTGTTTGAGCATTCTTCTTACCATCAGAGAAGAGGCCCCAGAGCAGTTGCCTGTGACTCCAAGCCAGCAGAGCTTCTGCTAGGACTTGGGCTGGTAGTAGTACAGGTCAGCCCAGCCTGCATCTAGCTAATGCACTTGCTCAGATCCCTGGTGCTTTTTAATCACAAATAACTGCCTTTTACTTAGTTATTTCTATCCTGTTTCCACAGTTTGAAGAACTTAACATTTCTGACACCCCTGTTTCTCTGTTGCACTTGACTGAAAATTTCCCCAAAGTTATGGGAAGCTCACTGACAAACTGAGGAAGAAGTGGGAAAAATGATGCAGTCACAGAAGTCTCGTTTTCTTATGAAACAGGACAAAAATATTATTATAGTTGTATTTTTTTATCACACCAAATATCTTATTTGGATCACAGCCTTATGGCGTGTTGATGTGACAGAGCTCTTACCATAAGGAGCTTATAATCTATTTTAACAAGATATCCAGCAGAGACAAGCAATTCCAAAGTGTTTAATATATCACTTTAAAAACAATTATGTTTTCATAATTGGAGTCCAGAAGCCGCCTGCTGTCGTGTGTGCTCATAGTCATCTCCACTTAGTACAGATTTTAAAATCCAAATATTTAATTTGCTTATGCATAACCTATTTGGGGGAATGGGACATTTAAAAAAATCTGCAAGTGCTATGTCTACCCTATGTAAAACTATATCCCAAAGCCCAAATTGCACTGTAATGTTACTTAACAATGCAATGATCTGTAAAATAGATGATTTTTATTCAGCTGAGCCCTCAAGCTTATTCTTACTTCTAAGGCACTGCCTTCTCACTGTGGAAACAAGTGAGTAATATACATTGCTTTCTTTAGTGTTTGTTATGCCACTATCATTTTTGACCAGTCAGGACAATGAGATAATCCAAATGATAGAGATCACTGATTTTCCTCCCTAATAGGAAAGATAATGGATGGCTTTGTTTTGATGGTTTTTATTGCCTGCAAGATAATGAAATATCCCAGCATGGATTTCATTAGGCTTTCTCTTGTCTCACTATGATATATCCATTAAGAGGCCAGATCTCCTTGTTGATGTAAATGGAACCAGATATTTCAAAGTGTTTATCTCACTGAAAATCTGGGCATGGGTGTCAACAGAACAGTTGCTGGGTCTTTGGATCAAGGCTGGCTTTGGCCATGAGAGCAACTGAAGTACTAATGCCAAGTGAAATAGTTCATGATGCCATAGATATGAGAGTATGGGAGCTTTGGCATTTAAACTTAGGGTTAGAGAACAGTGCTGCCTAAATACCCAAATGTTCTCACACTGGTTTTCAGTGCTGGATTCCAGGGGTGCTGAGGAGCACAGGGCTCTCTCCTCACCAGCAAGCACATCCTATGGAAAGAGTCAGCATCCGGAGAGCTACAAGCATAGATTTCTTAAGGTGCCAACTGGGAAGAAGTTTAACAACCTGGGGCTCAAAACAAGAAGGTTCTAATCTTCAAAAGGCCAAATTATCCATATTCTCATCTCAAGGATCAAAGGAGACTAGGACTGGAGAGAACACTGAAACATGAGCCCCCTGAGCTATTTTTCTGTTACAAAATCTTGTTCTTGTTGTTATGAACAGCTAGATGTTTTATTTCTACAAGGATGACAACAAAGATGTGCTGGAATGAAACCAGGAAGACACATTATATGAAAACAAGAGTTTTATCTATGTGCTATTTACATGAATGCGAGAAGTTTGGGGCTGGAAGAGAGTAAGGTTATGCACTGACTTAAAAAATGGCAATTTGTTGTAGTTCTCATTTTTAGTAATTGTAACCTAGCACATTTCTGAGGTTTAGTATATGTGGTTTAGATTCAAGGAAGCACAAACCATAAAAGGCCACACAGAGACAGTTGCAGCAAATAAAAAAAAACAAACCAAATGAGTGCTGGTGAGAATTTGAGCACCAGAAGGAAGGTAAAGTGCTGTGTCATAGCCAGGGTTTTAATATTTCATTCTTCATGTCATCTCTGTGGTAGGTTAATTGCCAGCTCCTAATAGAGATTATTTTCTTGTCTCAAAGAATGGTAGCAATGTCCAAAATAAAAGATTGACAGCAATTTTCCAATTAATTAATGCAGGGAAAGAAGAATTTATAGTTCTGAAAAAAACTTGCTGTAGTCACATTAGGGTGGCCCATACACTCTAAAGCAAGATGTGCCTGCCAAGGGAAGAGAATCACAGGTGAGATGCCTCCCTGGGCTTGTACCTCCTGAGTTGCTTTTTTGTCCATGGAACAACTTATTTGGGCAGTTCCCACCAGACTTGGCCACTGGATTGCCAACACTGTTAAATGCTGTTGCTTGAGACGAAGAGAGGAAATTAGGTTTCTGTTCTTCTCTCTCTCCTCAGACTTGTTTGAAATGGTATTAGACATTTGCTGCAGCTGAAACTACAGCTGCAGCTTTCTAAAAGCAACAGCTTTCTAAAGGTTACTGGAAAATGGTCCTTATATCATGGTTTTCCCACAAAATGAGTTAGTTCAAAAGAAAAAATCAGGGTATCTGATAGCTAGCACAGACTGAAACAAGATTTCAGGTTTTCAACCTATATTGTGAAGGAAAGAATTGGAATCCTGAAAGTCAAGAGTGTTTCCAGCTGTTTCATAGCTCCCTTCTCCCATTGTGGACAGGGAAACTGAAGGGAGGTGATGCAATATTTAACAGGGCCACCCTGCCTGTCTTCACGAGTGCTATAGGCAGGTAGCATTCACATTGTCAGCTCCCTCTGGTGAAGCTAAATAGCAGAAATGGCAGGTTGAACTGCTGGCTGATCTTCCTATCAGTCACAGTTCTGCACGTCTGATTCAGTGTTGTACAAGGACACCTGATTGCTAAGAATACTGAAGCCAAATTGTTTTGAAATGAAAAAGAGAGAATTTTGCCCACGCATGTGCCTCATTTAGATTCTTTCCCTGTGTCCTGCCTTTTTTTGTCGAAACTGTGGAAATTTGTGTCTTTTGTGTTTTGTTTTTTTTTTTAGCAAAGCATGACCTACTGCTTATCTGAATTTCATTTGGTTTTCTTCATTCATTTTCAGACTTGAGATTCACAGGAGAAGAGATACAGGGAAAAGGCCAGAGCTGAGATTATTTTGCTCATCTATAGTCACCCTGCCAAAGTCTCCAACTCAGATGTTTGTCAACTGCTGAAATGCAACCCCGTCTGGGTTGTCCTCACTTTTCATTTTTGCAGCATTATGTGGGCTAAATTATGGCAGCGAGTGGGTGCTCTGGGACATGAATTTTACTCTAAGCATTTGCACAACATAAGTTTAGGCAGATGATTCCTTCTGGAATGCCTGTGATGGTTCCAGAGGTGATTGCTCCCCCACCTGGAGCTAACATGAGATCTCTTCATCCCCCTCAGGGCAAAGCGAGGCAGGGTGGGTTAAATTTCCTTCTAACGAACAGTAAACCAACCTGACTGCTGGCAGAGGACTGGTGGAGGAGAACTCTGACATTTGGTTCTCCTGACTGAGATGGGGAAGTGTTCACCTCCAGGAAGGAAGTGATAACATATGAACAGACAGTAATTTCTGCAGAACACATAGGACCACAATTAGATTCACTTCTGAAGTCCCAGCCCAAGGAAGTGACCAGAAAGTTTTTTGAGGTTGAATTTCTCAGTTGAGAAATGAAAAATACCTATGCCCACGGCAAGTCAGATAATAAAATGTTTTATTTCTTCCCCAGTGGCCTGAAAAGTTTATTAGAACAGATCAAGTCTGATCTGACAGCTACTCCCAAGCTCACTAGGACCTAAACAGGTTAGGAGAGAAGTCCTTGAAGTGTCCTGGCAACAGTTTTTGATAGCTCTGTTGTGTGGCTGGATGATGCTTGGTTGCCTTTTGAATTGTGGGCCAGGAATAGACAGCACACCTAGAAGAGCAAGAGGATTAATAAAAATTAATGTGTTAATTTTACCTTATTGTCTTTTTAATACTTATTGATCAGAACTTTGATTTCATACTAAATATTCACCACCTTCCTGTCACTCACAGCAGTATTCCCTGCAGTGTGCTGGTGTGCCATATCTTCTACTTTCTCCCTGTCCTCCTTCCTGTCCTGGCTTTTCTGATCACACTGAATCAGCACCACTGGACTGCAGTGAACTCCAGGGATCTTTCTCCCCATGGAAACCACCCTGGAGAGGATGCTGTTATGTGCCAGGGCTTCCATCTGGTCCGTCACCTGGGTGCTGGTTTCAGCATGATCCTTTTGCTCCTCTTGTCACAGCCTCTGTTTCTTCCTGTCCCGGGCCTAGGTCTGAGTCCCCTGTACCTGGACAGACTTTTCCTTTCCTGTTATTTTGATTCACTTCCCTCCCTTATTCAAAGTGGACTTGGTCCCTCTCTTGGGTTTCTTGTGTGCCACCAAAGGTACAATTAAGTACAAATTCTTTGCTTATTTCAGGTAGGTCCACAGTGACTAAGAGCTGATGTTCAGGGGAGCTTCCCTGAGGAGTTCCTATATGTTGTTGTTGTGCCAGT
Source organism: Calypte anna (assembly GCF_003957555.1). Lineage (NCBI taxonomy): Eukaryota > Metazoa > Chordata > Aves > Apodiformes > Trochilidae > Calypte > Calypte anna. The sequence continues at coordinate 122,986,213 of NC_044244.1, forward strand.
GGCCCAAGATGAGGCTGGACCTCTGGGCATTGAAGCTATCAAAGTCTCCAGAGCATCTGTGGTGTGTCAGAAAGAAGGCTGAAAAACTTAGCTGAGCTTGGCTAGGCTGTATGGGGGGGCCTCAAATCTGGTTCCTGACACTAGCTTCCCTACTTCCTACTGCATTTCAAATCCCTCTCCTAAAGCAAAGGTCAAGAAGGTGGAAAGAAAAGTTGTAGAAAGCAGAAGGCCAAAGCAGTATCCTATGTACTGTTTTAATTCTTGGAAATGGCTGAACTCTTCTTGCCAAAGTTTTCTGGAAGGATCAGTCAAAATGAGACATCGCATCTGGGAAACTTCAGTCCAGACAGATGAAATTCTGCAAGGAAAAATTAATTCAGAAGCAGGTCTTCTAATAGGAAATGTCCAGCCACCTTCGTAACAGGCAACACTGTTAAATTTGATATGACTAATCCTTGGTATTGATTTTGTTGGCTGGTTGTAGAAAGAGTTTGTCTGACTCCTGTAATTTAATTCAGTTAATTAGAATAAATGACTACACTGTTTGCCAGGACCCCTGCCTACTTCTTGTTTTCTTTTTTGTGTGCAGAGTACCACTTGTGCTGTTTTAAGGACCATTACAACATGGAATAAAATTTCCACAAACTGATACTGCCTTTTTATATCACAGAATCGTAAAATGATTGGAAGGGACCTTAAAGATCATCTAGTTCCAACACCCCTGCTCCTTTTCTGGGTGGTACCTCTACCATTTGGAGGAGGAAGTTGTCCTCAATGCACTCAAGGAACATCCTGGAGTGCTGGTGCTTTGCTGTGTTGTCCCTCCAGCAGATGTCAGGGTGATTGAAGCCCCCCATGAGGACCATGGCTTGCAAGTGCAGAGCAGCTCCTGTCTGTCTAAAGAGGGCCTTATCCACTTGGTCATCCTGGTTGGGTGGCATCCTGTAGCAGACCCCTACTATGATGCCTCTTGCCCCTGACGTCCCTTTAATCCTGACCCATAGGGTCTCTGTCAGCTCCTCATCCATCCCCAGGTGGAGCTCCATGGACTCCAGCTGATCACTGATGAGAGTGACACCCCCACCTCTTTTGCCTTTCCTGTCCTTTCTGAACAGTTTATACCCAACCATCCCCACTCTGCAGACATCAGAGCCCTCCCACCTCAGTGGTACCAGTAACATCACAGCCCTGCAGGCAGGCAGATGGGTGCAATTCCTCTTGTTTATTCCCCATGCTTTGTGCCTTTGCATAGAGGCATTTGAGATGCATCCCCTTGGAAGCAGCTTCACTGGCAGGGCTTATATCTGTCTCCACACAACCTTCCTGTTGGCTTGGGATTCTCTTCCAGGCCCAGGGCATCTGTCTGTGGCTCTGTCCTTAGTGGAGGAAAAACTTCTCTTGAGCAGAGCTATTAGTTTCACCCCTAGCATCACTGTGTCATCCCCAGACTCATCTCTAGTGGATAGCATCTGAATACTACCTCTTTGTGGTTCCTAAGACAAATTTTAAAGTAATCACATTGCATGATTTCCAAGATTCCCTGTGGGGATGACTTGCAAAGACATATATATTGTTTTACAGGTATATACTGTCCCTACCCAATTAAGTTATTGCAGTCACCGTACTACTAGTGCTGAGGCTCACAGAGTGTCAGGCTTTCATTTTAAGAAGACAAAGTAGCTGCAGTGGGTTGCTTACAGTTACTTGGTAAGTCAAAAGCTCTGGATATAAACTTCAGAGCAAAAGAGATGGAGTAGCCTAGGTTTTGTAACCATGTCACATGGCATCTTAAGTCATTCACTGCCTGGACTTGTCTCCCTTCTGAAATTGGGCTTCAGAGCTGTCAGTCAAAGGGTGTTTTGAAGCAGCTGCAGCATAGATTTTACGCTGTTCTTGATTGTCCTGTTTATCAGTTGTGGAGACAGTGAGCTGAATTTGTTCCTTAGCACTGTAAATCATGCTGTGCTAAGGGGCTCCTAGTGTAGAGGCAGGGATGGAAGAAGGTCTTTCTCCCTCTGTCTCTCTGGAGGGAGGAAATTCAATCAGGGCATTATTTTGCTGTATCTAGAAAATGGGAAACTTCCTGTATTGCTCACAAAGGGTGATGCTGATTAGCAGAGAATTGGAACATTGAATGCTTTGGAACAGGAACAAAGGAGAGGTGATGAGCCTGGGATGTGTCTCCGCAGTGAATACTGATACTCGAGGTCACAGTACAATGAGTTCTCTTCTCCCGTCCCATCTCTTCACTCCAGCATCATCTTTTCTCTCATCATCTCCACACCCAGGGATTTGGAGACCCTTCTCTAAGGTCTGAGCACTGCTTCTCTCTAAGGCAGGGCTAGGAGCCTTCAGGGGCAGCCGAAGGAAGCACAGCTTGACTTCTGCCCTTCTCTGCAGCTGAGTTCTGGGAGCTGCTTGTGGAATCAGGAATTAAGAGGCTTGGAGCTGCATTGTGCAAGAGGCCTCTGGGCTGGGCTGGGTTTGATGCAAGGCAGGGCATCATGCCTCTGTTCTGAACTTGGGGCCTTTCATTGGTGCATACGTGCCTCAACAGCGTTGGGACTGCTGGCATTATGTTTGTGTAACACTGTAACATGGTCAGGATGGCAGACTGCCCACCAGCAGGATGAACCCGTTCCTGTCCCCATTCTGTGTCACCATAGAGTGCTTCCAAGCCAAGAGATGTGCTGGGAAGTGTACTAAGTGTTCCCACAAATACCCAGGTAAGACATGCTCAGCTCATGTTAACCCTTGGCTGGGGTTAATTTTATTAATGAAAATATAGCCTGTGAGATCTTTCTGGTCTCATCTTTTCTTATGGGTCTGACAGGTCTTATATCTCTAGGCATATGGGCCTCAGACAAACCACATCTTCAACTTTCCTCAGTGAAGATTTTTTTAAAAAAAGTTTTTTGCTGTCAGAAGGGGTGTGCCCTCACAGCCTTCTGCATTGATCAATGGAATAATTAGTGGCTAGCTGTGAAAAAAACAAAACAAGGGCTAGAATGATCTGAGGAGGAAAAGGGGTGCTTTACAGAGCAGTCATAGAAAATGAGTTTCTAACACCCCGTGGTGTGGTAAGCATCTGCAGCAATCAGGATTTGGAGGCCAAGCTGGAGATTTCTGAGATGAAATCCAGCTTCACATGCTGCTGGCTTCTTCTGGGCCCTGTGGATCCCCCCAGGGGACCGTGGAGAGTGCTACTGGTAGCTGCTATGGTATGATGGGTGTAATCCAGCAAAAGAAGGGCTTTTCCCAGGCAGAACAAAACTCCACTGGCAGGCAAAGCTAACTACTGCCTACACTACCTTACATAATCCTTGCACAGAAAATAGTCCAAAAGGAGAGCTGTAGCAGAAGTGTAGGCAGGCTTCAGCCAGGTTGTGCTCAATTGGACTAAACCTCAGCCTGGAAAGTCAAAGTAGTCTAGAAGAAGCAGGGAAGACTAATCCTTATCATAGTTCTCACAGGGCTTGTGCTTTCTTTGCCCTGAGTTGTCAGCCCTGTTGCCTTTGGAGCTCAGGTTTAGTTTGCCCTCTCTGATGAGGGTCTGTCCTGCAGGGTCTGAGCAGGGGTGGGTGGGTGACAGTGGCATGATCCACCACCAGTCCCAGCTGAAGCGAGGTGGTGAGTCAGGTCTGGAGCCCAGATGGCAGCAGAAAGATGTGAGTTTGCAGTACCTGCAGGAGGCAGGACAGGGGACATGGCGATGACCAGGATGGACAGTCAGTAAGAGATGCTGCAAGGGACAGGGACATGTGGTCAGAGAATTTCCTGGTTTACATGTTTCAAAATCTTAACATTTGGCTTTCTTTCAGGGAATTTTACAGTGCACTGTTTTGTAACTAACATTTTGTTTTGGTCAGATGCTGATAATTTGACGTATGCATCAACGCAGACTTTAAAAGTAGGTTTGCTTTTCTGTTACTCTTCAGCACTGCCATGAAGTCCATTATGAAATGTTAAGAGTCTACTAAAATGATGGCATCCTGGGAACAGTACTGAAACATCTTGACAGTGCAATTAACTTCCTCAAACCAAGCTCATCTCATTGATTTTTATTTGTTTGTTTGTTTGTTTTGACTTACAATACTTGGCTTGATAAAAATAAGAAACAAAGCTTAGAGCCATGTGGGACAGAACACACCTTGTATTTCCTGTTGTATATAAACTACATTCTCAAGACCTGAACATACACACTTAGGTCAGTGTGTGGGCCTAGGAAGCAGCCCTGGAATAGTTCAAGTGTGGTGGAGAGCATTGCATGAGCAAATTCCTGTAACCCTGGCAACATCCTGCCTTGAAGTCCTCCAATTTCTTCCTTTGTCTGTCTTGTTTCTCTTAAATCTATCTGCTAAGTCAAATTCCCTAGTTCTCTTACTATACCAGAAATGTGTGTGCAGCTAAACATTTCAGGTGATTATAAAGATGCCAGTAAGGATGGCAGTGAGAAAGACTTTTTCTACTAATGCAAATGTACTACTGTACTGTATGCTGCAGAATTATTATGCACACATCTTTGACTTTTTTCCCCCAATGTTTATCTTCATGCTTGCTTGTGTGGATGCATCTGATTATGTTAATATTTGAGTGCTTCTTCAAGTTAAAAGCAAGTAAGAATTGCAGTATGAATGAGGAAACTACCTTCTCAAGTGTAGAAAGAAGAGCCGTGGTAATAACAGTGGGGCACAATTTTCCTGGATGTGATTAATAGCAAGCTTCCTCATTAATTACCTAAAAAAAAAAAAAAAAAAATTTCAAAGGAACAATTAGCATCATACAAATGCTTTTTGCAAGCAAACCTCAGACTCTTGTGTTATGCTTTAAGTGCCTCACTTCAGAACGAGTTGCAGTGTATTTGAAAGACTTCCAGGCTGCTTTTCATTTCTCCTGGTTTCAGGCATCTGCAATGCCTGATAAAGTCTTCCTACGTTTGAGCCACTGAGAGTCTCTTCAGGATGTGTTTAGAGAGCCAGGCACTTGTCAGACTGATCAGCAAAGAAAGGGGTAGATCAGCAAAAGAAAATGACAATTTGAAAATCAAGAAGATTATGACTGAAGCCAGAACTGTAGAAAACTGGTACTTATTTAGACTTTGTAGTGTACTTTAAAGCAAAAAAGAACAGTATAGATTCCCAATAGACATATAAAATAATCAAAAGATAGCCTTACAAATATTTAAATGTTACCTTATCTTCAACTGAATCCAGTAACATTGAGCTTGATCGCAAAATGTGCTGATTCCCATAACCAAATTTGAATTAAAAATGCTGAATTCAGTCAAACTAGAAAGCTAGATAATTCTTGTCCTAGAAGTCTGAAAGAATAACTAAAAGCAAAGGACTAGATGGGGAATGGGTTAAGACACAGCACAGATTTATATTCTCCTGACAGTAGATTGTGCCAGTCTAACCTAATATTATCTCTCATGAGTCAATTAATTTTTGATACAAGGGAAGTGAAGTAGCTCCAGTCTGTCTGGGCTTCAGTGAAACATTTCCCCACTGGAACTGATTAATCAGTTTGGAGTTTTTTTGTGTTGGTTAGTGTATGATAGCTAAGGAGATGGCCAGTAAGCAGACAGCAAAGGGCTTGCAGCAGAGGGAACTAATCAATAGGAGGAATTAATCAACGGGAAGAAAGAGAAGGTCTGAATTCCTCAGGGATTGGATGTGGGGCTCTGAAATGTTTGAGAGTTTGGCAGAACAAGTAGGAACATGCTGAAGAACTCTTGATGGGAACATCTGGGAGGCAGGAACAGCCCAGGAACAACAGGATGACCTTAAATCTTGACTTCATAGGTAAATAATGAAATTGTAAAAGTCAAAATTACAATGTTGCTAAGTAACAAAAATTCCTGTTGTAAGCTGGAATTCATCATCAGGAAACAAAAGAGGAAGGAACAAGACCTTGTTATACTAAACAGCTGCAGAGTGAACAGATTGAGATGCAACTGCAGGAAGGCCAACAAGGGGCCTTTGGCTGGATCTGGCAGAGGCTGGAAAAGTCTTATTTACCTTGTGTGAACCACTAGTAAGTTCCCATCTGAAAAACCACACACAGTTGTGATAATCCATCTTTTCTAAAGAGTAGTAGGCAAGGGGAGAGGAGGATAAGAAAGGAAACCCCATTTTCTGACAGGTGACCAAAGACCTTGTTGCATTTAACTGGTGATACAAGAGCAACTGAAATAAACATGGACAGGAATAATCTCGAAGTGGAAATGAACCCCATGATTCTAACTAGTAACTGGTTTCTAGGAGGAAAGAAGTTGTGTACTTCTCTGTTTATGAAAAAAATATATATATTATGGCTGATAAAGATGAAAGAAGACATGATCTGACAGTCCAAGAAGATCTTTCTTGTCTTTTCTTCATCAGTCTCCACCCATGGTCTTCTCTACCTTCAGGAGAAGAAGCATTTGGGTAAAAATTCACAAAGTTCTCATGTCTTTCAAATGGGTGTGAAATGGCAATAGACATGGGGGCATAGTTAATATCTGTCTAAGTATTCATCTCATCAGATATCCAGTATGGTGCTTTATTTGTAAAAATTTCCCCATTAAAATAAACCAGAACAGTGTGTACATAATGCAGTTTCTCAATAGCAAATAGTCAACAATGAGGAAATGTTCTTTATGTCCTTATGTAATCATTCATTCTTAATCACTCATTCTTCTGAATATATTCAATATTATTGGTCTAAAAATCTAATTTGTAAAGCATGGGTGAGGCTGTGTAGAGGTGTGTTATAATACACAGGGACACACAGGGGTAGGCAACTCTCAGCAAGACAAGAGGACACAGTCTTAAGTTGTGCCAGGGGAGGTTTAGGTTGGACATTAGAAAGAATTTCTTTACGGAGAGGGTGATCAAGCATTGGAATGGGCTGCCCAGGGAAGTAGTGGATTCTCCATCCCTGGAGATATTTAAAAAGAGACTGGATGTGGCACTCAGTGCCATGGTCTGGTAACTGCAGCGGTAGTGGATCAAGGGTTGGACTGGATGATCTCAGAGGTCCCTCCTAAAACTCGTACTCCAGACCCTTCACCAGCTTCTTTGCCCTGTAGGATAGGAACAGGCTGTATATGAATGCAAAAATTATTTAGATGCTCTCAGCTATGAGTGCTAGGTAAAGCCAGTCTGTAAATACCTATTTCCTTGTGTCCTTTTTTAGTCACCTTGTGACACTCTATGTCTAACATAGGAAGTCCAACGTAAAGCATAAAGGCTTGATGGAACCGAGTCTTAATGGGGATGGTGATGCTAACAGAAATGTTTGCCTACTGCAAAAGGTGTGCTGAAAAAGGAGAGGTGCTGTAGGACACAAATGTCAAGTTTGCATTGGACAAAATTATTCCTGACACCCAGGTTATGAATCTGCAGCACACTTTTATAGTTTGCAAAGTGAGATACTGGCATGCCGAAATGAAAAGTAATTTTATTCAAGTAATAAAAAGTAATTATTTAAGTAATTTAAGTACTTTAAGTAAAAAGTAATTTTATTTATTGAGATTTACAGGCAGCACCAACTTCTCTTCACTGCCGGGTGGTGCTGCAGTTTTTAGAATTTCAGAATTTTAGAATTTCAGTTTTTCTATGAGTTTAAAAAAGAAAAACAACCAACCCTGCATTAAATAACTCCACATAGCAACTTAAATAACTGTCCATTGTAGTTGTTTCTTACTCTCATCAGTAGAAAATGTTTCTAAATCCCTCATGCAATTATTTCATTCTTTTGGTCTCTGTAATGGCTTCTATTGACTATCAGGAGGTCATTATGGTAAAGCCTTTTCATTTACAAGAAACAACAAAAGCATTGATGTTACTTCCAGGAATGATGATAAAATTGTTCCACTGGGGTTTTCCTATGTGAGAGTAATTACTTTTATATTTAGAATCGGAAATGATAATTTGAAATCAGAATGCCTAATTAGTGCTAATGAATTTTAATTTCTGATAAGTGAAGTATTCCCAAGGAAAATACAGATGTTAGAACTACAGTGAATGAAGTTTAAGATGCTTCTGTAACTGTAATACAGGAAATTTAAAAGCATGAAAACATGATAGTACTTCTTTAATTGCTTAAAGTAACAGTGCAAATAATTTTTTCCTAATATCCTAAGTTGTACTAAGTGAAAAAGCTTCAGAATCCTAGGGACACTTTATAGTGGCCTTACAGGACTGAAAGGGGCCTACTGGAAAGCTGACTTTTTAAAGGGGTATTTATCAATAGGACAAGGGGTAATAGATTAGGTTTAGAATAATTATTAGGAAGAAATTTTTTCCTGTGAGGATGGTGAGACACTGGAACGGATTACCCTGAGAGGTTGTAGACATCCCCTCCCTGGAAGTTTTCTAGGACAGGTTGGATGGGGCTTTGAGCAACCTGGTCGAATCAGGTTGGAACTAGATGATCTTTAAGTCCTTTCCAACAGAAACCATTTTATGATCAGCAAACTCTCTGTTTGTGCTGTCGTTTTTAAATTCAAAAAAGCATAAAACATCTTTTAGAATCAAGATATGAATGATCATTTCAGTTCATATCCAGGTAGTTCATATCCAAACAAGCCTTTTGCTTATAAGCAAGTTCAAAACTAGCTTTATGAATAGCTCACACATAACTTTGGCTGGTCCGAAGTCCCAGGTCAGAAGAGAAGCAAATTTTGGATTAATCTGAGATGGAAATTGTTTTTCAAACAAAGCTGAGCTGGAAAAAAATCTTAGCTATTACAGTGCCTGAACCTTCTGTGTTGTTATCTGTATATGAACATAAAGGAATAATGCAAGAAAAAAAAAAAAAGAACTTTGTTTGGTGGCACCTGTCTTCCTGCCTTTCTGGGAAGCCTTCTGAAGGTATCAGGTTATAACCTGAAACTTCTCTCAGGCTCTCTGCTTTTATTCCATATGTGGGGCAATGAGGACACAGTTTTCCCTTCAGGGAGTTTGGATTAATTGTTGTATCTCTACATGAGGGCTTTTGGATATTTTTCCTTGAGAATTAAGAGGCATATACTGGAGCTTGCCATGTCTGCAACCACCACTGGTCTTCTGGAGAGCAGGTTGTGGATGCAATCCCTGAATTTCATAGAATCAGAATAGTTTGGGTTGGAAGGGACCTTAAAGATCATCTAATTCCAACCTTCCTGCATGGGCAGGGACACCTTTCACAAGACCCCATCCATCCTGGCCTTGAACAATTCTAAGGGAGGGGAAGCCGCAACTTCCTTGAGCAACCTATTCCAGTGTCTCACCACCCTCGAATTAAAGAATTTCTTCCTAATGTCTAACCTAAATCTCCCCTCTTCCAATTTTAAACCACTCCCCCTTGTTCTCTTGCTACACAGCTGTGTAGAAAGCCCTACCCCAGCTTTCTTGTAGTCCCCCTTCAGATATTGGAAGGTTGCTATAAGTCACCTCAGAGCCTCCTCTTCTCCAGGCTGAACAACCCCAATTTCCTCAGTCTGTCTTCATAGGGGAGGTGCTCCAGCCCTCTGATCATTTTAGTGTCTCTCCTCTGGACATGTTCTTATTTTGGTAACTCCAGAACTGGACACAGTGCTGTAGGTGGAGTCTCACAAGAAGTGTTTCTTCAGGCCTCAGAAGTGAGGACTGCTATAATTTTCCTCCTTTCCCTCACCAAAACCGTGGCACAGGTGTTGTGACACTCCATGTTTGAATCATCACATCCAATAAATTTTAGCTCCTGCCTGGCTTCAGTAAGTTCAATGTACTGTTTTTCCCCAGCCCTGCCAGTGATGGCTCATCCTGAAAAAGACAGGGTAAGGTGAAGCAGATCTATAGAACTGAGGAATAAACACTTTCCACTCCCTCATGGAGAATAATACACTTTTATTGCCAGAAAAACACCTAAGAATAAAAACAGACAGCAAATCAAACCAGTATGAAATGCAATAAAAAGCATCTCCAAGAAAATGAAGAGGGAGATGTTATTTTTGTGTCTTCATTCAAGATACAGATTCAGAGAGGAATACTCTTAAAGGCTGATGCTTTGGTTTGAAATAACCCATGCCCACTGACCCTCTGGGTGTGCTGCAAAAGACATCTGGTGAAGACAGCACAATGAGAGAGATCATCCCCCCATTTCTCATGGCCACAGAGAGGGGAGAGAAGCTCTTGAGAGTGTTTATGACAGAGTTCCACTTGTAGTTCAAGTACTATTTTGTCAATATATTTTGTGTTCCTGTTGTACTCAGGAGTGCTTGCTCACTCAGATCCTTGCATGCTGGGTGCTGGCCAAAGACCATCCTTGAACTTCCCTGGCCAATCTAATTAGCTGATGGGCTTCCATGGGTGGTGAGACACAGATGGACAGGAAGGGTGGGAGACAGCAATTGCAGAAAGAATCATAGAATCATAGAATTGGCTGGGTTGGAAGGGACCTCAGAGATCATCGAGTCCAACCCTTGATCCACTACCGCTGCAGTTCCCAGACCATGGCACTGAGTGCCACATCCAGTCTCTTTTTAAATATCTCCAGGGACGGAGAATCCACTACTTCCCTGGGCAGCCCATTCCAATGCTTGATCGCTCTCTCCGTAAAGAAATTCTTTCTAATATCTAACCTAAACCTCCCCTGGCACAACTTAAGACTGTGCCCTCTTGTCTTGCTGAGCGTTGCCTGGGAAAAAGAGACCACCCCCCCCCGGCTACACCCTCCTTTCAGGGAGTTGTAGAGAGTGATGAAATCTCTTTGCAGTGTCAAGGTTTCAGCAGCCAGGCAGCAAAAGGGGGCTTGCAGAGGAGGGTGAAATGGGCAGCGAATGAAGGAGTGAAGTTTTCTGGCTATGCTTCCCCCCTTCTCTTCTCCACCCACCAAGCAACCTTCCTTCTCGTTCCTGCCTTTATTAGCTCTCCAAAAGCTAGAGCTTGTTTGGAAAGTAATTTATGGCTTCTTTTAATAGAGTTTGGGAGGTTAGCAGGGTTGGCACCACTTGCTGACAGCTCTGCACAGCACACTTGTTGGGTTAGTCCACGATCTGCTGGTCAGCATCAGTATTTAACCTGCAGCACAGTGTCTGTCTCTTGTGGAATAAACCAAATAGTTTTGCCTCTTGAGCCTGGACAGGAGATGCCACAGGAGCAGATGGGAAAACCTCTGGAAAGCCACTCAATGAGCCTGCCATCTTGCTAGATCTTGTGCTAGCACTTCTTCCATTCACAAGGTGGTGGTCCCTGAGTGCTGTCCCTCATGCACGCATCTTTGACATTCAACTCCTGCAAATATACACTCCAGTAACCTTGTTCACAGTAAGCAAATACAAAAACACTGTAAAAAAAGTAAAATAAATAATAATAAAGATAATAATAATAATAAAACCCCAAAATGAAATAAATAATAAAAACCAATAATAATTATATTAATAACAACAACAATAATAATAACAATAACAACAATAATTGTTATTTTGCTATTATGTTGCTGCAGGCAACAGCATCACACAGTCCATTTTGGAAACACACCAGGCTTTGGCTTAAGAATGATCATTTTTTGTCCCCACAACTCCAACAAGAAGGTTGTTCTAAAACCTCATTTCTTTGATGTCTTGAAGCCTTTATCAGGCCTCGATGACACAGTTACATGCCATCAAGGATGTGATGATATATATATATATAGCCTGTGGTCAACTTATTTTCAAATGTATAGTGTGCAAATCTTATCATTGCCTGATTGCCCCCAGCTCAGGCTTCTTCTCTCATCTATTTCTTCAGCTGTAAGCTTGTTAGAGGACAGGACTGTTGTTGCATTTGTCATAAGAACTATGAGTACCTCAGGAATTGAATGAATAATGTGTTGCACTAACAAAGACTGAATATGGACTTCGAAAGGTCAAGCAAACTGGAATAAAATCATTAAGTAGCACAGCTTGTGAATAAAAATGAAGCAATTTTAGTAACTAAAGCTTAGTAAAAATATGGGTGATTGTCTATTTACGTAAGAAATGCGCCAATAGAAGAGAGACAAAATAAGGTGTATCAGATAAGGAGATTAACAGAGTAAACAGAATCAGAAGGACTTCTGAAAAAGAGTCAGCTATATCCATGCATGTGGTGGGCTTACCTTGACTATCTGCCAGGTGTCCACCTATCTCCTACATCAACAGGACAAGGGGAGGAAATTTGAAGAAAACTGATGAGATGAGATAAGGACAGGAGGATCACTTACCAATTGATGACAAGGGCAAAACTGTCTACTTGAGGAAATAAATTTAATTTATTGCCAAGTAACTGTCACAGAGTAGGATACGGAGAAAAAAACCCAAGACCTTCTCTCTCCCCACCCCCTTCTTCTCAGGCTCAACTTTACTCCTCATTCTCCTGCTTCCTGAATGCTGCAAGAGAACTGGGGTTGGAGATCATGGCTGAGACAACGTGTTGAACTGGTGTCCTTCCCTGGCTCCGGTGGGGGGTTTCTCCCATGGGATACAGGCCTTCACAAAATTCTCCATCATGAATCCCTTCCACAGGATGCAGTCCTTCAGGAATGGGGTCAAACATAGCCTAATTATGTCCTGTCAGAAAATCACCTCCTGTCTGGGCTTCTCTCCATAGGCAGGAGCTCCTGTCAGAAGACTTCTCCAGAGTAGGACTTCCACAGCCTGCTATTTCCTTCAGGGCACATCCACCTGCTCTGCTGTGGGGTGCTGCAGGTGGTGATCTACTCCTCTGTGGACCTTAATGGGCGGCAGGGAGGCAGCCTGTGTCACCATGGTCCTCACCATGGGCTACAGGGAAATCTCTGCTCTAGAGCCTGGAGCACCTCCTTCCTCACTGACCTTGGTGCCTGTAGAGTTCTTTTTCTCACTTTTTCCCACTTCTCTCTCTCATCTGTTGACCAGCAGTTTTTTAGCATTTCTTTAATACATTATCATAGAGGTACTACCACCATTGCTGATGGTCTTGTAGCCATCTGGATTGGCTCTGTCCAACATGGGGGCAGCAGCTTCTGGTATCTTCTCATAGAAGCCACCCCTGCAGTCCCCCTTCTACCAAAATCTTGCCATGTAAAGCCACTACACTAAAACAGGAGAATTATTGAAACAGCTAGTAGGAAAGGCACTGACTCATATTTTTCCCACTTGGGGATTTAATTTAGAAAACACAATTTTTTACAGCCAAGAACTCCTACCTCGAGTTGACAACCTGTATATACTCAATATTTCTTAATGTCAGGCTAAGTGACTTTGAAAGTGATGTCCTGGCTCCACAGGCATGTTGGCTGCACTGAACAGTGCACTTCCAGCAGTGCAACAGAAAGGACAACTGGCCCAGGGGCTTCCCAACTGTTCTCCAACCTTCTCATTGGCTTTTAAAGAAATATCACATACTCATGCCAATTATTTAATCTATACAAATTTTGTTTTGATTTTTTTTCAGATTGTATTTTAATTCTTTCCCCCCCACTTTTATTAACTTTTTTCTGTATCAAGATTCTTTTGCACATTCATATTTGTTTGAGAAGTGTTTGGGAAACACACGATTTATGGAAGGAATGAATAAACCGGAATGCAATAAAACAGTGATGCTGTATGGCTGCAGCTTGCAGACCACAAGAGATGGAAAAGCATGGCATACATCAGGCATACTAAAACATTCATCAACACCTTCAGTGGTGAGAAGTAGACAGGGTGAAAGCTGGGACATAGCTGGGAGTGAGGGAAACTGAAGAAATTCTTGGGATTCTTTGGGAACTTCCCTCACAAGGAGTTATAGGGTTAGATGGGGTAAAATTAACAAGGGACTGCAAAAAAAAAAAGAAACCAGAAACACACCAATAATAAATTAAAGTTTCAAACCTGAGAAATGGCAGTTGTATCTGTATGCTCCTCTATGTGCAGCAGGGCAACAGTGGTGAATTAACCCAATTAACAGTTCCTATTACTGCTGCCAGTAGTATAGAGAATAAAATGAAATGCATTAAAAACACTTAACAATCAATGTTACTTTGTATAGGAGGCTCTACAATAACAATTTCCCTCCTAAATGCAAACCAAAGGAAATCCTTTCTAGGACTTCACAAAGAGTAATAAGGAACAGCACTTCACACACCCCTGGGATTTGTGGAGTTTTTATTAGCAGTGAGTTATCTAGCTGATATTTTGTAAATGGAATCAGAATAGCTTTGAGTGTCTTCTCAGTCTTTGAAGAAGCCTCTTCATAGTCTTTTGAAAATGGGAATAGAGACTGGAATAATAATGTTTTGAAATAATTATGTTTTGAAAAGTGCTGAGGCTGTGTGAGTCCAACAGCACTGGAGCAGTAGCTGCTTGCTCCATCTCTGAATCTCTGTGACTCTCGGTTCCCAGGCTGCACTGTGAACACTGAAGCTACATTTCATTAACTATTTCAGCACACAAGTGACTCAATCTCAAAGAATGAACCTGCCAACAATGTCTTGCCCTGATGTCAGTCACTCCTTTTACCTGCTGAGCTGGAGCAGTTTTCCTTCTGAAAAGTTACGTGGCACATAGAGGGTAGAAGGCTGCTTCTTAACACAATACTCTGTATTGTTTGTCCACTGAAAATAAATATGTGTATTAAAGGCCCTGACCTCCAAAGTCAAGGATGTTGAGAGGAATACATGTAGACTTTTATGTAAGGGCCATCAGCTTGGTGACATGATTATCAGCCAGCTTCAGCTAATGATAATGAAATCACAGCTCTTTATTAGCCTGGGTTCCTAAGAAACTAAGCTGATTCTCTGTTACTGCACAGATATTTCCACCACCATCTTCCTTCTCAATAACTTTCAAACTTGTGGTTCAGTTTTGACCAGATTGGGCAGCCTGCTGGAGGCCTCAAAGAGACTGCAATTCCACTCAACTCGTTACCCAGGGAAAGATGTTCCAGCCTGAGCAGAAGTGGTACAAGCTGCCAGAGGATCCATATGAAGACTGAAGGGATGCCCTGGCTGTCTTCAAGGTCTCCAGTGATTTATGTTTCATGGCTGAATTTCAGTTGCAGGATGCACAGGGTCAGTAACAAGTGAAGAGTTCTCTCTTCTGCCAATGGTTGGCTACTAAGGAGATTATCTGGCGTTTAATACTTATTAAAAAAAAACCAAAACCAAACCCAAAACTTTGGCGAAATGCAATTTTCTCAGAATTCATAGGATTTCTTTCCCCTTGGAGGGTTCTCTCATATCTACTGATACGGTGAGTTCATGCTGCAGCCTTCATGCAATGCAGCTCCCCCACAAGACATAATCCATTGGAAATCAAAATCCTTCACTTCTGAAACTACTTGAATTTGTTTGTCAAATACTTTTTCTACAGCTGTTGGCAAGCACAATTTTAGCATGTACCATCCATCACAGCTCTTCCTCTCTCCCACCTCTGTTTTATCTGATGGGCCATTTGTTCACTGAAACCCAGCAGAAATGTTCCCATCTTACTCTTTTGTGGCACAATTTGCTCATGAAAGGGAAAACCAACCAACCAACCAACCAAAAAAAAAAAAAAGAAAAAACCCAACCCAAAACCTGACAGCAGAATTCACTGCTGTAATTTAGGGAGGGTTCAGCAAAATTAATGAGGTGCCATCACCAAGGGAACATGGATGTTTTCTGCATAATTACTACTATTTATTACAGCCATCCTAGTCCAATGTATTATTTTCATACACTTGAAGCAAGACGGAGGCTCTTTTGTGTTGGTGTGCATGCATAAAACATATCCGTGTCAGGGCACACCCTATAGGAAATTAATAGGGACCAGTTTAAAGGCACAGAGCAGCTGCCTGTCAGTTTTTGAGGGAGAGAGGCATGAAAAGAAACCAGGATGTGAACTAAGAGGCCATTTGCTTCATCATAATATCCCATTGTTACTAATTGAAAACAGCTGCATGGTAAGTTGAGTGACAACCACTTCTGGAACGAAACGTCTCCACCTGAATTGAATGGAGAGGGTCCTAAAAGGGCAGATATCCCATAGAAAGAAAAATCACATCCCTGCCTACTCCTACAAAGGAGATCAGTTTCTTGATCAACTGTTTATGGTACCAGTGCTTATTATTGTGTAATGCCAGTACAGGTATTTTTCTATTTAATTCTTTATATGACATAATGAATATTAATGTCTGCAGGCTGCATTTGTAGACTAAAGGGCAAAATGTTTTAATGTGCTATAATTAAGCATATTTTAAGTGAGTAATTTATAAAAAATATAACTATATAAGCATATAAAATAGTAAATATAAAAATAGTATAATAAACCAATATAACATATATATACACATGTAATATAAATTAAGAAGGCCAAATTTTGTGGGCAGGAGTGTGTGTGTACATGTGTGTGTGCATGTGTGCTAGAATATACTTCAACTTTTCAGAAGATATCTTGCTACAGGTGAAAAGCAAAATGTGGCACTCAGTGCCATGGTCTGGTAACTGCAGTGGTAGTGGATCAAGGGTTGGACTTGATGATCTCTGAGGTCCCTTCCAACCCAGCCAATTCTATGATTCTATGATTCTATGATCTACTTATTCTCACCGATACAGTCATCAGCCCCCCAAGTCAAAGAGAAATCATTGTCAGAGTTTGGTGCTATGCTGCTGGCAAGACGTATTGACATTTTCCACACTGATATTAGTACAAAAAACTCCTAGATGTTTTATATTGTCAGTGGAAGTGAGAGAGACATAACATCATCTTAAAGGTGGGTAACCACAGGAGGCTTTGTACTGACTGCTCACTGTTGGGGAGTCAGAGCAGGGTGAGAACAAACACTGTTGGAGAAGACAGAGGTATGTGAAGACGACTAACACCGACTGAACATGGATCTGATCACAACACTGTGATATCACAACGTTGCCTGGTGGCCTTCATGGACTTTTCCTGAGCCTGATATGGATTATTTGCTTTAAATGACACTAGTCAGGCCAAAGTGAGCCAACAGTGGTAAGGCAGCACTTTGTCTTGCTCTCAATGCCCTCTTTGCCCTACCCAAGAAAAGCGACCATCTTTTAAGGTGGAGTGTCTTATATGATTCTCTTCCACCCCATTTGATCCAGCTTAAATCTGTTTTTCTATGAAAGGAATGTGCCTGGCTTGTGTCACACCCAACAAGGCACCCTTGGCTTGGAAAGGGAATATGTGCCTTTTTCTCCAAATGACTACTGACAAAAGGGCTTCAATATAAAATAAAAAAAACAAACAAACAATTTGCAGCTGTGAAAGAGGCTCTGTTGCTCTACCAGTAGCTGAATTTCAAGCTCCATAGGAGAGAAACTGGAAGAGGAATTGAAAAGAGGGTTTCTGATGTTAGGAAAGTGTCTCTAATGCATTAGCGTTAGAGCATTAGGTCTTTTTAGCATTAGGTCTTTTCAGTACAACTTGAATCCACAGTCATGGCCTTGATTTCCACAAGGGAGATCTTGCAGTATAAAAAGAAATTTCTCCTCATTTTCCCTTTTAGGCCATGCAGGAGTTTATCTTTTATCCTGTGGCATTCTCTGTAATAAGAAATGCAGTCAGCATTTGCCCCTGGAAGAACACTGCCCTTTACTGTCTTGACCAGTAACACTGGGAATGTCTCAGGAGCACTGGGTTCTCTCTTCCTTCACACAGAAATGTAGATGATGGAGAAATTTTGATGTCTTGAGGTCCACATCCACTAGGCAAGCCCTTGAACTCCTCTGCCCACATGAAGTCCAGCACACTGGCAACTCAGAGCATCACTACCCTGTCCTCCTGCTTTGGGGCTGGTGCTGCAGAGAGCAGAAGCTGCAAACTGGATCTGCAAATGCTCAGCCATTCCTTGGCTGCCCCAGGAAGGCCAAGTGATGTCTCCTCACTTCTACTGCTTGTTGAAGGGCCTGAGAGTCAGGAGACATCAAAGCCACCTCAGACACTGTCTCTGCCTCCTTCCATTGCCACTTCCATTGCCACTGCAGCTACATCTGGTTTTCAAACTATGGGAGAACTTGGGTGAATGGATGGGAGGAAGGGTAGGAAGAGAAGATATTTTTCTCAGTTCTTCTTGTGTCTCTCCTTGTGAGAGTAAAATCCTGGGACAATTCATACTTTTAAGAGAACAAGAAAATGTCTGGGTGTCCTTAGGAGGTTTTGAAAAGGTGAGTTTGGAAGGGATCTTAGGGATGAGGCGGGCAACAAATTCAGTGAATGTAACAAAGCCCAACCTCTCTCTTAAAAACTGAAAATAGGGATTGTTTCTTGTTGATTTTGTAAACTTCACAGCTGGGACAACAGAATTCACTGCAAGCTGCTGAAAATCAGCAACTGGAGAATCTGCACTATGTTAAAAGCTGGAAGTTAGGAGGATGTTCAGAAGCTGCTGGCAGTGTGTTGTTGTCCAGTAAGTGGACCAACCCAATAGACAATGTTAATGGGCAAAAACTCATCTATTAACCTATATATTAATTATATAACTTATATATTAAAGCATTCTCTAAATCCAGTCCCTTTGACTGCTTATAAATTAATAAATTAATTGCTATGAGGTTGGAGAATTTAAGAATAACTAATGGTATTTTCAAGATGTAGAAAACAAGGAAATTTCTTTATTTAGAACAAATGGTGTGTATTTAAGTTGTTTACTTTTGATTTGCTAGAAGAAATTTTTGAAAAAGCATTTGTAAGAAAATAACTCCTTAACTCCCACCCACATATTGATTTGGGAAACCTGCATAATAAAGAGTTACTGCAAAGGGATACACACCCACAAAGTATCCATATCTGCTGCTTATGTAGCTGAAGTTCCCATGCACATGGATTATCTGGGTGACCTCCTCATAAACTTCATAGAGAATTATGATATTTGAAAAGAATTTTCATAGTAATTATATTTTTAAAAGAAAGATAGACTATAACTATAGAATTGTGGTGGATAACTTTTAAAATTTACAGGGAAAATAAAATTCCAACAGGAATTACCATAAAGCACACAGAATTTGACAGAGCTCAAAAAAATGTTCCTCTAGAACCCTTTTAGCTTCTTTCCAGTGAAAAAGCCTATTTTATCAAGGTGATACTTGCTATCCTTGTGCTTTTTCATAGCTGAAGCATGTTAAGCAAACCTATCAGCCTCTCAGATGCTCTTGTTCCTGCACTTCCCCCTTTCCCTGCAGGGCAGTGCTCTCTCCCTACCCCAAAGCTTGTGGTAGTCCTGTTCCACAAAACTACTCCTCTTTCCCCCCACAGATTCAGGCTGATTAAAGCAATACTCTCTCCCCTGATGTCATGTCTCTATAAAACAGCAAATCCTTGCTTCTGACCCAAACTCCTCAAGGGAGGCTTCCTGGCCACCCCTACCTGATGCAGCAGTGCATTTCATTGAGGCTGTCCTCAGCCTTTGCCTCCTCACGCTGCCAGCTCAGGAGCTGCTGCTCCACCATCCTGGGGCCACTGCTCTGCTTTCCCTTGCTCTTCTGATGGAGGACCCACGCTGGTGGGTGTCAGGGAGATCAAGCCATGAAACCACCAGCGTGGGATTTCTCCCATTAGGTGACAGGGTGCTTTGCAAGAGAGAGTGAGGGAACTGCGGGGCGAAAAATAACATATATTATAGACTTAAACTAACATTGACTTGGTGGGCATTCAGGAATGACTGTTGAGATCAGAAAAGCAGCTGATAGAGTAAGAGAAGCCTTTCCTTGTTGGTTCAAAGACTGTTACATCTTCACAATTGCCAGAAACTGCCACCCCTTCTTCACTCTAAGCCATGAATCCAGCTGCCCTTGTACCCTGAAGCCTCCAAGGGGTTCTTTCTACTGTTTTGGAAATTGTGGTGAATCAGTAACTGTCAAAGATGAAGTTGCTATGAAAAGGATGAATTAGGGCCAAAGGTGGCAGAATTTAACAGATATAGCCATAGATCAGTTGGCTGGAAAACCCCTAGTGAAAGGGGTGAGGCAAAGTGGGAACCTTTTCCTTTCCCTCCTTGAATATTGCAAAGCCCTGAAGGGCAGAGGTATAATTTGGAAAGCCCATGTCATTCTTCTTACCTTGTTCTTCCTCTGTACCTTGCTGTCTCTTCAGCCTTAGGTCTAGCTTCTTCAGCTAGATACAGCTTTCCTCCTAGATCTGTACAGACCAAAAGGTGCTGATGTCCTGGGAAGTAGGCACTTAATATCTGAAAGCAGAAAGGGGCAAACTACATGTGTAACTTGCTGTGACAAAAGATTATTTTGGTGGTCATTTCATGGGGAGCCAGGTTTCTTGTGACAAGCTTTCAAGTCATCTCTCAGCTCTCATGAGCTGAAGTTCATAGCCTCCAGAGGGCTGATAGCCTTGCTGTAATCTCAAGTTTTTTTGTCTTTAAGCATTTCAGGCTTGCTCTACCTCCACTCCACAGGACACAGGAGGTTCTTCCCTGCCTCTGGCATACTGGCAGAAGCTGCCAGGCACAGGGACAGCCCCTCTTCCTCTCCTGTTCAAAAGATCATTTGAGCAATAATGCCTTAACAGAGAGAGCAAAAAGAACATTTCAAGCACTTTCATTTAAGTACTTGGGCCAGGCACTCTCACCTCTCAGCACTGAGTTCATTTGGGATAATATCTCAGTCCCATCAGGGAAGTCTTGGCAGGGAAGCAGCCCACAGCACCTATGGTGCCTGTGGTCCAGATAGCTCATGCAATTTGCAAACTGGAAAAAAATCTTCTGGTTCAGAAGAGGAAATCACACTGGGACAGCCTGCACTGCTGTGGGGACAGGGGCTCAGCTGTGATTTTAACTTCACTGCTCAGCATGCCTTGGTCTCAGAAGTTGATCCAATTTCACAGCAATTCTGCTCCCTGGGTGCCCAGTGCAGCCCTCCTTGGGACTGATGCTATCTGCAATCCTGCATAAGACATGCTGCTTTCTTTGTCTCCATTCGTTGCAGCAGCTTGTCCAGAAAAAATCCTGAGTCTTCTGGAGGAAGCTGGCAGAGCACTTGGCTAACTTCACCCATAAAAAAAGGAAGCCCCACACATCATCAGTGGGAGGTAGCTCCCTTTGCCCAGCATCAATTTTTCCATCTTTAGTAAAATGGTTCCACTCTGCAGCTAGGACAGAGGAGCAGGCAAACCTGTGGCAAGGCCAGCTTCTCCCCAACTTCTATTTGGGGGGGGCCTTTAAAAAAGGCATTTAGAAAATGCACTTGCCTTCCTTTTCATGCTGTATACATTCAAATTCATAAATACACAGCAGTGCTTAGAGATAAAGAAGCAGGCAAGAATGTCCCAGTTAGTAGAAGTAGCAAAAGAAGCAGAGATTATTTTCAGCATGTATATGTGCTTCAACTTTGGAATAGTATATGAGATATTTATTCTGCTGATAAAACTTGGAACACTGTGAACTGAAAAAAAGGTTATTTATGTCTGTTAAAAGGGATTTAGAAAACTGATGTGTAGTGAAACTGCTTGACTGGTGTTTTTTGGAGGAAGAAACTTTGCCTTTTCTTGATTTGGTTGCATCATGCTCTGTAGTATATGAATTTTATTATAAGACATCAAGAAGAACTAAGAAGAGGAAATGTCTTCTGCTGTCAATGGGAATGAGATAAGAAACTACTGGGTTTGTTCCTCACAAATCTTATTTGCATGCATTTTGTGTAGATTCAACACAGGACAAAAATAGGAGCTTGCCTGTAAAGAGGGATAAAAGTGAAGCTGGATTCCCATCTAGAAATGAGAAGGAAAATAGGAATCATATGTCACACTCAAGCATATAGTTCCAGCATACTAACTCATATTACATTCCCCTTTCTCTGAAGCACAATTGCCTTCCATTATTTTGATTTTTGTATCTACATTTATCTGTAACTGCAGAACAAAAGCTGTATTTCATTTCTCCCTGCTTGCCAGTTCTGACTCAGAAGAACTTTGTAGTGCCCATGTTTGCCCCTCTGGTCTTTGAACACAGGAGGTGCTGGTCCTGGCCTGAGCAGAACATTACAGCTCCTTCAGGAAAGCACTGAATCCAGAGAAACAGGAACAACTTTAACACTGCTTGACTGCCCCTGGATTTGATTTAAAGACATTTTTACTTTGAAGAGTAATTGCCTCAGATTTGTTGTAGATAACAAATGCTCATTCCTTCAACCAATACATCTGCACTTCAAGAATGTCAAGATAATTATAAAGGATAAATACTTCCAGAAAATTCAGCTGGTAAGTCTTCTACCTCTGACCCTATTTGTAGGCAAAAGAAATTTGTACCTGATGCATATCACTTATTAAATAAATTCTAACCTTGCTGGCATTTGGCGTCATTTTGCACAGTGTAATGTGGTCTTTCCACTTGTTTCAGAGCCTCCCTCCCATTCCATTTGATCTGTGAATGTTCATGCCAACGTGTGCCATAGCAGTTAAAAACAGAGCTATCAGGAAGGTGCCCTAATTAGAGAAAACACATACTCCCTGCAGTAAGGGCTGGTTTTGTTCTGCAGTGTTTTGCTGGTCAGTAATGGGCTTTGTTTTCACCTTGTGAACAGAAAATTGATGTGGAGGAGAGGGCGTCAGGTACCACTGCACCAGCATCTCTGAAAGGTTGCTGAATCAGAATGGCTGTGATTTATCCTTGGCACAAAGGGGCAATGTGCCCCCCCAGCCCACTGGCTGCTCCAGGCCAGGAGGTCACCTATTACACCAGCAAGGGAGGAATAAATATGGAACAAAATCTGGCTGGCAACCAGTCACAAGTGGTGTCCCCTAGGGTTCAGTACTGGGGCCTCTTTAGTATTTTCATTCATGATTTAGATGAGGGGATTGAATGTACCCTCAGTAAATTGCAGATGGCACCAAACTAAGGGGCTGTGTCAATCTGCTGGAGGGTAGGGAAGCCTTACAGAGAACCTGTACAGGTTGGACCAATGGCCAAGGTTAATGGTGTGAGATTTAAACAAGGCAAATGCCAGGTCTTGCACCTGGGTCATAACAACCCCATGGTGAGCGCTACAGGACCCTGGGATTGTGTGTTAGAGAGGCTGTAGTTGGAAAGGGACCGGGGTTGTTGGCTACAGTCTACTTATATGAGTCAGCAATGTGCTCAGGTCCCAGAAGGCCAGTGGGCATCCTGGCTTTGGTATTAGGAACAGTGTGGCCACCCAGGGACAGGGAGGTGATCATCCTCTGTACTCAGCTCTGGTGAGGCACATCTGAGTCCTGTGTTCAGTTTCTGGGCACCTCAGTATAGGAGGACACAGAAGTGCTGAAGAGTGTCCAGAGAAGGGCAACAAAGCTCCTGAAGGGCCTGGAGCACAAGTCCCTGTGAGGAAGAGGCTGAGGAGCGGGGGTGTTCAGTCTGAGAAGAGGAGGCTGAGAGAGACCTTAGAGCTCTCTTCAGCTGCCTCAAGGGTAGGTTGGAGAGAGGAGGGAAAAAGCCTCTGCTCCTTAGGGAACTGTGATAGGAGCAGAGGGAATGGATGGAAGCTGCACCAGGGGAGGTTTAGGCTGGATGTTAGGAAACGTTTTTTCACTGAGAGGATTGTCAGGCATTGAATGTCCTGCAGGTGGAGTCACCATCCCTGGAGGCATTTAAAAGGTGTTTGGACCTGGTCCTTAAGGACATGGTTTAGTAGCTGACTGTGGTGTTAATCAAAGGTTGGGCTGAATGATCTTGGAGGTCTTTCCAACCTAATATTCTGTGATTCTGTGAAATCTCTCTGCTCTAAAGCTTCCCATTCTCAGAGCTGGAATTTGCAGGGGGTATGCCAGGGGTAACCATGCCAGGGTCTACAGGGCATGGTTACCCCTGGCAGTGAACATGATTGCACACAGCAGAGCACAAGTCTGGTTTTTCTGGGCTTGCTTCTGAGCCTCCTCAGCCACACCCTGACCAGAGAGCTTACCCAAACAGCTTGCACTGAGCCCGAGACCCAGACTTGTAGTTGCACCTTGTTCTGCTTTCTGTCCCTGTTATGGAGTGTGTTTGGGCACTGCTACCTGGAAGGGGGGAAACCTGCTGAAGTGGTGAGGTGCTGCTGTACTTCAGGAAAAATAAATATATAACGTTTGAAGTTTTGTGATAAAACACAGGACTGCCTGAACTGGTGTTGGGAATGCGTAGTGGAAATGTGAAAGTTCATAAAATGACCTATTTGCTGCAGTGGTTACACATCAGCTGAGGACCGGTCAGCTGCTCACAGCAGCGTCATGGCACTGGTGACATGCCAAAAAACACTTGAGGAACCTTCCTGCATAGACTGCAGAGGGGAAAAAAAGAACTGAAGCTGAAATACAGTGCAACTCTGTGTTGAAAGCTGGAAAGGGAAAAATGGGAGTTGGGCAAAAATTGAAGTTCATTAGTATTCAGAATAAGTGGGCTTTTTTTTTTTTTTTTAAGAAACATAAAGAGGGAGCTGTGTACAAAGAAGCATGGTCTCCAACACTCTGATGGGGTTTTTGCTTGTGAGAATTAATACATGGTATATCGCAGTAACATAAGCAAGTCTGTACAGAGAAGATGAGGTCAGAGAAATACTTCTGTGGCTCTTATTACATTTCCTTCCTTCCTTCCTTCCTTCCTTCCTTCCTTCCTTCTTCCTATCCTCTCCTTCCTTCGTTCTTCCTTCATTCCTTCTTCCTTCGCCCGTTCTTCCTTCATTCCTTCTTCCTTCGCCCGTTCTTCCTTCATTCCTTCTTCCTTCTTCCTTCCTCCTCCTTCCTTCCTTCTCCTTCCTTCCTTCCTTCCTTCCTTCCCTCCTTCCCTCCTTCCCTCCTTCCCTCTTCCCTCCTTCCCTCCTTCCCTCCTCCCTCCCTTCCCTCCTTCCTTCCAGTATGATTTTGCTTTTCCCTTAAAGGGGTCATAGCAATAACAGGGTTACAAGGTGAAGCTGATGCTGAGCAATCCTGTGCCTACTGGAATAGCAAACCTGGTTACAGGCTGAGCTGCAAGTGCTTAAGAAAAGGGCTGCATGGATGGCAGCTGTGAGGGGATGCTCTCATATCTAAGCCAGGCACTGTGACGTATGGAGCCCATGTCATACTTTTGACACACTGACTTTCCTGGGGTTCCCTCCAGGGTAAACTAAAATGCAAATGCCCCCGCTGTGCTCAGACCCACAGTTAGATGCAATGTTCACAGCACATAGACTCCAATACCTGAGGCCAAGTGTTTAACCCACCAGGAGCTTTATGATTGACTTCACTTCAGACCACATTTTTTTTTTGTGCCGTGCTTGTCCCCACGGTGTGTGTATACATTTATGTATGGAAGCAATGATATGGAGACTGTCAGCAAAGATGTATTACCCAGGGGAGGCTTTGCAGGAAGCAGTTAGCAGCTCTGCAGGAAGTTCCATCAATTAGCAGTGGGGCTGGTGGCTTTTCTTAGCTCTCTGAGTCATGCTGAAGGTTTCAGCCCTGCTGCTATTTTGTGTGCGGCAGATAATGCAGAAAGGCAAGTATAAACGTATAAAAAGAGAGCTCATTTTTTCACACGTAAACAAGCAGCAAGCTTAAAGGGAAAAGTCTGAGTGCAGATCAGAAGAGCCTGTATTCAGTGCTGCCTTAGTTGCTATAATTGTTAACTACAGTTGTACCCTACTTATTTACTGAAGTGGCTTGCTAATGGGTGTGCGGTTTGCATGTATAAAAACATCATTAAATAATAGCCCACTGTGGGGCTCAACACTGCTAGTATTTGCAAACCATATTTCCTTTCCCAGCAACATGCTTGTACCAGTGCCAGTTTTCAATTAAAAGCTGTAATTTACACATTGAAATTTCTGCATGTTAATAACTGCTTTTCACCGTACAGATTTTCAAAATATTTTGGGCTATCTGATGAGAGAAATTATTGCTTTCCTTCAATATAAAATAACATGTAACTGCTAAAAGAACACTGAGAGAAATGATCAGCCCTGTTCACCCTATAGTTTGCATTGAGGTATCTCACAAAGTTGGTCAGTGGGACTTCCCTTTAGGTATATAATGAGGATTTCTTACCCATGGCCTCCTGAATAGACAGGAAGAGAAACCCATGTGGGTCTGTAGTCTCCTCTAAACCCCTTTGTATGACATCCACAAATCTGCGCTGGAGTCACAATTACCAACAACAGATGGCTTTCAATCGATACTATTGGGTGCACAAGTGTGACCTAAACTCAAGACTTTTTGTCCTAAGCTGTTCTAGTGGAGGAGAAAACCTTCCCATTACCAGGCCAGGTAGGCGATTTCCCTGACCACACATCCAGCTGGTGCGCCTGGCTCATGTTGGTATTGGTCCCACTGGTAGTGTAGGATAGGGATGTATGAGCTGCAGGGTACATGGCCCTGGGTTTCTGCTGTTCCATGTAGAGGGTTCTCTGCCCAAAGCTCAGTCTCTGCGTTCCTACAGTTCCTGTGCCTAAGATGACAGAAGGGCTGTGTTTTAGACCAATCGAAGTGGGGTTTCCATAGAGCAAGATGGAAGATACATGTCTGAAGTGGGACGTCTATTTGAGGGAGCTATTTTGCTATCATCTGTTCTGGGCATGTGTGAACCTTAGAGAGAACTAGTTGAAGCTATCATAAACATAAGAAATAAGGAAAGTTACACATGCTCAAGTTCAGTGTGTAAACTTCCTTCTTGGCCCTTTGCATTTACCATCATTTACAATCCTGGTGTCTGAAGTGTCTATGGTTTTTTGTTAACTGCAGAAGGAGATTTGGAAGGCCCTATGTATGTCCTTACATAGTTACACAGATGACAGGGGAAGCTGGCAGAAGTGTGGATGATAAGAACAGAGAATAATGAGATGCTTGATCCAATGCAAAGCTGTCTCTGTTGTACATTGAGTTCCTCCAGTAAAAATTTCACGGACTTTTTTGGTTTGGTTGCTCAATCTTTGACATAATTTACCATAGCGGAGCTTATGAGATAATTCATAAAACGAAAGGTACTTAGGCTAGAGAGTGACTCAGATGTGGATATACAGGTTAAGTTAATAATGACCTCCTTTATTATTGGAAAAAGACAGGAAATATTTCTTGCACCCACAAATCCTCAGAAAATGTGAATCTAAATAAAATGAGGCAGTAGCAATCCCTCTTGTACTGCAGAAGCACAATGATTGTCTAAAATAAATGAGCTAATCTGATATTAATTCATACCTTGTAGCATCACTGTCCTGGTTTGGGCCAGGATAAAGGTGATTTTCTGTTTTGTACTTTTACTTGCACTTGCTGAAATTAACAGCAAGTTTCTCAGACAGTGTATGCTTCTAGGATTGATAACACTTGATGTTTATAGTTACTGCTAGAGACTGGTATACAGAGCCAAGGACACTGCTCAGGCTCTGAGGAAAACATTTTACCATCCAGAGGAACAGAGGTCCCGCCTGAGCCCTCCTTTGGGAGGAACAGACAAGATAGATGCCAGAATTGACCAAACAAGAGTATTCATCCCAATACGTCACACTCAGCATAAATTTGAAGGCATCACGAGGGCCGGAGCCAGATCTTTTCCTGATTTCCCTTCCTTCCTTCCCGTTCACATCCGGCATAACTGGAAGGATCCTGTCCGTTCCATCTGGCCTGTGCTCCTGATCCGTGCCAGCCCATATCTGTGTGTCCCGTGCCTTCCAGTCGGCCGACTGACTTGCCGGACTCCAGGATCCAAGCCTGGACTTTCCCAGGGGCTGCCCTACAGCCTCGGTGATGACGTGAAGAGTTATTGTGGGGAAGTGGGGGAGGAATGTGGTTTCCATTTTCCTGTCATATTTGTATAAAATTTAGTAATTTACCTATTTATCATTACTGTTTCATAAAGTTGTTGTAGTTAGTTTTCCAACCCCATAATGTCTCTCTCCCTTATTCTCTTCTCCTTTCTCTATCAAGGAGAGAGAGATTAATAACGAGAGTGTCTTGTTATTCGGTTTAATCGCCGGGCCAGTGTTAAACCGTGACACATCACGTACTGTGTGTGCCAGCTCTGCAAGCAGGGCATATGGGGTTTTAGATTGCCTTGGCCTGAAAGGGTGCATTTTTCTGCTTTTGAGAGCTGAGGACATTCTCGTGTGGGAACGTGGGGAATCTACAGCCATCGGGAGGGCTTGTACCCTTGTGCAGAAGCATCTTTCAGCGGAGAGCATCTGTGCCCACTGTGTTACAAGAGGAACCTTTTTGCCAAAAAAAATTGGCAACCAGACAGTGAGATTCTGTTCAGTTCTGGTTTTTTGACCTTTTCCCACCTGAATCTTTCAGTCCCCTTGAAAAGGTGGCACAAACTGGAGGCATGCCAGAAGCATGGAAAGGAAAACCATGATATTATGAGAATGAACATAACCTCTGAGGGCAGTTGAAAGAACTGCTTTTGTTCGGTCTTAGGAGGAGAGAAGGGAGTGGAAACGTCATCAGACTAGATGTGAGGATGAATTTATGAGAGAGTAGTTGGGCATTGGAACAGAGTGTCCAGGGAGGTGGTGGAATCACCATCCCTGGGAGTATTTAAAACGTGTAGATGAGGCACTTCAGGACATTCTCTTGTGGGCAAGGTGATCAGATATTGTTATATATATATATGTATATATATTACCTATTCTATTGGGGTGGGGAGGATGTTGATGGTCAAATGCTGTGATCTTAGAGGCTTTTTCCAACTGTGAAAATTCTGTGATTCTGTGATCATAACAGATTTCTGGTACATAAAAGACAACTGTGAAGAGCATAATGATTAATTGCTTTCCACATCCAGTTGTTTTCCACAGCTGGCAAGAAGTGATCAGTTTAATTACAGAAAAGAAGATGTGATTTTGGGGAAAAAATCAACTCTAAAAAAATATATAGTGGCAGAAATGTGTGAGGATTGGAATATTCTTCATCAGAAAATGTCAAGAAGTGACTGGACACTGATCCATCAGTGTGGAGCAGGGACTAGATTGTCTCTTTAATTTCTCATTTGAAGATAATTCCTTGTCTAGTTGCTCCATAGCAATATTCCCAAGTGGTTTTCCAAGGGAGCGACTTGATCCATTACAGTAGCAAAGGAAGACAGGGAGAACAAACTAAGACAATGGCTCTCTGAGGTAAAAATGAACAAGCTTCTAACTCAGGGATTGTAAATGGCACCTTGAACACTTTTGGCTTATTCTTCTGTAAGCAAAAAAAAGTTAATAAGCAATTTTAAGTGCTGGAATTCACATAATCAATTCACATTCATCAGAGGTAAAGGATTACACACACAGGGCTGTGGTTGTGCTGCTGTGCTTAGGGAATGCTCCAGTATTCTTTGATAGTATACCAAGTTTTGCAAGTTTTAATATCCCATTTTAGCTTTTGGAGAGTCTGTTTTTCTTGCTAGCTTTTCATGTGCATGCTGAATTTCATATTACAGACTGGGCTAGGCTTTTCTGTGCAGGGACTTTTAAACAATTTCATACCAACAATCAGGAGTGGGAGAATCTCATCAGTATAGGCTGACATCTGTGTTTAAAGAAAAATGTTCATATTACATAGGCAGGGTGCAATAATGAGGCAGACTTCCAAGAACGCTAATATAATACTCGACCTGAACACAAAATGGGATCTGGTATTTATTAGATGATATAGCCTGAAAATGGAATTCAAATGGGCAAAAAATTACAGTTCTGCAAAGGAATTCTCTGTATTTGAATGAACAGCTTATACTTATACTTTTCATACAATACTAATTCACAAAACCAAGATTTGTTGCTGTAGGGGGCAAGGAACTGCTGAATCTAATACATAATTTTAACATATATATGCTGAAATTCTTGTGGTAGGTATTTTTGATGCTGTGGGTATGAAAGATCAGCTATAGCCTAGAACTACACCAGAATGAAGGCAATTACATTTTCCTACTGCCAGTAAAAATTAACCACCCAAGGAGAAGGTAATCAAACATTACCAACTGCTTAGTGACAGAGAAGTCTCAAAAGGGTATCAAATGAATTCCTCTTCTCCATCACCCTACTGTAAATGGAAGAGGTGTAATGGAACATGAGTTTAATGTGCTTGAAGCTATTCCCATCTCAGCAAGTAGAATGCTTTATGATAGCTTCACTGGCAAATTTATTCAGCCTATACAAATGCTTTGCACTAGCCAGAAGAAACGCTTTCTGAAGAATTAATAAAACAGGGAGCCACTGAGTCTGATTTTTGAGTGCAATCACCAGTCCTTACTAAAGAAAAGGAAAACAAAACCAGTTTGAAGAACAAGATAATTGCATTATTTGTGAAAGTTGTAGCTGTGTAATGTGGTGGCAAGTGAAAATAGTGTTCAAAATTTATGAAAGGTCAATGTTTATTAGTGAATCTTGAGATACATCTTGAATACCCAGGGGTGAGTGACTCTGTAACAACCAAAGTGGCAATTGCTTTTTTATCAAAACAATATAGTCTGTATTCACCTTTTGCTTCTTTACCATAACTTTTCTACCTATACTTATTTTGTTATTATTCTGCCATGAGAAATAAATATGCCAAACACAACTCTCATTCTTCTTGACCATTACAGCTTTGGCCTGGTGCTAGAGCTGCATCTTCTCATAGGAAGATGGGTTGCAACATCACTGCAGAGCTCAAAATGGTCCCTCTGTGCTGCAGGCCATGGAAAGCATCCTTCTCTGCTTCTGAATCTCTCCCTCTGGACCAACCACTGTGGCAAAGAAAGCATCCCTGCTCCCCTGTGTCACCTCAGCTTGCCTAGCATCCCCAGAAAGGCTGAACTGTGCCCAGAGGATCTCCAGGTACACATGAGAGAGGCTGCTATGTGAGCTGAATGCTGTATGAGCATGGTGGGGTTGGTGAGACCACGTGGCAGTTCCTGTTGTCCTGCCTTGGGTGGTGTTGACTGTGGGGGAGGTCCTGCCTTGAGGACCTCTGTGAAGTATCTGAAATTAATGGGATGGACTGACCAGTTGATTACAGTATTGTATCAACAGCTTTATACTTTGAGTCTATTTTAAAAATCTGAGGTGCTCTAGCTTCAGCTTTTTGTTTTTCTCCAGCACCAGCATTGATTTAGTATTTCTAGAGGGTGACTATCAAACACCTCACTAAATGGGAGCTGAGACTGGAGAATGTGTTCCTAGGTACAAGAGAAACAAGCTTGGGGAAACAAGCAAGAAACAAACATTTCTAAAAGTTCCCAGTGAAATGCTTGATTTAGACCCATCCACTCTGAGGAGGAACAAGGTATCCCTTTTGACAGTCTGAGTTTTCAGCCTGATTTGCAATGGCACACATCCGAATTTTATATGGCACAAGGGAAATGTTTCCACCTCAACTTATTAAAGTAACTTCTGCCATCTTTCACTGTCTTCATGCAGGTAGCATTGTGGTTTGTCTTGCCACAAACAGCTTGATACTGGGACATATTTCTGGTAGGTAGCATTATCTTGGTACCAACCTTGAGAGTAGCCGTGCCTAAAACTCATATAGGACCCCTAAGATTGACAAATGTTCATAAAGTATGAACATTTATATATATATATGTATATATATAATATAATAATAAGCTGTTCAGCAGCTTTATATTCAATGTTAATCACATTGAGGCTATTTATTTATCTTAAAGAATTTCCAGAGAAGAGAATTCAAATTTTGGGCTGTGCTATTATGGACTTAAGAAGCAGGATGCTGCATGCAGTGAGCTACACATCCCCCTCCATGCCTTTACCTCGCTCTTCATTAGGGGTGTTTTGGGGTCTGGAGGGGAGAGTTTGCAAGGCGCACTGAGTGGTACAATGGGAGGATGTCTCACTCTCATTTATCACATTACTGGCTCACGTTGAGCTTCTCATCAGCCAACACCCCCAAGTCCTTTTCCTCAGGCCTATTCTCCACCTAACCTGTAATTAGGCTTAGGATTGCCTCAACTCATGTGCAGAACCTTGCACTTGGCCTTCTTGAACTTCATCAGCTTGGCATAGTCCCTCATCTCAAGCCTGTGAAGGTCCTTCTGGATGACTTCCCTTCCTGCCAGCTTGTTGATGACACCACACACCTTGGTGTTGTCAGCAGACTTGCTGAGGATGCACTCAACTCCACTGCCCACATCTCCAACATAGAAATTAAACAGCACCAGTCCCAGTTCTGATCCTTGAGGAATGCCAGACATCACTGGTCGCCATTGGGACTTCATACCATTGACTCCTTGAGTGTGACCAACCAGCAAATTCCTTATCCACTGAATTCACACATTTCCATTTCAGAGACCAAGATGCCATGTGGGACAGAGTCAAACACTTTGCACAAGTCAAGGTGGATGATGTCTGTTGCTCCCCCTTTGCCCAGCAATGCTGTGACCCAATGGTAAAAGGACACCAGATTTGTCAGACACAATTTGCCCTTGATGAAGCCGTGTTAGTTGCCATCAACCACTTTCACATTTTCTATGTGTCTTATGTAATTTAGCTTATCTCTTCCACATTCGTATTGTCAGGGGAAGAAAGTCTCAGACTGAAGAAGCATAAGGAATCACAGAAAGTGACTATCAAGGCAGGGCAGAAGGTGAAAGATCACATCAGTTATCTCTTTGTAATGTGCTGGGTGACACAAGCTGACAAACTGAAATTGCCTGCAGCTGCCAAGGTGAAGCGTTTCATGCTGCCAGGAAAAAGTGGTCATTATTCACTGCCTGAACATCCTTGGCTCTAAGACCAGCTAGACATCTTCCTATTGACCTCAACTTGTCTTCCAAAAGTCGATCTGGAGGAAAGTAGTAACCATGTGATTGCTCTGTTCCCCAGGGTGCATGTTAAACCCAGGCTCTGTGCCTCCCTACAGCCATTGCCAGAACCATTTAGAAGTAGTTTGCAGATTTTAATTTTAATCTATTAGGTTATGCAATCAAAACTGCTCTGCACACCCACAAAGGAGCATGGAAAGACTGTGGCTGGGAGAAGCCAAATTTGCACCCTGTGCTGGCTATACCCAGGCACATCCCAGGGATCATTGGCCCATCAGAAGTCCTTCTCCACATGACCAGAGGAGCTCAGGGGTACAAAAGCAGGAAGGAACATAAATTCAGGACTAAAAGGAACAAGCACCCTGCCTGGGCCTCTCTCAGGGCTGCCCCAGAAGAACCTCATGCCCATTGTCCAGGCATGAAACCCATCATGAAGAGTCACTGTGAGCAGCTCCTTAGAACATCTTCTGGACTAAGAGGGGTCTCTGCCTATAGGTGGGACACATTATGGGATGCAAGAGAAATATAGTTTGGGATTCCACAAGACTTATTATGGGACATATGGGGGATTACAACCTGCCTACCCACAGCCCGTACTGTGACCAACATCAGCAGCTAGGCAGGACTGTCAGCACCACTCTCTCCTTGAGTGACATGGGCAGCATGGGTGGGATGCTCCCCACGTGATTTAATGAGGGTATAATTCTCTCAGGTCCCTCTGACCTTGGTGGAGCCAAGGGATGGCATGACTCACCCATGTCCAAAAAGCATTTGCACCATTGCCTGTTGCTGCCAGATCACCTGGGACTTTCAGTGTCCCTGGCAGTGCAACAGAGCTATGGCATCACTTAGGATCCTGAATTTGTGGCAGGTGATCATCAGCTGAGTCTCTATATGAGTGCACTGCTGTGCATCTTTCTTACTGCCTCAATAAAGCTTTGCTCTTAGATGTCAGATTCCATTACTGTTCTGGCCACAGGGGTAGGACCATGGGCAGGAAAAGACAAAGCTGAAAAGGGGGAGGTAAGGACAGTTTAAGAAATCAGAACAACTGAGTATCAGGGAATCATAAGAGAATTATCTATAGGTAATTTTGGGGTGTGATTTGGACTTGTGACTAAAGTAGTGTCAGTAACACATGAACATTATGGCTATTGCTGAGCATTACTTGCAGACTATCAAGGCTTTCCCTCTCTCCCACACTGGCTGTGCATCACAAATGCCTTAAACTGTTTTGCTACCACAAAAGTGGTATTGCTATAAGGAATATTAACAGCAAGTAATTTAAAATCTATTGAATCTGTAGCCAACTATCTATCTATCTATCTATCTATCTATCTGCCTTATAATAGGAAAGCATTTTTGTAATGAACAGTTAATACCCCTAGAACAAGGATGTGTGTGACTAGGTTGTTTTGTTCTAAAGTGTGTTAGCAGGATACCATAGCATGAAGAAAACCCGAGGGACACCAAGGGGCCCAAAAAGTGACAAAATGAGGGCAGGGAGGAAGGGCACAGGATGGCAACAGCAGCTGAAGGTTGATAAATGTAAGTCTGAAGTGAATTATTACTGGGGACTAAAACATGTTCAGCTTTGATACCTGGGTAAAGCAGGCTTTAGGGATAACACAAGAGAAAGAAACATCCAGTATATGCAAAACATATCACACAAAGAGAAAACATATGTAAGTAGGAATGAAGACCAATGAAAAAGGTAAATAAGTGGTCTGTTCTAGTTAGAGTGCAACCATAACCCCCTCTCTCAATGTCAGTTCTCCCCAGGGAAGAAGGCAGTATGACAAGGACATGGCATGACCCCCTTCCTCTTGGGAAGGCTGATGCTACTGATCTTAGGGACTAGAAGGACAGGGGAATGGTCAGCAGTACACCAAGCAAAAGGTGGATACAAGGGAGTTCATGCAGCACAATTTTAACTGTATAATTAATAAGGTTTTTCCTGCAATAATTATTTAATT
The DNA here is from genome assembly GCF_003957555.1 of Calypte anna. Lineage (NCBI taxonomy): Eukaryota > Metazoa > Chordata > Aves > Apodiformes > Trochilidae > Calypte > Calypte anna. Next base: position 123,020,786 of record NC_044244.1, read on the forward strand.
TGAACAATAAGTATCAACATAACTGGACATTAACTGGACTTTAATTCAGTTAGACTATTAACACATCTTGGCTTTGCACAGAAAGGGCAAATAGCCCACTCAATTTTTTTTTTATTTTGTGGGTATTTTATCTTGAGGTTTAGTTTGAATTTGGATACACTGCATCTGCATCTTTTATGTACTTCAGCCAATATTTGGCGTCTGAAATTGGGCACCCTTCACCTGTCTTAGGAAATGCATTAGAATTTGGTGTTCATTGGTATTCAGCAACACTTTCATAGCAGTTTCTCTGAAACAGTTGTTTAGCTAGCACATTTGTCATGACAAGTGTGTCAGTTTTGACATTAAAAAATCAGTCATGCTGTGTGCCTTTCCCTCTTGGGAGGGAGAATTTGTTGCTGCTCCCTTCCCCCTGCATGCTGCTAGACACATTGCAAATGAAAATACATTCCCTGATGATTTGATTCAGTTGGGGTGAATTATTTCTCTCACACTGTTGTGCTTCTTCTGCTTCTCCATATTTCTTATCAATCACTCTGCCTCTCAGTGAAAAACCCAGAATGAAAAATTCCCCTTTGTATTTTATTTGAAGGTCATACAGCCCTTGTAAATGAAATAGAGGGGGGAAAGAAAAAAAAAAAAACATTTGGGTTTTGTAGACTTTCAGTCAGATGTAGAGATTTCTGCAAAGAAAAGCAAAGAAATTTAATCCAGATGAGACCAGGTTTTTTAGAAAAGATTGCAAGGCTTATTCATATCAGGAAAATTCCAGCTCTGTCTTTTCAGAGGATATGAAAGACATAGACTGAAAGAAAAGAGATAAAAAAGCCACTACAAATATCAGTCCAAAATCTTATCAGCATAGTCCTGGGAGCCAGGCACTATTACAATAGGAAGGATGCTGCCATCCCCAGCTGTGGGAGGCAGGGACCTGCGGGAAATCCTTGCTGGGCCCACAGACAGCAGCAGAATGAATGGAAGTGGGAGCTGGGAATCTGCATTAGGGGCTCAGGCCTGAGCTTGAGACTGCCAAGGGCAACTCATGATGCTCTTCCCTCTCTCACCAGTCAGGGCACATCTTGCAAGTTGGACACACAACTTTCAAGAGAGAGCCTTCCAGAGAGAGCATGTAAGATCTTTCCTAAGAGAAATTCTGAGAGTTTACATTGTACTCTTTTTTGTCCAGTTAAAAGTTGAAATTAAGGCTTTTCCTTATGAAGAAAAGTAATCATCTGAAGCACTTCACTGAAGATTTTTAAATTCTGTATGTTAAAAAGTTATGTATTCTCACGAGAAAATAAAACAGAAAATGACAAAAGAATTTTTCTTTCAAGTCAGTGTATTGCCACTGGATATTTTTTCTTCTTCATATCTTCTTCAAGAAAAATTGTTCTGTGAGAAAAATGCCAACAACTTCACTTGCAATAAAGGCAGCAGAAAGTTAAACCATATTCCTTGAGTCGTCTGAATTCATTAGTTTAGCATACAGAATTCTGATGAGGTTTTACATTCACATTGTGTAATTTGTGTTCACAATGCTGTACTTAATTTCCCTCTGCCACTCACATGGATATGAAAGTGCCTGGAGTTTGGGCCTGAAGCAGGCCAAAGAAGTAGAAGAACAACAAAAACCTGAAAACCAGAGTAGCTTTACATAAGAAGAGGAGGGAAAACTGTCAAAAAAGTTCTCTGTTATTGCTCTTCAATAGTTAAGATAAGGGCCTCACTTTATCTGCAAGTGTTGCTGAAAATCCTCATAGCTACAGATCAGCAAAGGCAGGAAAATGCCTATGTTGTGCATCCCTAAAACTCAAGCTTGAAGAAAATGTTAAAAGGGCACCAACCTACCTATTGATCTGTGGTTCCTTTTCTGTTCAATCCTTGTTGGAAGATTAAAGAAAGGCATCTGGGAAACAGCATCTCCCTGCTGTTGACTTGCTGTTGGTCACTAGGAGGGTGTGAGCATCTGGCAACTTGATCTTCAGTTGAGTTGTTGCCGTACAAGTAATCTATTACTTGATCTCTGCAGATTAAATGATTTCTTTCAGTGAGAAAATGCATTCAATTTGCTGTTACTTAGGGTAACTCTCAGGCCTCATGGAGCTTGTATAAGAGGTGAAGTGGCTAATGAAAGATGAGTTTGCCAAATAATGAAAATGTCAGCTCTGTTTGAAAGTTTAAAGAGAATCAGCAGTAAATTAATTGGCAGAAGTCTATTGAAAGGATGGCAAAGACTTTTATCCTGACCTTCATAAAACAAAGGTAGGTTTGGATACTCCACATGTCATTGTGGATCCCCACAGCCCTTCTGACGTGTGCCTGCTGGCACCAGAGATGATGGTTGTGCAGAGATGTCCTTGCAAGGCTGAGCTCCTGGTTTGCAAGGCAATGGCACAGCTCACTCACACGCTGCATCCTCCAGGGTTGTCACTTAATCCCCTAGAACTGTAATGATCAGTGAAAAGATCTGACAAATAGGATGAAAGATGTTCAGGTAAGTGCAGTTTCTAAATGCCTGTGCTCAGAAGTATTTTTTAAAGCATGTTCAGAGACTGCATGTGTACTCAGAGCATTAGTGCAGACATTAGGTTTAATGAGTCAGTGGAAAATGGAGAATCTGGGCATGTGTGAATTTGGCTTTGGTCAGAAAAATAAAAGAGGATATAAATCCAAGCAGTCATAGGTAGACTGAACATCAGGGGTTGATAAAATGTACTAAATTCCTTTCATCAGTAAATAGAATTATTGCAGTGATTGATTCAGTTTTCCAACAGGCTACTCAAAATGGGCATGGAAAATCTGCAGCTTGAGGCTCATTGGAATTTCAGTAACTTCTTAAAATCCCTGGGCTACAACTGGGAGCTCTGTGATAGCCCATGACCCTCCAAAGAGAGGAATAACTCCTGGACAACCAGCATCACTGCTGGAGTGATTCAGCTACCTGCTGCAGCCCTGCCATAACCCATTTGTACAAACATGGAGCTGGGAGTCACTAGATGCTTTCTCACGTGCTTGCTACAAGGATCAGACAGGGAGGATCTGCAGGATCTGGGAGACTTGGGTGCTGCTCCTCTTGGGCATAAGAACACTGGAGTTTCTTTTTCCTCATAGCACGAAACAGGACAAGAGGAAATGGTCTCAAGTTGTGCAGGGGAGGTTTATATTGAATATTAGAAGAAACTTTTTTGCGGGAAGGGTTATCAGACACTGGAACAGGCTGGCCAGGGAGGTGGTTAAGTCATCATTCCTGGATGTATTTAAATGACATGTAGATGTGGTGCTGAGGCACATGGTTTAGCACTGAACTTGGTAGAGTTAGGTTAATGGTTGGTCTAAGTCTTAAAAAGTTTTTCTAACCAGAACATTCTGTGACTCTGGAATTGTATTGTCCCACATGGGAACATCTTGCAGAAACCAGCAGATCCTCACTCTGAGGTGTGAGGTCTTTCTTTGTTTCTGGTAAGGTCAAAGTTTTCATCCTTTAATGTTTTCTTGCAGTTCGTTTCTCTCTGTGCTCTATAGGTGCTTACCAAATTTTCTGTATTTCCACATAAATAAAAGCTGTTGCTCTGGAATGCAATGTAAGGTGTTCAGAGCCACCATTTATGTCTCTCCCTCTGTTTTGCACATGCTATGATAAGAACTCTTTCCTTTCTGGATGGCAGCATCTGCCAGTGCTGACAGGCCAGAGCACAGGAGGAGCTCCAGGCTGCAACCCTGTAAGAGATACAGGGGTGGCCACCAGCAAAGTGGCAGTACCTGGCTTTGGGGAGAAGCCTGAGCTCTCACATTGCCCAGGAATTCAGAGGGATAGCAGCACCTCAAAACTGCTAGGTTGCAGGGATTTGTCCAGTAGAAGCCATGGTCACACAATGGTCTGCCCCACACTCCTCTGCTTCACATGGTCACTGCACATCCTCCTTGTGGCCCTGCCTTGAGGACTGCTAAAGGTGAGATGATCAATTTTTTAAAATTTCCATTAGAGGAAAATAAAAACATAGAACCTGCTTTAGGTATAAAAGTCATTGGCTGAAAGAAATTCAGCATTTAGGGAATTGCTTATTTTCAAAGCAAACAAATTTATGCATATGTCTTCTGCTTTAATTCATTACAGCTTATTTTGAGACATTTTTGGATTTCAGAGAAAACAAGATTTTTATTATCTCTGGTCACAATCAAACATCAGTTCTCTTAATGGAAAATTCAGATGATTTATTATAGTTGATATAATTTCTATACTAATTTTCCTTGATTTCCCATATGTCCTGAAGTATAAATTTTAGTTTCTAAAATGTACAACAATCATCGCTAATGCAGATATCTTCCCCTTTTCACTCCCACTTGCCTCATCAGCAGTGATATTTTGTTCCACACTTTTTCCCTGGAACACAAGTATTCTTCTCAAGCTGTAACTGCAACATTTCTCATCCTGCAAAATTTATTTCATATGTACATAAAACCAATCATATTGTCAAGTTGCTCTCATGCCTCAGAGAAAAGAAAGGCTACTCTGATTTTTAGATCACTATACGCCTACCTTTACAGAACTTTCATTTTCTTGATTTCTGTAGTGGTGTTTACTCTTTCTTTCTACTCCTTCTTTGGCTTCCTCAATGTTCCAGGACCTAAAACCTTTTTCCCCTTTTTGTCTTTTGTTCTCAGTTTTCTTTCTCTGTAACTCAAAGTTTTCTTCCTTATAGCTGTGTTATCAAATGACAAGGCTCAACTTAACTTTCTCCTTAAGGACAAGAAAGTTAAGGACAAGGTTCCTTAACTTTCTCCTCTCACCACTGTCATTCCCTTGACCTTAGCACTTTCTTTCAGCATCTCAGCTCTCAAGTGTAATTCATTCTTTTGTTGCCATTTCAAAATATGTTTTTTTCTTCTTCTTCTAGTTCAATTTGGGGGGCCTTTCTCTATCTAGCTATTTTTATTCTCTGATTAAATATCCTCCCAGAACAGCCTTTATTCATGCTTTGTCTTTTCCTTTTCTTGCAAATCCAATATGTTACTTTCACCTGTAACCTCCTCACATTGCCTACTGTTATTTTTAATGAAATTGCTGAGTCCATTTGTACCATCTAGGTAGCTCTTGGATCTGAGGTGCTTCAGAGGTGGTTGCTAGTGCTCCAGCTAAACAAAATTGCCCACGTTGTAGCCCAAATAAGTAGACTTAATAAGGAGAGTAGCCTACCTTTTTTTTTTTTTGTTGAAGCACACATATGTAGGAACAACTGTGTAATGCTCTCGGGGCTGTAACTTTCCATTCTGCATTGTTAAATAAGTCAAAAACCAAAATAAGATCCTGATCCACAGATGGAGTTCTTTGTGACTAGACATGGAGAAAGGGCTAATAATGCAAATTACCTCACTTTGTTACTTAGGTACTAATTCTAAGCCACTCACTATGTGCTTTGTTTCACATCCCTCTCCATCTAGTTGGTTACCTATGTCCATATGGTTTGGATAATGCTTATGACAGGACATAAAACCAACAGCAGTTGGATCCCATCTGCTTTGGTGCAATGAGAGTATTGCTGTGCTCTGTCACTTTTAGTGACCCCAGGTTAAGACTGAGTGTGCAAAAATTAAAATGCTGCTTGTCCTAGAGGTGATATTTTTAACACTTGCCCAGGAAAGGATCTTGTAAAAAGAATGATGTGATGGTAAAAAGAGTTCATTGCTGTGCTTCAGCGTCATGCTCCCTAGGTCCCTGAGGCTCATCAGTGACCACCAACCAGAAGGAGCAGCCAAAGCAGGGGATCAGCAGCTCCAAGAGGACACAAAGAACAGGAGCAAGTGGGAGGGAAGCACGGAGTGGCCATGCCAATCACAGCTGGACTGACCCATACTACCACATCAGCAGCACAGTCAGTACCAACCATGGCAATGGTCCTATCTCCTGTGAGTGACTCCCTGTGTCCAACTACACTTCCAGCCCCACATGCCCTAGGGCCAAACCAGCCTGCTTGGGAGGGGAAGTTTTTAAGGTTCCAGGTCTTGGTTTTAAGGGTCCTGGTCAGCAGCAGATTAGGAGAAGCAGTGCTTGGGAAGGGCAGGGAAAGGGAACTCTGTAGGAACTTTGAGGAGGAGGTCTTGAGGAGAATATAGGGCATTTGGCTTCTGCTTTCTTTCTGGTGAATAGCTCCATGTGTTTGAACTCCTTGGACATCTACATTTCTGGCTCAGACCATATATACCACATTGTAATGCATGCCAAAACGTGACAAATAAAGGGAAAAAAAAAAAAAAAAAGAAGAAAAAAAATAAACTTCACTGTCAAAAATTCATTGATTAATCCAAGAAGAGAAGTGAGTTTGAAGGGCAATAGGTAAGGTCCTGGAGAAATACAGTGAGGAGTAGGTGAACTCTAGTTCAATGAAACGTTAGTTTCTGGAGTCTGGCATAAAGGCAGAAGACTGTTTTTCACACCTCATTCTTTACCATCTTTCAGAAAGAGGCTGCTAGACTAAAAGACCCTTACTCCGAGCTGTGGTGCCCTGAGTCTTAAAAGCTCTCTTAGAAGTTCCCTGAAGCACTGCGGTATATCCTAAATCAAAAGTTTATAGCTCAACTTGAGCCACAACCTCGGAGCAGAGGATGCCTAGAGGTTGATCTGCAGTCCATTAATGAAGACTTTACCCATGTACAGGATTTTACAGGGCTAAAAGGTATGCAGGGTGACAGCTCTGCTGGATATGTTCTCCTACCCTGGTGCAGAGTTGTGGGGAGGTAATGCAGAGCTTTTTGAGACACAAGTCCTGAAGATGAGAAAGGGGATGAGCAGTCAGGTAGGACAGATTTGGAAACCTTCATGGTGGATGCAGCTGACATGAAGCAGTCAGCTGTGGTTGACCTCTCCCAGAGCCACACTGATATTTCTGGAGTGGGGGAGCTGCAGTTTGAGTCTCAGCAGTCATGAGGTGAATGGCAGTGCCAGGATGTGGGGAAACACAGCTTCAGGGACAGGCATGAAGGGAAACAGAGGTCTGTGGATAGGCACAAAGGGCATCCACAAACCATCAGTGCAACATGCAGCATGGGAAAGAAGGGACTGCGCACATGCAGATGTGCACCTTTTTTTTGTTTTGTTTTGTTTTGTTTTGGCTGTTCAGAGCCAGACAGATACACCTTTACACGCCTTTACTTTGTAAAATACTCTGAACTGGGAAAATTCCTGGAGGTGCAAAAAAGAAAAATCTGAGAGGAGAGTTACTTCTGAAATCAGCCCTGAACTCCTTATCCAGCAAAACTGCCTCTTGACATGACCAAACACAGAGATACTTGTGATGTGTAGTTCACACAGGAGATGTAATTTGTGGAGTAGCAATTACATCAAACCTGTTCCTGATGGGTTCAAAGCTGATTGGGTTTACAGCCAACCTATCAGCTCCCTGTTGTGAGGGTGGGATACACTGTTCTCAAAATGGGTATTGGGAGCAACTAGCTAAATTTCTTACCTGTTATGTTCTATTAAAGAAGAAAGGAAACGTGAACAGAAGCACAACCCCTTGCATCATTATGCAAGGGGTTATTAGGAAATACACCCTCAATTCATTCTAATTTAGAGGGAAATCACTTAAATTTTGGGAGAAGGCAGTTAATAGAGTCAGTTACAGATCAGCTCACCTGCCTTACAGTTGTTCAGTAATATACTGTTTACCAGCTCTATAAATGGCATTTTAATTGCTGCCTAATGGAAGAACTTGAATTTTCTTTACCTCCTGCAATGAGGACGTGTTTTTACTCCTTACACCTCAATTCTGTGCCTCCCTTCCACTGAACATTTTGCTATATTTTTTTTTGAGCTGAACTAGAATGGTCTGGAATACGTTAAAAGTGATTAGCAAGGGATGTCACTGCATCAGTCATGATATCACATAACTTGTACTCATCAGTTATAGAGGGTTCAGTCCTGAGTCAGAGGTGGAGAAAATCTTCCCCCAGCTCTGAGAAGTGTGAAGGTATTACCTGATGAAGTGCCACCAGCATCCTTGCCTGCTGTGTTGCTTCTGGATGGTATGCCCTGGTGTTTCACATCTCTCCCCCCTGATGAGAGGCAGAGCAGATATTTTGGGGCTTGCTGTGTACAGGCTGGTACTGATCACCAGGACCACGTGCCAAAGGGAATGGTCATGGGAGGTGACCCATCTTCCTACATCTTTACTATATACCAGGCTCCTCTTCCTGGGTCTTGCTGTCCCAGTAAACTCTCTCACCCATAGCCTGCTGCTTAAGGGCTTCTTTGGTCAGAAGATGTGGGTTTATGCTATGAAGCCCTTTCCTTCTATGAACTGTTCCTACATTCTGCATCCATAATTTTATGCAGCAATGAGGTCTATTGTTTCATTACATTGGGTAATTTGGCCTTGTGATTGTTTCAGATCTGCCTGGTTTATAATATGCTCATTTGAGGGTTCACAGTGCTATTATTCTATGACCAGTGGTTTCTCCCATTCCTATTCCTCTCTGCTCCATATTTTCCTACCAGAAGGGTCTTGTTCTTTTTCCAGAGCAATGATAATCTTTGGTGCTCCTCTCTGCACCTTTCCAGTTCTTCAGTGGCCTTTTTGAGATATTCTGGCCTTATGAGCAGTGATGAAGATGACTATGATGCCAGCTATGTGACATAGTGTGGCTCTTCAGAAGAGCTACATAAGCACTGACCACAGAAAACTGGCTATTAAATGTGGCAAAGAACAGAAAATAGAGCCTTGATTAGAAAGTAAAGCCTAAAATATTAGGCTCAGGCTGATTAGCCTTGATAGAAAATAAAGCCTAAAACAATGGTCAGGTCGGTCTGTAAAGTTTTGTCATATGCATTCCTGCATCACTTACTTCCCCTTCTCTATTTGGTTTTTTTTTTTTTTTCTTGCCTTGATACTTTTTAAAACCCATATTGTCTCCAGATGTTAGAGGTCATGAAACGATCCCTGAAACAGTGCACTACATATAAACTTCAGTGGTGGCCCTGGGATTTAAAGCAGAACAACTGATGAGGATTTGTTCCCCTGATGGAATGTACTCTTTCTTGAGGTAAAACGAAGCAACAGGATTTGCTACTGAAATCCTTGCTGAGCATCCCTGCTGCTGTGGGAGTGGGCAAGTCCCCCAGGAGGAGAGCCAGCCAGCACCATGCTCAGCAGCCCAGCTGATGCTCTGGTCCTTCCAGTAGCTCCCAAGTGGACTATGGGTGGGACATAAAGCAACTGCAGTGAGAAAGCAGCTCCTCCTCACTGCCTCTCACAAGAGCTGCTCTTTTGCCAGGGGTAACCTGGCAGAGTTTTTGGAAGGCTGACCAGAGTGGTCAGAACACAGATAGATGGTGGATAGTTGAGATGACAGTCTAGACAGGACCAGAGGCATCTGAGCTGCTGTGGAATATTCAGTCTGTGCCCCAGGACCCACACTAGAGATGCCTATGGGCAGGAGAAAGCAGTAAATGGCATTGCCCTGGGCAGAACTTCTTGTTTGAAGTCATGTCAGTGTGGATACCCCTGGAGCAGGGTTTGCCAGCTCCCTGCTGCAGGCAGGAGCCGAAACCCAGGCTCTGTGCTTTCTGCAGGGTTTTTCTTTCCATCCCTCCTAAAATGAGACAGGTTTAAAAGCAGAAAATTATCCTAATACTTTTTCAGGCCATAACTGCAGCTTTAGCTACAAGTGTGGGAACTGCCTTCCCAAGAAGGCTTTAAGTGCCTTAAAAGTCTTAAATGCAGAAGAACTACAGGGCAATCACCCTGTGTTGGCCAAATGAACCTGTTCTCACCACTGGAGATCTTGATCCCTGTCACTGGAGCTGGTGGGTGCTTCATGTGCAAGGAGGAGTGGACCAAGCAACAGTGGTGTGCAGAATCCTCACCAATATCTGAATGGCAAATTATACCTGTAACTCACTGCCATTAACGAACAAATTACCTGTCATTGTATATTCTGCTAATACCATTTGAGACACATGTCATTGGCAGCTATCCTTTGTTGTCACTGTAAGTGATAAGGTACCTATTATCTCCTCTTCATTGTAATGAATATCACCTCAGTGACAATAATGAAGGAGGTTTTAATTATGTCAGGTTTTAAGGCAATAACTGTCTTAAAACTCAATCCCTGCCCAGCCCTTTCTTAGAGGAAGAAGAAAATAAGAGAGGGTAGAGGTCAAAGAAAAATAACAAAACCCCAGGAAAGCACTTGACCATGGAGTATCTCTCCCATCTGTTCTCTCTGCAGAGGCAAAGACAATTCACTTCACTCCAAAAGTGGTGGGTGGAGGGATACATAAGGGTGAAAATGCAGCTCTGTTGTATGCTCAGTGGAGGCAGGAGCCTGCAAAAGACACCTTGATTCCCTTCTGCTCTCTGTAGATGCTTTTTCTAGGGGTTAAAACCCCACTGTGTAGGGTGGGCAAGTTTTAGAAAAAGGTTCTCTGGGATCACAGAGGTGTTTAGGACAGGCTGGGAGAACAGAGTGGATGAGATGAGCAGAGGAGGGTGATTTGTGAGTAAAAAACAACAGACAGAATCACCGAAAGATTAATCTTTGGTCTATCAATATATGACCCCTAACCCTCACTGATGGGTAAGAGGTCTGAGGAAAGAGATGCCCTTTCTCCTCCCAGCTGCACGGCTGCCTGCAGGTCTGGGACCTCTCCCATGTGTTTCCCTCAAGCCCCCAGCTCTGCAGAGCTCCTCACACCGATGCTGCACTGGGACTTACTGCTTCGTAAAAGCAACACAGCACGTCCTAACCCCCTGATTTCCCACTGAACCCATAGTGCTTCTAACGCATCATCTCAGAGAGGCACTTCAAGGCACTTCTGACATTAAGCTCCTGGCCTTTGCAACTCAAAAATGGGAAATAATCAAGCCTTCAAGGAGAGAAACGTAAATTTGACATTTCCAAGAAAGAAGTGACAACCCAAAAGGTCATTTCTGTTGCAACAGGGCCTTGGAAATGCTGTAGGTTGATAAACTGTGGAGAAATTTCATTTCACACACCTCTTGCTAAGGTTTTCATGAGTTCATTTTCATCATCTGATTACTTCCATACTTATGAATGATTAATTCTTTTATGCTTCCTTTAAGGAGAAGCTTCTTGCTGTTGTTCTGACCTTTGTGACCCAGAAATACAGACAACAAAAAATTGCTCAAAATGCAGACCTAAAGGTGTCTGTGAGCAGCAAAGCTCCTTTTCTACCTGCCCCTTCTTACCCTACTTAGCTCCATCTCTTTAAAATTCTCCTACATTGCTGTTAGCTTTCCAGCCTCTCTCTTGACCAGCTGATTGAGAAATAAGCTTGAATACTCAACATAAACTTTCTGTGGAATGAAAAATGGAAGTGAAAAAAGGACTTTGTCAGGAGAAATAAGAGGCTTGCATTAAAAAATAAAATGAGATTAAGGTGAAGGGGGGATGTGGCTTTTGGAAATTCACACATAGAGGAGCAGTCTACAGGAGGCTTTAAGTAAAAATACATACTTCAATGTGAGTCATATGAAGGAGATCACACGTTACTCATTTTTCATGCAAGCAAAGACTAGCTTATGTTTAGATTTAGGTTTTTTTCTGGGCTTGTTTTTTTTTTTCCTTAGAAATTATGAGAGCAAAGTAGGGAAAACAATAAAATCATTCCTATACTATTGATTTAACTAACTTTGTTTAGATCCTGTATTTCATTTAGATTATATGAAGGGTCTGCCCAATGTTTTACTGTATTTCTCAGCCACGTGTGTGATTGCTCTGACAAATGAAATATGGTTGCTATTTATCTTGCAATTTGGCTCTGAAATCATTATTTTGAAATTTCCCTTCTTTTCACCGGTTTGTTCCTTCAAGCGATCTCATTTTATTTCTGAGAAATCAGGGCCCTGCTGGGTAAGTTTATACCTACTGATGCAAGAAACAAATCCTGAAGAAAAGCATGTGGCAGAAGCAGCATGAGGAAGGGCTCTTGGTGGCCCTGTGAAATGGCCTCTCTCCTTTCCTCTGAAGCTGGGTGGTGGTGCCTGGCACCTGCCTGACAGAATCCCAACAGCATGAGCTGGGAAGGGCTGTCATTGTGCTTAAATGCCTCTCCCAGGTTCACTGAGGCACAAAAGGACTGGACCTGTAGGCAGAGGGAAGTGCAAACCTTGCCCCATATTTTCCCTGAGCTATGAAGAAATATCCACAGCTGGGGATTTGGCTCGCAGCATTAAATAGGGAGCAGGATGCCATCCTGAAAGTAACTCCAGGGATGATGGAAGAACATGGACCTGTCCCAGAAAAGGCTAAATACTCCTTTCCTCTTATTTCTACTGAGCGAATACATGAGCAGAAAGAAGTTAACTCTGTGGTAACTAAACAAAGTCCTCAACAAAAAACACAGGGACCAGCTTGAAATAATAGAATAGGTGCTCCACTGATGACCCAAGTATGGGGTGATCTTGCAGAAAGCCTTTTAACATCACATGGTGCCAAGGGGAAATGTTTTTTTAAGTGTACATGTTCTAGCCACTAAGTGATTAGTGCTTTACTGCCTAAGCAACCCCCCCAAACTAATAATTTGACACAAACATAATTAATTCAAGTATGGAAAATTAACATTAATCCTTTGTAATTCTAATTCTGTAATGAATCAGTGAAAAGAATTAAATTATTCTTGCAGGTAATTGCATGGACTTAATGCAATTACATAGTAAAGTTGACAGTTTTCTGACAGAATTTAATTTATTGTTCTTTAAAATGACTCTGTGTGTTTCTCTAATTCTTTGGAAGGCATGAAAAAGACAAATACTCAAAACTGGAGACTACTGGGCAAAATGTTTTTGGAAGAGAGTTGCACAAGCTGCTGCAAGTTCAGCAGACGTATTTTGTACAGAGCAGAAAGATCTATAAAATGCTGGAAGGAAAGAGTCCTTCATTCCAGTTCTGCTGAGCTTGCCAGAGTGAACTCTTTCATCTTATTCTTTACTTTTTGTTTTCTACTTTGACCATGAGCCCTGGACAGCTGTGCCTGAATTTGGTTCAGAAGCCCAGTGGCTGCCACTGGACTGATCCCAACTCCAAGTGCTGCAAAGATGGGAAATATCAGGCATTGCTGGCAGAGCTGCCCACTTTCTGTCACCTGGGGCACTCTTTAATTGCATCTTGCATGTTCAGCCAACTGACCAGGGGAAAAAAATGAGTTCTCTGACTGTCAAAAACTTTGGTGTAATTTTTCCAGGTTCCTGGGTAGAGCTTCTAAGCAGTCTTTCAGTGGCACATCCTTTAAGTTGGCTCCCAGCCCATACTGCTCAGCTCCTGGAGAAAGGGCAAAGCTTGGGACTGACTCTTTGGAGTAGATTCTCCTGCCTGCTGGGGGCTGGCACCACAAAAAGCTGACATCAGCCCTGAATATAACCTACTTTAATATACCTCCTGCCTTTCCTAACTGCTTGGCTTTACTGAAGCTGCAGTTTTTGCACTCCATCAGTGCCAGCAAGATGGTTTGTGAACCTATGCTGTAACCTAAATCACTGATGTGACAGTCTACTGGGGATTGAATCCTGCAAATAGCTGCACAAGAAGAACCTGGAGGTTTAGCTTGCAATTTCTGTAGAATATGTTCCTCAATATTTTCCAGACATCAAAAAAGGTCAAAACCATAGAAAAAGAACCTGAAAACTGACAAAGCCAAAATCAATGCAGTCACCTCCCAAGATATCTCTTACTTTGTGGATAAGTTATAAATTAGAAAGTAATACATAAATCTGTCTGTAATGTAGGTACATTCTGAGAAATTTTTCAAGTGTTTATGATTTTAATACCAGGTTCAGAGTTTTAGAGATCTTAGTAAATTTCTCATGTTCTTTAGATATTACAAGATTTATTTTAACATTTTGTTTTTATTATTTTATTACTTATCTTGCTGTTGGTGTTCCAGTGTGAATGGCTGGAGGGTGAAAATGGGCAGGCACAATTCTTTGTGCAGTGTCACAGTATGTCCCAGTTTGAGAGAACCAGGATAAAAGTTCTCTGTGGCCATCCTAACCTGAGGTTATCTGGGGCCCACAGCAGGCTGTGGCTGTGACAGTGACAGTGACAGTAGGGGGGAGGAGGGAGGGAGGGGGGAACCTGTGCCTATAAGGGAGGAGACAGTGGGTCCAAATGGACCCATCACAGCACTTCTGCCCCATCTACACACCTCCATCTGCTCTCCAATCCAGTGTGGGTCTTTTCTGGTTGGGAAGTTATTACCACCTGAGGTGTGTGGGTTCTGGATTTACATATTTTTGGATATTCGTATTTCACTATCATTCTTACTTCAGTAAATCTATTCTAATTTTTCCCAATCTTGAAGTATCTCTTTCTTATCCCCCTTTTTTATCTTCCCCTGAGGGACTAATGGGGAGATAACAGAGAACATCTATCGCCTGCTTGTTGGCTAAAACTGTGATGCAGCACAAGGAAGACAGGATGTGGTTCTGTGCCATCCGGACGCACAAAGGGTTGAAAAACCATGGTGTAACATATACTTCAGTGTCCTTTAGAATGATGATGGCATTAGTGAGAAAATCTCTTTGCGTAAGAAATTTATGACTTACCTTGGCACTCTCTGTCTGGAAATCAGAGATAAAAAGAATCAAACATCAGAAAGATTATTTTTTTTGCTTATAATAATCTATGATTTATAGTAGTTGGATATTTTTCATCTTTTAAATTATTCTTAATTTTCTAGAAAAGTCTCCTATGTGTAATGTTTATTCTCATGCACCATCTAATTTTAGTGCTAGGGGAGATGAATCCATTGGTTGTTTATTCCATATTACAGAAGTAATCAGTTCACTGTTTTCCTACAGTACTTTGGCTTGCAATATTCACAGGCGTTCTTGATTGCCTAAGCAATTCTGCCCAATATTTCTGCCTTATGATTGTGGGGAAGTGTCAAGAAATTTCCTTCAATAGCAAATACTGTCTTGTAGTTGAAAATTTGAGAGAAATCCTTAAAAAGTGATTTTAGGAGTTTTGCAAAGAACCAATGCTCTTCATTGCTAACTACATGATTTATTAAATTCTTAATGCATCTTAATGGAATAGAGAGACAGATGGGTTTTAGATCTGCCTGTTTATTGACAGCATTTCTTGAAAGCCAGGTGTGTTAGTGCTAATCGGTTTTTCTCCTGGTAGTCTATTCAGTTAACTTTCACTTCAATATGTTCCTCATCCAAAAGAAAAATGCACTCAGGGTGGGAGGGCTTAGAATGAATTTGGTATAGGGAGCTATATATTCAGTGGCTGTACAGAATGGGAAAATCATCTTTACTTTCACTTTTAACATTAGAGAAAGCTCAAGACATTTTTGACATTCATCATTTACCCAATGGGAAGAGACATGATGGGCTGCATGCTTATGTGAATTCAAAATAGTAGATAGGTGTGAGGATGCCCTTTAGTTTGATTTAGACTGCTACCTGCCCTCTAGAAAAAGCAATCAAACAAAAAGTCTTTCCAATGCATAAAGAACACATTTAAAAATACCTTCAATAAAATTATAGCAGCACATAACATTTGATAGACACAGATCTAACAGGCACTGATGATGCAAAGAGAGTATCCTGGGTAAAAAATGCAATGGCATTTTCCTACTGGCTAAAATGGGTAAAAAAAACCCAAAGCAAAATGGAATATCCCAACCTCCAAAACATCTTTAGTTGTCATCCAGTCCTTTAAATTCTGTTTAGTTCCTAGTAGGCAGTCACCAACCTTTTCAGAGGTCCCACCACACTGTCTTCCAGTTGGTGTCGATCAATGGTCACCTTCTACACATCTCTAAAATTGATGTAGATGATTCTCAGCCTCTCGAAGCATTAAATTATTATGAAAATTCACACCTGAATGCTCATTTAGATATGCTGAAAAGTGACCTATCCAGGAGTCAGTGTGCTTGTTCCTATAATATGCGAGATCTGCTCTGATGCTGAACCGACTTTAGTTTGTGTAATTAGTGAATGTTCCTTTCTGTGTCATTAAACACCCTCTCTGCTCTTCAAATAGTCTTAAGTGGGATCTAAAATTCAACTCATCAGCAAAGCAGCTCAGTTACCATGAGAGCACCTGCTTTCTGCAGGTACTGATTATCTATCTGTGTCCTAAAGAGACTAATGCCCTTACAGCTTCTTTCTTTTGCTTGCACTTAGCCCTGCTCCACTGGGATAACTGCTCTTTTCCTCTCAAACCGTTGAATGGATATATTCACACAAATCTCTGGCAATTACTCCTTGTAAAAAACATAAACAGGATTTCTGGGCACATCAGCTGTTCAGAAGTGTTAACAGTTAAGCAATAAAAGGTATTGAAGCTCCTACTACACTTGTCTTTGTTTTACCTTTACACCATCATGAAAGCAACAAGTACCAAGTCTTTTATTACATGCTGTATACCTCTTGACCCAAACTCCCCAATTGGGCCCAATCTGGGTAAATTTGGTCTCAATTCCACTTATGTTTTTTATTTGTTATAAGCATTGAAATCTTGTTGGTAGCTCTGTTAAGAGTATGCCTCGAGGCTTTATTAAGAACTTTGATTTTGTGATCATTGTAGCACTTTCCAGTTCTGTGATAGATTTTCACCATGCACACCATTACACATCCTTGAGGAAGGGTATATTCTCTTCTTTTTTGTTCTGGACTTACCATTTTCCACAGACATCTCACCTTGACATCTTTCCAAAACTGTTTTCCAGGCTCTGGGCTTGCCATATGTACCATACACACAGTTGCTGCTTTTCCTCTTCTTGTACTACTTAGTCCTATTACAATAAAGTTCAGAGCAAAAATTTAGTTAATTTCTTCCTTCCTATTGCCCTGGACTGGTGTGAGTCCTGTCATCATCTCAGTGCACCTTTTTTTAACAGAAATTTGAGTTTTGAGTGTCACATACAAATGAAATGAAAATAAAATGAAAAGTGCACTTAATACACTGACTTTTGAGAGCACTGCAAATGTATCTGTATTTGCACTGTTCCTGAGCTGTGCTGGTGCTTATAACTATCATCTTCTAAGACAGATGCCTCAGTAGAAAAGGTGAAAATTATATACAATTTTAGCAGCAGCCTAAGGCAAAGAATTGGTCTCTTGTTTTTGGGGACCTGAGTTCCTGGAATGGCCCCAAACCAGGGCTACTTTCTGTGTGTGCTACACTAGATTATTTTTTTTTAATAGAAGGTCAATGCAACGTATATTTATATGGTTTGTTGGATACTGGCAGGATACATTATGGAAAAAAACCCAAATACATTCAGCACTTCCTTGGCAGTTACTGTTTCCTCAAATTGCCAGAATATAGAGCTATATTTTACACACCACAACTTCACATCCTGCTGAGGTGTGAGTGGTAACCATTGCTCTCTTTTTCTCCAAAGGGATAGACAGTTTCCAGATACTTCAGTGCCTCCCCTGCAGCCCCAGGGATGGGCTGTGAGGACTCAATCAGGTGACAGATGACCTGGAGCTTCAGGCCAGGTGATCACTGCCCTCCAGGTTTAGGTGAGCAGGAGGAGACTGCCCTGTGGGTGACAGCACCCAGGAGCTGGTGGTGCCTGAGCTCTGGTCTCAGCTCCAGTGACAGCCAGGAGCATCCTGTTCCTGGAGCTTGGAGAGACTGAAAAAAAAAACCAACTGGTGAGTGCAGAGGGTTTGTTTTCTTCCACCAGACTCAACCTGCTTGTCAGGGGACTGCAGAAACCCATGGCAGAAGCTCTGGTGGCCCCTGAACCCACCTGGCACCCATCACATAAGCTGTGCAGCCCCTGGGAGGGATCAGGGAAAAGGCTGCTCTCAGGAGGGGAGTGGTAAAGGGAAAGATAAGGAAGGAGCCACCCTGACTTTTTTTCTCTGCTGTATACAGAGGCAAAATAGCAGCCTAGATGATTATGGCCCACATCTCTTTTGTGTTGCTCTGACTCACCTGTGTATTGGCCACCAGGGAAAAACCTGCAATTTTCTTTCAAATATGGGTTATTCTTCTTTCTGTCAGTGGCAGCACACTATAATAAAAGGAACTTTTAGGCAATCAATATTTTTGGGGGTGTTTGAGATACAGGAACATAATCATGATGAGATAACAGCAACTGCTCCTGACGTTGTGGTGGAGGGGTGATTTCTGGTTCTACCTTAGACCTTAAAAGCAAGAGATGAGGAACAAAATGGGGGCACATATTCCTGTTCAAAATTTGATTTTTATGCACATTGGTGACTATAATGTTCATTCTTTATGGAAAAAGCAAGAAGAAATTTTCAAGTTTGATCTGCTAATCACAGGAGTCATCAAGAATTTATTTACTAACTCCAGCACAGTTGGCATGAAGACCTCTGTGTGCACCCACATCACACAGTGTGAGCTGGGCTATACTCAGTACCCCTCCTCCTCCTAAAACATATAATATCATGGCTAATTTAGCTAGAAGAGCATTAAAGAAATTGTAGATGTTACTTTCTCTGGCTTATGACCTGTTTCATAACCCACAAGGCCTCCTTGCCCACCTACAGTCTCTTCCAAGTTGGAGCTTGTCAGTACAACAATCCCTAATGCTGTCAATAGTCTAATCTTCCTAAAGTCAAAATGTTCTCAGTTCATCTGAATTATATATTCTCCAGCAACAGGCTCTGTTTGCCTACTCTGCAGCCTTTCACATTTACACAGTAAGGAAAATGCTTACCAAGAAAAATTAACAATGCTTTAATTCATTGACAGCAACAGAGAGAGAGGCCATAAAGTCCATGAAAGATCTTTAAAGCTCCAGAAAACAAACCTCTGCACCATAATCTTTAAGCCGTGTTTCTGCAGAGAAGATGTACAAACACTCCAGTGATTTCAGCAGTCAGGGATACAGCACCTTCACAATATTAAAAAGCCATTTCAATATTAATCTCCTTGTTAAAGGGCATGGGTGTTTAAAGAGTGAATGCTGCATGTTCTGACACAAATAAGCCTGGGTCTCAGGGTGCTCCTTGCCAGCTGCATAAATTATGTAGCAGTAGTTATTTCAAAGGTCTGAGGCACGCCAGCATTCATGGATGCATGGTGGAGTTTTACAGTAATTAATTTATCTTGTCAGATTATGACAAAGTACTTGCCAATGAAAGTTGCCAAGTCACAACCCCCGGTAAGCAGCTAGGCAGCAATTAACAAGATGCTTCAAGGATTTTGTTGTAATTCCTCAACTGCAACTTCAGTGTAAAAAAGCCTGGAGTATTAGAATATGCTAGCTAAGGTAAAAGACAAATGTGCTTTGAAACCAGTTAGGGATATGTTAACAATTCTTGAATAAGTGAAAAATAAACTTAAAAAAAAAGGATAGTAGATTGTGAAAAATATACAGCTTTTAAAACTGTGAGTATTGTGGTGCAAGGAAGAAATAAAACAATAAATCTTGCAAGTGGATTTGGAACTCCATACACGGAGGACAGAAAAAAGAAATGTATCTTGCTCTAATGTGTACTTCATCACCTGTTTCTTTTACTTTGTGATACGAAGAAGTTACAAATATTTTTTGCTACAGGTTTTTCATATAAATGTCCAATATTTTCTGTCTCATTATTTTCCATCCAGAATTTCTGGAAAGTCCATGGTATTTATCTCATGCTTTTATCTGGAAGACTTTTCTTGAAGGACGAGATACGATTATTCTGAAATTCAGATTCAGAACCATACAGTGCTGCTTTCCTTTTCATTTCCTTATTCCATTTCCCACTATTGGTGCTATTTTCCTACAGACAGCTTTTTCTCTTTTGTGTTTGATGACTTTTTTTAAAGAAAATTTGAAGTTTATTTTCAAGGGGAGCACAGAAGATTTGCCTCCTATCAGCTTCTAGCATGGACCACAAGGAATTGATCAGCAGAAGCTGCTGCTGACCACGTATATCCAAGCAAGACGTGGTTTAGTAGCCATGGGGAGCTCTTCATAATGCTACCGCAGAAACGAGAATGATAAATTTAAAGATTAACCAGATGTTAAAACATAAATTAAGATACAAACCCCCAAGGCTGCCTGCACTCATGCAGTTCAGCATTGGCCTGATATTCCATAATATTCAGTGGGTAACAAAGAGTAAAGCAGGATATTATCACAAACGCTTCTAGCTCAAACCACTCAGACCCATGAGAGTAATTATTCTGCATCTTACACTTTATTTGATGAGAGGTAGAAGGAAGTAGAAAATAAACTTTCCCCCTTTTAATTAGAACAGAGACAATTACATGTACTATGCAAGAGCTATGATATTGTCTCAAAACAGAGCCATCACAGTCTTTAGAGCCTTTTCACTCTTCTGTGCTCCCAGTAGCTTTCAGGATGGCGTGACAGACAAGCCTCTAGTCCTCCAAAGGATCAGAAACAACTCCCCAAATATATTCAATATTTTTCAATATCTTGAAATTATGTTTTCCTTAACTGAGACCTAAAAAGATAGAGCTGAAAAATATAGTTTGGGCCAGGCCATGTCCAGATCTTCCTGGAAGGTGACAGATGTGTATGATAAGGTGTCTGCAGCTCTGTGCCAGATCTCATTCTCTGCCTGGTGCTCTGGCATCTGTATTGGTGCTAAGCTCTGGGTTGGGTTGCTGCCCCTGCAGAGTCCCCAGGGCTGGATCAGATCCCAGTATCTCAGGTAACTCCATATGAAGCTATATGGACATATGACCACAAGTGTCTCCACAGGAGTGGCTGATGTGTAAGTGGCACATGCTTCACCTTTGCAGCCTGACAGCTTTATCAGATGTGCAGAAAGCTTGTGACTGCTTCCTCTGCTGCGTGCTACACTGCTCCTGATGGGGTAAAAACATTCAGAAGTGGGCATTCTCAGGAGAGGACTCCCCCACTGCTCCCCAGGAAAGTGCCCCCAACACAGAAAGATACATGAAAAAGAGCATCTGAAAGGGGGAACATTCAAATAATTATATTATATGGAGGACATCTGAATGACTTCTCTCCTTAGAGACTGATAGCAATCCATCCAGTGAATTTCAGCCTGTGAGAATATGTTCTGACGACAGTTTTGTATATTTATGTAGTATAAAAATACCTCTTCTATTTCAAATGGCCATGCTTTTCTGTTTGTTTTAGTTTCAAATTTGGAAGAAAAATATTTTATAAGGAGATAGTGGTGTAATGTCCCTTCAAAGAGATGTATAATGTGCTCAATACACACAGCTTAAACCTCCAGAACAGAGTAATTGCAACTGATTTTCTGCCCCTGAATCAGCACTTGGATGCCTGTGATTGTTATTATCTGAAAGATTTACATGCATGCTGTGTCTATAGTAGTTTTTGTGACTTAAAGTAGCCAGAGGATTTTTCTGTACCAAGTGCATAGCAACAATGCACAGGTTTGGGCGTGCTAAAGCAGAATAGGAGGAGAAAATAATATAGGAGCCTGCAGATTTTCATTACCATTTTCTTCTGATGTTAAGACACCTCACCTGATATATCATCATCCACAGCATTAGCTGTGGATGCAGCCTGCTCTGAAAAGTGTTCTGGATCTCCTTCCAGTTGCCCTGGCACAGTTGACCATCTTGTTTGCCACTCAGCAGGCTTCACATTTTGCAGCCACTTGGCAAATAACTCCAAGTGTCGAAGGCAGCTCTGGCCACAGAGATGGTTTGCACTGTGGCCCCTGTTGCAGCCCTTCACTTTGGGTGAAGGTAAATGCTGCAATGGTTCTGTGCAGCAGCCCCTGGTGCTGCAGGGCTGGGGAGGGATGTGCTGCCTCCTCTTCACATGCCTCTTACACCGAGACCCAAGAAATTAATGTATTTGAACTTGCTTTTGTTTGCAGCCCCCTTTCTTTTCATTCAGGTCTCAAAACAGACTGGTTGGTTTCTGGTGTGTCAATGGAAAAGACCAGCAGAAAAAAAAAGCAAAAACTCATTCCAGTGCCACATATGCATCAAAATAACCTTAGAATACATTATCAACATGATTATTAGAAAAAATCTGACTCTTTCTCTCAAGACTACTGACAGAGTCTGCTTTTCTCATGAGACACAGTCCACTACTCTGTTGTGGCTGATATTGCTTATCTCCAAGGTGCCAGAGGCTGTCATTTACTTTCCAGGCTGGGTTATGTACCGAAACACGTCACAGCACCAAAAAATAATCTGAAAACTTCCTTTCACTAACAAAGCATTTCAAACATCACTTATACTGAGAGTGGCTGCAAATGTTTTATCAAGTTATTTCTTCTTCAGGCATGAGTAAGCCTCTGAAATGAAATGTAAATTGGGTTTGTTCGCAGCTTTGTCCAAACCAAGGAATCTAGCACACAAAGATGTTCTACATAAGATGTTTAGATCTTTGTTGCTTTGAGACAACAGATATATACTAGACAGAGCCACATTTCAAATAGTTTTTGTTAAGCAAACCTCACAAACTTATATTAGCAAAAAAAAAACCCAACAACTAAGTAATGACTTGGGATATACGAGTCATTCCCAAGTAAGTCACATGGAAAGTCAGATAAAGGGTAGAAAAAGCACAATACCTATTGATCAGGTATCAGAGTAAAAGATCTTTGTGTGTTGGAAGGCAAACAACTGTCTGAAGTTATTACATCAGTTTAATTTCATGGTTGTGCAAACTGCACTTCTCCAACAGAATTTCATGGCAAAGAGATCTAATACTTTAAGGTGTAATTCCATTTTGGTCACAGATTTGAGGAAAGGATTTTTGGAGGCTCAGGTGTTTAAAGAAAATGTTGAAGACACAGTCGCAGATTCCAAACCACACACTGGCTCTTACACCTTTACTGAGGACCTCAGCTCAGTCAAAACCAATCCCATACATATTCCCCATCTTTCTTTTTCCTTTTACTCATGTTTTTAAACTCTCTTCTTGCCACCAATAAATGTTCTTTTTTTTCAGAGGATCTCAATGTCCCTTTGCTGTGCTCCACTGAAACTGGTGCAAGGTATGGGTATGTAGCTACCAATTTGCTGTGCTGGCTCTGACATGGACAAGACGAGGGGCAATGGGTGTAAGTTGGGGAGATTTGAATTGAACACAAGAAGAAAAATTTTCACTATGAGAACAGTCAGACATTGGAATGGTCTCTCAGGGGAAGTGGGGGATTCCCCCTTTGGAAAGTTTTAAATCTCAGCTTGATGAGGTGCTGAGACATATCACATAAACAATATTAGAAGGGTTGGACCAGATGATCCTTGAGGTTCCTTCCAGCCTGACATTCTGTTATTCTATGACTGTGATGAACTTTCCTGTTCTCAATTTACTTACTAATTCTCCTAGACAACAGACTCATTTATTAGTGAAACAGAGATACACTGTAGACATTCAGCTGGCCAGGAGATTTTAACTCATGTGCTTTATATAAATTATAGAGAACTTGTCATTTTTAGATAATTTACCTTGGCACCAAGTTGACTGTCCAGCATGGTTCTCTCAGTAAGACAACTGTTTTCTTCAGAAATTTAAGTGATTCTTGAGACATTCAAGGGATTTACTCACAGGTTTAGGGTCATTGTTTTTTTTACTCTGATTCTCAAGTTCAGACTAAAGTGCTCCTGGTCCAGAGAGCTTCTGCACCATGGAGAGGAAGTAGCTTGTGCTCACTCACAGATGGCAGTGATCAGCCATCAGAGAGAAGCTGAGGCACCAGATGAAATGAGAATGCCTTGCTCAAAAGGCAGAATTTAGAAAGGGGTGAAAACCTCATTAGTGACCTCCACAACCACCCATCTGCCCTGTTAAACTCTGTTTGTTATGGTTTGAAGGAGAACCAAGGGGACAATCATGCTTTTTTCAGGACACCCTAGAGCACAGCACCCTTAGGGCTGGGCACAAAGGTGCCTGAGGCTGCCAGCCATGGCCAGGGCCCGGGGGGCTGTGGGGATGTGCCCCCAGTCCCTCAGCACTCACCAGCCTGGCCCTGGCTGCCTCCCAGATCCATCTCCCCCTCTCCCACCCATCCCCGGTGGGGTCCCTGTGTCTCCTGCCCCCACTTCCCTCTCACTCCCACACAGCCCCACTGAGCCCCTTCTCTCCCCTCATCTCCAGGCTGTGGCTGTGGGCATCATCCACATCCTGACCATGCTGAGCATCCTCCAGTTTGTGCTGAGGATGTGTGACAGGACAGAAATGGCCACTCAAGACCTCCTGGGGCAGCATGAGGAGGAGCAGAGTCTCCAGATGACTTGGCTGCTGGAGGAGATGGAGCAGAGGATCCAGGATCCACCTGGGCTCCCTCAGGAGGGTGAGCTCCTCACTGCCTGCCTGCACTGATGGCTCTGGGCCTCTGCTGAAGCCCTGATCATGCTTGGGCTGCCCAGGCAGAGGAACCCTGACTCTGACAGCAGCAGCCAGCAGGCAAGATCCAGCAGGGTGGAGGAGAAGCTGAAGGAGGATGACTGTGAAGACAAACCAGACCCTGATGACACTCTGGCACAAGATAAGTCCATGGATAAGGGGGGGGACCTCCACTACTTTTTCCAATTCCTTTCCAAGAACAACTTTCTAAAAGGACTGCATCCAGCAATGGGTGCAGACAGCACCTGTGATGACCTGTTTGCTTACATGGACATCATTGACCTCCTGCTGCTTGTGCCCTTGAGACAAGCCACTGGGCACATTTTCCCCCACAGCTGGGAGGTTTGGGGAAGATGCCAGAGAAGCAGTCCTGCATCTATGTGGAGCTGGCGTGTGTGTGAAACATAGAGCAGATTGATTCCTTCTACACCTTGAGGATGAGCTGAAGCAAAGTTGGGGCTCCTGGTTCCAGCACAACCTTGGCAGCTGCCCCTGCCTCGGTGTGGGGAACCCAGATGCTCGTTACAGCTCTTGCTGAAGGCAGCCTGGATGTTCTTTCCTTACTGCTCCACATGCAAGTGACAGTGCTGCTCCTCTCCTGCTCCTGCAAACTCCAGCTGAGAAATACCACCAGGAGTAACCATGGTTCTTTAGGACTGTAGGATAGTCTTGCTAGACACAGATAAGGTAGGCAGGAATTGTTTGTTGTGTAGATTAGGTTCTCTGAGAGAAACGGGTCTATGTGTGGTAAGACCCATGGTCCCGTTGGCTTCCAGGAATGCAGCAAAACCAGGGTCTAGAAAAAAATGTGGCTGTGAGGAAGCTTGCAGCAGAGACCTCTGCTACCACTGTGAAAGCAACCACAAAGATGCCAGTAAATGAGAGTTTTGAGCAGACACTCTGTTTGGGCAAGGCTCCTGCTGGGGAACAATGACCACTCTGAGATGCTTCCACACTCAGCTGCCAACAAATCAAGTGAGTTGTTTACAAGCATGTTTGGGGGGCTTGGTGTTTTCACCCCCTCAGTATCTCAGGTTCCTCCTGCCTTCTCTCATCCATCAGCAGGGAAAGCTGGGTGGGAGAGGCTGGCACTGGAACATCCTGGGAACTGTCTGTGCTTCTTCCTGGGAGGGAGGCAGCCTGTGAGCTTACCTGCCTGCCAGGGGTCTGCAGAGCACTGCTGGGAGGGCAAAGCCTCTTCCTCCTCCTCCCCTCAGATACCTGGTATCTGAGATGCTTTGGGGATTTAGAGCTAAGGCTGGCAAGGGCTTTTTGAGAGCACTTTCAATGGAAATACAACCTCCCTGGTGCCCTGAGATGGACAGGAAAGAAGTACTGAGAAAACAATAGAGCTTTTTTCAAGATCCCCTACAGCACAGTGGTCTTGTTTGCTCTTTCTCTGGCTGAGATCATGCTGCTGCCAGGTACGGGCACAAGAACTGTCCTGGTAACTGGCATCAGGCATAACAGGAATCCCCATCCCTGCTCTGGAAAGGTGGTTTGAGGGGGTACAAGCTAAAGTTATGGTGTCAATAGGAAGACCAAGAGTGAGGGTATTGTTTAGGACCAGAAGGGATCCTGAGGACAAAACAGAGAGGGGGGTCAGTATTCCCTCCCATTTCTTGCCATATCCTGCCAGGAGGGTGGGTAATTTGTTCCCCCCTTCCTCCCTTCCTCATGGCACCTACCTCCCTTCTGGTGCAGCGGATATTTTAGAGAGAGGCTCCGGCTCTTTGTCTGCAGCTCACCACATGCTCTGAAGGATCCAAGTCCATCGGATGCTGGGAAGAGCCCAGGATAATTTTCCCAAGTCGGTTCTGCCAGGATGGTCTTTCAAGTGCTTACATCAGTGGCTGCTGTAATAGAGTTTTGTATATAACAGTGTATTTTTTTTTTCATTATTATCCTATGTTACTCTCCATTCCCTGTTCTATTAAACCTGCTGTAGTTTCAACTTACAGCCTGGATGTCTCTCTTCCTTATTCCCTTTTTATCTTCCCTTGGTAGGGTGGGGCAAGTAATAGGTAGCAGTTCCCTTCTCTGTGCTTTTGGTTTGCTCTGACTACTAACAAAGACAGTGTTTTACCTGTAATTTGGCTGTAAAGCTGCTTACTGCCAGTGCTGGTGAGGTGAGCACAAGGGAATTACTTGTGCAGGATGCAATTAAATGTTTCCATAGTTCTTCAAATTAATTAATGAACTTCCCCCAGTAACAGCATGGAAGCAGGCAGCTTCCACTCATGACTCCTGTCTGTCCATAGCAGAGCTTGGTTCCTGCTGGGAGCGTCTGATGATGCCCTTTGCTCCCTCTCCATCCTTCTGCACACAGTCCAGGCTCCTTCGTGGGTCTTAGGGTGGCAAAGGTGGTGGCTGCACCATTGCCTCTGGGACTGGCTCATGTCTGGCTGCTGCTTTTACCCTCTGCCAGCCACGGAGAGGAGCGGGAGCTTTTCCCACCAGTGCTGCTCCCTGTTCTTTCTCATCCCAAGCATTTCAAACACTTGTTCAGGGAATGTAAGTCTGGTACTTACAGATGCATGTAATCAGTTAACAGCCCACAGAGAGGAGGTTCCTGGAGCACAAGTCTTGAGAATAGGCCATTAGATGAAAACTGTACTAAATTTTTGGCTTACTCTTAAGGACAATGATTTCTCTGAAAAATCAGGATCCACTTCTGACTGATTCACAAAAGGAAGATTAAATTCATCAGACCATGTATTTAAGATTAGTAGTTCAGCATGATCCTGGCTGAAATTCTATCACTCTGCTAAATAAGTTTATACGAAAGATTAATATACCGAGACTCTTACATGTGAAGTTCAGTAAGTTCATCTATATTTTAATGGATAATGGCTTTCATTTGCCTCTGAGAGAGCCTGCAAATTCACAGACTGCTTTCACCTCTTGCTTCCTTTTTCAAGATAATAGTCTCCTGTGGAATATACCACCATGTTTCAGATGGAAGATGACTCTCCCATGAGCTGCTGTATTTCAGTCACATGAATATACACTGTATTTTCAGATCTTACTGCCACAGCTAAAGTAATATAATTCTGCTGTTTTGCATTTTTACATGATTCTCAATTTCATTTCTCCTAATTGCAGGTCTTCTCTTTTCCAGGATGCTGCCAGCTGTTGCTGTTGCAGGAAAGCAGCTGTTTCATTGTGCTCCATGTGCTCCACTGTGAGTGTATTTACACTGTAAGTTGCTCATATTTTTAGACCTCAGGATTTCACTGGGTAATTTCAGACTTTGGAACAGAGATGTTTTAATTAGGTTTACTTTCTCTTTAAACATAGCTTGAGACAACTGCCAGAGAGCTTCAAAACAGGGTTTCTGTCAGCACAAGCAGTGCTGCCTCTGGATGCTACAGGCAACCAGTGCTTTGTGGTCACTTCAGTACTGGCCAATGCTGAGCTGGGCCCAGTCACTCTCAAAAATGTAGTATTCATCCTGGTTTTAGGCAGGAATAAGTTTCAACAAGGTAAGCCTCTGTGGTTTGAAGTGAAGATAGCTGGCAGCTACAGTTTGAAAGACTAAAATTTTAGTGATTAATTGAGCAAATGAGTGAAAGAGAAAATGACAAAGTGTAAAGCAACTCTAATGCTCATCATTTAACTGGTCCAGGGAAGTTAGGTTTTCGATCAGGTCAATAAACTAAATGATTGGTATGCCTGTCATTTACTGTAAAACCAGTAAAAAGTACAGCCTCTTTAATTTGCTTTACTGAGATTTCATAAGGTGTGCTGTTTTGTAGTCTTTATATTATTTCAATGATCTATTAGAAGTCAATAGATTAGAATATATTTGGAGTAGCTATGGGTATAAGTAGTATTCAGGACTACCTGCAAATCATCAATCTTTCATTCATGTGTTGATGGAATGTCTCCATAAGTAGTGATGCTGTATTGTTTGTATCAGATAACACTTGAACCAACCTGGTATATTATGCCCTGGGCTTCTCCCATCTAATGACCAAAAAAATCCTGACAATTATTCAGTAGGTGGAAAAAGGGAAAAAGAGGTAGGCAAGTTAAAATTATTAGTACAAACCATCACTAGTTACAGTACTATATAAAGAGGAAACTGTAGGTTATAAGTCAATTTATGTTTATTGTATGTAACTTGCATGTAATTTTGGTAATGTCAGTATGTTCTGCATAACTATATTGTAACTTCATGCTTATGGTAAAGCTTTTAATCATATTTGTCAAATAGTTTCTTTGTGACTTCTGAGAGACCATTTGCATCCAAATAAATCTAAGTGAATTTGGAACACAGTATATGTGTGAGATGCTATCAGATGACTTGCCATAATTTACATATGACACCCTCTACTTTTTTGCTACCCAGTGATTTTGTTAATCTGTCCAGAAGACAATCAAGGTGGTGTGACAAGCAGTATCTTGGGCTCTCAACAGTTTCATTACCTAGCAAAGGTACAGTAATTTTTTGTTGTCATATCTACTATAGTAATTTACAAAGAATAGAAACTAAGAGTTGATCATGAGTGCCCATTCATCTCTGTCAGAGACTTGGCCTTTGTAGTATGTGAAAATATCCCTGTCATTTGCTGTTTGTAACAGCAGTGATAACATTAATTGGAAGAGAACTCTTCACCCATAATTTTCTGTCACCTACAAAGTAAATATTGAAATACATTTCTCTTTGCTTGGCCTTGGCTTTCATGTTCACAGCATTTGATCATGGCAGGAGAACAAACTCATATGTCATTAATATTTCACCAAGAAGGTCAATTCAAATAAATCAAAAAGTAATTAATACTTACAACTTTCAGGGTGAAAGAACACCTGGATCCTTTAATAAACTGTATTTAACTTTCTTTTAATGGTGATGTGTCCCATGTGGTCCTGAGAAGAGGAGGCAGGGCAGCCAGGATGGAATTTGGATGCTTCAAGAGAGAAGGTTTTGGACACAAAGAGTCACCTAGAAGTGGACAGGTTTGCAGATGGACTTGCAGATGAGCCTTTAAGGACCGAACAAGTGGAGAAAAATGGGGTAAGAGAGTAGCAGGGTTTATCTTTTTCTTTTTCTGGAAACCCCAGAAGTGCCTGGGGCACTTCCACTGACTTTGACCTCTCCACACTTGAGCAGTCTGGGGACTGGTGGGGCTGAAGAGGACTGGCATGGTGATTCACCCTGAGCTATAGAGGAAGCTGCTGAGGGCATCCACTAAGGTACTTCAAAGGATGATGTAGAATGAATGGACAAGGGAATTTCAAGGACAATTTTGCACTCTGAGATAGCTCTGACTGTAGCAGATGTAGCCTCCTGAAAACCTTTTGGGTTTTTCTCCCAGGGGCTGATGAGATGCAGAGCAGATGTGGCTCCTCTGCCAGCTGGCACACCTCCTCAAGGCTACAGGTGGGCAGGTGTGACTCACTGCTTTATTTCATGGTTTGCTTCCTTTTTAATGGATTCATTATTTTTTCAAGTAAAAAATAAGTCCTGCGAGCTTGTGTGATGTGGATCCCAGAAGCCTGCTCTGTTTGTGTCATTTCCAAACAAACATCATACCAGCTACAGACTTTTCTCTTCTCCCTCCCAAGCACTCTTCCCCTCCAGTCATACTGCCTTCCTTAAAAAAATTAGTTTCACTCTGGAAAAGAAGCATGTTGTGTGTGTGGTCTGTCAGTTCTGCTGCTCTGAGACCTCTTCCTCCCCAGTGTGGATGTCTTTACCTTCTTGGTCCGTTTGGAGGACTGGTGTACAAACCTGATTATAGTTTAGTTTCCACAAAAGTTCTTAATGATGTTGACTTCTTACTGCAAGTTCTGAAGCTTTTACCCCCTGCCTCGCTGTATTTGTGGCTCTAGTTTAACCACTAAAATAAGTCACTCTGTCTTTAGGTTTGTATCTGACTTTCAGTGACTTAAGTGCTCCCTTTGTTGCAGACTGAAGGTTTTCTCAAGATCAGTGTAGCTCTGCCTGTGAGGATTTCCTCTGAGCCTGCTCCATAGCCTGTTTACATTCATCCTGTGCACACTTGATGCAGTCTCATGCCTGGTGGCCTTCATTAATCTTTATTCAAATCTTGGGAAGTGCTTCACTGTGTGGTGGTTGCTTCAATATGTGCCTGGTACCCTGGGAAATAGAGCACTAAACTATATGTGCCCTTCTGCCATGAGTCTCTTAAATAAGTTCTGAACTTTTTTCATCTCTGTCATTGGGGGGATGGGGAGAAGGGAGCATTAGCTGTTCAGGTATCCTCTGCATGGTCATTTCCCATCGGTGTGTCATAGATGAGTTCTGCATCATTCTTTTAGGGGCAGGATATTCAGTCACCATCCAGCCTCTGAATGAGCCAGTCAAGTGGGCAGACTGAATAAAGATGCTTTGACTCATCACCAGCTTCTGTGGTGCTTCCGTGAACATGAGCTGTGCCGTTGCCTGAGAACTGCCTCTTCTTGCCTTCCCTAAACTTCTGGGTATATTGTTTCACAACAGTTACTGATCTTTCAAAGTCTTCCAGAACCAAAAAACCCATGAATGCAGTGATACTGCTTCTAGCTGCAAACCTTCCACACCGAACATCCTTTTACAAGAAGGCCCACAGAGCTGCTTGGAGAACCCCCCCCATGACATCTGACTGCACAGATGCTCTGTCATTTTTACTGCCTGTTTATCCTGACAGACCTTCACCTTCTCCCATTCTGTCCTCATCTTTAATACCTTGAACAAATTCTTGTTCTTGACCCACCTCACTGTTTACTTCATCATCCAAGTGCTTTGCAGATAGGCAGAGTATCACAGGTGATGGCAGGGGCCCTGCAGAAGTCCTTTGACAATCTCCTTCTGATGTGTGAACCAACCATTTATTTATCTCACTTCAGTTTCAGAGTGACCTTTTGCTAAATCTCTGAGAAGGAGTGGTAGCATGGGAATTGCTGCAGATTCTTCCAGTGCGAAATACTCATTTCTCTTGCTGTGCAGCAGCCTTATCTTCTCTGAGAAGTTGCACCAGTTGGCACTACAAATTCTATTTTTTTTTTTTAATATGCTTGAGAAAAGATTCACTCTATTTTCATTTTCTTCTGCTAGTTGTGCCCCACATTCATTTTTGGCGTCCTGTTGTATATTTTCACTTAATTCTTTAGCCTTTCCGATGCTTTCTTACTTTGAACTGGCCTTGCTGTTTGGCCATGCAGACTTAACTTTTGTTTTAACTTGGGGTGTGCATGGCCCTGCTCCTAGTGCAGTGCCAACCTCTGTGCTTTGTGTAGGCATTTAGCCTCACTGGAAGGATTTAAGGTGTCCAACAGCTAGGAAGCATCTTGAATTCCAATGAAATACAGACTGTAACCTTCAAATACAGACTGAAAACAAACAGCCCTTTCTGAAGCAAATACACTAAGCATTGATGAAAAGGCACCTGGTGTTTCAGCCAGAGTCAAACCCAGTCAGACTTCAAACCTGATTAGGGCTTTTAACTTGAGATCTCACAACTGCACTGAAAACAAATAAAAGACTGTAATAACCAGTAGCCATGGTGGGTGGGTGTAGTTGTGGATAATGGATAATTTCCAAAGGTCATGGTCTGGCACAGGCTTGTAGCGATGGACACACCAGTACATAACCTGTAAAACAAAGTATCAGTGTTCCTCTTCTTGACATTCTACCAATTTTCCAACCACTTTCAGGCCCTGGGCTGAGATCCAAACTGGTCTTTCATCTGACTTTTATTTTTACCTGCTGCCAGTCAGTTTTCCAACAAGGTGTTCAAAACAATGCTCAGCATTTATAGGCTTTTGCTGTGTGTCACAGCTTTTCTTCCAGTTTTCTTGCTTTTATCCCTGCTTGAAATTTGTCACTGCTGAAAAATAATTACTGCCAGCAGCCATTCACCTAAGTTTATTTGGCTTCCTCTGAAGTCCCTGGGCTGCTTTAGTGTCCAGAAACTGTCTTTTAAAATAAAAATAAGACACGGGAATCCACTAACAGCAAAGGCTCAAAGAGCTGATCTTCTGTGATCCCTCATTTCCCCCTGGCACTGTGGGGGGGGAGGTCTTTTTGCACCTTGCTTGCTAGCAAGGCTCCCAAAATGGAGGAAATTTTCTTATTTCCCTCTCTCTGCCACTGATTTTTTTTGTTTGTTTTTTTCTGTTGTGCTTCCATGAGGCAGAGGCAATTAGCAGAGAGAGAGGATAACCTCAGCAATGAGCTTGTGCTCAGGGCTCAGTTTAAGGGTCACCTGTCCTGACTCACACATCTTAATGGTCAAACAGATCAGTGAAACACAGCTTGATCCATAAGTTCTGCAACTTCACATGGTCTGCACTGTGCTGGCTATACAAGGTTGAGGCCACACCAGGGCTTGCCATCACTTCCACTGCTGTGGAACAAAACATCCCACCTTGCTGGTGGCATGTCCCACCGTGTGGGACTGTGCTCCACAGGTCTGTGTGGTTCCATGCAGAGGAAATTCAGCCATCACCAGAGCCCAGGCTGGAGCCTGCAGCCACCAACATCAGCAGGGGGGGAGGCCCTGCAGCCCATGGACATGATACTTGCCAAGCAGCCATTTCATCTCTGATTAGCCCTGCTCCTTGAGGGAAACCTATGAGTGATTTTGAAAAACAGGCTTAGGAATGAGTATGAATAGCAGAAGTGAGAAAAAGGTGTTTATGAAAGAAGTGTTGGTTTTGTGGTTGGTTTTGTAATCTCTTTTTTCTAGCTATTTCCCCAGGGAGATAGCTAGCTGGTCTCTATTCAGCCTCTTTCTTTCCTTTTGCTGCATGAATGCCAGTTACCAGCTTTTAAGTGGTCCAACATCTGTACATCTAGTTAAACTCCAAATAGTTTTCTAATATTGCATTTAGGTTTAGCACTCAAAAGTTTATCCAATTTTTCAGTTAATCTAATAAAATATGTGTCTGCAAATGCAACATCTCTCTGGACTATGTCTTTAGATAACTGTGGTTGCTTTAAAGCACTGCAGCTTTCCCAATGGCACTATGGTCTAATCTTAGCATGGCCAACCCATGGGACCTCTCCCTGCCCACCCCTGCCCTGGGGAAAAGCAGGGTCATGGCATCAGGAGGCAGGTCCTTGATATTCTTCAGGAGTTCCCCATGGCTGGAAAATAGAGGTGGTCTGCAGCTTGCAATGTCATGCAACATGCAACGCTCATAGCATTCTGTTCTCACTTCAAGATGACTCCTGTAACAAAACAGAGAGGCTGCAGCTTTTTGGTTGTGTAACAACAATTAGTTATGGAAAGAGGCATGAAGCAAAAGATGGAGCAGGACATAAGATATAAAGCCATAATGGATGTAAAGGTAGCTTAAAAGGACAAGTGAAAAGAATGTATTGAGGTAAGTTGAAAGT
Organism: Calypte anna; assembly: GCF_003957555.1. Taxonomy (NCBI): domain Eukaryota; kingdom Metazoa; phylum Chordata; class Aves; order Apodiformes; family Trochilidae; genus Calypte; species Calypte anna. The sequence goes on from NC_044244.1 coordinate 123,054,409, forward strand.
AATTGTGTCACGGTTTAACACTGGCCCGGCGATTAAACCGAATAACAGACGCTCTCTATTAATCTCTCTCTCTCCTTGATAGAGAAAGGAGAGAGAATAAGGGAGAGAGACTTATGGGTTGGAAACTAAACTACACAACTTTAATGAACAGTAATGATAAATAGGAAAAATTGCTAAATATATACAAATATACAGGAAAATAGAAACCACATTCCTCCCCCTTTTCCCAATAACTCTCACGTCACCACCGAGGCTGTAGGGCAGCCCTGGGAAAGTCCAGGCTGGACTCCTGGAGTCGGCAGCAGTCGGGAACCGGAGGCAGGAACACACACAGATATGGGCTGGCACGGATCAGGAGCACAGGCAGACGAATGGACAGGATCCTTCCAGGATGCCGGGTGAAGGAAGGGAAGCAGGAAATCAGGAAAAGATCCGGAAAAGATCTGGCTCGGCCCTCGTGATGCCTCAAATTTATACTGAGTGTGACGTATATGGGATGGAATACTCTGTTTGGTCAATTCTGGCATCTATCTTGTCTGTTCCTCCCCAAAGGAGGGTTCAGGTGGGACCTCTTTACTCCTTCTGGACGGTAAAATGTTTTCCTCAGAGCTGAGCAGTGTCCTTGGCTCTGCATACCAGTCTCTAGCAGTAACTATAAACATCAAGTGTTATCAGTCCTAGAAGCACACACACTGCATGAGAAACTTGCTGTTAATTTCAGCAAATGCAACTACTTACAAGGGACTTAGCTAAAAGCAAAAGTACAGAAACAGAAAACCACCTTTATCCTGGCCCAAACCAGGACAAATTGGCATGGTGGTTTACAATAGTTTATGGTATTCTCTTGTATCTCTTCCTTTGTTTACTAGAGTTATGCAAAATTACTGTAATCAAAAGTCTCACTGAAGTTCTGTGGAGCATCTACTTTTAAAATCCTGACTACTAAATATATTTTGGCATCTAAGATCAGCACATGAAACCAGGAATTCTCAAGAGTCAGTAGGCTTCAAATGCATTTAACAATACAAGAATAAAATCTAAGGGATCACTGTGTCTTTGCATGCAATATTATCCTCTTAGGAAGCAAGCCCACTTTATTAACCTGAAATTCCAGTATGCTTCCAGGTGCATTATAAGTAAATCCATAATTTTAATATATTGTTTTTATTTTGTCGAGTTCCTACCTAAAAAGTTGGAAAATTCATTTACTATGTGGCATATATCATTCAGTTAAATCTGTTTCTGATTGACAATGCAGGCATTTGTAGCAGATGTGACTTACTAGAAAGCAGAAGAACAAATGTTAAAATGTAAGTATTCAAAAAAAAGCTTGTATAGCAGTGGACTCTTGCTGATAGAGTTTGACATCCCCCTATTAGGAAAATTATATTTAGCTAGAACTATTTTGAACAATGTTGCAGAAGATGACAGCTGCATTTTTTAAAATCATGCTGTATTTTATAACGTTTTATAGTTACTGTCTGTTTGTCTAGAAGTTTGAAAAACTACCTAGTAGATGAGAACATGTTCCTGGTTTTTTTGTTTGTTACTGCACTCAAGCAATGATCTTTCATCCTGTGACTGGAATAGATAATTGAACTGTAGGGCCACAGGTTAGTCACAACGTGAAGAGTGGTCCTTATTTTTTTCCATAAGCAGGAATATGCCCTTTCTATCTTTTTATCAATTGCAGCAGATTGTGGGCTGACCAATTAGCCACATTACCAGGTAATTTGGGGTGGAATGAGTCAGTGGAGAAAACTGTTATTTGCTATCTCTGTTTCAAATGTTCTGTCTGTGTGAAATGGATGTGATGGTCCAGTTAACATGGGAATAGGTTTATTTGGCAGCCATTTTGTTCTGCATTTATAGTAATGATTTGGGGGTGAAAAATGTATCCATAAAGGCATACCTCTTCATTAACAGGCTGCGTAGGCTGACTCTCCAGCTGGAACAACAGCATCTCTGAATCAACCCTGTGCTTTAGTGTGAGGGAAGGCATAAAATTCTCTCAGCAGAAAACAGGAGCACCGTTTCCTTTTCCACTATAAACACCACTAGGAGCAAAAATAGCTTTGTTATTCTGTTCTCCCTAGATGGCTACTAACAGAAATTTATCCTACACTCAGCACGGCTGAAATAAGCTTTTCAAATAGGCAATGTTTCTAGAAAGAACAAACTTTAGCACTGATTTAAGGAGAATCACAGGAACAGGGTTTATACAAACATTCATTCATGGCACTGGGGAAGCTGAAACAAAAAGTGTTTTGCAGACTCTGATTGCTTCTTTATCCTTTCTTTATAAGATGTGTATTTGTTCATTGCTGGCTATATTTCTCATCTCTGCAAGTTTGTGCTGTTAGAATGACAACACGGATATGTCGTTTCGAAAAAGAACCTGAAATTTGTGGCACAGTGCTCAGACTTAATGAAGAGTCTATAAAAAGCTGGGCAAAACAGCATTCAAATGACACAAGGAAAATCTAGAAAGTTCCAAGTTTTCTAGAAATTCCATTTAAAATGGTAAAAAAACCCCAAACAAAATATCCTCTCAATTTTTTTAAACAACAGACTGTTCACAACACTGTGGTTCAAAATGATGAAGCAGTGTGTCTCACTAGAATCATAGAGTAGTTTGGGGTTGGAAATAACCTTCAAAGGTCATCTAGTCCAACCCCCTTACCCTGAGTACAGACATCTTTAACTAGACTGAGATTGCTCAGTCTTTCCAACCTGACCTTCAATGCTTGCAGGGATGATCTGCCATGTCTTTGGGCAGTCTGTTCTAGTGTTTCACCACACTCATCATAAAATATTTCTTCCTTACATCTAGTCTGAATCTACTCCCTTTTAGTTTAAAGTCCTTACCCCTTGTCCTGTTGCCCTACTAAAAAAAATTTCCCCATCTTTCTTATAGGCTTTCCTTTAAGTACTGAAAGGCTGCTGTTAAGGTCTCCCTGGACCCTTCTCTTCTACAGGCTGAACAACTCCAATTCTCCGCCTGGTTTCGTAGGAGAGGTGCTCCAAGCCCTCTGCTCATCTTCTTGGCCCTCCTCTGGACTTGATCCAGCAGTCCCATGTCCTTCCTGTGTTGGGTCCTCCAGAGGCAAACACAGTACTCCATGTGGGGTCTCATGAGATCAGAGGGGGAGAATCACCTTCCTTGACCTGCTGGCCTGGCCTCTTTCCATGTGGATCCAGTTGGCATCCTGGGCTGTGAGCATACACTGCTGGCTCATGTTTTAGCTTTTCCTCCACAACCAGTGCAACACAGGCTTTCAGAAATCCAGCCAGCTGCTGCAGAGGCCATTCTCAATCACAGCCAGTGCAGTGGTATCTGCTGTGTGGTATCCTCTCCTCTGGGCTCATTGGTGGTGGTCTCTGTGAGGGAAAGATGATATTCCTAGCAGCATCCTGATTGCTGTGCCTCAGAGATGCAGCAGGGCAGCAGTTTTTCATTATAGGATGCCTAGAGAGGCCTGATCTGTGAGCTCACGTCTGCTTTCCTCTTCTGACGCCCATACTTGCAGAATTTCATAAGGATTCATGCTTTTCCTAATGCTGTTTGACATCAGTGTAAAGGCACACATTTTTTATTAATACAGATATCTGGGGCTGAAAATCCTCTTGCTGGTAAACCTGTAAGTCCTTTTTTTTTTTTTCTTTTTTTTTTTTTCTTCTGGATATTTTAGTAAAGGCCAAGTTACCAGCAGCCTAGACACCAGCTAAGGTCCTGCTTGGTTTTGGCCAGCATGATGCCAAGGTCTTCACATCAGAAGCTGCAGGCAAAATGTATGATCATCACTACCTGACTGGCTTTCCACCAGCTTTTTAACATGTTTTGTGCTGTTGATTGCTTTGTAAGAAGGTCATTAAAAATTTTTGCCATTGGCATGAGAACATGCAGGTCTTTGAGGCTCACTACAGTCCCTCTTGGGACACAGCTCCTTCTCAGAAAGCCACTGCTAAAAATGACAACCTGACTGTGATACCACCTCTGTGAATCTAGGGAGCAGCTGTGTGCAGGTGAGGTGGGAACTTTGGGCAAAGCCTTGCTATCTCCTACAGAGGGCTGTGAACATGAACCAGGCAAACACCCTTGCAGAGCCTCACATCTGACCAAAGGGGCCAGATTTTCCATCTTGAGTTGACCCATTCATTGCTTTATCCCCAAGAGCAGAACCAGCCCACACCACAGTGAGCTTGCCCCCCCCCCCCCCCCCCCTACTTTCTGGCTGCATGGCTGCTCAGCCCCTCCAGGACAAGCAGCATGTGTCCCCACACACTCCTGCTTCTCCCTTGTGCCACTACTCAGTGGGACTGTTTTGTGCTTTCCCCCCTACTCCCCTGGTCAGTAATCTGTTCCACAACATTCTGCTCTGGGATCTCCTGGCACAGACATTCTTGCCATGTGATGCAAGCAATCCTCCTAATGATGCTAGGGATTTGTCAGGGCTCTTACAAAGGTAAGAAGCTCTGCTTTTGCCTGCCATCCTTACACTTGCTCTAAGGATTTGGTTGCCCCAGGGTACTTAAAAAAAGTCATGGAGGGATAGAAACAGGGAGATTCAAAATCCACTCACGAATGATTTATTGGCAGGGGAAGTAGTAAGCTCATCAAGCTGATTATCATCTGATTATCAATGAGTTATTAGTCCTGCTCTAATTTGAAGTCTAAGTTTGAAAATACATAGCAGATTGCATGAAATTTTTTCACCAGCATTCATCCTAATCAGCAGTTTATGTACACTTAACACCTCTTCACAGAAAAGCAGAGTAGCTGCTCAGTAACTTCATTCACAACCCAGAATTTCTCTTATACATCCCTCCACACTTCTCTCAATCTGTCCAGAAAGCACCAGCAATCTTTGTGGTTATTCCTGTATTTTGCTAACCTACCCTTGCCTGGTAAGTCATGATGATGTGTGGAAGTAGAGGTGGGAGCAACATTTGCTGCAGCTGAGTTTACCTCTGCTGGGGTTCAATACAGACAACCACATAGTGCTAGGTTATGAGAATAGCTGGTAAAACTCTTGGCTTTGTTGTTTTTCCTGCAGGGACATGCACTGATGCTGAAAATCTTGGATGTGAGTGGAAATAAAAACCTTGAGAACCACGCTGACTCCCTTGAATAAAAGGGCAGGTTATGCTGTGCCCTGTCTTGTATGAACCAAAGGTATTTAGGTTGCATTCCTGACAAAAGCCAGGTCTCTAAAATTAATTTATTTTTGCTGGCAGCCTTGTTGGTGTGGCTGGAGAATCTGGTACTATTTTTTTAAAAAGAAAAACTTCTTTTTGCATCTTCTCTTGCAAATTTACTTCTTAGTTACAGCCCTGGTCCCATTTCTGACTCACGATGTGCTCAGTCTATGACTGCTGCACAAAAGATGCTTTGAGTGTTTTTTGTTTCAATCTATTTCATGGGGAACTGAGCTTTTCTCATTCTTTTAAATTTTATAGACTGTGTAATAGTTCCTTCAAGCTAGACTGGCAATGGAAATTCTGAAGGATTAATGCCAGCAGAATGTGTGTCTTCTGTCCCCAGTAAAACAGTTCCTTGGATTAAATGTTTCATCCTCATGTCCAGAGCCAGGTAGGCACCAGTAGGCAAGGTTTGGTGCTCACCAGCCCTGGGACAGGCTCCTGGCCACTGCCTTCCCCCAGGACCAGCCCAGCATCCCAGGAAGGCTGTATGGCTGTTCCAGCATCCATCTCCTGGTACCTGATATGGGATGCTGGCCTGCAAAACCCCCTGGTTCCCATCTGGCCAGTGAGCTGGGGTTTTCCTGTGACACTGAGTGATGAGCCAGAGGGGGACACAACATGAATAATGGCTGCAGACAAGAGAGATGGATCTGGAAGAAGAATTTGAGCCTAATTTTTATTTTCTACACCGAATTCTTTAGTATGTTTCTCAAGCAATATGAAAGGCGTGATCTCACCTGCCCTTTACCAAGTGCCATAAAATGTTATCCAGTCATCAGGAGTTGAAACTATGAAATGAATTTTCACATTTTGATTAATTCCAACATTACTATGACAGTAGATTAAATGTCAAGGACCCTAGGTGTTTTGTTAGTATCTATAGCAAGTTGAAAGATATGCAGTTACCTTATGGCATGTGACTGTGGTGTCCACAGATAGTGTAAGCCTGAGCTGCTCTCATGGTAGACACCAGAGGTAAAGTCTAAGACACAGAAGTTGAGGTTGAATTTAGGGGCTAGTTTTTCAGCTTCTGTCAAGTGTTGAGATTTCTTGAAGGCACTGAAGTTTTCCTCATTTAGGGTAACATAGATCTGGCTTTGGGGAGCTGGGTCATTTTAAGTTAACATCTCCCACCATGCCTAAGGATCACCCAAACACATATTTCTTTCTTGGAGTTTGGTGATTTAATAAAAACCAGCACCTATGCTTCTGCTAGTAAAAGGAGTAAACAGGAACTTGTCTACGGTTTAATCTGGTTTTGGTGATTACCATCTCTCAACCATTTTTTCAGGTGTCTTACAGCATTTAACTTGTTTCCCATGTGTCTGTTGCCAAGGCAGTTTTGGCAGTCTCCTATCCATCCATGTTGACCTACAAGAGTATCTTTTCTCTCACTGTGTCTCTAAGACTCACTTTGGACCTGCTTATCTGGCTTTGCTGCCTTAGGCTTCCTTTACATTCACTGGAAAGCGGGAGGCATAGTCAGGATCTGAACCCTATCAGATTTCTGTTGCAGGAGGAGATGAACACAGAGGATGTGTATTTCACACAGTAATTAAGGCAGGTGTGAAAAAAATAGAAAAGGAAATACCGGGGTTTTCTTTAGTACTTAATTAAATCACTGGTTTTGATGACAATCTTCCGGAACCCAGGAGGGACAAAATCCATCTGTTGCTCCTGTCATTAGTGCCTGTGGTGCTCAAGAACAAATAAAGTTCAGCAGACAGGATGCCTCAAGGCTAAGCTGTAGGGACTTTCTCTTTATGGAGAAACATTGTGTCTGTATTTCCAACCTGGAGAGGTAGATTTTGAGGCAAAACCTAGGAAATGGAATAGCTTTTTCTGGCTGTGGCTCTGCTAGGGTAACTATCCCACATAACTGCTGTGGCCAGATGCACCCACTTCATTGCTGCTGTACCCATGATGGTGATGTCAGCCCTTCGGCATCACTCAGAAGGTGGCAAAGGACAGCTGAGATCCCACCAACAAGTGTAGTTTGAGAGTGGCCAGGACTTGCATGCTTGTCTTGTCCAAAACAGGGTGGGACTGCTCCCAGGCTTGGTGCTGTACATGAGTGATTTTGGGAACTCTTCCTCAAAAAAAGCAGCCAGCTCTTCCTGCTCCACTCAATTGGTGTGCAGGAAGATGACCCAAAGGAGAAGCAAGGAAACACTTTGGCTCCTAGCCGAATGGGAGCAATGGATACTGCTGAAGTTCAACAGCTTTGGGGTCAGGTGTGGGTTAAACTTACTGGGTGGGTAAAGCTCTATGCATATTCTTAGCTGCTAAATTATTATTTTGGTAGGCATCCTTTGAAGAGTCAGCCTCCATCAGTGTCACTGCTTTGCAGGACAGTCAAGGCTTGAGGCCATTGTCCCCTTAACCAGGAGGGCTCTGCATAGGAGGGGAAAAATACTGCCTGCAGCCTGTGCCTTAGAGAGCATTCACTCCTAGGCCCAGTTAACTATATCTGCAACTCCAATCACTGCACCAACATCACAATATTTGTACGAGGCAGAAAAGATGCTCTAGTGTCCTAAGAAGTCTTGAAATGTCACTTTTTGCAAGGGCAGGCTAGATTTGTATGCCACCTGAACACTGAGCATCGTCAGAAAGTGCTCAAGGCAGCTAGGAAATCCTTTGACCTCTTATTGTGGGCATACTATTGATGTATTGTCTCATGTAGACTGTTGCAATGATACTCATCAGCAGGAGAAATAGGAGACAGTGAAGTTAAGAAGAGTGATGCAGAAATGGAAAAAGAACAAGGACAATAGACCATAGTTTAAAAAGCATAAAAATGTGTGCAGGATATTTGAGAGACTGATGGATCCTGATTTGGGCTCTTCCACATGGCTGGAGAGAGCTGGTGTTCAGATTTCCTAGTCCATGTGAAGAAGGACCATGTTTACAAAACTAATTTGACATGTTGCTGCTCTGTGCCAGGCTAGGAACCATTTCTAGTCCTAGAGAGAAAAGCTTATGGCACAAAGAACAGGCACAGGACAAGTCTGGGTGCTAACTGCTATTACACCTTTATGTTTGCTTTATTTTCTCTCCCATGTCCATAGCATACTCACGTGCCCCAAATTTTAGTAGGTACTTTAAAGAAAAAAATAATTCTTTTTCTATATACCAGATCATTAGTAATTTGAGAAATGAGATAACAGCCAGGTTACCCATCCTTGAGCAAGTCTGTCAAGAACAAGAAGGATAAATATGCACCAAAAGTGGGTTTTTTAGATGGAAGTTTGTTCTTCCCTTCACCTAACCCCATGAGAATTTCCCTTCCAGATCATCAGGGGGACCTCCCCATACCCTGGCCTAGGTGGGTGATATGAGATATCAAAAACCTCACACATCTAATGCCAAAGTGAAGGGGAGCCTTGTTTTAAGAGGGTTCCAATGTAATTCTGTTGTTTGTCCAGTGGGAGGCCCTTAGAGACCATCAAGTTGTCACAGGCTATAAAAATTACACTTGGGATTCCTGTATTCTGCTTTATCTGCATAGATGCAAGTTCTTTAGAGACTCAGAAAAACACTTCTGGTCTCAATTTTGCAGACTAGAAACAAAGAGAGGAGAGAGGAATTCCCAATCATAGTAAAATAAATCAGTGTTAATGTTTTGTAGGGTTTTACAGAATATAGAGAAGAATGAGAGAATGACATTCCTTCTGTCACAAACAGTAACATCATGTTCATGCACTTTTAATGTTCTCTTCTTAAAGAACTGATTTGCCCTAGAAGTTGCTTAAGAAGATTAACCTTTACAGCTATTTCTTTCAGTTATCCTTATGCACATCGTTAACCTGAAAAAAGTAAACTGTGATTAATCTCACTCCTTTCTGGCACCAGACAGCCAAATATCCAATAGAAGTATTTTATCTTTTCCCTTTGAACAGCTGCTACAAATGCTGATCTCTTGCAACTTTCTGGATCTCCTCTTCTGTTTTCTGTTTGTTTTATTAATGCAGGTTTGACACACAGAAACACTTGTCTAGGGCAGACTTCTTCGCAGCTTTGATTTAACCTGGGAAAGTCTCTGTAGTCTTTTGAGCCAATTCATCTTCCAGTAGGCAATGAAAACCTGTTGGGATTTATCATCTTTTGTAATCGGGCTGAACTTTGGTCTCACCTGCATCCAAAAAACTTCCCTTTGATGGTATCAGTCTCTCTGAGAGCCAGAAGCTGCACAGCACATCAAGCAAGGAAGACTCCCTAGGCTGAATGTCAGCTTTTCTGGTAGACAAAATATCCATATTTCACCTCTTGCAGAAATAACCTATTTATCAAGATGACAGTAATGTCCACATTGATCTGCTTGCCAAGCTTGAAATGCTACATTTTATATTATTAGATAAATCGAAAACGCAGGGAGAACAGGATTACACACTGTGAAAAAATATGGCTTGAGTGGAATAACAAGAACCATTATATTGTTCCAAGTTTCCCTGTATGTGAAATAATTTGACAAGAGTAATTTTTTCTTCTAATTATGATAAAAGCGTGCAAATGAGTTGTAAATGCAAAGCAAGACACTGAAATTTTAATTCCTTACAGTCTCTGTGGAAATATCCCTTAACTGTTGGATCACAATACTTATTGCTTATGCTGGTAGCCTCAGCTTGACCCTGATTCAGCAGCGTTTTGAATCTCCAAAATCCATTAGCAGAATCAAAAAAGTGTTGCTTATGTATTAGCTAAAGCAACTAGGCACAATCTCTGGAAAACAGACATCTCTTCTTACATGTGGTTACCAACTACTTTTCACTGTCCCCAAGCTTTTCCCATTCTGGGACATGTGACATTTAGAGCTTTTCAAGCATGGGGTTCATGCCTGGGAGGGGAGGTGGTTAGGAAGTTCTGTAGACCTCTTTGTCAGTGTCAAGACAATTCTTGCAAAATCATGGGATTTGACCTTCTGAATAGGAAGAAAACAAAACATTTCAGTTCTAGCACTGTCAGCTTGGCTTCATGCAGGGTGACAGCTTTCAGACTGGCCAGCTTGAACCCCTTTTGTAGTCAAGCAGCATGTTTCTCACCATCCAAATAGGAATGCTGGTAGCCAGCTCCAGGTAACAAGAGCTGACAACTTGTTGGGTGAGGATTACCATTACCAGCACTGTAGTGACCATGCCAACGGGTGGCATGAATGCCAAGGATGGACAAGAAGGGAGCCAGTCTGCAGCCACCTCATCTTTGGAGGGGTGCAGGAGGCTAACTTTTAAGCACATCATAGCTTCAAGGAGAACAGTAATTACTCTGTTGATTTCTGCTCTGAGGCTGCCCAAGTGTCAAAGTGCACCACATAAAAGCCAGTAATTTAGCAGCTTAATTAGAAGTGCTCATCTTTCTGTCTTTATAAATAAGATTTGAAGATAAAAGCACCTAAATCCTATCTGCAGGGGTCGGTAATTTCTCCTATAGCTTCTGAAGAACTGACCACATAAATGCTGTTAATTGCTCCTTGTAGACCTGGGCACCTGGGGTACCTGATGGGTAGTGTCCCTTTCTTTCTTCAGCCAGTTCACCTGTTTGCTGTTTCACTGCTGTCTCTGCACCAGCCCCTCCTCTCAGGACTACATGTGTCTTCAAACCTGCTATTATACAAAATGCTGCTCAAACTTGTGATTTAGATACCAGATTTCAAGAGATGTGTTCTGTACACACTAAGCATTGGTTTGTTACCAACTTTTCTTCCATCTCCTCCTGAGTATTAATGGATTGCCAGTCATGTTGTACATGGAAGGAGCACCTAAGGGCTTCTGTGGCTGAGCATCAGCTTTCTCAAAAGGCAAACAGGCAGCAGCCACCTTATTGGAATGGACACCCTTTCTCAGATAGATAAGGTAGAGTAATGGATGAAGTTTTATCCTAAGAAAACAAAGATCACTTGGCTAGGAAAAAATGACTACAGGAAAAATATATCGGGGGGTTCTACTTTTTAACAGAAAGAAATGCCAAGGGTATTTTAAATCCAGTATAAACTATGTTTTGGAGATTGACCTTCATCACCTTTCTACTGATTTTCTGCTGCTTAAAGAAATCCAGCCTTTACTTTAAATAGGTTTTCAGTATATGCTTTCTCTAAAGCATTCAGATCCTACAGATTGCAAAATGCTCTAAAGGAAACATTAAGCCTCTTTATCTAACTTGTACTTCATGTCAGCAAGATAAACTTGGGTGATTCTCTAAACACTTGAAATATATTTCTTTTGATAGATTTGTAGTAGGCTTCTTTAAGCAATCTTTTATTTAATTGCCTACTGATAGCTTTTTTAATGTGATAACACGAAGAGTAACATACACAGAAGTCTGTTCAATTTCCCTTGTCAATGTAAGTGTTATTTGGCAATACATAAGCAAATACCTCATCAAAATCAGCTGCAAGAATTGCTTCTCTGAGGTTTTAAAGAAGAAATTCTATTGACATGGGGAGGGAATGGGCTATTAAACACTATAGATTGTTTTGAAAAACTAATCTGATACCAAGATTCTATTCAAAGGCTGGAGCTTAAAGTAATCACTTTTCAGAAAACAGTTGAATAAAAGAAAGTTAAAGCCCTGAATATATCAGATAATTTCCTGAGAGCTTTTTCCAGCTATTGCAAATTGCAGATTGTATAGCCAGAAGCCAGAGGTATGATTAATTTCAGCCCGGAAATATGCTGATTGTATCAGAAGATGGCAGCTTCAGTTATGTCAGACAGAGGCCTCAGGAAACCTTTTTCCGTGCAAGAAGCAGACCTGTAAGGTTCATCCAAGCTGAGTAAAAAATATTTCCTTCATCCTCTGCCTTGCAATGAGTGTGCTCATCCAGTCTTCATGTTTCACCTCTGCAAACAAGTGACAGAGGCAGTCTTCAGAGAGGAGAACAAAAGCATCCTCAGTGCCTGTGGAAGGGTGAGCCAGGGAGGACCAGCATTTCCCCAGAAGAACTGCAGCTTAGAGCGCGTGGTACTGCAGAGAGGAGGCACGGATGCATGGGGGAAAATAATCAGATGGTGGAACTTTCAGTAGTTGTCTCACAGCTCCCTGAATGTCTTGTGATAACTGTTTTTAGTCTTTGAAATTCCATAAGGTTTGTTGTCACTCAGAAGTGTTTAGATTATTTCAAAACCAAGCTGATACACCTTTGCAGTTAATCTTCCCAGATATAAACTATGACAGTCTGAAGTAGAGCTCAATACTAGTTGGGGAAATCAAGTACTTTAATCCCTTTTGAAGGTCATTTTTTAAACAAAAAGCCCCAGCTCCCACTGCTCTATCCCCAAAGGGGTTCCCAGGCCCTGGAGTCCCTCAGGAGCCAGACATCTGTCACCACTGCTACCCGTAAGCTGTGAAGACAGGGAGCAAGATTCTTGGAATCTGGATTCATGGATTCTGGAACTGATTCTTGGTAGCCTTGGGGACAGGAGCAGGGGGTGTGTGGAGTGCCCAGACAGAAGGAGAGTGGCTGTCTGTCCATGGGGTGTGCAGCCAAGCCAGGGAGAATGCTTTCCTGGAGGTGAGCCTGCAGGTGTGAGGCTCGTGCTGGTCTGCAATTAACCTGTCCTCAGTGACTCAACCTGCAATGACAGAGAAAGGGGAATTTCAGCCAAAAATATTTTCATACGACAATGAACACAGATTAGGATGATGTTGGGCTTCCCAGGAGGGAAATCAAGCGATAAGGTTTCCACACAAAAAAGCTGTGTGGAAAACATTGTGCTCATGATGTTCCCCCCTGCTGCTGCTGGGTTTACAGCTGGAACCTCTGCCAGTATTTCTGCCACTTCGAATCACAGCCTGTGCAATGGGAAGCCAAGTGGTTTTGCTTTCCCAAATCTGTGCCTCTCCAGAGCCACCCTCAGCAGCCTCAGCTGGCTCTTTTCTTTAGTTAAGTGAAGGTTAGTGCTGGCTTACTGATTAAAATGCAACTCAGCTACAACCCAGTCATGCTCCTCCTTCACTACTCACACTGGATCTGCTCTACTCTGTCCTCTGTGCTGTAATCCTTATAGTTGTATTTGGCAGATATTTGCCCTGAAACTTAATCACACTTACCATATATCATGTATATTTTCTGTTCTTAGGCTTGCAATTTGCTGCTGTTTGGCTCTGTCCCAACAGCTGATTTATGTGCCAGCAGTGTTATTACCCTTGCTGAGAACTGACATTTTGTACTGTTTAGCATCAGCTCATTCAGCTACATTTCACATGTGCTTTAGCTCATCATCATGCCTCAGGCTGACCTGAACAGCATCAAGGTTACAGAGCACAAGCCTGGAGACACCACACTGGGGTCACCTCCAGCCCCACAGCTGCAGGGACCTGCTGTCACAGCCTGCTACCTCTTTCTCATTTCTTTGGTCTTGGCTCAAGGGCTCTAATTTGCAGTTTGGAGCCATGCAGAGCTCCCCTGCTCAGTTCCTTATTTCTTTGAGTTTGGATGTTGACCTCATGCCAAAAGTTGGCTATCAAAAATATTCTTAGGGTGCACTGCACATTAGGAGGTGAATTTATGGAGGAGCTTTGCTGCACAGATGCGTCTGGGGAGTCTGGAAGCCAAAGAAAATCAATACTTCTCTTTGAGGCTCTGGGTACTTTAAAAAGCAAACAAATGGCTCCCTGCAGGGCCTTGCACACTCACACTGTGTACGGCAGGGTGAGAGCCCCATAGCAATAAGGCCAGAATGTCTGTGGACATGCATGCTTGGTGACAGCTTTGGCTGAAGTGCAGCAGCCAGAGACCATCCAGCCCCAGCACTTCTGCCCTGAGTCAGTCAAGGGATGGAAGTACATGGAAGGACACAGAGCTCTTTATCCCTCTTCCCTTCTCTTCATAAGGTCTTCCCTCAAATTTTTTTTTTTTTTTTAATGTGTCCATATTACAGAGTCATCTTAGTTCTAAATGCCAATGAAGACTTTTTCCTTAATGACTCTCTAGGAACTTGACATTCAGGATAACACTTGATCTTGAAAAATACCAATGGTGGCCTTTGCAACATCCCCACAGAGCCACTGAAATCTGTCTGATGCCCAGTTACACTGCTTATTTTCAACACCTGCCCAGAGGCCACACTGATAGCCACCCTTTGCTCTAAGAATATGGACTTTTCCCCACAGAAGCAAACCCACTGGTAAACTTGATGTGTCTCTAGTGCTGCTGCAATGCTTCTAATTTGGTAACAAGCCAGAAAGAAAACACCACATTAACCATAGTTTCTTGGGTTCCTGAAAATAGTTGCCTTCAGTTCACTTTTATACTGCTTAGCAGAAGGTAAAGCCCAGGCTCACTCTTACCTGCTGGCTCATTATTAGTCACAAACTGATCTCTCAATGAATTCTTTCCATTAAACATGCCATGATCAGCATGACAACCACATGCTAGTGATTCTAATTCATGGATGCTCAAACCCTCCTACCATGTCACGTGATTGGTTTACATGCACTTGGTTTAGGCTCAGGGCATGAAAATGATCCAAATATGGCATTTGTTTCACTGAAGGTTGGGTTTGCACATACATCTGAGGAATCTCTTTGGGAATAATTGCATATCTTAGGTAATCTGAACATAATATGACCTGGGGGATGCACCTTTGGAAGCCTGCTGTCCTGGTGACTGTCAGGTACATTTCAGAGTGCCTCTCTATTGGCTTTTCTTGAAGTTGGACAGGACATATTTTTACCCCAGACTTGTCAGATATGATATTGAAAAATCAAACAATGTAAGAATTGATTATTTCTATCCAAAATAGAGAAAAAAAACCCCAAATTATAGTATTTCTCAAGAGCAGACAATCCATACTTTTCAGCAAAATGTTCAAAGGATTTGTCATTCAAATAATTTGATATCAGAGAGTCAATTCCTATTTTAAATCCAAACCTTTTGAATAAAAGTTCAGAGAATGATGAAATGAGTTATGTGGGTAGTTTTGTAATTCTGTAATGTTCTCCAAATGGGAAAATCTACCTTTGTGCTGAAAGGCTTGGTTTTGTGGTGGCATTTTTGTATGGTAAAAGATTATTTACAAATTCAGAAAGGTTTTGCACTATGGTATTTTCTTATGTACAGGGTAGAGAAAAGGAATAAATTGTGTTTATATTGACTATGAAACAAATTATGTCCAATATTGAGGATTATCTGTGTATTTCTTTTTTCAAAGATTTCACCATGTCCAAGTGTCACATCTATAAATATACTTGATTACTTTTCTGCCAGAAGGACACTCTACACTGCAGCCTGAATTAAAAGAAAAAAAGTCATTCAGGATATTACTATGGCTATAGCTGTGCTCTGAGCTATATGGAAACATTTTTTGCCTCATGAATCTGCTAAATGACAAATATCAGACTCCACAAAATGTTATAAACTTGTATCTGATACCATATTCTGATATCATCTACTGTACACTCAAGAAGTCTACACTTCTACAAGACTCTGCAAAACAACTGTCTGGTTTTAATGTACTTTCCCAGACCAAAATTAATCAACATACAACGTGGTACCCTTAGAAGAGCAAAATTTTCCAGAGATGTCCTGTATTTTTTTAGAAATGCAGTTGTCTTCCTCCAAACCAGTTGGAGGGAGACAAAAACCAATCTCGAGAGTGTTCCTCTGCTGCTATTCTTCTTGTTAATATCTGATGTGAGCTGTAACCCTCCCATGAAGTCACCGTCACAGCATTCAAACTAAGATTTTTTTCTAAGTTTAGGTAAAAATCACATAATCAGTGAATTTTTCTGATTGGAAAAGACCTTCGAGTTCATTGAGTCTCACCATAAGCAAACCCTACCAACCATTAACCTTACTGTGCCAAGTCCAGTACTTAAACCACCTTCCCAGGCACCACATCTGTGTATCTTTTAAACACCTCCAGGGTTGGGGATGAACAGCCACTTCCCTGGGCAATCTGTTCTAAAACTTATTTCCCCTTAGCGTATCTGTTCTTCACAGCAATGAGAAAACATGAGAAGAAGTGGAGCAAGTAAACTAATCTCCCAAAATATTGCTTCTAAGCTCGAGGCTGTCTTCCTGTGCCAGTGTCTCTGACATCTTTTAATCAAACACTGGTACTTAGGCCTGCCCTTGGGCAGCTGGGTTGTACCTTTGACAGTGAACTGAGCAACCTTGCAATACTTAACAGGGCTTTTACAGGAGGAGGAAAATGCCCTATAGAGTTAACTCTGCTTTTTATTCTCAAAGTACTGAAAGCAGTTGTTACACACACCTTTTTACCAGATTCTTTTTTTCCCCTCAGTGATCTTCTCCAGCAGCTCAACTGTTTTCAGGTATTAAAACAACTTGTAAAATGAGCAGGAAAGAAATAAGCCTTGCCCTTAGCAGTGATCTGTGTTAAACTGGAAAAGAGTATGTTGGCTAAAATGAAAATTGGTAGTTGGAGGTCATGGCTGAAATACTTCTTAGTGGGGAGCATTTGGCATCCTTGTTTAGCTCAGCTGTATGTAAACACTAATGCACTTCTTTTTGCCATCATATTCCCTGCAGTGGAGTCAATAACCCATATTATTCTCCCACATGGCTTTTGTTTTCACATCAGTGTGATGCTCAAAAGCAAATGGACCCTAGTTACAAAGCCTTCACTGAGAAAAATGAGCAGTGGCTTCATATATTTTAGAGTATCAATTAAACAGATCTCAAACTGCTACAAACTAGTTAAATCTGGAGAGCTGGCATCCTGTTCGAGTCACTTAAGCTTCTGGGCTGAAGTACAAATTTGATAAAGCTGAGGCAAGTATTGCTCTTCAGTTGCTCTGGTAAATTTTATTATTTTTCTAGGAAAAGATTCTGCTGTGATTAAAGAGACTGAAATATTTAATTGAGAAACAATACAATTTGTAATGTATTACCACAACTGACATCAAAAGAACAGATGTTAAGCTTTTAAATTCCTGGCAAAAGGAGTAGTGTTTTGGGTTAGCGTGACAGGGTTTTGGAAACAGAAGGGCCACAGAGGTGGCTCCTGTGAGAAGCTGCTGGAAGGTCCCCAGCTCCAAAATCCTGCCCTGCCTCTGGCTACGGCTGGGCAGAATAGGGAAGCTGGATGCATCTCTGTGAGTAACAAATTCAAGAAGCGGAAAAGGAAAACTGTAAAAAGAGCTGCAGAACAGAGCAGTGCTAGAGCAGAGGTACCAAGGTTGGTGAGGAAGGAGAGAGGAGACGCCTGAGTGGAGTTTTCCCCACAACCTGTGGTCAGATGGCAGGATGTCCTGCAAGCCATGAAGGAGCATGGTGGGACAGATGTACCCTGCTCTAGTGAGACTCCACCTGGAGTACTGTGTCCAGTTCTGGATCCTCCAGCTCAAAAAGAACATAGGGATCCTTGAGCGTATCCAGAGGAGAGCTGCTAAAATTATCAGAAGGCTGAAACACCTCCCCTATGAAGACAGGCAGAGGAAGCTGAGGTTGTTCAGCCCAGAGAAGAGGAGGCTCTGAGATGACCTTATAGAAGCTGTCAAATAGCTGAAGGGGGTCTACAAGAAAGCTGGGGTAGGGCTTTTTGCACAGGTGTGTCGTGAGAGAACAAGGGGAGATGGTTTAAAACTTGGAGAGGGGAGATTTAGGTTAGACATTAGTAAAAAGTTATTTCCTGTGAGGGTGGTGATACACTGGAAGAGTTTCCCCAAGGAAGTTGTGTCTTGTTCATCTCTCTAAATGTTCAAGGCCAGGTTGGATGGGGTCTTCAGCAACCTGGTCTAATGGAAGGTGTCCCTGCCCATGGCAGTTGTGTCTTGTTCATCTCTCTAAATGTTCAAGGCCAGGTTGGATGGGGTCTTCAGCAACCTGGTCTAATGGAAGGTGTCCCTGCCCATGGCAGGGGGGTTGGAAGTAGGTGATCTTTAAGGTCCCTTCCAACCCAAACCATTCTATGATTCTGTGGTTCTGCGATCTTCATCTGTGGAGGCCATGGTGAGCAGACATGGATCTGCAGCCCTTATTCTAGGAAATCTATCTGTTCCTGAATAACAGAATCACAGATTTACACAATGTTTTAGGTTGAGAGACCTCCAAGTCTTGAGTCTTTTAGGTTGAGAGACCCTCCAAACCTTCCAAGTTTGGTAAGAGACCTCCAGGATCATCCAGTCCAACCTTTGACCAACACCATAGGCTAACTACTAAACCATGTCCCTAAATCAAGCTGTTTCAGGCTGGGACTCTGTGACCAGCCTGCTCCTGAAGAGCTGCACCTCCTCAGAGGCTTACATTGGAGTGGCTCAAGAAGGCCATTCTCCCATGAGAGGGAACCCACTTTGGAATGGCAGAAACGACGTGTGGTGAACTGACCTTAAGCCCCCACTCCCCATCCCTCTGTGCTGCTGGGGGGAAAGGAGAACTGAAGTACTTCGGGCCCAAAAGGAAAGGAGGGGAGGAGGGAAGGTATTTGAGGTCTGGTTGTGTTTTCTTTTTCTCCTCTTTTGATGGATTTTTTTTTTTCCTCATCAAGTTGAGTCTGTCTGTTTTGCCCAATACCTTAATTATGAGAGTTCCAACCTCACTGTCCTTGTCTGGATTCCTGAGCCTTTGGGTGGATTTTCTCCTCCCTGTCTCACAATGGGGGTGTGGGGTGAATGAGTGGAGTCCTGGTTGGTACCGGCAGGGCCTAAACCTCAACAAGTAGAAAAGAAACATCTCTCTTGTATCAGAAGAGCTATCTCAAAGTGGATTGGTCAGAGAAGTCTTGGAAAAAAATGTTGATGGGATGGTAATAACCCAACTGGAAGTTCTCAAAGAATTAATCTATGAAATCCCAATTATTATTTGTGATGTGTGTATTTCTCTTATGCCAGTATTTCTACAATGAGAACAGAGGGTCCAAATGTGATGAAAAATTTAAAAATGTGTTATTGAGGATCACACCTTCTCTACCAAGAAAACGGGAAGAATTAGTAGACTCTTGGATAACCATGATGAAATTGGGAAGTGTCAGCATTTTCCAAATTTCTAAAGTTTCCAAAGGGAAAATTTACTGTCCTATTTAGAAACTTTTAGTACATCAGTAAGCAGATGGTATACACTCATTTCTAAAAAGGTTTTAACAAGTTCCCTCACCAAAGAATCAGTTATAAGAGGAAACTTTCTTTCCAGCATTAAAAGCTTATTAAAAGACGGATCAAAGGTTAAAAATAAAAAGTCAGTCTTTAATATTGAAAGGTTACTGATGGAGTAAAAAAGAGATTTGTATTTATAAATTATATAGAAAGAATAATGAATGGCAAGGTGACGAAGTTTGCTCCAGATCAGAAATTAAGCAGAAATAAAAGGAGTCTGACAAAAAGACTCTTAGAGGATTTTACATTATTGAGGGTTGGGTAGTAAAATAGGAAATGAATTCAGTGTTGATAGGATGCAAAGTAGGACAAATAAGAAAAAGCAACTTCAACTATATTTACACAGTTATGAGCTCAAAATTAGCCATTATAATTCTGAACAGAGATTGTCCCTGTTCATTTTTTTTAAGAATAGTTCAGTCTTGGCAGTGGTCAAAAAAACCAAAACCAAATGGGATGTTAGGAATGATTATAAAAGAAGTAGAAAACAAATCAGAAAACTTTATCATGCTGTGTATAAATCCATGGTATGACTACATTTTGAATACTGAATACAGTTTTGGTCTTAACTCTCAGTATACAGTAGAAGAAAAAGCTGCAAAGAAGGGAAAAGAAGATGCCCAACAGCTCAAGTTGTTTTCTTTGCAAAGAAATTAAACAAGCTGAGGTAGGAAAAGAAATGTCTGAGGGGCTAGAAGACAGTAGGTCATAAAGTAAAGGTTAGGACACAGAAGATACTAAAGAATATTAATTTATTGTTTCTCATAATACAGATTCCAAAAGATACCCAATGAGATTATCAGGCAGCAGTATAATGAAAAGGAGTATTTTTCACCAAATGCATAATTAAGTAGTGAAATAAATGGTTTCCTCCTCCAGATATGTGGAGGCAAAAGATATGAATGGGTTAAAGAAGATAGACAAGGTGTGAAAATCTACCAGTTCTAATTACACACATATAACCATGATCTCAGGACACCTCTAAGTCACAGGATGCTGGGAGGTACATGAAGAGAAAAAGGACTTTATCTCCCTTGTTTCTTACATAGATTCCTAAACCTTTTGATATTAGTCTGCAGGACAGACAGGACAATGAAGTAGATGGAGCTGTACAAATGCTTTTTGCTCATATTATAAATCTTAAAATATATTGTTAATAAATGTAAAAACCAAACCAACAAACCCACACACAAAAAACCAACCAACCAACAACAAAAAAACAAACAAAAAAAAACCAAGAAAAAGGGTATATGGTGTGTTGATTTGTACAACTCTGTCAATAAATATCTGTGGTATTGTGCTATGAATAGTTTTGCAAGCACCTATTCAAGTAAATAGTCTTACTGATACACACAATCTGAAAGATATCAAGGAATGATTGCTCCACTGATGCTGACTATTTTGCATTAGCTGGCTTTCAGGGTGCTGGGCAGAGAATCTCTGTGATCATTTGCCCCTGTAGTGCAGTAAAAATTTGGCCACTCAGAATTAATTTGTTCAAAGAGAGGCCAGATGATTTCCACTGGGGCTGAAAGATAAAGCTAATCTTGCAGAAAAGAATAAAAATGGGAAGCCTTTAAATAGATATTGAAGTCCAGTGAAGTGCAGAGGGACCTCTAAATACAAACTTAGATTCACTTTGCATCCATTTCAGTACAGTGAGAGTTACTGTGTCTGGAAAGGCAGAAGGTCAGAAGCAGACATCAGGAACAGCATGGCCAGCAGGTCCAAGGAAGTGATTCTGCCCCTGTACTCAGCGCTGGTGAGGCCACACCTCGAGTACTGTGTCCAGTTCTGGGCCCCTCACATTAGGAAAGATATCGAGGTCCTGGAGCGCATCCAAAGGAGGGCAACCAGGCTGATGAAAGGACTCGAGCACAGACCCTATGAGGAGAGGCTGAGGGAGCTGGGGGTGTTCAGCCTGGAGAAGAGGAGGCTCAGGGGAGACCTCATCGCTCTCTACAACTCCTTGAAAGGAGGTTGGAGCCAAGTGGGGGTTGGTCTCTTTTCTCAGATGACTTTCAACAAGACAAGAGGGCATGGTCTTAAGTTGTGCCAGGAGGAGTTTAGGTTAGATATTAGAAAGAATTTCTTTTCGGAGAGAGTGATCAAGCATTGGAATGGGCTGCCCAGGGAAGTAGTGGATTCTCTATCCCTGGAGGTATTTAAAAAGAGACTGGATGTGGCACTCATTGCCATGGTCTGGCAACCACAACGGTGGTTCAAAGGCTGGACTCGATGATCTCTGAGGTCCCTTCCAACCCAGCCAATTCTATGATTCTATGATCCTAGTGTGACTGGGATGGTCCCTCAGTCAGTGCACATGTTCAAAGTGATGCTGTGCCATTACTCACAGAAGGCTGAATTCCAAAGTGCTCCCTCTAAACTGTTTCCTTCTGGTTCCCTAGGTAAGAAGATTTTAAGAAACCTCCACCCTTTTGTAGACAGTCTTAGAGACACGAAGGGCAGCAAAACAACTGTACCTGTTTGGTAGTAGGGCCAAGAGAAATAAAGGACACCACGTGTGCCAATCTGGAGGTGTGAGCTCAGCTCCTTGCAAGGACAGGACAACATGTGAGCAGGTGAGCACCAGCCAGCCCTCCTGAGCAGAGTTTTTCCCTGGGTCTCTGTTCACAGATAGCAGTCAAGTAATATGGTAGTTTCTGGGATCAGCTCTAATCTGCCAGGGTCAGGTTTTAATAAGGACTTCAAAACCCTCTTACTTTTGAAACATCTCAGAAAGACTGGTGTGGTGAGCTGGGAAAGGTGTCAGAAGTTTGAGACAAGCAAATGTTGCATGCTACTGTTCTTGGAGCACAGGCTAAAAAGAGATGGAGGCTGTCCCAGGTAATGGAAAGCAAATACATGAAGCCTGAAGCAGACCAAACTAACCACAGAAGAAACACAGCTGCCAGGACAGTACTTCATTATAAGAAAAGGACACATTTGAGAAGCATGTCTGGTTGGAAGAGGTTGAAAACAACGTCTGTATTATTGTGTGGGTGTTAGTTTTGATGATCAAGATGTAAATGTTCATTGGGCGAATGGCACTTAATTCTAAATAAATCAGTATCTTAAAAGAACCTGTCACACCTTATGGCACATAAGTTGCTCCTGATGAAGGCTTCTGGATCCAAAAACCAGGCTGAAGGCTCTATACCAGCTGTAAGATATTTCAAGTTACCAACCTGTCTAATGCATGGGGCAATACACACTGGAGTAATTTTGTTACATATGAAGTGAATATTTTTCCACGAATCCCAAATACCCATCAGCAGTGCCACAAAATCCTGGATAGAACTCCAGTCTGACCAGGTAGCCATACAGTCCAATGGCTTGGGAAACGTGTGCAGCCTGGCTTCTTCTGATTCTGGATCTTGGTGCTGGATCTGGAGTGTGATGATGAATTTCCTTGTCCATGATATTATCCCTGTATGGAATGAACCCTAAGACAGGGATTCACCCCACCTTGCTGCAGAAATACACATCTCAGCTGGTCATCACTGTGGTCCCTTGAAGCAATCAATGAAAATACCACTCTGGGATTTGAGTTGCCTGACCTGTTTTAACTGTGCCTGATAGGATGGCATGAATTTCACCTTACAAGTGCTTTTTTTCTCTCCAGTGATGATAAAGGGGCATGAGGGTGGCTAATTCAATGTCTGTGTTTCAGATATGTCAGTTTGGGCAAATGAATCCCACTGTCATTCTTTGTACTGCAACATCCCAGTGCCAGCAGTTCTCAATTACTGTAACACAACTTGCGGAGGGGCTCAGAAACAGGGTTAATTTTCTCTCTGTGTTACAAAACATTAATTTCTCAGATATTAAACTTTCAGAATGAGCATACTAGTTGTGAAAACTTCCCGTGGGAATGCTCCTCATGTCCAAGAGGGCACTCCAAGCTAAAAGAAGTGTGGTTAACATAAACACATGATAGACTTACTCATAGGCCAGGGATCAACACACTTACTTGGGAGATGAGTTGTTTAAATGAAATTTGTCTTGGCTCTGCTGGACCTTCTACAACATGCACAACAAGCTTCAATGAACAGAACTGAACTTTCCATTCATCTCTGGCTGTACTTCAGTAGGAGCAATGCTTCATTAAATATAGAACTGAAAATTGAACACAAATCGCAGGATTTTACCTGACCTGCAGGTGGATATTTTATGTAATTTCAGATTACTTTCTATAGTAAGATTAAGATTAGCTGTTTTGTAGGAATCAATAGCTGACTTGAAAGAGTCAATACTCTAGAGCACAATTTATGCCTATCATTCTGAGTCTGCCTGAAGCATCCTGTTCTTTCATCATTGTTGTTCAGGTAAATGAAAATGAAGATGAAAAGTACCAGCCTTTCCAGGTTGCTCAAATGTGACGTTTGTGAAGCATGACACTTAACCATATGGTCTTAGAAAAACTGCTTTTTAATTGCAGTATTAAATAGTGGTTGTACAGGATAACTTAATAGCAGGTAAATAATTTTATGATACCAAGTTGAGAATTCATACTCTAGTTTTTCACAGAAACACAGAATTGTCATGGTTGGAAAAGACCTCTAAGGTCACTTTGTCCAACTGTTAACATACACCCCCCAAATTAAATAAAATATAAATAAATCTGTACCACCATGTCCACTAAAGCTTGTCCTGAGGTGCCTCATCTAGACATTTTTTATATATAAAACAATATGTCCAGCATGGTGACTCTACCATCTCTGTGGGCAGCCCATTTTAGTTCCTGACTACTTTCTCAGTAAAGAAATTCTTCCTAGTATCTAATCTAAACCTCCCCTGGTGCAATTTCAGGTCATTTCCTTTACTCCTATCATTATTAACTTAGAAGAAGAGGCCAACCCCCCCCTCCCTACAACCTCCTTTCAGGTAGCTGTAGAGAGCAATAAGGTCTCCTCTTATTTTGAAGAATTCCATTGTGCTATTCTTTTGTCTGCAGTTCTGTCACATTCAGATTTTCTTCTTTCTGAACATTGTCTTTGCCACTTCTGATACATCAGTGTAGTCTTTTTTGGTAAGTTCTACAAAGAAAGTTTGAGAGAAGAGATTTCAATTTTTTCCCTTATACAAATTGATTAGTGGAGAATTTGAAGCATACAACTTGCTTGAATTCCTAAGGTAACAGAGCTTGTGCTATTACACTGTTTTCTGCCTTTTTCACTAGCAACTTGCTGAAACTAGCTGTCACATTTCAGCAAAATGTTGTTTTTGTTGAAAATCCGTATCTACTACTACTCCATTCTTGAAACTCAACATGTGATGTAAATTTTCTCCCCCCATCCTTGTGTTGCTTTGAGTTGAGATTTGTTGTGTTGAGATTTGAGTCTAGGCAAGGTAATATATTGGAAAATAGCAGTAAATTCTGAATATACAGAAAATGCTGCAAAGGCAACACCAAATAAATCAAAACATGAGGCCAGCACATACACCTTTACACCAGAACCCTGGACTGCTGGGATTTTTTTGAAGCTCACTTTGTTGACTCAAACAATTCAATTCTAGCCAAATATTTTACAATGGCTATAACCATAAATACCTGTGGACTGTGTCCTGTTCCTCCTTTCTTTGCCTGCCTAACTTGGCTGTGCTGTGAGCCAGAGAATCATAGAATCATAGAATTGGCTGGGTTGGAAGGGACCTTTGAGATCATCGAGCTCAACCCTTGAACCACAACTGCAGTTGCTAGACCATGGCACTGAGTGCCACATCCAGTCTCTTTTTAAATATCTCCAGGGATGGAGAATCCACTACTTCCCTGAGCAGCCCATTCCAATGCTGGATCACTCTCTCCATAAAGAAATTCTTTCTAATATCTAACCTAAACTTCCCCTGGCACAACTTAAGACCGTGCCCTCTTGTCTTGTTGAAAGTCGTTTGGCAAAAGAGCCCAACCCCAACCTGGCTACAGCCTCCTTTCAGGTAGCTGTAGAGAGGTGAGTCTCTTTCTAAACTCTTTTGATGGGGTTCCTCTTATCTATCCAAAAGTGATGGCTGAATTGAGCCTTGGAAGTACCTGTTTTCCTAGGGAAACCTGGGGAATTCTGACATCTGGCTTAGCTTGGAAATGTTGCTCATAGTGACCATGATGCTGTGATGAGGCACAGGAAGAAGTCCTCTGGAAAATAAAACCAAGCATGGGACTGATGTCACTTGAAGCTGTGTAGGAGTGGAGAATTCAATTTTATATTTACAGAGTCATTATTTACAGTCATGAATCCAGAAGAAGAAAAAAGTATCACAAATATTTAATAAAATCAAAAAGAGAGGAAAAATGTACAAATTGCTCTTCTAGCCATTTCCTGCAACTGATGTACCTTTTCTCAGATTAAAAGTGATAGGCACACTGATAAAAAAACCAACTCACTCTCTTGAACTGGTCTCTATCAGTCAAACCCACCTTAGGAAGCCTGGACAGAGGAGTTGGTTCCTTTTAAATGAGGCTGGATTCACATACAAAGTGCAGTGTTTTGACCCTCCTAAATGTTATGGCCCCTTGGCCATAGATTTTAGCTGTGGCAGCAAGTTGGCAACCAAAATCAGAATTTAGCAGAGTATTTTTAATATCTATGACTAGGTTGACCTCCAGTCAAGAAGACTGAGTTGCACAAATGTGAATCTTTTCTTTGTGCCTGCCACAGTTGGAGAAAAAATATTCTCTCCTGCCTGCCAGTGGTTTTCATTGGGCTCACAACATCTCCAGCCTGCTTTTTTTGTTTCTTTTTTTTTTTTTTTTTTTTTTTTTTTTTTTTCCTTTTTTTTTTTTTTTTTTTTCCCCAACATGTTTGTCTGTACTGTTATATTAATTTAAACATATATGCAAAATGTGTATACCTCAGCTTGGGACAGTTAGCTACAGAAAAGTCTTAATTGGAAGCACAGGTAGTTAATGAAGTTGAGTGCTTACATCAACCACTGAGGTCAGCCAGTGTTTGAATGCAGATTTGCAAGAAGAATGAACACAGATACGAATACATCTATTGAACAGTTTGCAATCATGCCACAGGCTGACATTTTGTTTCAGAAAACATTCATTAAATTCTTTGGCATAGCAACCAAGGGAGTAAAAATCAAATTATTTGTGAATACAAAAAAAAATAAAATAATTCTACTCCTGTTGAATGAATGGTTTACTATGAGTCACTCACATTTAATTCAAAGAATTTTTATGAGTCAGTGGTAGAAAACAATTACCTGCCAGAAACAGGAAAAATAGAGGTGAGCATGATAGACAGTCCCCAGTATCTGAAGATCTAAGCTCAGATAACCTGAAAACTTCACGGACAGTACCATGTCTTTTTCAAACTGACTGTTTCACATGCCAAACTATGACATGGTATTAACATCAGCCTCAACTTCCTCTTTGAAACTCAACCATTTTCCTGATTTTGAGTATTTGGAGAATTTTACCATTCCCTGGAAATCCATATTTCCCGTGAGGCTTTTGCATGGCAGCTCACAGCCACTGCTTGCAAACCTCCTACCCCACAGCAAGTGACAGGTTCTGAGCCCATGTCCCCGCTAGGTTTTACCTCAGTTTTAGATACGTGTGCTATGAATCAGCTCTGTAAGAGGGGGCAAGACGCAGCCTCCTTGGCAAGGGCTTGTCATCCCACTGGTGTTTGTGCTCCCAGAACCTGGCATAGACAGGGCTGTAACCTGACAGGGGGAAAAGCTTGTGGCAGAGCTAACTGGAAATGTTTTCCTGTGCTGCTTCATGGATATTTGATCAAGCTGGTTTGCCCAAATTGCAAATATTTCTAAATTCCCCTACAAAATGGAAATTCTCTGCCTGAGTTTTACCCAGGAGGAGATGTCAGCCGACCACTCTCACTGCTCATGGGTTAATCCTTGCTGGTGGTAATGGTGTCTTAAGACAGAGACTGTCCTGACTGGGGCTTCACAGGAAGATAGGTGCTCAGACTTGGTCTTCCTGGCCACCACGACAGCCTTGGTCTACACAGAGTATTTCCACAGACATTGTACTCTCTGGTTTTCTTCTGCTTTGCAGTGAGGCAATGCACCATGCTATTACTTGGCTGTCAGATCCTAAGGGGAGACAAAACACTTGCTTTATGAATCAGGAGATAGCGAGACAAGGAGATAACAGGTAGCATAATGCTTGCCTTTCTCTGGGGCTTAATCCACCTAGATTGCCTTGGAAACTCCTTGCTTTCATGAGGATAAATGGTTATATAAATTACCCTCCTTCCTTTTCTTTTTTTTTTTCTTTTTTTCTTTCCTCTTTTGTCTGAAAGAAAGTGCAGGAGATTCTAGGTCCATTTCTATGTGCTCAAGTGGTTGCAGAGGAACTGGAGTGAAAAACAAAGCTAGCTGCTCTTGTCTTATGAACATATGACAAATCACTGGAGCATTGGGGCATGTTTATGGCTTGACACCAGGTACCCACAAGGTGCTTTGTCACTCCTGTCCTCAGCAGGATAGGGTGGAGAGGAAAATAAGATGGGAAAAAACTTGGGGGTCAAGATTAAGACAGTTTAACAAAGCAAATGCAAAGGTAACAGAAGACAAACAAAATCAAATCCAAAAAAAGCCTGTGTTCCCTTCTTTTTAGCTGGTGGAGACATAATTACTATTCTGTTGACTACACCTGTAGGAACATAGTGGCATCCATCCTGCTGTTTTATTCCAATAACTGAATCTTCTGTGCGGGACTCTTTATCTTGTCTTTTTATTTATTTATTTATTTATTTTTTAACTAAACCAGCTTTCAGAAAAATCTGAATTACTCTTTTTCCCTTCTCAAACTCTTCTTCCTTGTTGCCCCACATGACAATGTCATTTCTATATTGTTCAAGGCCATAACCCTTTTCTAGAGCAGTTTGGATTAGATTATGACAAATGCTTGGGCCATGCTTCCAGCCCTGGGGCAATAAATTCTATGTGTACTGGACATCCCTCCATGTGAAAACAAACTGTGGCCTGCAGCCTGCTGCCAAATTAATTGAAAAAAACTCAAAACACATTGGCAATATCAGTTGTAGCATACCACATGGCTGCCTTTGACTCCAGCCCATGCTGGAGCTCTGACATGTCTGGAACAGCAGCACCCAGTGCTGTTGTCTCTTCATTAAGCCCACAATAAGCCACTGTCAGCCTCCACCCTCTGCCAAACTTCTGCACTGGACATATGGGACTATAAAAAAGGGAGTGACTTTTGCTGAGGACTCTTTGGCTCTCCAGTTGATGAATCAGCCCTACCTGGCCTCAAGGTAGAAAGCTCTCTGATCTTTCCTGTGTTCTCAGTGGCTACACCAATAGCCCATTGGCATCCTCCCAGTACCTTTTCCTGAGGTAGTCTATGCCAAGGATAAAAAAGGCCTCTGGGCTGGTTACACTGGAGTGATTTTCCAACTTATCAGCTGTTACGCTCACCTCAGCCTCCAATGCGGACAGTTCTTGGCATCCCCCTGGCACTCCAGAAACCCAGATGTGTTCCGTGCCCCTATACCCTGATGGCATCAGCATACACTGTGCACCAGTACCTACCAGAACTTATACTTCCGTGTGTCTGGTGTGCCAGGGCACTGAATCCATCCCTTCCCTCCTCCTGGCCAAAGAGAGGGACCCTTATTTCCTGTTGCAGCTCAGTCTGCACTTCCTGACTCATGCAGTGCCAGAGCAGAAGTTCCATCATGAGGATCAAGGGAGGTGGTCTCAGATCTAAATCTGGCAGACAGCTGATTGCCATTATTGTGCCTCTGTAAGAACTAAGCTGGCAGCCTTCTTGGGTGTCCTTAACAACTATCTCTCCTCTCAGTTTTTGTACACAGGCTTCCAGCTTAAAGGTGGGATCAGCAAGGTGCTGTCACATAGGGATGAGGAAGTACAAAGACTTTTTTGAAAGTTTTGGAGCCTAGAAGACACTCTTTCTACAGTTGGTGTATCCATATCAGGGCAACACATTACTGGCAAGAAGCTACAGTAGGATGCTGGGTCACTTTGAATCACTTTCCTCCATGTAGCCCATATGCACGAAACATCTGGATCTTTGGAGATACTATAATTGTCTAGATCACTGTAGATGACTTTCAGCACCACTAATTCTTACAGGGACTGGATGTCTACTGGCAGCTTCACAGCACATTGTGGTATCATGTCACCCCAAATCTATCTTCTCTTACACCAGGATGACACCAGATTCCACAAAATTCACGTTATGCTAGTAGTAGTATTAAACTGCTCACATAAGGGTGAACAAGGATCTAGTAATAAAACTATCCACTACAATCCTAGGTCAGAAGAGGGAGTTGTATTCCCTCATCCTTTCCACACGATACCTCCCCCAGCACAGCAAGGCCATCACTGCCAGGGCAGAACACATCACCATAGTTTGTATTAACATAATCCCAAACTCAGCAAAATTGGGAGATAAGCAGTGCAGCCAGCCAAGTCCATGACCTGCACAGGAGTATACCACTTCATAACTGCTATAGCTATAGCATACAGAACACAAAATTGCCCTTGTCTTGTGCCCCACATGGGGTACCAAAAAGGACCGTGGTAGGTTCACCTCGACCGGACACAAGGAGGTCACCAAGCTGCTCTGTCACTTCCCTCTTCAGCAGGATGGGGAAGGAGTCCATAAAAATAAGATGGAAAGGAAGTCACAAGTCTAGATAAATGCAGTTCAATAAGCCCAAAGCAAAGACTGTATGTGAAAGCAAAGGAAAACAAAAGATTTATTCTCTACTTGCCATCAGCAGGCGATGCCCAGCTGCTTCCTGGGAAGCAGAGCTTGGCTATACATAGCAGTTGCTCTCGAAAGCAAACACTGTAATAACAAATTCCAACCCTCCCCCCCTGCCCTTTCTCTTATATTTTATTGTGGAGCAGTAAGGTATGGAATATCCCCTTGGTCAGTTTGGGCCAGCTGTCCCAGCTGTGTCCCCTCCCAGCATCTTGCCGCCCCCAGCATAATGCTGGATGAGGGATGATGATAATGAGGGATAATGAGGGATGATGAAGATGAAGCCTGGGTGCTGCAGGAGCACTGCCTAGCAGTAGCTGGGGTGTGACCATCACCTTCCTAGCTATCTATACAAAGCATAGATCTATGAGGGCTGCTGTGGGTAAAATTATGTCCATCTCAGCTGGACACAATATAGTTTCTAAACTGTAGTTATTCTTTTCTTTTGCAAACACAGAAGAACCAAGAGATGAAAAAAGCAAACTTACCTTACATGAGAAGGATGGTGCCACAGGAGCTTTGGTCTCTTGTGGTAGACTTTAATTTTGGATTACATTCACAAATCCACATATTATCTCCTTTCACCCAGGTTCTGACTATCATTTTAATTTTTCTGGTGACATACTCCTGGATGGGTATGAATATACTTCATTCATTAGTACTTCATTCATTTTAGCACTTTGCATCTCCCACATATAGCAGCCACACAGTCTCTTTTATTCATATCTGTAGTATGGAAGACAGTAAATATTGCATCAGCCACACTTTCCATTACATGCAGTTGTCCAGGCAGGAAGTTACAGTTTCCTGGAATAAGCAATTGCTGACACCTTTTATTTTATGTACTTTGCTCCTCACATCAGTATCTAGGGCCTTTCCATCTCCTCATTGCTCTCTGTCAAGGCTGGCAAAGAACTGAAATAGGTTAAGGCCATTAGAAAGCTGGATGAGGTTTTTAGGGAAAAGTGTCTCTGGGATGGTCTGGGCACAGAATCACATCTATTTCAGCAAACAGAGTAGCTCAGATATATGTGACAGTTGTGTCTTATACATGATAAAAATAAAAGATTAGATAAAGACCTCTGTTTGATGGCTAAGATGCAAAAAACTGTACTTTTATTTATACCTGGTGTCTTCTGTACATAAATTTATGTGCTGTTGGCTTTCACTGTAATTTGAGAAAAATTTTATATAATGTGTCCATTTTATTTGGAAATTAAAATGTATAAATTTTTAAAATACAATGCATAGTTGGACAGAGAAGATGACATGACCTCACAGATATTTGTTCCCTTTCAATTAATAATAAATGCTTGAACTTTAGCATGTTTTAGCCTGTTTTTCCAGGTGTAGTCTTCCACTGGCATGTGTTATGTTTCACTTAGAGTCAGTAGCATCTTGTTTTAGACCAAAATCTGTCTTAACCATTCTGTGGTATTAGTTAGGCTTACAGTGTTGCCTCACAGCTATCCCTTTCAGCTGTCAAAAAACTTGTTATCAGTTCTTTTCTTCATTGTGTTCCCTGTGTGTTTTTTATCATAATAATAAATCTTAACAGCAACATGAAAAAACTGTATCCTTAGAAAGACTGAGCACATTCTCTAAAAAGGATAAATCATAAGATAACTTACTGAGGGCTGCATCTTTCTAGACTTAGGCAATGGAGGTTAATTCCCACTTCACACCAGTTTTTTATCCTGGCAAAACTCTGTTAATGGGTTTCTTTGTATGTGCATCCATTCAAGTCAGAGAGTGAAATTAAGCTGTCATTGATAACGTGAGTAGGAGTAAGAGAGATTTCCTTTGCTTCTTATGTGTTCCATTTATCAAGGAAATAAGAACATGGTTTAATAGACTCTTCATACGGGCAGCCTTTCAGGTACCGCATCTACTGCCGATTAATAGCTTTCCGATAAAACTAGCTTAGGATTCTTGACTTTTTTAAGTCAATGAGCCCAACTATTATCTATGTATCAATTTTTGTGTGCATTCACACAGAGTGAAGCTACTGAACAGCTTTAGCAAAGCATCTGAGTGCTTTCTGTGAGCAATCACTTCCCAGATTCTCAGCTTCACAAAAGAAACATTACTTTTATAGCAAATTTCTTACTGTTACTGTTGCCATTTTACAGAGGAAGCTGTGACGTGGGGACCCCCTACTAGGGGACATAAGATCACTTGCAATAGTATGGTACCTCAGGTAAGTGCCATTACTATTTAATTGGAAAGAAGGACAGTGAGGATTTTCTTGTTGTTCATTTCACTGAGTCAGTGCAAATATTTCAGCTCAACAGCCTGAATGCAGTTGTCAGTGTAAACAGCTCCTCATTAAGATAAGCTCTGGCAGTCACATCAGAAGTTAATGGTTCTTCAAATGTGAAAATAAAGATAACAGTAGTCTTCTCTCTATGAATCTTACAGCATCATTTGTCTCATTTGTTCACCAGAGGAAAGATTTTATCCATGTGGCAATAAATTTCATATAAATGCTTCCACTTAAGGTCTGTACCTGGGACCACAGAAGGACACAAAGAGCAAGAACCAAATTCAAAACCTTCACTCTGCACTCTTATTCTGGACACAGAAGGGGTGAGAAAATACACATCTTCATAGTGGATATGGACTGTTATATCAATTTATTATCATAAACTCTAACAAAAAAACCCGAACAAACCAAACAACAAAACAAATGAAAAAAAATTAAAAAGGACAATTACAGTCAGCTAATCTAGATATTATGCACTTTAGGAATTATGTGAGCATGTGGCAATTGGGGGAAGATTTATAGTGGAGCTGCAGGCTTCCTTTTCCTTCAATAATTTTGTGCTTACTGGAGGAAACCTGAGGAGGCTGTGCTATGCAGCCCTGGGAGCAGGCATCTCTGAACTGAAGCACCATCCTGGCAGATCAAACCAAATCCCATCCAGCCCAATATTCTGCATCCAATGCTAGAAAATGCCAGTGCTATGTAGGGAGGCTGTTTAAGTTTCAGCATTTTCAGTGGTCCATTGCCCTTGTATTGCCCCAGTATCCCATACTGTTTTATTAAAGTTTTTAAAGGTAAGATTTCCTGCATTGTATTTAGCTTCCATCTTCAAGATCTTTTAAACCTCAGTCACATCCTCTTATTAGGCTTCTCTAAGTGACCCAGCCTTTTTAAATCTGAGTAAAACAGCTGCTTCACAGTCTTGATTTTTCTAGTTGTGCTACTCTGCACTTCCTCTGTCTCCATTCCTTCTGCATTATGAAAATCAGAATTATCCAGAGAACACAGTATAGAACTTGGGTTTATACAGCAGCAAAATGATGCTCTTTGTTTTATTCCTAGTCTGCCTCTTGATTCAAGATTTTATTTGCCTTCTTACTGCCACGGTTCATTCAGTTGGTTATGTTGTGGACTGTCAATGAGTAATTAAAAAAAATTGGTAGAGAGAAGTTAGGTATCGTGGAGGTATTTTTTAGATTATTTTTGCATCACTTCATATTTTTCTCCTTTGAATGCATCTGCTACCTTTTTGCCCTTATGAGTTCCTTCTGCAATTACTTCCTTTATGTACAGCACAGGACTACTGAAAAGATCTTAGTATCATCTGCAGACTTGTTGATTTTAATATGGGCTGATTTCTCCAAGTCATTAACAAAGAAGCTTAATAGCAGTAGTCCCAGCAGGGGGACTAATGATTACTGAGTCATGTTTGTCCTGAAAAGTCTTACCTATTGTTTCCTATTTTTAGGTAGCTTTTCATTCTGCAGATAGAAAGTCATAATATTATTTTTTCCTAAAGGTAACAAAATAATTAAAACAGAAAGGTGTTACAGAATAAATAATAACAATAACACCAGGCACAATGGGTGGCTTTTAAATATAAAGTTTAGTGGCATGAATCTACTTCAGTCAGGCACCTGGGAAATGGAAAGAGAATGGCCTATGAGTAAGCTTTTCTGCCCATTATTTAAACTTGTGCTCTTTGTCCTGAAACACTGAATACTCAGTCTTCTTTATCCCCTTGGACTGGTTCACCAGTCTCTACTTTCTTCTGTTCATTGAAATGAAAAACATTGATCCCCAGCACAGTGATCATAAACTGTTGCAAAGTTAATACAAAATTTATCTATTTAAGCATAGTAATGTTGAGGAAAGCTGTCAGCCCACAGCTTGGCAGGGGCACTCTGTGCTGGGTTAGGAACTGGCTGGAGGGCCAGGCCCAGAGAGTGGTGCTGAACGGTGCTGATCCACTTGGCGGCCGATCACCAGTGGTGTCCCCCAGGGATCAGTGTTGGGCCCAGTTCTGTTCAATATTTTTATTGATGATTTAGATGAGAGGATTGAGTCCATCATCAGCAAATTTGCAGACGACACTAAGCTGGGGGGGAGTGTCGATCAGCTGGAAGGCAGGAGGGCTCTGCAGAGGGACCTGGACAGACTGGAGAGTTGGGCTGATTCCAACGGGATGAGGTTCAACAAGGCCAAGTGCCAGGTCCTGCACTTTGGCCACAACAACCCCATGGGGAGCTCCAGGCTGGGGACTGAGTGGCTGAGAGCAGCCAGGCAGAAAGGGACCTGGGAGTCTGGATTGACAGGAAGCTGAACATGAGCCAGCAGTGTGCCCAGGTGGCCAAGAAGGCCAATGGCATCCTGGCCTGTATCTGGAACAGCGTCGCCAGCAGGTCCAGGGAAGTGATTCTGCCCCTGTACTCAGCCCTCGTGAGGCCACACCTTGAGTACTGTGTCCAGTTCTGGGCCCCTCAGTTCAGGAAGGAGATTGAGGTCCTGGAGCAGGTCCAAAGGAGGGCAACCAGGCTGGTGAAGGGACTCCAGCACAAGTCCTGTGAGGAGAGGCTGAGGGAGCTGGGGGTGTTCAGCCTGGAGAAGAGGAGGCTCGGGGAGACCTCATTGCTCTCTACAACTCCCTGAAAGGAGGATGTAGCCAGGGGGGGGTTGGGCTCTTGTCCCAGGCAACTCTCAGCAAGACAAGAAGGCATGGTCTTAAGTTGTGCCAGGAGAGGTTTAGGTTGGACATTAGAAACAATTTCTTTACCAAGAGGGTGATCAGGCATTGGAATGGGCTGCCCAGGGAAGTAGTGGATTCTCTGTCCCTGGAGATATTTAAAAA
The DNA here is from genome assembly GCF_003957555.1 of Calypte anna. Taxonomy (NCBI): domain Eukaryota; kingdom Metazoa; phylum Chordata; class Aves; order Apodiformes; family Trochilidae; genus Calypte; species Calypte anna. The sequence goes on from NC_044244.1 coordinate 123,089,506, forward strand.
GAGACTGGATGTGGCACTCAGTGCCATGGTCTGGTAACTGCAGCAGTAGTGGATCAAGGGTTGGACTTGGTGATCTTTGAGGTCCCTTCCAACTCAGCCGATTCTATGATTCTATGATTAGATAATGCCTGGGAGCCAGCTATGAACTATTATTGCAGTAATTGTCATTTGTGTCTTCATAATTGTTTTGCTTTTACTACTCACTTTCCTGTGGAAGACACAACCAAAGTTCTTGTCAGCAAGCCTAAACAACCAACCAAACTCACCTGCCAAATACAAAGATGGTGGACAAGAGAGTCTGTGGTGCCAAACTGAGAGAGATATAAATGTAGGACTATTTTGCCCTGCTGACATGTTTAGAACAAGTTTGGTACTGAGATGGGGAACTTACTGTGTACTGGTAATTAGGAAAAAAACCCTATGTGTTTGAGCTCCTTGGCAGACTTGCATGGATCACTGATTCCATCTAAAAGTTTTTATCCTAACAGCTTACCCCATGTTTTATGATGCTGTTATTAGATCTCATGACCAATAAGGGTCAAAGAGTTTTTCTGTGCTGTCTCACAGCAAACCAAAGGCTTTTTATATTTTCTCTGTGACTACACTAGTTTTTTTGGGACTTCTGCCACTTGTCTTGCAGATCTTTGCCAGAAAGGCATAAAATAATACAAACCAGGGGAACTTTTCCCCTTTTCCCCAGCATCTGATGATGCCTGCTTCCAGTCACACTCTTGCAGCTTTGCAGAATGCTCTGAGATCAGCAGACATATTTTGATTCTCAAATAGCTTGAAAGATTTCTCAGAAATGCAGTTCTATTTACATCTATAATTTCCAATGAAAAATATGTCCTTTTATCCTAGCCCATTTTTTCCTAAGGAGTCTGCTAACAGTAGACTTCGAAAATTCAGACTTAAAATATTATCTTTAATCACCGTAATACTGCAGCTCATCTGGGGATTTACTTGTGTCTCATGTTCCCCCTTTGCTCCTAGTCCTCTATGCAAGGTGAATCAGAACAGTCCCTTTCTTTATGATTATCTCCTTTTTTCATCCCCCAGCCACTGTCCTGGCTTTTGAGTGCTCTCCCAGTCAAAATGAGTGCAAGGGGAGCAAAGCAGAGCTTTCTTGAGAAGTGATGTGGGGACAGGTTTCCCTTCTCCTGCTTCATGAGATTTGATTTTTTTCCATCCATCCAGGTTTGTCTTTATGTATGTTTGTATGTTTCTGTTATTTTCTAAAAAAATAGTTACATCAACTGGCTTTGCTTTCCTGCAGATTGCAATTTTTTGAGGTGCTTTCTCTACTTTGTAAATCATGCCTGCAATGGTCACAGTATGGACATATTTCATAGCATGGTGTTTAGATCAAAATTTCTTTCTTAGAGTTTTCAGTCACCAGATATAGTACAGATGTGGCATTCTTATTTCTCCTGAAATATAAAGCTCCATGCTGTCCCCTTCTGATGGCTTCTCAAGCTCCTGCCCTTCCAAACTTGCTGCATCTTCATGAATGCTCAATTCTGGCATTTCAGCTTCATTAGTAGAAAAGGTCATTTGGTTTAGTATTCAGGTACATTCCTGGTGAAGGCAAAAGAAGGGAAGAAAAAGAACATGCATTCACATTTAAATTTCAATTAGGAAAGCTTAAAAACCTTGAACCTGGCACAGAAAGGTAGTAAATGAACAGGTCAGATAAGAAAAAGGTTGTTGGAGATAACACATCAGTTTCCTCTTCAGCAAAACTGAACCAAAATCAACATTACTCTGGTAATTAACCAGAAGACAAAACACTGCAAGTTCCACAATTCAGTTGACCCAAGCTTACCCTTCTGTCTCAAAAGTGGAAATATTAGGATGTTAATTACTGTTTTCTAAGGTCTGTAGCTATAATTATCATGGACTTTTCAATGAGAAACCAGACTCAGAACATGCTAGAACAGAAAAATATGTAGTCTGATTCACCAAGAGGAAGATTGGAATTAGCCATATTGTAGGGAGGGAAGTATTGTTGCTGTTGGTAACTACTAAATGTAGATGTCAGATTGTTCACATGCTGGTCAACTAATTTCTGTCTTGATGGGAAGTAACACAAGATAATAAACATTTTTCCTACAAATGTGTATTGTTTCATACATGCTAAGTATTATCAGTCATAGGATTTTCAAATGGCTAGGGTTGGAAGGGACTTTAAAGATCATCGTGCTTTGCACACCAAAAAGAGTGGCTTTAGGAAACTTGTTTTAGAGCCTGGCAGCTAATAAATTTATTCTTTCCAACTGACTGCAAAATCTGCACATTTCACAACACTGTTGTTAGAAGGAAAACATAGAACCCATTTTCCAGAGGCTACCAAAGCTTGATTTGAGAGCTGATTAGATGAAGGACAACTGCAAGGCAACAAGTAGACACTATGAAATAGGTGAGATTTGAGAACCTAACCCAGATACTATGAGTCAGAAGACAAATGAGTGAAACACTAAGATACAGTAGTGATTTATATAGTAAAAGCTTTGAAAAGCCATGGGAAAAAAGTAACAATAACATGAAGGAAGAAAAGGAATTGTGAAAGCACTGAGAAAGCAAAGTTTGAGGAGGAGGCTATATAGAAAAATCACTGACATGGAAACAGAAAGCAAATCTCAAGTAAGTGATTAAGATGGGTATCATTTGTAGGGCAAGGATAGGATTAGAAATCTTATGTTAAAAAAAACCACACAGAGAAAGCCTGGGTCATAAAGTACCTTGCCATTGAAGACCAATGAAGTTATGTTCAGGTAATGCAGGAGTGCAAGGCATAGATGCTGTGAAGAATGTACTAAGCCAGGACAGTTATCTGTGCAACACTCTGGATCAAATAAGGAAATGTAAAGGTCAAAATTGAGAACTTGCTCTCAGGCTGAGTAGGAAATTGATGCAAACCTGCAGATACAATAGAAACTATGAGAAGAAAAGCTCGGACTGAAATGTTTTACTTTAGGACAGAGCAGCACGAGCTAGTTAATCATCTTAGTCATTGTTGCTCTTGCTTGATTTTCATGCCCTTAGACTTTATCTTTTTTTTAGCTCCCTTGTGGAAAATAAGTGAGTACTATAATATGTCAGCAGCATCGTAAAAGCCTGAAGAGCCTCTTCTCCTGTTCTCAGGCTTAACTAGAGCCTGGCCTGTCAGGCAGGAGAGAATTTGTACTTTTAAATGAACCCTTTGGAAATATTGACCATATGTGAATACCTATCTTGCTTCCAATGAGCAAATTAGCCTGAAAAAAAGGCAGGAGCTGGCGTATTATACTGCTCTCTCCAGTTGCATGAAGGGCCAGAGAAGCAAGGCCAGAGTAAGCTGAGATGTGTAGGAATACATAATGCCTAGAACAGCAATTTGCAATGAGGTCCTATCACTGTTACTCACTGTTACTCAGTGATAGGATATACAGAGTTTTTTGGACACTAAGGAATCCAAACTATAACCTTAAACATGCCATTTAATAAAATGAAAGGCAACAGATGAGTTTGGTCACAAAACCAGCACAGTCTGAATGCCCTGTTAGGGAACACCAGTTATTTGTTCTCAGTAGCTGGGCTGAGACAGATATGTTTTACTATTTGTCATGCTGGGGGCTGCAACTCATAGTAACCCTTTAAAGTGACAATCTGTGCTCGTATCGTACTTCTCACTAACAGCACATCTACGTTTTGACCTCTGATTTGATTGTCCTGCTAACTACTTACAACCACCACTGGAGATCTTTTTCACTATTGAGAATCAGAATAAACTTTTTTAGGATTTCAGTGGCAGAAGTAAACACAAGTGCAGTGATTCCCTTTTCTGCCTTGTCAGTCAAGACTTTGCATATGTCTCATCACGTCCCCATTACAGTACATACTCCACACATCACTCATTTTAGACTCCAACATATTTTCTGTCCCCAGATGAGTCCGCATCTCACCTTCCATTCTACACTGTTTCCCTTCTTGCTTTATTCCTCTTTTCTTCCAATAGTCCTTGCTGTGTGAACTCTGTTTCCTACTTCTTCCTGGTCCTTCTCTTCATTCCCATTTGTTTTTGTGAATTCCCCCTATGCCTCCTCACCACTTCCTCACTGTCAGATCAGAGCTGAAAATTTCCTCAGACTGGCCTTCAGAGATAGGTTGATGCTTTTGCAAATACAACATTCATCATACAACTCTGCATCAAACTTTGTGCCTCTGGTGCCTGCAGTGTCTTTTTATCTCAGAGTGGACTTCCAGTACATGCCAGAAAGCTGATATCTGCTTCTGAGGTTCTCCTCCTCCTCTACTCTGCCCTAGTGAGACCTCACCTGGAGTATTGCACCCAGCTCTGGGCTCCCCTGTTCAGGAGGGACGGGGATTTACTTGAGAGAGTACAACAGAGGGCTATGAGGATGATTAAGGGACTGGAACCTCTGACATATGGAGAAAGGCCAAGAGACCTGGGGAGAGGAGAAGGCTGAGAGGGGGTCTAATTAAGTGTATAAATATATGAATGCTGGGCATCAAGAAGGAAGGGACAACCTCTTCTCACTTGTGCCCTGTGATAGGATGAGGGGCAGTGGATTCAAGATAGAGCACAGGAAGTTCCACCTCAACATGAGGCAGAATTTCTCTACTTTAGGCGTTATAGAGCCTTGGAACAGGCTCCCCAGACAGGTTTTAGAGTCTCCTTCTCTGGAGACTTTCAAGATCCATCTGGATGCATTTCGGAGTGACCTGACCTAGTTTTGGTCCTGCTCTAGCAGGCGTGTTGGTCTTGATGGTTTTCAGAGGTCCCTTCCAACCCCTGACATTCTGTGATTCTGTGGTCTGCAGCTGAAATGCAGTAACATAAAATCAGAAATTGACACTTGTTCAATTTTTAGGTTTTTGTTACAAAAGAAAGACCAATCTGCTTTTCTGATGTAAATAAAACACTTAACAGCAACACCATGCACATAACAATTGAGAAACACCAAAGCTTACCTAGTTCTATTCAAATAAATTTGCTATCTCAAGCACTCAATGAAAGAAATAGGAAAAAAATAAAATATTGGCCTTTGATATGGATGATGATTAAAACCTTGAGTGTACATTGCTGAGATAAAAATAAGCAAAAGAAAAAATCACAAATCACCATGTGGTCTAATTTTAGCCTGAGCTGCAAGCTTTTATTGGAGGTTTTTTGCATTGTTTCTGTGAAGAGGGTAAAACTGATAGGCTTGTCTGCTCAGGCCTTTCTTTTGTTGTGGTCCTGTCTGCTAAGAGAGATTGGGCAAAGCCTGTTTTCCCAGAAGAGCAGCAGGTAGGCAATGGGAGACAGTCCCTTTGTGCTGCAGTTCAAGTATTCTTCCTTCCAGTGCCTTAAAGAGAACAAAGCTGTCTTGCTCTCATTTTTCCTCAACCAGATGCCATTAGTTGTCCAGGGCAGCGATGGGGTCACCATCCCTGGAGAGATTGAAAATCCATGTAGATGTGGTTCTGAGGGCCACGGTTTAGAGGTGCCTTGGCAGTGCTTGGTTAACAGTTGGACTTGATGATCTGAAAAGCCTTTTCCAACCAAAATCATTCTGTGATTCATTTGAACATCAGGCTGCTCCCCTTTCCCAGCATTAAGGACTGACAACCCCTGCTCTGAGCCATGTCTCACTCCTCGGGTCTGCGTGCAGATACCCTCACAGGGGCTGCTGCAGCATGGTGGTGTACCCCTGTGTTGAGTTGTTCTCCCTTATTTGTTCTCCCCCAAGGATCAGTGTTGGGTCCAGTTCTGTTTAATATTTTTATTGATGATTTAGATGAGGGGATTGAGTCCATCATCAGCAAATTTGCAGATGACACTATGCTGGGGGGCAGTGTCGATCAGCTGGAAGGCAGGAGGGCTCTGCAGAGGGACCTGGACAGACTGGAGAGTTGGGCTGATTCCAATGGGATGAGGTTCAACACAGCAAAGTGCTGGGTCCTGCACTTTGGCCACAACAACCCCATGGGGAGCTCCAGGCTGGGCACAGAGTGGCTGAGAGCAGCCAGGCAGAAAGGGACCTGGGAGTCTGGACTGACAGGAAGCTGAACATGAGCCAGCAGTGTGCCCAGGTGGCCAAGAAGGCCAATGGCATCCTGGCCTGTATCAGGAACAGCGTGGCCAGCAGGTCCAAGGAAGTGACTCTGCCCCTGTACTCAGCGCTCACAGCTTGAGTACTGTGTCCAGTTCTGGGCCCCTCAGTTCAGGAAGGAGATTGAGGTGAAAGAGGCAGGGAGCAGGGCAGGAACCATGTCACCCTAAGCAAGGTCAGAAATGAGAGATACTCATTTACAAGTGGGAGTCTTGTATGAACCTAGAGGAAGAAAGTGTTTCCAGAAATGACAGAAGCATTTGACAAACTTGTACTTGACTGTCTTGAAGAGGAGAGGTTATGATGGCATTAATTTCTTTCTCTTGAAAGAGCTTGGCTGCCCACTGTGTCTGATAAATGATGCATCCTTTGCTCCCCAGCACTGTTTCAGGATGGGTTTCTGGTGCTGCTGTGAGCTCCTGGACCTTTAGGTGCAACCCCAGTCTCAGTGCTCAAGTGGGTTGTGTTGCACTGACTGGCTGTAAGAGAGACATCAGTTAATTTAGAGCATTTAGTCCATCATTGACTGTTGATATGGTGTCTTTTTTTCTTTAACAGTCTGTTTCCAAGTGAAATAAGCACCTGAAAATTATGATATGTTGTTTCAGTAACCAAACACATAACCAAGTAGTGATATCAGTGTTACTTGGAGATGCATTTAAGTTGTAATTCTCTCTTTATTGATGGATTTCCTTTCTGTCTATCTGGGAAGTGATTGTTGCAGCTTTTTCTTCAGCCTTGTTCTCAAAGGAAATAAAGCTTCTTAGTGTGTTTGTGTCTATGTGTCTTTTCCACTCTGTTAACTTTTGAACTACAGGCAACTTTCAACCCCCATTAGAAAACAATTTAATGAAAATAAGCAGCCAGGTAAACGACAGCCTGCAGTGGTACCTTTACAGAGGTTAGGATAGGCTATTGTCAGTCCTGCAAAATCCAGTTATATGGAAAATATGGCAACAGAGACTGGGCTTCATTAGCTCTATTGCTTGCATTATTATTAGTTTTCTGTTCTAAAGCCCACAGAGCTGGGGTGAGCTCTTACTTGTTATCACCTCTGCAGTAGGCCTTGCTAGAGGATATTTCTAAGTAGTCAATAAGTCAATCAGTTGGCCTGTGCTGGAATAATATTACAGAGTGCTCCTGTGAGCCACCTTCTGACATTTCAGTTTGGTCTTTGGGCAACACTTGGTCTTTCTGATATTCTCAGGTGGCATTCAGACAAAAATGCAGGCCAACATTTCCTCTGAGACCAGCTATATGAAAACGACAGATCTTCACTGTGAATGCTATAGATATGAGCTCACTTTGGGTAAAATTCATGCTTTTATGTATCTGGAGACAGAGGATGTGATAGGTTTAGGCCAAGTCCAGACTACGAAGGAATGACAGAGGCAGACAACTCTGCTGCTCCGTCTTTTTCTTTGGATATCCGTGTCTGGCAGCATGGTGCCTACCATACCCCCTGATGGACATCCGTGGAGGATGCTACTGGAAGACAAGCCTCTGAGTTTCCCAGGGATATGCCAGCTGTCTCACACTGCTACCAACCATCCATCCAAGGGCTTTTGCACACCTGTATGGTGTAATATTGGCTCTGGTACTGGGAGAAAAAGTGAAAACTCAGGGTAATGCTATGCCAGGACAGCCTAGCATTTACTGGCTTTTGCAGCTTCCTTTCTCTCATATATTTTTGCTCTGTATCTTCCCTCTCAGTCCCAGTCATCTTTCCATCTCTTTCTACTGTTGACCTCTTGCCAATGTACTTTGGCTCCATCCCATGGGCCTCCTGTGTCATCCTCATTCCATTTCCTTCTCTGACAGCGGGAGGTGGCAGAAGGTCAGATACCTTCCTCCAAAATCCTCTGTCCCTACCACCTGAAACCGGTGTTTTCAACATAGTCTCTTCCTTACTCAGCCCCTCTCCCACAGATTAACAAGTCCAACCCTGCCCATGTTCCTCCCCTACTTCATGCCTGCTTCTCTCACTGGCAGACCAGCATAGCCCATGCCTCTGAGAGTGAAAAGAAACCAGGAGGCAACCACACAAGCCACTTCACAGACCTCTAAAGTTCTGTTGAAGCCAACATCTTAACCACAGAATAATATGCTGTGATTTTTGTACCATCACAGGAGCAGATATTCCTCTACTGTCTGCATCTGTGCTCTGGGCTGCATAGCAGGGAAACAGCATCCCCTGCCTCATGGTGCCTTTATCTCACCAGGCATCTGCTTTCCTGCCTGGGCACTGGCAGTGATGACCAGAGTCTGCCTCCTTGGCACAGAGAAATCTCCCTCTCAGACTGGTTGTTGTTTTCTCTGTACTGAACTGCTAACACTTTTCCATCATGCCTATGGAAAGCTGTGGCATTTCAAGGAATTAGCTTGGTCATTGCTATGGATTTCTGAGAATCTGATTATAATACAAGCTGTATAAAAAGGTTGTAACTGTGCTTTTGTCTTTTTTTCTGTCCTTTCACAGCAGTGATCTTTCATTTCAGTTCTACCTGTGATGACTTCCTATGGTCTTATGCACATATCATTTGCAAATTAATGCTCTGATACCACTTGTCCCTATATATATTTTCTGCACTTACCAGCGCACTTACTGTTACCTCAAGTGCCTCCTCTTTCAGAGGCCTGTTAGATTTCTCACAGATACAAATCCTGTTTGAATTTTACATCTATTTACAGCTTATATCCTTTTTCTTTTTTTACAGTCCTAACATTCTTCCTGATGGAAAAATGCTTTTGGCAGTCGTAGAGCTGCCCTGGTGTATAAGCCACTCACAGGTAGCTTTTCAATACCCATTTGAACTCATGCATTTTATATTTTTTATGGAAACACGAAACAATTTAGGTATCTCATTAGTCTCTCAGAAGGAAATCTAAGCATTTACTGTGTACTGACTAAATATACTCTTGGCTCTTTTCTTCGTGGGCAAAAATACTCATTTCTGCAATGTCAGATTAGATAGGATTATTTTATGTGATAAAGCAAAGCAGACATCCCAATGCCTTCTGCCAGCTACCAGGTTCAGGGACTGGATGCCACCACTCCAACAGTGGGAAACCTGATGTGAGACAGCAACCAGAGCAGTCAAATCATATTGCTTCTGAGTTTGGCATCCCACCCAGGGTTTCCATCTTTCCCAGTTGCTGCCTTGTCTAAAGTTGGTCCAAAATGCCCTACAGAAGCTGCAGGTGTAGCAGGAAGACGTGTGATCTCTGAGAACTTCTTCAGAGTGATTTTAAACATCTGCACAACATTTACAATTGTGAGCAGTAGATCAAGAAACACTTCTGTGTTTTCCTCTCAGCTTTGATTGCATTGATGGTTTGCAACCATCCTGTGATTTATAAGATGCATTCAGGTATTCAGCCTTTCTCCAGTGATGACCTCCTAGCAGAAGTTCTAGTCACGAAATCTGAAATGTGCAAACTTGCATTTGGCATAGATGAAACTCAACCCATGCCTGTAACTCCAGCTCTCAGTCATCCACTTTTTCCTGCATGATCCACCAAGCCTTTTCTAAAATAATCATGGCCTCAAACATCTTTCATTAAAAATATCCCATGGATATGCCAGATCTGTTGTGAAAATCCAAAGGAAGAGAAATTTCAAGATGTCTTTGAAATCTTTTCTGGCCAAATCCCAACTGACAGTATTTCCTTTTTCAATAGAAGACATAATTTCCTCTCTGAAACAATGATGACATCAAAAACAACAGCAACAAAGTAAACAAAGACAGAAAAAACCCCTCACAAAACCAAATGAAAAATAAAGCCATCAGGTTGATTAGGTTATAGTGCTTGTATTTTATTTTTAAGATTATAGTGTTTATGTTTTCTTTTGCAGCTTCAACAATAAATTATGATATGGAGCAGTTTATCACCTACTCTGTGGAAATCTAGATGGATAAGATCCATTGTGGAGTACAGAAAAATTATTTTTTTAAAAGTCATATTTTTACTGAGGAGAGCTATTATGTGGTTTGAGCCACCTTTGATAGTCTAGAGTACATTTTATCCTGTTTTCCTTTTGCTTCTTTAGCTTTGTTTCAAAAATTCAAGATTTGCCCTGAAGCCATGCATACTACTGAGGCTGTAATAGCTGCATTGTTGCCTAAATGATTAATCTGTTTTTCTGTATTTCTCTCCCTCTATGTCTCACAAATTGGTTTATTTTTTTACTGTTCTTTATCATACCACTTCTCATTTCAGAGATTTTTAGAAAATAGTTAGTCTTCTATCTTTGTTTTCCTGTTTTGTTTCAACATTATTTAGAGGAAATATTCACGCCTCTCATACTTGCATTCATAAGTTTTTGCTCCAGATCTGTTGTGGCAATTGTCATAACCTCATTCCCATTTGCTGTGTGCTCATTCGGAGCCCTTTCTTTCTTTCTTTCTTTCTTTCTTTCTTTTCTTTCTTTCTTTCTTTCTTTCTTTCTTTCTTTCTTTCTTTCTTTCTTTTCTTTCTTTCTTTCTTTCTTTCTTTCTTCTTTCTTTCTTTCTTTCTTTCTTTCTTTCTTTCTTTCTTTCTTTCTTTCTTTCTTTCTTTCTTTCTTTTCTTTCTTTCTTTCTTTCTTTCTTTCTTCTTCTTTCTCTTTCTTTCTTTCTTTCTTTCTTTCTTTCTTTCTTTCTTTCTTTCTTTCTTTCTTTCTTTCTTTCTTTCTTTCTTTCTTTCTTTCTTTCTTTCTTTCTTTCTTTCTTTCTTTCTTTCTTTCTTTCTTTCTTTCTTTCTTTCTTTCTTTCTTTCTTTCTTTCTTTCTTTTCTTTCTTTCTTTCTTTCTTTCTTTCTTTCTTTCTTTCTTTCTTTCTTTCTTCTTTCTTTCTTTCTTTCTTTCTCTTTCTTTCTTTCTTTCTTTCTTTCTTTCTTTCTTTCTTTCTTTCTTTCTTTCTTTCTTTCTTTCTTTCTTTCTTTCTTTCTTTCTTCTTTCTTTCTTTCTTTCTTTCTTTCTTTCTTTCTTTCTTTCTTTCTTTCTTTCTTTCTTTTCTTTCTTTCTTTCTTTTCTTTCTTTCTTTCTTTCTTTCTTCTTTCTTTCTTTATTTCTTTCAATAAAAAAAATCCTTTGGAAGTCAGAGTTCTTAATTTAGTTTTGTTTATCCTTCAATTTAATTTAACTTGAATGATCTCAGTTCCCAGAATCCCAGAATCCCAGAGTATTTTCTGCAGACACTAGTAATTAAAATTAGCTAAAGTAACATTGGCTCTGCATAGTGGCAGGATAGCCACAGGAGCTTCGAACTGAGAGTGGTAGGACAAAATCTGAACAATCTGCTTGCAGATGTTGATGTGAAGTGAGAGGTGAGATTATCCAGAGAGAGCATTAGAAGGAAGAAGAACAAGTGGAGGACAGATCCTCAGGATTAAAAAAAGGCTCAGAGAAGGACTTGTAGAGAAGCCTCTGGTGAGATCACACTATACTCTTCTTGCAGAAATAAATAACACCAAAACCTCTGTGGTGTATGTGCGATACTAAACTGAGCCATCCTAGATGACTGTTGATTCACATTGCTATGACTGAAAAGCTCTGGATTACAAACATGGGCAGCACACTGTTAAAATAAAGGATAAAATTTCTGGTGAATTTGTGAATTCCTTAATAACTCTATTTTGTGAACATGCTTATATAGTATGTTGTACACCTATTATTCCCAGATTAAATCCCAAGGTAAATGGTAGTTGTTAACGTGGTGTTACATGTTCAGAATGGTCTCAGAACTGAGGAGTGTGAACCCTTGTTTTAGTCTTGTGGTCTTGCCTGACTGTGGCTTAAAAGAGAAAGTAGGGTTCCTTGATTGTCTTATAGCACAGGTCTGCATTCTAACACAGCAGCTCAGCTCTAAGTGTCCACTCAGTGACTGCTTTTTGGCAGCTTTGCTACTGCACGTGTTGTCTGTACCTGAGCACTGAATACATTAGGTGCATGTGTGATACCTGGTCAGCAGGTCCAAAAAATGTGATGCTTGGTTGGCTGCTCCTGGCTAAATTATTAACATTCTAGCATGTTCTTGATAGCTTAATCAAAATCACCATGAGTCTTGAGGTGTCACAGGCAAGAACGCAAGCACTTCATCAGATGGTAAGAAAAGAAACTGCTGCCACTCTGTCAGAAAACCTTTTCTTTTTAGATTAATGACAAAATTTGGCTTTACCTTGCCAAGAGAGACAGATCAGGATTGGGAGTCAAAACAAAGAGATGTTCTTGCTCCAAGTTAGCTGGTATGTTAAGAAGCCTAAACCTGAACACTTTCTCCTCCCCATTTTGTTTTACATATTTAAAGAAGTGTCCAGTGAATCTAAATCCTGAATTTGTAAAGTTTGGAATTTAGACAGGCTGTTCAGAGAATCAGAGAATGTTTTGGGTTGGAAAGAACCTTAAAGATCATCAAGTTCCAACCCCTTGCATGGGCAGGGACACCTCCCACCAGACAAGGATGCTCAAAGCCTCATCCAGCCTGGACCTGAACACTTCCAGGGGCAGCCACGATGTCCCTGAGTGTTCCCTCACTTTTTTTAAATTGACTTCTCTTAACGCTGCTACATTTAGGTAGGAATAGTGGTAAATGCAGGGACAGGGACTTTGACCTGCTGGGACATCCAGTACAAGTAGTGTCCTTCCTTCTGTGCACAGGGGACATACAGCTTGGGTGGGTGCTGAGAGTGAAACTATGTTTTCTGAAAGAAGTACATAAACATCCTCTCAGTGATACAATTCATATTCTTACAGTGATGGTTCACTCGGGGTTACATAAAACTCTATTGGGCAAATCAGCATTTAATATATGCTCAGCAGAAAGCTTCACTGGTAGGAAAGAAAAAGAATCAGATGCTCAGCTGGATATCAGGTAGGTATCAAGGGAATCTGTACTAGACCTACAGGAGATCCTGATTATCTGCTCTTTTAGTATCTGTCACTTTGTATTGTTACTGATTGATATTGTTAAATTTGTGTTCCTTTTGTGATTTCCCAGTTCAATGTGCTTTTGATTCCTTATATTTTCTTTTTTCTCTGTGTCTTTTATACCGAAAAAAAGGGCATAATTTTAGATCTGCTAGCATATATTTCACATTTGTTCACATTGGATGACTAATAGACATGAGGGGAAAAAAGCAGACTTAAAAGAAAATTTGGCACTCTCCAGAGTAGGATAACCTTCCTTTAGGTGGGGAGCTCAAAGTGGAAAAAGTAACATTTTTCTTTTACTAGATCTTTACAGTTTTAAATTATAGCTCTGATTACTTCTTTTTGTTTCATGCTGTCCATATTTTTGAGGTTTCCACTCTGGATACCTGTGCACAAGAAAGACTTAGGAGCCAAAAGAAAAGCTGTTCCCTCAGGGGCGGATTGCCTTCCTCCAGTAAGTGGATGCTAATTAGAAATGTAAACAATATCCTTCATAGTTTGAAATAGAATTTAGTAGTTGAAAGGAGGTTAAGTCTTCTGTGAATGCTTTAAAAATTCTTTCCCTGTGTAAATAAGCACCAAAAGTAATTGCTTTTTTTTTTTTTTTTTTTTTTTTTTTTTTAATATTTTCCCTGCTTCATTATGGTGTCATTGTAATCAAAACACACAGCTGACTTTCAACACAGCATTTACTACCAGTACTCAAAGCCCTGAGAGTTGCACATGGAAGTGAGACATTAAAAATGTTGTCAATCTGAAAACAAGAGAAGCACCAAAATATGGATCAGAACAGGCTCTTCTGCCATTTGCACATCAAGTTTTGCTTTCTTTGCATGGCTGGTGTGTGTGGTGCAACCATCATGAAACAGTGGCAGCAAAGTGTTTCTTTTTCCCTTGGAGAGAACCTGTCAAAAGAAAAAATAAATTTGGCATATGGTTCTTCTCTGAGTGGGTCCAGAAGGCATAGGATAAGATGACCATTAGTATGGATTCTGGATTTGAATTCTTCTGGATTTGTGTTTTGTGCAGTTGTGATGAGGGATGGCAAAACCATGCTGCAGATTCCTTTTCATCCTGTCTGCCCTTGGCCAGGCCAGGCTGTTGCATGAGTTTGTATGCCCAGGCATCCTCCTCAGGGCAGCAGCAGAGTATGGAAGGTGTAAGTTTATTGCAACTACTTTTGCTATCTATTCGTGTAAATTTACAGCTGTTTTGCTCTATTTTAGGAGTCAGAAAAGAAGCTCTGGGCTCCACCTCCCACTCTTCCCACATGAATAAATAACAGCAGTTGATCAAGAAAAATTAATCTAGAGATGCTTTTTCTTTCATGTGGGACTTAGTAGCAAACGAGGGCAGCTTGCTGCTTGCATGGAAAAACTCCTTTTGGATAACCCATGTTTTTTCCTCTTTTTCTTTTCCTCAGTGCTAGAACTCCATTGAATTTATAATACAGTAGTTTTTTAACTGATGCTACTTATTAGATGTATGTGTTTTCTTTTACTTCATCAGTTTTCTTCCTCTTGATTTTAGTTTCATATTTGAAGTTGTCTTCACTTCATTGACTCAGAGGCAAAAAATGAGAACTATTTGATTTTCCAAAATTTCTCCTCATGCTCATAAAACTTGATGGAGATTGAGTGCCATGGCTGAATGGTTTTGTTTAGATCTAAAAATTCAGTTAAAATCAATTTTTGTTGCAAAAGGAGGGGTTCTGAATAAGTGATAAATGTTTCGCATAAGGATTTCTTGGCTGGGAATAAACAAGGGAGGAGGAATATAAGGGTATGTTAACAACAAAAAACCCTATGTTTTAATTTTATATTAAATAAGATACTGGAAAATAACATATAGGAATGTGAGCTACAAGATGAAACCTTATGTGCAGCTCCATTCTTTGATGTTAAAACATTGATAGGTGAAAATTGAGACATATGTACATGGGGGCTGCCCGAAGTCTCATGGGTACAGCGTTATAGAAGGAAAATGAAAGAGCTTTGCTGTTGTCAAACCTAGCACTACAAAGGTTGAGCTAAGATTGCTGCCTATAAAAACTTTATAAGAGCAAATACCAAAGCAATAAAAGTAGTCCCTAGGGTAAATAAGCAGGAAAATATGCCCCAAATGAGATATTAATTTATTTTGGCTGAAATTGAGGAGAATTTTTCAAAATGTCAGTGTCAGAGTAGCCAGACTGCCATAGCTGTCCAGAAGGAAGTGTCTGAGACAAAGAACTTAAATAATTCAAAGTAAGAGTTCAAAGAGTTCATATGCACAAAAGAAAACAGCATCTGCAGAAGATGCTGTGAATATCTCCAGTGCTGGTCCCACATCAGGATGCTCCAATGGAGGAAGGAACTTGGGGAAAGGCAGAAAGGCCTCATGCATGCAGATTCCCTTGGCCAGAAGAAGCAATTGAAGCTGTCTTAAACTCAGGTGTGTGCTTTGAACTGCTGAGAGGATGAGTAAATGAGCACATCCCCTTGTGGCTGCTTTCTAGCTGTAATGACACAACTAACTTGGCTAAAAATGGTGGGAAGTTTTGGAATGACCTTATCTATACTTTTTATCATGTACAGTTGTCACGGTTTAACACTGACCCGGCAATTAAACCGAATAACAGACGCTCTCTTTAATCTGTCTCTCCCCTCAATGAAGAAAGGAGAGAGAATAAGGGAGAGAGACTTATGGGTTGGAAACTAAACTACACAACTTTAATAAAACAGTAGTGATAAATAGGTAAAATTACTAAATATATACAAATATACAGGAAAATGGAAACCACATTCCTCCCCCCTTTCCCCCAATAACTCTCACGTCACCACCGAGGCTGTAGGGCAGCCCTGGGAAAGTCCAGGCTGGACTCCTGGAGTCGGCAGCAGTCGGGAACTGGAGGCAGGAACACACAGATATGGGCTGGCACGGATCAGGACCACAGGCAGATGAACAGACAGGATCCTTCCAGGATGCCGGGTGAAGGAAGGGAAGCAGGAAAAGATCTGGCAAAGATCTGGCTCGGCCCACGTGATGCCTCAAATTTATACTGAGTGTGACGTATATGGGATGGAATACTCTGTTTGGTCAATTCTGGCATCTATCTTGTCTGATCCTCCCTAAAGGAGGGCTCAGGTGGGGCCTCTGTATCCTCCTGGACGGTAAAATGTTTTCATGCAGAGCTGAGCAGTGTCCTTGGCCTGCATACCAGTCTCTAGCAGTAACTATAAACATCAAGTGTTATCAATCCTAAAAGCACACACACTGCATGAGAAACTTGCTGTTAATTTCAGAGAGACTACTTACAAGGGACTTAGCTAAAAGCAAAAGTATAGAAACAGAAAACCACCTTTATCCTGGCCCAAACCAGGACATTCCACCCCTTATTCCATACCATTTGCGTCATACTCTAATCATTACTAACTCTTATCCTTAAACATATCTATACACAAATTACTACTATCTCTCAGTGCTAAAATTCACTAAGTAATTCAGTCTACAATTGCAGATGTTCATCTATTGTAGCAGATTCTCAAAAGAAGGACCAGTCTTCACAGTTCATGTCCATGGTCCACAAGTTGCAGGTTGCAGATGGTAATTTCAAGGAAGTTACTGGATGCCAGCCGATGAACCTAGTTCTGGTTTCATCACCACAAAATCATCCTGAAAAACACTCATAGAACACTGTTAGTTTATGCAACAGTTCACATAACAGTAGTTATGGTGGGATACAAGTTCATGACTCCCAAAGAGTCTATGCATTACTGATTAAATTAAACAAGCAGAAATTAAGAATTCTCACCTAGTGTTAGATTCCCTTGTGGTACACATTGTACTTCTCCATCTTTCATCATCACCCACCAAGTGTGTCCAGGCCCTTGAGCAAAAGCAACCCCACGAATGGGTTTACCTTTGCCCGAGGCAGGATAAATCCAAACTGTTTTCCCTAGCAGATTCTTCTCATGCACCACAGGCACTTTGTCCCCATCTACTGTGTGTAGAAGATCTGACTGAGCAGGACCAGCTCGATTGATGGAACCCCTGGTATTAACTAACCAGGTGGCTTTTGCCAAGTGCTTGTCCCAGTTTTTGAAAGTTCCACCACCCATTGCTTTTAAGGTAGTTTTTAACAGACCATTGTACCTTTCAATTTTACCTGAGGCTGGTGCATGATAGGGGATATGGTATATCCACTCAATACCATGTTCTTTGGCCCAATTATTTATGAGATTATTTTTGAAATGAGTTCCATTATCTGACTCAATTCTCTCTGGTGTACCATGTCTCCACAAGACTTGTTTCTCTAGGCCCAGGATAGTGTTCCGGGCTGTGGCATGAGGCACAGGATATGTTTCCAGCCATCCTGTACTTGCCTCCACCATTGTAAGCACATAGCGCTTACCCTGGCGAGTTTGAGGCAATGTGATGTAGTCGACTTGCCAGGCCTCCCCATACCTATATTTTGACCATCTCCCTTCATACCATAGAGGTTTCAACCTTTTAGCTTGCTTAATTGCAGCACATATGTCACAATCGTGGATAACCTGCGAAATAGAGTCCAAAGATAAATCCACCCCTCGGTCACGAGCCCATCGATATGTTCCATCCCTGCCTTGATGACCTGAAGCATTGTGGGCCCATTTGGCCAAAAACAGTTCACCTTTATGGTCCCAGTCCAGATCTATTTGGAACACTTGAGCAGCCTCATCTGCTCGTTGGTTGTTTCGATGTTCCTCAGTAGCTCGATATGAAGGTACGTGGGCATCTACGTGACGCACTTTTACATCAAGTTTCTCTAACCTAGTAGCAATGTCTTTCCAGAGTTCAGCAGCCCAGATAGGTTTATCTCTACGTTGCCAGTTGTTTTGCTTCCACTGCTTTAACCAACCCCATAAGGCATTTGCTACCATCCATGAGTCAGTATAGAGATAAAGTCTCGGCCACTTTTCTTGTTCAGCAATGTCCAAAGCCAATTGGATGGCTTTTACTTCTGCAAATTGACTTGATTCACCATCTCCTTCATCTGTTTTTGCAACTAGTCGTGTAGGATTCCATACGGCAGCTTTCCACCTTCGATGGCCTCCTACCAAACGACAGGATCCATCAGTGAAAAGAGCATATTGTTTTTCATTCTCTGGTAGCTGGTCGTATGGTGGGGCTTCTTCAGCCCGTTTTACCACTTTTCCTGGTGGCATTCCAAAGTGTTTGCCTTCTGGCCAATGTGTTATTGCTTCTACAATTCCTGGACGATTAAGTCTTCCTATCCTAGCTCTCTGTGAGAGTAAAGCAATCCATTTACTCCAGGTAGCATCGGTAGCATGATGGGAAGATTCTATACCTGTGTACATAAAACCTAGTACAGGTAATCGTGGCACTAGGAGGAGCTGTGCTTCAGTACCAATCACTTCTGAAGCAGCTCTAACTCCTTCGTATGCGGCCAATATCTCTTTTTCAGCAGCTGTGTAGTTGGCTTCGGAGCCTTTGTAGTTTCGACCCCAAAATCCTAGAGGTCGGCCTCGAGTCTCTCCTGGAGCTTTCTGCCAGAGGCTCCATGAAGGACCATCACCTCCATCTCCGGTGTAAAGAATATTTTTGATGTCTGGCCCTGTTCGAATTGGTCCAAGGGCCATTGCCTGTACAATCTCCTGTTTAATATTCTCAAAAGCAGCTTGTTGTTCTGAGCCCCATTTAAAGTCTTTCTTCTTCCGGGTAACCTCATAGAGAGGTTTCACAATCTGATTATAAAGAGGAATATGCATTCTCCAGAAACCAACAGTTCCTAAAAAGGACTGAGTTTCCTTTTTGGTAGTTGGTGGGGCCATAGCAGTTATTTTGTTAATCACGTCCATTGGGATGTGGCGACGTCCATCTTGCCACTTAACTCCCAGAAACTGTATCTCTTGTGCAGGTCCCTTAACCTTGCTCCTTTTAATAGCAAAACCAGCCTCTAGAAGGATTTCAATTATCTTCTTACCTTTCTCGTAGACTTCCTTTGCTGAGTCACCCCATACAATGATGTCATCGATGTACTGTAGATGTTCTGGAGCTCCACCCTTTTCCAAGGTATCATGGATCAGTCCATGGCAGATGGTAGGACTGTGTTTCCACCCCTGGGGCAGTCGATTCCAAGTGTACTGGACACCTCTCCAGGTGAAGGCAAACTGTGCCCTGCATTCTGGTGCTATAGGAATAGCAAAAAATGCATTAGCAATATCAATAGTAGCATACCACCTGGCTGCCTTTGACTCCAGCTCGTACTGAAGTTCTAGTATGTCCGGCACAGCAGCACTTAGTGGTGGTGTAACCTCATTCAGGGCACGATAGTCCACTGTCAGCCTCCACTCTCCATTTGGCTTTTTCACTGGCCATACAGGACTGTTGAAGGGTGAATGAGTCTTGCTGATCACTCCTTGGCTCTCTAATTGCCGGATCAGCTTGTGAATGGGGACCACAGCATCTCTGTTGACACGATATTGTCTACGATGCACTACTGAAGTAGCAGTTGGCAGACGCTGGTTTGTAGTCCTCAGCAATCCCACTACAAAGGATTTATCTGAAAGGCCAAACAAAGTATGCAGCCATTCTGCATTCTCAGTCTTAATAGCTGCAGTACCGAAGGACCAGCGGTACCCTTTCGGGTCCTCAAAATCACCTCCCTTGAGGTAGTCTATGCCAAGGATGCACGGAGCATCTGGACCAGTCACTATTGGGTGTTTATGCCACTTTATTCCAGTGAGGCTCACATCAGCCTTCACAATAGTCAGTTCTTTAGATCCCCCCGTCACTCCAGAAATAGTGACGGAGTCTGTGCCTTTCTGATTCGATGGCATTAGGGTGCACTGTGCACCAGTGTCCACCAAGGCTTTATACTTTTGTGGCTCTAATGTGCCAGGCCATCGAATCCACACAATCCAATAGATTCGGTTGTCCCTCTCCTCCACCTGGCTGGAGGCAGGGCACCTCTAAGCTTGAGCACATACAGCATTGTCAGTATGTGCATTACTGGAGCTTGCATCCCCAGTACTCACACCTGATGTGCAGGGATCTGGAGTCACCAGCATTTTTGGATTGGGTAACTCTACACTGGAGACTTGAGCAGCCATCTTTTTAGAAGGACCTCCTTTTGCCTTTGGCTTACTTATCAACTCAATCACTCGGTCCTGTAGGGCAGCAGTAGGTTTTTTGTCCCACTTTTTCATGTCCTCCCCACACTCACACAGGATTACCCATAGGGTCCCTCTTGCTGATTTCTGTTTCTCTCGATTCTGTCTCATAGGAGGGCGTCTCCTCTTAATGGCTGCAATGGGGCATCCTCCGTCTGTCTGAGGAGAAGGGGGTGAATGCCATTCCTCAGATGCTCTCTTAATAGCTGAGACCCAGGCCCGACAAGGGGCTATGACAGCATCTTCACACTCTCGTACAGTTTTAATCACATCACCCACAGTTGTATCTACCTCTGCAGGAACCCATAGCATTACTGATAGTGTATGATTAAAAGGTGGTGGTGCAGCATGCACAAACCTTTGCATCATAGGTTTAGGGCATGGTACGTGATAGGGATCTTCAATGTCATCATTATTATAGATCACGTCTCGCACAGCCAATTCTTCGAGATACCTGATAGCTTTTCCAAGGTTGCGTGCTTTGATCTGTGGGCAGTCTATTTCCTCTTTATAGGGATATCTCTCCTTTACAGCTGACAAGAGTCGTTTCCACAGGCTGGTAGTTCCAGCCTTTTCCCCAAATGCCCGATCAATACCTGCATCTTTGGCCAGGGATCCCAACTGCCTGGCTTCCTTCTGAGTTAATGTTATGGTAGCAGCCCCCTCATTCCAGCATCGGAGTAACCAAGAGAGAAGTGGTTCACCTGGAAAACGGCTGAAATCTTTTCTCAGAGTACGCAAGTCTCTCATGGAATAGAGCTGAGCAGATTCTGAGTCTGAGTCCTCATCTGACTCTGCACTAGCTGCTCTACCTGGTCTGGGAGGAGAGCCATTATCCTCTATTTCCTCTATCACCTGGTCATCTTGTTCAGACTTGGAAGGGTTACGGCTCGTTTCTGATTTCCCTTGTTTTCCTTTTCTCCTAGTTACAGGGTTAACAAGTAACTGTGTGGGCTGAGGGGGAGAGGCTGAGGCATCTGCAGCAGTGGCAGCAGCAGGGCTTGTTTTCTGAGCAGCAGCAGTGTCTGTGGGAGTAGACACAGCAACTGGAGCTGAAGCAGAAACACTGGCGATGCTGGCCGGCCTTATCTGAGTTGTGCCCTTGCGTGAGGGGGGGCGAGAAGCGGCTGGGGAGGCAGGAGTGGGGGTGCTCTCTGTACGAGGAGCAGCTCTCACTCTCCGAACAGCAACTCTCGGCCTCCGAAAAGGCATACTCAATCTCATTACTGTGGTTTTTGTGTTACTCCTCACCAATATATGAGAGAGATTAACAACACCCACTAAAAGATTGAGAGATGAAATGCTACTGTTACTAAAATCAGGTGGAGTCAGCCCAAAATACGATGGAATGGTATAATTTTCCAAATTAAAACTGGGAGTGTAATTACCAACCAAGTTTTTTATCTCTGTATGAAACACTACTGCACCATGCACCATGATATACACCAGTATTGAGGACAATATTGCAATGATGGTTCTTAAGCAGCTCTTACGAAAGACAAACCACAAAGTAACAGCAATTCCAGCTGCGAAAAGACAGATTGCATACCCTAAATACCAAAGGTACGGCACGATTGGTTTAATCTCCAACCCTGTGAAATTTCCAAAGAACAAGGTCTGATTCCAGCTCAGGAAAGCCATTCTTTCACTGGAGTTGGAATTCAAACTGTTCAGGCAATTTAGTCAAAATTTAAACTGGACTCGAGCCAAGTAGCTCGAGCCCCACGTTGGGCGCCAATCAATCTGTCACGGTTTAACACTGACCCGGCAATTAAACCGAATAACAGACGCTCTCTTTAATCTGTCTCTCCCCTCAATGAAGAAAGGAGAGAGAATAAGGGAGAGAGACTTATGGGTTGGAAACTAAACTACACAACTTTAATAAAACAGTAGTGATAAATAGGTAAAATTACTAAATATATACAAATATACAGGAAAATGGAAACCACATTCCTCCCCCCTTTCCCCCAATAACTCTCACGTCACCACCGAGGCTGTAGGGCAGCCCTGGGAAAGTCCAGGCTGGACTCCTGGAGTCGGCAGCAGTCGGGAACTGGAGGCAGGAACACACAGATATGGGCTGGCACGGATCAGGACCACAGGCAGATGAACAGACAGGATCCTTCCAGGATGCCGGGTGAAGGAAGGGAAGCAGGAAAAGATCTGGCAAAGATCTGGCTCGGCCCACGTGATGCCTCAAATTTATACTGAGTGTGACGTATATGGGATGGAATACTCTGTTTGGTCAATTCTGGCATCTATCTTGTCTGATCCTCCCTAAAGGAGGGCTCAGGTGGGGCCTCTGTATCCTCCTGGACGGTAAAATGTTTTCATGCAGAGCTGAGCAGTGTCCTTGGCCTGCATACCAGTCTCTAGCAGTAACTATAAACATCAAGTGTTATCAATCCTAAAAGCACACACACTGCATGAGAAACTTGCTGTTAATTTCAGAGAGACTACTTACAAGGGACTTAGCTAAAAGCAAAAGTATAGAAACAGAAAACCACCTTTATCCTGGCCCAAACCAGGACAACAGTATTCAACAAAACCAAATTCTTTAGCTCTGTTCAGATAATCCAGAAACTCTGATTTAACATGGTACCTTTTTCACCAAGCAAAACCCCTCTTTAATATGTAGTTAATATGTAGTTAAAAAACTAAGTGACAACTTCATTTAAATGATCCTGGGTTTGATTTGACTTTAGATAACATTCTAAATTGCTTATTTACCAAGCATAGGTGCATTTCCATAGCACAGTACACCTATTTTTAAGACATTCCACTTACCTGAAAAATATTACCAAAACTCAGTTTGTAATGAAAATGTAAGTATGAAACTTTAATGAAAAGCTTTGGTAAGAGGTAAATTTTGGTCCAAACAATAAATCCTCTGCTCTAACAAGTCTATATTTATTTACAAGATGTTTAAAGTCATTCATTTGGCCTAGAATCTGTTCTGCTAGGAACAGATCAGCTCCTGCTCAAAGTCATTGGCCAGGGTGTGGTGTTGTGTCTTGAAGAGCTGGATGCAGTTCCTTGCTTTAGGTTCCAGATTTCTTGTAAACTTTGGACTCCATGCTCTTTAAGGTGCATGAGTTTGCCCTTGTGTCATACATCTGTGACCAGACTAACCCATACATGAGCAGAGGAAGGAGCCAGTGGGAACGCAGTGCTACTGCCTCTGGGAGGGCATTTCTGCAGACACAGTGGGGCTGGCCAAAGGTCTTTCCTCCTCCAGCCCTTGAAAAACATGTGCAAACCAGCATTCAAGTGCCCCACGTCTGGATCTCTATACCTTAGCTCTCTGCTCCTACTGCTGAGGAAAGTAGGGCTAGGTGGAAAGCTGGAGGGAGTTGAAAAACTTTCTACAGATTGTAAATCACTTTGACTTTCTTGCTTTGTTGAGCTCGAAAACTGGAGTCCTTTTCCTCATCTTTGCTACAGTACTTTCCCCATTTTGACCACTCCAGACAGTAACCTTTTTGGGGCAGGGATTATTTCTTATTGGAAAAGGTATCAAGACACCTCAGCAAAGAGGATGAACAATCAAGGTAGCTTGTTAGCAGAAAATGAGAAAGAACTTTTAGTTCCATAGAGGTGATGAGGTCAAAATGTAGCCTAATTGTAATATGCTCTTTTATTCTCAGGTTGCACATTATATCACCCAGAGTGATCAAAGTTTATTCTGGAACAAATGACCAGGCTTTCACATATTGTTAGCCTAAAATCCAATTTCTCAGCTACTTTTTGCTTATTCTAAATAGAAAGTATCTGGTCTTACAGTTTCTCTGAAATCTTTTCTCATGCAAAATTGCAAATTAGAGAACCACGTGATTACATGTGGGTGTAATAGAGGAGGAAGGGAAGATAATGGGTTTCTGTTTACTTCATATCCCCAAATGTTCTGTTAATTGCTTTCCTTTCTCCTTCTCTCTGCTCCCATGATAACAGCAAAATCAGCTCCTGTTCATTGCTAGAAATTGCCCCTGTGTCAAATGAACACATGGTTATAGAATCAGATAGTTTTAATGATAGAAATTCAAGGATGTCTTTAAAAAAAGAATCTTTTAAAATATAGAAAAAGTGAGCACTAGGTTCCTGCTTTTGATACCATGAAGAAAATTCAACTTTTCAATGTTCAAATGCAGTGAGGACAGGCCTCCTGCATGATGTGCTGGGAGGTTAGGGGGGTGAGGAGGTTAGGGGGGTGTTGGGGATGGGGGTAGAGGAGGGAGAGATGTTTCTACACACACTCCTGAATCGTCTTCCCTGACTGAGGTGTCACTACAGTGCTGGGCTAATGCCTCTCATTAAATTTACTGAGAAACCAAAGAAAAGAAATTCCTTTATCCCTGAATTATGTTAAAGTCAGAGGTCAGATCGAAACACAGGTTTAAATGCTCTGCTGGATGTGGCCAGATGTGTGCTCTTTAATGGGACACTGCCACAGCATTTGTAAGCTTCTGAGGAGATGGCAAAACTATTCTCATTAACAGACGTGAAATAGGAGAAGTTATTTTTTTTATACAACCTCTAACAGCTCCAGTAGTGTCTGAGCTTTCAGCTCTTCCTGGAAGGGCACGCAAAACCAGCTGTGTCACATGCAGATGTGCCCAGCCAGCATCCCTGGGTGCTCAGTGCCTCTCCAGGCAGGTTTCCCCCTCCCTTCTGGTACTGCAAGAATAATGCATCAGCCTTGAAATCCTTAACCCAGGTTTATGTGTGACAGGTCTGATGAGGGATAATCCCTGAGCAAAGATGCAATGGGCTGGAGGACGGCATCCAAATTGGGTACAGCCATCTGGGAAAATCCCTCCCAGCATCCCTCCTGCTTCCCAGCAAGAAGAGGCAAAAAAAAAAAAAAAAAAAAAAGAGGGCAAGAAATCCCAAGATAAACCATGACCTGAGGAATGAAAAGAAGGAAAGGGCTCAGTATTTTTTTAAAAAAGTATGAAAGACAGCACTGCTATCTGTCACAACCTGCAGGCTGAATTTATTCACCAGCATCCAGCAGGTAGGCAAGCACGCTCACCTGTACTCAGATACAGGAAAAGAGACACTTTACACAGATGGAGATTGGTGAGAAGAAGTTGCTCAGGAGTGCATGTGCAGACAAGCTACAGCTTCTGTGGGTGCTAGGGCATCCTGCTATTCTAGGTAGGAAACACGGGTACATTTTTGATTTGATACACAGTGCATTGACAACTTCTCATTACTGTGTATAATGAAGGAAGTTCTCTTTGGAAAAAATTAATTTTCCATAAACCTCATCCAAACATTTTCTGTAGAGATCCTAGAGCTTCTGTTTACTTATTAACAGTTGCAGGATACAAAAGCCTTAGTATTACACAGGATGCATTTCCTTTTCTTTCACCCTTCTTCTCTCTCTCTGAAAGTCAATATTTCTCTCAAAAGTAATTTATTTTGTTGTAAATTTAGAGTTTGTTCACTAGTTACTGAAGTAGAGGATTAATGGATCTGTTTGGGAGCAGGCAAAGACAATCACTAATCTCACCCTACAGCTCTCCTAGTACAGTGCAAGCCTTGATATGTTATTTTATTCTTCAGTCTCTCTTTTCAAGAAAAAGTACTTACCCATTCTCACAGTCATTCCGTCCACTGCTTGACTAAGAAGACCATATACAAGCAAAGGAAGTAGTTTTGCATAAGACTGGGACAAATTTTCCTGAGTAGTTGACCTATTGAGAAGCCTTTCAGCACTTGTGCAAAGAGAAATACATATTATAAGTCCTTGTTTGTTTTTTTTTTAGCATCTGCACAGAATGCATGCAAATGCAAACAGCCTCTCCTGTGTTTGCTAGAAGTTCATGCCAGACATCATGGCAGCTGATCTGCTAGTTCTGCACTTGGATTATAAAAATATAGCTGTAACAGGGTTCATAGGTCCACTTTTAA
Organism: Calypte anna; assembly: GCF_003957555.1. NCBI lineage: Eukaryota > Metazoa > Chordata > Aves > Apodiformes > Trochilidae > Calypte > Calypte anna. The sequence goes on from NC_044244.1 coordinate 123,115,584, forward strand.
AAATTATGATTATTTTCTGGCACCTTTTCTAACAAAATAAAGTTTGTCCTGTTCACATCCTAACCTTTTGATAAACAGTCTCTCATTATGTATGAGATTTTAGCACTCTGGATGATTGCCAGCTGGCATAACTTCTTATGGTTATGATGAGCACCTTCTCCACCAGTCAACACCAGCTGAGCATGTTGATTTACATATCCTTTGCACTGGAGATGAAGCTGCCTGATAGATTTTTATGGGCGAAGGAAAAGAAAATGACATATGAACCAAGTCACCCCCTTCGTTACCATGTAGGGGGGAGTTTTCTGGCGTGTGAATCACTTAAAACTGGAGTCACAGCTTCCCAAAGGAGCTCAGCTGTTATTCAGGCTGTTGTTCAGAAGACCTCTCAGCTCATCAGGCATTGAGTACTTGAGAAGTCAACACCACATGTGCAACAATCCATGCTTTTCTAGTCCCAGTTCACCTGTGTATCATTCCAATATTAATTTGATCTATCTACAAAGTTTAGAGGAATTAAACTAGCATGAGGCCAAAATTAATATATGCCTTCTCTTCTGGTAAGAGAAACAAGAATTTACTTCAGATGTTGTTTTCCAAATGTCAGTATGGTGCACACTGAATAAAAGAGCTGTTTCAGCTGACAGCTTGGTGAAAGTGCTGTGGGCAGTGTGGTTGCACAGGCTAATTAATAGCATACTATAAAGGAGGCTGCTCTAGGGCCAGTTTCTTGTTTTCCTGGGGCTATGTGTGTGTGCTTGGGCTGCCTTTTGCTGCTCAGTAATTCATCTGGAGTCTGAGGAGGCATCCTCAAAGCTCAGGAACTGATTTCTGGAGTGACTGTGTAGGACTGCACAGGACTCTGCTGTGGCACTCTCAGCCCTGCCACTGTTGACCTGTATGGTCAATGCAGTTAAGAGCCTGGGCCCAGATAAAAGCATCAGGCACCTCACTCCTTCCCTTGGAGAAAGGCCAGGGTCCAGAGCATGTCTTGCATGTGACACAGATAGTAGGCAAGATAAAGGGGAAGGAATATTTTTGTGTCCATGAGACTGAACTGTTCTGTCTAGGTGGACAATTTGAGTCATTGTTTAGATTTAGGTTTGTCTTGCCACTGGAGTTACACCAGATAAAAAATGGAATTAGGTGTGAATGAGTAGTTCCAGGCTCCCTCACTTGCTAGAGGGAAGAAATTGCCATTTTCAGGCTGAATTAATTCTTCTTTGAACAGAGATGAACCGTGCTGTACAGAAGCCTATTTTGTTTCATTGATCAGAGAGGGATCCCGGGGTGACAATTTCAATACAGATATCTATAACGTAAAAGCCTACCTCTGGTGAGATAAATCTTACAACTAGTTGTCAGTTCCCCCTGCTATAAAAAGAGAAGAGCTTAAAAGAGAAAAATGCCTAGTTGTTTCCAAGATGAGAGTTTCCCTTTTTGTCTATCTATGATGATCTTGCTAAGTCACACTTGGCAAGATGAGCGGGGAGATACTACCACAAAGAGAAACACTGAGGTTGTGGCTAAGGAGGACAGAGCAGAGAGCGACAGGATGACCTTTTCATTATTCAGAACAAAACAGAAAGGGGGAAATCAGAAACAGAGGAATTGAGATTAATCATGAACTAGGCAGCTTTGATTCCTGCAGTGACCCACAAGGAGACTGTCATTTGGAGCTGAATCATTCTCTAAGGTCAGGCGTAGCTGCAATCGTTTCCACTGAGCTGATACTGAGTACAATTTGCTGTCTAAATATGAGAAGCAAAAATATCCTTCAGCATTGTTACTCGCCAGGGGGCTCAAAGGTATCTTTGCAAAAATAAAACAGGCAGCTGTTGTTTAACTGTGCTTGATGTTCAGGTGAGCAAGGATTAGACATTGGTTTTGCACCTGCATCAGAATTTGAGCTGTTTAAACTACAAAGAAGTGTCAGCACTCTAACTCACACCCCACGAAGCCCTTTGGCAGCTCTGGTTTGTTTTTCTGCTTAGAGTTTTGCTTTGTGCAGTCTGACAGAATATCCATCACCTGATGGAAGTTTTTAATAAATGGTCACTTGACCCTTTGCTGTTCATTAGGCAGGCAGTACTTTGCACAACAGCCTTACTGTGCACGATCAGACACCACTTCATTTGCGGTCTAAAAGGTTTTCACAAAGACATACAGCATTAGGTGAAGGAGGAGGTAATGCATTGCTTTCCCTTTGCCCAGGGAATGATGCTATCACTGTCCTGTTACCTCAGTGAGTAAACAACTTGGGGATAAGCCAGAGGGTACTGTTGTACTTGAAGTGGTGGCCAGAAACAAAAGCAAGCAGCAGCTACAATTGCCTTTCCTTTGGAAAGAGTTGTGCTGGAGTCTCTTAACCACCCACAGAAGGCTTTCAGGGGAGGAATGTTACAGCCCTGTGTTCTGGCTGGGCACTGGGGTGAGGCAGCCCCAAATGCTGTCTCCATTGTGCTGGGACCAGCACGGTAAGGGACAAGAACAGAAAGACAACTATGACATGGTTATCGTGTGTGTGGCAGTCCACAGGTAGCTGCAGGATCATACAAAGATAGACTGAAGTTTGTCAAGGTCATATTTTTGGCTTTTGGCAGATTCTGGACTGCATATGGACTTTTTGAGGATCTGGGTGTCAATCCTCACCATATGGCAGACTTGCTTTTTGGTGACAACAAATAGCATCATCATCACAGTGTTCATGGGAGTTATGGAAGACTAGAGAAAGGGGAAACTACGGGAGACCACCCAGTTCTTACCATCTGAGAGAGTTTTATCAGGAATTCTTAAAAAAAAAAGGAAGAAAAGATGTTGGTCAATATACTCAGAAATTATTACTCAAATAATTGTCGGAAATGATTCTTGGCTTCTGTGGGTTGTTGCAAACTTTATAAATGCTGCAGCCTGCATCTGCACCATCTCTCCTATGTGAATATTTCTTCTCCTAGAGGTTTTAACACGGCTTTTTAATACTGTTTGGCATTTGTGAAGCATTATTTACCTGTGTGGAGAAGTCATGATTAAAACTGATAGACTTTTTCTTGTTACAAGAAGTCCACAGCCTTTAATGAGAAAGGGTGCTGAAAAGAGGTCCTTAAGAAATGGGAGGAAACATGAGCTACTGTGGTAGCAGAAATGAGTGTACTCAGCTCCAGTATGCTATAGACATGTGTAGAGGAGTAGATAGGCAATGCTGGATGAAATTGGACAGAAAAAGTAATATATTTAAGGCTTAGTATTTTCCTCCCCTTTTCTAGTGTAATTAAATACTTGTTTGTTCCAATTTAAATACCTACTGGTTTTGTTACTGCTTCTTCCATAATGGCTCTGCTCTTTCCCATTTGTCTGCTTGCTTTTCTCTTCCAGATTTAGATCTCAGGTGGTTTTTTGCAAGGCTGACTCTTTGAAGCCAGCTGGTTTTGATTTGCTTTTTACCTTCTTCCCTTCTTGAGGAATGTGAATTTTGTTGTCTAATGATCACCCTCCCCTGAGTTGATCTTTACCTCCCTGTTCAGATCCCAACCCCTTTCTAATGTTTGCAGTTGCAATGTCTCCTTTATGGTTGCTTTCTTGGATGTCTGCATGCAAGAAATTAATGGATTGTTTGTGTATCTTGCTGTATTCCTGACCTGGATCAAAGTTACTTATTCTGGACCTACTGTCCCTTTCTGGAAGACAGAGGTGAAGACTTCAGGCTTTGTTTGCATGGGTAGCATACCAAAATGCAGCTTTTGTTCTACCAGGTATTATTGGTTCCTCCTTCATTGCCAGCTGGATTGTATTTCAGACAGCAGAATGAAGCTGGTTTTCCCAAACATTATCAGACTTCAAACCACCCTCGCTCATTTCCCATTTTACTGTCATAGCTTATGATTAATGGAAGACTAATTAATACTGATTTCTGAGATAATATTCAGAGAGCACTGCAGCATGATACTCCTGTGCTGGCCTTGAAAGCATCACTTCTGGCTATTGCTGTCCCTCTGAACCAGCCAATTGAATACCATGTCCCAATTTCTGGGACAGTCATCCTCAAATACAAATGAGGGATGGCCTTTCCCTGGAAATCTGCAGAGATTACTTTTACTAAAACCATCTGAAGACCAACAGGCACTGTGATGAGTGAGACCACCCAAAATTACAGACTTTGATACTTTCACATTCAGGTATGGTGCAGTGTAGAGGGTGCATAAGCACTGGGAATAGATGAGGGTTCAGAGTCCTTCTGGGGTTCAGAGAAGAACAGGTAGAATTTTGACAGTCGTGTGGCACGTCAGCCTTGTTTTCTATGCATCTCTTGGGTAAGATTGAAAAACAGAAACTCATTTAGACTGCTAACACATACATTTAAAAGGGAGAACAGACAAGTACAGAGATTGATTAAATCTTGCCAGTACATCTTACTACCCAGAGTGCTTTGTTAGGCAAGGATTTATTGTGGAGAGTTTGAACTCTGTTTCTCTGTTTTGTGCTCTGAGCTGTATTCTTGGAATACTGCAATTCTGGGCCAAAGACTGTGAAATATTTATTAAGTTTCTATCACTCAGAGACTCTAGCTGCAATATGCTACACACTGTATTAGCAAACAGTAAGATTTGAAGTGAATCAATACATAAAAAATATAAAAGTTATTTTCCAGTTTGGTCTATTTAACAATCCCTGGAGGAAGCTTGTCTGTTGTAGTGAATCCAGCCAAATATTTTTCTTCAGGATTCTAACCCACTCATCTGTTTTTGCTGGCCTGGAAAGAGAGGAGAAGGTAACAGGGAAAGGTAAAAGGGAAAGAAGTGAAAGGTAAAAATTTACTATTGAAAGTCCAACAAGTTGTGAGATTTTATACCATAGACTATAACCAGTTCCAAACTCCCACTGAAATTTCCACACTCTTTTCCTCTCAAAATAAGTAAATGACAGTATGAGAATGACACCAGGGAAAAAAATGGATTACTGTTATTTGGTCATGAAGGCTCCAATGGGATTTTGAAGGAATCAATTCAAGAAAAAATATACAGAACAAATTTGCAGGGCCACTGGAGAGGAATAATAGTCTCACACTCTGTCTGTATCATCACTACTCCTAATGGTCTGCTCTTCCATTTTTAGGTTACAATGTACCCACAGGTGGAAGACTAGCTGTTCTTCAGGGCTCAGTGCATTTGGATTTAAACTTGCATTGTTTCTGAATGCAGAATGCAATGTTGAAGGAAGCTCATACCAGAAATACACTGTCTCTGTCAGTGTTTCTCAGGCAGCCTCAGATACTGTATGTATTGGAACATCATGGTAAGCTTTCCCCTAAACCATCTCTCCTCATGGCTGAAACCCCCTTTCCTCAGCATTTCCTCATATGGGAGGTGCTTCAGGTCATCCTTGTGGCCCTTCTCTGGATCCTCTTCAGCCTGTCCATATCCTTTTTGTACAGAAGGGACAAAAACTGGACACAATATTAATGCACCTGACTTGAGTAATGACTTCTAATTTGAATGACATCTAATGCACCTGTAGAAAACAACTGGATAAATAGCTTTCTTCTGTCAAAATAATTCTATTTCTCATGAATGTAATTTCTGACACCTGTGTACTTTTTTTTATCATACCAGTGCTCAGCTGTCAGTGGTCATCAGCCAGTTTGCTGGGGGTGTCAACTCACTGCTGGCTCCACCTGGGCAAGAACTTTCACCCTGCCCTTTCAGTCAGTGGGAGTCTACTTCCCCAGCATTCCACTTGGCAAATTGTCATTTGAAGCAAAGAAAATTCAAAATTCCATTGAATGGAACCTTGTAAGCAGCTATTTTAAAAAGTTCATGTATTGATGCCCTTTAGAAAAATTAATGGACACACTAACTTCTTTAGCATTTTGTCTCTCAGATATACTAAAGAAGAAGCTTTTTACCACATCTCCTCCCAAACTCTGTATTCACATGAAAAGAGACTTGGCCTTCCTGAAGATATACACAAAGGCTAAGCATGTTGCATCAAAGAAGTACTAGGAATGGACAGAAAAGCTACTCAATTTGAACTGAATCAAAAGCAGCATAAATCATGGCATTATTCAAAGTAACATTATTTAAAAATACAGATACTTTAAGTGAGGCTTCTAGAAAAAATAAGGCACCAAAGAGTATGTATTTGTACTTTTTGGTCCAATTACTGATATGGCTAAACCTGCATTTGAAAGCTTAATTTTGGGAAGGAATAAAAAGAAGACAATAAGATGTTGTGTAACTTCTAGTACTGACATTTGGGTTTCTGACAAACACTTCAGTTGGGCTGAGAGGATTCCTTATCAATGTCTATAAGGAGTGAGTGTAAGGAAGATGGAGCCAGGCTCTCTTCAGTAGTGCCCAGAGACAGGACTAAGGACAATAGGCACAAGCTGGAACACAGGAAGTTCCATCTAAACATGAGAACAATCTTTACCGTGGGGGTGACAAGGCACTGGAAGAGGCTGCCCAGGGAGGTTGTGGATTCCCCTTCTCTGGAGACATTCAAAACCCACCTGGATGCAGCCCTGTGTAATGTGCTCTAGGCAATCCTGCTTTAGCATGGGAGTTGGACTAAATGATCTCTAGAGGTCCCTTCCAAATCTGATGATTCTGTGAAGAGCCAGAGCCACAGATATAATTCAAAATACTAATGAAAACTGAAGCTTTGGAATGCCTTCAGAACACTGTCTTAGACTCTTTTAATCTCTGTGCTGGAATTCCCACAAGCAATAAAACTCTTTTTCTCTGTGTTTTTCTGTAGAATCACCAGAAGAAAACCCAAACAAACAAAACAAGAAACAAACCAAGGCATCTCTACTTCCACCTTTGGGTTAATGTTTGTGGAAAGTAGCAATCAGTGTGCTTCTTTTAGCTTCTGTTTATAACATTCACACAAAGAAAGAAAGCACTGCCTAACTAGAAGAGGATGCTCATTTCTAATGCAATCAGCAAATAAAACCCATACACCTAACACTAGCACAGGTAGTTTACACCTTACCTCATCTGGGACAATTAACTCAAATGTACTCCCCACATCCTTTCTCCCCACTCACAGGAAATCATGCATGAGATTGCAGTCTGGAGTTTAGTATCTGCAACTTTAGGATGTTGCCTGGTGCAGAATTTAAAACAAGAAGCAAGAGCTCACAGCAGGGCAAGGCATGAGAAATAACCCCATAATTTAAAAGCTGAAAGGGAAATACTTCTTGTTCCATTGTGTTTGTTACTTGTTTGGTGGAATGAAATGAATCAGAAAAATCCGTGGCATGTGGTATTTGTGATATGGAGTGATTGTGATATGCTGGCAAAAAAAGGGCAGAAGGAAAAGAAATCAAAGCATATAGCAGAACTTTACATTTGAAACATGATGTCGTATATCCTCCAGTGAATTATTTCACTTGCCTGTTGTCTCTTATCTAACCTTACTGTCATGTCCCCACGTGGGCTTCTTTATGACCACATACACAGCCATTTTGAACATGCTGTAACTTGTAAATGTAGTAGTACTGTGTGTGGTTGTCTTGTGAGATGTTTTTCATGGTGGGGTTGTGGGAACAATCTTGGAGAAAAGCGTTTACACCTGGGAGGTGGAGGATAAGCACTCTGTGAGGCTGCAGCCCAGAGACATGTCCCACCCTCATATAAGTTCACAAGTTTAAGGGGTGGTGATCAGGATGACAGCACCCACATGTTTAAAACACACCTCTGTAGCACTAATAAGTAGTGTCAAACCCTAGTGTAAGAGGTCTCAGCCTGAGATTTTTTTTAACTGGTTTGAAGGGGGTTTGGTACTTGGGTATCCACATGGCTCAGCCTCAGGGGCAGTCCAAGTGCACTCTCCTGGTGTCAGTGTTGTCCTGAAGCTGAGCCATACTTTCTGATATACTTCAGTAATCACTTTCCAGTGGTGTCGTCCTCTTTTGTTTTTCCAGCTGAAAGGCCTGGGTCAAGCTCCCTTTTCTCCAGCTACTGACTTGTGTTAGACTTTGCTCCTCAGAGTTGTGGTACTAAGGAACTGCTGAGTGTTGATCTCACCCTGTCCATTTTCCAGGATGACCTTTCTTGTTCAACCTTGTTGCCAAAGCATTTTCTATAGAGATTGCATCTCCCCTGAAAGAGCAACACACCCTTCAGACACACTCGTTTTCCAGGCACAGAACCCTCTTCGAAGGGAATGCCTTCCTTTCCTCCTGCCTTGTCACATAACTTATATTTACCTACACCCAAAAGCACTTTCCTCAGTGTGGGAATTTACATACTGACCAGCATGTTCTGTTTATCCAGTCTTTAGTATTAGCTGACCTCCCCACTAACCTCTGTCATGCCTGGCATTTCCCAGCAGTGACTGTATATCTGCTTCCAGATCAGAGATGAAGATGCTGAGTACCTGGGGCAGATCCATGAGGAAGATTTATCCTCATCCAGTTGCCTCCTTGCTGACAGAAGCTTTAAGTCCATCACTGAGCTAATTATTTTTCTCTTTAGCCTGTGCTTTTTTCTCTCCTATAATTCTACATTTTTGATTGGGATATTGTGAGTTAGTAAATCAAGTGCCTTTACAAAGTGTAAATCTATTATATCAATGAAGTTATCTTTAATCAGTAAATCTGTCATCTTACTGGATAATGAAATCATATTTGTTTGACAAGATTTTTTGTTATCCAGAAAATTGTGCTAACTATGTTTCTATAATTTAATTCTTTTTAAATCAAATCCTTACATTAGTTTTTCCTGGTGTTTTAGCCACAATTTATGTCAGGTTGGGTTATGAAAAAGTGTTCCATGGATGGAGAAAATAAGAGGCTATCCTCTCCCATCCATCATTAGGCACTTTGTTGTCCACAGTGCTGCCCAAGGTGGTCCCAGTCCATTTCGAAGAACTGAAGAATTTTTTAAAAAACAACTTAGTAATAATATAAAAAATACTTCACCCACAGTATGTAAAGATAGATGGAAGAATAGCTTTTTCTCCTAAGGTGAAGTACAGAACATTAAACTGATGACTGGATACATTATTTTTGAAAGCTGCCAGGAAAATACTGTAATTGTATTATTGATTAATAGCATTTATTTATGTTTGTTTATTTAGTTGTATTACTATAGAATGGTTTCTGGGAAGTAACTCTCCTTTCACTCCAATATTTTACTTTGCAGACCTCAAACCCTTTCAGCAGCTCTGCTTATCTACTGTTTTTTTCAAAGCAAGAGTTTTGGTCATTTCCTGACCTCTTGAATGTTCTCACTTTTAAGTAAAATTTTCCTTTGATAAGCCAAGAATTTTAACATTTTATTAAGCTTAATTTAGGTGTCCTGTTGAGAAGTGTGACTTTATTCCCACCTAAATCCACTTTAAGCTCCCCCAATCAGTAATGGTGCATTTCCCGGGGTAGCCTTCCTTTGGCCACAGTTCCCTGAGGATCTGCAGGCACCCAGACATTTTGTAGAGTCCAAATGAATGACCTTGCTGGAACATCATTTGGTGCAGGAGAGCACTGGGGGCTCCCAGGACATCCCTGGATGAGCACCAGAGGAGTGATGTGACCATATGGGGGAAGCCTACAGGGAATTTTTGGTAGAGCTGGGCAACCTGACAGCTGTGACCATGGTAAGAGCTGGCCCTAGCCCCACAGTTGCAAGCACAGACATACAGAGGTAGGGAAGTATGGTTGTTGTTATTTTCAACTCTGCTGTCACTCTGGAGATCTTACTAGGCCAAAGCAGGAGCTTTTCATGAAAAAAAGAAATTTTTTTACATGTCTGACAGTTAATCCAGTGATGGGGAGAAGGAGGCAGCTCAAATGCGGAGTTTCTGCTGTGTACCTCCAGGGAGAAATAGTGAAATTGAGATTTGGGGACTTGCCTTGTTTCACAAGGAAATAGGTTTTTATCTATTATATATATATATATATATATATATATATATAAAATAGCATATATATAATCATCTGTAACCATATCATAATTATCATCTCTGTCTCCTGGGGCTCTGGTTTTGACCAGAGATATGTTAAGCCTGGAGTCTGGTAGGTGGTTGTCCCTCTTTGCCTAGACAGTACTTATCTTAAAAGCTGAGACGAGCTGTCAGGAAATCAGAGCCTGACATTTAAGACTTTGCTACAGCTAATTTTTAACTCATTTCCTCCTAACCATCAGGAGTCAACAGGCCATCACAGCGAGTGACAGTCCTTTGTATGTGATGGAGGCACAGGCAAACATATATGGGGTACAGGAACAAGAATGGGTTTTTTTCAGTCTAAAGTGCTTTGATGCTGACATTTTGCTGTGCCTAGATCATTACCTGTCCTGTTGCCTCCTAACTCAATGCTTTGTCTCTTTCCACAGCCAGTGAATGGGGAAAGCATCAGAAAAGCAAGATGTCTGTGCACAACAGAGTTGCCTCATCCCAGCCTGACCCTGCCTAGCCATGGCAGACCATGGGCACATTTCAGCAGGATAGGTGGGAACAACTCATGCCATCCCTTGCATAATTGCTCTTCTCTACCTTTCCACTTTCTCTTCTTCCCCTTTGTCCACCTTACCCATCCTCTGCCCTCTGTCATGATCTGTCACAACATGCCTACCCACTGCTTTCTCTGGTGTCATGCTAAGTCCACCTCCCACTGCAGCTCAGACTTGACAGGAGCTTTGCAAAGAGGCAAAGTGGAGGAAAAGCCTTTGCACTCAATGACTTTTCTGAGCATGTGTTTCAGAACCGTCATGTCAAGTTGGGGATCTGGAGACCAGAGGAAGAGTCCACCATGAATGGTGAGTGTTCCCATAATTTAAACAAGATCTGATCAGCTGGTCTAGTCTGTGATTTCCAATAACAGTAGTTTTGCTTCTCTGTTTTTCTTTAGAAGAAGCCCCATCGTTTCTTCATGTCAGTGGTAGTGACTCTCCCAATATCATGAAAAAAAGGGGATATGGAGAATTACACACCAGTGAGCTTAAGAAATTACTTGAATCAAATTCTGATGTATTTAGAAAGTACCTGAAAGATAAAGAAAGAGTGAAGGAGGCAGTGGAGATTTATCAGGAACAAATTGTATAAAACTGATGTAGTTTTTCTCTGTAGCAGAAAAGCAGTTGTGAAACTAATCTATAGCACTTCACTTTAAGAGCTCTTTTGATTTGATCTTACATGACATTCTTATTAAACAGCAAAAGAAATGCAGTCTGATACACAGGTGGTGTATAAAAAACATGTTCTATGTCTATACTCAGAATTAGCTCAATAGCAAAATACAAAGGGAGAGCAAGGTACTTCTGCTCTGATTTTGCTCAGTGTTTGTATCAGTAATCCTGCTCATATGTTTACAGATAACAAAAAACTGGGCTGAAAGACAGGTCTAGGGTTCAAAGTTATCTTGATGAAATAGAGAAAAGGCATGAAAACCAAGGACAACATCAAAGGAAAGCTCCAAGAGATGAATGCTCAAGTGCATGGGCATGATATATTTAAGAGTGGCCATGGTGCTGTTCTCAGAGCAGGATCTGCAGGGCTGTAATGGATCACAAGCAGAGCACAGCAATGTTGCACTGTTATGAAAAAGGCAAGCTTTCTACCATGATATGTAAACACATGTGGAGTTGGCAAAACACCTAATGTATCAGCACGTCCCGAGTGGGAATACCTTGTCCAGTTTTGGGCACTGTGGTTCAGTGAAGATGGAGGCCAACTGAGGACTGTCAAAAGAAGAGCAACATGAAGGCATCCTTACTGTTGAACTCTTTTACTGTCTAAAATTGACTGTTGGTAGATAAGTCCTCCTTAGTTAGCACTAACTCATCAGGTATGCCCTGGAACTTTTCTTGCTGCCTCAGGCCAAACTGGGCCAGTGAGGCATGACCTAAAGGGCTACCCAGCCTGAATGTATATACAGATTGTGACCATGGATTTGCAGGATTCTTTAATATATAAGGACACAGAGATTTTATCCTCTATATTTCTCTACTTTATTATAGATTACCACAAACGCCACACATAATCACCACTAGCAAGCATAGATGTTATTAATTAAGGGAATATATAGGTGCTGAAATTTTTCATATTTCACATGTAACAGGCAACAGATGACGATAATGGTTTTTGGTTTTTTTGTTAGGTTTTGGTTTTTGTTTTTTTTCCAGAGCAATTTAGATTTTTCAAACATCTTTCCCACCTTTCCACGTGATAATTTGCCATTATAGCCCCTTGGTTTTGCACTTGTCAGTGGTATCTCAGGACGTCTCTTGTTTCTGGGTGCCCCAGATGCACTTCAAGGAGGCCAGCTGCAATTTTCAATGATGTTTCTGGTTTGCAGGCCTGATTCCCAGGCTCACAGCTGTCAGACTGACAGGAATTTTCTGTCAATACAATTCAGAGAGATTTCTCCCCACTAATTCATCTAATCAGTATCTAAATCAATCTAAACTCCAGGCAACCACAAGATAATGTGATGATTAATCCATGGATTAATTATACACTTTACAACCCCCCCCACTATCTTCTTTAAAGTTTTAAACATGCTATGTGAGCATGTAATCAGTGGACCTTTACATATTTGGTTGTGAGAAACAGTGAATGTGAGTTCCTAATCACTCCTGCAGGCCATTCACGAGTGTGTACACATGGATGTACACAGGCTCCTCTCTGATCCTCTTCTTTCAGAGCTGAAAGCATTTTAAGCTCTTTAACATTTCTTTATATATATCTGTTTCCATCCCTTTGACTGCTCTTGCCTTTCTCTCTGTTTTCTACTTCTGTTTTCTTGGAGGAAGAAAGAATTAGAACAGCACATAACATTCATTAGATAAGCATGCTTTGCATGCATATAGTGGCAGAGAATTATTATTCTGTTTGTTCTCTGTTCCTTTTGTAAGAATTCTTTATGTTTGATCTAGTCTTTTTGATGGATCTTGAGCATGGCACTGAGATTTTGATGGAGCTGTCAACAGTAACTTGAGGATCTTTTTTTCCTGCATGCTGATGCCTAATTTAGAGCCTATCACTGCTTTGTATGGTTAAGAATGTTTTTATCCATGTGCAATACGTGGTATTTATCAGCATCTCAGCTGTCATTTTTTTGTCCAGTCACTCAGTATTGTGAGCCATCTGCAACTCTTCACAGTTGAATTCCATTTTATTGCCTTAAATAATAGAGTATCATTAGGAAATTTCATTACTTCATTTTTCCCAATGACTTATGAACATGTGAGATAACATGAGTTCCAGCATGGAACTTTTAAAGAGCTACAAAGCACAAAGGCTGTCTGTTAACTTAATGATTTAAGAACATACAATGACAAAAAAGCAATTTCTTAATAGGTGAGCAGCAGACAGTCTGTCTTTCCCTGTGATTTCCTTTTTTGGCCTTCAGTTGTTCTCTAGGGACTCAGATAGAAGTCTACCTTCAGAGAATATCACTTAATGTTTCTAAATATCCTACCTTTTACTTTAACTATTGCATTGGTGCTACTTTTGTGTATTAATCTGCTCTCCTCTGTACCATGGCAAAATCTCATTTACCACTCTATAGATACTGTTGGTCCTTCATGTCATATTGCACATAAGCTTCTAATAATCTGATCCAGAGAAATATTTTTCATTTTCATCCTGTACTCTCCATCTCTACTGTCACAGGACAAGAAGTCTCTAAGTCATGTCTTCCCATGTTATTCCAAACAAGTGTTGCAAAATCAGTTGTGTATTCACATCGTATCTTTTGTTCTCTCCACGAGTTCCATAGCACAGATGAAAATTTCTCCATCCCCATTATTGCCTTTTCTCACAAATACAATAAATGGCTGCACAATAAATAACATTTCAGGAAGGACATACTAATGGCCTTTTAGACAGTTAATTCATAGTCAACATCTTTTCTCTTTTCCCAAGCCTCTTGCAGTGTATCTTTGTCTTTAATCAGAGGGCCTGGTGTACTGTTGACCATATCTCACTTTAAATGTCTGCTTGGAGACGTACACATATGTAGTTCCATTCTTTTCATCAGCATTTGAGGCAAGGCTTCAGCAATTACATTTTTTCTGAGGCACGATGCCATGGCTGTACACAGTCCCCATGGCAGCATCAAGCTGTGACAAGCTGCAATAGGCCTCTGTGACCCTCTTGGCACAGACCAGAGGATGCTTTCAGTGGGAGTACCTAGCCACGAGAGCACTACTTTCTTGCTCTCCTTGGGGCAGCTGGAGAAGGATTATATTCATGGGGTTTTTTTCCTTCTCTCCTTCTTGGTTTGTAGTATAAAAAAGGTCACAGATAAAAAAGGTCACAGAGGACACAGGAATCAGGGTACAAGAAGCAGCACTGTTCTGCACCCTGTTCTCATCACTGCTCAAAAGCTATTTACTGGTGCCTGGGCATGCAGAGAAGCAACAAGGATGCAGAAATGGACTTCTCTCCCAAAGGGAATAGTGGCTACTGGAGATGATAGGTATCTCTGCATGGTCTCCAAGATCTGCTTGCTGCTGATGGAGCTGCTGCCATGGATCCTGCACTGTCTTGAACCTGTACTTCATGTAAATCCCCCTGTGAAGCTTTGGGAATTCACTCTATCATCATTATTTACCCACCAAAATCTTCATATGAAGCACTTGCATCACTCAGGGAAGACAGAGGGCACATGCCAGATTTTCCACAGAGCAAGAGAGACTTGGGGTCATGTCAGGAATGTATTAAGCTGAGGGTGGCTTTGATGCAAAAGCAAGAGGAAGGCAGCCAAGTTGATTTGTGTTGTTCCTCTGGGATAAGAAATCTGCTGAAGGCAATCATAGAGGGTGGTTCCCTCTTGAAAAACCAAAGCAATCGTTAGGCTCCCAGAGGGATTTAGGGAGGGGACTGATGTTCTTCATATTTGGTGTGCAGAGGTAAGCCCTGTCTGTCAGCACACAGTTATCTCCCTTTTCTCCAGGAGGAGTAGGATGCTGGTGGGAAGTGGAGTGGGATGAAGTGTAGATCTAACAGAATCTCTTCACTGAGTGAAGCTAGCCAAATAGGAAATCACAAAGGGAGGTTTACTGCTGGGTACAGACAAAAGCAGTTCAGAAAGGGGTCCGGCAAAATCTCTGCATCTAGCAACCTGAGGCAGCACCAGCTCCTGCCTGTGACAGAGAAGAAGCTGTGCAGACTCCTTCATGCATCCCTCTGAAAGCTTTTGCTGGTTATTTGACTTTTCAATTTAGCCAGTCACTGTGACAGAAAAGCAGCTGAAAATCTTTAACCATGATAGTTAATGGCACTTGTAACAGATTTTTGCATGAGCAAAGTCTACTACCAATGTTAGCCTCAGTGAGATGCATGAGACTACCCCAGCAGTACTATGGTGATTGAAACTTCTGAATCCTATCTTGTAGTAGAAGAGTATAAAAGCAACAAGAATATTTTATTTTGTTTTAGCCTATAAGCAGAATGGGTTAAATACTACACAGGCAAAATAAAAGTGAGGAAACTTCCTTTAGCACTCCTAAGCCCTATCACTAGAGCCAGCTCATCAGTTGCAGCCAGCACACTGCTTTAGTAAGTCTTTGCAGCTTGGCACTTCCCCATGCCCAGTCTCTCAAGTGCCATTCACCTCTAGCTCTCCATAATTTACAGCTCTTTACCTAAGACTACATGGTCCTTCTCCCAGTCTTGTCAGATTGGCTCCCTTTTCACTCACCTGCAGTCAATAGTATGCAAAGCCCTTATTCCAGTCACTAGGATATATTACCTTTACAACTGTCATAATTTAACTGGCTCAGAGACAATCTATAAACAACTGGAATAATGAGACAACCAAAACATTACATAGAAGATTTATCTATCTTTTAAATGTCCACAAGATAATTATCATTTCTATTTACAATAAATCATGCACAACTGTGGTACAACTTGCACGTGGATCACCAGATACTTAATAAGTACAGACTGTACCATTTCCACAACTGCTGAAGAAGAGAGAAAGAACAAACTAACAAAGAATTTTTTCATTATGAGGGTGTGCACTGGCTCAGAAGCCCCATCTGTGGGAACATTCAAGGCTAGCTTGGATGGGGCTCTGAGTGACCAGATCGAGTTGAAGATTCTCCTGCTCACTGCAGAAGGGTTGGACCTTCAAAGGTCCCTTCCAACCCAAAGCATTCTGTGATTCGATGAAACTCCAAAGGTAGCAAGGAGGAGCAGCAGGTAGATGCTGATCATGCCTACACAAATAGTCAGGGCAGTCTGGCCCATTCTGCTCCCTTTGACAACCTGGCCCTGTGGGCTCTGGCCAGGTGAGGTACTGCATGGGGAAGGGAGAATTCCTGCCTTTCCCTGGTAATGGAGACCTCAGAATAATTCATGTACTTTCTTGGCCAGCTCATCCTGATCCAAGTGTTGCAGGAACTGCTGCCCTTTTCATTTCCTGACCACTCACTGTTCCTTCTGCCACAGTTCCCTAAGCATCTCATTTCCGAAGTCTTTTGACCTGGTGAACAAGAGGTGATTTTTTGTGAAAGGCTCTGGGAACAGCAGTCGCTGCACATTACTGTGTGAGGCAGCAAAACTTATTGCTAGACCTTTCAAGGAATCAGGGCA